>NC_088689.1:32102500-33352500 GCF_028017835.1 Emys orbicularis | reverse complement strand
TTGAATTAAATACTAGTTTTAAAATCAGAGGGGTAGCCGTGTTAGTCTGGATCTGTAAAAAGCAACAGAGAGTCCTGTGGCACCTTTAAGACTAACAGATGTATTGGAGCATAAGCTTTCGTGGGTGAATACCCACTTCATCAGACGCATGCAATATTCACCCACGAAAGCTTATGCTCCAATACATCTGTTAGTCTTAAAGGTGCCACAGGACTCTCTGTTAGTTTTAAAATGTTAGATGTTAGTTAAGAAAAATAATTTCTGGAAGGAAGCATGTAAGTTGTAAGAAATTCTAAAGACTATGGGCTTTCTACAGCACTCTTCTGCAATCAAGGGATGACGTAAATGGACAGTGAAGTAGGACAGCCTTTCTTGGCATCAGCTGCTGCTTCGCTGCTCAGAAGGAACTAAGGCCAGATGTTAATAATTCTATTAGAAAACATTATTTCAGGAAACAAAGATTATTTCTTTAAAATGAAATTTACAATTGCATGTAAATGAAATAAACACAGGAAGCTCGTAGTTCCTTCTCAGATGCTCACTTACTGGACTTTATATATAGGTGCCTCAACCAGTTTGGATACCTCTAAACATGTGGGTATTTTCCTATCTGTCATGCGGATCAGACTACTTTATCTAATACCCCTACAGAGGTAGGGAGCATGCTTCCTGTTAACTATCTGCTACTGTGATATTTTAAATTTATTAGATTCGACTAAAGCTCTTTGTAAAAACAAAAGTTCCTCTCTTTATAACAGAACTACACTTGTCCTTGGGAAAGACTGTGATGGACATAGAACCATCATCTCACCCAACTGCATTTTTCTCCTGTTTCTATGCTGTATAGCTGTGGTTAGTTAGAAATGCACTGTGGGAGACTGATCTCAAATTAGAAGCTAGATATATAAAACCAATTTCATTCCCCTTAAAATTTTTTCCTCTTTAAATTCAATAAGAAAGACAACTAGAAAAACAAAGCAACACTTTGGAAGATCAAATGATTTAGCAGGCTTTGAATTTATCACTATTCCCATGTGACCAATACTGTACTGTATACTGGTATGATATTGATCTACTATTGGACCTCTCGCTGTACAAGTGGGAATTGGGAATCTGAGGTTGCTGAACACCAAGCTTTTTCACGTGTCATAATTAAAGAAACTATGCTAAATAACTGGACTGATCCAGTGTGAAAATTCGAAGTGTTTATAGCTTTCAAAGATTCTTCCTGAGATAATTATGACCCTCAAATGAACATATCCTTAAAAAGTAGCAGGCTTACAAACAATAATAAATAACCTTTATATTAAGGGCAGAATGCTGTTCTAACCCAAGGATATAATGTTCTGAGCTTTGATAACAGAGATGCTATGGTGCTATTCCTGGCACAACTGATCAAAATCATAATGTAACTGTGGGTTTCTAAAGCTCTCTAGACAAGATGAAAGGGATTTGCCTGGAAGTAATTACATCACAAAAGAAGATAAAACTATTGAGAGATTCCAAGCATATGAGCATCCTGATATCAAGCATAACTCTGGGAAAACAGCTGAAATTGGAAGGGGCAAAATTCAAGGATGCTTAAAGTTTCATGTTGTTACCATAACTGAGACTCAGACAACAGTAAATTAAACATGAAAAATCTTGAAACGCATAGAAAAATAGCACAGTAACCTATACAATGTAAAACCTACTGGTATCGGTTTCTATCCTTCAAAGAGTTTTTTCTTGAATTGCCTCCTTCACTAAAATTGTCTTCAACTTCTTCAGATTCCAAACTGCGGTTACAACTCCGAATGGTTTGAAAGATACTGTTTGCTGTTGATTCTTTTTCCGTATTATTTAAACCATCTTGGCCTACTCGTTGCAAGAAATTATCTTGCCCATTGTAATCTGAAACAAACTAAAAAAGCCCAGATAGTTAATACAATGAACAGTTAGAATAGTGCATAGTTAAGTAAACTGACAGAAATAGAGTATAACTTGCGATTTTCAAAGGGGCCTTAGCGTGTGAGGCACAGATCAACCATTGACTTTCAGTGGGAGTTGGACACCTAATTCTGGTCTACTACTAGGACTTCTAGGCATTACAATAATATAAACAAACAAATAATATTAATTTCTTTAGACTCTGAAAATCTCAGCTTTAATCTCTACACTTGAGGGATTATTTGAAAGGAAAAAAAATTGAAAGAACAGTTATTTACCTTACAATGACTGTGATTTTTCAAGATGTTGTAGTCAGTGTGGATTCCACTGTAGATATGGCTGTACCACACGTGTGAGAGACTGGATTTTTTTTTTAAATAGCAATGTCTATTACGGCCATGCATGTGCCCTGTGCCTTCTTGTGCTCCCATGGAAGAGGATAAAGGGTCCAAGAACTGACCCTCCCTCAGTTCCCTTGCAATTTGAAGCTTGTGTTAGCTGAAGACTCAAACTGTGGATGGAGCAAAGGGCAGGTCATGGGATCTACACTGCTAACATCATCTCGAGGAATCACTTTTACTGTAGGGTAACTTTTTTCTTCTTCAGGTATGTGTAAGCCACCACTGTAGGTGACTGTCAAGTAGTAGCCTCTTCAGGATGGTGGACATGAGGAGAATCAGCTGCAACTGTTGAAGACAAATGGGAGTACAGCTCTCCCAAAATTTGCAATAAGTCCAGTGCATAATGCTTGACAAATGTGAGCAGGTTGTTCTACATAGCAGCCTGGCAGATTTCAGATACTGACACATTGCAGAACTATGCTGAGGATGCCACTTGAGCTCTGGTAGAATGGTCCCTAAACTGTCAGTGGGAGAGGAACATCAGCCATCTGGTAGCACAGTGTAATACATTTTGAAATTTTAGGGATGAAATGGTTTGCCCTTTAGAGTGGCCAGCTATAGCCTCATATAATCGTGGGGACAGTCTGAAAGATTTGATCCTGTCAATATAGTTTCAAAGAACCTGGATAAACCAAGGTATGGAGTTTCTTCTCCTCTTGCCTGGAACATGGCTATGGGAAGAACACATTAGTTCACTGATTGATTCAAATGCATTTCTAAAACCACCTTGGGAAGGAGTTTTGCATAAGGTCTCAGGACCACTTTGTCTCTATGAAACCAGGTAGACAGAGATTCTGCTATGGGCTGATGGATCTCACTGACTCTTCTGGTTGAAGTGATGGCAACCAGGAATACTGTTTTCGGGAGCATGTTGGACAGATGTTGGAAAGGGACTCAAAGGGGAACTCTATAAGCCTGTGAAGGACAACACTGAAGTCCCATTCAGGGTCTCTAACCATGAGTGAGCATGCATAAGGCACTTAAGGAATCTGGATACCAACATATGAGAGAAGATTGAAAGAGACTGAATTGGTGGAGGATATGCTGAAATTGTCACCAGATGGATCTTAATTGAACTAAAATCCCAGAATGTTTTCATTGCAGCAAGTAGACCAGAATCTTCAGTATTGGGACCTACATTGGGTCCAGGCCACGTTGGGCTGCCCACATCAAGAACCTTTTCCATTTAGAAGAGTAAGTTTTCCTTATGGATAGTTTCCTGCCTGATGCCAGGATCTCCTGATATGCAAGGAGCAGTGCTTTTCCATGATGTTCAGCCAGCCAATATCCAAGCTTTCAGCATCAGCAATTTTGGGTTCAGATGGAGTACTTGACATATATCTTGTACAATAGATGTGTGTGGTCTGGAAGTCAGGTTGGTGTTGCAGAAAGACTGCCAACAAGAACTATTTTGGCCAGTCGGGAGCTAACTACCAAGATGAATCATGTCCAATTTTGTCTAACTTTGGCAATCACCCTGGCGATTGCTAGGACTGGTGGGAAGATGTAAAAAAGGGCCCCAGTACCACTGTTGGAGGAAAGTGTCCAGTAAAGGTGGAGAAGTGATATCTGAAAGTCAGCTCTGGAGTGGTTTTGGCATGGCTCTCGATCATCTCATCAAACCTGCTGCCTCGGGGGGTGGGAGGGGGGGGGGAGAGAGAGAGATTGGTTTGCAACAGAGAAGGGGGAGGAGGGGTGCCTCCATGAATAGTGGGGTCACCTTTTGGATGAATACTCAGGCTGGAAGCTATGAGAGAAAGATGACATTCTCGGTTTCTGAAATGACTGGTACTGGAAGGGTTTGCAGTATGGTACTGGGGTATAAATGTCCAAAGAGCTGAGTGTTGGTTTGGAATCCTTGAGATAGTGCAGTGCCTCTTCCATTCATGGGCTATTTAAATGCATATCTTCAAAGGGTAAGTCCTCAGTTGTAGCCTGGACTTCCCTTGATACTCCGGGATGCCTGAACCCAGGAGACTTGGTGCCTTATGACTGCTGTGGAGATAGATTAAGCAGCTGTATTGGATTCATCCACTGCCACTTGTAGTGCTGTCTTGGCCATCATCTGCCCCTCCTTGATCATGTCTCAGTTCTTCCCTGTGGGAGTTGAGATAGGAAGGGAGCCACCCTCTCCCATATCAGAAAGTTGTATTTTGCAAACAGCACTATATTGGTTGTAATGCAGAATTGGAGAGATGCTTTCCTTCCACAAATGTCCAGCTTTTTGAGGTCCTTGTCTCTGAAGTCCTGTTGGTGGATCTACTCCTCTCCTGAACTGCAGAGACGATGAACAACCCCAGTGTCAGATGAGCATTAAAGTAATCAAAACTTCTGGGTGGGAGTTGGTACTGTTTTTCCAGCCGCTTCCAAGACAGAAGGGAGCGAGGCAGGGATGTGCCCCAAACCCTTCACTGGGTCTAAAATTCCCTCATTGATTGGGAGGGCAATTCTTGTGGGCATGGACGTGCTGAGGTTGTCAAATAATTTATGATTGTCTTCCTGGAGCACCATCATTTCCATGTCCAATGTGTCACCTATCCCTGGAAAGGAAAGCCTGGAAGTCATTGACCGCCAGTGTTGGGGCTATGATGGCTGATTCATCCAGGGATGAGGAGAATTCTTTAGGTAGGAAGGGCAGCTGGAGAGTGTCTCATATTAACTGCACCATGTCTTTGGAAGGTCCATGCAGTACTGGCGAGGGCGCTGAAGCAAGCATTGCTGATGGTGACTGAGACCATCTCCTCTTTTCTGAGCCCTGGGAAGAGGCCCTGCTACAGGACCTGTGGGAAGGTAGGGCCTCAATAAAGCCAGTACAGCAAGTTGTACTGGTCCTGGCTAAACTGTGGGTGTCCCAACCATTCCCAGTCCTGCACAGGGGCTCTGTACCACATACCTTCAGAGTACCCTTGCAGGTACTGTCCTTTCCTCTTGGGCAACGGTTCCTTGCTGAGGTGGGGGAGAAGGAATGGCCTGGTGATGATGAGAAGAAATAGCTCTCTGGAAATTACAGTGCCAATACACATGGTTTCTGGCACTGATGTTTGTGGAGCTGGTGCCAAGATCAGTATTGGTGTCTAGGCTTGTTTTGGCACCAAGAGGAGTCGTGAGGGGGGCTTTTTGAAGGAACATCTTGATACCAAGAAGGGTTCTGGTTCCAGGATCAGTACTGGAGCAGTTCGCTGTATCAATGTCAGTACCAGTGCAACCATCTGGTCTCTTGGTCTCACTGGTGCCATGATACTATGCCTTATCAATGCTGAGGATTTCAAGGGCTTCTCTCTAGTCCTTGTTTCTCTCTGCAGAAACTGACTTTGATACCAGTTGATTGCTGTGTTTGCGCTTGGTGGTGGAGTGTCTCTCCATCTCAGAAGGCAGTGCCAGGTCTCTCTGTCCTGATGACGATGTCAATGCAGTCAGTGGTAAAGTTGCTGTTGGTGATGTTGCCACTGGTGACAATGGTATTGGCACCCTTTTTGCCTTCTTTTCCCTACTGGAGCCAGAGATGTGGTGCCTGATATAGACAGGGTGATCAGTGAACACAATCTCCTTGGATCTGGTGCTCCTGAATCTGAAGCTATCTTCATGTATAGGTCCAAGAGGGGCAGTTTGAGCCTCATGTCTTGGGATTTCCAGGTGTGGGTTGAAAAGGAGTGGCAGATGGAACATTTGTTGGTGATGTAACCTTCACCAAGGCAGAACAGACGGAAGTTGAGGCTAGACAAATTTAGACTGGAAATGAGGCATATAATTTTTAACAGTGAGGGTAATTAACCACTGGAACAATTTATCAAAGGTTAGGGTAGAGTCTCTATCACTGGCAATTTTTAAATTATATTTAGATTTAAAAAAAAAGATCTGTTCTATTTCAAATGGAAATATTTTGATAAAGTTCTATAGCCTGTGTTATACAGGAGGTCAAACTAGATGATCACAATGGTCCCTTCTGGCCTTGGAACCTATGAATCTGCTATGTCCATCTATGAGAGGCATGAAACCATAACAGGAAGGACACACATTAAACATAGTGGGTTTTGAGCCTGCCATAGCTAGAGATTAGCACGAAGCACCTCACTCTGCTGTACGGGGGCGGGGGGGGGTGTGTCTCCCCCATGTCTGTCCTAATTGCTTGCTCTCTTTCTTTTTTTCATGAATACCCAACAAAAAAGTCTAAGATGAAGGATCTAATTAAAAGGAGAAGTGCAGAAGGGTTTCTTCACTGGAAAAGGGTTCTGAAACCAGAAGCAGGTCAGACAAATTCCAGGTCTGTCTCACTGCCACAGACATTAAGAAAGAATTGAGAGAAGGTCAGGGCCTCTCCACCCTTTATGTCTTTACACGAGAGCACGAAGTAGCACAGAGCTGCATCCATGGCCCTGCCGGATGTTGCTATTCAAAAGATTCCAGACTCGCATGCCTGAGCACCTACCTCAGGATCCACATTGACACATACTCGAAGAATTGCTTCTTTTCATATATTAAGGGTCTGAAACACTGAGGTTCTGAACTCTTATTTACTGCTATTCCTATTGAATTAAGTGGAAGTTAAGAGCACTATCCTTCAAAGGAAGTGCTTAGCATCTTCCAGAATGAGGTTCTTTGGCATAAACATTCATTGTTCATTGCAACTGTAGTTGCAAAATATTTGTCATTCCGATATGTAAACAATCCACTTTAAATTAATTTTTAAAAAATGAATACAAGTTGTTATTGTATAATTGGATTGAGATCCTTCCATTTGATACCATGCATTACACTTTGGTTTAGAGAAAGCCACAAAAAGTTTCATCAACTGCATTGAACAGAGGGGGTTCAATCAACTGTCATCTTCAATAACTGTCAAATAATAATTTCACTATCATCTACAATTTGGTAGGGAGCCATTTTCACTGTATACAGGATATGGGCATGTAACCATTTAGAACATCAATGCTATCTCATAATAATTTACCTCTAATGTTTCATCCTGGGAATTATACTGTGGGCAAAGTCTGATGAGGCTTGCTGCTCCATCTAGAACTTCACAAAGCTCCTTTAAAAATACACCACAGAAAGGAACTACTTTACAGCCTGGAATATTCAGAGCACGATTTACCACTTTCCGATATTCAGAGGATGATTCATGTTGTGCCATAGCATCCTTCAGACTTCGCATGGTTTCAATATCAGATTGATCCATGAACTGCCACATTTTTAAAACTTTTCTAGACCTATTGCAAATAGACAACAAAACATTTGTAAGAAAATTAAAAAAACATAGTTTACATTAAAGTTCAACCCCAGAAGTCGATCTCTTCTATTAAAAAAAATTAGTCTTACTTTCATTAGAATTATTCCGAAACAGGGGTCAGCACCACCATGTTGTGCGACGGACACTTGACAAAGTTATTGGACTTAGTGACAGACATTGGTGGGGGGCAGGAGGAGGCTCCAGGCTGAGGAAGGGGGTTGGGGTGTGGGAAGTGGTACGGGCTTTCGGCTGAGGGTGCGGGTTCCAAGGTGGGGCCAGAAATGAGGGGTTCAGGGTGCCGGAGGGGGCTCTGGGCTGGAGCAAGGGGTTGGATGTAGGGGGTGGTGTGAGGGCTCCAGTTGGGGGTGCAGGCTCTGGGGTTGCATTGGGGGTGAGGTGTTTGGGGTGTAGGAGGGTGCTCCAGGCAGGGACCAAGGTGTTTGAAGGGCAGGAGGGGGAATCAGGGCTGGGCCAGGGGTGTGGGGCATGGCCGTGTGTGTATGCAGGCTCCATGCAGCGCTTACCTCAAGCAGCTCCCGGAAGCAGCGGTATGTCCCCCTTCCGGCTCCTACACAGAGGCGCGGCCAGGTGGCTCTGCACGCTGCTCTGTCTGAAGGTGCTGCCCCCGCAGTTCCTAATGGCCATGGTTCCCGACCAATGGGCTGGAAGCCGCAGAGGCAGCGCTGGGGGGGACAGAGGCAGCGTGCAGAGCCGCCTGGCTGCGCCTCCGCAGCAACAGCAGGAACGGGGAGCCGCTTGCAGGGAGGCTCACCTCGGGTGGCTCACCCCCCCCACCCCCAGCAAGCAGCTCCCCGTCCCTGCTGTTGCTGGCAGAGGCGCGTGCGGCCAGGCAGCTCTGCAGGCACGCTGCCTCAGTCTGCAGGCGCCGCCCCCCGCAGCTCCCATTGACTGTGGTTTCCGGCTAATAGGCTGGGAGCCGTGGAGTCAGCGCTTGGGTAGGGGGAACAGAGGCAGTGTGCCTGCAGAGCCGCCAGGTGTCTGGCCGCATCTCTGCCAGCAACGGCAGGGACGGGGAACCGCTTGCGGAGAGCCACCTGAGGTGAGCGCTCCCATGGACCTCAAAATTTTTACCACAGACACTTGTGTCCATGTACGGATACGTTGCCGACCCCTGTAAATGAATGAGACAAATTCAGTTGGGTATTCCTAGAAAAACTCAGGCTAACAGAGCAATTTTTTCCTTTTGAATAATTGAACACCAAAATGAACATGCAAAGCTGAGTAATGAGATCTAGATATTGCTGGAGCTACAGCTGGGATTTTCAACAGAGCCTAAGAGAGTTAGGCACAACAGCTTGGGAAGGAAAAGAGGGATCTTTTACACTTATCTTGTTACACTGTCTTAAAAATAAAGCGTAGTGGGAGAAAATCAGAGATAACATTTCCTCTGCTGTATTATTACTAATCCTTTAGATAAGCAAGAGTGAAATAATTTTCAAAACTGATTTTAAATAATTAATGTTGATCATTAATTTTTTTGCATTTCCCTCAGATTGGACAATGAAAATAAACTATAAAATAAACAATTTCACTTTTGTTTCTAGTTAGTTTCACTTTCCAGCTCTCGTGCACTAGCATGTTGCGACAACGTTTGTGTTGTAGATGCTCAAAGGAATGTTTATATCCAAACAAAAAATGGTTTTAGGACTGCACGAGAGAATACATTAGCACTGCTAGAAGTTCCCTCATCCCCAACGGAGCATGTTTGGGCAGCGCCCTGGCAATTCCACCCCTCCGCACCTTGCACACCAGCAGTGCTACAGGAAAGCTAATACAAGACACCCCACTCCCCACTATCTCCTTGTCCAATGCATAAAGCTCTGGCAGTACCCTTCCTTTCCTCACCTTCCCTCATGCAGTGCACTCACAAGAGGCATAATTAAACTCTTATTACAGTTTTGACTTCTCCCTGAATAGGCTGGCTTGTCGTAGAACAACCATTCACAGCCTTCTCAGGCTTACATGGCCTGGGAGGCCGTGGATGTGTTCTGCAGGACAAGGCCTCTTGTGTTTGTGAGTGCTTTGAATGTGTTTCATATATTAAAAATGTAAACTAACAGCGCAATGAGTGTGCTTATTAAACCACAAAAAGCTGCAGTAAAAACACATTAAAGGTTTGCTATGCAAACACAAAATACAAGGAAAGTCAGAGTTAAGAGGCTGGAACTTTAGACTTAACTCTTCCTACTACAAAATAATTCATTGTATACTGTATGTAAGATCACCTACTGTTCTGAGAACCCAGCAGCAGTTAGCGTAGGTAAAATGGAGTGACCTAAGGAAGGAGCTTTATTTGACATTTCTTTTTTGACCTATAATCATATTACCTTAACATTTATAGTTTCACTACCTTTGTTATTGAAACTCCAACCCTAAAACTATAGTAGTTGTAGTGAGTTACAGATAGTTAAAATAGAACTGCTTTTACACTCTTCTTTTCTCATTTAAATCATCTATTTGAAAAATGTATCTCCATGTTTTCAATTTAACATATTTAGCATGTACCAGGATAGATGACGATGTCTCCAGAGCATTCTGAGAAAATGTCTGTCTTTCACCATGTTTAATTTTTCCAGAATAATTATGAGAAATTCAAAAGATGAAATGATGTGATTTAGCAACAGAATACTGCTCAACAGAGTGATTGATTCAGTGCCACACATTGTCCTTCAGAGAGGAGTTGTGCTTAATAGAAGCTGTAGTTTAATCTCTATCTCTGAAACTTCCTTATGTAAAAATGAGTTGCCAGTACCTAAGCCCTGCCAAGAATTCCATTACAGCATTGTAGTTTCCCATGTTCCAGCAGCATTTTGCCACATGTACTAAATATGAGAAGACTTCTCGTTTCTCCTCCATAGAACCGGCAGTAAGGATCAACCATGTAACCCAAGAGCTCACCTAATAAAACAAAATGTACAGTACAAGAAATCAGCCATGGCTATGTTATTTGGAACATTCAGACACATTTAATGCAATAGAATGAATACATATTAATCATAAATTGTCTCTATCGGGGGGAAAATAAGATATTTCACCAAATTATATATATACCCACACACAATAAAATCACACAAAAACATTCACCACATATATTATAAATACTGTATGTATATACATATCACACACACATATATGCAAAGTATTTGAATCTCAAAATGCTTTTTACAGTTATTTATTTTAAACCAAAAATGCTGAACAATAACAGACATTGTGTCATAGACTAGGGCTAAGATTTTCAAAGCTGCCTAAAGGATTTGCAAGGCCAATTCCCATTAAAATCAATGGGAACTGGCACCCAAATCTCCTACTTGGCTTTGAAAATTTTAGCCTTAGATAAGATAACCCATTTTATTCAACTTGGGCAACAGGTCAGAAGCAGCAGTTTATAAATTAGAGAATATTTTTTGCTTGAGTTGACTGTGCTGGCATTTGTATATATGTTTTCTTGATGTGCAAATTTGTTCACTGCAATATATTCTAAATACGTTTAATAATTAGCTACTATAGCTATTTGTTATATAAGAAATGAAGCAGAAAATATCACTTTCCAAATCTGACCTTATTGTCAAGTTCTGTTTGGTAATTTATGTCAGCATCAGAAATCAACTAACTATATGATTCTGTTCATACTTAAAATCTGATCAGGCATAGATATTTACCACTCTGAAAATTTTCAGTTTACTTTCCCACAACATCCACAAAAAATAGATATATTTCACATGGAAACCTAATTTAAACCAACTGTTCCTTTTTACAATATGATTCCCTAGGGGTTGATTTTTATCACTGTAGAAATACTTTTAATCATAAAATAATAAATGTGATCTGTTCACTGACATTGAGTTCCATTCTTCTTTTGGTCTTGAATGATTTGTGTGTTTATAGCCATTACCAGAGTGATGAGAGCTTCACATAACATTTGAGACCACTAGCTTCCCCCAAAGAAAGAAATTTGTATTTAATGTCCTACTGATATACTTAAAGACACAAACCATGGGAAACATGTGAAATTAACTGAAAATTCGTTGAATTGAAAACAATTTATTAAAACACATAGGGGTTATATACATCACTATATTTTCCTGAGCCTATACAGACACAGTATTCTCTATTCCTCATTCTGGGTCATGAGAACAGCAAATACAGTAAAAACAAGAACAAGAATAAGATTATTCTCTTGCTTTTCAATCTTTCTGATGCCCAATTTAATCAAGCGCAACAAAGTCAAGTTCCACTGTTTTCTTAATGTTGAAATGTATTAACATACTATACTATTAATGAAAGACTGTGTTTAAGTAATATTAGGGTTAACAGAAACCAGCGAAATTCAGGAAATGCAAAGTTATGGCTTTGCCCTAAATTCAACTGTGAAAGAAAGAAAGAAAGAAAGACAACTAGCTTTGTTATTGGCTTGTGTCACATTTTCAGCATTATTCAAATGTATTTTTACATTTAAGTTTCTTTCTTTAAATAAATTAATAAGGGGAAAGTAAGTCAATGAGGTGCAAATTTTTTCCTATATATTGCCAGTGTTTTAAAACGGCATCTAAGGGCTTGTCTATGCAGTGCATTAGTCCACAACAGAGATGTATAAACTCCAATGCATACTAGCATGTTGCACGCTAACTAGTCCATGTGGACCCCTGCTGGCACACACTAAGAGTTCCCTGGTGCATGTTTATGTAGTCCCATTTCAAACAGTACTATATTAACGTGCACTAGGGAACTTTTAGTGTGTGCCAGCAGGGTCCCACATAGGTAAGTTAGTGCATGACACACTAGTGTGCACAAGAATCTATACCCCTCTGATGCAGGCTAATGCATGTTGTAGAGAAGCCCTAATTTACTCAAGAGGCAGAAACAGTTCTATATTTCAAATAAATACACACTCAAGTAAGTATATTTTCAAAAAGGGCTGTACACAGAGGGTGAAATGCTATGCTGTGCCTCTAAGAGGTGCAGCATAGAACTCACAGATGGAGAGAGGGCTGAGGTGGTTTTAAGCCACACCTGATTCTGGGCTGCTCCAGGAGCTGCATAATTTAGACAGTCCTTGAAGGCTGTCTAATTTACAACAGCCTTTTCATGCCTGCCTAAGGGCAGCAGCACTGCCCAGAATCTCTGTAGTGCTAGGTGCTGCTGCTCTGCTCTTGGAACACTTCCCGCCACAAACCCCATCCCCAGCTTGCCTCCAACATCAGGTTTCTTCCACAATTCCTGTGCATGAGGAATTCTCTCTCAGATGGATCTGAAACTGTTAGCACCCAATTACACCACTGGTGTCCTTTTACCCAGAGTAATCAGGGGTGAGATTCTCACCTACTGCATGTATTTATAAAAATGCTACACGATTAAGGCCTCAGTTTTCCTCTTCAGGGAAAAAAAGAAAAGGAAAATTTGAATTAATAAAAGTACGTGCATTTCTGTGTACTACATGAACAGCACAACTGCTGATATATACTGATGTTTGCTACTGATTATCAGTATTGTCCAGTATATTTCTGTACTGCAGATCTTGTAGGTATCTAGGGCCATAATCCAGACCTTTAGGGACTTTACATATTAGACTTATTTATGCACATAGGGCCTGATCCAAAGCTCACTGAAGTCCATGGAAAAACTTCTATTGACTTCAGTGGGCTGTGGATTAGGCCCATTTTTTGGTCTAACATGTGCCTCTTTCTAGTGGTTCAGTCCAAAATGGGTATTCTAGTTATTCTTTAACCAGACAAAACAGATCGGAACAGTAATGAAAACATTATATGAAATAAACAATGCTTGAGCAATACTGCAAACAGTATAGCTAACATTTGTTTGACCAAAAAGCAGAATGTACAAAATTAATGCTCCAATTTCATATCCTGTTGCAATTACAAATTTTGTATAGTACCTAATATGTATTACAAAATTATGTAATTAGAGTTGCAACATTTCATGGTGCATCCTGTAATAAGTAATTTAATATAGTGTAAAGCATATGACCAGTTAGAATTTTGGCTGTGAGATGGCATCTGGATCGCCTCAGTTGCTAAATTGAAGTGCAACATGGCTTTCATTTCACTGAGATACGTGCCATATTGTCCTTTCCATAATATGCCACAATCTTTGTTCAGATTATTTAAAAGCAATATCCATTACATTCTCTTCTGTCATTAACTGTTTAAAAACACAATGTAACAAACAAATAAGAATAGGAAAATCTGTCTCTGCTCATCTGAAAATTTCCTTCCTTTGAGTAATAAGGCACACAGATCTGTCAGAATGGATATTTCAGTTTGTTTACATCTTGGGGGCAGGACCAGAACTTGTTAGTCACTGGCAGCAGGGGAATGCCTCACCTCCTGAAGTTCCCTGCATCTGAGATAACTTCCACATGACCAGGATAATTCACATTTACTTTCCTAAATTACAGATTATGTTAAATATACTTTGAGAAAAAGCACAGCAATTTCTCCAACTGCAGAGCATAATAAATTCTATCTAATGACAAAAAATCTAAATCCTTTAATATCAATGTCCATCTCTATTCTGAATGATCCATTTGTTTCCAAGGTGGCCTGGATCTGTGGACCTTATTACTTGAAAAAAAGGAAATTTTCAGGTAAGCATGGACAAATTTTCCTATTCTTTGTACAAAGGACCACAAATCTGTTACAATGTGATTTTCATAGCAGTGTGACTCTAAGGTAGAAGCAGGATCATCTTTTAAATGTTGACTCCTCCATCTTCTCCTGGACCGTAAGGCACAAAGAAAACTTCTGCCAAAAGACAGGAAATGACAATGACTAAGGTAGGTGACCAATGTGCAGAATCTGGTGAACCTATGTACTGATGCCCATTTGGTGTCCAAAAGATCTCAATACAGGATTATCAGCGCTCCTAAAGACTGGACTTTGATGTTTAACTGAAGAAGGAATATATCTTGAATTTACTTAGGAAATGAATGCTATGACAGTTGAGAGAACTACCTGTCTGAATTAAAGGTATGATATTGGGTCTCATTAGAGGAAGCTCCTTAAAATAAAAATTCATCTGACTGGCGATAATAGCCATTAGGAGGCATACCCAATGCATAGCAAGTATAATGGTACCTCCTGCAGGCGTTCAATCTGGGGTAGTATTGTAAGGAGCAAAATCAGGTTCCAAGGTCATACTTGACCTTGTGAGATTGAAATAAAGTTTATGCCCTAAGGAGCATATAATGTTGGGATGTGTACAAAAGTTTCTTTTCTTGGACATGCTGGGAATATTATATTACACAGACCTGGCCTTTTTTCTTGGACACTCTTATACATGCACAATAAAGCCCTCCTGGAGGAACTCAAGGCTATGTTTCATTGATTTAACATGATAATTAAGTTATTTTGCACCATCCCATAGAATAATTTCTATTTGTTGACTTCTCCTTTGGGACCCATGTGAACAAGAATCACTTCATCAAAGTATTCATTTTAAATTTTTCTGGTCCCAGGTGGAGTATTTTTTATTTTATTTTATATCACACCTCCTCTGTGAGATACAGACATCTGAAGATCCAATCAGGCCTGAAAACCATAGTCTCTTCATCCTGCATAGCATAACCTGGGTGGGTAACTGTTGTTCTTGTGTTCTTATCTTTTGTATTGTCCTGCAGAGCAGGACATATAGCAGGGACCTTGCCCAGGTTTGAGAAAGGTCATTCACTGCTTCACATTCTCGGTCCTGACATGTAGAGAAACCACAGGGCACCTTATTTATGTTTCCATATGCAAAGAAGTCAATCACCAATCCTCCAAATTGATTTATGATGAGGGATATATTTCTAGGTGAAGGAGCCACACTGCTAATCTGACTTCTACCATGTATATCTTGGTGTTCTTCTCCATCTTGTCAGGCAGTACATATAGAGAAAGGTAACTCTGCTCCGAGACTCACTCTCTCTAGGGTGGGGCTGGTTATGTTCTTCCCAGTTATTATGAAAACCCTATTAGACACATTAACTGCCATGACTAGAACAAGTCTTATCTATGGAAGGAAAAGTGCTCCAAGACCTCAATGAATCATTGTGTTCCAGCTCATGGATGTTGTGGTCTTTCTTTCTGGTACACAATCCCTAAACTGAATTGGGAAAATCCCTTAAAATAAAAAACAAAACAAAACCATTGTGTTCCAGCTCATGGATGTTGTGGTCTTTCTTTCTGGTACACAATCCCTAAACTGAATTGGGAAAATCCCTTAAAATAAAAAACAAAACAAAACCAAATCTGATTTTCTGCATTCACCATTTGTGGGAGCAGATAACATAAAATTAGAGACAGATCATTGCCAAAGGATGAGATATGGTGATGGGAATACCTGGAATTATTAGATAGGTATCATATGAATTCTGGGTCACTGAATCATACCTGTGTATAAGATCAGAATTCCCAATGGGTTCCAGTAAAAATTGGATTTTTGTTTCTGTGACAGAACTTATTTTCCATTATGGCCATCTTCATCTTCTAGTAACAGTCTTCTGGGAGAAGACCTGGTACCTGATAGTATTCATCCACAGCCCAGGCATATGATTCATTTCGCTGGCACCATGTATTTGTCCTGATACTCCAGGAACCATATCACTCTGTACATTTGCTTCAGCTTTCTCTCTGAACAGAACCCTAATCAGAAAAATCATCTTGAAAGAGATAAGTGAATCTCTGTCTTCCCTAAAGTCAATGTTATTGCTACCATGATGCTGGAGAGAGAGACCTTGGGAGCACATGAAAGATCAAATGGTTATGATCAAAGTTAGGAAAAGAAAAAGACTGCCATCCATCTGCAAAACATAAAAATTGTCTGAGGATGGTAAAATGGGAATGCTTTGAAGATAAGCCTCCTTTAGGAACTTATTTAGATGTTTCAGACAGGGCTCTGCTCTGTTTTTCCTAATTCTCTGAGGCTAGAAAGCTGATTGGGGGGGCGGGGGCATTGTAACACTCAAGTCTGAAGAATATGATGGATGATTTCATTCATGCTGTGGCCTCTCCATTGGTTGCTGAAACGGGGAATGAGACAAAGCTATCTCCCTGTTTCTTGCACAGTTCCTTAAGGTACCTCCACTGGACAATGTCCAGTGACCTCATCTGATCAAAGCTCTTTTGCTCTGAAATTGAAAGAGCCTGGAACAAATCAGGGCTCTAATTCCAGACCTGCAGATAGCTCTGAGACAATACAGGGTAGTTACTGACTCCGCACTTGTTCTAGCTATTACTTGCAAAGAGGTATTTTCTCCTGTTATACTTTAGGGACTACTTCAATACATCTGTATTCCTTCCAGTAGTGTCTGGCCGGAGCCAGGATTATAAATTGACTTTTCTGATTACTGTGAATAGCCTCAGTTCCCCATAAAGCTTCCTATTGTATCACTAAGAGAGCTTGGGAACTGATTTGTCCAAGCATCTGTTCCTAAGAACTAAAGCCCCATATACAAGCGTGCAACAGATTTGAATCCTACTTTTTTAAAAAACATATATTTTACTATTTGATTCTCCAACTCTAATTTGGACTGTCAGGCTTCCTCCCCAAAGGAGGAAGAATTATCCTTGTAATTGTTTTTGTAAGGTGTGTGTATGCACACCTGAAGGAATCAGCATATGTCTATGCCCGGGTCTTTTCTGCATTAATATATCCTGCTGCATTCCATGAAGTTGAGGAGGGGAACCAAGTGCTGAGGATTATTTCCCATGCTGCACTCTGTGAAGGTGATATGGGGAACTGAGTATCAAGGATTATCTGTCCTGTTGCACTCCATGAATGTGAGCTGGGGAAACAGCACTGATTTTACTATTTATTTATTTCCCTTTTGGGAGTTTGTCCCCATAATCCTGCTTCAGACACACAAGTGAACTTGAGCTCACAGATTGCTCTGGAAAGATTGAAGTGGCTAGTGATCCTCCTGTCCTCATTGAAGCTGGGTTTATATGTCTCCCCTTCTCCACATGGATCCCTTCTAGGTCTCTCAAGGAAGATACTGGCTCAAGGATGGGCTCCCCAGATGTTCTACCCCTCTCTACTGCCTGGGATCCATATGGGCCAGGTAGGTCTATCTTTCCCATGGAGGCCTCAGCCTGGGCTATGCATAGCAAAGCGATCCCTGAGAGGGAGGGGCCCTGTAATAAAGATGGCAGCAGAGGAAGGGAGCTAGGCCCCAAGGCCCTTTACTGCAGTCTCTGGTGTGAAAGCAATGTGAGTTAAGCACCTAAATAACTTTAAAAATCTGGCCCTAGGTTTTTCGGGGAATGCATCATGCTGAATTTTCAATCTCTGAATTAGCTGAAATTTGTATAAAATCACATGTAGACTGACAGCTAGCCATTCATTAACTGCACCTCAGAGGCAGTTTAGATATATTATTAATTAAAATGTGTATGGAATCAGTAAGGCTCCTGAAATACCCTCCTGAAATGTGTATTTTAGATAGAAATATGTGAACTAAGTGTATAGAGCTAGCCCCTCCTAATTTGGGTCAAATCATACACCCCATTTAGGAGATCTTAAAGCATAGGTATGTTAACCGCACATAACTGACCTAATGTCTCTTTGGAGGCTGCAGAATCTGTGGCACTTGTGATAGCCCTCAAACATGCACAGGTTATTCCACTGTTGATGATACACATGCTTAAGATCAGAATCAAGCTCTAAGGGTTCAACAAGGGTACTCAGAGCTAACTAACACTGAGACTTCTTCCTCCAAGTTCCTGTGTCAGTCACGGCTTTAGGTTCAGGGCACATGGCCCTCCATATGCACATCTTACGTATGATATCAATTTTATTTCCTCTCACACGTAGTTCTGTTTACATAACCCTCATTATAATACCCCTTCACTCCACAACAGGAATCACCAAACCAACTCTATAATTAGATTGTCACTGTACTGATTAGTTGAAAAAGGATGAGAAAACGTATGTTTGCTGGATCACTATAATAATGACAGCGAGATACACGTAAGTCATAAATTGAAACACAAGCCACTCAAGTTGATTATTAGCACTGCCCTTTCATTCAGGTGGGTAGAAATTAATGGGCCACTCAATATCTCTCCACACAAATTTAATATTAGGTTATAATTATACAAAATGAAACCAAATAGATAATTAGTTAAGATATACATAATATGTTCACGTGGCTTTGCATTACAGCTTTGTGCCAAATTTCAGCCATACCGGAAACAATACAAAGCCTCAGCTGGAATTTTTCACAGAGTTACAAGAGCCCTCTTTAAATTTGATTCTGAGCACAACAGGATCTTTGTCAGTTGTCCTGGCAATTTAAATAGTAGCTTAGCAATGAACTAAAGAACAGCAGTACACAAAGAGCTATATGGTTTGGGGTTCTTTGAAACTTTAATTGTTTGTGCTGTAAGCTGAATAAAGGTTTGTGTGGTAACCGAAAGATTATCTCTTGTTTTAGTATTTTCTGCATTTATTTTGACCAATATATATATTTTTATTGGATGATTTTAAATTACACAAAAATCTCCTTGTTTTTTCAAATACTTTTTATTAGGTTGTTACGCTTATCTTATTTTGCTAATGTAGCTTTCCTTATACAAATGGCTATTTTTCAAATAGTTTTAAAGTTTAATATTATTTAGAAAGGTAAAATTATGTCAGCATTTGACCACAAATATACTGTGAATATTTGAAGTCAATGAGAATCATTCAGTGTTTCACCTTTTTTAAGCCAAAGTTTCTGCAACAGTTGTATAGACAAATGTAGGTGAAGCCAGTAATAAATCTATCATGGAACATGCTTTGGTAACCAAAGACCCTTATTTACAATAAGAACATAAGAATGGCCGTACTGGGTCAGACCAAAGGTCCATCTAGCCCAGTATCCTGTCTACCAACAGTGGCCAATGCCAGGTGCCTCAGAGGGAGTGAACCCAACAGGCAATGATCAAGTGATCTCTCTCCTGCCATCCATCTCCACCCCCTGACAAACAGAGGCTAGGGACACCCTTCCTTACCCATCCTGGCTAATATCCATTTACGGACTTAACCTCCATGAATTTATCCAGTTCTCTTTTAAACGCTGTTATAGTCCTAGCCTTCATAACCTCCTCAGGCAAGGAGTCCACAAGTTGACTGTGCGCTGTGTGAAGAAGAACTTCCTTTTGTTTTAAACCTGCTGCCCATTAATTTCATTTGGTGGCCCCTAGTTCTTGTATTATGGGAACAAGTAAATAACTTTTCCTTATTTACTTTCTCTGCATCACTCATGATTTTATATACCTCTATCATATCCCCCCTTAGTCTCCTCTTTTCCAAGCTGAAAAGTCCTAGCCTCTTTAATCTCTCCTCATATGGGACCCATTCCAAACCCCTAATCATTTTAGTTGCCCTTCTCTGAACCTTTTCTAGTGCCAGTATATCTTTTTTGAGATGAGGAGACCACATCTGTACGCAGTATTCAAGATGTGAGCATACCATGGATTTATATAAGGGCAATAAGATACTCTCCGTCTTATTTTCTATCCCCTTTTTAATGATTCCTAACATCTTGTTTGCTTTTTTGACCACCGCTGCACACTGCGTGGACGTCTTCAGAGAACTATCCACGATGACTCCAAGATCTTTTTCCTGATTCGTTGTAGCTAAATTAGCCCCCATCATATTGTATGTATAGTCGGGGTTATTTCTTCCAATGTGCATTACTTTACATTTATCCACATTAAATTTCATTTGCCATTTTGTTGCCCAATCACTTAGTTTTGTGAGATCTTTTTGAAGTTCTTCACAGTTTGCTTTGGTCTTAACTATCTTGAGCAGTTTAGTATCATCTGCAAACTTTGCCACCTCACTTTTTACCCCTTTCTCCAGATCATTTATGAATAAGTTGAATAGGATTGGTCCTAGGACTGACCCTTGGGGGACACCACTTGTTACCCCTCTCCATTCTGAATGAACAAAGCTGCCCATTTTCAAGACTTAAAATTGCAGGGCTGCCCTGGTGATTTCTACTCCAATTTTCATAATTCCCTTTGTATTTTTATTTTTTAAAAGATATGTAAATAAATAGCTTGAAAAACTCCTATAACTAGATTCACAAAAAAAACCCACTTTAAACAGAGCTATGATTGAGACTTTGATACCTTTCTGAAAAAATTATGGTGTTCTATTAGTTAGAAAACAAGACAATCCCCCCCCCACCACCACCACTCCCCTCCTTCCCGCCAAAACTCACAACTCTATATAATTGGCAATTTTTCATTTATGGTTCTACTAATAATAGTACTTGGACCTGCTAGTGAAGGCAGGGGGCTGGACTCGATAACCTTTCGGGGTCCCTTCCAGTTCTATGAGATAAGTATATATAATAACACAACTCCTACATTCCTGACAACCGCCACCTACTGCGTAAAGGCATTTTTGGATGGATGATTTAAGGGCAGATCTATATATCCGTATGATGTGGACCCTGCACTGGAAAGGGCCCCCAATTTTAGCTATCAACAAGTGGTGCACAGTTGATAACCAACTGCCTTCACTGATATAATACAAAGGATTGAGCAAACACAGGAAAAGGACCCTCTCAGGGGCTCTCAGATTATGTTGCATTACATGGATTGATACAGTCTTTAATTACATACTGTTTGTTCCACAGGACCTCTGCCTTAGGCAGTGGCATAGAATGCAGTGTGAATGAGGCAGAATGTTCCAGAATAAATAGAACGTTCTCTTGTGTTTAAGGCACATTAGGACCCAGAAGAGCTGGGTGCTATTTCTGGTTCTGCCATAGACTTCCTATGTGACACTAAACTATCTAAATGTATACACACAAGAGGTCAAATCAAGGCAACCTGATTTTTCACATTTTCTAGCCTTTGAGATTTAATTTTCTTTCAGTGTAATTTTTTGTATCCCATAGTTTTGGCTGGGAGAACCTAGGAAAATTGAGCAATGTCACTTTCATAAATTTGACTTCCAAAAGTACATTAGGAATCAGTGTTTCAACCCACATTCTATCACCACAGAAGCCCAATGCCCATTAAATAAATAGTACCAGAATCCTTATGGTTGTTTATAAACTAGCAATTTATTTATCATTATTTATTATCCTATGCGTAATAAAGGGTAACTGCCAGACTGTTTCCACTCTCAGAATTGCAGTATGCTGGACTAAATGTAAAGTTAAGTTTTAGAGCAAGAGATTCATAAGGCACACCTATGCACCTACAGAGAAAATATTTGCCAAAGGTTGGAAACAAAATAATGACTGAAAACAAATGTATATTCTTAATAAATAACCACAATATTAAGATGCCTTCAAAATATATAGATCTGATACACAGCAGGTGTAAATGGGCACAGCCACAACACCTGCTGACAATCTGGCCCAGTGTAATATTGCACCAGTGTACGTGTTCTGCAATTTTGTATGAATTCCTATGTAGGTCTTTAAAATTCAGACTTCAAAATAATAATGCATCTGACCATAGCCAGAAAGTGGTTCATGGTCAAGCTGAGTGGTATCCTGCTCTGACCAATATAACTTATACATTTTCAACACAATACATGTTACAAAAATATAAGTTATGACTTTAAGGAAATATATGAAGCCAGCAAAGGTTTGTAATACTTATTGAAATATTTATGGAGTCAGTTTCCATGAAATCTGTCTACAGGTTGTTTTATTTATTTATAACGTATCTAGCTCTATAAACTAGTAAAGGACTAATAGCACGGTATACCCTTCACATGGTTCAGTACAGTATCTTCGTTCACAGTGAGTATCATTTGATACATTTGTGGAGCAACGTCACCTTTCTTTAACTTTTTATCTGATCATTTGTACATCAAATTACAAATGTGTAAAAAAAAAAATTTAAAAACCCAACACATAAGCAGATGCTCATGGAAACTAGGGATGAATAAGTTTCATGATTGAGAAAATGAGTGCTTGTATGAGAAATAGAGTGTCAGCTAGTGAGCACGTGCATGAGTAATCACTGGGGAAATGTCCAGTGTTTAGGGCACTAATACAGGAGTTGGGAGACCTGTGTTCAATTCCCTGCTCTATCACAGACTGTGTGACCTCTAGTTGATCATTTCATCTTTTAGTTCCCTCTCTATAAAATGGGATTATAAAAAGGTGCTTCACAACTGCCTTTATATGAAAGTTAACCCAGATCTGCCTGACATATGGGTAACTGGGTAGAGGGAAAGTGTCTGTGGGGGTAACTATTGAATGGGAAGGGCATGCATGTTCTTTCCCCTCTAGCTTACCTGGAAAGGACTCTGGCAATTAGGACCTACTATTTTGATTACCTTGCTTTTTGTTTGAAATCCTGTGTGAATCAATAAAAGACAAAAGGAATTGAAACTGCCACTGGGGAGAGCATTAATTCATTTCCCCCCTCTTGTAATTCTGCTCACTGACCTACAGCAGATATCAGTACTCACGTTTCCCTATCTCACACAGGTGTTGTAAGGATACATATATAAGAGACTTTGAGGCACTCAGACATTTTGATTCTGGGAGCATCATAAGTACCTGATATAGATGAATGGCTATGTCCCCCCGCCTCCAAGAAGGATATCAAATTTGTCTCCAATATTAAGAAGTTATTGGATCAAATTATTTTTCTCTCATTTGACATATGACAAGATTTTTGCTATATGAAGAATTAAAAAGTAGATACATATTAACCTAACACAGAGACATCAGTAAAAGACATGTTCGTTTTTGCCTGAAAGTAAATGTACTGGCACCTGAAGAGAGGAAATATTTCGCAGGACCATGAAATCAGAAGAATCCTCCAAAAATGTACATATTAATCATGTTGAACTATTACAAGCATGATATAGTTATACACCTACTACACTTTTTCAAATTTCATGCCAGCCTGATTTGAATAAATTCATTCAATTTCATAGCCAGAGTGAACATACATTTAAAGAGAATATCACAAATACCTATCTCCTAATAATACACTTCATCTCTGATTTGTTTGAATAGCAATGAAAATTATGACAACAGTTCATGGAGTCAGAGCCATTCATTGGTGAGAAAACTGAAATGCAGAGTACATGCAACTGCCTGCCTGTAGCGGGGTGGTCACCAGCTACTGCCCCAAGGGGTTTAAAACAGCCCAGGAGAGGGCCATGGCTGGGGGCAAGCAGGCACAGCTGCGGCCACGCCCCAAACAGACCTCAGCTAGCCCTTATAAAAGGGCTGTGAGCCAGAGGCTCAGAGACACTCTTCCTCTAGCTCTTGAAGGAGAAGGGTCTGGCTGCCTGGGAGCTGACAAAGGTACCTAGAGTGGGACAGGGCTGGGGGAAAGCCAGAGGAGCTGGGGAGCTCCAGCCTGGAAACCCCCCAGGCTGCAGGCCTTGTTAAAGGCCAAGAAGGGTACTGAGGTTGCAGAAGGCAGCCCAAGGGTAGGCAGAGGCAGCAGGTCCAAATCCTCCTTGCTGATGATGAGTGGCAATTATACTGCAGTCCGCCCCAGTGAATGGGGTCTAGATGGTGACTGGCAGTAGCCAAAGACTGAGGTGAGGTGGGGGGGTCCCTGGGGTGGGGAGAGCCAGTGGGGTACTGCAGGGGACACTGGCCTGCAGAGGGTGCTCCTGGGTCGAAGAGCTAATTCCCAGGATGATGACAGGAGGTACTGCAGGGGTGAGTTGTTGCCCTGTGACACTGCCACATATGGGTACACTTGGCACCTGAACAAATTATTATATATTATTTGTATTAGAGTAAAATCTAGAGGCTCAAGGAACTGCACTGTACTAAGCAAGGTATATAGTGTAAGTGTCCATGCCCCAAAGAGCTTGCACTGTAAATGGATGAAGGCACAGAGAGATGAAGTGGCTTGCTTAAGGTCATACTGGCAGAATTGGGAATAGAACCTTGTTCTTCTGACTCCCTGTCCACTGAACCACATTCTGTCCCCCCCCTAAAATGTTTGCAAGACTTCTTCAGCAGTTCAGTGTCTTTGTGGGGCATGTTTCAAAGAGTGATATGCTGCAGAAGACATTACCCTGCTCTCTTTTCTTTAATTGAAGAATTTTTAACCTTTTTACACCACATGGAGCAATAATGTATTTTAAAAAGTTAAATTAGTATATGTGCTGTTGTCTGTATCACTGAGGTATAATATATACTGTTGCTAGTAAATGAAAGGATGAACAAATTTACAGGTTTATCACAGGATAAAATTACAGCACATGCCTTTTCTACAACCTAGTATAGAAAAATAAATGGTGCATATGCTTCTGTAATAAAATGCAGCTGAATTAATAGTAATTTTACTGGAGTAGGAAACACACTTTTATACTGACAGAGTAATTAAGTATATTTTAAGTCTCTCAAACCAAGTCTAGAGGTGAATTTTGCAAAGGATAAATGTCACTATCTATAATCCTGTATGCAACAAATCTGTTCAATTATTAATATAAAACTGAGCTACACATTAAAACCATAGGCATGTAAAATAAGAATCTTCATCAAGATATATAGTGCATCAAGATATCATGCACTATATAGTGACGAGAGAAAAATTTCATTCCACTATTTGAAAAGCAGGATTTATAGTACACAGAATGAAATCAAACAAAGTCATTCTTCATATCCAGCAACTGCAATTTTATCATTTCTCTCTGAAGTCAAAATACTGCTGAGAGAAATTTGATGGACCAGATTCACCAATATGCTTAGGCTGTTTCATACAACTCCAGTGACATATACAGTTGAACCTCAGAGTTACAAATACCAGAGGTACGAACTGACTGCTTACTTCCAGTTCCAAATGAACTGGTTGGCCAATCAGGCAGCAGAGAGGGTGGGGGGAAAGTAAATACAGTTCAGTACTGTGTTAAACGTAAACTACTTAAAAAAAAAAAAAAAAAAGGGGGGGGGGGAGTTTAAAGAAGACTTGATAAGTTAAGGAAACTGTTTCTGTGCTTGTTTCGTTTAAATTAAGATGGTTAAAAGCAGCATTTTTCTTCTGCATAGTGAAGTTTCCAAGCTGTATTAAGTCAATGTTCAGTTGTAAACTTTTGAAAGAACAACCATAATGTTTTTGTTCAGAGTTATGAACATTTCAGAGTTACGAACAATCTCCCTTCCCTGATTAAACACTATGACAGGGACTGAAAACAGTTTGATATTTGTACAACATAATCTTTTAAAAAGTATTATGCAAACCCATTTAGGCATTGTGAAAAAATGCTCTCCGAAGATGGAGCAATGTTTATTTACATAGTGTGATGGGGTGGACTAGGTCCTGAGGTCCCCTGATGGAGACCTTGTGGCCTGGCCACATCCTGCCCCAGAAAAGGGCAGTAGAGAGGTCCTCCGAGTTGCCTAGAGAGGCTGCTTCCCACACAGCCAATCAGGGCCCAGCAGGCTAGTATAAGAAGAGCTGCAGGGGCAGAGTGAGTTCAGTTTCTTGTTAGAGCTGGTGGAGAATGGATGGGGCTCTGGGTTGGCTACGGGACTCCACCAGGACAAGGCCCTGAGTTAAGGGTGAAGACTGTGCGGGAGCCATGGGGAACTGACCCAGGAAATTATAGCAGCAACACAGTTTATTTAAAGGGATGGCTGCTATCTATAGGGTCCCTGGGCTGGGACCTGCAGTAGAGGGTGGGCCTGGACTTTGAGGTACCCTAGAAGAGGAGTGAACTTAGTGGCCCAGCTGAAGAGCTGGGGCCAGAAAGGCCTTGAGAGGGTGAAGACATTGCCTCCAGGGAAGGAGCCCTGGGGCACTGCTCTAGTCCAAAGCAGGGACAAACCGAGAGATATTACAGAGGGCACTGGGAGAGGCCCCTGTTGGACTTGTACCCCGAAAGGGTTTGCTTTGCTTTTATCACAGACCGACTGTATGTGACTTGGCCAAAGGGCTGAGTCAGTGAAGACCCACCACAAACAGGTAGAGAGTGCACGCACACACGCTCGGCCAGGGGGTGCTTGCAAGAGGTGAGTGCAACCCCTGTTAGATAGTTTTAGGTCATGTATCTCTTGATGATTTTTAAATTTTGTTTTGAATGATAATGAAAAACCTGAAACATTATGCCATTAAAATTATCAGTTATTTAAATTTGACCAAATAATTATTCTTTTGTTAGAAATCAGAATATTAGTGACAAACCTAATGCATGATAATAGTATCAAAGTAGCAGTGCCATACAAGAGATATAGTTCAGGAGGTACTTTCATTCCTCTCTTGTTTTCAGGCATTTTTAATTTTTCAAAAAGTCACCTTTTTTATACTGAAACTTTTCATCCTTGCTCTCCTCCCATAACTTTAGTTACATTCAGTGTAAATGTTTCTGGGTTACCTGAATTGAGTTTTGTTTTAAGATGTCACACTTTACTTGCACCACAATGTTGAATACATTACAAGTTTAGGTTGAGAAATAAATTATAAATAACTGAAAATAGATTACCATGCATTAAATCACTTTCTTTATTGACATAAGCATGCAGTGGGTGAAGAATTCTAAATCGCCACCCCCATCCCCGCACACACACAGAGAGGTATACATACACAATTGAGAACAAGAATGGGGTGCATCAAGGAATAAGGAGATCTTCACTTCACTTCACCTCTCTCTCTCTCTCTCCTGACCAAGAGAAGAGGACTGAGAGAGATCCACTGAATGAATGCTCATTGCTCCTACTTTGCCTGAGTGAGAAGGAGAGAAGCATGTCCCTGAAGAAATCTTCCTGGGAAGAAGAGTACTGAAGATCCCTCAGTCCTTGTGCACTCTTTCTTTCTTCTTTTCCCCCCCTCCCTCCACCATGACCCTCTCCAGCTCCTTTCTTTGCAACGTGGGGCTGGGGTGTGAAGATTCCCATATGTACACCTTGCTGACTTCCCCTGCACAATCTGCCCTTAATGGATCTTCTCTGTTCCCTCTCATGTTCATAAAGAGAAAGTGAAGATCCCTGCCCAATGGCTTCCTGTTTTTTTTTTCTCCCCCTTCCCTCACTACTAAAGATCTCTCCATTTCCTAATCTGATCCCTTCCCCTAGCCTTCACAGAAAGGAAGCAAAAAATATTTCACTGTCTCTGCTTGCCCCTCCCTCCAGACAGAAGGAAGAAGTCATCCCCCCCAAAGGACCAGAAACTGGTAGATTATTGTTGGAGGTGGATATTCAGCTGAATAACCCAAATTCATGTTTCAGGATGTGCTATTAAGATGGTGATGCTAAATTATTGACTATATCATAGCAAACTAGGTAAGAAGTCAGCAGTGTCATCAAAATATAGACTTCTAAAAAGAAGATTGGATTTTTTTTTCTTGTCACATGTGTATTAGGAAAAATAATATGGGGGGAGAATGTAAGGTTTAGGAGATAGTTAACTGAAGGAAAAAAGGTATAAAAGTGAGAACTTTATCAGTCTTTGGCCAGAGATGGAAGCCACTTCCCAAATCCAGTACACAATGCCCTCAATTTTGTTCTCAAATGCTTAGATACAGATACCTAGAGGTAGTGTGGTATACACAAATTTATCTTTGTGCCTCCCTTAAATTTTGTCAGGGGCTAGGTCCAGAATAGGGAAGTTTCAAGTTACCTGTGGCTCCAAGAAACGGTTTTGGCTGCTGAGAATGGCTAGAATTCAGTGGCACTTTGGCCATGCTGCCTTCCCTCCACTATACAATGGGGACTGCAAGCAGATGGTGTATGTGTCAGAGTACCTGGCTCCACTGGCTTTATGGCCCTTTTTGCATTTCCAGGGTGGCTAAAATGGGTCACAGTATAACACAGAATTTGGCAGCCTAACTTTAAAACTCCTTATGATTTTTTCCCCAAAGTTTCCTAGAAAAATTCAAACCTGGAATGAGACATAATGTGAAATTTCAGGAATGTTTTATTTTTGGAGAAATTGAGGAATGGGTGAAATCTGGGTGATTATAGGAACCTGGAATCCATTACAACTATAGAACATACCACTGTATCATACTTTTGTTCTCTGGGTCCTACACTATTACATTTTTACTAATTCTAGGCAGACTCAGCAGGTGTTAATCAGCGTAGTTCCATTAAGTCAAGGAGCTATGCCCATTTACAGCAGCTGAGAATCTGGTCCTCAGTCTGAGTTGAGACAGCTGCCATTTTATTATTCTCAGAGTTGCTGCAGCCTGTAACAGAAAAGACACACACACACACCTCTCCTTATTTTTAATCTAAAATATGATCTCCTTACATAGAATGAATATGCTTAGCTCTTTGGCACGGAGGACTATCGAATGGTAGGTGAGACATGTAACTAAAGATTTAACCTAGCAGCTAATACATTTTCATGAAGTTTTCAAGTTATATAAGTGTCACACTTATTTAATTCAACTGAAGGCAAAGGTACCTATAATGTAACCCAGATGTAAGAGCTGAAAGGGAACACTGACACATACTGGAGAACTATGAAAATCTGAAGGACTGCTTGTTAACTACTGTATATTTGATATTAAGTGTTATACATACAAATTAAGCACTGTACAGCTGTAACGAAAGAGGTGCTCTCTCTTCAATACATTCCTTTATTATTTTTACTGTGATCAGAATTAAAGTCTTAATAGATGTAACAATCAATAAATCCCTAGTCAATATATCTTGGAGTCATCAAATTAGTCTGTTATACCAGAAATACTCTGGATTTGTATCAGCGTTACTGACAACAGACTCTGGTCTTTTGCTCTCACAGTGGAGAGGCTGTACAACCCACTGGTTTCTCGGTACATATGCACATTGCCAGCCTGCTCTGAAGCCCATGTGGACATGTGTGCACTGCTATTTTTAGTGTGCTAGCTAGATTAAAGCGAGCATGAGTATGCCCACCCAAGCAGAAAATCACACCACCTACTGCAGTGTAGACATACCCCCAGTAGACTTACAAAGTCATGGCATCCAAGAACTTGATGAACTTCAGAAAATCGTTGGGGACCCACAAAGAAAGCTCTTAGATTACTCAGGGTACATACACTCATACCACTCAGATCACCATTTTGAAAACTTGCAAACGTAAAACAAACTACTATGAAGTAAACATATAACAGAACACCACAAGGAAAAACAGGCAGTGAGCCATGTAAGCTAACTATGAAAACATCACGGAAACATCAATTAATTTCAAAAGGAAAACATTACAAATACAGGGATTCTCTCTCTCCTCCCCCCTCCCCCGCACTTTTAGTTGCATCAGATTGAGAAATGTGCTGATGTATAGTAGAATATTGTAAGTTGTACCTGAAACTAAGACCTCGAATGATTCACCATAACTGCCCCAGAAGAAAGTAAAATAAAAACACATCAATGGGAGAACATATTTCAGTGCAGGATGGATTTTTTGTTTTTGCTTTTATACTCTCTTGAAGCACTCAGACTGGATCCCTCTTTCTCCTCCCTTTATTCCCCCTTTCCTCCTAGTGTTTGCCACACTCACTTGTCTTTTTCAGATGAGGTTGTCAACTATCTGGGTCAGGGACCATGTCCACTTGTGTGATTTTTATGTCATCTAGTATAATGGGAACCTAAATCCTAATCAGTGACTTTGGGCATTAACCTCATTACAAACTGATTATACTATTAATTATTAGGTCTGTTGATTAATCGCAGTTAACTCATGCGATTAACTAAAAAAAATTAATCACAGTTTTAATCGCACTGTTAAACAATAGAATACCAATTGAAATTTTAAATATTTTCAATGTTTTTCTACGCTTTCATATATATTGTATTTTGTGTTGTAATTGAAATCAAAGTGTATATTTTTGATTACAAACATTTGCACTGTACAAATGATAAACAAAAGAAATAGTATTTTTCAATTCACTTAATACAAGTACCATAATGCAATCTTTGTCGTGAAAGTGCAACTTACAAATGTAATTTTTTGTTACATAACTTCACTCAAAACCAAAACAATGTAAAACTTCCGAGCCTACAAGTCAATTCGGTCCTACTTCTTGTTCAGCCAATCGCTAAGACAAACAAGTGTGTTTACATTTACAAGAGATAATGCTGCCCTCTTATTTACAATGTCACCAGAAAGTGAGAACAGGCATTTGCATGGCACTTTTGTAGCCAGCATTTCAAGGTACTTACATGCCAGATATACCGAACATTTGTATGCCCCTTCACATGCTTCGGCCACCATTCCAGAGGACATGTTTCCATGCTGATGGTGCTCATTTAAAAAAATGTGTTAATTAAATTTGTGACTGAACTCCTTGAGGGGAAGTGTTTGTCCCCTTGCTTTGTTTTACCCGCATTCTGCCATATATTTCGTGTTATAGCAGTCTTGGATGATGACCCAGCACATGTTCTTCATTTTAAGAACACCTTCACTGCAGATTTTTGCAAAGAAGGTACCAATGTGAGATTTCTACAGATAGCTACAGCATTCAACCAAAGGTTTAAGAATCTGAAGTGCCTTCCAAAATCTGAGAGGGACAAGGTGTGGAGCATGTTTTCAGAAGTCTTAAAAGAGCAGCACTCCGATGTGGAAACTACAGAACCCAAACCACCAAAAAAGAAAAAACCTTCTGCTGGTGGAATCTGACTCAGATAAGGAAAATGAACATGTTGGTACACACTGCTTTGGATTGTTACTGAACAGAACCCATCATCAGCATGGATGCATGTCCCCTGGAATCGTGGTTGAAGCATGAAGGGACACATGAATCTTTAGCACATCTGGCACGTAAATATCTTGCAATGCCAGCTACAACAGTGCCATGAGAACACCTTTTCTAACTTTGATGACATGACAAGAAACGGGCAGCATTATCTCCTACAAATGTAAACAAACTTGTTTGTCTGAGTGAGTGGCTGAACAAGAAGTAGGACTGAGTGGACTTGCGGGCTCTAAAATTTTACATTGTTTTATTTTTGAATGTGGTTATTTTTGTACATAATTCTACATTTGTAAGTTGCACTTTCATGATAAAGGGTACCTGTACTAAGTGAATTGAAAAATACTATTTCTCAGGTTTTTTGCAGTGCAAATACTTTTAATAAAAAATAAACAAAGTGAGCACTATACATTCTGTATTCTGTTGTAATTGAAATCAATATTTGAAAATGTAGAAAATATCCAAAAATATTTAAATAAATGGTATTCTATTGTTTAATAGTGCAATTAATTGCATAATCAATGGTGATTAATTTTTTTAATCGCACGATCAAGCATGTTTTTTTTTTAATAGTTTGACAGCCCTATTAATTATTGGATTTTTCTTATCCCTAGACTCTTACAGGACCCAACAACATTCAACATCAGTATAGCAGCTGATAAGTTTTACTGTAATTCTAATCCCACTACTATATTGCAAATTATACAAGCAACTTGTAATTATTCTTTATAATTGGAAAGAATATCTACCTTTATCCTGATCCATTGCATCACTCTCGCATAGTCTTGTGCTTAACTTGGTTCTACAATCTGAGGGCTACAAGTTGTGCTCAGAAGGATTGAGATAGCACAACTGAGTTTTTAATCAAACTTTCAAAATGTATAGGGTTTCTACACAGTTGGTCTTATTGAATGTGTGTGGTTAGGAACCTTCATTTAGGAACTAAAATCAGGAACATACTGAAAGCACCACATTAGTTACCTGCGTACACATGACATGACATAAGCTATACTATAGTTTTAAAATCTATTAATAGAATTGTTTATTTATTTTTATACACACACACACACACACACACACACACTATTCAGAACATTCTACACATTTAAAGCCTGATTCACCTCTGACACTTGTGTAGATCAAGAGTAACTACTGAATTAAATTTTATAATCATGTAGAACTGGTACAAGTGAGGACATTCAGACTCTAATACATTAATTGCTATGTTAGAAGTTTATCAATACCACGACACATTTTTTAAGGATTCTGAAAGACTTTACTTTGTCTTATTGTGAAAGGAATGTCAATATCCTATATTAAACCCTTAAATCTAAATTGTAATTTGGATATTTACAATTTCTAAAAATAGTTAATTTTTTCCTTTGTTTTTAAAGAAGACGCCTTTCTCCCCATAGCTTGGAAACAAACTGACATAAGAGGCTAGAATTTGGGAACAAATGTAGGACGCTGACATTTTTTTATTTAGCCAGCCTTTGTTGAAAATTTGAACCTGTATGTGTCCATAACATTTCATGCAACATTCCACCCCAAAAATTATTTACAAAAGTGACAGGAACTTAAAGTTACTGGTAAACAATATGAAGTGCTTAGAAAAAATACAAGTACATATACAAAACAAATTGAGTTTCAAGCCAAACAGGTCAAAGGACTGCAAATGTTTTCTACTTTGCTGAGATCGTCACAAACCTCAGCCAACTGGGTGAGGGGAGAGAGAAAAAAAAAACCCAGTTCTGTTCTATGTAAACCTACTCCCTAATTTTTCTGCCATGTATGAATAATCTCAGAAAAATAAATTAAGCAGCACTACTTTTTTCCCTTTACAATCCTTCTAGAAATATAGGATAATGCACTTTTGTTAAGTGCATGTACATGACAATCACAAGAAATGAAAAGGGCATACAAAATATAGGGTCTTAACAATAACTGAGAATACAATTTGCTACAATAAAAAATAATCCCACTTTGGAGCAATATGAAGTATAAAAGGAAATTTTGGAGTCCCAGGTTCCTGTAACATTTTCCTTTGTTTTTGTTTATTAAGTCTCATCTCAACTACAGGATTGGAGAAGGCACATTGCTTTTTGGAACTGTTTGTTAAATTTTCGTATTATTAAAGTTTCAAATTTAGTTACATTTCTACCACGAAGGTAGAGAGCATTCATTGCCGATAAAAGTTGTAGCCCAAGTAGGAGGCTACCCATATGTCTACACCTGGGGTTTAATACAAAGCAATTTGATGTGCACCTGGTAATTTGCAGTATACAAGTCGCACCGACGGCATGGACACCCATTTTGTTTTCAATTTGCATTGTGTGAACACACGGCAGTGGCTTGCTGTGAACTGAGGGAGTAGCATTTTTGGGATGTAACCTATGGTGCTTTGTTTCTCAGTTGAGTAGTATACATCCTGGTATTGTTTTCACTGTGAATTGTATAGGATGCAAAGTGGAAGCCAGGAGGTTTCATTTCCCCCCCCCCCCTCAATCCCATGTTTCCGCTATCTCAGCACCATGCTTCCTTTCTGAGCGTGTTAGTGCAATTTTCAAATTCCTATCACCATGGAACCAGAAATGCACCATACCACAATGGTGGCAAGCATGAATGCTTGGGCTGTATTACAGCATTCTGTGTTGGACTTCGCCTGCTGCACCCACAAAGTAGATGGTGAGGTGCATGAGAACATTCAATGGCAGTGTGACCAGGCTAGGCTGTTCAGTGGTGCTGACTAGCAGGTAGGTCACTGTGTCTCAGCTCATCCCCCATCTCTGGCATCCCTTGCTAGCAATCACTCAGACACTGTGGTAGTCCGCCTTCCAGTAGGTAGCGACTTGGCCCTCTGGCCAGGTCACCAATTGAGTTTGCCCCTTTATGGGGGTCACAGAGTCCAACAAAATGTATATAGTCCAATGTCCCCACAAAACAAAGGGTCTTCAGCCCACCTCTGGTGTGTGGAGCACCCTTGACTCAGAGCTTACAAAGTCTCTATCTCCCTGCCCTTATCTCCACAGGGGTGGGAGGTGGAAGGTTGTGCCCCCTTCATGAAAGGGTGGTTGGTAGGGGAGACTGGTCCCTCCCTCTCCATCAGGCTCTGACCCAGGTGCCTAGCAGAGGCAGTGATCACAAACACTCCAGAGTGCTTGAGTTGCTTCCCTGGACCACTTCCTACCAATTACTTTCCCAGTCCAAGGAGTGGTCAAAAGCCTTATCAATGATCCACCAGCAGTTAAAGTAAAGGGTTCCCTACTCCTAGGGAAAGGCTAATCCCTCCTCTAGAGCCTCCGGTACCTGCATCTTGCAGCCAGGACTCCTCCTGTACCGTTACGCAGGAGCTCCCAAGATACATGTCTCTCCTCATCTGCTGTCTATCTCCCTCCCCTTCTTTTCAGCTCCTCCTTCAGCTGGGGCAGGCTCTGCAAGTGTGGTGGTGCAAAGTCACCTGGGCCCAGAATTGCTCCTAAATCCCTTCTGTCCCGCAGTAAGGTTTACATACCCCATCACAGGCAGCATCATCAGCAGCAGAACACTGCAAAGCTGTTGCACCAGGACAAGGAAGCCAACCTGTTGGAACTAGAGGACTTAATTCCTGGATCAGCTACACAGCACAGTTTCTGGGCCCAGCAAACCAGCATGGATTGATGAGAGAGGATAATTCTGCAGACCTGGGAATGACCAGCAGAGGTGAGAGAATTTCAGAATGGGAAGGGCCCCTTTTTTTTTTTTTTTTTTTTTTTTTTTTTAAAGATCTGCAAGGAACTGACCCTGGACCTTCAGTGACAGCATAAAAACATACAGTGCCCCATCGTTGTAGAGAAGTGGATAACCTTTGTTGTCTGGAAGCTGGCCACCCCAGAATGTTACTGGTCTATAGCCAATCGGTTCAGCGTGGTGGTGAATCAGGAGATGATTGATGACTTTGCACTCATGGGCTTCCCAAACTGTATTAGGCAGTTGATGGAATCCATATCCCTAGCATTTCTGCCCCCCTCCGTGCCAGAGTACAGTTTATAAATAGAAAGGGGTATTTCTCCATTGTGCTCTTTGCCCCAATAACCACTTTGGACACTAATGGTGTTAAGGTTGGTCCAGCTATTCTAGGAGACCTTGTTTTATCCTCTGATGCCCTGATTAATGAAGCCATTCACAGGTTGCTTGGTCAGAAGGAAGGAACTTTTTAATTATCACTTGAGTAGTTGCAGAATGGTGGTCAAGTGTGCATTTTGACATTTGAAAAGCAGAGGCATTGCTTATGGAACTGTCTGGAAGCAGCAGAAAAAAATTCCTGACCATTATAGTAGCATGCTGTGTTATGCACAACACTGGTGAGAGCAAGGAGGAAAGCCTCAATGATGGGTGGAAGGCTGAGGTGAAGAGACTTGCTTGATGGTTCGAGCAGCCAGCATTATGTCCCACAGAGAACACTAACACCCAGGGAAATATTGTCAGGGATGCCTATTCATATTTTGAGTCTCATACCTGAACATGTGTAACTGTAAATCCAGCTGTAATCCATGGGGGAGGGGAGGTTGGGATAGATTGTTAGCAGTGCAGTATCGTTTATTGGTAGTGGCAGTGGGATGTTGCCGATATACTTTCATAAAACTGTATGTATTATTTTAGCTTTATTTAAAAGATTTTGTGTGTGACATGTATGGATGAGTCATAAGATATACAGTTTTTTTTTTTAAAACAGTAACAAAGCCAAAATAAAATTCTAATTGAACACTAGATAAATAACTATACCTTTTTATTTGAAAATACATTTATCAAAATAGTCTACTGAGTAACCAACAAACAGTGAACCTTTAAATAAAACAGTGAAAACCAAACTGAAAGTACAACAATGCAAACAGTGCAAAAATAAGATTTGGAGGGGTTGGGGGCATCCTTAAAGTTACAAGCACATATCTCTCTTCCCTCTGTCTCTTCTTTTACGTGTGGTTCAGGGGTTGAGTGCTATTCAGGTGCATTGCAGAGTTCAAAAGTATTAGGTCCCAAGGAGCCAGTGTTCTAGGTGGGCAGATGATGGACCTGAGAGGGGAATGGCCTCTGGAACAAGTGCTGTGTGGATATGGTGGGGAGGAGTTACTGCTGGTCTGAGTAACCAGTAATGTCCAGGGGCTGAAAGACATGGCTTGGTCCCAGTTTATGGGACTGCAAGGCTTGCTGATCTTGCAGAAGCATGTTTTGAAGGAGAGCATTCTATCTGAGAACAGCATACACGAGTGGCCTCTGCATCTCCCGGCCTTTTTTGCCTCTTTAGCCTTGGTGATGCTTTCCTTGACCACTGCCATGGACCACTGCATTTATTTCTCCCTCTGGGTCATCATGTACTGCCTCCACCTTTCAGCCAGTGCAGTCTTCTGAGTTCTACAAATGTCTTGTCCCATGTCTTCCTTTTTCACCATCTCAGGTTGGCCAGCCTCCAATCAGTAGCCAGAGGCCCTGTCCTTGACAAACTGAATGTTGCAGGGGTGTGGTGTGGGAACATAGAAAAAAACAGGTGCTTATTCATATTCCAGACAGGCCATGATAGCATTTTTGTGTGTGAGGAGACACTGGTGTCCTGGGATTTCTCTCTGCTGTATATGGTATTTGCTGCTGTGCCTTACTAGGTTGGGAGAGTGGGTGGGTTAAAATTATGTTGCTGCTTTAATTATACAGTTTTGTTTGTGGTGCTTGTATGATGTCAAAGTGAGGGGGGGGGAGGGGCTATGAGGGTATGTCAAGGGCCCAGCCAGATAGTAATAGCCTTTACAGCCCCTTTAGATTGTCTGACTCTTGATTTTGGCTAGGCTGATGCAGGGCAAGATTCAGGGCATATTGCAGCAGGACATGACTGCAACTGGTTTTCCAGCTGGCCAAAGTCAGGGTCCTAACTCCCAAAAAGATCCTACCTCTCAGGGGACAGCTTATCCCCAGCATCCTCCTGGGGGCCTCGTCAGTTGTCCTCAGTGGAAGGAAAGGGAGGGAAAAGTGCAGCCAGCAAGCTCCATATGGTGTAGAATCCTGTCCAGTTCATCATAAAATGGACAGGTCACATGTTCTCTGCTCGATTGCATTCTTTTGTTGCTCATTTTAATGTACTTCTGAGCTACTTGCGCTTTATATGGCACTGGTCAGCATCCCAGTCATGGCTCCTTTCAGATATCTGCTTGGCAATATCCACAAAAAAGTCTTCGTTCCAGTGGCTGGCCACAAGAGCTTTCTATCCTGATGCTTGTTCCCAGATGGTAACGAGATCCATGGTCTCAGCACAGCTCCAAGTAGCTGCGCAAGACATGTTATGGGGCTTCTAGAGTGCTATCACTCTAGATACAGTTGTATTGCAAGAAGGCTGAAACACTTGGATCCAGAAGCAAATGGGCAAATTCTGGCTCCACCATCTTTTAAAGAAAGGAAGAGACATCCTGGGAACTTGATACCAGAGCACGGAAAGGCATACAGGTGAACGAACAAGTCAATAATGGTTAATCTGCAAAGCACGATGGGACAGCTGATGGAAGCATGTCACAAGTGGTGCACAGCAACTGCGTTCACAAGAATAATAGACTGCACTAGTTCAATCTGCAGCAAACCTAGTCTACTTGGCCAAAGGACTCTAGAGTTTAGAGCAAATGTGCAGTCAGCACACAGTGATTGCGCCATGTGTATGTGACCATTTTCAAACCAGTTAAACTTAGTTTGATCCGCTTTAAAATCCCCAGGTAGACATTTATGTCATTTATCATGGCTTTATGGTTTTGTCTTTTTTTTCTGACTTTGATGGAATTTCTTGCTTTGTTTTCAATCTGCTCTTCTTATCAGATTTACAGCAACAAAGCAGCTGATGATAGGGTGTCCGAGAACAGATGGGTCTGTTCTCCATATGTGACCTGCAACCTCACTGGTTACAAGTACAACAGATTTTACTCCTTCACAAGGACTGCTTGATCTGCGACTTCCCTTTTCATCTGCTGTGTCAATTCTGGAAAAATGAGGATTTTAATACCTCCATGTCTTAAGCCACCATTCTCTCTCAGTCCTGTTTCTCTTTTATCAGCCAGGATAACTATCATACTGTAATCTTCTGTTTTCCTCTGCACTACAATATCTCATCACAGAAGTTTTATGGCATCACTGAGTATACAATGGATCATTTTAATCTTAGAGATCTAGAAGATCAGATAGCTTTCCTATGAATCTGAACAGATCCATATTGTCTTCACTCACTGGAAATTAATCTCAAATGTTTTGCCTTCCCTCATTCTCCAACATTTTGAATTTTTCTTTTTAAAGTCCAGTACATATCTAGCCCCCATATTGACAAGTCTGTTTTTTTTTCATTCTTTTTTCCATTTTAATGTCAGTTTTATCAACTATTTCTTCAATGTGATATCCTGTCTTTCTATATTAGCATTATTAGTAATCTGTACTCTAGTAGTAATGTTCACCACTGCTTTTCCTTTCTATATTAACTCCAGTGAATTTGATCTTATCAGAAAGCTGAAAAAAATGTTGCAGAGGCTACACAAACACTAGAGATCTTATGATATTGGGCCATACTATTACATGCATATTCACCTGGAAGGTCCATCAGAGATAATAAATTCCCGAGAGAAACGGCAGGTTTACCAGATGATAGGTATATTATATTTGAAACCTGTATTTCCTTGTGGATTTGGTTAGGCCCTTTAGATCTAGAACTGTCCATACTACCCAATGTTCTAAAGTACAGTGAAACAGATGGAATACAGATCAGGGTACCTGGCCATTTCTGAGAGTGGTTCTGTTACTCTTTATATGTCACAGATTATTCACTATTAGCCTTTTCCCCCCACACACATTTTTGAAAAAGGTGATTGGATGAACCTAGGACAGCTGCCATCATGGCTGACACCAGGGACTGAACTGGGGACTTCTAGATATAAAAGCAACTTGAGCTAAGGAAGCAGGCTCTTTATAGTTGTGGCCTGTAAACAGACTCATCTGTGGATCAGGCACAGAGCGAGACATGTAAGGCACACTGACCGGTGGGTTACAAATCTCCGGCAAGGAAGTCTCTCCAGTGTAATGATATATACTCCCTGAATCATATACCTCCAATACCCAAATGGTCATGCTTCCTTTAAACAGATGCAGGCTTCCCTTATCCAGGCTCAGCTCATCAAGAAAATAATTTGCTAGTCATGTATTCATTCTATTATTTGTGAAGTGCTGGCCAGTAACTTCAATCTATGCTATCTTGCTCTAGGCACCTCTATGCCACAACTGAAGTCTGTATTGAAGGCACTTTTATTATTCTATTTTTCTTTTTATTAGAATGTTATAGATAGAGTTAGTTTCTCTCTAATCTTAGTGCTACTGTTTTCTCAAAAAGCTTTCCCTAAATCTCTGGGGGAAAAAACCCCACAACAATAAATGCTTAGCTTAAATAACCATCTTTGACAGACAAAGGTGTCTTCTAACTGCAGTAGAGGTACTTGTTCTAGGCATGAATATAAGTGAGCCTACTGAAGCAACAAAGAAATGCTGACACTATAGCAATTATATTCATAAGAAACTGTTTTCTAAGATTTGACCATCACAAGATCTTTTATTATATCTGTGCGTGATCTAACTACATTGAAATAGCACCAGGTTCCCCCTCATTCATAACCCCTATGTTCAGAGTTAAAACGCACCATTTCATGATCCCTGGGAAAACCGATATCCAAGTGTTCTCACTTTTGTAGACAGTGCTGAAAAAAATCTGAGTAATTTAATTTATCCCTACAATTGCCCTCAGAAGTCAGGAATCCACATGCTGCTCTACTCCAATCAGAAGTGGTTCACATCTTGTGAATGATATTGTTGCTCGCAAGGATCTCTCCTAACCACTCATATTTTGATGCTGATCACCTTTTCTTTATGGAAAGGCCTCAGACACTCTGCATGGCTCCTTCCAATTGAATTAAATACATTCTACCTCAAATCTCTTCTGACTAGGAGCAAAACTAACACATTTCTCCTTATGTGTTATGTTAAGAGGGAGGCAGACCATTCACTACATTTTTTAATTTAGCTTTTATTTTTTTACCTTTTCTTGCATTTTCAAAAGCCTATATGACAGGAGTTCCATGCTATCATCTCATAACAAAAGCAAGTGCAAAATAAATGTATACTGCCACACAAGCAGATCCAATACATTTAAGTGCTACAAATTAAACAGAAATTATACATGGTGCATAAGACAGCCCTTCCTCCAGATCACCCTTCATAAATCATTTCCATTCCATAAGGTGTTGACCATACATCATGGATTCTTTCCCCTTTTCATATCCCTTATATTGCCTCTTATGAGCTATTAACATGCTTTTCCTCCCTTCTAAGCCCAAATATTGCAATTCAAGTCCGAAGCGTGAACCAGTGGTAACTGGAGTGATTTAAAAAAATTAAAGCAAATAAAAGCTATCGGAATATTACCATATTGTGTTGTCTATATCCTCTAGTGATGCCATTTAAATATATAGTAAGCAAAAGTTTCATAATAGCAACTGCACTTAATGTAATTCATATACAAAGGAAACGCGATGTTTCTACTCTCTACGGCTTGATCTTGATCCTGCACCATGAAGTCAATGGAAATTTGGGGCCTGGATCATGAATGAGGCATCTGGGTGTTGTTGTAATATAAATATTAAATAATAGTAACAACATTTATTTCAATGGGAGCAGGATTTGTCCCTATTTGATTACGCCTAACAGGCACATTTTTTGCAGAAGTTACTTAATACCAATCCTGCAGTCCTTATTCGGTGAAAACTCCTTTAAGTGTGTTAAAAAGGAAATTCAGCCAAATCTTATCATGAAACAACAACTACTAAATAGGATAACTTTGCAGTTACATTTATAAAAAAAAAACTCACAAAGCACATCACTACATGAAAGATAATTTGCATGCAATAATTTCTGTTGAAAAGAAGGAAAATATGAAATAATCTTCTCCCATTATGTAGCAAAAGCCTGTCATTTTGAAATTCATTTTGGCTCCCAGAGTATAAATACACTCCAGTATTCTTGTGGGCAATGCCAGAAAATCAGCAAGCACTCATTGTCTTCTGCCAACAAAAGTATGACTCTCTGTGCAGGAATTTTCTTGCACATTTGAAAACAAAGCCATTTAGAAAGTCCACTCTTGTTGGTAGGATATGACACTGATATATATTCAACTGTGCTATAAAATAAAGCAGATGCTAAGATACTGATTTATTAGGGGCAGTGAATATTACACAGCAACTCTATTTAAACACAACTTTTTTTCAGTTAAAAAAATCTATTGCAAACAACACTTAGAAGTAATACATTGTATTAACGATTAAGTAGTATATGCACGAGTTAAAATTACAATGCTCTGAGGCAGGGGTTCTCAAACTTCATTGCACCATGACCCCCTTCTGGCAACAAAAATTACTACACAACCCCAGGAGGGGGGACTGAAGCCTGAGCCTGCCCGAGTCTCCTCCCTGGGTGGGGAGCCAAAGCTCACGGGATTCAGCCCCAGGTGGGAGGCCTGTAACTTGAGCCCCGCCAGGGCTTTGGCTTTGGCCTTAGCCCTGGGTGGTGGAGCTTTGACCCTAGCAAGTCAAATTATGCCAGCCCTGGTGACCCCATTAAAATGGAGTTACAACCCACAGTTTGAGAACTGCTGCTGTGAGGAATTAATCTTGGAGTAGTGCCAAAAAAAGTACAGTTAGGTTGAAGGAATAGTGACAGTTGCAAAGTCTGATATATCACAACCCACTAGGGTTAGAAAATATAGTAATGTACTTTTGCCAATGGATAGCTTTAATTTTCAGCTTCACACTGGACATAAAATACTCCTAGCTATCCTCGACAAATCACAAGATCAGAATTCAAAATCTCATCATTGCTTTTAAATCAGTGGTGTCCTCCCCAATCCTGGGGCTGTTGTGGTCTCACGCAGAACAGTGCGAATAACAGATTTTTTTTTCAGTTGTCTGGCAATTTTCCAAAAAATTGGGGGGGGGACAATATTAGTTTTGTGTCAACCCAAAATTGAAGTTTTACAGACTATTCCATGAATTGGGGGGGGGGGGGAGGGAAATGTAAAAATTTAGTTTCAAGTTGGACAAAAAAACTAAAGAAAATTTAAAGCAAACAAAAAGATGTTTCAAAACAAAAAATCAAAATGTTTCATTTTGAAAATGTCAAAATGAAATGTTTTGACTTTTTCAGGTCTTCCTCACTCCCCCCAAACTGAACAATTCAGGGAAATAGACAAGTTTGCGAACCATTTTGGCGTTCTATATTTTTTTCAACTAAAAATGTTTTGGCCAAAATATTTCACCCAGCCCCTGTCCCAAATTGCAAGTTACAACAATGTGAAGGCTTTCCTAGTTTGCACCAGTTAACTACAAAATGCCCCAGGGGGCCACTTGGGCAGCTGCAGATTGCCAGGACACAAGAGAGCTCTGGCCACTCCCCTTTCTTCCCAACTACATTCCTCATGCAGGTGGCCATAAAATAGGTATCTTAGGCAGGGAGAATCCTCCACAGGTTGGAGCTGATGGCTTTAAGGCTTCTTCTCACTACCGAGAAACACAAAGCAGCCCCAACATACTGGAGAATTGGGACTAATATTTCAGAAACTGCTGTAACTAGAGGTCATTTACATAATTTAAAAGCTGTATTCTACAGCTTCCTGTAGCATTCTCAAGACAGTATTTACCAGTTTTCTATCACTAGATGTTCTTATCTTAGAACTGAATTAGGGAAAACCAAAAGAATTACAGGATTTTAAGTACCTGTATCTTGTGACCTGCTAGGAATAAAAGTATTTTGGAAGAGAACAGTTAGTTCTCAGTTCTTATTTACCTGGGACCCAGACAGTTCATTAGGGGTTAAATACATGGCCTGATCTACACACACATTTCTGTGCTCTCACTGAATTTTAGGATCTCATTTAAGAATACAAAATACATCCTATGGTTAGGCACAACAGACTGAGCAAAGGGTAGGCTTGAGGTAAAACTGTATTTTTGGCTTTCATAAATTTAGGTGAATCCTGAGGTTTTTACTAAGTTTTCCCTTAGTCAAATTTCCATTAAAGTCAATGGGAGTTTACCTGACTAAAAACTGAGAAAAAAAACATACTAAGAACCTCAAGATATGGTTCATGGAAAAGTACCCAGCTAAGTCACACTTCTTGTATAATAATATCTAAGACACACAAAGGGATTAACTTTCTCCAGATTACAGTTAAGTCATTATGTAAGTAGTTAGTGGAGTCCAAAAACTCCTAGTTCATAATCCTTCCATCCTGACTACTAAGAAGATCATTCTTTGTCCACAAAAAAAATACCCTCCAGCTTCTGAGCAGAGTTATAATGTGATTGAGAATACATGCCAAAATAAACACATTACAGGAGAACAAGTCTTGATTTAACGTTTTTTTTCTTGTTTACATTTCCAATTTGGGAGAAAAGCCTGGGTTGAGATTTTCAAAGCTGACTACGTTAGTCAGTCACATAACTCCCCTTAATATCAATAGAAGTTGTGTGGCTCCCTGATCAGCTTTAAAAATTTCATCATTCATTTTTAAAAATTGTTAGGGTATCCCTTAGATAAAAGGGAAAAACTGGCCCATAAATTGTATCAAACCACTTATGACGTAATTAAAATATCTTGTCTTACCTCATTAAATCTTGTCACGAGATCTTCAATAACATTGTGTTCACCATTTTGGGAGGAAAGAATAGTCGCAGATATGGAAGCTTTAATGCATGGAAGTTTGCTCTGACATTCAGCATTACCCAAATCCCTGGTTAAGAAGCAGAGGTAGTCAATGGGCAAGATCTTTCGGTAGAGATCCTGTTCCTGTTCAGTCAGAATACTAGCAACCTCCTCTGGGAACTGAATGAGGTGCTGAAGTTCTACTAGCTCTTTACTGATACCAGCTACACTGGAGGGGAGCACATTTGAACCAGCCATAGATGTGCACGGTTGACGTTCTAAAATAAAACAAAAAAAATATTATGTTGCGTCTTTCCTTCATCTATTACACTTGATTGTGCAAAAACATATTAAGACTGAATTTTTTTGTTCTCGTACATTGTTTATTTACTTAAACAACAACACAGGATTTCACATTTTATATTTAAATAACCTAATAAGTTGTTCTAGTGGTGACTCTTCTCATATATATTTACAAAACACTACCTTCTAGAGTTAATTAGGTGGGTGGAGACCTGGGACTTTGGGGATCACTGAGACTATTGATTTAGGCAAAATTTGCCTGCTTTTATTGTTACTGTGTTCCACAACCCTTCCCCTCTGTCTGTTTCATTCACATGTTAAATCTTGTCATGATCATAAATAAGGTGTTCTGTAGAGCAGGGACTGCCTTTATTTTGCTTGTCTGTACAGCACCGAGCACAAAGGGGCCCTGGTCATTGATTGGGGCCTCTGGGCATCATTGCAATATGAATAATGTATAGCAATAAATCAATACCTATGTGATATTTTTTCTCCCTTTTTCCTCTTACTAACACTGCTTAGAGTTATTATTCATTTGCATTCATTGTACTTTTTCATACAAGAAAATGTCCAAAGATAAAATACAGCTTTCTTTCCTCCGAAGAAAACATGCATATATTTGGAAGGGTATGTATTGTATCTGTCACTATAAAGACAGGTTTCAGAGTAGCAATCGTGTTAGTCTGTATCCACAAAAAGAACAGGAGTACTTGTGGCACCTTAGAGACTAACAAATTTATTTGAGCATAAGTTCTTTTCACTATAAAGGAGCTTCACAATAGATTTATAATTTACAAACAGTGGTGTTTCTTGACATATCTTTTACTTAAACATCTTTTCATAGGAACAAATTCTGATTTTACACAAATGGAAAGTATTGCTTGTGCTGTCTAATCAATCAAGTTAATGACTGATCCCAATTCATTCTCTTATTATGAACGATATGCACTCATCTAAGCAAAGGTCATCATCGACATATAGGTAGCCAAAAAGTCATTAAATGTCAAAGTATACAATTATGGAAGTCTTAAACTACAGAACTTCTGGTTTTAGTTACCATTAAGTTTTGAGAAAGCATCCCCTTCTCATCCCATACTTGGTTGTCCGGCTATACCGCAAGAAGGACAGGAGACACTTGATATGGATTTAATCACGCTGCAACTTTATTATTAGAAGTCTGGGACAACAGCAGATAAAAGTGTACAGTGCAGGCAACTCCATGTTCATTCAGTAACTACCCGGGGGCTTCTGCCAGCCCCCCTTCATTTTCCATCCAACCCCTGGCTTGGATCTTACCAACTCCCCACCCCTGCCAGAGGAGGGTTAAGGTGGACTATAAGAAAGGGGGGTCAGCTCCCTGCCATACCAATCATAGGAGCCCTGAACGTCGTTCCCCCCACCTCCCGTGCTCCATTCCTTTAACCAAACCTCCTTTTAAAGTCCTTTACTGGGCCATTTATCTGGTCACTGAATGCTTTCCCTACGGAATATCTGCACTGGACATCCGCCCCACACTTACCAAATAAGTTATGGCATATAGCCCAACCTTCTTTCCTCCTCACCATTATAAGCCCTCCCTGAAACCATTGTGGGGAAGACGAAAAAAGCCCTCCACCTAGGCCAGGGGTGGGCAAACTTTTTGGCCTGAGGGCCACACTGGGGTTGCAAAACTGTATGGAGGACCGGGTAGCGAAGGCTGTGCCTCCCCAAACAGCCTCGCCCCCGCACCCTATCCACCCCCTCCCACTTCCTGCCCCCTGACTGCCACCCTCAGAACCCCCGACCCATCCAACCCTCCCTGCTCCTTGTCCCCTAACCGCCCCCTCCCAGGACCCCCCACCCCTAACCGCCCCCCCAGGATCCCACCCCCTATCCAACCCCCCTGCTCCCAGTCCCCTGACTGCCCCTCGACCCCTATCCACACCCCCACCCCCTGACTCCCGGGACTCCCACACCTATCCAAACCCCCCCGCTCCCTGTCCCCTGACCACCCCCCCACCCCCTGACAGGCCCCCCGGGTCCCCACGCCTATCCAACCCCCCCATTCCCCATCCCCTGACCGCCCCCCCGAACCTCCGCCCCTTATCCAACCCTCTGGCCCCGGCCCCCTTATCATGCCACTCAGAGCAGCATGTCTGGCAGCCGCGCCGCCCAGCCAGAGCCAGACACGCTGCCGTGCTGCTCTGCAGGAGCGTGCAGCCCCTCCGTCCAGAGCGCTGCCCACGTGGTGGCATGTCTGCGGGGTAGGGGGGACAGAGGGGGAGGAGCCGGGGGCTAGCCTCCCTGGCTGGGAGTTCAGGGGCCGGGCAGGAGGGCCCCGTGGGCCGTAGTTTGCCCACCTCTGACCTAGGTCAATATGGTGGTGAGGGAAAAATTCCTTCCCAGACCCCCTAAAAAGGAGCGACTAGCAAAATGCCCACAGCAGGTCCTAACCAAACCTGGTATTCACAACCTTCAGGGGAGGGAGGCTGGGTGCTGCTTTGCGAGGGAGTGGAAAAAGGGCTTCTAACATCCTGGCATGCCCATTTTAACCCTTCCCATTTACATTCCCAGGGCATGAGCCAGTGTCACCTGCTGACCCTCACCTCTCTTTTTGATGCAGCTTCTGACTTCCTCTTATCCCCCCCCCACCCCCAACCCATAAAGCACTGCTACCTTTCTTCCAGCAAGCCTGGACAACATACCCCGTTCACTCTTTGCATCAGGATCATCTCATCTATCCATTGTGCTGAACAATTATGAAAGGTTCTGAGATTCAGTTAGAGTAAGCTTTCAAATGCTTATCCAGACTAATTGCATTCGGCCTTTTTAGGATATAAACATGCTAAAATTAAATATATGTTAGTTTTACATCAGAGGGATGTTGCAAGGATTGATTAGTTAATGTTTATATAGTACTTTGAACATGTAAAGTGCAGTCATTTATTAATTATTATTGTGACCAATTACAGAGAAGAAAAAAGGAGCTAATTATCTTCCTTTTTCAAGTAGGCAGAGATCAGGGTGTGAAGAAAAGGGCTGGTTATGTTGGTAGAAAAGACTAATTTGAAGTAAAAAAAAAAAAAGGGAGCTGAGAATGAGTTGTGGGTACAGATACAGGAAATGCAGGTGTACCTCTTACATGGAGTTGTCAGCTCATGATACTGACTGGTTGAAGACAGGTCTCAATATTTAACCCAAAATATTCCTCTGAAGAGTGAAGGTACTAGTTGTATATGAGAATCTTTAACTGTTGGTGACTGCTTCATAACTTCTTCCTAGCATTAGGGGACTCATTGGTCATCCTAATCTTATGCTGATAGACATGAGGAGAGGTTACATACTTTACACTGAACTTGAGTTCGAGATGTTTTGTCCCTATGAGTGTTCCAACATAGTATGCTTGTATGCCCGTGCACTCAGTTGGAGAATGAAAAGCAGTGTCCACAGTCCTGTGCCTGCACCAAAAGCAATTCTTGTCTCCAAATGAGGGCATATAGGGAAGTGCAGTCCTGCCACCACTCAGTTCCTTCTCAAAAATGAAGCAGAGCCCTCACAGCCAAGAGGAAGGAAGGTGGGTATAGAACCCATAGGGATAAAACATCTCAAAGAACTCAAGTCACTGTAAGGTAAGTAATATCTCTTCAAGTATATGGCCCTATGGGTGCTCCACCATAGGAAAGTCCCAAGCAGTAACTCAGCAAAAAGGTGGGTGCAGAGTTTGCAAGTCCAGTTTGGAGGACTGAGACACCGAATGTAGTATCTCTGGAAGCAGTTAAGATGGCATAATGCCTGGAAAGGTATGGATGGAAGATCATTTTGCAGTCCTACAAATGTCTTATGGGAATGTCCTTCAGTGGAGCCATAAATGTGGACTGAGCTCTTGTGGATTGTGCTGTAACTCTGAGGCAGCTGCATCCCACTGGATTCATAGCAAGTTCAGATGAAACCCTAAACCCACCTTGACAGTCTTGAGTGGAAATAAGTTGACTCTTCATTCTCTCAGCAAATGATACAAAGAGCCTCGGAGAGGCCCAGAAGATCTTAGTTCTGTCATGGCAGAAGGAGAGGGCACTTCTGACATCTGGCATATGTAGGCTGGTCTCCTCTCTGGAGGCATGTGGTTTTGGGTAGAACACTGGCAGCCAAATCACTTGATTAATGAGATATTCTGAAGAGACCTTTGGGAGGAAGCGAGGATGGGACAAGGTGTAACTCTGTTTTTATAAAAGGTGTTATTTGGCAGGTGAGCGCTCCCATTCATCTAACTGAAGCGATGTATAAGGAACCAAGTCTTGAGATAGAGGTGGAGGAGAGAACAGGAAGCTATCAGTTCAAAGGAAGGTTTCCTCAGGGTGGAAAATACTGTGGAAGCATATGGAGTATCCCACATCAATCACCTCCAAAATCCATCTGTCCAAAATAGTCTGTTCCCAGTCAGGGAGGAAATGAGATTGCCGATCTCCAAAGGGGGGATGGATGGAATTGTTCAGCACAGGATCCAGGAAAGTAGATTGCTTGAGGTCTTCGACCAAGATGTCAGAACTGTTTCTTAGGGTATGTCTACTCAGCAAAGAAAAGCCCGCAGCTGGCCCATGCCAGCCAACTCAGTCTGTGGAGCTGTTTCATTGCTGTGTCCCAGAGCCCAGGCTCCAGCCTGAGCCTGGAAGTCTACAAAGCAATGAAACAGCCCCACTGCCCTAACCCTGCAAGCCTGAGTCAGCTGGCTTGGGCCACCCATGGGTTTTTCTTTTCTGTGTTTACATACCCTTAGAGGGAGGTGTTGCTGTAGAAGGGGGAGATCCCCTTTTCTGAGGTCTAGATCTCCTCTGAACGGCTGAAGGTCTGGGAAACCCTTGTTGCAGGTCGTACTGAAAAGGCCTAGTTCGCTGTGATGTTTGACACCTATTAAAATATCTTTTTGTTGCAGGAACAAATTCCCAGTGATCATAAGATAGCTCTCAAGTCCTTCAGAGGATGGAGGAAGGAGTACGAATCAGAGCTGAAGAGCCTGGGTCCTTCAAAAGGAAGGTCTTCAACTGTATTCTGCATCTCTTTCAGGAGGCTGGAAGACTGGAGCCAGGATGCTTTTCACATAACCACACCCATGGGTAGGCATCTAGTAGCTATGTCCGCAGTATCTAGGGGAGCTTGGAGGGAGGTTTTAACCCTCCAAAATGAGGGGCCAAAATTGTTCCCTCCGGTCCTGTGGCAGATGTTCAATTAAAAAAAGTGAACCTGGAATATGTATTAAAGTCATATTTTGCCAACAGGGCTTGGCAGATTGCCAGGCAAAATTGGAGAGTTGTCAAGGAATAGCTTTTCCCATCCAAGAGGTCTAAAAGTTTGTCTACTTATCATAAGGAGAAGCTCTGGAATGGGCCTGTCTATTCCTTTCATTAGCTGCGCCCACCACCAAGGAATTGGGAGCAGTGTGGGGAAAGAAATGTTCCATTCCTTTGGTTGGAATATAATATTTTTTATTTGCCCACTTATAAGTGGGCTGGATAGTGGCAAGTGTCTGTCAAACTGTACAGGCAGGCGATAACAGAGCCTCATTTATTGGGAGGGCAATCTTTCCCTGGGGGAGTGGGGGGAAATATTTAAAATGCCTACCAAGGAGTGTTGAGACTCCTGGACCTCCTCTAATAGGATCTGGAGGGATTCCACCGGGCATTTCATGCAGTCTTAAAAGGCCTGAAGAAAGTGATGGAGGCATTACCACCTCATCTGGGGATGAGAAGAATTTAGCTGATAGGGTGAGTTTCCCTCCATCTGTCGGTCCTGCTATACCTGGGTGTCTCCTGATGCAGAGGAGGCATAAGGTACCAGAGGGAGATCATACAGTACTGGATGGAGATCCTATGGTACCAAAGATTGGTCAGTCAGTGCCTGTGAATGATACAATATGAGTGGGTATTGGGGTATCTTTCTGGATGGAACCCTATAAAATTGTTCATCAAGATGACCCCAGGGATTCCAGTAAGCCCACTGAGGAGGCAGTTAGGGAAAGGATCCCCATGGATAGTCATAGCCCCCAGCTCTAGGACATCTGGTGGGGTCCAAAAGAGCTCCTTCAGAGTACTGGCTCAGCAGGGTACAGTGGTAAGGCACAGAAAAAGAGCAATATACCAAGACCTGAAGAAGAATCGTTCCTTGGGCTGAAGGGGGGGAGCTTCAAAGATAAGTACCCATACTGAAGGCACGACCAAGGTTCAATCCATCTAGGCGGTACCAGAGAAGGGGCCCTGATAGAGGAGTGAAGCAGGGGAGAGTCCAGGATCTTCAAGGAAAGAAATATGGAGGGTGCTGGAGAGCTATGGTATCGAAAAGATTGAGTAGGTACCAAGGGTTGGCAGTGCTGAGATGGTGAGCGCAGTATCTGCTTCTCTAACCTTAAAGGCCTGGTGAAATGGAGATAACTGTACTGAGGCATGTGAAGGAGGCCCATGCATCTCTTGGTGCCTGTCAGTCGGTACCAAGGCAGGCTGATGCCTGCTAGACAATTTGTTCACACGCTGCTTCTTGTGTGGTACCGGTGGCTCAGTTCTGGGATCAGATGGAGCTTCAGGTGTAGGACATGTGGCCTCCTTAGAGTGGCATTTATGGGGTGACCTACCCCTCTTCTTAGGTTAACTGGAAGGAGAAAGAGGCATCTTCTTTTTAGAAGTCCTAGCTTCCAAAGGGGCTGCTGCCACTAGGGAAGCTTGGGATGGTAAGGCCGATGTATGAGGGGGTGGAGGAGCAGCCATTGCTGGGGCTACTGAATGCTCAATTAGAAGGAGCTTCAGTCTAGCCTCTCTGCCTTTCTGAGACCTGCCTTCAAATCCCATACAGACCTTACACTTAGAGGTGGGCACTCCGAGGCAGCTAGAATGCCTGTCATTATGGGGAAAGGACCTGTGTCAGGTCTGGCAGGGTTTAAACCCCAGGGTCTTTGGCATAACACAGAGTGCTAAAGGACCAAAACCAGGGGTCCTAAGAAGGGGAGGAGGGTAATCAGAGGTGAAAGTAAGCCGGTACGCCCTGGTACGGTGTACCGGCAAGAGCCGGTGCACCGTACCGGGGCGGACCGGCTTCCCCTGGCAGCAATTTAAAGGGCCTGGGGCTCCCAGCAGCGACTGGAGCCCCAGGCCCTTTAAATCACCGCCCGAGCCCCCGGCTGCCACTGCTACCCCGGGGCTCCGGCAGCATGGCTCAGGTGGCGATTTAAAGGGCTCGGGACTCCCACTGCCGGTACCCTCCAGGGCCCTTTAAATTGCCACCCGAGCCCTGCTGCTGGAGCCCTGGGGTAGCGGCGGTGGGGCTCTGGCAGTGATTTAAAGGGCCGGGGCTCCCAGCTGCCAGTACTGCAGCGGATCCCCGGGCCCTTTAAAACTCCGCCAGAGGCCAGGGCTCCCTCCAATGGTGATTTAAAGGGCCCGGGGATTTAAAGGCCCCGCCTCTTCCAGTAGAGGCCATGCCTCTTCTGGTTGAGGCCCCGCCCCTCCTAAGGACTCCAGAGTACCGGTAAGTCCTTTAAGTTACTTTCACCCCTGAGGGTAATCCCCCTTCCAAACAAAACTAGAACTAAAGAAGAAATAAAATAACTAACAACAAAGTATAAGAAAAAGACTCAGAAAAAATTGCTATGTAAGAAACGGTGAGAAGCTGAGAACAGTACATGCAGTTGCTCCATCTCAAGCTGCAGGTGATTGAGAAGGAACTGAGTAGTGGCGGGCCCATGCCTCCCTATATGCCCTCATTTGGATGCACAAGGCTCTGCTATGTGCTGGCATGGGCCCACTGACACTACTTTCATTCTCCGATCGAGAGCACACTGGCAGATTCACATCCTATGGTGGAGCACCCACAGAGACATATACCTGAAGAAGAACAAACCTTTCTACTATTTTTCTTTCCTACTAAAGGAATTATCTAGTTAAGAATGTGAGAAATATAGTTAAGTCTGCCCTTGGAGACTCAAACACAGAAAAGTGTCCTTAACTGAAAGAAAATTCACCCTAGAAACAGTGCATCTCTGACTTTTCTGAACCATGCTGCAAGCTGGCCTGCACTGATCTATAAAAGAGCTAGTGTATTTCTAACAACAGACTATTTTCACAGAAACTCAGCAAGCAGGCAATCTTAATTACCTTATTTTAAATTTCAACACATTTTGTACATATGCAGTATATATGAGAAATTCCACAGAAGGAATACACCAAGAGAGATGGAGGGAGGGAGAGAACACCATATAAAGAGCACAATGAAGTGCTGAAAGCCTCTGTTTCAGTTGACCTTGTTTCTCTTGTTGGGCTCTTATCATTTTTGTGGTTGAAGTACTTGCATGCAATTTATTTGGGATTTTCTAAATATGAAAACTAGGGAATTTACTTATAAGGACACTGCCAAGGTATTTTTCAAAAATTTAAAAAAATGTGGAAAAGAAGTCAAATGAATGCTTGTGTTAACTATCTATCTGTTACCATTTGTATCACTATTCTATGCCTGCATATTGTACTAATGACAGTATCTATAGAACCTCTTTGATTACTGTCTACCAAACATAAGATAAATTATCTCACTGTTTATTATATTATATTTTTATAAACTTGAAATTAACATCTGTTTAGTTATGGAATTGCTTTTATAATTCACAGACAGAAACTTGTTATTCTTTGGTTGGTTATATAACTTCAAGACTGCTGGCATCAACTTTTTTTTTGTGAATAAAGTTTCAGGATTGACTTTGAAAAATATTTTTTTAAAATATATAGAATTTGTAGAAAGATATAAAGAAAATAAATAGCCCAAACTTTGGGCACACAGATGTCAACAGCATTAATCCTGGTTACCATTTTTGTATTCAACCTTGCTGTTCTTACTCAGACAAAAATCACACTGCTTCCAACGTGAAATTTAACCAAGTAAGGACTGCAGTATGGAGCTCTTATTGTCCAAACTCAAATTCAAGAACTCAAATTTGATACATCAAAAAAGATGAAATGCAGAATCATAATGAAGCAGGATGCTCACGGTAAAGCAACTGTACTAATAAAAGAAGTACAACTTAGAAACAGTGAACCTCATGCCGAGATGAAAATTGCCTTTCAACAGGGTTTGATGAGTTTATAAATGAGAACATGCAGTTAATGTCTTGCCTTTATTGTCTAGTTGTTTTTGATATCAACATCTATTTTAAGTAAAATAGTACCTCAGATATACTAAAAAACAGTAATGCAAAGGAAGAAAAAACAATACAAAATGTACAATAACTAAAAAAAAAAGTGTGCACTCTCCAGAAGGCTGCTTGTGAAAGATTTTTGGATTGTGATAAATTGTGTGTTCTAAAACGAAACATGTGGATTGCAAATAGATTTGGTAATGAAAGTAGTTATTTCATTTAGTATAGCATCTCGTCACTGAAATCCTCAAACAGACTTTGCTTCCACTAAATTGGGCTATTCTGAATGACATGATATAAAATCCATAAAGCTCTGTTTCTCAACTGTTATCAAAAGGTAACACATACAGCAGATAAAATGACTAAACACCTATCCTCAACATCTCACACTAATGCCCCATCTACTCCAGCATCACCCAATAGTCATGGTAAAAAGAATGCAACAACAAAAACAATTTTAACAAGCTACACCCAAAGATTTCAGCCAGATTTGTATGTGCTTTAAATTTCAGCCCAGAGATCCATGAAAACAAACATTATGTTACAATGAAATGGTATCAGAAAGCTGTGGTGAAATCCTGGCCCCAGTGCAGTCAATGGAAGTTTTGCCATTGACTTCAACAGGGCTAGATTACACTCCGGGTCTTTTTTTATTGCAAGGTTGTTTTTGTTTCTGGGAGAAATATTTTCTCCATACTTAGTTTTGTTAAGAGCCAGGGAAAAGCAGCTTCCTAACAATGTACATTAACAGGAATATTATAAGAATGTTGTCCAGACTATTCATGGCACATACTAAAAATAAAGAAAGCATTCAGAAAAGTAAGTTTTACACGTAACTTGTAATTGCTAAACAAACATGGGCTTCAAATAAAGAATGGCATAACCAGGAAAGTGGTTTTTGCGGTCTCTAGGGTGTTAAATCATCAAGTACCATAGTAATCAAATCAATAAGCATATGTTACTTTCCTGTTCATTTTACATATAATTTAAAACATTTTGCTCTCTTTTTTAAAATGAACTTGAATCCACTCTTAATCAATTTTGTATATAAAAAACTTGTTGTAGATAAAAATATCAAAGGGCCTGATCCTGCCCTCACTGAAGTCAATGGGAAGTTTGCCACAGACTTCACCACCAGCAGGTTCAGACTAAACTCCATTGCATACACAACTGAAATGGATAGATCCCACCTTCTTTCCAAAACTACATTTTACTAAAATAATCAAAGATTCAGAGGCTTAGAATATTCTCTCTCCTTGGGACACACCGGTTTCTTTTTCTAAAACTAGTGATTTGGGGTACCTCTATAAAATGAGCACCAGAATGCATATGAAAGTATGACCAGCCAAACCTTATAACTATATGAGCTTTGGATTAATAAAATAGTAGTAGAACATGATCTAAGAATTACTAAACAGAAGGCCGAGGCAAGTGGTTACAGGCCTGGACTAAAGGAGAGATTCCTGGATCTACATTTGGAAGGAATGTAAGAGGAAAAAGGATTACCGTATATACTCGATCATAAGCCGGTTCGTTTATAAGCTGACACCACCCCTCCCCAAGATGGATAAGTAAAAATGGAAAAATTTTATGACCCATTCATAAGCCGACCCTATAATTCAGGGGTCAGCAAACTTTGGCTCCCAGGCCATCAGGATAAGCCGCTGGTGGGCCGAGATGGTTTGTTTACCTCGAGTGTTCGCAGGCACGGAGGTAAACCTAAGTAAACAAAGTGTCCCGGCGTGCCAGCTGCTTACCCTGACAGGCCGGGACAGCAACTGGTGGGGAAATTTTTTTTTGGGGGGGGGGGGGGGGGGGAAGAAGCTGGGAGTTGGGGAGTAACCCCTGTGACCACCCCCCACATGACCCCACCCCTAGCCCGGGACCCCCACACTCTCCCCATCCCATCCCTTCCCACCTTATCTGGGGAGGGCCAGGGGAGGATGTCTCTGACCTGGCTGGAGCTGCTCCGGCAGGCTGGGCAGCGCGGCCACAGCCTGCTCCAGCAGGCCATACCAGGCGGCGCAGCCGCAGCATGTTCCAGCAGGCTGGGCCGGGTGGCGTGGCTGCAGCGTGCTCCGGCGCCCGGGCAGCGCAGCCACAGCCTGCTCTGGGGGGTGGGGCCGAGCGACACGGCTGCAGCCTGCCAGCCCCGGAGCTGCAGCTGCTTCAGAGGCTGGGGGGAGAGCAGTGTGGCCAGAAGCGGAGAGACTCTGGCCCCGCCTCTTCCCTTCTGGCTCTGCTGCCTCTCCTTGCTCTCTCTGTTGGGTGGAAGGGCTATGTCCCACCTCTGCCTCTCTATACCCGTTCATAAGCCGACCCCCTTCTCTGGTGCTTCCCTTATTTACTAAAAAAAATTAGGCTTATGAACAAGTATATATGGTAATTTAATCAATGGATCCTGAACTTTAAATCAAGTGCAGATAATCAATAGAGCTGAGGTTCTAGTAATCCTCTCCACAGTTTCACAGGAAACACTGCACGTTGTGACAAAGTTCCTCCTCTATCTTGGTGGGTCCTGCGCTTACTGGCGGATTTTCTTGCCTCAGAGATTCACCATGTGGGTTGGGGAACAGCCCAGAGACCTTCCCCTCTGGAAGAACCCACAGTCCAGGTCAATTGGGAGGTTTGGTGGGAACCCGGGCCCGCCCTCTACTCCAGGTTCCAGCCCAGGGCCCTGTGGACTGCAGCTGTCTATAGTGCCTCCTGTAACAGCTGCATGACAGCTACAACTCTCTGGGCTACTTCCCCATGGCCTCCTCCAAACACCTTCCTTATTCTCACCACAGGACCTTCCTCCTGGTATCTGATAACGCTTGTGCTCCTCAGTCCTCCAGCAGCACACCCTCTCAGCTCCTTGCGCCTCTTGCTCCCAGCTCCTCACACTCGCACCACAAACTGAAGTGAGCTCCTTTTAAAACCCAGGTGCCCTGATTAGCCTGCCTTAATTGATTCTAGCAGCTTCTTCTTAATTGGCTCCAGGTGTCCTAATTAGCCTGCCTACCTTAACTGGTTCTAGCAGGTTCCTGATTACTCTAGTGCAGCCCCTGCTCTGGTCACTCAGGGAACAGAAAACTACTCATCCAGTGACCAGTATATTTGCCCTCAACCAGACTCCTGTACCCCACTGGTCTGGGTCTGTCACAACGTCTATACGTAACACACTCAAGAATGGCAGTAACTTTTTCATAAATGGCAATATAATGCAACTTCATTCAATTTATGTACCATTACAACTATTGCTTCCACAGCGGCAGTCTTCTTAATATTGTTGCTGGCTGTTATCTGTGCTTTAGTATATTACATTTAGATACACAAAAATCTCATGTCACTTAGATCAACCATTGTTCTCAACACTTCAAATTGTTCTGCAATTTTGATCTGACGCATTGTGTATTTGCTATACTTCACAGTTAGATCAAATTTGCAAATTTGCAGTGTCCTTCAGATCAATAGTTTGTTTAAATACAATTACAAAGCAAAACAAGCAAAGAGTGAACAAGTAAAGCAATCAGTATTTATGATGTTAATCTACTGAACCTCACATCACAAGCAAAACCACTGCAGATGTATACTGATGTACATTTATGATGCTTTGCTCTCAAACAGAATCTGATTTGAGGAGCTTGCAAAGGGCAGCCACCAAATTGATATTTTATTGAATTAGGTTCTCGTTGTGGGCCAAACAATATTGGCTTATGCTTTGACCAGCATATTGGATGTCAGCAGAAAGCAAAATATGGAGTGCTAGTAACCATGACAGCAAGTCACAAAAAATTATATATTTTAAAAATCAGTGTGTATTTTAAGGATATGCAATGGCTTCATTTTAAATATCAGAGTCTTTGAACACTGCTCTCTTCCTTACATCAGTTATTGTAATATTTTTGACCAATGTCCATAAAAAGGGTTTGATATATAAGAATAAAGTAACTTTATTACTTGTAAGACAACCTGCCTATACTACTTCTGACTTAAAACTGACTGCAAAAATGACCCAGATATCAGGATTTGGATAGGTCAAAGTGCATCAGATTTACAAAGAAAACACATATGGGCATGGGAAAGCATTCTGTTTTGACCATAAAAGGTGTGCATGAATACTCTCATGAGAGAGAACCTATGCACAAGCTGAAAAATATCCATTCCCTTACATTTAACAAGCAGTGTTAGAAGTAAACAAAGATGAAGACTCTATTCCTGTATTAATACCAAAGGAAAGTATTATTCTGCCCCCTAATAACCATAGTTATGAGGCTATCAATACATTTTTCAGTGGTGCTATAGCAATGGCTATAATGCAAATGAACAATGGTCTATGCACTTTGGTAAGCTTTCTCCAAAAATAATCAGAAGAGGGCATAACATGTCTGTATTGGACCAATTGTGCAATACTATACCACAGGGGAAATTTTTTAATGTCCCTTGTCAGTTTGATGATTCAAATATCAGAATTCCAGATTGAAATTTGGCATGTTCAGTCTCATCCTAGTGGTTAATATGCTTTTCAACAAATTTTATAGAAAGTTTGATAGTTATAAAAAAGCTTTATTTTATACAATATACTTTATACCCCAATTGTAGGTAGGGTGGTAAAAGTCATGATTTAAAAGAAAAGAAATCAGTTTTAAAAATTTAAATGATCTTTTTTAATTTTGTATCAGTTTAATTTAAATCAGATTTTTTTATTGACATGCTGCTAGTTCTGTACACTTTCCATTTTATAGTCTTAAATTGTTACATAGCTGTTTTGTACTTTGTTCGTTTCCTAATTGTTAGCATAATTTCAGATTTTACATAGAGATTTTTTTCTACTAAGAAGCTTCATATTTAAAATGCTCATCTATTATAAAAACATAGGTCCAAGGTCTCATTAACATCCTGTGAGACCACACACTCAAACACAAATAGCCTTTGCAACACCACCTTCCATAAGTGAAGAAAGCTGAAATGCTTCAACCAAGCCAAACACCTCCATCAGACTCTGTAATCTGAATTCAATGGGATTTGTGCTCCTAAATCACTTAGGGTATGTCTACACTCCAGGCTTACCTAGAGCTCCTATCCAGGTTTTAGCCCAATCCCCCGACCATCCCCAAACAAAACCCTTATGCACAGGATTATATATGCTTTGAACCCAGGCTTGCTTGCATGGCTGGGGATATGGGTTAGACAGAGCCTGAGTTTAAAGCAGGCTCTGACCCACATACTTTGCAGTGAGGATGCAACTAAACCCCAGGTAGTGGAGCTCAAGTTTTGGTAATCCTCCAGTGCCATCCCACAACTTCTGAGGTCTATATGTTCCCATCCTTTTACCAACTCACTTACCATTTGCCTCCTATACACCAGATGTATCCGTCACTTTATATACACCCGGTTGGCATTTAATAGTTCATTCCATGAAGCCTGCTCTAATTCTGCAGTACTCAGCTGACCTCAGCCAAACAGCTGTAGAAGATGATGTCCCAGAGTGCTACTAGCTGGCCAGAGGAGAATACCATGGTGCTGGTTAACCTCTAGTGCAAGTGTACAGTAAGGAGCATGATTTTGGGAGAAGCATCCAAAGTCTGCACTGGTATGAAAACATGTCAAAGAGGCTGGCGGAGGTGGGGATCAAGCAGATGGCCATCCAATGTGGGGAGCACATGAAAAAATTAAAGTGTGTCTACTGCAAGATAAAGAAGTCCAGCAACACCCCACCTAGCTGCTCCTACTACAAGGAATTCAACCACCCAAGGTACTCACCACGACCCAAGCACAGAGCCCACAGTCCTGCGTGACAGAGATGGTATGTTTTTTAGACAGGAAGCAGAGAGGATGTCAGTATTGCCAACTCTTGTGATGTTTTGCAAGTGACGGAATTTTGGCTGGGACTGAAACTCTAGTCCTGTAGCAAATCTGAGTCCTGGGGGAAACCCATTCTGATTGGCTGCCTGCCCCCACTTCCCTTCCTCCTAGAGCAGCACAACCACTTTGCTGTAGGCAGAGCTCTTTCCCTCTCCTTCCCCTTCCGCAACCGGAAGACATTCGCACAGGAGGGGAGAAGGGAGCAGAAAGAGCCCAGCAGCTCAAGGTGGCTCTTCTCCCTCCTCTGAACAATGGGATGGAACTTTTGCTTCTCCGCCTCTCCCACTGCAACACCCAGAATGGAAAGGGACAGAGGGGATGAAAAGCCCTTGCTGCCTCCACAGACAGAAATGGGGAGAGAAAGAGGATCCTGCTGTAGCAGCCCCACTCCCTACAGGCCTGGGACAAGGGGATGAAGTATCCCAGAAGAAGCAGAGGAGGATGGGGGGTGTGTGTGAATAGATGTGGGGGAAGGGCTGAACAGATTTGGGGACTGGGAGGCTGAACTGATGAGGGGACCAGCTAAACTGATGAAGGGGCTGAACAGATGGGCACTAAACTGATGGGGGGAGGGTTGAACTGAGAGAGGCAGAAATGATGTGGGGACTGGGGAATAGGATTGATTTGGGGGCTGGGGGCAAAATTAATTGCTGGGCAGGGGATGAGCAGAGATGGGTGTCACACTCCTGAAGCAGGGGCCAAAAATCACTTTACTCAATAAATTTGGGGGAGAGGACACCAATTGTTTCACACACACACACTGGGGATGGGCATGGGGAGTTCAAAAATCAATAGACACACCAAAAGACACAATATCACTTTTTACAAGTCTCATGACGTTTGGGTCAATCTCAATCATTTTTTTATCTCAAGGGGTTCTGACTCAGGAGTTTTGATCTTTTGAGGCTGGCAGTACCAGGATGGGGATGACACTAGAACAGACTCTGGTGGCAGAGAAGGTGGAGGTGCGGGAACACAGCCCAGTGATTAAACAGGCCCTGGAGCTGGTCATGCAGCTGGATAAGCTATGGTACATCCTGGGATCATATTCCAAGGATCTGTTCAGGGATGGGCTTGGGGGAACAGCCTGGAGAGGAAGTGGCCCTGGAGCACAAGCAGGACCAGAGGCTGGAACCACAATCTCCTCAGTGGCAGCCACCAAGTTTGTTGTTATTATGAGGGAAATAGCAGCATAAGTGGGAAGTTTTCCAGGTTATGACCAATACAACTGTTGTTATGGAGGACATTACGTACAATGGGATCGCCTTTAGCTTCAGTCGAGGGTGGAAACCACGCCATTACTCTGACCACCTTTCCTCCACCACCACGTGTTCCACAATGGATTCCAAGCAGCAAAAAGTAATTTAAACATACAACTAGCAATTCATTCTTATTAAATTTAAACTGATTTTTAAAAACAAAACAAAACTGGGATTAGAGGTTTAGCAAGCATGAGTGCATATTTCAGCACACACCACTGTCTTTGTAACTCTCTCACACCAGTAGACTGTGATAGAGTTATACCGTTACTAACATTAGAGCATTGTGACAGACAGCCTGGATTATAAATCCCAGTGGTTGTATTAAGTAATAAAAATCCCTTGGTGATGGCAATATTTGGTTTCCTGATGTTCTCTATGTGTGGCATGTTGTCTGATTGGGAGTAAAAGGCGTGAAAAGCGGTTCTGTTGTTAACAAGTTTTTGTATCTTAGTTCAGCAACAATGTATACCCAAATTTTCCTCCACTCGTGACTGGTGATGCTTGAGAATTTTTCATACAGGAGAAACTAAAGATGGTCGGTGAGCTTTCCGGACAGGGTGAGCTTCCCAAAGCTGCCCCTTTAGTTTACAAGCTCCCTCTATTCCTTGATATGCTGTTCAGTCAAGAGGCAATGAAAAAAATCTCCTTTGCAATGATAGGTGGAATTCCACCACAAGCCTGGAAAAGTTGCTCCCTAGTCATGGAGCTCCATCCTCTAGGGTTTCTCCATCCTGAAATAATATTAAAACCAATATTGGTGTCAGGGCTCTAGTTGGATTGCCCTAACACCCCCTGGCCAAATCAGGTCCCAAAAAAGTATTTTTTTTTAATTAATTAAATCTGAAATTCTTACCATAGTGTGTCTGTGGTCTGGCAACCTGGCTAGCAGCAGTTTCTGAACAGGCCAATGTACATAAATGAAATAAAGGCATACCACGTTGATAACAGTATTAACCTGTGGCTTTGCTGTGACACAAAACGTAAGAGGGAGGATTTTTTGTTTGTTTCCTTCCTTCCATAGACAAAAAATAATACGCCCTTTCGTTTCCTTGGAAGGACCTTCCACCTCTGCTGGACCAAGGCAGAGGCCTAGGCCTCTTTGGGCGAGGGGAGGAAAAGACTCAGGAATGACCCACTGTATGAAATGCAAATGACTTTGGGTGCAAGTCAGACAAGCACCTGGCCTATCAGAGAGGTAAGGAGGAGGACATGGAGAGGGAAAAGAGAATGGTTGGGCAGTACCTAAATCATGACTGAAGGATGAAGGAGCAGGACCAAGAGCAGCAAAAGGAGCTGAGTGGCTATTCACCCTGATAGCCAGCAGACTTCAGCCCTCAGCTTCTGCACTGGCACCAGCTTTAGTAACATCACCAGTACCCACAAACTATCCTCCATACTATCACGTCATGCATCTATTGCAGCCACTGACAATTGAGGGGTAGATGGGCTCTATCCCTGTGCAATGGAGTAAAACCTGTACATACAGGGAAAGAAGAACAGGTACATTTCTGGTATCCAGTTCCACTACCAGTGAGACTGTACAGCTTGCACTTTATCTAATGGCACAGTTTTGCACTTTTTTGCATTTTTTAACTTTAATTGCTGCTTGTTTACAGGGAGGAGCTATTAACGGGGATTTTCTATATCTTAGTAAAGAGGAGAGGATAGAAATTGATAAAGTACAGATAGGAACTGAAGAGAAACAGTAAAATGAAAAAAAGAGTCCAATTCAATTATATCACATGAAGGCAGATAACTAAAAAGGGCCAAATTTTTAAGTGCTTGTATACAAACACTAGAAGTGTAAATTCTAAGAGGGGTGAACTTGAGTATGTGGTATTAAATGAGGATATTGATATAAGCAGCAACACAGAAACTTGGTGGAATGATGGCAATCAGTGGGACACAGTAATACCAGGGTACAAAATATATAAGAATGACAGAGTAGGTTGTGCTGGTGTGGGAGTGGCACTAGATGGGAAAGAAAGCATAGAGTCAAATATAGTAAAAATCTTAAATTAATCCAACTGTACCACAGAATTACTATGGTTAGAAATGTCATGCTTTAATAATAAGTATATAGCAGTAGGAATATATTACCACCACCTAACCAGGGTGGTGACAGTGACTGTGAAATGCTCAGGGAGATTAGAGAGGCTATAAAATAGAAAATTCAATAATAATGGGGTATTTCAATTATCCTCATACTGACTGGGTATGTCACCTGAGGACAGGATGCAGAGATAAAGTTTCTAGACACCATAAATGACCGTTTCTTGGAGCAGCTAGTCCTGAAATCCACAAGTGGAGAGGCATATCCTCCATAATAATATGGGGGGGGGGGAAGAATACCAAAGAAGCTCACCACAATGAGGAAGCTAATTAGATGGAAATTAAAAGGAACAGTCACAAGAGTGAAACGCCTGCTTGGAAACTTTTTAAAAACACCATAATAGAGGCTCAAATTAAGTATATACTCCAAATTAAAAAAAATAAAATAAGAGGGTCAAAAAATGCCACCATGGCCAAACAAAAGAGGTGGTTGGAGGCAAAAAGTCATCCTTTAAAAATTGGAAGTCAAATCCTACTGAGGAAAATAGGAGCATAAATATGTCAAGCCAACTATACTTAGGTAAGTCAAAAAAAGAATTTGAAGAGGATCTAGCAAAGATAAAAAAAATTGCTGTTAATTTTTTAAAGTACATCAGAACCAGGAAGTCTGCCAAACAATTAGAAGGGCCACTGAACAATTGAGATGCTAAAGGAGCACTCAAGGAAGACAAGGCCATTGCGGAGAAGCTAAATGAATTCTTTCTATCGGTCTTCTCTGCAGAGGATGTGAGGGAGATTTCCAAACCTGAACCATTCTTTTTAGGCCACAAATCTGAGGAACTACCCCAGATTGAGATGTCAATAGAGGAGATTTGGGAACAAATAGATAAATTAAACAGTAAGATTTCACCAGCACCAGATGGTATTCACCGAAGAGTTTTGAAGGAATTCAAATATGAAATTGCAGAACTACAAACTGTGGGCATGTAATCACTTAAATCAGCTCTTGTACCAGATGACTGGAGGATAGCTAATGTAATGCCAATTTTAAAAAAAGGCTCCAGAGGTAATCCTGGCAATTACAGGCTAATAAACCTAACTGCAGTACCAGGCAAACTGGTTGAAACTATAGTAAAGAAAAGAATTATCAGACACACAGATGAACATGATTTGTTGGGGAAGAGTCAAGATGGCTATTAGAATTCTCAGAGGTTCAACAAACATGTGGCAAAGGTGATCCAGTGGATATAGTATACTTGGACTTTCAGAAATCCTTTGACAAAGTCCCTCACCAAAGGCTCTTAAACAAACACAGCAGTCATGGGATAAGAGGGAAATCCTCTCATGCATTAGTACCTGGTTAAAAGACAGGAAGCAAAGGGTAGGAATAAATGGTCAGTCTTCAGAATGGAGAGACGTAAACAGCGGTGTCTGCCAGGTATCTGTACTGGGACCAGTGCTGTTCAATACATTCATAAATGAGCTGGAAAAGGGGGTAAATAGTGAGGTGGCAAAGTTTGCAGATGGTACAAAATTACTCAGGATAGTTAAGTCCAAAGCTGACTGTGAAGAGTTACAAAGGAATCTCACAAAACTGGGTGACTGAGCAACAGAATTGCAGATGAAATTCGAAGTTGATAAATGCAAAGTAATGCACACTGGAAATCATAATTCCAACTACACATACTAAATGGTGGGGTCTAAATTAGCTGTCACCACTCAGAAAGAGATCTTGAAGTCATTGTGGATAGTTCTCTGAAAACATTTGCTCAATGTACAGCAGCAGTCAAAAACGTTAACAATGTTAGGAACCATTATGAGAAAGATAGATAATACAGTAAATATCACAGTGCCACTATATAAATCCACAGTACGCCCACACCTTGAATACTGTGTGCAGTTCTGGTTGCTCCATCTCAAAAAAGATATATTAGAAATGGAAACGATACAGAGAAGGGCAACAAAAATGATTAGTGGTCTGGAACATCTTCCATATGAGAGATTAAAAAGACTGGGACGTTCAGCTTGGAAAAGAGAAAGAAAAGAGGAAAAGGGGGATATGATAAGGTCTATAAAATCATGAATGGTTTGGAGAAAATGAATATGGAAGTGTTATTTATCCCTTCACATAACACGAGATGCAGGTGTCACCCAATGAAATTAATAGGCAGCAAGTTTAAAACAAGTGTGAAGAAGTACTTCTTCACACAATGCACAGTTAACCTGTGCAATTCATTGCCAGGAGATGTTGTGAAGGCCAAAATCTGGGTTCAAAAAAGAATAAGATAAGCTCTTGGAGGATAGGTTCATCAATGGTAATTGGCCAAGATGGTCAGGAATGCAACCCCATGCTCTTGGTGTCCCTAAGCCTCTGACTGCCAGACAATGGGACTGGATGACAGGGGATAAATCACTTGATAAATTGCCCTGTTCTGGTCATTCCCTTTGAAGCATCTGGCATTGGCCATTGTCAGAAGACAGGATACTGGGCTAGATGGACCAATGGTCTGACCCAGTATGGCCATTCTTATATTCTTATGCCTTCATAATACAGACGACTTTGGCGACACTGGAATCCAAAAGATTTTGCCATCTTGCCTTCAATCTGCCAAATGCACATTCCAACTATCTTGAAACTGCTAAGTGTGCAATTAAACTTTCTTCTGCCAAGTGCTCTCTGGCTAGGGTATCATAATGAGCCAGGACAGTAGAGGGTAAGCAGAGGGTAAAGTAACAGTGGACACAAATAACACAGTTATCAATGGGGTATTTGGAGGAGAAAATAAGGTATTAGCAGCAACCTGGCATCATGTAACTTGCTGGCAATTCCACGTTGGTGTTCTGCTTTTGTGGTCAACAAAGGCCCGTATAATGTTCAAGTAGTATCCTTTGCGGTTGACACATTCATGTGCTCCTTATGGCAGGCCCCAGCACAGTTTGGGAAGCCAATTCTTTCAAAGCCAGCTATTATTTCAAGCATATTGCAAATGTCCACCATCCACAGATGATATGAAATTACTCAGGATAGTTAAGTCCAAAACTGACTGCGAAGAGTTACAAAGGGATCTCACAAAACTGGGTGACTGAGCAACAGAATTGCAGATGAAATTCAATGTTGATAAACGCAAAGTAATGCACACTGGAAAACATAATTCCAACTACACATACTAAATGGTGGGGTCTAAATTACTGTCATCACTCAGAAAGAGATCTTGGAGTCATTGTGGATAGTTCTCTGAAAACATTTGCTCAATGTACAGCAGCAGTCAAAATTCTACTACCACAGCACCAACAGCTGACTTGCCAACACTAAACTGGTTAGCTATGCACTTGTAGCAGTGTGGGGTAGCCAGCCTGCAGGTGGCAATAGCAACCTCCTTCTGGACTGGTACGACTTCCCTCAGGTAAAATTGCTGCAAGAGATATTTCAATTTTCCCTCTTGCTGATTATTGGAACAGGGAATGAATCAATCCAAGCTGCATCTGGTAAAAACCACACTACTTGATTAAATGTTCCTGATTTGAGCTCTATAACTCAAAAATGAAGTAATTTAAAAGAGTTTAGGGCAGTTTAAAAAGGTTTGATGAACTCAGACGTCTCTGCATCATTCTATCCTGCTTCGTACAATGCTCTGGGTAGTGTAAAATGACACCACCTATCTGTTTTGGGATCTGTCCTCTGTACAAATACATCTGAAGAAAATTATTTATAAAAAAAAAACATACCTGAGATACAACCATCTGGAGAAAATAAAATTGAATGATGTGTTTTCATTCTCTATATTGCAGTGTGTGTTCTGCCTAGGAACTATGTTCAGTATTCTACATTCTTCTCTGTTTGATATAAAGACAACTTGCTGCCCCCCTGATTTGTTCATAAATGGCTGACAGGATTCATTTTCCTCTCCATGTTTCCTTTTAGTATGCTTTTAGTTACTGACTTTACTGGACACTCCATTTATTCTGTGATGAGGACAATTGTTAAAATAGAGACATTTCTACAAGTATCAACTACATTTTATTTTGTTGCATAAAGAATTTCTGTGTCTCACATTAGAATAAAAAGCAAGAAATGTATCTATATTTAAAGGGATGATATACATTTAAAGCTGCATGGCTTTCAAATAGCACAACAGGAATGTTAAACTCAGTATACTAAGGTGTCAGCTAACGAGTCTCAGAAGGATTTTTTTTTTTAACAGTTGTGATAGTGATTTTATATTATTTATGCCTGAGATGTTTGATATAATTATTACTCAGTCTGAATACCAGTAATGTACAAAAGTAAGAACAATCTCCAACAGTTTAGAATCTTAAAGTGTTGCTATATACCGTAATGGATTATAAAACATTTTGGAAATGAATACATGTTCATATGAATAATTAACTATATGCTGCTGAAAAGAAATATTTCTTAGGATGCAATGCAAAATTCTGCTCTGGGATTCCAATTTTACTATGGCGAGGGGAAATGTTTCACAGCACTATAGTATATTATGAAAAGACTCTCACATACAAGATTCAATAAATGAATTGAGGACACATGTTTAACAAGATGCCAGTGAAATGAAGGTGGAAAAAAAGAGAAAAGTGATGAATTAGAAATAATTTGTTAGCTTTTAAAACAGTGAAGAAACAGAGGTTTTTAACTGAGGAACAACAAGCCTTTTTGGTACAGGTGCCTTAATTAATAAATTATTTGCTATTAAAGAGATTGGCATATGACTATTTTTATTACATGCTAAAAGAATATTCATTGGAGAGTGATCAAAAAGACAAGTGGCAGATCTAGATTTGATGAACACATCTTACAGATAACTTAAAACTAGAGGAATGACTGCAGTCTCATTTAGGAACACAACATGGTACTTCAGATTCAGCTTCTGCCTTTGCAATATCATCTTGCTTCTGTTATATATAGACTCCACAAAACTACAAAATTAAATTTAGACATATTAATATTAGAATCTTCCTCCTTTATTCCAAGATAATCACAGATACAATTTATATGATTTAGATTAAAAGAAATGAAGGTAATTTATACACTTATTTTATAATTAGTCACAGAAACCATATTCAGTAGCTCGAACTAATTGCCAAGGATCTTCAAGGCTAGTAGCAATGCAGACACATTTAACAGCTACTAGAAAGGGGATTCAGAGTTACACCTGAATAGTCTCATTTAGTTAAGCCATGTGTGTTCACAGATGTCTATATTTGGAATCAGTGTGAAAATACATTGTGACTCAAAATACTTTTTCTAACCACTGATACAATGATTTTGGAATGTTACAGTCTGGGAAGGAGAGGTCTGGTGAAAAGAGTGCAAAAGGAGATGGAGATGAGGTGAACATCACTTGTCTGGAGATGGAAGCAGGTTTTGTTATTTCTTCTACAAATCATGGACTAAACTCTGGGACTGCTCTCAAGTCATGGAAAGGTTATAAAATGAGCCAGTAAATACCTGCAATTTAGAGAAGGGTGTTTTAACTTTGCTTTTTCCTTAAACATAAATAGGTATTCTGCAATGTCACCATGCAAGTAGTCAGAAGACCCATGCAAAGTGAGCTGGAAAGCTGTGAGTGACAGGACAGGAGTATTTGCCAATACGGGTGGATTAGGCCAATTGGAGAGTAGCTCACATATATACCACATAGCATTCATGACCCAAAGAAATCAATGCAAAAAAACAAACAAACAAACAAAAAAACAGGCCACACTTCTGGAATATCTTCATTTTTGTGCACTGATCAGTGTGTTAGGGGAGGCAGAGCCCACTCTCCCACACAGCTCAGTAAGGCTCCTAGTCACCCCTGACCCTGGGTTCTTCCTGAATTGCAACCTGAACCAAGTTTCCAGCACGCCAGAACAACATTTTGGTATTGAACAACACCACTAGCTAAATTTATCGCTTACATAGTGACACTGCAAATGAAAGGGGTTTTGTTCTCAGGCAACAGCCAAGTTCCTTGGTTTTAAAATATTTTAAAGCAGGCTTGTTGTAAATTTTAATAGGTGGATTTTATGCCAATATCTAGTTACATCAATTAGCAGTCAACATCCTAAATAAATAATAATAATAATAGCAGTCTTTCCTTCTCAAGGTGATTTTTCCTATATGACTGGGATGAAAGGAGCTCTAGGAAGCTACAGGAAATCTGTATGTTATTTTCTTAAAGATATCATTTTACAACTTCCTATCACAGTAGCTCATGTTTGTTATATTATATAAGTATTATATCATGCCAATATTTCTTTTTAAAAAGTATTGCTACTGGCCAGTTATTCTTAGCAAGCTCTCTGGAATCACAAAGCGATGCCAGGGGCTCAATTACAGGATGCAGGGGCTCAATTTATACAAAGACACACAAACATAATTCAGTAAAACCTGCAAACCGATAAGGATAGTGTGACTGAACAATGATGGTAGCTAAGGTTATTCTCTCTCAGAAGTATATAGATACACACACACACACACACACACAAAACATGTCAAGTGCATGGTTTCTGTATAGTATAACCACTTGACTTCAATGGAGTTATGCCAAAGTATATTGCCTGAAAATCTGACCCTCTAAGTTTAATAACTATGAGGCAATGAAACAAGTAACAAAGAGAAGATGTAAAAAATCATCAGAATGTGAGACAGTTTAGGATAGATTAGTCCCACACCTATTAAGGATTAAGGATTAAGGAACCACACCCATAAATAAAAATATATAAGGGCAGAATATGGCCAGTGTTAAAAAGTGTATCCTTCTCTGGAAATACGTTTCTGGTCAAAACAATTTCTCTAAATGTAAAAGTAACATTAATTATTTCGAATGTACATTAAATAAAACTATATTGTATATATTTTTTAAAAGTCTCTTCCAGAAGAAAGTCTTAGCATATCAAACTAGAAAAAATAATCTCTCCCCCCTGCCCACATCCAAAAATGAGATTTTGTAAAATTCTGATATTTCACCTGAGTGTTTGTGGATACTATTCTGAAAATAGCCATTATTTCATTTAGTTTAAATGTCTGCATGATACTGAATATACAGTATAACACCACTAACTACAGTCTTGAAAAAGTTCTATTCTGAAATAGTAACTAATTTTTTTTGTTGGGCTGGACGCACACCTATAGTGGAATACACCTGAGCAATCACTCGAAGAAGAAATATCATTAGTACTCTTATTAGCTCTCATAGTAAAGAGTGAACAAATATACTTTGCCCATTGGCTGGTAAATTTTCATAAATTCTGCAAAATGAAGTAACTGTAGATTAAGGGTGAAATTTACCCCTTTGCAGAGGGTGCAACACGTAGATCCCACTTAAGCCCTATTTTGAGGCCCAACAGGGCTTACGTACAATTTAAGTGGTGGATATAGGCCTTGTGCCAATCCTCCACAAAGGAGTAAATTTCACTTTGTAAAAAACACAACTTTAAAAATAAGCCATAGGGTACACTACAAATTAAACTCTACAATTGCTAAAAGTAAAGGACTAACTTATTAACAATTAAATGAATTGGACCAACATGGTACGTGAATCACTTTACAGAGTTGTTACTTGCTTCAGATATACCGCAGGCCCCATGTACTCATAGGTGGCCAAAGTTGGTAGAATTGGAACCAGTGACTAACTGTTTTGTATACCCTTGCATTCAGATCCAGTAACAGTTTCAAAATTCACTTTTTGTTCCAGAGTTACAAGCCAATATGTTGTAGAAACTTGATTTGCAAATTTAATAAGAGATCCAACCTGGAACATAATAAGAAATGGAGTTCTTTACTGGAAAGGAGGGAGAGCCTTCCAGTTAAGGACCTGGATTAGAGATCTGGGTTCAGTTGCTGGCCATAGATTTCCTTTGTGACCTTACGCAAATCACTTAGTTCTTCTATGCCTCAATTTTTCATCTCTAAAATTGGGATAACACTTCCTCAGTATGAATTATTTAGGAGATTCACTTCAGTTAGTTCACCACTTGCTAACACTTCCATATGGGAAGTAGAGTTTTCATTAACCCTGTAAACACCCATAGTTCTTTGCAAAGGCATCTCAATTTATTGTAATACCCATGGTTTGACCTGGTTATCAGTTATACCACAAATAAATTGGTCTCTAATTAGTCTGTTGAAATTCAAAGTCAATTGTCACAACTGAACATTGGTTTCTTGAAAAGAATATGCATCTATCTTAAGTGACAATCTTGCATTCTGTAACAGACTGCTGAACCCAGGAGAGGGCTAGAAGAAGATCAACAACCCAGTCAAAGCAAAGATATTATGTAGCCTATTGAAGGCACACCTTGATCAAACATGGAAAGAAATATGTAGTCAGAAAAGAGCTGGAAGATTATTTTTATTCCTTTAGATTTTGTTAACTTTGGCAGGAATGGACTTGTGTGACTAAGCCACCTTAGTGATCCAACAGGGCTGAGAGCTGGAGGACCACGAGGGAAAACACAAAGTTGGTCAGAGTGGGAAACTAGGGAAGGCCTATGGGAACTTCTTTCGAGAGGTCTACAGATGTGGACTGAGCCCTACTGGAGTGTGCCATCACTCTATGAGACCCACTTTGACAGTCTTTGCATGGAAATGGGCTGCCCCTTCATCCTCTCTGCAAAAGGTACAAATAGTTTGGAAGAGGCCCTGAAGGTCATAGTCCTGTCAAGGTAAAAGGTGAGAGCCCTCCAGACATATAGTGTATGGAGGCTGATTTCCTCCCTGGAGGCATGAAACCCAGGGGTTCAGGCTGGTTAGGAATGGATAGAGAGAAAACTGGATTCTTGGCATGTTACCCCCTAGAGACGAGGTAGGTCTACTCAACCAAGAAGGGGAAAAGCATCTTCATGCACAGACTCCACAACCCAGTGAGGAGAGCTTTAAACCTAGCTAACCTAGTGAGGAGGGCTTTAAACTAGGTTCGAAGGGGGCAGGTGACCAAAGCCCACAGGTAAGTCAAAAATATGGAGGCCTGGAAGAAGGGTTGGAATTTGGGGAAAGCATGGGCTGGTATAGCAGGGATAAGGGCAAGACAAGACAGAACTAGGAGTGGGGAATTAAATCAGTATCTTAGATGTCTGTATACTAATGCAAGAATTATGGGGAATAAGCAGGAAGAACTTGAAATGCTAGTAAATAAACACAACTATGATATAGTTGGCATCACAGAGACTTAGTGGGATAATACGCATGACTGTAATATTGGTATAGAAGGGTACAGCTTACTCAGGAAGGACAGGCAGGGGAAAAGGGAGGAGGTGTTGCCTTATATATTAAAAATGTATACACTTGGACTGAGGTTGAGATGGAAATAGGAGACAGACTTGTTGAAAGTCTCTGGGTAAGGATAAAAAGGGTAAAAAACAAGGGTAATGTCATGGGAGGGGTCTACTGCAGACCACCTAACCAGGAAGAAGAAGTGGATGAGGCTTTTTTTAAGCAATTAACAAAATCATCCAAAGCACAGGGCTTTGTGGTGATGGGAGACTTCAACTACTCAGTCATCTGTTGGGAAAATTATCCAATGAGTTCTTGGAATGTATTGGAGACCATTTTTTATTTCAGAAGGTGGAGAAAGCTGCTTGGGAGACACTGTTCTAAATTTGTTTTTGATAAATAGGGAGGAACTGGTTGAGAATTTGAAAGTGGAAGACAGCTTGGGTGAAAGTGATCATGAAATGGTAGAGTTCATGATACTAAGGAATGGTAGGAGGGAGAACAGCAAAATAAAGACAATGGATTTCAAGAAGGCAGACTTTAGCAAACTGAGGGAGTTGGTAGGTAAGATCCCATGGGAAGCAAGCCTAAGGGGAAGAACAATTGAAGACAGTTTGAAGTTTTTCAAAGAGACATTATTAAGGGCACAAGAGCAAACTATCCCACTATGTAGGAAAGATAGGAAGTATGGCAAGAGACCACACTGGCTTAACCAGGCGATCTTCAATGATCTAAAAATCAAAAAAGAGTCATACAAAAAGTGGAAACCAGGTCAAATTATAAAAGATAAATATAAACAAGTAACACAAGTATGTAGGGACAAAATTAGAAAGGCCAAGGCACAAAATGAGATCAAACTAGCTAGAGACATAAAGGGTAACAAGAAAACATTCTAAAAATACATTAAAAGCAAGAGTAAGACCAAGGACAGGGTAGGCCCGTTATTCAGTGGGGGGGAAGGGGAACAATAACAGAAAAGGTGGAAATGGCAGAGGTGCTTAATGTTGGACGTCTAACATAGTGAATGCTAGTGAAAATGAGGTAGGATCAGAGGCTAAAATAGGGAAAGAACAAGTTAGAAATTACTTAGACAAGTTAAAACAATGAGGCACCTTAGAGACTAAAAATTTTTTTGGGGCATAAGAATTACAACAAAAAACTTCAAAAACAGACTCCAATGAGAAACTGTAGAACTGGAATTAATTTGCAAACTGGACACCATCAAATTAGGCCTGAATAAAGACTGGGAGTGGATGGTTCACTACGAAAAGTAATTTTCCCTCTACTGATACTCACACCTTCTTAACTGTTGGAAATGGGCCACCTTGATTGCATTGGCCTCGTTAGCACTTTTTAACTGCTGAGGATAGAATGAGAAGCAATGGGCTTAAATTGCAGGGAGGTTTAGGTTGGACATTAGGAAAAACTTCCTAACTGTGAGGGTGGTTAAGCACTGGAATAAACTGCCTAGGGAGGTTGTGGAATCTCCATCATTGGAGATTTTTAAGAGCAGGTTAGACAAATACCCGTCAGGGATGGTCTAGATAATACTTCGTCCTGCCAGGGAACTGGACTAGATGACCTCTTGAGGTCCCTTCCAGCCCTTTTAGACTTGATTCTGACCAAACTGGAGGAATTGGTAGTGAATCTAAAGATGGAAAGCAATTTGGGTGAAAGTGATCATGAAATGATAATTTCATGATTCCAAGGAAAGGAAGAAGTGAGAGCAGCAGAATAAGGACAATGGTCTTCACAAAAGCAGACTTTAACAAACTCAGAGAACTGGTAGGTGAGGTCCCATGGGAAGAAAATCTAAGACAGGGATTCTCAACCTTTTTCTTTCTGAGCCCCCCCGGATATAAAAACTCCACGGCCCACCTGTGCACAACAACTGATTTTCTGCATATAAAAGCCAGGGGCGGTATTAGGGGGGCAGCAGGCAGGGCAAATGACTGGGCCCCAGAGCCCCAGAGAAGCTAAGTTGCTCAGGCTTTGGCTTTCTGCCCTGGGCCCCAGTGAGTCTAACGCTGGCCCTGCTTGGAGAACCCCCTGAAATCCGCTCACAGCCCCCCAGGGGGCCCCGGATCCCTGGTTGAGAACCGTTGATCTAAGCAATGAAGGAGCACAGGAAAGCTGACAATTTCTCAACAAGACAATATAAAAAGGCACAACTACAAACTATCCTGATATGAAGGAAAGGTCGAAAAATGGTAAGAAGCCAACAAGGTTCTATCAGGAGCTCTTCAATGACTTGAAAAATAAAAAAAAGAGATCCTAGAAAAGTGGAAATATGGACAAATTGCTAAGGACTAGTACAAAAGAATAGTACAAGCATGTAGGTACAAAATTAGAAAGGCTAAGGCACAAAATAAGATACACCTAGCAAAGGAAATAAAAGATAATAGGAAGAGGTCCTTTAAATATATTAGGAGCAAGAGAGAGACAAAGGAAAAAGTAGGTCCTTTACTTAGTAGGGAAGGAGACCTAATGATGGATGACATCAGAAAGCTGAGGTGTTTAATGCCTATTTCATTTGTCTTCACTAAAAAGGTAAACGGTGACAAGATATTCAAACACAATTAACTACAATAACAAGGGGGAAACAATGCAAGCCAAAATAGGGAAAGAACAGGTTAAATAATATTTAGATAAATTGCATGTACTCAAGTCAGCAGATCCTGATGAAATTCATCCTAGGGTACTTGAGGAACTAGCTTAAGCAATCTTGGAACCATGAGTAATTATTTTCAAGAAGTCATAGAGGATGGGTTATGTCCCAGAAGACTGGAGAACGGCAAATATAGTACTAAGCTTTGAAAAGGGAAACAAAGAGGACTTGGAGACTTATAACTAAGGTTGCGAGTTTGTCTTGGAGGTCAAAGAAAGTCATGGATTCCGTGACTTTCTGGGACCTCTGCGACTTCTGCAGCAGCCAATGCGGCTGGTCCCGGGGCCGCCTGAGCAGCTCAGGCAGCCCCTAGGCCAGCCGCACTGATCGCTGCTGCAAGAGTTTGGGTGTTGGAGGGGGCTCAAGGATGGAGCGTGGGAGGGGGTGGGGCTCTGGGCAGCGCTTACCTCGGGGAGGCTCCCCAGAAGCGGCGACATCCCTTGGCTTCTAGGCGGAGGGACCAGGGGGCTCTGCGTGCTGCCTCTGCTTGCAGGCACTGCCCCTGCAGTTCCCATTTGCCGCATTTCCTGGCCAATGGGAGCTATGGAGCCAGCGCTCGGGGTGAAGGCAGCATGCAGAGCTGCTTAGCCACATCTTCACCTAGGAGCTGAGGGATGTCGCCACTTCCGGGGAGGCGTGGAGCCGGGTATGGAGCCTGCCAGTCCCTCCAACCTCTGGTGGCCCCTGTAGCTCCTGGCTGCTGCGGGAGGCAGGAGAACCCTCACACCTGCCGGCTGCCGTGGGCGCCAGGGGAACCCCTGAGGTCATGGGACGCAATGGTGGGGATCCCCTGAGCTCGAGGCCACCAGGGGTGATGGGAGAACCCCCGTACTCCCGTGAGGTGGGGGCCCCAGAGTTGCTGGCCTGGCGGGGGAACCCCCGAGCTCCCGGCCCACTGGGGGTGGCAGGGGAACCCCCGAGCTTCTAGCCCTTACAGGCAGTGGTGGACCCCTGATGCTGCACGTGGGAGGGTACCCCACAGCCCCTACCTGCTGCAGGCAGCTCCTAGCCCCTGCACAGCTGCCCCACTGCAGGTGGCTCCTAGCCCCTGCGCAGCTGCCCCACTGCAGGTGGCTCCTAGCCCCTGCGCAGCTGCCCCACTGCAGGTGGTGTCGGGACCCACAGAGCCCCATTTTGTCATGGATATTTTTAGTAAAAGTCACGGACAGGTCATGGCTTCCGTTAATTTTTCTTTTTGCCCATGACCTGTCCGTGACTTTTACTAAAAATATCTGTGACAAAATATTAGTCTTACTTATAACCCAGTCAGCCTAACTTTGATACACGGAAAGGTATACTGGAACAAATTATTAAATAATCAATTTGTAAGCACCTAGAAGATACTAGGGTTAGACGGAATAGCCAGCATAGATTTGTCAAGAAGAAATCATGCCAAAGCAACGTAATTTCCTTCTTTGACAAGGTTACTGGCCTATTAGATAGGAAGAAAACAATAGAAATGTTATATCTTGATTTCAGTAAGGTTTTTGGCACAGTCCAACATGATATTCTCAGAAGCAAACTAGGGAAATGTGGTCTAGATGAAATTACCATAAAGTAGGTGTGAGGGGTTCGATCACAGAGACCCCCTTGTGACTGTCACCTGATATGCGGAGACTACCTCTGATCCCGTTTTCCCTGCCAGCTTGGGACTCCAGAACCCTGTCTTGTTGAGCCAGACACACTAATCTGCTGCAACACAGACCCAGGGTCTGAACCATGTCTCCATAGCTGCAGACTTAACTGAAAACGGCTTAGCAAGTGCTCCTGTCTCTAGCACCCAAACACCCAGCTCCCAATGGAATCCAAATCCCAAATAAATCCATTTTACTCTGTATAAAGCTTATACAGGGTAAACTCATAAGTTGTCCACCCTCTATAACACTGATAGAGAGAGATGCACAACTGTTTGCTACCCCAGGTATTAATTACTTACTCTGGGTCAATTAATAAATAAGTGATTTTATTAAGTATAACAAGAAGGATTTAAGTGGTTCCAAGTAATAACAGACAGAACAAAGTAAGTTATCAAGCAAAATGAAACAAAACACACAAGTCTAAGCCTAATACATTAAGAAACTGATTATAGATAAAATCTCACCCTCAGAGATGTTCCAATAAGCTTCTTTCACAGACTAGACTCCTTTCTAGTCTGGGCCCAATCCTTTCCCCTGGTACAGTCCTTGTTCCAGCTCAGGTGATAGGTAGAGGATTTCTCATGACTGCAGCACCTTTGTTCTGTTCCACCCCCTCACATAGCTTTGGGACAAGATGGGAATCTTTTGTCTCTCTGAGTCCCCACCCCTCCTTATAAATGGAAATGCACCAGGTTTAAGATGGATTCCAGTACCAGGTGACATGGTTACATGTCCTGGGAGACTCCAAGCCTTCATTCTTCCTGGCCTGACTCACAGGAAGGCTTGCAAGTAATCAGAGCTATTTACAACCAATTGTCCTAATTGATGGGAGCCATCAAGATTCCAAACCACCATTAATGGCCCACACTTTGCATAATTACAATAGGACCTCAGAGTTATATTTCATATTTCTAGTTTCAGATACAAGAATGATACATTTTTACAAACTGGATGACCACTCAATAGATTATAAGCTTTGTAATGATACCTTACAAGAGATCTTTTGCATGAAGCATATTCCAGTTACATTATATTTACACTCATTAGCATATTTTCATAAAATCATATGGAGTGCAACGTCACAGTAGGTGCAAATTGTTTGAAAGACCATACTCAAAGAGCAGTTATCAATGGTTCTCTGCCAGATTGGGAGGTTTTATCTAGTGGGGTGCTACAGCAGTCAGTCCTGAGTCTTGTACTAGTCAATATTTTCATTAATGACTTGGACAACTGAATGGAAAGTATATTTAAAATTTTTTGGATAACACCAAGTGGGGAGGGGTTGCAAGCACTTTGGAGGACAGGATTAAAATTCAAAAAGACCTTGACAAATTAGAAAATTGGTCTGAATTCAGCAAGATGAAATTCAGTAAATACAACAAAAAGTACTTCACTTAGGAAGGACAAATCAAATGCACAACTACAAAATGGAGAATAACTGGCTAGGCAGTAGTACTGCTGGAAATGATCTGAGGGCTACAGTGGATCAAAAACTGAATAGGAGTCAACAGTGTAATGCAGCTGCAAAAAAGACTAATATCATTCTGGGATTTATTAACAGGAGTGTTGTATGTACGCTATCAGAGGTAATTGTCCTGCTCTACTTGGCACTGGTGAGGTCTCAGCTGGAGTACTAATAATTGATTGCTCTCCATTCCACTGAAGATTGGACACAAAGTAATTGGCTTAAACTGCAGAAAGAGAGATTTAAGTTACATTCTAAGGAAAAACTTCCTAACTGTATGGATAATTAAGTTCTGGACTAGGTTTCCAAGGGAGGCTGTGGAATTTCCATCACTGGAGGTTTTTAAGAACACACTGGACAAACATCTGTCAGGAACGGTCTACTTGGTCCTGGCTCAGAGCAGCGAGCTAAACTTGATGACTTTTTGAGGTCCCTTCCAGGCCTACATTTCTACGATTCTATAATTCGCTTTGACTTGCAGAAGTCTCTCTGTTTGGATTCCAGCTCCATAAATGGGCAGGAGATTGCAGAGAATGGCAATAGCCATACTCTGCCAGAAACTCCCCTCAAAACTTCCACAGTGCAACAGCTCGCATGACAAAGCATGTAGTTCAATGCTACTCTTGTGCATTAGTTGTAAAGTTGTAAAATTAATTACAGACTCTCACAAAGCCAAATTCTGTTCCTTTTGAAAAATGACTAGGAGAAAAATTATTTACATGAACAAGTTATCTAAGTAACCTTTGAAAAATTTGCCCATATGACAGCCCTACTTAGGTACCCACTCAAGTTTCACAAAGAATATTACGCAAAATCCCTGTGTAAAAGACCACTGAATAAGTTTAGACCATGTCTTCTCTAGAAGTAATAGTAACACACACATACACACACAAACGTTCCAAACTTTCCTTGCTTCTATTATTACAATTTCCCCCCACTGCTTAATGACATTTTGGGAAGGAGATATGTACAGAAGTCCTATAACAGGACTGATCATACAGAAGACAGATTTGAACTAAAATAAAGCAATTTTTCACTTCTTTGATTCTTCACATTGAAACTGGAATTTGTGAGCATGCGTGGGCACGTACACAGATTATTCACTGAATTTAATTGAAAATGGCTAGTGCGCAAATGTTTGCAACATCCTTCAGCGTCCTCACTCCCAAATATTCTATACAAATTAACAAGAAATTCAATTTTAAAAATTCCTTCTTTTTTCTTGGAGGAATGTGGAAGGTCAGAGAGCAGCTATTTTGCGCTCAGTAGTCCCACAGAAAAAATAAATTAAGAAAGGGGGAAGAGCTACTGTAGCAGCATCAGGTCTAAACCCCTTCCAGAAGCAGATCTACTTCTTAAATTTGAAAAGAAAGAAAAAGAATCTGTATTAAAATCTTTACATTCCAATTCATATGAAATCAGGTATACAGAAATCCAATAGTTTCAGACTGGAACTGAGCCTTAAACTGTGCAACCCGCAATATTCCTCTAATTAATTAAAAAAAAACTTCTGAAGCACTTAAAATAATTACAAAAGAACTGAAAATCCATGTTTAGGCTTAGATATTTATACAAGTAGAACACCACAACATTCACAATTTGGATGTGAGAAAACACATTGATGTCTCATTTATTCTGTAATTATTAAAATTTAGAACGCATTTTTATATATGCAACTGTTTCCACAGAAAATAGTGTACAAACATTAGAGAATCTGTAGTTCATGTAATCCAATAATTTATTAATAAAAATTTGCATTAACAAAAAGTGTTCACACCTCCCTTCATTTTATAAAAAAAGCTCGTATAATGATACCAAATTAGACTACTGAAGTCAATGGAAGATACTTCTACGTATCCGAGGGCTGAGTTGAGCTTTGTAACTTTAAAATTCTTTTTGTTAACTTAAAGTATTCTTCTCAACTTTTATTTATACTTCTAAAATAACTGAAACTTTCATAGTCAGAGTTAGAGATCTGGAATCAAATTCTGCTGTTTGTATACTGCACATCTCAGATCCTTGCACAATTTCTGTAATCTAACACAGCTCTGTCATGTAATTAATGTGAATATTGCTTTTATTATTCAAGTAGTGGTATCGTGTACTTTATATCTGTGCAATGGAAGATGGGTGCCTCCTGAGTTGTGCAGAAAAAATCAACTAAAGGAGTGGGCAATAAAAGCAACATACTTTCTGTTCTTGAAAGCAAGCAAGCTGAAAAAAACCAATGTGGAATTTAAAATTGAATCATGGCATATTCTCAGAATCCCTTAATCGCAAGCCCAGGAATACTTTACATTTTTATTAGTAAATCCTATTATGTTGCTATTAATGCAGACATGACTCAAATCAGGGCTTTTATGTTGTACACTGTAAATCGTTAAAGTGAAAATGTAGCTACTGATAGCAACTATAATTTTCCTATTGCAATGGCATATCATCTCCTTGAATGGTGCATGTTTGATATATTCTTTAACTAACAGTCAATTTTGGGGAGCATAATCATTATCATATAAAATATACCCCTGATTCCTGTTTCAAAGAATCTTATTAAATGTGTTTAAATTACAAAAGTACCAGTATTTTCACTTTTAATAATGTAGGAGAAGACTTACTCCACAATTTTATATGAAATTAGTAACATTATGCACTCAGGTACTTTACATAGGAAAAGGGAAAATTATTGACAACACTATTGCAGCTACAAAGAACAAATTTGCAGCAAATCATATGTATAATTTCAAAAGATCGAAACCTGGCCACGTATAAGAACCAAATTAAGAAATTAATTTGCACACTCCAAAAATTTTGCTAAATCATGACATCTTATCTGTATTATTTATGAAGTACAGTAGAACCTCAGAGCTACCAATACCAGAGTTACGAACTGACCAGTCAACCACACATTTGGAATCAGAAGTACACAATCAGGCAGCACCAGAGACCAAAAAAAAAAAAGCAAATATAATACCGTACTGTGCTAAACATAAACTACTAAAAAAATAAAGAGAAAGTTTTTAACAAAGAATTGACAAGGTAAGGAAACTTTTTCTTTGCTTGTTTCATTTACATTAAGATATTTAAAAGCAGTATTTTTCTTCTGCATAGTAAAGTTTCAAAGCTGTATTGAGTCTCTGTTCACTTGTAAACTTTTGAAAGAACAACCATAACGTTTTGTTCAGAGTTACGAACAACTTCCATTCCTAAGGTGTTCATAAGTCTGAGGTTGTACTGTATAAGACACAACCACCTGTTTAGTTTTCTTCAAAAGTTGATTGGAGCAAATATAAATATTTCAGCTGTTTTATGTAATCTTAGCATTATAAAGTAAGAAATAAAAGCATGTCGCACAAATATATTTCACCATCAACCTAAATTAGTTGCAATGAGAAGAAAATCAACGCAAATTATACCTACAGACCCCAGAAAGTTTTCTATTCCTTTTCATTTCAAACATAAATTAAACTACAAAATACATATTTACAAGTCTGAGAGGCCTTTGCATTTAACATTGTTTAAATTGTGTCTCTGCTTTATTTTCCACTTAGCAACAGTGTAAGTGTCCTCAAAGCCGTGTTATTAAATAGCAGACATTGATGAGTTGACTAGATTAAAAAGCAACTCATTACTTCTATCGCTACAAAACTTGTCTTGCTTTATAAAGACATTAAGTCCTTCTTTTACAGCCAATAAAAATGTAAATCTTACCAGCTAAAGTATCTTTTATTGAATCTTAGTTTCTTTCTAAAATGCCAGAAGAACAGGTACTTCAATACCACAAAAAGATAGCACACAGCACTTGTCCACACTAACTGTCAGGCAGCAGCTGCTCCATTTAAAGCTACAAACTGTGGCAAAATGCATAACTGACATGCTTCTTGTAAGCCATGAAGAAGACATGCATTTGGCTCGCTTGCTGAAAGGTCAGGTTACCCACCTCCTCAGATAAAAGTTGAAATACTGGGACTCAAATGAGCCTTTGATTTCGATAACACAATTATAAACAAAATCGGTTTTAATCATGTTAGATTTTTGTATTTATGTGTCTTATATAGGAAATAAGTTTGTTTACCCACAGCACTGTGCACAAATGAAATTTATTTTTATCAGTGCTGTTTAAGTAGGCAAAAGGTAATTGTTACAGGGCCCACCCTGGCATAGAGCCCTCAAGCTGCAAAGAACGGCAATACACGCAAGTCCTGTCTCAGCTACTCCTTCTTCAGTCCCCATAGCTGACTGGAGTTACCCATTTTTTTTTTTTTTGCCACATATCAGAGCAGCAGCCATCTCACCCACCCAGAAAAGAAATAATGTCCCTCTTAGTTTCTGAACATCACCTGATTAATATAAGTGCATAATTCACAGGTCCCTCAAAGTGAAACAGTTCACAAAACCCAAAGTAAAACTAGTTAAAAAGGTGTTCATTAGTTCTGTTGTCCCTATCCCAGGCTCCCCCCGCCTCCACCTCACCTACCTAACAGGCAACAATCCTTGTTCCATACCACCTGTGCCCCTATTCCAAGGCCTCTATCATGTTGGTCATTCTCCAAGCACCTTACAAGTCTTCTGCTACATCCCTTCCCTCAAGACTTCTGTGAGGAGGCACCCCACTGTTCCATTCCCCATGCCTCCTTTGCCTGAGTCCTATCCCTCATATTCCTCCAGAATCACCCTCATCTCTTGGGTTCGGACTGCTCCTGGCTGAGCAAGATCTTCCCCTTTACTCAGAGCCTTCTGCTAGGTAGGGGTCTGCAGCTCTGGTCAGTCTTGTCCCACCAACTCTCTTCTGTTCTTTCTCTGTGCCAGCTCTTTCCCCCACGCCCCAGCAGCTCCCAACTTGTGCTTTTTGCGGGTGTGTGTGTGTGAAACTCTCATACAGCTCACTCCAGGGAACTCTCATCAGCTCCCTGCTTCTCTTTCCCACCTCTGCTTCCTCTGTGTCTTAACCTGCCTGGGTTTTCACACTTAATGCCTTCTATCAGGCAGCTGATTAGTCACAAGTGGAATTGAACCCGTTCTCCCTTAAAAGGGACCAGTCATCCTGTAAAAATAATAAACTAAATTAGTTTTGCTTTAGGAAATTTTATTCTAAGCACTACAAAACCTGTAGGTTAGGTTTTTTTTTTTTAAATTACAAGACTTCCTGCCTAAAACACCTAGTATGTACCCCATCCCAGTTTTACCAATAAAGTGATATGGCATCAACTTAGATATTGGGACAAATAGCTAGAGAGAAAGCTAGGATCCAAGGCAGTTATTTGTATAGCTTGGAAAAGTGGGGGGGGAAACCTTTCTGAATCTTTCAGCAAGCCTGATTCACTGTAAAAAAAAAAAAACCAAAAAAAAAACCCCACTAATTGAGGGGCTTATAAAGAGATAGCCATCTCTTGGACTGCATCTAAATTAACAAATTACACATATATCATAATTCTCCATTGGTGGGGCCAGATTAACTTTTGTGGGCCCGGCGCCAAACATATTTGTGGGACCCCCTTGGGGCAAGGTGCAGGGGAGCGGGATGGCCAGTCTCCAGAGTGAAGGGCGGCCTGGGGGCAATGAGGCACAGCACAGCGGGAGCAGCCCTGCTCTGCGCAGCCCAGCAGGAGGGCACTGTTTACAAACCTGCAGCTGCCAGATGCACACTGGCCTGCCCAGCCCTGTACTGCCAGCATGCCCCTTCCCCTTGAGGGCAGGCCTGCACCACACCGCCCCCCTGCCCAGTGCCCCATCCTTATGCCCAGTGCCCCCTTGCCCAGAGACCTCCACCACAGATCTCTATGCCCAGCCCCCACCCCTCCCAGAGATCTCCCCCGCTGGCCTCCCACCACACCGCTCGCCCAGCACCCCCCACCAATAGACCTCCCCACTGCCCACCACCTTCCTCACAGACCCACCATCACAGCTGCACAGCACCCCATATTTCTGAAGGGATTCTGCACCTAAAAATTCTGTGCACAATATTTTAAAATTCTGCAAATTTTATTTGTCAATAAATAAATGTGGAGGCTCCAACATGGTAGTGGGGAGCACAAACCACTGGTTGCATGGAGGTGGGAGATTACCCTGCAGCCTCCCCCCACCCCACCCCACCCTGGGGCAGGGACTAGGCAGTGAGGCTGCACCCGACCCTGACACAGTGCAAGGGCCAGGTCTGCCCCAGAAACACCCTGGGGCCCTGCCCCCCTGTGCCAGGTGCACCAAGTGTGGGTGAGCAGGCTCAGCCCGGCAGCAGGATCCAAGTGCAGAGGGATTTAGGGGGGGGAGGGTCCAGGTGGGGGTAAGAGAGTTCTCTGTGAGGCAGTCTGGGTGGGGGTGGCTCAGTGGGAGATCTGGATGCACGGGAGCTCATTGTGGGGTTCCAGGTGCAGGCGCAATGGGACTCTGCAGGGGATCCAGGTGAAGGTGTTTGGGGCTCATCAGGGTGGTACAGATGCAGGGGAGGTGGGGCTTGTCAGGGTGAGGGTTCGATGGGCCTGCTTAACGGGGAGCCCCAGCTTCTGCCAAGGGGATGCCACATGCTGGTCTCCAGCTTCCCCCCGCCTCTGCTTCCCCCGTCCCCTTCTCTTCCTCATCCCATGCCCCTTCTCCACCACTCCATCTCCTCCCCATTCCACCCCCTTCCTTCCCCACTGCCTCTTTCCCCCTGCCCCGCTTCCCCTATGCCCTTCGCTTCCCCATCCCATGCCCCTTCCCCACTGCTCCATCTCCTCCCCTTCCTTCCCCCCTACCTCTTTCCTCCCACCCCCGCTTCCCCTGCCCCCTTCTCTCCCCCATCCCATGCCCCTTCTCCACCGCTCCATCTCCTTCCCAGGCTTGAGAGGCAGGGGGGAAACTGCCCCCCAGCACGAGCCGGCAGAGCAGAGTAGGTTGGGGCCGGGTCGCTCCACTTCCTGCCATCCGGTGAGTGCAGGGCAGGCCCGACACCTGCTGCAGTCCCCCAGGATGCGTAGCTCAGGGGAGGAGGGTTGGGGCGGAAGGCACGGAGTGGGGGCGGGGCTGGGGTGGAGCAGGGGTCGGGGCAGCTTTCCTGGCCGGCTCCGCGGCCAGGGGATCAGGCTGGCTGGGGCCCCTTCTGACTCTGGGCCCGGCACCATCCCGGTCATGTCCATTGGTCATAGCTATAATGGCATTTTTATCTCTGTTTCATCTTACCCTAACCTGAGCTTTGTCTACACTCCAACTTTTTCCATTGCTACAGGCAGCAGAACTACACAAATGGAAAATCAGGTATATAAAGTTAGCTAGGGTAAAGAAGACTTAAGGAAGGAAAGCTACCATGAGAAACCTCTCTCAATTTCCCCTGGAAGCTCAAGAAAACTACTTGGTTAGTCCTGGAACTCAAATACTACACGTAAGCGTGATTTGGTTATATGCTGCATACACTTTTTGTTTGAAAAAAAAATTGACTTTTTTGGTATGGAACTGGAAATAAAGCCTGGCAATAACAACACTATGTTTTGTTTTCTTAGACCTGAAACATGTAAATCTGGTGTTGTTTCAATGCTACAATTGCCAGCTATTAAATTTATATCCCTGAGGAATTAATATTAAATACTATAATGCAAGATTAATTATGGAGATAGAGAGATAAAATTATGTTAATGAAAAATTGACAAAAATATGAATTTTTGTTCATTATTTCTCTATCAATAGAAAATATAAAATAGACCATCATAGAAAACATTTTGAGTGATCACAGGACAATTGGTAAAACAACATTAGATATATTTTGAAACCAAATGTCTGTTTGAAAGGCTAAAGAAAATTCAGAATTTCTTTTGTTTTAATAAGAAAACTGTATAGGATATCTTAGAATTTAACCAAAAGCACATATTAGTATCCCACATATTTTATCTGATGATAAATAAAATTGCATTTTACTGTAAATGTAGTGTTGATTTCTTTCTCATTTGTTTGCTGGAAACAAAACTTCAAGGGAATCTTTAGTGATGACTCAATGTCTTGAGGTCCTTGGGGTTTTTTTTTGCTTCTGACTGACAAGCTAACATAAACATACCAAGCAAGTTCCATTCTACACTATAAATGTTCCCATGGATATTACTTTTACAAGGCTCATGCAAATGAGTTTTTAGGCTTTTAAAATAATAAACAATTTAAACACACTCTAAAGGATTAAATAGATGCACTAAAAATTCCATTTTTCAGACTAATTAAACTTCATAAAATGTACAAACTTTCATTTTAAAATTAACTTCAGCATTTGCACACACTATAGATCTCTTAGCCATGGTCCATACACTCATACTCAGCAAATCCTTTATTTCACAGCTAACAACAGTAAATCTTAATATGGCCAGATTCATGTCCTGGGTTAAGCTGGTGGAAACAAAGGCTACAGACCCACCAACAGAAAATGTGCCTGAAGCAGCAGCGGACTCAGCTACAAAAATATAGCACCTGCTCTGCCTGAGCCTTAGCAACACCCTGTGCAGGCTGAAAAATGGCACCCAGGAGACATGCTAATTCATCTCTCCTGACCAGCCACCACTGGGAGAGGCTCCTATAGAACCCCAGCTGTAATTTCTCCCAGCAGAGGTCCTGTGAAATGGTGGCAAAGGTGATACTGCCACTGACCTTTCCTGGGGGTTAATTATCCCACTCTGACACAGCTTTCTCTGTAAATATAGGGGTGAAACAAAAGCCCCTACACACCTAACTCATATTGATTTCAATGGATATTAGGCACTTAGGTGCTTTGAAAATCGCATTAAGTACCTAACTGCATCTTTAGACACCTAAATTCCTCTAAATATCTGGCCCAGTCACAAACAGTATGTGTCACCATCTTGTCCATACGGAAATGTAAAACTGCAAGGCAGCAAAATAAAATCTACAATAAGCCTCCTCAAATTTTCACATTACGTGCACTCATGAAAAAGAAAACCCTGAGAAACAAGTAGTATGTAGTGAACAAATACTACATCCATCAATTTACTAAGGACTAATTATGAATGACATTAAAATATTATTTGGGGTTTATTAAAAAATTGGTCAAGTAAGAGAATCGGCCATAAAGAGGTGGTAAAAACGTCAGGAAAAATAACGTACTTCTATCCACACTTAAGCAAAGTTGATTGTGATAATTAACCCACAAGTCCTCAGAGTTTTAATTTCTTAACTCTTGTCAAACCTGAATCGGTGAAATGGTTGCATTGTAAGCCTGAAATTCCTGCTGTTTACATCTGAATGGTTGTTAAATTTAAACTGGGTCAATGTTAAATTACTAATCTGGTATTTTCTGGTCAACTATGGGAATTCTCTTACCCTTTGGGAACCTCTCTCCTTAACAATAATGTTCCATAAGATTCCAGGCTGCCAGAGTTGCGTCACTGAGTCTGTGTGTGAATAAAATATCAGACCTAGGGCCATTTTCACTAATTTAGACAAAACATCAGACTCCTTTGAGTTATAAAGGAGTTAATATCAGTTACTGGAATCACAGCTGACACAAAATGTTCCCACCAGAGACACCTGAGTCATGGGTCTTGCTACCCTTTTTATATTTGGCTCAATTTATTTTTCAAATTGTAAAATACTATACACATGTACAGAGATAGCAAGCCTTAAGGTAAAACTTTGACCAATGGCTTGCTGAATCACAGTGGGGAAAACAGAGCAGCTGAAACAACCAAAATATTTGACATTTCCAGATTCTTAAATTATTAAAAAGTATTTCTGTATTCTTCAGTTATTTTATGGATTTAGTCAATGATTAAATGAGTCAGGAATTAAATTCCCTGTCTCATGTATCTGGAGTTGCAGCAGGTGCTTGGCTTAGCATATTAGTAAAGTAGTATCACTGTATTACTGACAGAGTGATATGCACCTGTAGAAAAAGGAAAAAATAAAACAGATAAAGCATAATTTGTATGCTTAATTGTATTTTCCTGAACAACAAATAACAAGTGTCCATAACAAGCAGGCTGTTAGTCACCAGTTGTACCACTATAGTTAACGAGTTGCACTTTTCACTGGAAATCATATTTTAGGATTCAGTCTCTATTAGGAATTATAAATTGTTTTAATAATTGATTAAAAGGTAACATACGTGTACAAATTGTAAAAATTAAACTTTTCATCATCTTGAAGAAAGAGCTCTGGCATGGGTAAATAATTTGTTCCATATGGGGTAAATGTATCCCATGTTATAGTTAAAAAGAAGCTTGCAAGTATTTATCCCACTTGAGTAGGTAGTTTAATAACTTCTGTAGTTTTGTAATGTAAGGGCTTGTCTACAGGTTGTGTCAACTACAGGTTAAACTCTCCCTGCCACGGTACAGGTAAGATGGAGTGAGTTGCTATATTCCTTGAAGTTTCGTCCTTTTCACTGCTTACCACTTCTAGATGGGAAGGTTAATATTCGGTTGGACAGAAAAGTCATTCCTTGCAAATGCATGTTAAATGTAACACCTAAAATATAAGAAAGTGGCCATTGCTGTGACCACTAGGACAGAAGTAAAACAGGATTTATATCATGGCGGTAAATGAAATGTTCCTGGTGGTCACCAAAAATGTAGGTCAGGGAAGAGTACCACAAGGAACCATGGCAACAAAGGGGCAGGACTACGAGCAAGAATTCCAACATGCTCTCCCTCCCAGCAGCCAGGAACTCTTCCTGGTCTCTTCTACGTTACCACTCAAAATCCAGTAGATAAAGCCAACTCTCTCGTGATAGATGCTTGTTTAATAATGACATTTTACCAGTAGTACATTTACGTCTCCACTGTATCTATAAACAAAGTCCTTATAAGCAGGGGCGGCTCTAGCTTTTTTGCTACCCCAAGCACGGCAGGCAGGCTGCCTTCGGCGGCATCCCTGCGGGAGGTCCCCGGTCCTGCGGATTCAGCGGCATGCCTGCGGGAGGTCCGCCGGTCCCACGGCTTCGGCGTACCCGCCGCCGAATCCGCGGGACCGGCGGACCTCCCGCAGTCATGCTGCCGAAAGCTGCCTAACTGCCGCCATCGCAGGGACCGGCAGCCCCCCACGGCTTGCCGCCCCACTTGGAGCACTGGTGCCTGGAGCCGCCGCTGTTTATAAGTAGTATAAAACTAGTAACCTTCTTGTTTATGGTCAATATTTTGAGAATTAAACAAACATGCATCCCTCCATCAAAGTCAGTTTTGATCCATTCAACTTTTAAATGGTGATTTTAGAATAAGATACATGCTTAAATTGCAGCAAGGGTGGTTTAGGTTGGACGTTAGGAAAAACTTCCTAATTATCAGGGTAGTTAAGCACAGGAATAAATTGCCTAGGAAGGCAGAATCTCCATCACTGGAGATTGTGGAATCTCCATCACTGGAGATTTTTAAGAGAAGGTTAGACAAACACCTGTAAGCGATAGTCTAGATAATACTTAGTCCTGCCATGAATGCAGGGGACTAGAGTAGAAGACCTCTCGAGGTCTCATCTAGTCATATGATTCTAAAATACTCCTGCTCTCATGAATATTATAGAAGAAACTTAGAATTACCTAGGCAATCCATATTCTCCCATCAAAGAATGAATAGTATCAGTTTATGCTTAAGAAAGCATTTGTATATGTGATGAAGTGGAGAAACTGCTCTCTGGCATGGAAGGGGCTAAAGAGAGCCTTTGGATCCAGTTAGTCCCCTGACTCGTCATAGCTGCAGCCAATGCCTGGCCTGGAGGGGGAGAAAAACGAGAAACTGACTCAGTTCAGGGCTGACTGTCAAAGAGGCAGGAGATAGCTGCCTCCCTACCAGAGGGGAAGGATCACTAGCCTGCCAGTGAAAGCAGTCACCAGGAAATAAGTACCATCTCCCTGGCTAAAGGAGATTGTGGAGGAGACTTAGGAGCACCTGGCCTAAGAGATAACTCGGTATCTGTAGCACAGAGATCTTGTTGGGTTCCAACCCTGCCAAACTTACGGCTGCCCCACCCAGAAAGAACCTGGGACCACAGCAGGAAACCACCCAAGGTGCACAAGGGGGCACTGCAAGAGACAAGCCATCACAGCAACTTGGATTATAGGGGCTATGCCCCAAACTGAAGGGACAGCAGTAGGAAGGAGCACAGGACAGTGGACGTAGACTCCCCACACGAGATCCATAATTCAGGGGTTGATTCACACAGGCCATGGACTAGGACCGGCTGGAGTGGGAGGGACCAGGTTCCACTACCCCAAAGACTCAGGCACCTCGAACAGGGAAGCAAGAGACCGGAAGTCACGCATTCCAACCAATAGGCCACCCGGCTCTCCCTGGCCCGTTACAATACAGTACCTACATAAAATCGCTAAAGTATTTTTCAATTAAATGTACTAATATATACATGTTTAAAATTAAGGTCCTAAAAATTTTAATCACCACAACATGTTTTAAACATGGATGACAGAATTTTTCCCATGTTATATATAAACATTTTGACAAAAGACCTGCTAACTTTCAGTAACAAACAAGTTTCTGGTTCATTTGACAGAGACGGAAATGTATCTTGAGCATATATCCAAAACTGTGACAACTTTTTAAAAGGATCTTTAACTCATATCTCATTAACTGCTATTCTATTATATACGAATATTTGTCAACATACAGTACTATCAATACAGTGCCATACAATATATCCTTCCCTACCACCTTTTATACAGCATATCCTAAAGCACTTCACAATCCCTAAAGACAACTCAAAAGTTAACTCCCTGTTGAACTAGATAAAGCAAACAAAATGAATGTTTTGCTAAACAAATGAATGAACTGCTCCATAACAATTAACTACTCCCTTCAATCTTTGCCCTATATAATGCTGTTTTGATCAATACCTGCAGTTATCAAGATTTAGATAGCTACTACAGAACAAAAATGTTTAAACTTAAATGTATTTTTTATTACTGCAAACTAGTAACTAAATGATTCTAGGTTTCCATATTTACATGTATACAACACAGGTAACTACTTTTCAAGAAACTTTCAAATAAATGTATATAATTCTCTGTTTTTGTGAACATTTTCTAGTCCTATTTATGGCACTGCTACTGTTGTACTATCATTACACTTACACTCTCCAGCTCTTCCTCTTATCCCATTCCAATCCATTCACTAATCAATGCTTTAGTTTCCTTCTTTTGCACTCAGCTTCATGCCTTCTTACATGAGACTGCTTATATCTGGGGCTTCCTTTCTGTCTCTATCCCATTATAACTTCTCCCTTTTCTCCTACAAGTTCCTCCTCAAAACAGACTTCTTCAAGGAAGGTTTATAAGCACTCTTCTTTTATTATAATAATAATAAATGAAACTCTCAAGATTTGTGCATAGTCACCTAAACTGCAAGTTCTTATTGCTGACACTCCACACTTATTGCTGACACTCCACACACTGTTTACCATCTATTCCTAATCCCCCCCCCATTTTAGGGCTTTAATTTATAATCTGATTTGCATGAGCAGACAATTGTACTCATGCATAGTCTCATTAACTTTAATGGGACTTCATGCAGGCTCAAGGATCCAATCACACCGATCAGATTGCAGAAGTGAGGCCTTGAATTGTAAACTCTTCTGAGCAGGAATTGTACCATTATTTGTCTGTAAAGAGAAGAAGGATGATCTTCTGATTAAGGAATTGGATTGGGTCTCAAGAGATCTTGATTCTGTTCCCAGTTCTGTCACGGACTCTCCTGTGGGACTCTGGGCAAGTAACAATTTCTATTCCTTCAATCCCCCAATTGAGAAAAACACTTCCCTTTCTTATAGGTGTACACTAATGTATCTGAGGTGCTCAGATACAACAGAGATGAGGGCACAGAAAAAACAGTAAATAATGGCCATATACACTTATAGCATAATACCGTGTAAAATAATAACGAAAACAAAAATTATTAGATCTAGTATAGACTTGTCTAAAATAATGAGACCATTCAATTCATAAAAAAGGAGCTCTTATCTAAATATCTGACATTACAGTACGAAGAAACATTTGTCTTCTTGACAACTATGGCATAAACTTTAATTATTGGGATGGTGACTGGCACATTTCTAAATAGAAACAAATATTGATGTTTCTTTTGTAATATGGAATATTTCAGTTTATAAGCATTTTTGCCTTCTCACCAAACTGACACAGATAGCCACTTCTTCACAGACTGAATTGAACAGGAAAGCCTCTGCAAGCGTACAGTACTTTCGCCTATCTCCGCCAGTTCCACATAGGGGAATATAAAGTACACCTCTACCCCGATATAACGCTGTCCTCGGGAGCCAAAAAATCTTACTGCGTTATATGTGAAACCACGTTATATCGAACTTGCTTTGATCCGCTGGAGTGCACAGCCCCTGCCCCCCCCCCCCCCCCCCCCCCCCGGAGCACTGCTTTACCGCATTATATCCAAATTCATGTTATATCGGGTCAGAGGTGTATAGTACACAGTGCAGTATTCTATAATACAAAGATTTTCTGTACTTAATATTGTTGTGTAAAGTTTCAAAACAACAAAATTTTCCTTTATTACCTTTCAGCATCATTCTTCCAGTTGACCCTCCAAAGATGTTTAGAAGACCACTTCTTGCTCCCAGTGATGTAGTTGCTTCTAGCAGAGCACCAGTGATAAAGTTAGAGAGTGACGTCCTTTGTAAAGTGGCACGGTATTCAGAGCAAGCACTTTCTACACATGGTTTTACAAAAGAGACATTTTTGCATCTGCGATCTGCATTTAGCGTCGGAAGCTCTCTCAGAGGATGGAGACAATATTCAAAAGTATCTTCCGCCGCCTCTTCCTCCTTCACTGCATTGTAGATCTGTGAAGAATATAAAAGCATGAAGTGTTAGTTCAATTGCTGAGGACAATAAATTGGACCTCCCAAAATTTATGATTTCAATGGCAGTAAAAACAGTTTCATTAAGAGGGTTTTTTTTTTTATGGTTTAGGGATTTTTTTTAATCAATAAGAACAATCTTTCAAAATGTTCTGGTGTCATGCTCATTACCTACATCCAGCATACAGGGCCGGCTACCGGTCCCTCGGTACCTCTCAGCGGGAAGGACCTGCGGGAAGGACCTGCCGCTGAATTGCCGCTGAAGAATGAAGTGGCGGCGGTAGAGTCGCGGCAGAAGTGCCACAGATCTCGGTCGCGGCCTTTTTTTTTTTTGGGCTGCTTGGGGTGGCAAAAACCCTGGAGCCGGCCCTGCCAGCATATGCCTAGATTCTCTGCCTAATATTGGTTTAGTTCTCTTTTTCCAATACTCATGCTCAGACACTAAGTTAATTCTATGGCTTAGCAACCAAGTAATTTTTGTTTACTTTAAAAGAGCCTAATGACCAAAGCAAAAAGCTTCCAAAAATCTTTTTCTTGTAATATACAAGTAAACACTTGATTTTTCACATTCTTATATGGCTAAATTGCCGATTAATATTAATAATCTGTTTTAAAGATTTACTTTTTGAAATTAAATAATGTGAATTAGCGAACCAAAAGTTAATGTAGCAAAAGGTCATCTAAATAGTTATCAGTATGCATACTGAGATAGCTTACAAAGGCCTGTTCCGAAAATAGACAGTAGTGCAAGCAATTTACACCTTTGGAGTTAAATCATTGTTCTCACTTCACTCAATAAATCTACTCTACCTGAAATAATTACTTCTGAATTTAACATTTAAGTAGTTTTAAAACCGACAAGTTAATCTTACTAATGCTGTAGATTAAGGAAGGAATTTTACTAGGTGAGAGACTGACTGCATTTGCTTTGCTTTTTAAAATTATTTTATTAGCTCTTGGGTTTCCTTTCTCTTCACCCTCACAGCAAAGTTCACTGCTACAGTATTTCCAGAGATGGTGACATGAAAGCAAAGAGAACACATTATAAAGAAAGGGGAAATCTAGATACAGAGCAGCAGAAGATAGGCTACTCAGGATGAACTGTGAGGGAAAGTATCAACAAAATGTACAAACACAAACGTTTTCCCATAAATACGGCATCCAAGGTTGTACTAATGTTACTAGAATATTTTTTATAAATGCAATGGATTTTTCCTCATACACTATGTATGACAATGAGACAAATTCTGCTGCATTCTGAAATCAGAATGGAAGTGCATTTGAAGGGAGATTTTCAAAGTTACAGATGGTAGTTACAGCAAAGAGTCCTGTGGCACGTTATAGACTAACAGACATATTGGAGCATGAGCTTTTGTGGGTGAATACCCACTTCGTCGGATGCATGTAGTGGAAATTTCCAGAGGCATCCGACGAAGTGGGTATTCAGCCACGAAAGCTCATGCTCCAATACGTCTGTTAGTCTATAAGGTGCCATAGGACTCTTTGCTGCTTTTACAGATCCAGACTAACACAGCTACCCCTCCGATAGATGGTAGTTATGCACCTAACTTCAATGAAAGTCCATGGGAGCGGTAAGCACTTAGCTGTCATTGTATCTTCCTCCTACAAATGACTTGATCTCCATAATACTCTTAGCACTAATTGAACAGATGAGAGAGTCCTGAGCCCAGACCACCTTGTAAAGGTGCATAGGTACTGTGATATCTGGACTCAGACCATTAGTTCAGCCCTTCAATAACTTTGTACTGTGATTCCATCAGATCTTGCTAGCTAATCAGTATAAGGCTGGTTCATTGCTTAGACACGAGACTACCAAAAAAACCCTAGGTGGTCGAGAGTGGTGCTAGTGATTCAGGCACTTTTCTTTAACCAATGCCCTGGAGATACCATCTTCCGGATAAGATGCAAAACTAAGACACTTTGTTCCATTAAAGATCCCTTTTATATTCGACCTGGGAGTGTTAGCCATGGTGTTGTGGCCAAAGTCCAACTTATATATTGTGACAAAGTTCCTTCTCTATCTTGGTGGGTCCTGCGCTTATTGGCGGATTTTCTTGCCTCAGAGATTCATCATGTGGGTTGGGGAAAGCCCAGAGACCTTCCCCTCTGGTAGAACCCACAGTCCAGGTCAATTGGGAGGTTTGGGGGGAACCCGGTCCCGCCCTCTGCTCCGGGTTCCAGCCCAGGGCCCTGTGGACTGCAGCTGTCTAGAGTGCCTCCTGGAACAGCTGCACAACAGCTACAATCCCCTGGGCTACTTCCCCATGGCCTCCTCCCAACACCTTCTTTATCCTCACCACAGGACCTTCTTCTTGGTGTCTGTTAATGCTTATACTCCTCAGTCCTCCAGCAGCACACCCTCTCACTCTCAGCTCCTTACACCCACACCACAAGCTGAAGTGAGCTCCTTTTTAAACCCAGGTGCTCTGATTAGCCTGCCTTAATTGATTCTAGCAGCTTCTTGATTGGCTGCAGGTGTTCTAATCAGCCTGTCTGCCTTAATTGTTTCCAGAAAGTTCCTGATTCTTCTGGAACCTTCCCTGTTACCCTACCCAGAGAAAAGAGACCTACTTAATCTGGGGCTAATATATCTGCCTTCTATCACTCTCCTGTAGCCATCTGGCCTGACCCTGTCACAATATGTATTTCTTTTTACTATAAAATTTCCCATCCAGGGGCAAATGTACAATCTTTATAAAAGCAATATAAAATAGGGTCCAAGGTCCCAAAATAAGGACTCTCCCAAACCACCACAGCTCAGACTATAAAGTTGGACCAACCAATTACTCATTACCCCTCCTAAAACATATAAAACAGATGAGTCTTGCAGCACAACCTGAAGGTTAACAAATCCAGACTCTGGAACACCAACAGAAGCAAATTCCAGTGTCAAGTATCCCTCACTGAAAACACTCTACATTCAGTCCCATCACAATTAAACAGAGCAATGTTAGTTCAGTCAAGTTGTCCTTGTTCTCCAACACCAGCTTTTATTTTGATCAGACTGGAGGCAGTCTTCTCAGTTCAAGGACCTCGTCCCTGGATCTTCCTCACCAAATTCCTCTATCTGCAAGTTTTGGTGTAAGGCTATCAGTTCATGCTTGTCCACTTTGCCTTCCTTATTCACAAGCACTTCCTATTTAGGGTTGTTGTTTTTTTAAAATTCATTGACTTTGTTATCATTAACAAAATGGCTGCTTCTCTCAGATATATTGGGCTGAATTCTATTTGTTCTTGTAACTTTCATATATATAATTAATTATGATATATAAATATAAATTCGTAAAGCACTTTGTAATTTTCAAGTGAAAGGTGCTATAGACATGCACAGTAATGTAATGGTAGCACAAACAGTACTACTTGCTTAACTGTTTTTTTCTAGGTTTGCTTTTGGTCAAGTGCCCTTCCCCCGCCCCTCAGTAGTGTGTTTTACTCCCAATGCCTCCTCACGCATATTTAAAATTAGAATTTAACTTAGAATTTTTCTGTAATTTCATCTATAAATGTGTGCATTAGGCTTCAATTTACTTCACTGGCAAACCCCACTCCATTTTGCCATTTCTATATTATATCAATGGGAGATAAACAGCAACCATTAGTGGTTTACTTTCATTTATTTTACCATATGGCAATATGAACACAGTTTTACTACAGTACAACTAGACTAGACCTATAGTTAAAGGCATGGTTGTAACATGCTTAAAACTCTAAACATAATTTGAACAGATGCATAAAAAGATATGAATTAATGTGGTGATATTTTTGATACCTTGTACCAATTCTGCAGTCTTCATTCAGGCAAAACACTCATTGAAAGCAACTGATGTTTTGTTTGAGCTAGTGCGGCAGAATTTGGCCCCCAATTAATACATTGGAGTTCATTTTGAGCCATAATATTTGGGACTCAAATATAATGCAATGTTTATTAAAATAAATATTTTAATCTTAAATTTAGTATTTGTTTATTACCAGTACAACAACTTTGTGGAAACAATTTCAGTTCTATTTAGTCTATGATATAATAATAGTAAATTATGTAATTGATAATTTAATATCACATTTAGTAATGCAATTCAATTACTCCCGGACAGAAAACTCTCAGACTTGTTAATACAGAATATAAACCACAAATGATCTCCATGGATTTAATCTTTTCCAAGGTGAGTCACTTCTGAAGCTCTTAATTTTATTAGAAATACAGCATCTGTGACTCATAACCCAATATTGAGGCAACCTGACTGACCTCTAAGGGCTCTTCCTTTCTAAAATTAGAAAACAATGAATGAGGTCTTTAGGCATTTGATGTCAACAGGATGAATCAAACTTAGCCTATTACTAGATAACAAATATAGATTTCTTAACTCCAGTGAGAATTTGATTGTGGCATTAATGTAATAGTATACTGAAATAAAGGCATGAGACCATGTCACTTTTCCATAATTAATATTATTTTTCATCTTGTTTCTTAACTTTTTCTAACATTCTATGTAAAGCATTAAGGTTTTAATTGTGGCACTTTATTTTATTTTTTTAGAATACAACTGTTTTCTGAATTCTACACAATCATAGAATCAGAAGATTAAGGTTAGAAGAGACCTCAGGAGGTCATCTAGTCCCACCCCCTTCTCAAAGCAGGAGGTTGGACTATATAGGCATGAAACCAGTTAGTTAGTTCAAGAAAAGCAAGAATGAACTCTAAGCAAGAACACAGTCCTAATTTTTACCAAGGAAGAAAAGGTGCTCTCAGAGGAGGTACTTCCGCCAGTAAACTACTGCAGGGAAAACGGGGTAATTGTACGCCACACATTTCAAAATGGTGTAACAAGAAATGCTGAACACTGAGCCCATGGAGACATCTCTCTCTCTCCATGCTGTTCAGGAAAAAAGGGAGTTCCTCCCCCACTGTATTCTACACCATACCATATAGGCCTATACATATTACTTTTTAAAAAAACCTTATGAAAAGAATGTTAAGGTTGCAAAGTCAAGCTCACAAAAGTTAGGAAATGCCAGAATTAATGTTGCCCATGCCACCTCAATCCAGCCCCCTTTATATTATATATATATATATATATATGCATTATGAGACAGTCTTTAATTACATGATCAAATACTATTTTTTCCACAGGACCTCTGCCTCATTTAGCACACAGGATGGAGTGTGCTCACTGAATGGTTACTGTAGATATGTAATTATTTCAATCCTCATAATTTGATGTTGGCCCCATGCATTATTTACTGCATATCATCCAAGCCCTGCACTGAAAACAGAACTATTACTTTCCTCAAGGTTTTTCTATAGTGATCTCATATATCTTAGCTCTTTAAAAACATTAATGAATTTATCTTCAAAACATCCCTGCGAGGTGAAGTAGTCGTATTATCCTCATTTTACACCTGGGGAACTGAGATACAGATTGAACCTAAACTTGTCAATACTAGCAACAAATTTTGAATACCTAATTTGAGAAACCATGGGTTTTCGGAGTACATAGCATTGTATAGCACTTTATATGCTTATTGCACAGCTCTTATTATCCTCAGTTGTCGCTGTGAGTGCTTAGAGCTTCTGGAAAGCACAATCTAGGTGTCTCAAGTTAGGTATACAGAAAATGAGGAACACACTGTGGCCAGCTGTGAAAATGGTGGTTTATGTGTGTGACATTGCACTCCATATGCTTTATGGAAATATGTTTATGAATATGATGTAACTGGAATATGCTTTATGCAAAAGGTCTCTTGTAAGGTATCATTACAAAGCTTACAATCTACTGAGTGTGTTCATCCTATTTGTATGCATGTATCATTCTTGTATCTGAAGTTAGAAATATGAAGTATAACTCATTAATGGTGGTTTAGAATCTTGATGGCTCCCACTGACTAGGACAACTGGTTGTAGATGGTTTATTTACCTGCAAGCCTTCCTGTGTACATGTGGGCCAGCCTGTGGGTAATGAAGAATGAGGTCTCACAGGACACGTGACCATGTTACATGATACTGGAATCCATCTTAAATCTGATACTTTTCCATTTAGAAGAAGGGATAGGGACCCAGGGAGACAAAAGATTCCCGCCTTGTGCCAAAGCTATAAAAGGAGAACAAAGGGGGCCAGTCATGAGAAAGCCCCTGCTTAACACCTAAGATGTCTACTGGAACTAACAAGGACTGTACCAGAGGAAAGGATTGGGCCCAGACTAGGAAGGAGTCTAGTCTGTGAAAGAAGCTTATTGGAACATCTCTGAGGGTGAGATTTGACCTGTAATCAATTTCTTAATGTATTAGGCTTAGACTTGCATGTTTTTGCTTTATTTTGCTTGGTGACCTACTTTGTTTTGTCTGTTATTACTTAAAGCCACTTAAATCCTATTTTTTATATGTAATAAAATCACTTTTGTTTATTAATTAACCCAGAGTAAGTGATTAATACCTGGGGGAGCAAACAGCTGTGCATCTCTCTCTATCAGTGTTATAGAGGGCGGACAATTTATGAGTTTACCCTATATAAGCTTTATACCGAGTAAAATGGATTGATTTGGGGTTTGGATCCCATTGGGAACTGGGTGTCTGGATGTTGGAGATAGATGACCTGCTGAGCAGTTTTTGGTTAAAGTCTGCAGCTTTGGGGGTGTGGACCAGACCTGGGTCTGTGTTGCAGCAGGCTAGCGTGCCTGGCTCAACAAGGCAGGGTTCTGGAGACCCAAGCTGGCAGGGAAAACTGGCTCAGAGGTAATTTCAGCACATCAGGTGACTGGGGGAGGGGGGGAATCTCTGACTGAACCCGTCACAATGCGTTTTGCCCAAAATCACAAAGAAATCCTGTGGCAGAAGCAGGCATAGAATCCAATTTTCCAGGGTGAAATTCAACTGCCTAAACAATGAGACCACCCTTTCTTTTCCTGCAGTTCCTACCTCACTCACCACACACTTTCTAGCTTCTCTAACAAATGAAGCAGGGGTCCTAAAGAGAAGTCTTCTTCACTACCCAACTCTGATTTATCCTCAAACCAGGTCCAGCCTGTGCACTGAATAAGGCAGGGATCCTGTGGAAAAAATAGTGTAATCATGTAATTAAAGACTGCCCATAATTCATACGCACAAGGAGGCCAAATAAAGATTGCACAGGGTACCTTAATTCTGGTGTTTCCTACTTCAGAGTGTTTGACTTTGCAACCTTGATATTTCTTTAATGTAGTCTTTTTAAAAAATGTTATTTCCCAAGTTTTTAAAAAAGTTAACAATTGAAAAGAAAAAATTCACCATGTTGAACCAAACTGGCCCCCTCCCCGGGTCATCATCGGCCTCATATCTAAAGATCCCCAACACAGTCCTCTCCAGTGGCGTAGCCAGGTGGAGGAAAGAGGGGGAGCGGGGGGAAAAAAAGGCACCACCTGCTGCGGCACTTTTACTGACTGGGCAGCACTCCGGGTCTTCGGCGGCACCTCGTCGGCGCGACCTTCACTCACTCTGCAGGTCTTCGGCAGCATTTCGGCGATGACGCTTCAGTGCCGCCGAAGACACCCGAAGCGAGTGAAGGTCCCGAAGCGAGTAAAGGTCCCGCTGCCGAAGTGCCGCGGAAGACCCGGAGGTGAGTAAAATTAAAAAGGCGCCACTTGTGCTCGGTGGGGAAGCGGCCGCTCTCCCGCTCCCCCCCCCCCAGCTATGCTACTGTCCTCTACCACTTGAGCTAAGAGCAGATGGTAGCAGAAGACGAGTCATCTTCTCTGTGCACTTGCCACTAGAAAAGGATGGAGAGTCACGCTTTGGAAGTGGGTTTCACAGTTATTTTCTAGACAGCCACGGACTGTTGAGACTCAGGAAAAACGAAGGGTTCTGTAGGAGAGTGTGCTCTCTCAGACGCATGCACTTTTTTCCCAACATGGACAAAACAATATATTTCCCCTAATTTTGTTCTCAGAAATAGCTAAACTTCTTTAGCTAAAATATTAAAAGAACAAAACAAACCAACAAGAAACTTGAGGCTCATACCCATCCTGGAAAATTTCTGGCCAAGTGTTAAGTATGCCAAAGTTATAAGCAACCAAAACCATGATCTTACAATGGAGAGCACCATACAACTGTAACTATAGGTGTCACTAACTGCAATGCCTATAATAATATGCTCAATTCCCAATGGTATAGGTGTTGCATGGGCAATTACTTTGTGAATATACACCATAAGTTCACAGATAGGTAAAATTAGACAGGGTCACATTTAAAATCTATTTTAATTGATGGTTTAAGCAAAAAGTGTTACTAGCGTTTACTAATTATAAATTATATAACCTTTACTCTCAGAGCAAACATATCAGTAGATACTGAAACCTCTCCAAAGTATAGGCAGTGTTTCTCAAGACTTGGCTCTGAAGATACAACATGTTCTTCTCTCAGTAAATCAAGAACCATTCATATGTAACACATATATACCATTTAAAATTAAGAGAAATTAATAGTAAAAATTCTAGATCCTACACTAGGTCTAGGATTTTGTTACGATTAGTTAATTACATTCAGACAGGTACAAAATCAGAAAGGCTGAGGCACGAAATAAGTTACATTTAGCAAGAGACATAAAAGGTAACAAGAGGTTCTATAAATAAATTAGGAGCAAGAGAAAATGGAAGGAAACTGCAGGTTCACTACATAACGGTGAAGGAGAGCTAATAACAGATGATGTAAAGAAGCTGATGTGTTTAATGCCTATTTTGCTTCTGTCTTCACTAAAAAGGATAATGGTGACAAGATACCTAACACAATTAATACTAGCAATAAGAGGGAAGGAACTCAAGCCAAAATAGAGGAAGAACGGGTTAAAAATATTCAGATAAGTTAAATGTAAATTGACCCTAAGGTACTTGAGAAACTAGCTTGAAGTAATTTTGGAACTGTTAGCATTTATCTTCGAGAACTCACAGAGAACAGAGAACAGGTGTGGTCCCAGAAGACTGGAGAAGGTAAACATAGTGCCAATCTTTAAAAGGTGAATTATATTCCATTCAGCCTAACTTGAATACCTGGAAAGTTACCTGGAACAAATTATTAAACAATCAATTTCTAAGCACCTAGAGCAGTGATTCTCAACCTATTTACCATTGTGGGATGCATATGCAGCTCGCCGTGTGTTATAGCTGCACCACACAATATATATACTACCTGTATGGGTCGGAGGATGTCACATGGGCTGCAGCTGCATGCTGATTGGGCTGCAAGTGGCCTGCGGACTGAGAACCACTGACCTAGATGATAATAGGGTTATATTAGCCAGCATGGATTTGTCAAGAAGAAATTGTGCCAAACAAACCTAATTTCCTTCTTTGACATAGTTACTAGCCTAAAGGATGGGGGAAAACTGTAGACACGATATATCTTGATTTTAGTAAGGCTTTTACTTAGCAAGTCCCACAACACATTATCACAAGCAAACTAGAGTAATGTGGTCTAGACGAAACTACTATAATGTGGGTACATAACTGATTGAAAGAACATATTTAAAAGTAATTAATGGTTTGCTGTCAGACTAGGACATATCTAGTGGGGTCACACAGTGGTCTGTCTTGTGTCCAGTACTGGTCAATATTTTCATTAATGACTTGGATAGCTGAGTGGAGAATATGCTTACAAAATTCGCAGATGACACAAAGTTGGGTGGGGTTGCAAGCACTTTGTAGGTCCAGATTAGAATTAAAAATGACTTTAACAAATTGAAGAATTGGTCTGAAATTAACAAGATGAAATTCAGTTACGACCCATGCAAAGTACTTCACTTAGGAAGGGAAAATGAAATGCACAAATACAAAACTGGGAATAACTTTGCTAGGCAGCAATAATGCTGAAAAGGATCTGGTGGCTATAGTGGATCACAGATTGAATACAAGTCAAAAATGTGATGCAAAACTGCAAAAAAGGCTAATATAATTCCAGGGTATATTAACAGGGGAGTTGTATGCAAGACACAGGAGGTAACTGTTCTGCTCTGCTTGGCACTGGTGAGGCCTCAGTTGGAGTACTGTACCCAGTTCTGGGTGCCACACTTTAAGAAACACATGACTGTGATTGGTTGGGTCACAGAGACCCCTTGGAACTGCTACCTCTGAGCCCGTTTTCCCTGGCAGCTTGGGATTTCAGTGCCCTGTCTTGTTGAGCAAGGCACGCTAGCCTGCAACAAACACAGACCCAGGTCTGAACCACGTCCCCCACAAGCTGCAGACTTAACTGAAAACAGCTTAAGAAGTACTCCTGTATCTAGCACCCAGACACCCGGTTCCCAATGGGATCCAAACCCCAAATAAATCTGTTTTACTTTGTATAAAGCTTATACAGGGTAAACGCATAAATTGTTTGCCCTCTATAACACTGATAGAGAGATATACACAGCTGTTTGCTCCCCCAGGTATTAATTACTTGCTCTGGGTTAATTAATAAGCAAAACGTGATTTTATTACGTATAAAAAGTAGGATTTAAGTGGTTCCAAGTAATAACAGATAGAAGAAAGTAAATTACCAAGCAAAATAAAACAAAAACACGCAAGTCTAAGCCTAATACAGTAGGGAACTAAATGCAGGTAAATCTCACCCTCACAGATGTTCCAATAAGCTTCTTTCACAGACTAGACTCTTTTCTAGTCTGGGCCCAATCCTTCCCCCAGTACAGTCCTTGTTCCAGCTCAGGTGGTAGCTAGGGGATTTCTCATGACTGCAGCCCCTTTGTTCTGTTCCACCCCCTTATATAGCTTTGGCACAAGGTGGGAATCTTTTGTCTCTTTGGGTCCCCACCCCTCCTTATAAATGAAAAAGCACCAGGTTTAAGATGGATTCCAGTACCAGGTGACAAGGGCACCTGTCCTGTGAGACCCCAAGCTTTCATTCTTCCCCGCCCGATTCACAGGAAGGCTTGCAAGTAAACAGAGCCATCTACAGTCAGTTGTCCTAATTGATGGGAGCCATCAAGATTCTAAACCACCATTAATGGCCCACACTTTATATAACTAGAATAGGACCTCAGAGTTATATTTCATATTCCTAGTTTTGGATACAAGAATGATACATTCATACAAATAGGATGAACACACTCAGTAGATTAGAAGCTTTGTAATGATACCTTACAAGAGACCTTTTGCATGAAGCATATTCCAGTTACATTATATTCACACTCATTAGCATATTTTCATAAAATCATATGGAGTGCAATGTTGCAATGACACATTGGAGAAAGTCCAGAGGACAGCTACAAAAATTATAAAAGAAAACATGTCCTATGACGAAAGGTGAAAAAACCTGGACATTTTTTGTCTTTAGAAAACAAGACTGAAGGGGAACCTCATAACAGTCTCCAAATATGTTAAGGTCTGTTATAAAGAGGATGGTGATTGATTGTTCTCCTTGCCACTGAAGGTAGGAAAGAAGTAATAGACATAATCTGCAGCAAGGGAGATTTAGATTAGATATCATGGGGAAAAATTCTAACTATAAGGATAGTTAGCACGGGAATAGTCTTCCAAGGGAGGTTGTAGAATCTCCATCACTGGAGGTTTTAAGAACAGGTTGGACAAACACCTGTCAGGGATAGTCTAGGTATAGTTGGCTTGCCCCAGCACAGGGGGCTGGACTAGATGACCTCTCAAAATCCCTTCCAGCCCTACATTTCTATAATATTATGATTAATGCTGAATACACATCACACCCGGCAAGTTCCTGCATTGCTGGGAATACAACATGTTGTATTTTCAGGGAAGAGTCTTAAGAAAGATCTCCAGACCTAATATTGTTGACTTTTTGCAATCTCTTTTCACATATCCACCACTGACAATTTCAATACAACTCTCCCATTGACTTGGAAATAACACTTTGAAAATATATTATCTGTAGTAGCTGAGAAAGGTGGAAAAGGGCATTTAGAATGCTTATAACTTTTCAGATCAGATCTAATAAACTTCAGAGTTTGTCAAATTTTAGATTTTAAAAAGTGTCAATTTCCCACTAATTGTTGTATATTGGTCCTGCTTAAACTGGAACAATGTCTCATGTTGGTTACTTACAAGCATTTAGGAGTACTTCAGGTGTAACTACAGTACAGCATAGCAATTTATTTATGTATACCACATTTACTGATAAATTACTGTCTCTAGAATACTTTAGGAGCAGGCATAGTTAGTCTTTCTAGCTTGTTCTGAAAAATATTTAGTTAATGAAAATAATTACAATTTCTAAAAACTGCAGTTACCTTCCCAAAATACTTTAAAAATCGGGTTCTGCAATTTATAAAGGCATATTCTGTTGCCTACAGCTGCCAAAGCAAAGAAACCGTTTGTTGACAGAAATAGGCGACAGTGTTTTGTTGAAGAGATATATATAGAATAATGGTGCTAATCCCTATTGTATAAAGTAGACTTCAGGGCACTTGCTGTCTCCAAAGACTCTGCGTTTCATATAACATTTTCTAACACTGTCTGTTTTGATGTGCTAAAGCACTAAATATGTAACTTCTGCTTTATGTAGATGAAAAAATACAGATTGACACTGTATATAATTATAGTCAACCGCAAATAACTGCAATCCAATTCATTTTTACCTATAAAAGGCTAATTTACCTGTTTTATAAGTGCTCACAAATTTAAATTTACTGTAGCAAAATTTCTCTTTACCAGATGAGTTTATGCGCGCTTAAAACACAAAAATATAGTGAGGGGCCATCAAAGTATTACTTGAGAACTTGGTGACGCCATCTGCAAAGAACCACGTATTTATTTTGTAACATTTGAACATGTGCCAAGAAGTACAGGTGACATCTCATACAAACTAGTGATCTAGTTCTTCACTTTTTTTCCACCTCAAACAGTGAACTATACACAGATACCCAAACCTCCTTTATTCCATAGCTTCTGTAGAAGTCCAAACTGTGATAAAACTACCTTGATCAAGAAAGACCTAATTTAAATGTATGGGCTCTGAATACAATAATGTCTAGATGGTTCAGGTTACTTAAGGCACAAGTAAATACCTACAATTGCTGGAGGACTGAAGAGAGAGTTTATATCTCCGCATGCAAACAAATATACGTAACTTTACTCATATGAGTAGGCTCATTGGTTTATGCACATGTGTATTTGTAGGATCGAACCATTATAAAAATGTTTATACATTTTATTTATGTAATCAATTTCTATGTTTCTTATAGATATGGTTTCTGTTGCTTTGTTATTGAGTGTAGATACAGCTCCCTTTTATTTTAATCAGAGGACTGCCTCCAATAAACGGTATAAAAGGGGCCCATTAAAGAAAGGAGCACAGAAGGGACATGATGGAGTTAAATGCCAGAAATATGCAGATGACACCCAGCTTTATACCTCCTTCACGCTGAATGCATACAGCACCATTTTGCAGCCACACTAGTACCTAAGCAAGACCATCACTCACAAAAACAGCTGACTGAAGGTAATGCCATGGAAGATTGAAAGGATGTTGGCAGGAAAAAGAAAACAGTTTAAACATCAAAATATCATGCTCAGCTGAGGGCATCTGTCCTTGCATTGTCAAGATGTTGCACAGTTTCGATCAGGGATGGGCAAACTATGGCCCAGGGGCCACATCCGGCCCTTCAGACATTTTAATCTGGCTCTCGAGTTACCTCCGGGGAGCTGGGTCCGGGGCTTGTCCCACTCCAACGCTTCAGCCGGGGAGTGGGGTCAGGGTCTTGCCCCGCTCCGTGTGTGCTGTGGCTCCGCGAGGCTCCCGGAAGCAGTGGCATGTCCCCGCTCCGGCTCCTACGCATAGAGACAGCCAGGGGGCTCCACAGGCTGCCCCCACCCCAAGCGCCGCCCCCGCAGCTCCCATTGGCCGGGAACCACGGGAGCTGCAGGGGCAACACCTGCGGACGGGGCAGCGCGCAGAGCCGCCTGGCCGTGCCTCCATGTAGGAACCAGAGGGAGAACATGCTGCTGCTTCTGGGAGCTGCTTGAGGTAAGCACCACCCAGAGCCTGCACCCTGACCCCCTCCCATGCCCCAACCCCCTTTCCCAGCCCTGATGCCCCTTCCACCCTCCGAACCCCCCGGTCCCAGTCCGGAGCACCCTCCTGCACCCCCCCCCCCCGAGACCTCACCCCCCCCGCACCTTAACCGCCTGCCCCAGCCCAGAGCCCCCTCCCACATCTTGAACTGCTCATTTCTGGCCCCACCCCAGAGCCCACTCCCTCAGCCAGAGCCCTCACCCCCTCCCACATCCCAACCCCCAATTTCATGAGCATTCATGACCCGCCATACAATTTCCATACCCAGATGTGGCCCTCGGGCCAAAACGTTTGCCCCCCTGGTCTAGATGCCCTTCACTACTACTGGACATACAAATAACAGCAACCAAAACCACATTCTTCTATCTAGCTATCAAATTATGGTCCATTCTGACAGATGTGAACTTAGCCAACCAATACCATTCGTGATCTCTATCTTGGCTTGACTACTGTAATTGGAAATTAATATGATGGGCTAGAAGAGGCTCCAGCAGTTATAGAATGTTGCAGTCTATGCACTAAATAACAATGTTTGACAAGAACACATTACCCCAGTGCTCTAGAAACTATCTTGGCTTCCCCCATGATCTCAATATCAAACTCAGTGTCTTCAAAGCTTTTTATTGCCTGAGACTCACCTCTCTCACATACCACTATATAACAGTTCCCATGAGTATCGAGAGCAGGATATGGGTCAAAGGGTGCTGCTATACTATGGAACACTGAATTTATCCCAGATTACTTGTATTATCAGTGCAGAACTCAGCACAGATTTGATTACAGCAATGAGTACTGAGCAGGATATTCTTATCTCTAACACCGTGATGAGCATATATATGGATGGATAAAATTGTGTGTGCCATAATTAATACTTCTCTGGATTAATTAAAAAAAAAGCATTATACCTCAATCCTTTGTGTTTTTTTACATGACATACCCAAAAGGAAAAGGATTGAAAGTGGGCATCTGTCTTCTGCGTGCTACTGTACCCTTGGTGTCCATGAATTTAAATATGTATTACTGCTTTAAAGAATTTCTTGTTTTGTCTTGTCTTGTTTTTTTTAAACTCTGAGTGGAATCTTTCGTGGTTAATAAACAGAATATAGAAAAACTAATACAAAATTATACAAAAAACTCCCAAAGGGCAACTGGTCTCTGACACAAAAATGAAAATTAATATTAGGAAATATGATTAAATTCAACAAGGAATTCCATCTATATAATCTCACAAATAAATCCGTATTTGAGAAATAACTGGAAACAAGATGACTGTTAATAAAATATCTAATCAATCATTACGTCACTACTAAAAAAAACCCAACACTGAGCCTTGCTTCTAAAAACTTAAAATGGCATTTGCAAGGCAGAATGTTGATAACCTTTCGGCATTAAAACTTATTTACAGCAACAACTGACATTACTATAATTACAAATTCATTTAATTCATTTGAAAATACTCCATATTTTTCTCTTAAATTTTGTTTTTCTATTTAGTCAATTATAAGATAAGGATGATTCTGTCCTTGTTCCAGATAGGTTATTGTAGGTTTGCAGATTAAGAGAAGCAGCGGCTTAAATACTGTTGCAGTTCTTGGCACTATGGGATACGACTGATGTTCCTCCAAAACAAAACATGACTTCCTGAGCATTGCTGTATTCCAAATATTGGATACAGAAGTTCTCAAGAATATCTGTTTTGCTTTTTTAAAAACTTCTATGTGACTCCCTATGTTATTAAAATGGTTTAGCTGTTTCTCTTTTCATATTTTCTTTTTATCTCAGGTATTTAGTTTAGGACCTTAGGGAATGCAATTATTTTGCCAAATATGTAACAGCTGTTTATTGTGTAAAGTCCAGAACATTTTGAAACAAGAATAAGTCAAATATTAATTCTGTATCCTAATATAGGACACTTTCTCTATAACTTGATCATCATCATAAAGATACAGCATACCCAAACGTAAGGGTAAAACTGAAAGCATGCATAAATATGTTTCTTACTACTATATGGTTCTTGCTTACTGCAATGGCCAAAACATGAAGGTTTATTCCTTTGAAATTTTGCAGAAATGTAGATTATTTGACATATATCCCAAAGTGCAACATAGTATTGATAAAATGTACATAATAGACTGAGGTTAAGTTAGACGTGGTTGGTTGAATGGTAACAATATTATCTTGCTATAATATGACACTATCATGGAATTATAACAGGCAATCTCTGTATAGTAAAATACTATGCACAGCACTAGTGTGGTATTCCTATTCTGTATAGACTTGATTTGTTATCAAATTTTTTTTAACCAAGCAAGAATGGGAGATAACCAGGTCCTTCAGACTGTAGTTCTCCCTAGAAAATGTCTTGAAAAATCATTTAAAATAATTTTTGAGAACATGAAAACTTCACAAAACACGATTCTGTCAAGGGTTAACAACAGAGCTGCATGGGAACCATGAATTTCTATTTTGCGGGAAATTCCATGATTTTGCAGTTTGTCTCATTCCAAGAAGGAATTAAAACAAAGAATTTCAAAATCTCCAACAAAATTTCCGAATTAAATTTGTTTTGATAAAAAATCTAAATGTGTTCTGACATTTAAAAATTATAATAGAAAATAAAAGACGTCAAAACAAAAAGTAATTTCAAAATGAAAAATCAAAACATTCAATTCCAAAAATGTTGAGACAGAATTATTTGACTTTATCTAAATGCTTTGTCCCCCCCCCCCCAAAAAAAACCCACAAAATTTCATGAAAATCAACATATTCCCATTGGAAGTTTGTTTTCGACAAAACAGCATTTTCCAAATAAAAAAAAAAATTTCAATCAGAAATTTTTTGATGAGTTCATAACAATAGCATCTTACATTTCATCTTGAAGCAATTTACAAGTTCTTAGAGTCAAGAATTGCTTCTCTCACCACTAAACTCAGTCACCTCTGGGATAGAACATGATTTGTCTAACACTATGCCCCGGTAGTAGTTTGGGGCAGGAAGTGACGGCTACAGGAAACAAATTTCAGGGGGAATTTAGACAAAGAAAGTAATTATTGAGATGAGAAGTTGACCAAGCCACACGGTTGTAATCCTTACACATTCAAGAAGTGCCATGAGACCCTGATGACCAGATGTAATCAAGATCTCGGTTTTATGTCTTGTCCAAAAAAATAGCATCTTAACATCGCCTCTTGGAGAACATGTTCAGTAATGACGGAAGAAAGAGTACCATTTGCTCAAAAATCTACATCTTTTTCTGAAGGACCATGTATTTTCCCAGAGTTCTTTCATCAGAGCACAGCTGGAGGCAGTAGTGCTGCATAGTTGTATTAACAATATTCTTTGTAAAGTTATGTCCTACCTCCTTTTCCTTGTTTTTTCCCCCTAAATAAATAAACCTTATACGAACTGCTGACCAAAAACAGTAGAAAACTACAAAAATGTTGCCATTTCATACCAAAAATTAAAAGAATGCTAAGTTTTTAGACATCAAATAAATTTATTGATAAAAATCATTACCAAAAAAAATTATTTTAAAATTGGAAATGAGGACATTTCTAATTAAGATTTCACAAACTTTGCCCCACATTCTCACCAACCATGTCCCTTTAATACCAAAATGGCTTGTCTCTAACATCTAATGTTCCCCCAAATTTCTCTGTTTGACTGAAAGAAAGAATGAAAAAATGACAGGAAAGAAGAGATACCTTTTTTCAGAAGGTTAGATGTGAAATCAAAAATAGGCTTATAATAAAAACTGCTTCACTAACAACTTTAGATTAATTCCATTGGCTCCATAACACCTCACATACTGTGTGACTGAGGCCTTGTCTACACTACAGAGTTTATCGACAAAAGTCAGCTTTCATCAACAAAACAGTGGAGGTGCAGACACTATAATGCTCCTTCTGCCGACAAAACTCTCCTGCTTTGCTGGCCAAATAAAACCACCTTGATAAGAGGTGTAGAGATTTTGGGGTAAAGTTATTTTGACAAAGTGTCAGTGTAGACACTGCGCTTGGTTATGTCACTGTAAATAGCCTCCAGAAGGTATCCCACAATGCCCATCCTGATTGCTGTGGTCAGCAATGCAGGAGAGGAGGGCTTTGGTAAGTGAACTTTTTAAGTTGTTGTTGTTCGGTTATATGAGGTAGAGCTGCCTTTTGCTTTGTATATTCTAGAAGTGGGCGAAGGGATAGAAATGTACAAGACTAGTTGTGTTTGTATGTGCTTCACATTCCCTTGTGCAGCTAAGCAGTGCATCGAAACAGAGAGTTAACGCACACCGAGATTTCATGGGAATCCTCCAGAGAGATCTCTAGGAAACTTTCCTGGAGGTACTTGCCAATCCTCTGCCGAAGGTTCCTTGGCAGAGCTGCTTTGATCCATCTCCATTGTATGAAACTTTCCTGCGCCAATTGGCAATCACTTGTGCGGGGACCAAAGTGGTACATGAGTGAGCAACATAGGCACCCCGTCTGAAGCCACATGCATGCAGCAGATGCACCCTTGCTTACCCTCAAGGAGTGAGATATCAGTTTCAATGACTCCCACCTGTGGAAAATGGTAGCAGAATTTACAATATTGTCCCTAGTCACCTGCAGTGATCCTGTTAAAAAAAAAGAGACCCTTTGCTGTGCATGTACTAACAATCATACTTCTGTTTATTGTTTCTTGTGCTTCTGCAGATGTGGCCTTCAGTGAAACCCCCTACTCACCGGCGGAGCGTCTCCACCAGATAAGGAAGCAACCAAGAAGTAGCAAGGAGGTCATGTTTCGAGAGGTGCTCCAATCCTCAGAGGCCAAAAAACAAGAACGCAGGGTATGGAGATAGACTTTAAGAGAAAATTATAAAATAGACAGGTAGGACAGAAAGAGTCAGGAGCAAATTTTAACAGGCCACGAGCAGATGATAAAAGTGACAGAGAAGCAAATGGAGATGTTAAAGTCCCTAATCACGCTGCAAGAAGAATTCATGTGTGCTCAGCCCCCCTTCCTCCCACACATTCCTTGCAACTTCCCGGCCTGTCTCACTTCACCCCTTTGGACAGCTTCCACAATGATAGCTGGAGTTATACATAGCTATAAGAGCCTACACTGCCCTTCATTGTTATTCCCTTCCCACCAAGCCTTTTGTGTATGTTGTTAGTTGGTATTTAATAAAAACATACCCTTTGAAAGATAATCAATCTTTATTTGTCTCCTACACACTGTGGTTTCTGCTGGAATTAAACCGTGGCAATTTGATCATTTTCTGAGTACAAATAATGGTCAGGAATCAAACTTTAAATGCAAGGCAGCGAGTTAACAAAGCATGGAAAAGTGCTTTATAGAATGACACATTAATGGATCTCATTGTCAAAATGGTGCCTCAAAACTTCCCTGATTCAAATAGCTCCCCGTTGTACTCCTCTAATAGCCCTGGTATCTGGCTGCTCAAAATCAGCCACCAGGCAATCCACCTCCGCATTCCACCTCGGGGGAAACGTTTCACCCTTAGCTTCACAAATATTATGGAGCACACAGCAGACTTCTATGACCATGGGAATATTTTCCTCATTTAGGTCCAGCCTGCCATACCACAGCACCAGCATGCTTTTAATCTGCCAAAGGGACATTCTAGAGTCATTCTGCGCCTGCTCAGCCTATTGTTGAAGCGCTCCTTGCTGCTGTGCAGGTTTCCTGTGTAAGGCTTCATAAGCCGTGGGAGAAAGGGGTATGCTGGGTCTCCCAGGAACACTATGGGCATTTCAACATCCCCCCTTGGAATCTTCTGGTCTGGATAGAAAGTCCCTGCTTGCAGCTTTTTGTACAGGAGAGTGTTCCTGGAGATGCGTGCATCTTGCACCTTCCTGGATCACCCCACATTTATGTCAATGCAACGGCCATGGTGATCCACAAGCACCTGCAATAGAGAAGTACCCCTTTCTATTGATGTACTCCATCGCAAGATGGTCTGGGGCCAAAATTGGGATATGTGCATAGGCGCTGACTCTGTGGGTGCTCCAGGGCTCTAGCACCCACAGAAAAAAAAATAGTGGGTGCGCAACACCCAGGAACCAGAGCTTGAGTGTGGAATGTGATGAGTTCTGTGCTGCTAACAACTTCTGCCCTTGGGGCAGGGAGTTTGTTTATAGACAGAGGCAGGTTGATTAAGATAACAAAAAGCTTGTCATTAAATTAAATTAAGGATTTTTAGATGATCCTGAAAGCATTCCCAGACATTCCAGTTAAAAGATCGGAAACAAAGGGAAGGAATAAATGGTCCATTTTCAGAATGGAGAGAAGTAAAATAGTGGTGTCCCCGAGGGGCTTGTGCTGGGATCAGTTCGGTTCAACATATTCATAAGTGATCTGCAAAAAGGAGTAAACAGTGAGGTGGCAAAGTTTGCAAATGGTACAAAATTACTCAAGATAGTTAAGTCCAAAACAGACTGCAAAGAGTTACAAAGGGATCTCACAAAACGGGGAAACTTGGCAACAAATTGGCAGATGAAATTCAATGTTAAATGCAAAGTAATGCACATGGCAGAATACAATCCCAACCATACATACAAAATGATGGTGCCTATCTGTTACCCATCAAAAAAGATCTTGGAGTCATTTGCAGTACTCTGGAAGTACTAGGTTTCCAGAGTACTGCAAATTGAATCCTTCTCACTGTGCCTGTATCATCCTGAACTCATTCTCCAGCATCAGACAACTTCAAAATTATCTCCAGTCATCAATGGGACAGATGCAACTGAGTAATGTAGCTGTCCTTAACGTGCATCAAGACAATACCAGGGAATTAGATGTGAATAAGATTGCTGACAGTTTCATCCAGAAAGCTACAGTGAGACATATTGTCTTTAAACTGGGATGTTAGTGAAGGTGATTGCAATGATTTTAATATATTGTAATTCATGATAACGTAATTATGTAGTTCATAACAATGTAATCATTATTAAAATAGTAAAGATACCAATAATAGACACATTCAATAAGTAGAATATGAAAGAAGTGTATAAATATGATGAAATAACATCCCCCCCAAAACTGGAAAAGTTTCCCCCCCCCAACACATACACCTCTTCAAAAGCACCCACGGGCAAAAACAAGTCAGTGCCTATGGATATGTGGATTTGTGTGCCATCTATCGCCCCACCACAGTTAGGGAATACCATTGCCACAAAGCCATCCACTATTTCACACACATTGCCAAGAGTCAAGTCCTTCATAGCAGGATGCGATTAATGGCCCTGAACACCTGCGTTAACACAGCCCCAACAGTGGACTTCCCAACTCCAAACTGATTCATGACTGACCGGTAGCAGTCTGGAGTTGCCGGTTCCACATAGCGATCGCTATGTGCTTCTCCACCAAGAGGGCTGCTCTCATTTTGGTATCCTTGCGCTGAATGCTTGGGTGAGCTCCACACACAGTTCCAGAAAGGTGGCTTCATGCATCTGAAAGTTCAGCAGCCACTAGGGTGACCAGACAGCAAGTGTAAAAAATCGGGACAGGAGTAGGGGGGGGTAATAGGCGACTATATAAGAAAAAGCCCCAAATATCGGGACTGTCCCTATAAAATAGGGACATCTGGTCACCCTAGCAGCCACTGCACATCATCCCAGACCTGCATAATGATGCAATCCCACCACTCAGTGCTTGTTTCCCAAACTCGAAAGTGACGGTCCACCCTGTGCAGCTGCTCTGGTGTTGTTTCTTTCCCTAGCACACAGCAGGTCAGGCACTTGTGACTTGTTCAGATTGGGTGCTCATGATATACTGCATGACCAGCCACAATGTGCTCATAACAATGACCACAACAGTAGAGAGCAGTGTATGATCCATCCTGTCAGACAGAGATGGTGGGTGCACAGTAAACAGGGGCCATTGAAAAATGCCCCAAAACACAGTCGGAAGCCCATGGAATGATGGGACAGAAAATACTGCATCATGGGACATTGAGCCTGCACCAATGGTGCACTATGATCCATTCTGCCTTCCCCCAACTCCAACCTGCAGAATGTGGCAAGTAGCCAGTCGGATAGCTACCCACAATGCACTGCTCTCTCTGTCAATGCTAGAGCACCAATGTGGATGCATTCTGCCAACAGAAGGAGAGTTGTGTGAATATGCACAAGTGATGTAATTATACCAGTTTTTGACCGTCAGGGTAACTTGCATTGACAAAACTCTATAGTGTAGATAAGGCCTGAGATGAAAATGACCTGATTTTAGAGGTGGCTAAACAATAGGGCTTTGAATGGGAACCACAGGTACTCAGCCACAGCTGGAAAATCAGGCCATAAGTGAGTCTGTCTCTACACTGCCACTTTCAGCACTAAAACTTTAGGCGTTCAGGGGTGTGAAAAAACACACCCCTGAGCGACAAAAGTTTTAGCACTGAAAAGCGCAAGTATAGACAGTGCTTTATCGCCAGGAGCACGGCTTGTTCAGGGTGTTTATTTATCATCTCCGGGAGAGCTCTCCCCCGGCGATAAAGTGTGACTACAGTGCCCATGTCACAGCGCGGCCGCACTGTAACGTGGGCAGTGTAGACATACCCAAACTGTTAAGTTGATTTTGTTTCCAGCATACATTGTAAAACTTGTAAGGTCAACACAAATGTATAAAAGCTGTTGTATGAATTTATGAGTCAAATTTGCCAAGATCCACAACATTCTACTGATAAATAACCCTATATCTCAAGCGTTAAGAAATTTGACAATACAAATATCTATTAATCTTCAAAAGTTGACTGCATACCTGATCTTTCCAGGGCACTCTTTACTACTCTCAACTACAGCAGCTAAATAAATAGAACACTTTGCTCATCCTTTCTGCTACTGAGTAGTCATATTGAAATTATTATAGGGATGGGAAATTAGGAAATAAAATAGAAAAAAATCCAAAGATGAAAAAGGCAAAGGGTGTGTGAAAAGCGCAGTTTGGAATCATATGAAATTTTTTCCTGTCCAAGCAATTAGGGCAGGAAAATCTTGCAGTGATCTTGCAAGATACTGGAACACTGGCCCCAATCCAGCAAACCACTTAAGCATGAGCATGAGCTTAACTTTAAGCATGTTAGTATTCCGAATAGCTTAAGTGCTTTGCTGAATTGAGACCAGGGTGCTCAGTATCGTGCAAGATTGAACCAGTGCTGGTTGGCTTATCTCCTAAAGCATAAGCATTTACATCCCTAATATTTTTATGCTCTCTTATGTAACTTGATATTTTCATTATCCATATAAATGTGTAATCCTTTTCTGAGTCCAAGAGCTTAGCAGGATTCAATGGTATCTTGTTCCATAGTGTGATTATGAATTGTATAAAAAAATCCTTTTAACCAACTTTAGATGTATTGCCTTTCAATTTAATTGTATGCCCCTTGTTCTTGCATTATGAAAAGGATAAATAAGAGCTCCTGATTTATCTTTTCTGTGAAATCTATTTCGTATACAACTCAATCATGTCTCTTTCGGTCTAAACTAACCAGTTTCAGTCTTTTCAATCTCCTTCGCTTACCATTTTATTGCCAGATTCTGCACCACTTCTAGTCCTAAATTTTCAATATGGAGACACCATAACTGAACACAGTACTCCAAATGAGGTATGTCATCTCTTTAGACTATATCATTTTCAGTATTATTTCCCATCCTCTTCTTTAGGCACACAACACCTTTTGCCTGCCACTGCTTACTGAGCAGAGGTTTTCATTGAGGTATCTACAATGATAGTGAGTAGAGGCAGAGTCGGAAATACGGAAAGCAAGTCTAAGGGAAAAAAAGAGTTCAGGAGAGTTGGCAGTCTTTTAAAGAGACAATTAAGGGCACTAGAGTAAACTATACCACTGCATAGGAAAAATAGGAAGCATGATAATAAACATGCTTGAGTCAGGTGTGAGTGTAAGGAAAGAAACTCCCTCACACACTTGTTCTGCTTTCATCCATCAAACAAGGGATGCCATGACCTTGGCAGGGATTGTGATCCTGGTATTCATGTTGTCTCTGGTGAGTAAACAGACTGAAGCCAAGCCTTTAAGCAACATACGTGGAGGCTGGCAAACGGAGGCCATATGGCCTAGTAAGGAAAGGCAGATCTTGACCAGTGTTCCCTCTAATTTTTCCCATTCATGTGCGGAATGAATTTTGTTATGTACACCAATATGGAGGTGATGTGTGGCGAGGATGGGGCCAAGGGGTTCGGAGTGTGGGAGGGGGCTCAGGGCTGGGGCAGAGGGGTGGGGAGCGGAGAGTGAGGGCTCCAGCTGGGGGTGTGGGCTCTGGGGTGGGGCTGGGAATGAAGGGTTTGGGGTGCAGGCTCACCCTAGGGCTGCTGCGAGGAGAGAGGGCCGGGGGGAGAGTCCTCTCTCCCCGCTGCAGCAGCCCTGGGGCTGGAGAGGGGGTGGGATAAGGTGTCTGGCCCTCCGCAGCTGCCTCAGGTTGGGGGAGTTGCTGCAAGCTCCCCCCATCACCACCCCCCATCTCACCCCAATGCCATCTTCCAGGCCTACCTATGGCCTCGCCCCTGAGTGCAGTGTGCCCGCCTGCGCGGCTCTATTAATTAAGTGCGTGGCCCTTGGTAGCCTCCAGTGCAGCCACGCACTGTAGAGGGAACGTAGACCTTGACTGCGGTTGATTTGTCTTATCAAGTTGCTCATTACTTGGAATCTTTCCATTGGGAGGTAGGCTCTTGCTATAGTTGAGTCTAGGTCACTCCTATAAAGTCTATGGTCTTTGTGGGAGTCAAAGTTGTTCGTAACTCTGAAATGTTCATAACTCTAACAAAACGTTATGGCTGTTCTTTCAAAAGTTTGCAACTGAACATTGATTTAATACAGCTTTGAAACTTTACTATGCAGAAGAAAAATGCTGCTTTCCCTTTGTTTAATGTAAACTACTAAAAAATATAGTACTGTGTTTGCTTTTTTTTTGGCGGGGGGGTGGGGGAAGGGAGGTTCTGCTGCTGCCTGATTGTGTACTTCTGGTTCCAAATGCAGTGTGTGGTTGACTGCTCAGTTCGTAACTCTGGTGTTCGTAACTCTGAGGTTCTACTGTAAACCTATTGTTGTATACCAATATGGTACAAAGTCAGAGACATAAAACATTATAAAACTATAGCCACACAACAGTTGGTTGATGCTGTACATATTTTGGTTTATGATAAATTTGTAAATACTGATGCAAGAGACTTATGTGAATACTGTATCTGGAATGTTTCCAGATCATCTTTGTAGTGCATAGCTAATAAATGGGTAACCAGGACTAATTTGCTTAGTACAGGAAAACTAGTTCTCATTTTCTACTTTTTGTGATAGTATTCTCAGTATACTTTGAGACACTGAATCTGTTCCTATCTGTTTGTTTGGGCTTCAGCTGTTGGGTTCACAGGGTTCACATGAATAATTATAAGATCATTTTGGATAATACTTAGGGGCCAGGAAATTCTCAGAGTTTTCATGATTGAATTGTTTAATAGTCTTTTAGGTCAGGCTACAGAACATGATTTCATGAAACAAAATAAATTTGTTCTATAAAGAGACATTTTCCATTCTAACGGTTTTTTTAATTAACTAGAAATAGAAAAAGTACCATTCTTTGCCCAAACTAACATTACAATATCAACAGCCTCAGATAAATTTTTAGTGCTGTTGTATTTTGACAAAATTATCATGAGTTTACCACTTATCACTTTGGATTATCAATAACCAGAAAGAATTTTAAAAAAATCTTACCTCTCCAAAAAAAAAATCCCATTTTTCCTTTGAATTTATGAGAGTGGAAATTCATGTTTAAAGTTAAAATGGTTTACTGTTGCCAGATTTCAATATTTAAAGGAACTGCGTCATGGTATTTCAGTTCCAGTTTTACATTTAGTACCTTTAAAGCTGCATGTTATAGTGACAAATGAGCTTGTGATGCTATTTAAGAGTTTGAGGTGTATTTTTTATTTTTACATTCAACTTTTCAAAACTAAGAAAAGGAACAAGTTCAGCATTAAATACAGGTTTCAAATACTAACTGAACTGTAGGAATAACTTTATGTATACTGAAACCTGCACTAAGTACCACATTTATTTATTTATTTATTTTTACTCAGCCCTCAACAAATTAGTTTTTTCCCCTTTTTTAAAGCATAAAAATCTGGCATAAGCATCTTTACAATTGTAATATTCAGCCTTCAAAGCAGTTGAAAAGTGGGCCTAAATGTCTTCATCTTATTAGGGCCCTTTTTATTTAGAGATGGATTTAGCAAGGCATTGAGCACTCTGGCCAACCACTTAAGATCATGCTTACTTTAAGTATATGATTAATTCAATATTTGCCAGTAATTATTTAATTTCTGCAAAAATACAAGTAATAGTCCCAGGGCCGGCTCCAGGGTTTTTGCCGCCCCAAGCAGCACAAAAAAAAAAAAAAAAAGCCGCGATCACGATCTGCGGCAGCTCTGCCGCTGCCGCTTCATTCTTTGGCGGCAGGTCCTTTGCTCCACGAGGGAGTGAGGGACCCGCCGCTGAATTGCCGCCGAAGAGCCGGACGTGCCGCCCCTCTCTGTTGGCCACCCCAAGCACCTGCTTGCTGAGCTGGTGCCTGGAGCTGGCCCTGAATAGTCCCCATCTCATACAGGGGAGTATGCTGTGCAAATAGTTTGTTTGTACAGTACTGGGGACATAAACTTCAATATAAGTGCCTAGTGTTTTTCTATATTGTAACATCAATAACATTTGTGTCAGACTGTGATCTACTCCCAAAAGGAGTATGAGTATTGGAGTGTTCCAGTTGGAAAGATAGCAGCTGGGAGCAGGTAGTGAAAACACTAGCCTCCTAAAGAAAGGAATGGTTACTTACTGTAACTGTGCATCTTCAAGATGTGATGCAGACATGTATTCCAGGTAGATGTACGCATGCGCTGAAGCTGGAGACTTTTGTCTAGCAGTACCTGTAAAGGGGCAACACTCGTGCCTCATATCTGTAGTTATATGAGACAGAACCGCCACAACCCCACTCTGTTCCTTCACATCAAACATCCTGGGGAAAACTCCAATGTAGAGGGGACGGAGGGTAGGGTGTGGAATACTCATCTGCATCATAGCTCAAAGAACCACAGTTACAATAAGTATCTGTTTCTTCTTCGAGTAGATGCAGATGTGTATTGCAGGTAGGTGACTCACAAGCAGTACCCCTTGTAGGAGGCGGGACTTGTAGTCTATCAAAGTAGGGATCGCAGGACTGCTCTTCTGACATTACCATCTGCTCTGGAAGATGCTGATAGCATAATGGTCTGTAAACCTATATATGGACGACCATATGACTGCCCTGCAAATGTTTAATATGGAAATGTCATTAAGGAACACTACTGAAGTTGCCTGTGCTCTCGTCGAATGAGCCTGAGGAGGCATAGCCAACACTATCTCATATGCAGTCCTGATAAAAGATGTTATCCATCTAGCGATGATCTGTGCAGAGACCACTTGTCCTTTCATGTGGTCCGCATATGATACGAACATCTAGGCAAAGGATGAAATGGTTAAGTCCTGTTCAGATAAAAGGCTAGACACTGCCTAACGTTTAACATATGGAGGCGCTGCTCCTCCGAGGAGGAATGAGGCTTAGGGAAGAACAATTAAACTGGTTTAAATGAAACAGAGACCACCTTAGATAAGAACTTCGGGTGTGGCTGAAGTGTTACCTTGTCCTTGGAGAACTGGGTGCAAGGAGGTCCCGCCATCGGGGCCTGCAATCCACCCACCTTCCTGGCAGAGATAATGGTTATCAAGAAAGCAGTTTTTCCTGAGTCAAGAAGGTCAGTGGACAGGACACCAGAGACTCAAATGGAGACCCCCATTAGAGCCGCTAAAATCATGTTTAGGACCCACAAGGTGACCGACTCTCAAACCAGAGGATGCTAGTGGAGAAGGCCTTTCAGAAATCTCATCACCATGGCACTGGAAAAAACTGATTTCCCTTGACATTGCTGCCAAATGCACTCTCAGAATACTGAGTGCGAAGCCCAATTTCTGAAGGTGTGGTAGATACTGTAAGACAGGGGCGGGCAAACTTTTTGGCCTGAGGGCTGCATCGGGTTTAGTAAATTGTATGGAGGGACGGTTGGGGAGAGGGTCGTGGCCTGGACCCCCCCTCCTATCTCCCCCCCCCCCCCTCCCGGGACTCCTGCTCCATCCAACCTCCCCTGTTTCCTGATGGCCCCTCTGGGACTTCTGCCCCATCCACACACACCCGCCCCCTGTCCGCCCCCGGACTCCCGCCGCCCCATCCAACACCTCCTCTCATTCCTGATGCCCCCCCCCCCAGGACCCCTGCCCCCATTCAACCCCCTGTTCCTCCCCGGACCACCCCGACCCCTATCCACCCCCCGACCCCTGCCCACCCCCCCAAACTCTCCTGCCCTCTATCCAACCCCCCCTGCTCCCTGCCCCCTTACTGCGCTGACTGGAGCACCGGTGGCTGGTGGCATTACAGCCGCACTGCCCGGCTGGCGCCGGGCCGCGCTGCCGCCGCCACCACCACGCAGCACAGAGCACCGGGTCAGGCCAGGCTCTGCAGCTGCGCTGCCCCAGGAGCTCGCAGCCCTGCCGCCCAGAGCATTGCGCCGTCGGCGGAGCGAGCGAGCTGAGGCTGCAGGGGAGGGGGGACAGCAGGGGAGAGGCCGGGGGCTAGCCTCCCAGGCCAAGAGCTCGGGGGTCGGGCAGGACGGTCCCGTGGGCTCGATGTGGCCCGCGGGCCGTAGTTTGCCCACCTCTGCTCTAAGATGTCCTGGATGGAAGCACTGCCTGATGGCTCCCGCGGGTCAAGGACCACACCAAAAATCTCTTCCACTTTGCTAAGTACTCCATCCTAGTGAAAGGCTTCCTACTGTTAAGTAGGACCTGTTGGACAGCCTCCAAGCAACGCTCTTCCTCTTTGTTCAGCCATGCAGCAGCCACACCGTAAGGTGCAGGGAGCTGGTCACCAGATGCAGGATATGGCTGTGGTCCTGTGTGAGGAGGCTGGGATACAGAGAAAGCAACATGGGAGGCTGAACTGGCACAGCAAAGAGGTCCAAGAGCCAGCATTGTCTCAACCACGCTGCAGTGATCAGGATAAGCTTGGTTTGATCTACCTTGAGTTTGGTGATGTCTTGGGGAATGATTGGAATAGAAGGAAAGGTGTACAGCAGAGTTGACTGCCAGCTGCAGTGGAAAGCATTGGAGAGGGAACCCAAACTAAGTCCCCTTCTTCTCCACCAAAAGCAGAATAGGAACACTTCCTGTTTTCCCTCATTGCAACTAGGTCGATCCTGGGGATGCCCTACATTGCAAAGACAATCCAAAGGACATATGCCTTTAGGGACCATTCATGGCTCAGGGAGAAAATCTTGCTGAGATGGTCCACAAGATGATTCTGCACTCCTGCTAAATGGACAGTTACTGGTGTGATATCCTCTTTGATGCAGAACTGCCACAGGTTGAAACCATTCCCCCAGTGTTCCTCCACCACTCCCAATGTCAGCAGAGAGCTGACTTGCTCAATGAGCAGTGTCTTGTGAGAGGAGTCCCTGCAGAGGGACGGGGGAGAGGTGTTAATGGGGCATGGAGAGGAATTGGATGGCATTGCCCGATCTGACAGTGTTTAGGACCCAGTTGTCAGAGGTGATCAAGACCCAGGCATTGTAACAACTGGCCAGCCTATCCCCCAAGGAATGGGGGGGGGATGACGAGGGCAGAACAACAACTGGAACAGGACCAAGGAGTCAAAATGGGCACTTAACAAGCACCAGAGATGGGCTAGCAAATCAGCCAACCTCTAAGCTCGAGCGTTTCCCCTTGTGAGATCTATCCCTTTTCCTGGGATAGTCTCGCTGTCTCGGGGGAAAGAGCTGCACACAGGGATGCTGCTGCTGCACCCTGTAGTGGAGTCTTTGCATAGGCGGCATGTACACCTCGAAGGTAGCCCTGGAATCCTTAAAGGAATGCAGTGTGTCATCTGTCTTTTCTGAGAACAAGGTTCTGCCATCAAAAGGCAAGTCCTCAATAGCTTGCTGGACATCCAATGCAATGCCAGAGTTTTGCGGCTAGAAAGCCCTCCTCATAGTAACTGCAGGCCATCACACTGGCCAAAGTGTCCACAACGTCAATGGTGGACTGCAGTGACATCTTGGCCACCAAGCAGCCCTCGGCAACAAAGGCCTGAAACTCCCCACAGGAGGCCTTGGGCAACTGGTCCACAAACTTGGACATAGCTGACCAATTGAGAAAGTCATATTTGGACAGCAAAGCTTGCTGATTCATGATCCTGTAATGACAATGAAGCATTGACCTTTCTACCCAAAAGGTCCAGCCGCTTACAGCCTCTGTCCTTGGGTATGGGTGTGGGTCTGTCCTGTCGAGCTCTGTCATTAGTATTATCCAGACCAGTGGTTCTCAAACTTTAGCAACACGAGGACCCCCATTTTGATTTAAAAATTTTCAGGGACCCACAAGCTCCTCCACTCAGCCCTTGCCCTGCCCCCTCCAAGGCCACACCCCTGCCCTACCCCTTCTCTGAGGTCATGCCCCCAGCTCACTCCTCCCTCCATTGCTCAATCTCTCCCACACTAATTCACCTTCACCAGGCTGGGGCAGGGGGTTGGGGTGCAGGAGGAGGTGTGGGCTCTGGGAAGGAGTTTGGGTGCGGGCTCTGGGCTGGGGCAGGGGTGCAGGAGAGGGTGTGGGCTCCAGCCGGGTGGCACTTATCTTGGGCGGCTCCCGAAAGCGACCGGCACATCCCTCTGGCAGTGGCTCCTAGGGGAGCGGGGAGGGGGTCTCCGCTCACTGCCCCTGCCCACAGGCATCGCCCCCGCAGCTCCTATTGGCTGCATTTCCCGGACAATGGGAGCTGTGGAGTCAGGGCAGGGGCAGCACGTGGAGACCTGCTACTCCTCCTCCCCCCAGGGGCCGCAGGGACATTCCATCCACTTCCAGGAGCAGCACTGAGCCAGGGAAGGTAGCCCTGCCTTAACCCCGCTGCGCCGCCAGATTTTTAGCATGCAGGAGGCGCTGGGAGGGAGGGGAAGGAGTTGAGGGAGGGAGTGGGAGGAGTTGATGAGCGGGGACCACGGACCCCTTGGAGTATCCTCGCAGACCCCAGTTTGAGAAACTCTGATCTAGACCATTCCCGACAGATGTTTGTCTAACCTGCTCTTAAAAATCTCCCATGACGGAGATTCCACAACCTCCCTAGGCAATTTATTCCAGTGCTTAACTAGGAAAGCTTCCTGTCAGGGTAATGTCCGACCTAAACTGTCCTTTCTGCAATTTAAGCCCATTGCTTTTTGTCCTATCCTCAGGAGGTTAAAGAGAACAATTTTTCTCCCCACTCCTCCTTGTAACAACCTTTTACGTACTTGAAAACTGTTATGTCCCCACTCAGTCTTCTCTTTTCCAGACTAAACAAATCAATTTTTTCAATCTTCCCTCATAGGTCATATTTTTGAGACGTTTAATCATTTTTGTTGCTCTTCGCTGGACTTTCTCCAATCTTTCCTGAAATGTGGCACTCAGAATAGGACACAATACTCCAGCTGAGGCCTAATCAGCACAGAGTAGAGCAGAAGAATTACTTCTTGCATCTTGCTTACAATACTCCTGCTAATACAGTCCAGAATGATGATTGCTTTTTTTTTTTTTTTGGCAACAGTGTTACACTGTTGACTCATATTTAGCTTGTGGTCCACTATGACCTCCAGGTCTCTTTCCGCAGTACTCTTTCCTAAGCAGTCATTTCCCATGTTGTATGTGTGCAACTGATTGTTCCTTCCTAAGTGGAATACTCTGCCTTTGTCCTTATTGAATTTCATCCTATTTACTTCAGACCATTTCTCCAGTATGTCCAGATCATTTTGAATTTGAATCCTATCCACCAAAGTACTTGCAACCCTTCCCAGCTTGGTATCATCCACAAACTTTATAAGTGTACTCTCTATGCCATTATCTAAATCACTGATGAAGATATTGAACAGAACCAGACCCAGAACTGATCCTTATGGGACCCCACTTGTTATGCCCTTCCAGCTTAACTGTGAACCGCTGATAACTATGCTGGGAATGGTTTTTCAACCACTTTGCACCCCCCTTATAGTAGCTCCATCTAGGTTGCATTTCCTTAGTTTGTTTATGAGAAGACCATGTGAGACAGTATCAAAAGCCTTACTAAAGTCAAGAACACCTCATATCTTGCACAGGCACAAAACAGCGCTTCTCCAGGTGCTTGGACTGCCGGTCCTGTGGCCGGTGTATCCGAAATGGCTCTTGTTGGTTCAAGAAGTGCATCATTAATTGGGAGGGACACCCTCCTAGAGACAGAGTGCTGGAGAATGTCCACTAGTTTATGTATTATGGGTATTCTCCTGGAGAAACACTGCCTGAATACCCATGGATGTGGCCACCCAATGTAAAAGGTCCTGGTATCCCTTAAAGTGTTCTGGGATGGAAGGGGAGGACACACCAGGCAGCACCGCATCATCCAGGGATGAGGCCCTTAGTTGAGCCACAGCCGGGTCTTACTCCTGGGATAATGTATCCAGATGAGGAAACTCTGGAGGCTCTGCAGGAAGGGGAACCTTGGGTGCCTGGGCTTGTAGCTGATCCACAGCAACGAATATCAATCGGATGGGTGATCTCACCTTTGATTGGGACGAAGAATGAGGGCTCTGAGAGTCAAGAGCTTCCCACTGAGTCCCGGGGCCCACTCGTATGGGTAAGGCATTGGTGGCCAGTAGGCGCTGGGTGCCAGGGCCTCCATCCCAGCCTCAGGGTACATGCCAACCCTTGTAGACTTACAGGTCCACTGGACCTCCTCAGGTGATGTGGAGTGGGAGGATGATGATCCTGACTCCGAAGCACAAGAGCCCTGTGCCTCAGTGACATAGGTGGAGCAACTCCGGAGGAAGCCAAAGGGCAATCCCACCCATCTGTTGCCCAGAAAAAGGATGATATTGGCGCTTCCTATGAAGCCGATATTGCCAGTACCAAATATACTGGTGCTGCAGGCAAGGTCAGTCCAGCACAAACAGTGGTACTGGAGCACCTGACTGCATAGACTTTGAGGGTGGTGACAGCCACCATGGAAGCATCTGTAGTGTTAATTGCGTCAGTGCCAAAGAGGGTCGCAGTACTGAGGGGTTCCCTGTACTGAGTGCGGTGCCAAGGGGCCAGAGGATTCAGCAGCACATTCCATTTGGGAGGCTATTGAAGGTGCCAGTCTTGAAAAGTCTTGAACCCAGTAGCCACTACTGAAAGGCAGAGTAGGTCTGCTGCAGCTTGGTATGCTGACGTCACAGATATAGTCAGTACCAGCATCACCCCTGTCAGTAGAACTCAACAGACACCTGGAGGCCGGATCCAGAGTTGACAGTACAGGGTTTCTGACCTCCCTACTTGGTTCTGAGGAAGGATCAGAGGTACCCACACCATCCCACACACTGGAGCGAGTCCCATGCTGGTCCACACTCCTCTTACAGGAGGCAGAAGAGTCACACCATGACCTGAACACTCACAATTGGTCTTATGAGACCTCTTCTTTGGTGCCGATGACAGAGAACAACTTCTGCACCTGCTCCAGTACAAGTAGCAGCAGCACTTTCTGAGCCTAAGGAGGGCCTCAATACTGGGTGTGGCTGCATGGCCTGTTCAAGCAAATGCTGCTTGAAGCAAAGGTCCCACGCCACCTGCGTCCTCTTTCTGAGTAATCTACAGATCAAACAATGCTATTCAAGGTGGGCTTTGCCAAGACAGAGGAAGCACAGTGTGTGGGGGATCACTTTTGGGAATTGCCACTGGACACAAAGGGCAATGCTTAAACATCGGTGAGAGCATGACTGGGGAGAACTATCGCTAACACTATATTCTATAACTTTTATTTTAAACTAACTAACTAGGCTAAGAAAGGATGAAAAAAGAGTTGGCCACCTTTCATAACTGCTGTTCTTCAAAATGTGTTGCTCATGTCCACTCCAATTAGGTATGCACGCACTGCGTGCATGGCAGCTGGAAGGTTTTTCCCCTAGCCGTACCCTTCAGGTTGGTCCAGGCACCCTGCGCGATCGCACCTTCGTTGTGCTGAATATACGGCCCTTCCAACCCGCCGCCACTTCAGTTCCTTCTTGCCAGATTGCTCCGACAGGGGGGTGGGTGAGTAGGTATTGGAATGGACATGAACAACACATCTCGAAGAACAGTTACAAAAGGTAGGTAACCATTTTTTCTTCTTTGAGTGATTGCTCATGTCAATTCCAATTAGGTAATTACCAAGCCTAAGTTTTGGAGACGGGATCAGAGCTCAAAGGTTTGCAGACTAAAGCACCACCCTATCAAAGGCTGCATCGTCTCTAATCTGATGCGTAATAGTGTAATGTGAGGTAAAAGTATGTATAGATGACCAAGTCGCAGCTCTGCAGATCTCGTGTCGGAACATGGGCCAGGAATGCTGCTAATCCTCCTCATGGAGGGCGCTGTCCGCAGAAGGGCCAGTACCTTCACCAGATCCTAGCAAGCCATGATACAGGATGTGATCCACGAAGAAATCCTCTGGGAGGAGACTGGAAGCACTTTCATTCTGTCTGCTACTGCGATAAACAGCTGAATGGATTTTGTTCACTCGATATAGAACGCTAATGCCCAGCAAACGTCCAATGAGTGAAGTTTTTGCTGCCTGCTTCTTGAGTATGGCTTAGGATAGAAAACTGGGAGCAAAATATCCTAGTTAACATGAAACTGGGAGACAACCTTAGGGAGAAAAGCTGGATGCGGTCTGAGCTGAACTTTGTCCTTATAGAACACTGTGTAAGGAGGCTCGGACGATAGGGCCTTGAGCTCAGACGCCCTCCTGGCCGACGTTATTACTACCAGAAACAGCACCTTATATGAGAGGTACAGCACATGTCTCCAGCAGTTTGAAAGATGGCCCCATTAGTCTGGAAAGGACCAGATTAAGGTCCCAGACTGGGACCGGCTGTCGAACGTGAGGGTACAGTCTATCAAGGCCTTTTAGGAAACGACTAACCACGTGGTTGGCAAAGACCTACACCTGGATGGAAGGCAGAAATGGTGGCGAAGTGAACCTTTATTAATGACATGGAAAGCCGTTGCTGTTTTAGGTAGAGAAGGTAGTCCAAAATGATAGGTATGGACACGAGCATTGGAGATGGGAGGTATTGCAAAGACGAAACTCTGACTCTCTTCCATTTGGCCAGATAGGTAGCCCTAATGGAGGGTTTCCTACTGCTAAGGAGGACTTCCCTGACTGGACCCGAACAAGTTAGCTCCATCCGGTTTAGCCATGGAGCTTCCATACCGTGAGGTGAAGCGATTTGAGGTTCGGGTGCTGGAGGCGGCCGTGATCTTGGGTTATGTCCAGAAGCAGTGGTAAGGTGATCAGGGTTTCCACGGACATTTGCAGGAGGGATGTGTACCAGTGCTGGAGAGGTCAGGCTGGAGCTATTAATATCACTGAGGCCTCATACCTTCAGACCTTGAGGAGCACCTTGTGAACGAGAGGTATCGGAGGAAATGCGTACAAGAGGTGTCCCTTCCAGGGAAGGAGGACCGCGTCCACGATGGAGCCCGGGCTGTGATTCAGGATGGAGCAGAACTGCAGGCACTTCCTGTTGCAACGCGTGGCGAATAAGTCTATCTAGGAAACCCCCACTGTTGGAAGATGGTATTCACGACATCTGGGCAAAGGGACCGCTCGTGGCCATGAAAGTACCTGCTGAGATAGTCCACCAACTCATTCTGTACTCCGGAGAGGTATGACGCCTCCAAGTGTATTGAGTGAACTATGCAAAAGTCTGAGGGCTTCCTAGCACAGGGGAGACGAGCGTGCACTCCCTCCCCCGTTTATATAAAACATCGCCATTGTACTGTCCGTCATGACCAATACATATTTCCCTTCCAGATGAACTTGGAATGTCTGGCATGCCAGACAATCTGCTCTCAGCTCTCTGACGATGTGAAGTCCTGAGATCTCCCAGGTGCACACTCCACCCCAATGCTGATGTGTCCATCACCAGCAAGAGGGATGGCTGTGGTCTGGTGAAAGGAACAGCGGCATCACTGCCTGCGGGTTGAGCTACCACAGGAATGAGTCGAGGACCGGACGAGGAAGAATGACTATCTTGTCTAGACCGTCCAGAATCGGCCAATACACCAAAGCCAGCCACGCCTGAAGAGGCCGGAGTCTCAGTCTGGCATGCTGTACTACATAGGTACAAGCAGCCATGTGTCCCAGAATTCCTTGCTGTTGCAGTAGGGAACAGCCTGAGACTTTGTATAATGTTGCACAGAGACTGGAAATGGGACTCCGGGAGGTACACCCTCGCCTGTGTAGAGTCTAATACCGCCCCTATAAACTATCCGCTGAATGGGGTATAGGGTTGACTTTAGTCGAGGTATGGAAACACCTGCACCTGGCACTTGTGTAGGAATGCAGCCACAACTGCCATGCACTTGGTAAACACTCAAGGAGCCGCTGACAGGCCGAATGGGAGGACAGTGAACTGATAATGATTGTGGGTCACCACAAACCTGAGGAATCTTCTGTGGGATGGTGTTATCAAAATATGAAACTACGCACCCTTCAAATCGAGGGTGGCATACCAGTACCCCGGATCCAAGGAAGGGATAATGGAAGCCAAAGAGACCATGCGAAACTTCAGTTTCTTCATGAACTTGTTGAGATCTCGCAAGTCTAGGATGGGCCTGAAGCTGCCTTTGGCTTTTGGTATTCGGAAATACCGTGAATAGAACCCCTTGGCCTTCAGCTCCTGAGAAACCTCTTCCACTGTCCCCAGCGTTAGGAGCAAGTACACCTCCTGCATGAGGAGTTGCTTGTGATAAGGGTCCCTGAAGAGGGATGGGGAGGGAGGGAGAACTAGAGGGAGTATCCCATTTCTACCATGCAGAGTACCCAGCAATCCAATGTAATTCGAGCACATGCAGGGTAGAATTTGGACAGTCGGCACAAAAAGATGAGGTGGGATGGATACGCAGTTCAGACTGATGTGTCGCTCCCGGGTGCACCTTCAAAAGTTCTGCTTCTGGCCAGAGGATTGTTTTACCTGATCAGAGCCCTGGGCTGACAAAGGGTGACGTTTTCTCTGTTATTTCTATTCCCCCTTCGAGAAAAATCCTGCCTGTTTTGAGGGTGGTAAAAACGAGGTGGGGGCTGCGGCTTGAAATGCCTCCGTTGAGTAGCCAAAGTGTGCAGGCCAAGGGACTTGAGGGTGGCCCTAGAATTCTTGAGGCTGTGAAGTCGCAAGTCCATTTTTTCTGAAAAGAGGGTCAAGCCCTCAAAAGGGAGGTCCTGGATGGTTTGTTGGACCTCGAACAGTAGACCTGTAGTCAGGAGCTCCTTCTCATGGCTACCCCAGAGGCCATAGTGAGAGTGGCTGAGTCCGCAACATCAAGGGCTGCCTGCAGCAAAGCCCAGGCAATGAGCTTGACCTCCTCTAACAAGGAAGAGAACTCTGCCCTGGAGTCTTGCGGCAACAACTTCCTAAATTTTTCCATCGCTCCGCAGGAGTTGTAGCTGTACCTAATGAGGACAGAGATAGAACAGATTTTTTTTCCCTAAAGAAGTCCAGCTTTTTGGCCTCCTGGTTTTTCAGGGAGGGTCCGATAGCCTTGGTGCTCCCATTCATTAGCCGCTGTGACGACTCGGGAGTCCGGTGGGGGATGTGTGAAAAGGTGCTCGAACCCCTTAGAGGGAATGAAATATTTCTGCTCATTCCTCTTCACTGTTGGTGGTAAAGAAGCGGGGGTTTGCCACAGCATCTTGGTGGCATCTTGGATTGTTCTGATGAGCGGCAATGCAATACAGGAGGGACCAGAGGGAGCGAGAATGTCCACCATAGGGTCTGTGATCTCGACGACCTCCTCCGCCTGGATGCCCAGGTTCTGCGCCACCCGCCCCAGCAGCCGCTGGAGCACCCTATTGTCCTCCAGGATGGGGGCTGTTGATGTTCCCGCCACCATCTCATCAGGTGAGGATGAGGCCCTAGCTGGGAGTGGGTCCTGTTCCCGGTCCTCAGCACCGAGGGGATCACGCAGTGTCTGGTCTTCTGGTGAGGTTGATGTCGGTGCCAGTGCAATGGGTGCTGCAGTGCCAGTGCTGGCATGGCAGACACTAGGTCCTGCCTATGGTGAGGTTCCGGAGGCACATTTGAAGCTGAGGCCATCGACGCCAACCTAGAGTAGGACCTCTGGCTCTGATCCTGGTGGAACGCCAGGTCGAGAAAGGGCACTGGGCCAGGGCATGCCACTGACCAGGACATAGTACCGGGTGAGTCTGCTGCTGCCCACGTCTGTTGGACCTGGATCGCCTGCTCCTCCTGGACCTGTAAGGATTCCGCTTCCGACTCTGAGGACTCGCTATACGAGGACCACAGAGCAGCGGTGCCCCACGATGCCGGGGAGCGGTGCCTGGAACTCAGGGACCGGTGCGGTTCCCCTATTGGTCCGCTGGTGGGTTGCACCGGTGACCAGTGCCGAGGCGATGTCAACCGGTATGGTAGCATTGTCGGTTTTCCTCTGGACAGCACAGAGGGTCTCACGGGTGCCATTGAGACTGAGCCCAGTGTCCTGTCTCGCCTCAGAGGGAAAGGCAGCACCATAAGGGCGATGAGGTCTTTGGTGGCCTCGAATGCCTCCGGCATGGAAGGCAACTGGAAATTGCGTTCCTCCTGGAGAGGGGAGTGCTGGGGGCCCAGACTCGACTGTTCCCATGCTGGGGCAGGAGTTGACGTGACCCTAGTCGGTGGAGCCGAACTCCCGTGGCCCGATGCGTGTCTCACAGTGGTGGGCAGGGCCCTATATTCAGCGCCATGAAAGCACGACCCAAGGGGGCACCTGGACCGACCCGACGGATACTGCTAGGGGAAAAACCTTCCGGCTACCGTGCACGCGGCATGCACACACGTAAATGGAATTGACATGAGCAATCACTCAAAGAACAATGCGAGGTTGGTAGACTACAACTACACTGAGCTCCAACTCCCGCCAATAGGCGGTAATAAGGAACTGAAGGAGGTTGGGAGGAGGAGCTATAGCGAGGGGAGGGGCCACAGACATGGGTACTGCTACCTACCTGGAATACACATTTGCATCTACTCAAAGAAGAAGAATTTGTGGTCTTTTTAGCCAATAGCACATGCCATACTTGCCCTGCATTTGGTTTAAGGAAACAACTATTATTTGGGGGAATGGCAGAAGGAGGCATATTCAACTGTCACATATCATGTTTTTGTACTGCGTACAAAAATGACCCATATAACTTGGACTGCAGACTACAAACCATGTTCAGATGGCCATATTTCTATTAAGACAACCAAAGCAAAGAGAGGTTAGGAACCTATATCAGTAGTAATAGAAGAGAATAATGAATACCCCTCTATACAAAATAAAGCTATAATTCCAGAAATGGTCGGCAGTGACAAAGACATGGAGGTCCAGTGTTTAATTCTGCTGAGACAATGGTAACCACTGTCAGGTTTGGTGAAAATTGATCAGTTCATATGTTACATCATGCTCTACCGCCAACTGGAGCTATGGCAAGCAATTCCAAGATCCAGAATAGTGAGGAGAACAAATGAATATTTATTAGTTTCATTGTGCCCCCAATCTATACAAGATAACCAACCTAACATTTAGTGAATCGTCAAAGATTCCAATTCCCTTAATCGCAGTTAGAAAGATATTTTTAAAGTAGATGTGCCTTTCATGCAAAACCCCCCTAAAATATTTAAATTGTGATATTTAACTTTTACTAAAGCCAATCTGATATTAAAGGATAAGTGTATATGTTCTTTTGTCTTTTTCCACTGGAGTTGAATGTCACTTGAGGCTTCATTTTCTGAATTTAAAACATCTGGCTTAGGACCAGAAGAACAAAAATACTTTAAATTAACTTCCCTTATTCTCTGGGGACTGTTAGAGACGCAAGGACTACAGTTTAGGCATCCATGAGATTTATTTTGCTCTAGTGTTAGTTTCAACTGAAACTTTGTATATACAAAAATAACAGGAGTACTTGTGGCACCTTAGAGACTAACAAATTTATTAGAGCATAAGCTTTCGTGGGCTACAACCCACTTCTTCGGAAGAAGTGGGTTGTAGCCCACGAAAGCTTATGCTCTAATAAATTTGTTAGTCTCTACGGTGCCACAAGTACTCCTGTTATTTTTGCGGATACAGACTAACACGGCTGCTACTCTGAAACCTTTGTATATACAAACAACTTCTTTACCAAAATTCATGGACACTTCTGTTCCAATGCAACCATTTTTATAAATGGCAAAGATATCATATTGAGTGATATATGAATGACTTTATGGACAAATGCTAACCTCCCCAAAACTAAGGTTAAAACTAGCTTCCTATTATAAACATCATTATGACATCATCATAAGTCAAACTGATCTATCTGAACTTTCACATATCAACCTTAGGGTACATTTTTAAAAGCTTGATTCTAGTGAGGAATATGCCATTGACTAGTTTTGGGAGAGCAGGGTACATAATTATTTAGATATTAACAGCGGTTTACATGCACATGATAAAGTATGTATGGCTCATGCAACCATTAAAATCACTCATCAGATAGATGCATGTTTATAAATCTCCTGTTGAATTTTTTGTGGAGAGACTGAGGAAAAAGTAAAGAATTAAGAGCTGCATGCCTGTGAAGCTTCCAAATGCCACTTAAGTAAAAGTTCCCCCTCCGTTCCTCCTACACAGTTTAGGAACAGTCTTCTGTGGAGCTCACCAGGTCTGCAGGAGAACACGGAGGAGAAATGCTAGTGGATGATATGACAATTTTTAAAAAACCAAGTAAATACCAAGCTAAAAATTGTTTACTCTGTAATTAGAGTTGAAAGTATTGTCACCTACCAAAGGCCAGAAAATCATTGCCAAAATTGCATTTTTTTTTTAAATAAAACACAAAATGGTTGCCTGGAAATTCAAGGTTAAAGTTCCATTTTATAAAGCCCTAAATGCTCTGAAGTATGAACATACACTGTTCCGATCACAGAACCAACCTTAATTCTGCTCCAGTAGCATCACCCTGGGAATTAACAGGAACGCTGAAACAACCTTATGCATTCAGATAACACTGTGATGAGAGAGGTATTTGAACCTGAGCAGAATTAGAGTGGAATACCTTTTATAGGTTCACCTCATTAACGTCCACAAAAACTAGAATACCCTACTCTTAACTGTACAGAGGTTCCATAGATTCCAGTGTTTCTTACTGCTGTATGGACTGCACAGAAAAATCATGTATTTTTCAGTCCTTGGCTACATAAATAGAATACTGATCAATTCCCACTGAACACAAAGATGCTATGTTCAGTCAATTATACAAGTGTCATTAAACACCAAGCTGTTTTATGTACATATAGAAACCTTCTAGGCTAAGAACATGAATTTTCATGGAAAAAAACAAAGGTCAATGCTTTGATGAAACACCATATTACAACCTGCTATGAAATCAAGTCTCTGTGGTTCACGTTTTTAAAACTTCACCTGAAAACTGGACACGTACACGGTCTTCTAAAATATAAGGTATCTATAACCTGGGACAAATTAAGATAAACCAAAGATGGAAAATTAGTTGTACAGTAGTTTTTCAAAATGTAAGATGCAAAGTTTAAGCCATAGCCACCCTCATCCCCTTACCCAACAGCCCAGTGGTTAGAGCACTTGTCTAGGATGTGGGAGAACCCAAGTTCAAATCCCCACTCTGCCTGAGAGGAGCAGGGACTTGAATCCAGGCCTTCCACCTCCCAGGTGAGTACCCTAGCTACTGGGGTATTCTGTGGTGGGGCTCAGTCTCTGCTGCTGAAGCTGTTCCACTTTGTATAAAATTCTTAAATATTCATTGGGCCAGAGAAAGAACCTGGCATCTCCCACATCCTGGGGGAGTGCTCTAACCACTGGATGTTGGGTAGAAGGACACCACCATTACCGGTTGGTGGGTGGGTGTGTAAAAAAGGGCAGAGTTCATGGCTGTGAATCCCAAGTGGAGGCAGACACCTTCCTCGCATCTGGATTTAGGCACTTAATTCTCTTTGAGGGGCAGGCCTTAGACCTCACCCCTCTCTTCAGCATTTCTTACTGGCTAGCTTGAGGAGCTCTCTGCTCAGGGTGCTGGCTTTTGTAGATCTCATTCTTGGGCACCCATCTCTTCCCATGAATTGTATAGGGATCCTGGGCACCTAATTTGTGGCTGTGGATTCTACTACAGAGCAGGGCACCTGAAATTAGGCATTGCAATGCTAAGCCTAAATCCCCTTTCTGGATTTAGCCCACAGTCTCTCTCCTGCTATCTTCACTTTCATGTCTTCCCTTTATATCTTTCCTCAATAAGAACAGGAGTACTTGTGGCACCTTAGAGACGAACAAATTTATTTGAGCATAAACTTTTGTGGGCTAAAACCCACTTCATCGGATGCATGCAGTGGAAAATACAGTAGGAAGATATATATATATACACTCCTATATATATATTCTCCTGCTGATAATAGCCCACCTTAATTGATTACTCTCATTACAATTGGTATGGCAACACCCATTTTTTCCTGTTCTCTGAGTATATATATCTTCCTACTGTATTTTCCACTCCATGCATCCGATGAAGTAGGCTGTAGCCCACGAAAGCATATGCTCAAATAATTTTGTTAGTCTCTAAGGTGCCACAAGTACTCCTGTTCTTTTTGCGGATACAGACTAACACGGCTGCTACTCTGAAATCTTTCCTCAATGTCTTTCTTCTTCTTTCCTTCTCCATTGCTTATATTAATGGCCCCACCAGGTCATTCCTCTTCACTTCACCTCTGGCCTTAATAAAACAAACAAGTAAACACACACACACACACATAATTAACCAGATGTGTGGCAATCATCATTAGGATAATTGAATTGTATCCATATATCCCATGGGATAAGTCATTTGTGTTTATTACTTTTAGACTGTTAGCTCTTTCCAGCAGAAACTGTCTCTTCCTGTGCATTCATACAACCCACAGCACAAGGAGGCCCAGATCCTGATGCCTTTGGCCACTACGAAAATAATATTATACTACATTATTTATGTAAATACCAGTGTGAAGTTGTTTTGTTATTTAATTGCCTCTTTGGTTTTCTTACTGCATACTTACACTAAGGAACATGTCAATATCTAAGCCCTATTCTTGCAAGGCCACCAAGTTTTATCATAGCATTCCGAGCCTCCCGGGGTGCTGGAGCAATTTGTATAGTGGGGCTGCTGAGAGTCATTGATTGAACCAAACTGTAAATCCTGTATTTAATGGAAATCACTTTAGGCCAGGGGTGCGGTAGCACCCCATATCCCTAGTTCCAGCACCTCTGCAGCCTACATGATGTTAGCACAGTTAGTAAGCTACCTCTCTAAAGTTAAATGGTAATAGAAGCCTCTAGCATGTAGAGCAGCATGACCCCATTGCTATACAAATGAAAATGAGAAACAGCCATCACCATCTACTTCACTTTTAAAATTTTTATCACATTATTTAAAACAATAGATAATATGATTCCTCATTAACCAAAGCAAATTGTCCAGGCCAAGTCAAAAGTAGGGTTCATAGTTTAAATTCCTGAAATACATTACTTTAAGAGGTTAGCCAAGTACACTGAACATAACACAATTTTCAAGTTTTATTCAACGAGTTTAACAGCAACACACAGCAGTGAAAAGGAAATAATGCTTTCACTTTGATTAACTAGTGGGTAGTTAAGTGCCACTATGTTTTTAATTTTACATGTATATATTGGAAGATCTAAACATAAACCTGTTTTTAGCATACATAAAGAAATACTTAATGACCCAGCATAGGTCCCAATCCTGTTCCTACTAAAGTCTCATCTACTGACCACAATGAGTGCAGGATCAGGCCCATAATTTGTGCCTGTAATTTTTATATGTACTTTTACTGTATACAGACAAATGCACATTCCACATATACACTTTATGGATTTTATACATTTTCCAGTGAACACCATGCATCTATTACCAAACTCTATTTGTATATATAATATTGCTTAATTAACTAACATTACTGTTCTAAATATCAGTAAAGTATCTGTTGAGGTTTTTTAATTCTCACATTATAAACTGTGGCTAAGTGCAAGAATTTTCTTTACCAAAACAAAAAAAGACTCAGGGCAAGGCAAGTTGACCAATTACACCATGTTTATATATTTAGAATGAAACACTCTACTAACCACATAATACAAGCAGTTAGAATTTCATTAGAGTTTTATCACTTTAAAATACTAAAATACTGCAAGATCCTTTAAAATGAATTAACCAGCAACAAGCTAGGAAACCTGCAGGCAATTCTGTGTGCACAACTTAAAATAAAAGGAATTAATGCAGACATTATGAGAGTATTATTAGTTTTTTATATCTGCAAAGATTAGTAAACAGTGACTGAAAAATAGAGGCATGTCAAAGTGAAAAATGCACTGATTCAAGATGCAAAAGAAGAATATAATATGCTGCAACCTTGCATTCTGGATTCTACAGAAGAAAGGTCATCCTGCAATTCATAAAATAAGAAAAACTTTTTGATATTCAATACTACATAAACCATACCTTTTTCTCTTGTGCTCCACAGCATCCATATCCATATCATACTAACTTGTAATAAAAACAAGACAATAGTATGGAAACTGGAAAAAAACAAACATCCAAAACAAGCAAACAGCATTCGGCTATACAAGATGACAGTCTGTTCTCGTCTACAGAGACTATGCCTAAGAGCCTGCGGAGAAACGAAGTGCAGTGCCAAATCTTAATCCCTTTGCAGAATTTCACATGGTGCTGCCTCACTTCTTCAGTTCCTGTGAAACCTATTTCTCCTATAGTCCAGTTTAATTCATTGTAAAAACTAAAACACACACAAAGAAAATCTGGAATATATCATTTTGCTGAAACATACTGGAGCTTGCATGTTTGCTAATGTTTACATTTCTGCAAATTAAATGATGTGATGTTAAATTTATCTGAAAGCACCATTTCAGACTTATGGTATCACATGCATTCCTGCAAAATAAAATCTTTTAAAAAGATTTAGCACTTGAACTATTTTTGCTTATTTTAATTAGAAATTATTTACAAGTCCAGAATATAAAGTCACTGATACAATGCAAACTGGTAACTCTGAACTTAAAAATAGATGATCTTCTCCAAAATTCAGAACCATCACTTCTAGATAGGCAGTTAAACTGTACAATACAGTTATATTGTTAAAGAAAATTTACAGAATTACCATGTACAAATTATGGACCAAATTCTACCATCAGAACTATATCACAAGAGCATGATTTCAGCTTATTACTGCAAGTGCACAGTCTCCCAGCGCACTTTGATGTTGTAGGCTGCACTGCTAAAGGCTACAGATCTCCTTTTCTACTGACCATCCATAATTGTATTTCAGATCTCCAAAGGGGGGCACTGTTTAGGGAGAATGTGGATATTTCACAAACAATTTCTCAAAATCCTATCCATTTAAAAAGGGAAGGAGCAACCCTATGCAGAACTCTAGAGGCATATAGGGTTCTTAGAGTTCCCTCAAATGGTCAAAGCAGAATTCCTCCAGTGCAGGAGCTGTCATAAAAGCCCTCTGCAGCAGCCTCCTACAGCCCTTAGCAGAGGAGGAGGAGAAGTAGGAGTATGTAGTGCTTACCTCTACAGGGGATTGGCCTGAGGCAAAGTCTTTAGGCACCCCTGTTAAGGCCATCATCAGTGAAAGCAGGCCTGGGGATTGCTCCAGTTTACACATGGGAACATACCACCCCCTTATAGCAGCCCAGAATATGGAGGGTGAAAAGGTAATGTACACCTCACCCCTCCCCTTGCCTTCTGTGTTGTCTCTCCCAAGAAGTGCATAGCAAAATCTGTTCTAGAATCTTTACCATCTGGGAAAGATCATATTACAACTAACCTTCAAAGGAGCAACCTGGGCTCTGCAGTTATTTCAGTTGTGCATTTACTAACAAAATGTAGTGATATGTATGCAAAAAGCCAATTGTCTACATCAAAAGTGACTAAGCACAGTTACAGTAAAAAGCAGCACAGGCAGGCAGGCATTCTGAACCATTCCCAGATCAGTGCAACTGCTTTTACATGGGCTGATCACAGCACACAGAGTGTATAAAAAGGAAAAGTGTCCCTGATTTATTTATTTATTTTTTAAAGAAAGTGTGGTCTGAAGGAAACAAAAAATTGTTGGTATCCTGAACCAGCAAGGAAAATAAATAAATAAATAAAAAGATACAAAGGGGCCATATCTGGGATATGTAACTCAAAGCCACTCTTATGATGCTATAAATTACAGTATACCCCGAAGTTCTGTACGGACATAAGCATGTAGACATAAGCAGTTGGTAACCTCAATATATAATAAAAAGATTAGAATGAATATTTCTCTATAGCCATGATAGCAAACATTCCCAAGCTGTTGGGAAAGGAGTTATGTGTGGGAATTAGGGTGTTCTTTAATTTCCCATTGATATGCGGTAGTCTGGCTGGCCACTTACATATGCACCACAGGTCACCTCCCCATACAGCAGGACAGGAAAGTGATGTTCACAAGATATGAAGAAAAGAGCACAGAGTTGCAAGTTAAGATCTTTGAGCTCAAGTCCAGGCTCTGCCCTGACCTGTGAGGATTTGGGCAAGTCACTCCATCTTTGCCTCAGTGTCTCCATTTCTAAACAGAGGATAACAATTTTACATACTCAATATAAGAGTAGTGAGGATTCATTAATAAATGTTTGTATAGCACTTGGAACATGTAAAAGCAGTACATAAATAGTAAAAATATTAATTATTATTATAACAAACAGATTTAAAGGACAAGGAAGGATAAGCAACACAGGAAAAACTGTACCCCCCAAAAAGTGGTATGAATGGAAGGTAGCTCCATAAGGAAATTCAGAGGGAATGAAAAATATCACACAGCCAGAGCTCCATGGCATCAAATTTTCATTGCATAACAACTATATGACAAGCTCAGAACCACCCGAGGTTAGCACTGAAGCCAGCAGCATAAACACTGCAATCAGGAAACCAGGGAAAATTAGGAAGGCACCAATCACCTATATTAATCAAACATGGGTCTACCGAAAAGCAGCATATGGTATTCTGGCATGTTGACCATACTAATGTAAAAGTCAGTTGCTCACACCCTATGCAAAAATACATCTGGTCTTCATTTTTATTTATGTATTTATTTTTATTTCAATAACTAAAAAGACACCTCTCCAAGGCTCCATGTGCCCTAACACAACATTTAACAATACAATTAAATCTCAGCATCATTAAAATGATCAATTCAACAGCAACCTTGATAGCCACCTACAAAAACTCAGTTCTGCCCCTTCATCACTACTGGAAGCATACCTCCAAACTCCCTATCAAACATATGTTTACGTAGTGCGCCCAGAAGGTCACCAAATTTGGACTATTTCAGACCTAGGAGGAAGCATGTTCCAGAGCCCTCACAGGGAATAATGGCCTTAGATAACAAGGGGGCTCCAGCTCTGTGGTCTGGCAGACTTCAATTGTGGCAAGATGGGATCTGGGAAGAGCCAATCCCTCAGGCAGCCTGGACCCAGGCCACTTTGGATTCTGTTAGATCATAGCCAATACCTTAAGCTCTGTTGTGTCAACACATTCTAGCTCCAGGATTGCCCAAGGACCACGGTAAATAAAAGTTAATGATTTTTTTTATTTAAGTACATTTTTCTTTTTAAAAATAAACCTGCTCAAAATTAAAATTAGAAAGTATGACAACCTATGTTAAGACCTAAACTTACTGTAATTTATTAAAAATCATTTAAATAAATTTTTAAAAACATATGCTGTATCATTGAACCCTCCTCAAATTTCAATGAGCTAAAAGTTGCTACTTTTTTAAGTATATACAGAAACAGGAGGAAAACAACTTCAACTTTTGAAGTCAACTAAAGCTCTATAAATACATTACAATGTCATGTACTGCATTAAATAAGTATATTATTTTCAGAGATCACAATAGAATGAATGCATTTTCAGTTTCTCTTGCACAGAAAAGCTTTTGCCTTTATTACTTTTGGTTTCAGTTCAGCTACCAGGTGCAGAGAAAATATTTTCCTCATTCGGACTAGTTCAGTCAAAGTTGACAAACTGATTGGGAGCTGAAAAAGCAGGAAAGCTTCTTTTCCTCTTTCAATCTATGACTAAAAACCAGTTGGGACAGCATGAGATCTACAACAGTTCTAAAAACTTGAAGGACAGAGGGCCAGATTTTTAAAGATATTTGGTCAAATAAAAAGATGCAGACAGGTGCCTAGTGGGATTTTTCAAAAGCACGTTAGCAAGTTAGGCTCCTAACTAACTCCTATGGATTTCAATCATGCTAAAAAAAAACAACAACAGGTGATTTAAATTAATCTATTCTGGTGGGGACACAGACACACACTATTCTCCACAGAAACTTTTGCAAATGGGTTGACAAAGTGTCTACAAAGCACGGCCATCCTATATCAGCAGAGGTTGCAGTGTTCTCACAGTAACAAAGAGCATGCTAGCTACTATTCAAAATAAGGATGTGGTGTTCCATGCATGATGGATGAAAAAATATATCAACCTAACACCAGCAATTAGGGCAATATTGTTATTAAGTTTTTGTATTGCAGTAGCACTCAGAGGCCCAATATATCACGGCCCCATTGTATTAAGCACTGTATACACACAATCTCTTCCCTGAAGAGTTAATAATCTAAAGGCTTTTCTACACATGGAGTTATTCAGTAACAGCTTTTTCTGAATAACTCCATGTGTGGATACTCTTATTCCAGAATAAGACTGCCTTGCCTTGTTCATGTTAAGTTTAACCAGTATATTAAGATAAATGTAAAGCAAAATTTAATTTAAAACAACATGCAATAAGTGAGAATAATAAATAATGGGATGAAAGAGCAAAACATGGAGGACGAGGGTTAGACTAAAAAGATGGACAAAATTCATAGGCTAGCTAGCTATGTGCAGAAAACTTAATAATAGAATCATAGGACTGGAAGGGACCTCGAGAGGTCATCTAGTCCAGACCTGTGCTCTCGTGGCAGGACTAAGTCTAGACATTCCTGACAGATGTTTGTCTAACCTGCTCTTAAAAATCTCTAATGATGGAGATTCCACAACCTTTCTAGGCAATTTATTCCAGCGCTTAACCACCCTGACAGGAAGTTTTCCCTAATGTCCAACCTAAAACCCCCTTGCTGCAATTTAAGCCAATTGCTTTTTGTCCTACCCTCAGAGGTTAAGATGAACAATTCTTCTCCCTCCTCCTTGTAACAACCTTTTATTTTTCAGTCTTCCATCATAGGTCATGTTTTCTAGACCTTTAATCATTTTTGTTGCTCTTCTCTGGACTCTCTCCAATTTGTCCACATCTTTCCTGAAATGTGGCACCCAGAACTGGACACAATACTCCAGTTGAAGCCTACTCAGCACGGAGTAGAGAGGAAGAATTACTTCTCTTGTCTTGCTTACAACACTCCTGCTAATACAGTCCAGAATGATGATTGCTTTTTTTTTTTTTTTTTTTTTTGGCAACAGTGTTACGCTGTTGACTCATTTAGCTTGTGGTCCACTATGACCCCCAGATCTGCTTCCGCAGTACTCCTTCCTAGGCAGTCATTTCCCATTGTGTGTGTGTTCAGCTGATTGTTCCTTTCAAAATGGAGTATTTTGCATTTGTCCTTATTGAATTTCATCCTATTTACTTCAGACCATTTCTCCAGTTTGTCCAGATCATTTTGAATTTTAATCCTATCCTCCAAAGTACTTGCAACCCCTCTCAGCTTGGTATCATCCACAAACTTAATAAGTGTACTCTTTATGCCATTATCTAAATCATTGATGAAGATATTGAACAGAACCGGATCCATAACCGATCCCTGCAGGACCTCACTTGTTATGCCCTTCCAGCATGACTGTGAACCACTTCAATCTCCCTGGCACTCAATAGCAGACTTAAAAGTGGCAATTCTTCAACAAAAATACTTCAAAAACAGACTCCAATGAGAAACTGTAGAACTGGAATTAATTTGCAAATTGGACACCATCAAATTAGGCCTGAATAAAGACTGGGCATGGATGGGTCACTACAAAAACTAATTTTGCCCCTGCTGATACTCACACCTTCTTGTCAACTGTTTGAAATGGGCCACCTTGATTACACTGAACTCATTAGCACTTACAAAAGTGATTTTTCCTCCCTTCTTGTCAACTGTTGAGAATAGCCCACTTCCACCTTAATTGAATTGGCTCGTTAGCACTGATCCCCCCCACTTGGTAAGGCAACTCCCATCTTTTCATATGCTGTGTATTTATACCTCTCTACTGTATTTTCCACTCCATGCATCTGATGAAGTGGGTTTTAGCCCACGAAAGCTTATGCCCAAATATATTTGTTAGTCTCTAAGGTGCCACATGGACTCCTTGTTTTTTTTTCTATCATTTCATGATCACTTTCACCCAAGCTGCCTTCCACTTTCAAATTCTCATGGTTCTAATGGTTCCAAATTGTTTGAAGCTATTTTTTTCAAATAAGTATTCAGTTATCCATGGCTGTCCCTCAACCTAGGCATCATTAATTATTATTATAAAATATTTCAAAAAAATAGAAGAAAGGCTGAAGATAGATAAGTCATAACTAGTCGCAAACTACCAGGCTGCTAACAGAATAACAAGCAACAGTACAGAAAAAAAGGTATATGGATGCAAGCACCATTGTTCATGATTAAGGCTGAGCGTCTGGCATGGAGGTAATGGATTTTGTGACTTTCCGTGACCTCCATGACTTCTGCCGCGGCCGGTGCGGCTAGCTCTGGGGCTGCCCAAGCACTTGGGCAGCCTCTAGGCCAGCAGAAGCAGTTTTAGTGTGGGAGGGGGCTCAGGGTGGGGGCGGTACTTATCTCGGGGGGGGGGGGGAAGGCTCCCCGGAAGTGGCCGGCATGTCCCTGCAGCTCCTGCCTGCAGGCACCACCTCCGCAGCTCCCATTGGCTGCGGTTCCTGACCAATGGGAACTGCTGAGCCGACGCTTATGGTGGGGGCAGCACACAGAGTCCCCCTGGCCTTCCTTCCCCCTAGGAACTGCAGGGACATGACAGCCGCTTCAGGGGAGATGTGTGGAGCTAGGTAGGAAGCCTGCCAGCCCTGCCAACCTGCCTCCCACCCCGAGCACCCGCAGCCCAAGTTTTATTTAGGGATATATAGTACAAGTCATGGACAGGTCATGGACTGTGAATTTTTGTTTACTACCAGTGACTTGTCCATGACTTTTACTAAAAATACCCGTGAAAAAACGTAGCCTTATTCATGATTTGTCCTCTCAATAGTAGGCAGAGACAACATGGTCAAAAGTCATATTTATAACGCATACTTTCTTATCTTGAAAGCATAGTAAAGGGAGTGGGAAACACCAGAAAAGCTCATTGCATTAAGTTATAGCTACAGAATAATGGAAATCATTTACACCCCAGGATCTAATCTTTCTCAGAAGGTGAAAAATCACGGCTCATTATATTAGCAATTAAAAAGGGAGACAGTTTATTAAAAAAAGATAAAACTTTCCCTAAGAAATAGCATAAGGGACACCATAAAAACTTTACAGCAAAAAGTTACCTAGATAGGTTTGAATGATGCTTTCCAGAACTATTCCAGAACACAGTCACTTTCCACCTCAGCCCAGTGCCCAAATCCAGGAGCAGCAACATCTGTCAGTGGGTGGAGCGTTGATCATTTTAAAGCCCTCACTCCACCATGATTCCTTCCTGTTCTATTTCGCACTCAGAGTTTTTGTGAGTAGAGTGTCTCAACAGAAGTAGTTAAATATACTGGAGCTGAACAGGATCAATGAACTGTGTGTTAGTTGGGAAATACAGAAATCTTTTCCTGATAAGACATTGTTTCAGTTTAAGAGTACAAAAGCCTAAACCATGCTATTTTTTCCTAAGTGAGCCAAAATTCTAAGAGGAAGAGTGCAAAATTATCATTAAAAGTAAACTAGAATAATTTATTAATCCTCTATCTCTGTGAACCCATTGCTTTGCTAAAAGAGACATACGTGCCTGTAAAATACAAAACTGATTGCCCCCTCAGAAGATGTGAAACTATCCTTCTTATGTAAAGTACAGCATTTTCTTACACCTGGTAGAAAATACTGATTTGAATGAATTCTGTTTAGTCATACCTAAAACACTAAAACTTGATATAATACTCTTTAGATATGTTGTTTTGGTTGAAATAAATGTTTATATCTTGCAAAATATTTACACTTTCATATAAAGGAGTTATACTAAAAGTTAAATATAAAAGGAAGAAACATAGAACTCAGTCTCTGTCTTAATGCCCAACGATCACCTTTAATGGGATGTTTTGTCACTGAAATAAGAGACTTATTTTAAAGAGGTCAGAATAACTGGTACACAAAGCAAGGAGGATGGATATGCTTTTGCAATTAGAGCAATTCATAACTAAGTTCACTTTACAGGATTTTCTTTTTTTCTGCAACTAAGGAGCTTTTCACTAAATAGAGGGATTAAAGCATCCAGTTTAGGGGGATCTAGAATCTTTAAACCTAATTTACATACAGTGGTGGCATTAAGATTTTAATCTTTTTCAACAAATAAACCAGTTTCCCTGTTCAAAGGTTAAAAAATATATTTAAGTAGCTAGGTAGAGAATACTTGGCATTTGAGGTCAGCCACGTATGCCCTCCACAGATGAACAAAAAGCAAGAGCTCTATACATCTTCTCTTTCCAGGGCTGTAGCAACAAAGAACGTGGCCCCGTCCGAACGGTGGCCCCCTCCGAACATATGTCCGGGCGGGGCCCCTTACAATGCAGAAACTGGAATGCGGTATTTATTTTGCCACTTTTAGGGGCCCCTTCCTTGCGGGGTCCCCTCCGGTCGGAGGGTACGGAGGGCGCTCGCTACGCCTCGGTCTCTTTCTCTGCTCAGGATGTTGATTCCCCTCAGAGATTTGTTAGGGAGAACATTCTGAAAGTTTTTGAGAATCAGAGGGGAATTCTTCTAATTGTTATTAGACTGTACCACAAAGCTTACGATTAGGGAAATTTATTTTCTTCAGGTAACAAGGCCCACAGATCCTAAAATTGGATATTCAGCCTTTTTGCAGACTACATATACAGACAGATGTCAGTTACTGGCAATAGGTTAAGCTGTTCCTCTTACCTATCTATATGGAGATATATCTATCTCATAGAACTCGAAGGGACCCTGAAAGGTCATCGAGTCCAGCCCCCTGCCTTCACTAGCAGGACCAAGTACTGGATTTTGCCCCAGATCCCTAAATGCACCCCTAAAGGATTGAACTCACAACCCTGGGTTTAGCAGGCCAATGCTCAAACCACTGAGTGTCCCGAAAATGTAATAACCAAGCTAAGGAGTTCAGCTGTTTCAGCTTCCAAAAATTGTTTTTAAATTAACAATAAACACCTACAACAAAACTAAGGAAATGGAGTCCTCTCTTTTATTTAAAAAAAAAATTGCTCCTTTAGAGTTCCAAACTCACTAAAAGGGTGTATCTGAGGACCTAAGTACTTGGAGGAGGGAGATTTTCAGGTAAGCACAGAAAACATTTTCTATTTTTCAGTGAGACAAGGATCACAGTCCCTAAAATTGTGATTTTATGAGCATTAATAGAACTTTTTTTTGAGGGGGGAGGCATTACGTTTTATGTTTACATATATAGTTCCCATTCTTATTTTACCTCATCTGCAAAGATAATACAGCTTGCAGCACTCTTGTGTCAAATGTCACATTCATGAAAGCTTGTAAGTCTACTCTCAATACTGACAGACATATAGGTCAATAACAATGTGGCCTTACAAATCTCTCTGAATGCTCTATAACAGTGGTTCTCAAACTTTTGTACTGGTGACCCCTTTCACATAGCAAGCCTCTGAGTGCGACCCCCCTTATAAATTAAAAACACTTTTTAATATATTTAACACCATTATAAATGCTGGAGGAAAAGCAGGGTTTAGGGTGGAGGCTGACAGCTCACAACCCCCCCATGCAATAATCGCGCGACCCCCCTGAGGGGTCTCAACCCCCAGTTTGAGAACCCCTGCTCTATAGAGATTCTGACCCATTACAGTCAGGAAATGCTGTTGAAAGAAACCTATTACATAGACTACTCAAATGTACACCTTGTCTTTTGCAAAAGGACGGCACAGGATGAATAGAACTATGCATTTTTGTGCAATTTAAGTACAGTTCAAATGCATTCACACGTCAAGCATTAGTCATATTTTTCTCTTTGGAATACTCTGACTTAGAACAAAGTAAACAGTCCATTATTTACTAACCAAATGAAAAATACTTATTCCTGACACTATGTCAGACAACCTATGAACAAGAGAAAAAAATTAAAGAATAAATTCTACAGAAGTATGTGTGCTTTATTACTTTAGAACAAATTTGTTAGTATAGTTAGAATATTCTTCTCTCTCTCAACCTCACTCTCCATATGAAGATAAGTCTTAAACCTCTCTTTATATTTCAATGCCTGCACAGTATACCCTTGTTTTATCCATTATAGGCTTGTATTTGACATGAAGATAATAAAGTGTGTGTTGAAGAAAGGAATATATACAGATATTTTAACTAACTTGAACAGTGCTTTTCTACAACTCATTCAACATCACTTTTTCCTCCTTCAAGCAGTGGGGATGTGTCATCAGATACTTCAGTGATACAGTAGCTAACAGCCATTTAAAATACAGTAGGCAGATGAGAGATTCTGTTGTATTACAATTGATATTACTATAAAATCTCTCACTATTCCAAAATAGGAACAAAAATAACATGATGTTCATGGTTTTTTTGTACAGTAGAACTTCAGAGTTACACACACCAGAGTTACAAACTGACTGGTCAACCACCCACGTCATTTGGAACCGGAAATATGCAATCAGGCAGCAGCAGAGGACCCCCCCCCCCAAAGGCAAATACAGTACAGTACTGTGTTAAATTCAAACTACTACAAAAATAAAGAGAAAGTTTAAAAAAAAGATTTGACGAGGTAAGAAATTTTTTTCTGTGCTGGTTTCATTTAAATTAAGAGGTTAAAAGCACCATTTTTTCCTGCATAGTAAAGTTTCAAAGCTGTATTAAGTCAATGTTCAATGTTCAGTTGTAAACTTTCCGGGGGGGAAACAGAACATTTCAGAGTTACAAACAACCTCCATTCCCGAGGTGTTCGTAATTCTGAGGTTCTACTGTACCATTTTTGGATCCATTTTTGCCCCTTTGGATATAAAGCCCTTGATTTCACAAACAGCAATGGAAAATAGCTGTTACACAATAACTGTATTTTAAGAAAAAAGCTCTTTAAGAAAAATAATTTCTCTCTTTCTGATCATTGATTTTATTTTACTTCCTCTACACCAGTGGTTCTCAAACTTTTGTATAGGTGACCCCTTTCACATAGAAAGCCTCTGAGTGCGACCCCTTCTTATAAATTAAAAACACTTTTTAATATATTTAACACCATTATAAATGCTGGAGGCAAAGCGGGGTATGGGGTGGAGGCTGACAGTTCGTAACCCCCATGTAAGAACCTTGTGACCCCCAGTTTGAGAACCCCTGCTCTCCACCATACCACCTGCCTATAGGGTGATGCTTCCCTGATAACAAGTGGACAGAAAAAAAAACCCAGCTGTATTGGTAAATGTTGCTGTATATTTTGTTCAGTGAAACTTTCCTTTTATAGCTTTAAACTAGTCTAATGTCCATTATATTTGTTGTGAAAGAGTCATTATAAACAATGTCTCAAAAAACTTCAATTAAATGTGGAATTCACAGTAATATAAAACCTAGAACAAAGATTTCTATGATTCTATAATATCTTTCCTCTAGCTAATGATTCATTGTAAAAACCTGAAAGAGTGGAGGATAGCTGGATTGGTACATGTGTTTCCTTAATTGTTGGAGGAGAACACAGTTGCTTATGAGGATGTGGAGTCTGTCACTGTCAGTGGAAATGTACTGTGTTGGTGTTAACATGTAATTAAGAGCTACCCCACAACTTGGCATTTCCATGGTTTAAAGACTTAGTGTTAAGGAGATGACCTGCTTAACCAACCTTAATTCCTTTAAACAAAGATTTTGTTTATGGAATTTCCAAGATTTCTAATATGGCAAGTATACAAGAGCACTGGAAGGGCATGGAAGTGTTGGAAAGCACGTCTTCCCTTTCTCACACACACATACAATGTCCTATGTAGTGTGTGGGAATCACAATGGAATAGTGATGTCTGAAGAAAGGGACAGAGCAGACAGCAGGTTGAAGGGAGGGTCATGGAGCTTATTTTTGAGAGAGAGGATGACTGGCCTGTTTCTACCATGTCTAATTCAAGTACAATGGAGCCTGCATTCCGCATCGAGAGCCCCAGACATGTGGTGAAACCACTCTGCCTTGCTTCAGAGTGGAGGAGCATCTGTTAAGACATAGATATTTGAAAGAGGCTGGACAAACCCCAGCATGGGAGCTCAGAGCTACTCTCCCTCTAACCAAGATGGGGTTTGAAGCATTGATTAGCTCCTCAATTGACTGTCCAGTTTTGTAACCACAAATCACAGAGGGTGGCTCTCTCTCTCTCCTTTGACAATGTGGCTTCAGTCCCATTGGAAACAATAGGACATGGCTAGGACACCCTCACTTGCACATGCCAAGCATTTAGATGGCAGCCATATTCCATGGAGATAGCCTGTACCTACATTTTATTGAAAACAATGGGGAAACATTGGCCATCATTACTAAGGGTAGCCCCACTTTCACACAGATGGCTTGAGTGAAATGGTGGCCATCTTTATTGAGGGCATGAGGAGATTCCCTCCCATCCCATTGCAAATTAAGGAACAGCAGCCATTTTGAATAAAGAAACTGGTGAACATAATGGTTGGTCAGCCTCACCTCAGTCCCTGGAAAAATCATGGAGCAGGTCCTCAAGGAATCAATTCTGAAGCACTTAGAGGAGAGGAAAGTGATCAGGAACAGTCAGCATGGATTCACCAAGGGCAAGTCATGCCTGACTAACCTAACGGCCTCTATGATGAGATAACTGGCTCTGTGGATGAGGGGAAAGCAGTGGACGTGTTATTCCTTGACTTTAGCAAAGCTTTTGATACGGTCTCCCACAGTATTCTTGCTGACAAGTTAAACAAGTATGGTCTGGATGAATGGACTATAAGGTGGATAGAAACCTGGCTAGATCGTCAGGCTCAACGGGTAGTGATCAATGGCTCCATGTCTAGTTGGCAGCCGGTATCAAGTGGAGTGCCCCAAGGGTCAGTCCTGGGGCCAGTTTTGTTCAATATCTTCATTAATGATCTGGAGGATGGTGTGGACTGCACCCTCAGCAAGTTTGAAGATGACACTAAACTGGGAGGAGTGGTAGATACGCTGGAGGGTAGGGATCAGATACAGAGGGACCTAGACAAATTAGGGATTGGGCCAAAAGAAATCTGATGTGGTTCAACAAGGACAAGTGCAGAGTCCTGCACTTAGAATGGAAGAATCCCATGCAATGCTACAGACTAGGGACCGAATGGCTAGGCAGCAGTTCTGCAGAAAAGGACCTAGGGGTTACAGTGGACGAGAAGCTGGATATGAGTCGACAGTGTGCCCTTGTTGCCAAGAAGGCTAACAGCATTTTGGACTGTATAAGTAGGGGCATTGCCAGCAGATCGAGGGACATGATCATTCCCCTCTATTCAGCATTGGTGAGGCCTCATCTGGAGTACTGTGTCCAGTTTTGGGCCCCATGCTACAAGAAGGATGTGGAAAAATTGGAAAGAGTCCAGCAGAGGGCAACAAAAATGATTAGGGGGCTGGAGCACATGACCTATGAGGAGAGACTGAGGGAACTGGGATTGTTTAGTCTGAAGAAGAGAAGAAGGGGGGGGGCTGATAGCTGCTTTCAACTACCTGAAAGGGGGTTCCAAAGAGGATGGATCTAGACTGTTCTCAGTGGTACCAGATGACAGAACAAGGAGTAACGGTCTCAAGTTGCAGTGGGGGAGGTTTAGGTTGGATATTGGGAAAAACTTTTTCACTAGGAGGGTGGTGAAGCACTAGAATGGGTTACCTAGGGAGGTGGTGGAATCTCCTTCCTTAGAGGTTTTTAAAGGTCAGGCTTGACAAAGCCCTGGCTGGGATGATTTAGTTGGGACTGGTGCTGCTTTGAGCAGGGGGTTGGACTAGATGACCTCCTGAGGTCCCTTCCAACCCTGATATTCTATGATTCTATGAAAGTTAGAATACAACAGTTAATAAGTGTGCTTACTTGCAATTTCTTCAATTATACATCTGACATTGGTTTTAAATGAGTTTTAACTACATAGAACATTTGAAGGATACAAACCAGCCATTTATTAGCAAAATAGCTTTGCACCAAATGAGAAAGAAAGAAAAAATTCAAAAGGTCCTATTTTTAATTAATTTAAACTCATACACTAAGGTTCATAGTTAGTTGAATATCCTCAGAAAATCCAAACTTTACCCAGATTTATGTGATGTAAATTTAGGGAAGATACTCTGTATTCTTCAAGATGCTACATCACTATAATGCAGTATATTAACAGCTGAAGTAACATGAATTCTTTGAAAATTTAGACTAAAGCATCTAAACTGAAGGTATGATGTCAGCGCCATAGTGCAGACTTGCAGAGATCAGTAATAAAAGCTTCATTCTAAGTGCCTATGACCATACCATTGTCCTGTTAGAATGAACCCTGATACCATCTAGTACAGAAACTGCTTTATTCTTATAAGCTTCTTTAATGTGCAGTATGAACCACCTTGCAATTAAAGATTTCAAGGCAGCCAATCTGTTCTTGGCAGTCCCAACAAAACAAAAAGTCTATCAGATTTGTTCAAACACAATTTAAATTGCTCTTCTGGCATATAAACAATGAAATTCCCTTTGCTCTTTGGGGACTCAATTTGGGCAGAAGGAGGACAAAACAATGCTCATAGTCCTGTGAAATTTTGTGTTTGGTTTGGGAATGACCTCATCAGTTGTATTCGGGATCATTGTGTCTCTATGGACATGAACATACTCTTCTTTCAGTGAACTTGTTTGTCATTTTAACTAAATTCAGAATGTGCCAAAGGGCCTCTCTGGGTAAGAAAGGGTTGGAGCACAAAGATGGGAAGTTCAAATGTCTGTTCCCTTTGAAATTCCAAATTAACTTTGGGAACAAAATGGAGCAATGTCTTAAGGGCCACCTAATCTTTATGCAAAATCAGAAAAGGATCATAAAAAAAGCAAAGCAGCGAATTTCTTCAACTTTTCTGGCAGAGATAATAACCATCCAAAAGGCTACTTTAATGGAAAACAAGAACGGAAAGACCGTGTCTGAGGGCTCAAAGGGAGGAAAACAATCTGAAGAATCAGATTAACTCTATACACAGGAGCAAGATGGTAATGCTGTCAGATTCTTCACCACCCTCACAAGTCTTGATATTACAGGATAGAAATTTAATAGAAGTCCCTTATTGCTTGTAAATATGACTCCTATCTTTTCAAGGTATGAAGGCTTCCTCTCTTTCTGCAGCTTTTCCTGGAAAGGCTCTAGACAGCTAAAGACTTTACCTCCCCATAGCATACCAGTGATACAATCTTTACTTAGTATGGTAGTAAATCATGGACATAAAGGGTTTCCAAGGCCCAGAGAGAGAGCTAATTACTTTTCTGGTTAAGCTCTGACTTTTCAGGGATCTCCTCTCCTACAGCAGACCTTCAGCTGTAACATTTCTGGAGAACAGAGGTACACTGAGCTCTGAATCTAAACATATTGAACTCAAGCTCAGTGACTCTTCCAGAAATAACTGGATATTTCTGCCTGGTCTGTCTTAGATTTCTGGAGGTCTTGATGGCTCAGAGGGAAGGGAAGATAAGAATACAATAGTGGACCAGTCCAGGTGATGAAAAAAGCACTTAGTGTGAAGGCACCGGCCTATTTTAACCAGGTACAGAATTTGCTCAACTCCATCAAATAGATGTCCCAGCTTGGGCAGATTTACTGGAAGACCACTGAAATCAGGGACTGCTTGCCCCAATGGAGCCTCCAGTAGTTCAGCCTGTCTGCCTGCGTGCTGGGAGATCCAACCAAATGAGCTACTCTGAAGGTCAGCAAATTGTGTTCCACTGTGCTCCTCATATGTCTCTGCTTCTTCACTGCTGTACTGTCAGTTCATATCAAACCCCCCTCTGCACTGAACTTGCTCTTTCAAGACTAAAATGTGACTGCCTCTGCATGAAGTTCCAACAGATTTATGCATAGGAACCGTTCTCATCGGTTTCTAATGGACATGCAGGGTTGTTCCTTCCACCTCAACCCCTGAGGCTGGCATTTGCGGTTATTCCAATTCTTGGAAGAGAGGTCACTTCTTTCCACCATTCCAAGGACTTCTTGATAACCAGAAAAAGGCGAAGGATTGCTTTTGCATCTCTGTGATCTGGGGTCTCCTGCCCCAGTGCATGATGCATCAGAGGGTTAACCTGCTGCTTGGACTAATGGAAAAAACGGTTACTCACCTTCTCATAACAGTTCTTCTTTGAGATGTGTTGCTCATGTCCATTCCAATCAGGTGTGTGCGCGCGCGTGCACGGCAGCCAGAAGATTTTTCCCCGAGCAGCATCCGTCGGGTCGGCCTGGGCGTCCCTTAGAGTTGCACCTTCATGGCGCTCAATAGAGAGCCCTGCCACCCTCTCAGTTCCTTCTTGCCAGCTACTCTGACAGAGGGGTAGGTGGGTGGGTATTGGAATGGACACGAACACATCTCGAAGAACAGTTACGAGACGGGGAGTAACCGTTTTTTCTTCTTCGAGTGCTTGTTCATGTCAATTCCAACCTAAGCTCTGGAGGCGAGGTCAGAGTTCAGATGTCCATTGACTGGAGCACTGCTCTGCCAAAGGCCGCATTGTCTCTGGCCTGCTGAGTGATAGCATAATGCAACATAAAAGTATGTATTGAGGACTACATCACAGCTCTGCATACTTCCTGGATGGGAACCTGTGCCAGGAATGCTGCTGAAGGAGCTGGTGGAGTGCGCTGTGAGTGGAGGTGCAGGCATCTCTGCCAGGCTGTAGCACTCTCAGATGCAGGACGTGATCCACAGCAAAATTCATTGAGAGGAGACTGGAAGACCTTTCATCCTGTTTGCCATGGCCACAAACAGTTGATTGGACTTCCGGAACGGTTTTGTTCTTTCGATGTAAAAGGCTAGCACTCTGCGGACGTCCAATGAGTGAAGCCTCTGCTTCCTGCTGCTAAGGAGCAGCTTAGGATAGAACACTGGGAGGAATATGTCCTGGTTGATGTGAAATTGGGAGTTAACCTTCTGGAGGAAAGCTGGGTGCGGCCTGAGCTGAACCTTGTCCTTAAAGAACACCGTATAAGGAGGTTCTAAATTTAGGGCCTTGAGCTCAGACACCCTCCTGTGAGGTACAGAGAACAGGACCCCTCAGCCAGGTCCATTTTGGGGGGGGCAGCGAGCCAGACAACCCGGTCTGTACTCACCCCCCCATCCCCAGCCAGCTCCAAACTGAAACTCTCCAGCCCCTCCTCTCTGGCCTTTGTCTCTTTTCCAGGCCAGGAGGTCACCTGATCTCTTTGTTCTCGAACACCTTTAGCTATCCCCTTGCAGGGGGGAAGGGCCCCGGCCATTAGTTGCCAGGAGACAGAGTGTTGGCCATTTATGCACACTGGCCTTTATCCCACCACCTAGAGACTTAAGAAATGCATAGGGGAAACTGAGGCACCCCTACAGTATTCAGAGGAAACATTAAGAACAGTCCCACTTCGTCACATCTTCATCAAACCTGTCTTGGGGAACCAAGGGAGACACCACAACTGTCACAAATTCTCTTACATAGGCTTCACCAAGCCTGCCTGCCTACCTAAAAGGATGTCGCCTAGTACACACTCTGGAACCTGGGCCTGTACCACTGAGAAAGAAAGAATGGCCTTTCAAACTCCGGTATCACATGTATTTCATCATGGAAATCCTGAAGGTTTTGATTCAGAGCACCCCTGAATAGCTTCTCCCCTTTGAAGGGAGAGAAAACTTCTAATGAAAAAATTCCTGCCTACAACAACATAACCAAGAGCTTTCCTGCCCATACAGTTACTGGTAAGGAGAAAAGACACAATGACCAAGTCCAGAAAGCTATTGTAGAGGGATTCATAAAAAGACTAAAGCTTAGCCCAAGCTTTCTACATCTCACAGGGATCCACTAGAAAGTCTGTGTTAATTCCTTGCAGAAAATATCTGTCACTAATATTTTTAATATTTTTTCTTCTCCATTCTATCATTTCTAAAGTTTGCCAATTATTTCTCTTACCTCCCTCTAGGTGTGTTTAGTTGCAGAGGGGGCCGAGGGAAAGGAGAAATCGGGTCCAAAAACCAGTAAATATCTCTATTTTGCTAATGTGGAAAAAGTGAAGCATATAGAAGTTAAAATACACTCCCAAAATCAGAAATAGTAAATGGCAGAGTCTGGCATAGAATCCAGATCACCTAACTTCCAATCCCTTTTCTAACCACTAAACTGTCTCTTCTTTGATTGTCACGGTGTGACACTATGAGCCCCTCAAATGCCTACTGGCAAAGGGTTCACTGTCATATAACAGCAACTCCTGTCAGGCCTGAAAAACTCATTACACCTAACACACTACTGTCATAGTGTGCATCTATAAAGAATGTTATGTGAGATATCAAACGAAAGCCAGTGACACATTGTAAGAGCTGTCTCAGTTTAGTACTAGCAAACCCCTCTTTTGCTAAGGCAGAGGGGTAACAAGGTGACTTACAATGCTGGGTACACCAAGAAAGCATACAATTGCAGAGGTAGCTGCACCTTTGACCACTCTCTGGTCTTTCTAAGTACACCCCATTAGATACCAGATCTCTTGCCTGTACCTATATTGGGGTGGAATCCCATGATTTCCCACTCTTAAAATGTGTCTTAAGCTATAGCTTCTTATATATCAACTGTGATTTCTCAGCAAGTCAAATGGGGCTCAGCACCTGCAAGTCTTCCCTTCAGGTGCTGTGACCCAGTGATTAATAAAGTAAACAGACAGTCTTCTGAAAGCAAAGTATTGTTTAATCTTAACAGTAGGAACACAGCAAAGCAGAAGAGAAAAAGTTTTAAGGTAATAAAACAGTCTCTCTACACCTCTCTCTCTCACCTAAGGCATACCATTCCCCGGAGGCTTACAAAGGCCCATCAGCTTCAGGCTTCCCCCCCCCCCCCCCCCATCAGCTTCTTCCTTGTGAACTGCCCTTGACAACTGCCCTCCCCTCACCACCCAAGCCAGTCACTTTTTAACCATTTCAAGTCCTTTGAACTATCTGTTCCCAGCCTTGACAAAACAGCTTTGTAACTTTGGACTGGGGCCAAAGTAGAAGCATCTTTACAGCTTAATAACCCACTGTTTCTTAATGACCCCGCACTGTGTTTACTGTGAAGTTACTTATCTAGAAACATTTGTTGCCTTCTTGCTAGTCCCTTAACAGTCCTGATACTGAACTAACTCGACATATGCATACAGTAAACATTCCTATAACCCTATCTATCTATATAGTAGGGCTGTCAAGCGATTAAAAAATTAATCACAATTAATCGCACTGTTAATAATAGAATACCATTTATTTAAATATTTTGGGATGTTTTCTACATTTTCAAATATATTGATATTACAACACAGAATACAAAGTGTACAGTGTCACTTTATATTTATTTCTGATTACAAATATTTGCACTGTAAAAAACAAAAGAAATAGTATTTTTCAATTCACCTAATGCAAGACTGTAGTGCAATCTCTTTATCATGAAAGTTGAACTTACAAATATAGAATTATGTACAAAAAATAACTTTCTTCAAAAATAAAACAATGTAAAACTTTAGAGCCTACAAGTCCACTCAGTCCTATTTCTCGTTCAGCCAATCTCTCAGACAAACAAGTTTGTTTACATTTGCAGGATAATGCTGCCTGCTTCTTGTTCACACTGTCACCTGAAAGTGAGAACAGGCATTTGCATGGCACTGTTGTAGCCGGCATTGCAAGATATTTACATGCCAGATGCGCTAAAGATTCGTATGTCCCTTCATGCTTCAACCACCATTCCAGAGGACATGCGTCCATGCTGATGACAGGTCCTGCTCGATAACAATCCAAAGCAGTGTGGACTGATGCACATTCATTTCCATCCTCTGAGTTAGATGCCACCAGCAGAAGGTTGATTTTCTTTTTTGGTGGTTCAGGTTCTGTAATTTCCACATTTGAGTGTTGCTCTTTTAAAACTTCTCAAAGCATGCTCCACACCTTGTCCCTCTCAAATTTTGGAAGGCACTTCAGATTCTTAAACCTTGGGTCAAGTGATGTAGCTATCTTTAGAAATTTCACATGTATAACTTCTTTGCGTTTTGTCAGATCTGCGATGAAAGTGTTCTTAAAACCAACAACATGTGCTGAGTCATCATCCGAGACTACTATAACATGAAATATATGGTAGAATGCAGGTAAAACAGAGCCAGAGACATACAATTCTCCCCCAAGGAGTTCAGTCACAAATTTAATTAACGCATTATTTTAACAAGCGTCATCAGCATGGAAGCATGTCCTCTGAAATGGTGGCCGAAGCATGAAGAGGCATACGAATTTTTAGCATATCTGGCATGTAAATACCTTGCACTGCTGGCTACAAAAGTGCCATGCGAATGCCTGTTCTCTGTCTGATGACATAGTAAATAAGAAGTGGGCAGGATTATCTCCCATAAATGTAAACAAACTTGTTTGTCTTAGCGATTGGCTGAACAAGAAGTAGGACTGAGTGGACTTGTAGGCTCTAAAGTTTTGCATTGTTTTGTTTATGAGTGCAATTATGTAACAAAAAAATCGACATTTGAAAGTTGCACTTCCACAGTAAAGAGATTGCACTACAGTACTTGTATGAGGTGAATTGAAAAATACTATTTATTTTGTTTATTTTACAGTGCAAATATTTGAAATAAAAAATAATAATATAAAGTGAGCAGTGTACACTTCGTATTCTGTGTTAACAGAAATCAATATATTTGAAAAGGTAGAAAAACATCAAAAATATTTAATAAATTTCAATTGGTATTCTATTGTTTAACAGTGCGATTAAAACTGTGATTAATCGTGATTAATTTTTTTGAGTTAATCGTGTGAGTTAGCTGCAATTAATCGACAGCCCTACTATATAGTAATTATCTCAGTAACCAGGTCTTATATAACAATACTAAATTACTACAGATTGGCCCCACTGTCTTCTGTTTATATATAAATTTCAAATTGTACTTCTCTTAAAATAATGAAAACCTGGAGAGGAAACTTCTAGAACAGATCATTCACAACAAATCTGAATGATATGGAAAATCTCAAGCAGGAAAGATGTTCCATGGCATTCAAAAAAACATCTGAGTAGAGACTTGGCTTTCAAATTCTGCCCATCACAACTGGAAATAAATTTGAAAGTTTCATCCCTCTTTACAGTTGTCAACATATTAACATTACCACCTAATCTGGCGATTAGTTGTCTCTGTTCAACACTGGCCCAGGATTGGAGAAGGACGGGCTAAGTGTGTATAATAACGGATTTGTTTCTGTTTTAAAATTTCAATATTTTAGTTGAATTCCAGAGATGTGTAAGAACAACATATTTATCTGTTCTTTTTCTATGCATTCATATATTGAACAAGTAAAATAAATATATTTGATGGTTCACATTGATAAAGCTTCTCTATATATTGTATGTAGTACCATGCAAAAACATATTTGACCCAAGATACTATATATTACACACATGCAAAAAAACTATATTAAAAGAACAAAGTCAAGCATTCAAAAGTTAGGAATTACCAGAATTAAAATTGCTTGTGCATATGTAGTACAAGAATGCATTCTGATAGTCTTTAATTACAAATCCCATACTATTTTGTCCACAGGATCCTACCTATCTCAGTGCACAAAACGGATGGTGTTCAACTAATAAATGACTATTCAATGTTTTGTTTTCATTTTCTTCTCTGTGTTCAATATATGGCCATAGAGCTTATTTACTGCACCATCATTTAAACCCTGCTCTAAATACAGAATTATTAATTTCCTCATGGACTTCTCTATGGTGTTCATTATTATAACACAGTGCTTCACAAACAAATTTTCACAAAACTCCTGTAAGATGAATGGATATATCCCAATTTTACAGATGGGGAACAGACTCAAAGATTAGGGTAAACATATCCACTAATTTTGGGTGCCCAATTTCAGACAACCAGGACCTGATTTTTTCAGAGTACATAGCATTATACAGCACTTTATTTGTTCAAACACAGTTCCTATTGACTTCTATTACAGCTGTGAGTGCTCAGCTCTTCTGCAAATCAGACCAAACAGTCTCAATTCAAGCACCCACAAAACAAACACATAATTAGTGTGAACTGTGAAAAGTCTGGTTCAAATGTCTTTACCATATGAACTCTGACAGAATTCAGCTATCTTAACCATGAGACAAGACGGTTACTTACCTCTTGTAACTGTTGTTCTTCAAGATGTTTTGTTCATGTCCATTACAATTAGGTGTGCGCACATCAAGTGCACGGACGTCGGAAACTTTCTCTCTTAGCAGCTCCCGTCAGGACGGCGGGGGAGCCCCCTAGAGTGGCGCCCTTATGGCAGAGTATATAGTACCCTGCCGGCCCGACCCCCCTTCAGTTTCTTCTTGCTGTTGACTCCGGCAGAGGGGAAGGGGGGTGGGTATTGTAATGGACGTGAACACCACATCTTGAAGAACAACAGTTACGAGAGGTAAATAACCATCTTTTCTTCTTCGAGTGATTGTTCACGTCCATTCCAATTAGGTGACTTCCAAGCTTACCATCGGAGTGGGTAGGAGCGACTGATTGAAGGACAGCTCTGCCAACCGCCGCATCATCTCTGGACTGTTGGTTGACAGCATAGTGGGCTGTAAACGTGTGCACTGAAGACCAGGTAGCTGCCTTGCAGATCTCCTGGATGGGGACCTGTGCCAGGAAGGCAGTCGAAGACACTTGCGCTCTGGTTGAATGGGCTGTGATTGCTAGGGCTGGGACCTTGGCCAGCTCATAGCACGTGCGAATGCAGTCTGTGATCCAGGACGATATGCGTTGCGCAGAAACTGGAAGGCCCTTCATTCTATCGGCTATGGCCACAAACAACTGGGTTGACTGGCGGAAAGGCCTTGTGCACTCTATGTAGGACGCTAAGGCTCTTCGAACATCCAGCGTGTGTAAGCTGCGGTGTTGCGGGCTCGTGTGGGGCTTTCGAAAGAACACCGACAGGCAAATGTCCTGGCCCATGTGGAATTGGGAGACCACCTTGGGGAGGAATTTAGGGTGCAGTCTAAGCTGTACCTTGTCCTTATGAAACACCATGTAAGGGGGTTCAGAGGTGAGAGCGCTCAGCTCAGACACCCTCCTTACCGATGTAATGACCACCAGGAACGCTACCTTCCATAAAAGGAAGAGGAGGGAACAAGTGGCTAGGGGCTCAAATGGTGGGCTCACGAGTTTGGAGAGGACCAGGTTCAGGTTCCAGGTTGGGACTGGTGGATGAGAATATGGGAACACCCTCTCCAGTTCTTTAAGGAAGCGCCCCACCCTGGGATTTGAGAACACCGAACACCCATATTCCCCTGGATGGAAAGCTGAGATAGCCACCAGGTGCACTCTGATGGACGAAAGAGACAGGCCTTGTTGCTTGAGGTGTAGGAGGTAGTCCAAAATAATCGGGACAGAAAACTAGAGCGGTTGCAGATGTTTGGGTTCACACCAGCAGAATAACTTTTTCCCCTTTGCCAGGTAAGTTGCCCTGGTGGAAGGTTTCCTACTACCGAGGAGAATCTGTCTCACTGGCTGAGAGCACTGGCTCTCCATAGGATTTAGCCATGGAGTTTCCAAGCCATGAGGTTCAGAGACTGCAGGTTCAGGTGGAGAAGGCGCCCGTGGTCCCGTGTGATCAGATCCGGGTAGAGGGGCAGGGCTATCGGGACATCTACGGACAGCTCTAGGAGGGTTGTGTACCAATGCTGCCGCAGCCAGGTTGGGGCAATCATGATTATCGTCGCCCTGTCCCTGCGAATTTTGAGTAGGACCCGGTGGACCAGCGGGATTGGAGGGAAGGCATATTTCAGCCCCTTACCCCACGGTATTAGGAACGTGTCGGAAAGTGAACCTGGGCTGTGGTTTTGAAATGAGCAGAATTGAGGGCACTGTGTGTTGCTCTTAGTGGTGAAGAGGTCTACTTGGGGATAACCCCACCTTTGGAAAACTGACTGTATGATGTCCGATCTGATCGACCACTCGAGAATGTGGTAGGACCTGCTGAGGCGATCCGCCAGTTCATTCTGTCCCCCTGGGAAGTAGGATGCTTCCAGCTGAATGAACCGGGCTATACAGAAGTCCCAGAGGAGAAGAGCCTCACGGCAGAGGGATGAGGAGCAGGCTCTGCCCTGTTTGTTTATGTAGAACATGGCGGTCGTGTGGTCTGCCAGGACTGTCATGTTGTGACCTTGCAAAGTGGCGTGAAAGGTTTGGCAGGCCAGACGAACCGCTCTGAGCTCCTTCAGGTTGATATGGAGAGGTATCTCGTCTCGCGACCACAGACCTTGTGTCCTCAGATCCCCTAAGTGTGCGCCCCAACCCAGATCTGACGCATCCGTTACTAGCGTCGGAGAAGGTTGGGGCTTGGCGAAGGGGATCCCTGCACCGACCACTACTGGTCGGTCCAGCCACCCACGCAGGGATTCTTGGACCTGTCCTGGTATCGTTACTACAAGGTCCAGGGAGTCTCGGGACGGGCGGTAACATAGTGCAAGCAACGCTTGTATAGGCCTGAGTCTCAGTCTGGCATGCTTGACCACATACTTGCAGGCTGCCATCTATCCTATTAGCTGTAGGCAACACCTGACTGTCATGGTGGGGTACTGAAGCATTGTTCTGACAATCTGCTCTATGGCTTGAAATCTGGGCTCTGGAAGGCTCGCTTTTGCCGAGTCCAGGACCGCATCTATGAACTCTATCCTTTGGGTACGTATGAGTGACGACTTTGATATATTGAGGAGGAGCCCCAGCCTGTGAAAGGTGTCCCTGACCTCATCCTTGGATCGACCTGTCAGTACAGGTACACTCAAATTTGCCTTTTTCACAGGAAGGCCGCCACCACCGCCATGCACTTCATGATCACGCGGGAGGCTGTGGACAGGCCGAACAGGAGTACCGTGAACTGGTAATGTTCTTGGTTTATTACAAACTGGAGGAAGCGTCGGTGTGCCGGATGGATGGCAATGTGGAAATAGGCATCCTTCATGTCGAGGGCAGCGTACCAATCTCCCGAATCCAGCGATGGGATGATAATGCTTAGGGAGACCATGCGGAACTGGAGTTTGACCATAAATTTGTTGAGTCCACGAAGATCTAAAATGGGTCAAAGACCCCCCTTTGCCTTGGGGATTAGGAAGTAATGGGAGTAAAACCCCTTTCCCCTTAGCTCCTGTGGAACCTCCTCCATCGCCCCTATCTCGAGGACTGAACGGACCTCTTGCATAAGGAGTTGCTTGTGAGACGGGTCCCTGAAGAGGGACAGGGAAGGTGGGTCGGAGGGAGGGAAGTATCTCACTTGTACAGTGCATAGGACCCAGCGGTCCGATGTTATACGGGACCATGCATGGTAGAAGTGGGATAGCCGGTTTAAAATCCGGGTTGGATAGATCTGGGAACTGGGTTGGTAGGCTGTCTTCGAGCGCGCCTTCAAAACCCTTCCTTGTTTCCTGGCTGGGGTTTATTCTGGCCTTGGTTAGGCGTGTTATTTTGTGGCCTACACCTATTGTTTCTGTCCCGCCTGCGATATGGGTCATGCCTAGGGCAAGGTTGATACTGCCTCTGCTGCGGAGGCTGGGGCCTGAAAGGCTTCCTCTGGGTTGCTGGTGTATGCATCCCTAGCGATTTCAGCGTGGCCCTAGAGTCCTTAAGGCCATGTAGCCTGGAGTCTGTTTGCTCAGAGAAATGGCCCAAACCCTCGAAGGGGAGGTCTTGGAAGGTGTTTTGGACCTTGGGAGGGAGACCCGATGCCTGTAGCCACGCTGAGTGCCGCATGACCACTCCTGAGGCTATGGTTCTGGCCGCAGAGTTGGCTGAATCGAGGGAGGCTTGCAAACGTGACAAACTCTGAGTGCGAGTCTTGTGGCAGGCGATCCTTAAACTTGGACATAGCGGTCCAAGAGTTGAAGTTGTGCCTGTTAAGGATCGCCTGCTGGTTGGCTATGCATAGTTGTAGGCCCCCTGACTAACAGACCTTTCGACCGAAGAGGTCTAGGTGCATGGCCTCCTTGGCCTTTGGAGCCAAGGCTTGCTGACCCTGGCGTTCCTTCTCATTAACTGCTGAAATGACCAGGGAGTAGGGAGTTGGGTGGCAGAACAGGAATTCGTAGCCCTTGGATGGGGCGAAGTATTTTCTTTCCATCCCCCTGGCCGTTGGCGTGATGGAGGCCAGGGTTTGCCATATAGTATTATAATTGCTTTGTGCGGTCTTTATCAGAGGGAGCGCGACTCTGGAGGGATCTTCAGGAGCCAGGATGTCCACCATGGATCCTCCTATTCGACAGTTTCCTCCACCTGGAGGCCCATGTTGAGAGCAATCCTGCGGAGAAGCTCTTGGGGGGCCCTATGGTTGATCGGTGGTGGTCCTGAGACTGATGTACCCATCACCACTTTATCTGGGGAAGAGGAAGATGTGAGCTACTGTTGGTTGCCCTCGTCCTGACCCTCCTGTAAGTCCCCATAGGCCTGGGCCACGTCAAGGCCCGACGAGGCTGCTACCTCCTGAGGCGTTGTCTGACTTGGTAACGCCAGAGGCATTGGGCCTGCTGCTGTCGGCTGCTCTTGGGGATCCGAGGGCGATCTAGAGAACGTGGCCTCTCTTGCCATTGAGGCGTGCCTATATGGCGACCTGGAGTGGCATCGCGTGCTGGCCACGGTCCGGTGCCTGCTGTAGCCGGAGTGACCAGAATTGGCCTCAGAGCCAGAGGATGCCGATGGAGAGGACCAAGCTGGTGCCGATCCTTGAGCGACCATAGGATGCCACGAGGTGCAGGTCAGGGACCGGTGCCGCGAACCGTACCGGGAGTCTCGGGACCGGGACCCTCGGGACCGGGACCAGTGCCTCTCACACGGTGCCGGGGAGGTGGCTGGCACTGCACTCCAGTGCCGGGTGACTGACGGCATCGTGGAACGGTGTCTAGATGCCGACGAGGGTGCTGCGGGTTCATCCACCTCTGGTGCTGTAATCTCGCATTGGGTCGCAGGTGCATGGGTGCGTTGCGCCGAGCTCAAAGAGGAATGGTGCTGTGAGCAGCGCTGGGTTGGTGACCTCGAGTGGCGCACCATTGCTGGTTTCCCTCTAGACGGCACACACATGGGCGGTGCCAGAGGCTTCTCCCTGCATGGGAGGGGATTTGGCACTGACAGCTCGATGAGGTCCTTCACTGCCTCGAATGTGAACTTCTAGAATCTAGAATATATGAGGCAGAGGTACTAGAGACAACAGCAACCTTCACTAAACAACCCTGATTCATCCTCAGAGCAGGTCTATCCTGTGCACTAAATGAGACCACGAGTCTTGTGGAAAAAATAACATGTCATCATGTAATTATACATCACATCAGAATGCATATGCATAAGGAGGGCAAACTGAGATTTGTGTGCGAGAGAGAAACTTCTTAGGTTTTTAAAAAAGGCAATAAAAAACCCCAGAAAATGTCATCACATGGCATTATGTTGACACCCACAAGAGTCATTAGCCTTTAAATACCTCCTACAGACCTCTCCCACTTAAGTTAACTTAAGTTAACACTTAAGTTAACAGAGTAAATTATAGCAGTAGTGGGTTGTCATCCCCCAAACTTCACCTACCCCTGTCCGCAACCCCCCGCTGCCCTGGAGCCAGGAGTGGGGCTGAGACTCCGGGGGTGGGGGGCATGGACGGGGGTGGGGGGCACGGACGGGGCAAAGGGGCAAAGGCTGGGCCACAGCTGGGGTTGGGTCTGGGGCCAGGAGGGGGGCCATGGCCAGGGGCTGGGGACGGGAGTGGAGCCGCGCCAAGGCTGGGGACAGGGACAGGGGCAGAGGACGTGGTTAGGGCAGGACCAGAGCAGAGCTGGGGGCAGGGAGGGGCTCTCTCCCCCACCCCCAATCCATGGGGGCTGGCTCAGGTCCCGCTGCACCTCCCTGGACGTTCCTCCATGTCCCCAGGGGGCACGCCCCACAGTTTGGGGACTTCTGCTCTAGAGTAGGATGGCTCATTTTGCCAGTGAGTCTCAGAGATATGTGCTGATAGCAGACGAATGGTGAAACTCAGGAAACCTGGGTCCCATTCCAGGTTCTGGAGGGAGTGTTTCCTAGTGGACACAGAGCCTTCTATTCTCCCCAAGTTTGCCCCTACTTCCCCATCCCCTCCAACCTGTCCCTCTCCCAGTCTTGTCTCTTCCTCCCACCTGGCTCTTCATGCCAATCCCATTCTTCTTGCCCTGCAAGTCCTACTCTCACCCCTCCAGACTCTCCATCCTTCTCTCGCTCTCTCTCTCATCTCCCACTCCCAGTGCCTCGCCCAGCCATTTCCCCCTTCGCCCCCAGGTTCTTGACCCCGGTCTCCTTGCCCAGCCAGTCCCAATTTCCCCCCATCCCAGCTCCTCAGTTAATGTCTCTCCATGCCCCACTCCCTGGCCTCCATTTCCCATTCCTACTGGCCCCCAGTCTCCCTCCCTGAGTTCCTCGTCCTATCTCAGTGTCCCTCACCCCAGTTCCTTTTACCAGTTTTTGCCCAGTCAGTCCCAATTCTCACCCCCTCCACACCACAGCTCCTCATCAGTTCTGCCTTCTTTCCTTCCTCTCCCTGTCCAAGAGGTTCTCAGCCTCAGTCTACTTGCCCAGGCATTCCTAGTCTCCCTGGCTCCTCATTTGATCTCAGCCCCTCCTTCCTGTTTCCCTCCCTGACTCCCATTTCCAGTCAATCCCAGTCTCCCCCATCCCAGTCTCCTTGCCCAATCTGTCCCTGTCGTGTAGGGTCACCAGACAGCAAGTGTGAAAAATCGGGACGGGGGTGAGAGGTAATTGGAGCCTATAAGAAAAAGACCCAAAAATCGGGACTGTCCCTATAAAATCGGGACATCTGGTCACCCTACTGTCGTGTTCCTCTGTACCAGATATGGACTGGTCATGGAGCTTGCTTACACACACCAGATATGTTCATTGTAAGACTCTAATGATCTGCCAGGTATGACTGCGGTTAGTTCAAATAAGGCATTTTACACACAGTGCCACCTAGTGGCTAAAGAGTATACAGTTTAATATTCCATTATATCTCCCCCTTTAAAGTTCTACATTCCTAGCATTTACAATATATCACACTGTCTTTGAAGTTCAATACGTATAAAAGTCTGTTAAGTGTCTCTGAATCATACTGGATTTCTAATTACATGACCCAAATGCATAAAAACTTGGTTATCTGGCTGTCCATTAGTTGCAATGAGGGTCTCTGGTTGGTTTGGAATCTGAGTCTTCTTCTTTGTGTTCTGCATCTGCAGTAGTGCTGGACTATATCTAGTAGCCCCTATTGGTGTTTATCTGTAACGCAGAAGAGGAAGGACTGGATCTTCCTACTGTAGGATTTTTTTGGCAGTCTGTACAGCTCTCTCAGCCCCTCCATTCCCGTTCGGAATGACAAATCCTGCTGCAGTGAATTGTGGTCTGTTGTCCATCACTAGTAGTTCTGGAAAATGGAAGTGAGCAAAAGTGCACTTCAGTTTCTTGATAACACTGCAGCAAGTTACATCTTTCAAGTATGTTATTTGATATACAGCACTTGGAAAAATAATCCACAATGACCAGGTAATGATGTCCTCTGACTCTGCACAGATCCGCAGCTAGTCTCTTCTAAGGTCTCTCTGCTAAAGGTGTTTGTACACTGTATGGTTCGAGCAATGTCTCAAGTTGATTTGTATTGTATCTCCTTTCAAGAGTCCAATATCATCAAATCCTCTGTTGAGTTCTTCCACCCTTCTCACTAGGCCAATCCTGGCTGCCATGCTGCAGCTGAGAAAGTTGTTGATCTTTGATCACATGCACTCAATGCATAGCTTTAGTGTTTGTGGTGAACTGTCTCATGCAGTTCAGAATACCTCCAGGGCTAGTTAGAGCTGTGTCAGGTGACTTCAGCTCTGGGAGGGGTTGAAGGTGAATGTAAGCCCCTTCTGATATGACTGTTATATCAGCTCCTGAGTCAATTTCAAAATCAATAGTCTTGCCATGAATATTCTCTAGACAGGTTCTATGTCAGTGGTCCCCAAACTTTTTCGTCTGGCAGGTGCCAGACGATGAGCCACCGCGGACCGTGGCCGGCGGACGAGCATTTGCCAAAATGCCACCGAGAAGCGGCAACATCAATAGGCGTCGCCGCCAACAAGCAGCGTCATCCAGAGGCGTCGCTGCCTAAATGCCGCCGATTTTCGGCAGCGACGCCTCCGGATGACGCTGCTTGTCAGTGGCATTTCGGTGGATTCTCGTCCGCCAGCCAGTACGCGGGTGCACATAGATGCCCCGGCGGACGCCATGGCGTACACGGGCACACAGATGCCCTGGCGGGCACCATGGCACCCACGGGCACTGCGTTGGGGACCATTGTTCTATGTCATCACAAGGGATATATCCCAGAAACAATACTCTTCATTGTCTGTAGCACGAGTTAACTCCCTTAGTGCTTTGGTGTGGCAAACAGCTGCAAAACCTCCACATTTCATGCATTTATTACACCGTGTCTCTCTGGCTGGACATGCATCATCTCTTGGGATATGACTTTCCACACCTTGTGCATGTAGACTGGAATCTGTCCCTCTTAGCCAGGGAGTTCTCTCTGATTGCCTCAGAGGTTTTATGATAATGCCTTAACACTCAAGTGTTAACATTCAGCATTTTGCCCTCATTCTTGAATTCTCTGGGGAAACCATGCTCTTCCATAAACCACATTTCTCTGAGGTACAAAGTACAGTAGACCCTCAAAGATATGATCACCAGAGTTACAGATTGACCGGTCAACCGGACACCATGTGAAACCAGAAGTAGCCAATCAGGCAGCAGCAGAGACGGGGGAAAAAAGCAAATAATGTACTGTGCCTATATTGCATCTTAAAAGATAGGCACATCTGGGCTTCCTGTCCCTGTTCCCGTCCCCACACGCAGGGCAGCCACTTACAGCAAGAGGCTGGGACTGCCAGCCCAAGGCAGCCAGAGCCAACAGGGCAGGAGCAGTTCTGGGGTCTGCGCTGCTTTCACTTCTCCCACCGGGAGGGGGCCATGCTGTTTTCTCTCTCTCTCACACACACACACACACAGGATGCAAACTCATGTAGGCACTGATTGGCACACATTGAAGAAGATACCTGTTATGATAAATAAAGAGGGGGGTAGCTCCCTTTTATGGACACCCAGCCAGTAACTATAAAATCCCTCTTAGTAGCAGTTCTCTAATGGCTCTATCTGTAAAGGGTTAAAAAGTCTCACTACTATGCACAGGTAAAAGGAAGTGAGTGGGCACCTGGCCAAAAGAGCCAATGGGAAGGCTAGAACTTTTTAAAACTGAAACAAAGACTCCCCTTTGTCTGTTGTTTGTTGTTTTCCAGTGGAGAGGCGGACAGGGCAGAGCTATGCTGTGAGAAGCTTGGGCCAGGTATGAAAAAATTATCAGTATCATACCTAGGAACTACTCATTTAAAACCCCAGATATGTAAGTAGATCAGGAAATGTCTAGGAAGATGTGATTAGGTTTCTCTCTTTATTTCTTTATGGCTTGTGGACTTCTTTGTGCTAACCCCTGGTGCTTTTGTTTTGCTTGTAACCTTTAAGATGGACCTCAAGAAAGCTATTCTTGGTGCTTAATCCTTGTAGTTGCTCTTTTAAAATCTAGCAATAGCCTGAGTTTGGTGCTCTTGGGGCAATTGGCCATCACATGCCCCAGCTCATTACATTTAAAGCACTGCCTAGCTGACTGTGGGCTGGGGCGAGGTGGGTGGTTGGAGAGTAGGGTGGTGGGACAAGAGGGCATCTGGGGTCTTCCTAGCTGTGTGGAGGGCTCCTCCTTGCGAGGTGGGGCCTTGGGTTGACCCCAATGGTGGGGTGTCATCTCGGGTTGCCCCTACTGGTATTCCCACCAACTGCTACTGGCTTTCTTCTTCTCCGCCACCTTCACCCATTTGGCTCCAATTTTCCCCGCCTCGATTACAGTTTTGGGCTTCCCATTTAGGCTGTATCTTTCTATTTTCTTAGGAACACGCTTTAAGAACTTCTCCATTTGTATTAAGAGAGACAGATCTTCCAGAGACTTAACATTTGCTCCTGATATCCAGGCATCCAATTTTTTACAATGTGGTAGGTGTGTCGGGAAAATGCCACGTCTTGTTTCCACCTTAGGGCTCTGAACTGCTGACAGGCATGCTCGGGTGTTAGCCCCATCCTAATTCTGTCCTTTTGTTTAAAAAGTTAGTACTCATTCATGTGTTCTTTAGGCATTTCAGCTCCCACCTCTGCTAAGCGTTCACAGAGTTGTGGTTTCACCTCCACCATACACTGGTCTCTAGGGACGTTGTATCCAAGGCAGGCCCTTTCAAAAAATTTTAAGAAGGCCTCTATATCATCACCTACCCTGTATGTGGGGAATTTCTTGGAATGGGGAGTGGTACCTTTAGGAGGACTGTTAGGGCTTCCTGGCTGACCCAGCTTAGCCCTTTCCAGCTCTAAGCGCTTCAGCTCCATTTCCACCTCCAAACTCTTCTCCTCCACTTCCAAGCGCTTCGCCTTCGCTTCCACCTCCAAGTGCTTCATCTGTAGGAAGAAATTCCTGTCTTCCACAGTTAGAACTTGGGTGTCCATAAAAGGGAGCTACCCCCGCCCTTTTATTTATCACACCTGTCCATCTCCAGTTTCTTTGAGCAGCTTGGTAGCAATATGCAATTTTGAAAAATATTATTTCCAGTCTGTCCATTGTGAAAGTCTGTCAAAGCTGAAGTTATCTGGGGCACTAGGAGTGGCATGTTGATGCGATCCTGCAAATTTTGTTGGTGTTTCTTTAATTTCTGTTCTTAGTTTACACCCGACACCATGTCATTTTCCCCTCTATCAAATATGGACTGGTCACAGAGCTAGCTGATACACACCAGATGTGTTCATCGTAAGATCCTTTAATGTTCTTCCAGATACAGCTAAGGTGAGCTCAAAGAAGGCATTTTACACCCCGTGGCATCTAGTGGCTTAACAGTTTAGTATTCCATTACAGGCTCCCTGCTCTCAAGGTCTGGCAACCAGCCCCAACTTGGCCTACACAGCCAGAGCTGCAATCACAGGGAAAGTCCTGCTCAGCCCCAGGCTGGAGCATGCTTATTGCAGATGGCCTCTAAATTCTCCAAAGATTCCAAGTTCTAGTAAGTTTCTACTGAACATGCGTCAATTGCAATTTAAACAAAAAATAACTTGGCTAAATTTGGGCAAATTTTCACTGGGACAGCAACACTACTTAACGCAAAAGCCACTACCCTACTAAGTTTCAAGTCCCTGGCCCAAAATATGGAAGCACAAGAGCTACTGAAGGAAAAACTGAGGAGAATCTTTTAACATGGGACAAACAGTGTATTTTCCACTAACCTCATCCCAGAAATGGCTAAACTGTTGTGGCTGAGCACCCCCACCGCCCAAAAAATCAGCCTGAAGCAGATACCCAGCATGGAAAATTTCAGCCCAAACAATTGAAGTCTAGCAAAGTTATAAGCAACTGAAAACAGACGGAAGTGTCAGGAATGCTAATAGGAAGAGTCAGGCAACCTTAATAATAATAATCAATCTCACCTATAATATACATTCTAGAGAACCTACCACTTCATAAGGTAAAAAATTATATCAAATGTGTATTTTCTGTCTCTCATAGCTGAGAGATTTGTTTCCAAACAGGACAATATTGTTTTTATATAACATTTATACAAGAATCATCATTATCCATAGTTTTACACTATATAAAGAGTATCATAATACAACCAGGAAACCGCAGTTTCCGTTATTCACAGTTTGTATTTTATTAATGTCTTACGACTATCTTAGAGCAGGGCGATTAGAGTGCCAGTATTCTTCCTAAAATCACCAAAGGTAAATTTAATTTTAAAGAATTAGAATGATGTTTATCTTCTAAAATATTGTTTACAGAAGTTCTTTCCTTTCCCAGGTCTTTTGGGATTTTGTTATTGGATCATGTAGGTCAACAACTGCAGCTGTAATGATTTCAGTTTTAACCTTCTGTGGAGAAAAAACAAACCTGGGAAGAAGCAGCTACCCACCGGGCAGATCTGGATTTGCCACTGGACTGCAGGATTTTCTTTCACTCAAGTAAAATTGAGTAGCTAATTGTAACATGGCAGCTGTCTGCGAGGATGTTTTATAGTCCTACAATGGTGAGGATCACATGATTACAAAACAAATTTAGCCCAGGCGAGTGCACACAGTTATCATAACACAAAGACACAGAGTGTCAAAGTTGTCTCCTTCTTAAACAGAAATCTTGACTTTATGTATATCTGACTGCTGTTCTTCTAAGCAGACTGGCATTAAGAAAACTGCCACTATTTAAGAACTGCAAACTTGGAGCTGCTCTGAGATGGTTTCCCTTGCCCAAGTCAAAGAAGCTCAGATACAGAGTAAGTGCTTAAGATTTAAGACTTTATTCTGTTTCAATCTGCTGGTAGGAAAATGACTTCTATAGACCTGAGAATGGTACAGAAAACACCACAAGAAAAAAAAAGCATTTGTCCTCACTATCATCCATACAGAAGTAAACAAGAAAAAATAAACAATGTGAGAAGCTGCTAATAATGACCCTAAAGGGTGCCAAATTACGTTTATTGAAAGTATTGTACAGTATCATTTGCTTGAAGGTCAAAATATAGGATCCTTATTTCATCCCAATAAGTGCACTGAGGGTAGCAGTCTCAAATTTTATTTGATCTTATTTAGTCCGATTGTCGTTACCTATTTTTACATTTTGGGGGGAAATTAATTTGATACTCATAATAGAGATGTAGATCCATCACCCCAGAATTTCTAGCTATCAGTATCTCACTATATACTTTAAGTTTTTCAAGTCATACCATTCACCATTATATCTCATATTCAGTGATTTATTCACATATAGAACTGTAAGTGCCATGTTTAGGTTTGAAGGAATTGCTCAGTGCTTGAAGAATCATTGTATTAAAAAAAACCAACAGGGTATAAAATAAGACAACAATGTCTCTCAGAATTTAAAATTTTAAATATATTAGATATTGGTCCCATCAGAACTTGATTATGTCTTTTTAAGGGCTACTGCATCCAAAATTAAACTTGCTTGAAATACATAATATTGCACAGTGAAAAAAACAAAAAACTTTGTACAAATGTAATGTAGCTCTCAGTGTTTTTATTATCCTACTAATTAAGACTTTTCCATATTATGCAAAATATCTTTGCCGTTTAGCCATTAGCAACATATTCATACAATATATTTCATATAGATGAAAACAGGCAAAATTTTAAGTGACAAAACGATGTGAATGCAGTAAATCTTTCTTTTCAGTTAAGATTAATATAACAGTCATGACATAGGGTTCTATCCAGCAAAAAGTCTTCCCCCAAGTAAGCAATGGACAGCCATAGATGTTGGCTCAATAACTGGCAAACTCAACCCAGGGAATGACTGTTTTTTCAGGTTTGTAAAAGAAGGGCATCAACAACATCCCCCCCCCCCACACACACACACACAGACAAAAACCACACACACCAAACCCAGTAACTCTTCACCATTCTGTACAGAAGCACAGGCAGGCAAAAGGGTAAAAGGGCTCATAAAAATTAGCTGTGCATCTTCTACTCTATGAAACTCCCTCTACTAGACCTGCTCTTCTTAACCCATTGGATTTTACAGCCTGGGGAATTTCCTGCAGCTCTAGATGTGAAGTAACTAACTTACAGGCCACAAATAGCCTGTACATAAATAAATAGGGCTGAACTAACTCTTCTGCGTGGCTCCCTATGGTTGAAAAGGACCAGCCTCCCTCCCCTTACCTCCTTAACTGGGAGTGAGGGTAGGAAGAAACTTCTACTCCAATCCGCCAATGGAAGTTGGGCGGGGGGCTTCATCTATCATCTGTCCACTGACATGAGTGCCTTCTAATTTTAATCCTGATCACACTATTTTCCACAAGTGTGTTAATGTCGGGGAATTACAGTGGCCCATTTCATTTCCCTGGATCTCATTATGGAACCCATCCTGCTTCATGCTGGACCCCTTTTTATATTTCTCCTTTCAGTGACCAATATTTAGTCATGTTGGGAAAATCCTGCTCCCCGTATTACAACCCTGAATGACTTATTGACCCTCGCCTGGGAAGAGGACAGCAATAGGTGACTATAATGTCTGAACCAACAGTCAATGACCACTACTGAAGGGGAAGCTCTTTTTCTGAATAGGCAGTACATCTCAGTGGTTTTGACCTTTGAAGCTCTGAGCTTCCAAGGGTAAACAATCATGGAAGCTATTTTTGGCTCAATAAGTCCCATAGTGCACCAAAGGACCAAGTCCTTTTAAAGCAGCAGTGTTCATTTTAAAAAGATACAGGATCACATGAATCACATGCATAGAGCCACTTGAGTGATACTTTTTTGAACAGGGCATCAAAATAGTTAAAGAAAGCCCGTACATGCTATTCCATCTTGAAATAGTTGAAGCATGAAGTACATAAAGCAGCTTAGTTCAGAAATAAGATGAAAATTTTTTTTGCCTCTGTTACACTGAGATCCAAAATCCTTCAACTACATTCTTCTCCAACCATAAAAACTCTTGCTCTTGTCGGTTGTTCTGTTTTTGTTTATCTTTGAAAGCTGAGAAATAAATCAGCATCAGCGAGCATAATATGGCCCTCAACTTTGGAGGCACATACAGTAAGTCTAGTTTTTCAAGTTGCAGTGGACAAAATTACTGACAAGATGCATAATTCTTTTAAAATACTCTTTTAAAAGCTAACTAGTTATTATTAAAGCAGATTGTATAATATTTCTTATGGAATTTCAAGTGTGGTAAGATGGTGATAAGTTCATGTCACACTTGCTTGTCACCAGTATATTAGAGCTATTATTTTCTTTTGAAGTAACAGCTACAAACCTAATTTAATTTGATAAAACATGTTAACAGTACTATATCATAATAGGATAATTTCTGACCTTTACATAATTAAGATTATTTTGTCAAATGATAAATATGATACTCATCCCCTAAATTTCTTCATCCGAATTCCCAATACTAGAAGAAAAAAAGACCCCAAGTTTAGAAGGCTGGATGGCTGACAGACTTGTTGGCAATCACCTTTTCACACATCTAGCTCAGTACTAAATAAATTTTCCTCTGACTGCTGTTTAATGACCAGTATAAAATGAGATAGCGGTCCCCATGTAATTTTAGTGGGGAAGTTGCCATATCATTAAAATCAGCACTGCATCTGGCATCTGTTTTGGCAGTCTCAGCACATAGGCCAAGGACAATCAGGATAAACTGCACACTAATCCAAAAAGTGGATTGGCAGGTCAGTGAGTGGAAGTAGGTGCACTACTGGTGCCTGTGCTATGTCTGTTTTGTGAATACTTATGAAGCACAAAATTGTGTTCAGTCAATTATATTGCTTGACTTTTTACATTATTATTGATCTTATACTTTTAAATAAAATTGATTTTTCTCTTTCAGACAAACTGTGGTCTAGTTCACCAAACATAGGGGGTAGGAGCCAAAGCATCCCAAGTTTTTATTCCTTTTGTAACACTGAATCATCTCTGACTGGGTAAATCACACAGAGACTGAGTTATCCCATGAGTTATCCCACTGATTTCAATTAAATTACTTGTATGAGTAACCGCTCACCAGTCCGATTAAGGGGTTCACAATCTAGCTCAAATTCATCCCTGATGTAACACCACTGAGTTCAACAAGTTAGTTACCAGGGTGAATTTGACACCCTGTGTCTCAACATTCTCCTTTGTAAATAGGGGATTATATTAGTTATCTACACAAATGTATTGCTATGATCAATCAGACCATGTTGACATCTCAGGAGACTGAAGTCCTCAGTGCAGATGCAGCATAGACGGCACTAGTGGAAGTTTCCCCATAGACTTACCAGAATGTTTACATCTTTGTTACAATTTATTATTTACATAGCACTGTATGTATACACAGTGCTATACTATGAGTAAAATTAGCCAAACATATAGAGTCCCTGTATCAAAGAGTTAAAATTCTAAATGTGCATGTAGATGCATTTAGCACATCTGACAGGCCCCTTATAAATCTAAATGTAGCCCCAATTCAGCCTATGCTTAAGTACTGTCCTGAATAGCGGTGCCTCCTTGAATTGGGACTATATGGGTTATAGGATAGTTCAGTGTCTATGCCCAATCAATTCTTGGCCTCTCTCACGTATTGAGAGAGATTTAGTAATGGTATTGTTGAGTATATAAAGATTGCCAAAGGCACACAGACTTTTGGGCTGTGTTGGTTTTTTTTATTAGTACAACTCAAAAACAAACAAATACAACTAATGCCAATTGTGGTGATGGGTGTTATGAGGTGAATACCTGTCCACCATAACTCAACTGGCACCATCAACTCATTTCACATAGACCAAAGAATTACCATAATGCTTCACACATAGTAAAATGATAAACCTAGCAACAGACTGTATGGTGTGACTAGGAGAGAGTGGGGAAAATTGATTTTTTAATTCAATTTTAGACAAATTACTTCTAGAAACACTTTATAAGTATCTTTGAAGTTAATTATTCACAATTCAGCTACTCAGATAAAACCATTCAGCCACTTTGCTTTCTGATTTTATATACTAATATCTGGACTGCTTGTGTGTCTGCATCCTATAATTCTAAAAAGGAAGAGCTGAGTAGTAATATCTTCAAAATAAATCCTTTCAGTTTCTAATACAGTGGTTTTCAACCTTTTTTCATTTGTGTACCCCTAAAATATTTCAAGTGGAGGTGCAGATCCCCCTTTGGAAATCTTAGACAGACAGTCTGCAGACCTCCAGGTTTCCACGAACCACAGGTCAAAAAACCACTATTCTAATGCACTGCCTAAACACAAATGAAAGGGGAAAAAAGGATAAATGTAGCCTGCTGTTCATGTTTGACTGTAGTTGCAGCATTCCATTCACAGACAGTTCCTATGTTCCGATCTGAACCTCATATTACAGTGTACAGTAATAGAACATGTTTAGCAATGATAGAATAAACAGCATGGTGCACCTTCCTGAAAGATGGGAAAAAAGGAAATGTAAGGCCAAATTCTATGCTCAGCTACACCCACATATCTTAGTGACTTTTGTGATGTACGGTAGGACCTCAGAGTTACGAACACCAGAGTTACAAACTGACTAGTCAACCACACCCTTCTTTTGGAACCGGAAATATACAATCAGGCAGCAGCAGAGACCCAAAAAAAGGCAAATACAGTATAGCACTGTGTTAAACGTAAACTATTTAAAAAAATAAAATAAAATTTTTCATCTGCATAGTGAAGTTTCAAAGCTGTATTAAGTCAACGTTCACTTGTAAACTTTTGAAAGAACAATCATAACATTTTGTTCAGAGTTATGAACATTTCAGAATTACAATCAACCTCCATTCCTGAAGTGTTCATAACTGAGATTCTACTTTATAGGTATAAGTGATTCAGTAGTTAGTCCTTATGCTTTGAGATTAAGCATTTACACTGTTTGATTCCGTCCTGTTAACAACAGAATTAATTTTTTCTAACTTGATATTTAAAAAGTGTTAGGCTAAGGAATTTATGAAATGAATCACTATATTTAAACTTCTGGTATCATGTTAAGCATATCATGCAATTCTCATAAATCCCAATAGTAATTTGCTGTTTTGTATCACAAAACTACACAGCATAATAGAATTGTTAAGTCTGTATATGTAAGAAAAGTCAAAGATCACAACAGAAGCTGGAAAATGAACTCATTTCCAAAGTTGTTATATCATCAGGATATACAGTACAGCTGGTGACAGAGGCCTGACACTCTGCCTATGAACAAACACGGAAACTCTGTTTCCAGAATGCTTTTCACATCTGATTACAAAAATATAAACAAAGTTCTACCTAAAACAGATACATTGAAACACAAGTTGTCCAAAATGTGAATATTAATTATTCATTAAACTACAGCAAATTTTGCAATAAAATTGCATTAACAACTTTATCCACTAGATGGCACAAGCATCTCAGTTTCAATAAAAATATACTTAAGCTTGGGCTATCTGATTTCAGATACTCTGCCTGTCTCCCCTTGTAAGTATTTTCACACTTGCTTCTTATCAAACTGTCTGTACTGAACCATCTTGATTATCACTTCAAAAGTTTTTTTTCTCTTACTTAATTGGCCTCTCAGAGTTGGTAAGACAACTCCCACCTGTTCATGCTCTCTGTATGTGTGTGTATATATATCTCCTCAATATATGGTTCACTCTTTATGCATCCGAAGAAGTGGGTTGTAGCCCACGAAAGCTTATGCTCTAATAAATTTGTTAGTCTCTAAGGTGCCACAAGTACTCCTGTTATTTTTGCCTGTTTCTTGTAATTTACAAGATTTGCAGACAGATTAGCTATTACAATATTGTGTTAACAGAATGCATGAGATGAAGATACATGCTGTGATTAAGATTTAGAATAAATACATGTATTTTCACACTTAGACCATTTACACTTGAAAGTTTTACTGGCATAGCTATGGTGGTTAGGGGCGTAATTTTTTTTAAACAAACGTATCTATACCAGCAAAAGCCCTAGTCTACACACAATTATACTGGTATAACTGTGCTTATACCAAAATAGCTTAGGCTTGGTCTACACTTAAGTGGCATAACTATGTCACAGTTAGAAGCATGAAACTGGTATTGGCAAAAAAAGTTCTTTTGTTAGGATGGGCTGTGGGTCCACTATGGGGGCTTATTGCTATAGATACCGATAAACCCCTTAAGTGTAGACAAGGCCTTATCCTGGTTGACAGAACAACCATATGAGTATAACTGCATCCATACTAGAAAGTTTTGCCAGTGTAACTAAGCCCACAAAACCCTCCTAAGTGTAGACAAGTTCTTAGAAGCCACATAACAACCTGTAAGCTGACTTGAAATTTAGGCCTTGTCTGCACTAAAGAGTGGTTGCCACTACAGCCTTACTGGCAAACCCTTCGAGAGGAAATGCAGGTGCAGTTCTTTTGCTAGGTACACCTTATACCAGTTCCCCAAACGAAATAAGTTACGTTGGTTAAAGGCAGTTTTGCTGACATAACTGTCTACATCAGAGTTTTTGCCAGCACAGCTGTCAGTAAGGGATGTGGTGTTTTCCACACTCTGAACCGATATAACTATGTCAAGAAAACTTAATATAGACGATGCCTGAGTGGATATGAATGTGGATAGCTGGTAAAAGCTTGTCTATTCATACAGCTGATGTGGTTTTTTTAGGGAAACGTTTCAAGGGAAGTTAAGTCCTAGTTTTCAAATCTGTAAGCCTAAAATTAGGCACATAAATATGTATTTAGGCACCTGAATATAAAAGGCCTGTCAGAAGTGCTAGGCATGTAGATCTCCCACAGACATTAATGGAAGCTATGGTTAGTCAACTTTTGAGATCAGGCTACTTTTATTGCAGAACAGTTACAGTATGAGCAACTACCCAAAGTGCAAGCTTCTTCACAGTCTCCTTCCTGTTCTTGAAGGATCAACTCTTGATAAGAGAGCAGTTGAAGTTCCATTCCTCTTTGACTGTTGTCCTTTCCACTGAGGCTGCCAACCAGAGCTTTGGTATCTGTCCATAAGAAGTAGACTGAGACCTCTAACCATTTTCAGGTATGGCATCAACAGCTGTTCATAGGGCAGCAACTTGCATTTATTAGCAAGCTGGCCAGGATTTGAACCAGTGATCTACAAGGTTCTGTGGCCCATTACCAACCTATAGAGCCATCTGGCCAATACCAGATCAGAGATTTAACTTGAGCCAGGTAGGAAAAATAAAATAAAATTATTTTTATACACCCCCCCATCCTTAATTATGTCACTAATGAATAAGTATGGAAGGCCAACAGCTAACCACATCTGTTAATGGACATATTACTAAAGCAAGCTTCCATGTTTTGACAGGCCAGAAGGTAGAGGAACAGATTTAGTGTGCTTCACAGCAAATATAAATTAGTTTCCGTAATTTGGTTATCTTCCAATTTTCTAATTTTATTTTACTTGTCACACACAAATTGTGAGATGTCCTGTGGCAATACTCCACCACAAAATGGAAATGTGGGTTCAATCTCCAATCAGAAAATGCTTCGAGTCTGAATCAATTTCCATATTGGACTTTCTTTCCTGCAATTACTTTAGGGCTTGTCTATACTTACCGCGCTGGTTCAGCGGCAGGCAATCGAACTTCTGGGTTCGATTTATCGCGTCTTGTCTGGACGCGATAAATCGAACCCAGAAGTGCTCGCCGTTGACTCCGGTAATCCTGCTCGGCGCGAGGAGTACGCGGAGTCGACGGGGGAGCCTGCCTGCTGCGTCTGGAACGCGGTAAGTTCGAACTAAGGTACGTCGACTTCAGCTACGTTATTCACGTAGCTGAAATTGCGTACCTTAGTTCAAATTGGGGGGTTAGTGTAGACCAGGCCTAAGTGAGAAAGCTGAAGAATTTCAAATAGAAACAATATCTAGAGGAAACAAGAAGTATACAGGACTGAACATTAGAACACAAATGCCATTGTATATGTAAGCAGGGTCTGAATGAGCTCTCCCCTGACATCTAGTGGTGAGCTGGGGAAGAAGACTTCAGGAGCTGACCTCGTTTGCATAGACACACCCACTCTGCCTAGGTGAGCAGCCTGATGGAGCTGCTTTGTCCAAATGATCATTTTTGGCAGGTGGTGAATTGCAAATCACTTTGTTATTGAGTGCAGAGGTAATAAGGGGTTGTTATCCTTGTTGTGTGAATCAAGGGCAGCAGAACTTCCCTTGCTAAACAGGGGTGCCAAAGCCCAGAAGAGATGAGAGAGGGTGGGGACAGATGTTTGTACTTAATGTCTTAGGTAGGGCCTACAGCACCATTTGACCATTGCCCTCTCCACTGTGTAATTACAGAGATGATTAAGACTCAATTGAGAGTCTTGTGTTGCAGATCAATAGAGCTGAAGTCACTGAAACCCAGGTCTAAGTATTAGACCTGCTATGGGACAGTGTCTCTGATAAGAGAGACTGCCCAGCCTGCACTAGCAGTGAGGCTCCCTTACTAACACCTGAAATCACAGAAGGCTGTGTTAAGTAGTGGGAACTCAAGACATCCTGAGGAACTGGCTCAGTGGCTGGAAGAACGAGCAAACCTTCTTCTCCCCACCCCCCATGATGGGAGGGGAATTCACGCAAAAGCACCTCTGAACTCTGGTCTCCACTGACGGAAGACAACAACAGAGTGGAGTGAGGTGAAGGGAAGGGCATTTTAAAGGAACTTTTGGTTATTGAACTTTAGAACCTCAGGCAAAATTTACTGCCCAAAATACTCTGGTGTAGGTGTTTTTGCTCATGGTCTTATGCTTATGAACCCTGCTAATGGCATTTTCCCAAGTTAATGCCAGGTTACTTTCCCCCTTTTAATAAAAAGTTTCTTTTCTACACACAGACTCTGTGATTGCAAGTGGGGAAACATCGCCTCTTTCAGGTGCACAGGGGATGGTGTGTAATTTTCCCAGGTTACTGGGTGGGGGCTCAAGCCGGCTTTGTGTTGTATTGTTAAAAAGGAGCCCCCTAGATATTGAACCCAGCCCTTATTGCTGCCGACTCCACCTGGCAGATGTGTTACATATGTATATTGTAATACTCACTTATAGAAATCAAAGGATTTATTGGGACACTGCAAGTAACAACTCCAAAACCACAAGCAGGACTAAAACTTCCTACAATGTCCCTCCACCCCAAATCAGCTACAGCAACATAATATCAAAGACAACAACTTAGCACTAAGATAAATCACCAGCTGTTGGTGGAGGTGTTGACTACATATGCTCCAACCAACTACTCTCTGCTATCTCTCAACTGTCAGAAACTGTCCCTTTTCCCTGACTTCATATCTCTGAAAATTTGTTAGAAACAACTAGTTTCCAGGTGGTAAACAGTCCTGGAGACTTTAAAGTCTTAATTATCAACAGAACAGATACCCAGACAGAACATGCAGCTTCTGATCACAACTCAATTGTATACTGTAACCGGCCAAAATGCTTCAGCAGTGGCCTGAAGGGAACTTTTCTGTGGGTGAGAGGGTAGTTTCGTACAGCTTAGGAACAGCAATATTAGATGTCCAAGTCTAGGTTGACAATGCAGTTAACTGGATTGAATAGTTACTGAATCACTGAAATCAAGAGTGAGAAATAAGTGTCCTTTGTGATGATGTATTTTCTAATATATCCACCTTTCTAAAAGAAACTGACCTGACAGCACCTACTAATTTCACACAGGCCACTCAGACAGTAGTAACTTTTGGTCAAAACCAATGTGGGCCAAATTCAAGCAAGTGAGCCAGAGGTTTTCAATCTGTGGGGCACACCCAACAAGGGTTTCAGTGGCATAGGCAGTCACGGCTACCAGGACCAAGCTCCCTGCACAACTTGCTCCCCCACAGCTGCAGCTGCAACAGCCACCAATCGTCAGTTACCCTCCTCTGCTGAGAAAGCAAGCAAGGACTCTATGCGGGGAACCAAAGGCTGAACTAACCTGGGATTACTGACTCCGCTGCCAGAGCCCCTTCTGACCTCAGTCCTTCAGCACAGCTCTGTTTGCTGCCTCTATGAGGGGGGAGGGGCAAAGCAAGGCAGGCAGGGAGCCAGGTCCTGGCAGCTGAGACTACCGCTGCAGAGTGGAAGCCTTCCTCAGCTGCAATGTGGTGAGTAACTAGGGTTGTCAGGTGTCTGGTTTTCGACCGGAACACCTGGTCAAAAACGGACCCTGGCGACTCCAGTCAGCACTGCTGACTGGGCCGTTAAAAGTCCAGTTGGTGTGGGGCTGGCAGGCTCCCTACTCGGTTCCGCAAAGCGGTGACATGTCCCTCAGATCCTAGGTGCAGGGGCAGAGACTCCACACACTGCCCTCGCCCCAAGCTCCGGGGGCAGTATCTGCAAGCGGAGGCAACATGCAGAGGCGCCTGGCCCCTCTGCCTAGGAGCCGAGGGACGTCACCACTTCCAGGAGCCGCCTAAGGTCAGCGCCACCAGGAGCCTGCACCCCCAGCTGGCATTCACCGCCCCTCCCCCAGCGCGGTGAAAATGAGTGAATGGGAGAGGATGGGGGAGAGCGAGTGACAGAGGGAAAGGGGATGGAGTGAGTGGGGTCAGGGCCTCGGAACAGGGGCAGGGAAAGGGTGTTTGGTTTTGTGCTATTAGAAAGTTGGCAACCCTATGAGTAACCTCTCACCTCGCATAGGTACTAGGTACCCCTCCCCGCCCACAAATACCAGGCACCCCTTGTACCAGCCCTATCCCCCATGAGTACTGGGCACCTCTCTCTTCGCCACCCCACCCTTGGCCTTCATGAGTACTTGGCATCCTTCTACCCCCCCCTCGCCCCTGCACCCATGAATATAGGGCACCTCTACCCCTCAGAGGAGGGGGCTCACTGGACATGGAATCTTCAAATGGGTAGCTCAGAAAAATAAGCATGGGACCCTCTGCTGTAAGCCAAACAATTAAAAAAAAATATCTTAAAAAAAAAATCTTTAAAACCTATAGTACTAAGAGACAGAACAAGGTCAGGTCTCATGTCACACTTATCAGAAAACTGGCCGGAACATCATGGGGCTCCAGTCCACAGACCCATAAAACCACAACAATTGCCTTGGGGTATTCCGTGGCTGAATACTGTGTGCCAGTGTGGCCCCATAGCAGTCGCACTAATGTCATTGATACTCAACTCAAAAACGCCATGCACATAGGGTCAGGGATGCTCTAAGATAGGACTGGGAAACAGTCAACTGGAGTCTATCGCACATACAGCCTTCACAAATTAGAAGAGCTGCCCAGACATCTCGCTGTCTCAACCATATCAATGCAAACACAAGGATCCCGTTGCACAATGACCTGCAGAACCCGCTAAAGAAGATTAAAATCCACATCCCTCTATGGAACCGCATCAAAACCTTTACATTCAACTTCAACACTGAGGCTCAATGGAGAGCCACATGGACCATTTCGACTGCTCAGAACAAACAGCTCATCCTTGAGCCTGCCAAGGAATCCCCGGGTTTTGACTTATGTCAGTAAAACTGGTGCGGATTGAATCGCATGAAGACATCTCATGGGAAATGTGGAAAAACCCTCTTTAAACAGTCACCTGAGGTCACCAGGCACAAACAATGAAGCACATCATATCTGAGCATCCCCTTCGTTCTTTTCCCAGGGGCCTGAAGGACATTCATCAGCTCACTGCTGCAGCAATGTCAAATCTAGATAAAAAATGGTAAACGTTGCTACCTATCCAAGCCATATGAAAGAAGACGACAGAACAACTTTTCAATTTTTCACGTTAAGAATAACTTTTGGGATGGATCCTATTTAGTTATTTTTTAGAACTCTTCTGTGAAAAAAACTTAGCTCCATAGCAGTGCAAATTATAGCATACATATGTAAATAACTACTTTGATTCAGGTTAAAAACAATAAGCAAGATTCTGCCTTCAGGGAAACCTATTTATGCCATGAGATTGCATAAGTTTAATGGAGGGCAGAACATGGCCGCAAACATAGGTATCTAACAATTTCAGCGGGCATAGCTGTGGACTCTGTGCTTGGAGGTAGCAGAACTCTGAATGGTGCATTTGGTCCATCTGTAGATTGTTTGAGTGTTCTCTGTGTTGCAGCTGCATAGCTGGGACGTGGGTCCCTGAGTAAGAAGCCAAGGGCTTACTAAGGGCTGCAAGGCTCTGGCCCTTGGAGCTTTGATCAGCCGTACTGTTTGAAGTCTGAGTGGTTAATCGCGCTCTCGTGGTGAGAGGCAGAGCTGAGCTGCAAGAAGCAGGAAGACTTATTATAAAATAAAAATCACTTGCTAGCTAGGCAAACTTGAGAGCTTCAAACAAAGGCAGAGAGAGCGAGTGAGAGAGGCTCTCTTTCCAGGGTCAGCTATACATACAATTTCAAGAAAGCCAGCAAGTATAGTGGTGGTAACTTGCTTCGGATGTGCCATGTTCTCTTTCCTACCTGAAGCCAAAAGGGACTTCCTATGCATGAAGTGCAAGTTGGTGGCTGTGCTAAAGGAAAAGATTCTTGAATTGAAATAGAGATGCTATGGAGAATCAGAGAAGTTCCTAGACAACCAGATCTGGGAAACATCAGTACCTCAGGTTCAAGGAAGAAAGTAGCTGGTCACCAAGCAAATATATATGAATGAATGAATGAATGAATGAATGAATGAATGAATGAGAGAGAGTGTGTGTGTGTGTGTGTGTGTCAGAAAGGACACCTGGCAATTCATAACCACCAGATGCAAGAGGTCACAGTAGCAATCTACTTGGCTGGAGACATACAAAGATGGGCAGGCTGTGGCCACCACAGAGAAGAGGACCAGGAGGAATTCTACATAGCTAGAAGTTTCCAATTAATGTCATGTTCTCAATGTGGAAACTGGAAGGGACCTCTCAAGATCCAGCTAGTCCAAGGGAGCAGGAGGACACACCTGTGGATGGCAGCACAGCCAAACCTGTAAGAAAAATCAAGCTTGCCTATAAGAGTTCTCCAACCATCCAATGAAGATGGACTATCCTCATTAAGGATTCAATACTAGAAGAATAGAAAGAACATTCTGCAAGGGGCAGGAGGACAACAGCATGGCATGCTCCCTTCTCAGAGCCAAGACACAGGATATCACTAAGACTGGACAGACTTCTTAAGTTGATGGACAAGGAACTATTGGTAATGATGCATATTGGCACTGCACTTCAAGATATCTCACAGTCTAGATAATAGATTACTTCAAGGAACTCAAACATGATAAAGAAGAAGTGTGTGCAACAATCTTCCCTGAGATCCTTCCTGTCCCACAAGCAAAGGAAGACAGAAGGCAGAAGATTCTAGAAATGAACTGAAACATTTTAATTGCCTAATATACCAATACTCGGACCCTGAGTAACAAACCAAGAATTTGAATTGCTCATTTATTAACATAAATTTAATCTAATCTAGTTGGTATTACTAAAACCTAGTGGAATGATTCACACCAGTGGCTCTCAATCTTTCCAGACTACTGTACCCCTTTCAGGAGTCTGATTCGTCTTGCATACCCCCAAGTTTCACCTCACTTAAAAACTACTTGCTTACAAAATCAGACAAAATTACAAAAGTGTCAGCACACTATTACTGAAAAATGCTTACTTGCTCATTTTTATCATATAATTATAAAATAAATCAATTGAAATATAAATAGTGTACTTACATTTCAGCACATAATATATAGAGCAATATAAATAAGTCATTATCAGTATGAAAATGTTGCTAATGCTTTTTCTGTAGGCTGTTGTAAGACTAGGCAAATATGAGTTGATGTACCCCCTGGAAGACCTCTGCATACCCCCAGGAGGTACACGTACCCGTTGTTGAAAAAAATCAATGGTAATAACCTATTTAGGAAGGATTGAGCGGACAAAAAAGGGGAAGGGAGTGGCACAATGTCAAAAATGGCATCTGTTTCTTAGTCACTGATAACTTAAATGCTTATGGATCAACATCCCACCACATAAAGCATAAGATGGGGTATCAGTTGGTATCTGCTACAGACCCCCAAAATCCTATTAGGGAACAGGATGACCAGTTCTGTATGCACCTATCTATAATGTGCAGGGGGGAAAGCTGTGTGATTATGGGGGACTTCCGTTTGAGTGACATATGCTGGAGGTTTCATGCTACCTACCTGTCCTAAAAAATCCTTGACATTTCAAAATATTATAAATAATTTTTAACTGAAAAGTGTTGCATCAAACATGGGGGAATTCTATATTAGACCTTATGTTGACAGATAAAAGAGGAACTGATCATAGAACTAAAAAAAATAAAGTAGCTTAGGTACAAGTGAACAGGACTCCATCACATTTATAATATGCAAAGCAAATCAAGTCCAAACTAGTGATATATATACTTGGTGCTTTAAAAGGGCCAATTTCACAAAGCTGAAAACAGTTATGAGCCATATCAGCTGGGAAGAAGAATTTCATCAGAAAAAACATGAATGACAATTGTGTAAGAACACTTTACTATATGCCCAAAAACCCACCATCAAGGAAGGTGGTTGTAGTGGGGTTTTTTAAATGACCTGGCATATAGAGGAAGTGAATTATCTATAAACACCAATGGAAGAAAGGGGAAGTTGATAATAATGAATATAAATCAGAAGCTAGGAATTGTAGAAAAAAATATAAGGGACAAAGGAGAAATGTATGGGCAGAAGAGTTAAGGACAATGAGATTTTTAAATATGTTGGGAACAAAAAGAACCCTAACAACAGTATTAGTCCATTACTGGATGGAAATGGTAGAATTATCAATAATGATGCAGAAAAGGAAGAAGTGTTAAATAAATTTCTGTTCTATATTTGGGGGATGAGGGGACAAATGATTTAATCATATAGCACTTTTTCCATTCCACTGATATCTCAGGAAGATATTAAAACAGCAGCTACTAAAGTTAAACATTTTAAAATCAGCAAGTCCAGATAACTTGCATACAAGAGTTTTAAAAGAGCAGGCTGAGGAGCTTACTGGCTCATTAATGTTCATTTTTAATAAGTCTTGGAACACTGGTGAAGTTCCTGAAGACTGGAAGAAAATTAATGTTGTGCCAATATTGAAAAAAGGGAAATGGAATAACCCAGGTGATTATAGATGTCAGTCTGACATCAATCTTGGGCCAGATAATGGAGTGGCTGATACAGGACTTGATTAATAAAGAAATAAAGGAGAAAAATATAAATTAATTCCAGTCAACATGTGTTTACAGGAAATAGATTCCATCAAACTGATGACTTTTTGATGAGATTACAAGTTTGGTTGATAAAGATTATAGCAGGGGTAGGCAACCTGTGGCACGCGAGCTGATTTTCAGTGGAACTCACACTGCCCGGATCCTGGCCACCAGTCCGGGGGGGCTCTGCATTTTAATTTAATTTTAAAAATGAAGCTTCTTAAACATTTTAAAAACCTTATTTACTTTACATACAACAATAGTTTAGTTATATATTACAGACTTATAGAAAAAGATCTTCTAAAAATGTTAAAATGTATTAGTGGCACGCGAAACCTTAAATTAGAGTGTATAAATGAAGACTCGGCACACCACTTCTGAACGGTTGCTGATCCCTGGATTATAGCATTGATGTAATAAATATACTTAGACTTCTGTAAGGCATTTGACATGGTATCATACAACATTTTGATTAAAAACTAGAATATAAAATTAACATGGCACATTAAATGGATTAGAAGACAGCTAGATGATAGTTTTAAAATATAATTGTAAATGGACAACCATCATTCAGCAGATGTGTTTCTAGTGGGGTCCCAGAGGGATCGGTTCTTGGCCCTATGCTATTTAACATTTTTATCCATGACCTAGAAGAAAACATAAAATCAAGTAGACGTAAGAGCACCGGCGTCTTCATCTAATGTATACAGCTAAAACCAAACAGGACTACAAAATGTAACATACAGTAGCTATTCAATATGATGAAAAGGATATTCAACCTCAGTCAAAACACCTACTTGTTCCTGGAAAACAATAGTTTCACAGTCTAAAACTGTGTTACGGAGAATAGTGTACCTTTCAACTGATCACTGCTAATAATAGTAATATCTAGTTCTTTTATAGCACTTTTCATCATTAGATCTGAAAAAGCATTACAAAGGTGTTCGGTATCATGAGCCCCATTTATAGATGGGGAAACTGAGGCACAGGCTGTTGAAGTGACTTGCCAAGGTCACCCAGTAGACCACTGGCAGAGCCATGAGCAGAATTCAGGTCTCCTGACTCCCTGTCCAGTGCTCTATCTGGTAGGCCACATTGCCTCCACTAACCCTAAACACATTCTACTAACACTACTGGACTCACTTATCAAGTTCATATTAGGTTCTGCTTAAAAGGAATGGAAAGGAAGAGAGCAAATTCTAATAAAAATATTATACATCATACATATTGGTAGGACTCCCATTTGTGGTAGCCTCACATTTGAGGTTGAAGGGGGAAAAGGACTGCTAAAAGTACTACTTAATAGGAAGTAGAGGCTTCCTTTAAGCTAGTAAAGGACTTTTAAAAATATTAATTAGTGAAGCATCTTAAGAAAAAATTGGTTAAGTGAAGGATAAAAAGCTTGAAAACTAATTGGAGTTTGCAAACTTCAAATATAGCTCAGGTGGTCCAAAAACAAAACAAAACAAACAAAATCTACAAAATCCAAAGAAGTTTGCTAACATGTTTATAGTAAATGGATATTCTAGACTTCCCAGTGTCTTGTTTTCTCTGCATCTAACTTTTAAGCTATAAGCAACTTATGGTAGGAAGAGTCTTTATTTTTGTGCGTTGTGCAGCCCTCAATACACAGCCTGCCCTTATCACAGAAATAATGCACAATAATCTCTTAGGTTTTGTGTATATGTATACATTTTCCTCTCTTGAAATTCACTCTTTTAGAGAGTCAGGAGTTCTAAGGAATGGTCAGTGAAGACTTTAGCCTTTATTGAGGAATTTCACATACAAAATAGGGTCTATGCAAGGTTTCCACACCAATTCACTCCTGTGATGGAGACAGAATATCTAGCAGACGGAAATCACAGTGCTTCTTGTGCACCGCAAAGGGGCTCTGAATAGGCCACTGTGAAGGGGACTATTGAGTGGCAGACCAAGAAGGGTAATGGATACAAATTTAGGCCCCAATCCTGCAAAAACTCATGCACATGCTTAACTTCATGCATTGTGAGTACTACCATTGAAGACCTTATACAGATCAGGCAACCCAAAAACCCTCATCTTGGGCACACCAAGGTGTTGTGATGTAGCCCTGAAACATCTCTGCAGGTTGGAGGATTCAGTTCCCCCAAACCCTGTGGAATTCTCTACACAAAGATGCATTACTTGAGGTTTTGTGATGAGTGTTGAATTTCACCTCATGGGAAGAGATCCTATTTTAGTAGAAGCAGCCTTGTCATCTAACACTGGGTGAAAGCCAAGAGAACAACAGTACCAAGACCTCACAGGTGCAAGAATGACAGCACTGTCTCCTGAATTTCTCCATAAGCTAACTTGTAATAAGTCCATCTTTTTTGTTCTTTCATCTTTCCATCCTTTTATAAAGGTGAGCAATATTCATTCTGCAACATACCATCGTTGCCTTTATCTCCACTGCAGCTGGGCCTCAGAGAGAAAAAACAGGAAACAGCTGGTTACAGCAAAAGTGCTGAGAGAAATAAATGTTTTCAAAATTCAAAAATAAAGCAATCACCTACAATGGCTGGATTTACAATCTTTCCAAACCAGAGTCAGAAACACACTGGACAAACTGAAGTAAATCTGAAAGGCTCCAGAGTGGCCTGCTAAACATGAAAGCTTAATTTACTTTATTGCTCAAGGGAAGCAATCATATTGTTAAATTCTGTCTCCAATCTGCTGATAAACCAGGATATAATTCTGGACTGTTAACGACCAAGAAAAGTCACATATTGCTATATTTAGGTATTAATCTTGTGCAATATTAAACGTTTTCTTTCTAAATGATTTTGAGTTAAATACTGGGGTGATACTATTTGCACTCAAGTGTTAAATAGTTATACAATAGAAATGCAGCACATAGGCCCTATGTTAGAGAGGGAAACTGATCAGTTTTCAGCCCTACCACCAAAGTAACTGTTTTTAATTTGAAATAAATATGGAAATTATGTGTGTCCTTTTACACATGCAGTATTTTTATATGAATGAAACTGTAAGATACCCTTATAGTAAATACATTAAATGTTAATTATTGTGACAGATTACTGCAGAATGCCATCTACCTACCAGCAGTACTTGAATTTTTTTTTCTAGTGCTTCTGTAAAAATCAGTTATGAAAGAGTAAATATTTGCTGTTTTACAGTACCATTGTTGCCATATAGTAGTAGTCAGTCATGTTTAAAAGTGAATTTTTAAAAAGATTTTCTTCCAGTAATTTTTGTTATCCAAATTAAACAAGTAAAATAGCTTCACCTTTAAAAAAAAAAAAAAAAAGTTAGGTTGTTGGATTATCCCCTTCTCACCACATAACAAAAGCAGTTTTGTACTCAGTTCAAACTTGGCATGTAGCAAGGCCTCAATGAGAAATACTGACTTCACATATTGTGTTTTTAAAAACTGGATTTGAAAGTCTCATATTGCATATTCACAGTACATCACTTTTCACTTTAAAAAAAAAAAATAAATACTGTGCTGGAGAGATTCATACATATAGGGCCTGATCCTACTAAATGGGACTTCTGCATATGGAAATACTTCATTTCTGGAGCCATGATTACTGAAATACACAACTGGGTTTATTTTAATGTAATATGAGTTTCAAGTGAATGTGGAGTTGTACCCATATTCAAGTGTACATTGAAGCAAATATACTAAATGTGTTTATGTAAATGTGCAACTGGTTTGTTTTTTCCTTTTTTAAAAAAAAGAAAAAAAATAGTGACATGCAAAAAACTTTTACTGAAACGTTAAAATTGAAACGGTATACCTATAAAAGCCAGGAAAATCAAAGTTATGGTTTCAACACCAACTGTAATTGCTTACATAGCACATGTATATTTAATGCTTTAATGGTATTACATACAATAATGAACACACTATATATGTGCAATAGATCAAAATTATAATTGCCTATATTTTGTTTTGTGACACTAACAACTGTAACCAACAGAGGCACTCAAACTAAGTCTTTTGATTTAAAATAGAGAAGGCTGGTGATACATTTTCTACTAGAGGATCCCATCTTGGTCCAATAGAACTGATATGTTTAGGATATGCTGCAAAACTCATCTATTTTCTCAAGCTTTTATTAATGGCAGGAAGTTGAGAACTGTGCTGTAGGGGTTCACATTATGACCCTTATTTGGGCTAATACTATTTTAGTCTCGATTGGTTTGTGGGGGAAGGTCTTTATATATTTTTGGATTTTTATCCTTATACTTTGGGGTTTGTTTTTTAATATTTTCAAAATCACCTAGAGCTGTTAAATATAGGTGCTGGAGTGAGACACCATTATTATTTCACTGATAAACTCAGATTGTAAGCTCTCTGCGGCAGGGACCATCTTTTTGTTCTGTGTTTGTACAGTGCATACAGTGTGGTCCTAGTCCTTGACCAGGGCTTCCAGGTGCTCTGGTAATACAAATAAATAAAAATAAGGAATAATGAATATATGCAACTGAAGAACATTCTGTTACATACAACTGGTAACGCAACAAGGGTTTACTAATTAAATATGTTAATCATCTGGGGTGATCTGTCCCTTTAAGGGTAGTGGTGCATAGGGGTCAGCCCACAATCAAGTGACATGACCCTTTAAAATTTTGGCAGCCCTGATATACAAGGACCTAGGAAAAATTGGGAGAGAGGAAACAATCTTGGGAATAAAGAACGTTTGAGCTAGCTGGGGAGACTGCTGTCTGAAAGAGCGAGTTATTAATCATCTGAACCATAACCTCAGCTTCAGGAGGAAGGCTGGGGGGAGAGCTCCTGTCATATGGAAGTAGCTCAGAAGGCCTGTTCGTAACAGAGTTGAGCAGTTGCCACAGAGGCTGAGGAACCAAGAGAAGCAGAGTTCTAAAGCAACAGACAAGTGAGAAGCAGCCTGGGAAACCAGATCTTCTGGAGAAGACAACCACAGGGTATGACTCTGAGGAATGGTCTGCAGGTGAGGCATGGTAGGAAAGCATGCCATGGAAACAGTAAGGGGTTGGGAGAGATTGCTGCCGACCACTTCATACAGGATCACTGGCCTGGAACCCAGAAGAGTGGGCGCAGGCCTGGGTTCCCCTACCTCGCCCTTACACCAAAGAGGAGAAGCATGAAAAAGGCTTCAGAATAAAAGATGTCAAGAATGACTAGCCCCAGGGCCTGGCATAGAGGCCAATAGACTGGGTTTTTCCTCAGTTGTCAATAAACAATCAATGCACTCATTGAAAAATAAAGCTGAAACAAGGTCTTCAAAACTTACTGCTGTGAAAAAAGTCAGTTTGCTCAATTAGATCCAGAGCAAGTGAATGTGGAGACTAAGCATAAACAGTAAGGAAATCTTTAACAGATATAGAAAAGTTTTTTAAACTGGTTATTAGCTATCATAACCTACATGACTATGGGCTGGACATCCTATCATCACTCTGAATCAATTAGGCATTCCCTCTGCCATAGAGGAAAAGAATCTAGTGGATTTATCAATATTTGTGTGAATTTGAATGACGATGAGAATATCATCCATACATAGGAGTTATCAGGTACCAGCCAACCAGACCCTTCTACTAATGCTAGAATGACTGTGACTACTAAAATTGCAGGATTAGGAGAGGATCAAAAAGATGAGAGATGTTGACTTTTGACTTAAATTTTAAAAATTGTGTCCTGTTGTGCTTTTTAAATATTATGAAAGTGACTACTTGCATAATATTTTATGCAAAATGTAACAACTGTATGGTAAATGTTTTGTATAGAGAGAATGACTTCTAAAATCAGACAAGTTGCTGGTGAAGTTATTAGGTGTATACAGATTAAGAAAACAATGAACTACGAGTCCCAGAGACTGAATTTTTATGTTTCCAGACCTGTCTTATTGCCGGTATTCTTGATGAATGCTCTGTGCTGCCATGCCATCCTGAGTCATCATGATTGTGTCTGACTGCTGTATTCATGTGTTCAGCTTTACTCTGTGTCTTTCCTAATCTCTTATACAATAACCACTACTGTGATTAATCCTGATTGTTCCTAACTGCTGGACTATGCTCAGTTATTATTTGTTTTTCCAATGTCAGTTCTGTCCTCCTGGAGCTCGTATAAGTTGCTGGGTTATGGGTGGCCTACCTAGTGGGTGGAGCAGGACCTTGCCTGGTGGTTGAAGTGACAGTTCAGGTAATGGCAAGCGAAGATCCAGGGATCAGGGACTAGTTCAAGGCTGAAGCCGGATTCAGGATCAAGGAGCTAAGCCAAAGGTAAGAACTGGAGTCAGAAGCCAAAGCCTAAGCAGGAATCATAGTCAGATGTAGCCAGGGGGTCAGAACCAGGAATCAAAAGTCAAGTCTAAGCCAAAGGGTAAACTGAAGTCGTAGTCAGGGATTTAGCCAGAGTCAGAACCAGGAGTCAAACCAGAATGGAGCAGGTACAGGCTGGTGCTAGAGCTAGAGCAGGAGTAGGGCTTGGAACAAGGACTGGAAGTGAGAGCAGGGAAAGCACAGCTACAGACATGGTATGCACTGAGCAGCCACCATATGACTGCTGCAAGACTCAAGTAGCAGACTGCTGGTTCCCTTGCCCAACCAACAAGCACAACCATTTGGAGGGTGCTCACTGAGAGCCTGCTGTGCCTGTGACCCTGAGATCTTGATACTGAGTACCACCTTGTTGAAGAGAATGGATGTGCATGAATGAATGTGAAACAGAATGAAGAGAATGGTCTATATTTGCAATAACTAGACTCTCTGGAGCCACATGTTCATATCCTAGTAAGATGAACTCACCCTTTCACAGGTAAAGAAATGGAGCACCATGGAATGTTAGGAAAGACAGTTTTCAAGGTGTCCTCCATTCTTTTCTGTAATGACACTGATGATAGCATGGCATTTTTTAAGAATAGGAATTTTCCTACATGTCCTTGCCTAAAATTTCCTAACAGTATGCGGTGTGCCCATTGACTGCTATCTACCCCAAATATTTCAGTAGGCTTGTAGGTGTATAATTTCTTCAGACTTCTGAGATGCCTTGGAATTAAGTGGGTTAGATAAATGCAAAATATTATAATCTTGCTAAACTCACATATGTGACTCCAGTTTTCAAAATCCAATATTTTCTTGACTCTTGAGCAGATTTTATCCACAAATATTAAACAGAGTGGATAGCTTATCAGATCCTGTCCTTTTGACAGGCAGGTGAAGTTTTTAAAATTAAAAAGTTTGACAAATAATTTAGAAAAACCTGATTTATGAAGACCTAAGATGAACTTTTTAATATATTGAGAGATGACAGTCTCTAAAACAGAGCTCTGTACTTCTTTATAGTTAAGGAATAACCACTAGAAGGAAGGACAGAAAAGCTGGAAAAACTGAAGGCATATTTTATTACTCCTGCCAAGACTCCCACACTATTGGCTCTAAATACATGAATGTGCTCAGAGCTAAAACTTTTTGTTAAAAATTTGTCCCAAAATCTTTTTGAAGCAAGAAGGCCAATAAGCCACTACCACATATAAGTGCAAACAAATTTATCGATAAACCTATCAAATATGATAGTGGTAGAATTGACTATTTTATGCAAATAGTATACAGTTTCTATATCTAAAGCAAAGCCATAAAAATTGAATAACCCTAACCAAAGCAAATAGAAGTATAGGGTTTCATTTAAACCAGTTCAATTTAATTTTTATAGCATTTGCCGAAGCAGAAACATCATTCTGTGTCTATTTGGCTTCACTGTTGCTGCTGCTGGAGCTTTACTTCCCTCCCCTCCCTGCCCCCACCAGTGAATTATGTTTGCTCATGAACCTATGTTTTAAGACATGTGCTTGAAGATCTCAGATTCTTAATTTTATAAAAAGAAGATTAATAACACCCCGAGTTTCAGACAATATAAAGGAAAATTTTATCTAGTCTTCAATATTTTTAAACTTCTAAATATAAAACTTGCTTTTAAAATTTAGAAATACCCCTTCCCAGGTATGAGATATTTGTATATAGTAATAGAAGGGTCAGAGGAGAAGAAGGGAAGAAAATTAATTTCCCGAGGGGGGGGGGGAGGGAAGGCACTTGCAGATTTGCTTTATACCACATTGTCATGCAAATCCCTCCTCCAGACTGTAGGAAGGAAATTGTTATTTCAAAGTGTGAAAATACAGAAAAAAAACCTAACCCACAACTATAATATAAGTAGAATAACTGTAAACAATATATTTATAACAGGGTTCATGCTAAACAGGTTTTAGCATAAAATTTAGTGGTTTAGGGCCAAATTCTTCAGCTCCACCTGCAATCAGAAAAGACCTAAAACAGTGGAAATGCATGTGTGGGGCAACTGGGGGTTTAAAGAAAAGCAAAAGGCAGGACCATTCAGGGACATTCCAATGCTCTGTGCAATATGAAGCCAAAAGGGTAAAATTGTGGATCAGCAGAATGGCAGTGTGTGGGGACTCCCTAGTCACAACAGGGATCCACTCTCCCACAGCTTATATAGGGAGACTGCAGCAATCCATATCACCTTCTGCTCCATAGCCTGACTTAGTTGCGGCACAGGGGCTCAGTGCAAGCTACTACAGTATGTAGCTGTTCCTCACCCTGCACCCCTTCCCCTGAGTGTACATCCTATTTACTCTAGCTGTGCACTCTGATCAAGTATATGGTGGTTACTCAGAGCAGGGGTTCCCAAACTGTGGGTCGTGGCCCAAAGATGGGCTGCAACACAATCCGGGATGGTCCGCCATCAGCGGAGTTGGGGGGGTTCCCCCCTCCAAAACTGTACACGTTGGCGGAGTGGCAGCTGGCAATGGCCCCTACTCAGGGCCGAAGGAGTCCAGCGTCCCTGGCAGGTGGCAGAGCGTGAAGCAGAGGCACTGGGCCAGAAGAAGGGGCCACCCCTGAGAAACAACAGCTCCCAGGAAGGCTGGAGAGTTCGCAGCCATTCCCGTTGTGAGACGCTGCACCCCACGATCCATGGCTGTTCAGCCCCCAGGAGTATTGGCCCTGCAGCCCTCCAGGGATTGGGGATTGGCAGTGAGTGATCAGGACCATCAAGGCAAGGGCCGGGCCCAGCTAAGCACTTGCCTCTGCCCGGCACTGGCGGGCCCTGAGCCCTTCCCTTGCTCCCCAGCATGGGGTGCCTGTGAGGCATGCTAGGGTGCTGGGTAAAAGCTGCCAGGTGACCAGCTCAAGGCACTCAGCAGGCTGCTGAAGCAGAGGGTGTTGGCAAGGGCTGGCTGTGGCACCTGCCTGGCCCCTTTGCCCTCTCACGGGCCCTGCTTCCTGCTGAGGCAAGGAGCTGCACATACCCCCATGGGACCCCTCTCCCTGATGGACACATGTTAATAGTGGGCCACAGCGCCTATTGCAGCTGTACAGGTGGTCCTCAGGGAAAACTGTTTGGGAACCTCTGTATTAGAGTACAGTTTAACTGCATTCCATTCCATAGACAACTTCATTACATTTTTATTATACAGTGATGTAACCGTTCTATTTACCTACCTTTCGTAACTGTTGCTCGTGTCCATTCTTTGTTAGGTGTGCATGTGCTGCGTGCTCTGCTGCCAGATTTTTTCCCCCCTAGTGCAGCGTTTCCCAAATTTTTTTGGCCACGGAACACTTTTTAGCCTATTACGGAACACTTATAATATTATTTTGTAGTCGTTTGGTTTTCAAAAAAAAAAAATGTGTTATTTATGCTCAAATATATTTTATTTTATAAAACAAAGCAAAAATACAAATTTAAAATAACTTGAACTAACAATTTCTAACTGGAAAGCACGTATAAAGTAGTACAAAAATCAAGTGCAAGAGTCAAAATTAAAAACAGTGTTCTACTTAAAAAAAACTGTTTTTATAGATACACAAACACCAAACAAATTAGATTTTTACTAGGAAAATCTATTTTGTTAAACAGAAATACAAATTTGGATTTAATGTGATTGATGTTTTTGCGTTTTTCTATCACAAATTCGCTTAATATTAGGAATAATGCTGGAAAGTTGAATCCTCATGTCAGGCGCAGCATCAAGTCTATTCCTATATCTGGTTTTTGTTGCAGTATAATACGAAAATCCCATCTCACACAAATAAGTTGTAGCAAAAGGAAGGAGCACACGAACTGCACGTTTAGCCACATTAGGGTACTCTTCTATTAGGCTGCTCCAAAAATTATTCAGCGGAAGATCCTTAAACTTTTGTTTTAAATCAGAGTCAGAAATTAAGTCAATTAGGCTTTCATAATCGTGTGCAGTAAAGCCGACTGGTTTGGCTGTAATTACAAACGGATTTCGAACCCAAGCATTATCATCAGTAGTTGTAGGAAAATATTCTAATAAAGAGGTCTGCAAGTCACGTAAGTGCTCTAAAATGGTGCTGGAAACTTCTTCATGGACCGTAGAATTTATTTCAGTCAGAAATTCATGTACTGTAGGGAAGCAAAGTTATTCTGTTCTACAGAAGATGCCCAGAATTTCAATTTCTTTTTTAATGACGAAATTTTATCCATTGTAGTAAAAATGGTCACATTCTTTCCTTGCAGCAACAGATTAATTTCATTTAATTTTGCAAAAATATCTGCAAGATACCCAAGTCTCATTAGCTATGAGGAATTTGTCAGACAGTGATTAAATTTTCGTTCTGAATTATCTGAAGTGAAGAATACCAGTAGTTCACTACAAAGCTCAAAAAACCTCACAAGCACTTTTCCTCTGGATAGCCACCTCACTTCCATATGTAAAAGAAGCGCATTGTGCTGACTACCCATTTCCTCAAACAAAATTTTAAATAACCTGGATTGAAATGGTCGAGATTTGACAAAATTGATAATTTGTACTGCTTCATCAAGCACAATTTTCAGATATGCTGGTATTTTTTTAACTGCAAGTGCTTGTCTGTGTAGAACGCAATGGCTTAGTGCTTTCTGGTGCCACACTTATGATTCGCGTTACAGCTCCCTTCATCTTCCCGATCATCGCCCGAGCACCATCAGTACATATATCAATACATTTTCCCCAACTAATTTCATGCTTTCTGATAAAATTGTTGATGCAGTTGAGTATTTCTTCACCAGTTGTGTTGCTTTGCAGAGATTCACATAAGAGCAGGTCCTCTTCAATAATATTATTAAATCTATATCGGACAAATACTAGTAGCACAGCAAGTCCTGAAACGTCAGTGGACTCATCTAGCTGCAATGAATACTCATGGCAAATTTTCAGTCGGCAAACTAGCTCTTTTTCTATGTCATCGGCAAGATCTTTAATACGGCGTGCAACAGTATTATTTGACAACTGTACAGCATCAATTTTTTTACCAGACTGCTCGCTCAACATGCACGTTACAATATCTTTCGCGCAAGGCTTGATAAGCGTTTCTCCAATAGTGTGAGCTTCTCAGGCAAGTGCTATATGGTAACTTACTCAATAAGATGCCTCTGTTGCACTTTTGTTGTCTGTTTTAGCAATTTTAATCATCGAAAGTTTACAATTTCCAAATGAGTCACGCTTCCTCTTGAAAAAACTTATATCTTTGTCTATGTGTTCAGCATGCTTGGTTTCCAAATGCCTACGAAGTTTAGCAGGAGCCAATGAACTGTTTGCTAGTATTTTGTTGCACACGACGCACTGCGCATCAGGAACATCTTTATTTCCAACACACGTAAAACCGAAAGACAAATAACTTTCATCATACTTTTGTTTCGGTCTTTTAACACCCGCTTCTTCTTGTTTTTTGATATCCAAGGTGAAAGAATTTCCACCGAAGTATAACTCACTAGTACTAACCGATTTTTCGGCAAAAAAAAGACTGCGATTGTTCATCCTCACTTTGAAGTGACTCAATATTTTGCTCGTTTATTTCGGCCACAATTGGAGTACCAGAAGAACTTGCTTTTCGTTTCAAAGTTCCTTTTTAGCCACAAATCCATGGTGATTAGGTTTAGTAACAATATTTAGAAATACTGATTTTTGTCAAATTTTGTTTGTCACAAATATTTATATTCTTTTGAGCTAAGCTAGTTTAGTTGTGCTTACCGCACACACGGTAAAGACCCACAGGTTTGAACGTGTTGAGTGAATATGTTATATTCAACATGGTGTAAAGAGAATGGTGTGTGCATACCACTGCAGTTCGTGCAGCCTCGAGCAGAAGGGGTATGACATCACTAACTGAAACATGCCCGAAAGGGGTAGATGTCAACATGCTTGCATGCCATGTTCTCTTTACGCCATGATATTCAATACGAGATCTATCAATAACCAGAAAAAGAGTTTTATGTTAAATTATAGTCATTCAAAAAAAGTTGTAAACTACGCGTCAAATATGCCAAATTTAAAATTAAAAAAAAAATTAAAAACCCTTTTTAAAAATTATGATTCTTTCACGGAACACCTATTCACATCAGGCGGAACACCAGTGTTCCGCGGAACACAGTTTGGGAAACACTGCCCTAGTGGGATCCGTAGGCCCGGCTCCGGTGCACTCTGGAGTGCCACGGTCATGCACCAGTATATGAGGTGCTGCCTGCCCCGCACCCTCTCAGTTCCTTCTTGCCGTCAACTCCGACGGCAGGGACGGAGGGTGGGTAATGGAATGGACGTGAGCAACATATCTCAAAGGACAGTTATGAAAGGCAGGTAACTGTTTTTTCTTCTTTGAGTACTTGGCTTATGTCAATTCCATATTAGGTGACTCACAAGCAGCATCCCTGGAAGTGGGCTCAAAGTTCACGGACATGCGGCTTGCAACACAGCTCTGCCAAAGCTATCATCATCTCTGGCCTATTGGGTGATGGTGTAGTTCGATGCAAACGTATGCACCAATGACCAAGTCATGGCCCTGCAAAGGTCCTGCATAGGAATATGAGCCAGGAAGGCCGCTGAGGGTGCCTACGCTCTTGGGGAATGAGCCTTTACAATGGCCGGTGGCGGGATCCCTGCTTGCTCGTAGCAGGCTCAGATACAGTCCATGATCCAGGAGGAGATCCTCTGGGCTGACAGCAGAAGGCCCTTCATCCTATCTTCTATCACAACAAAAAACCTGCATCAATTTGTGAAAGGGTCTTGTCCTGTCAATATAGAAGACTAGGACCCTTCTTACATCCAGAGAATGCGGACGCTGTTCCTCCTCTGACTTATGCGGTTTCGGGCAGAAGACTGGTAGAAAGATATCTTGTTTGATGTGAAATTGCGACACCACTTTGGGCAAAAAAGCTGGATGAGGATGCAGCCAGACCTTGTCTTTGAAGAAGGTGGTTTAAGGGGGTTCAGAGGTTAACGCCTGAAACTCAGAAACCAATCACAACTACTGGCCTTTCCTCCAAACCTCTACCCTGGAGGGGAACTCTTCTACCTAGCTCCTCTTTCCTGGGTCTTCCACTTCCAAGGGAGCTCTCTCTGCTCCTTATAACACCTAGCTGCTCCTTCTCTGGCCAGGAGACAATCAGTTAAACATTCCTAGGTGCAGAGCATAGCTCATCTCCCTTGCCTTACAGGTGATGGGAATTAAGCACCATCACAGTGCTATTCTTGAATTAAGCCAGGGATAGTGTTTTCTTGATTCAAGAAAACTTTAGAACTCCTTTCCCAAGCATAGCCACAGGCAATGTTGCCAACTCTCACAAATATTTGATGTATTTCTTAAAGCCCCATCTCCTGGAGTCATGTGATATGTGAGAATCTCAGCCTTCATTTAAAAATTTTTTGGCCCTCATGGCTGTAAAGAAAAGCTTAAAGACTTGAACAGAGTGTACCTTGAAGGTTTTTTAAAAAAGTAAAAGTAAAATAAAAAAAAATGAGGTTATTTTTAAGCCTCATTATCTTTAAACCAATTTAAAGATTTCTGGGGCCTGACTCAGGATTTTTGAACACTTGGGGTTGGCAATACTGAATCAATGTCCCTCTCTAGCTGTCTTCAGAGTTAGGGGAAAGACCTTTACATACAAGCTAGTATTAGAATGGCCATTTTTGCGTCCTGTTTTCACTAGCTTTTCCTCTTTGGACCTTTTAGGTTTTGCATTCAGGAAATGCATTGTGCCTAGTTGTTTAAAGAATTGCTCCTCCAAAAGAGAGGAGCATTCTGGCCCCAAACCAGCAAATCATGTAAGTCCATGCTTAACTTGAAAGTCAATTGGAGTACTTGTGCGTTTAAAAATTCGGTAAATGCTGTATGTACTTTGCTGCCTTGGGGCTAGGATGCAAAGCATCTTGTAGGCTCAGCATTTTGTAGGCTCAAGCATCATAGAAAATGTGTGTGGGAAGAGCACTATTTATTTTACAAAATTCATTGACAATATTTCACCATCCAAAAGTTATGAAATGTGTTGTCCAGAACAGTGGTTTTCAAACCTTTTTTTCAGCAACCCAGTTGAAGAAAATTGTTGATGCCTGTGACCCAATGGAACTGGGGATGAGGGGTTGGGGTTTGGGAGGGACTCAGGGTTGGGGTGCAGGGATAAGGGCTGTGGGGTGAGGCCGGGAATGAGGGGTTCAGAGTGTGGGAGGGGACTCTGGGCTGGGGCAGGGGTGCAGGAGGGTTCAGGGCTCTGGGCTGGGGATGCAAGCTCTGGGCTGGGGCTGGGGAGGAGGAGTTTGGGTTGCAGGAGGGGACTCCGGGATGGGGGAGGGGATTGGGGCATGGGCTTTCCTCGGGCGGCTCCCGGTCAGCGGTGCAATGGGAGTGCTAAGGCAGGCTTCCTGCCTTTCCTGGCACTGCGGACCATGCTGCAACCTGGAAGCAACCAGCAGCAGGTCTGGCTCCTAGGCTGAGGCACGCAAGCGGCTTTGTGCGGCTCTCGCCCGCAGGCACCACCCCCCAGCTCCCATTGGCCGGGCCCCAGACCTGCAGCTGGAGCCAGACCTGCTACTGGCCACTTCCGAGGCACAGCGTGGTGTCAGAACAGGTAGGAACTAGCCTGCCTTAGCCAGGCAGCACCACCAATGGGACTTTTAACGGCACGGTCGACGGTGCTGACCAGAGCGGCCGCAACCCAATGCCTTACATTCTGTGACCCAGTACTGAGTCGCGACCTGCAGTCTGAAAACCACTGGTCTAGAATAACAGGACTTCATATTTCATATCCAAGATGCTGTGATACGTAGACTATAACTGAATGGAGCCTCTTTCCATTTTACTCATCACTACAGAGATTATACACTAAATAAAAAGGGAGAACTAAACATATGTGGTGACTGAACATTGATATCCCCTATTTATATTTAGGTATCTGTTGGACAAGCAGACCTGTATATGGAATATATACAAAGAGCAGCCATACACTATACAAGGACACTAATAATTTCCGTATTATCTATACATCTGAAGCCTCAACTCACCTTCTTACATCCCTTATTAACACTTCAGTAGTCCAAGCAAACAGGAAAATTTTTAGCAAGACAACAATACAGTGCCTTTTCCAAACCAACACTGAAACAATCAGATACTTATCAATGGTACCCACATGTTCCACAGACCACAAACAGCACTATGCTGAGTGGTACAGCTATTCTACCGTGACAAGGCAATCCCTCTGGTGTGGATAAGTGAACATTAGTACGGTCTTTTGAGTAAGAAAACCATTTTCTTACTCAAAAGACCGTACTAATGTTCACTCAGTTGTTCTAATAAAACATGCATACTCAGAGTGAACCAAGGGGGAAAAGTATGGGGGGAAAAAATCACATTAATTTATTGGCTATCATTTCCCTCTAAGATTGATTTTAATTTTTTTTAAACTCAGTAAATGTATTAAACACTTGGCTAGTACACAGTTCATTTGCAGGCATATGAAAACATCTATTAAGGACACTATAATCAAAAAACATGAGTAATATTATAGAACAACTTTTTACTACTTTTTTATAAAAAAGATACTAGGAATGCTTGATGAATACTATGCGCAATAGGTCAATTACAGAATAGGATAGTAAAGAAAATACCAGAAACCATCATATGGAAGGTGACAGGTTGTGAAACAGTGAAATTTGCAGATTTAGGTCACTGTTGTGTCTGGTCTTCAATCCTAAGGCGAAAAAGCTACTCACTTTGCAATAATTATTCTGGCAATTTTACTGAACATTTTATTTTTTCTTATTTTGTTTGTATTTAAACTACTTTTGTATGACAATTTTATGTACTGCTGATACTTTTCTTGAATTTGTAGATGTGTGACCATAAATTAAAATTAAATCTGCACAACCAAAATGTTCAACATCTTGCACTATATGCACTGATTGTGGCAGTGGTGGAAAGGTCAGGGAAAGCAGTGTGCATGTAAAAGCAGATGGACTCTAATAATTGAAGGTAGAAATGCCTACAAGAAACTTAAAATGCATCCATTCCTTAATTGAGCAAGTGACAATGTGATCTGATCTCAGCTAATGTTTGTTAAGTGAAACGATACACAAATCTAGTGAGTGGATGTCAAGTTATGTAAATATGTGGTTCAGACTCATTCCTTCATTGGAATGTGGCCCATCTACCAAGTCATACACAAGTATAGACATCTGCATACTTTCACTATTTATGACTGGGGACATCACCTTAGCGAACCTTACCACAGAACGACACTGTATGGTACAGTGAGGTAATTTTACATATTTTTAAATGGAAAAGTACTAATATCCAGCAGGTGAGAAGTTTTAGTAGAGAAGATTGATCTCCGATTTCTAAATAGGTAAAAATCACTCTATCCTTAACTACAAGGAATCTCAGATATTTTTATGAAGTCAAATGGATACAATCTTCAGAACAAAAAAAATTGTTATTTTTCTTTTAAGGCATATATTGGTTTGTGAAATAAAATACTGTTTTAAGGTGTGGGGAAAATGAGATTTCTCAGAATTATAGCACTTTTTAAAATCTCTTCACAATAAACTACCAAATTGGGGGCCAATTGTACCCTCCTATAAAAAGACACCCACAGTAGAGGTAGAGGAACTCCATGAGATCATTACTGTGGAGTTTTCCTTCAATATTCTCCTCGAGAGGGGGGCTTTGGATACCAAGCAGAGGCAGGAATTCTGCTGCCAATAGCAGAGTCCTTCCATAGCTGCACAGTATGAAGTTTTCAGATGTTAAATGCTGCTTCAAGCAAAACTCCCAGTAGGGTTACCAAAGCTAGTTGGGTCGAAGGGTAGAAGCCAGACTAAAGGCAGTCCACCAGTCTTTCTGGTAGGGGGTTGAGAGTCAGGCTAACAACCTGACCATACAAAAATGCTTTCTGTTATTATGGAATCAGCCCAGAGACAAGATGAGTCTGTCACAAACTTGCTAATACAAATCAACTGTGGAGAGCCACAATCTGCTGGACATAAGACAAGATAGTACTGGCCAACCAGCCAACACTATGATGATGTTGAATCAAAGCTGCAAGGAATTTCTGAAAGTGAAACAAGGTATCTTCACAGCTAAGGTTAACACAAGAATTGGATATTGGAATATTAGATCACTTTGGAGCGCAGGTAGGACTCAAGTTATCAGAGAAATGAAAATATTTGCCTGAGTATACTTGGACTGAATGAGATGAGGTGGACTGGACAAGGCAAATCATCATCAAAAGGCCTGAATGTTTTATATTCTGGAAGACAGGATGACAAAAAACACTGAGAAGCCTTAGATATATTATTCAGCAAGGAAGCTAAAACACTGAAGGAATGGGAACCTGTAAACTCAAGAATACTGACTGCTTGCTTTGTGATGAACCATGCAAAAGTCACAGCTGTTCAGTATTATATGCCAACAAGTGACAATGATGAACAGGTCAAAAACTGTTTCCATGAAAAACTGCAGTATGTCCATAGTCAGACCAATAAAGATGACATTGCTTTTAAATATCCCGATGAGGATAACACAGGCTGGTGATGAGAATACTGAATATGAACACATTATGGGCAGACATGGCATGCCAGGGCAGATTGACAATGGAGAACATTTAGTTAAATTCTATGGTCCATGCACTCTTTGCATTGTGGGTACATTATTTCCATGCAAGGAAAAGCAAATTGATATGGAAATCTAATGATGGCTTCTCCCAGAAACAGCTTGAGTGTGTTACCATTAGAAGAAGCTGGAGAAAAACACTGTTGGACACTAAAGTGTATAGGAGTGCTGATGTTGGAAGTGACCACCATCTTGTTATTAGGATAATAACAATAAAACTAAATAAGGTAAGGCCATGCAATGCAAATGGCATCTATGATATTAGAAAGTTAGTATATCCAGAAGTGAAGGCACATTTAAAACCGCAACTTAGAAATCGATTTGAAAAGTTAAAAGACACTGATGGATGATGTAACCAAACAATGGCAGTTTCTCAAAGAAGCAAGTGTGGATGCAAAGATCTAAGAAAAAATAATGGCTCCAACCAAATATATGGAGGCTTGTTGAAGACCAGTATGAAAGAAGGAAACAGCAGTAAAAGAGCTATTTCGCAACAAAAATATGCGAACAAAAGACAAGAAAGTTAAAAGATCAGCAAAAAGAGAGGAGACAATGTATGGAAAATAAAGCAAGAGAAGCTGAGGTGGCATACAAGAGAGGGGATTCTGAAAAGGTTTTACTAGTATCTGTAAAACTGACTTAATTCTCAAACCGTTGTGGCCTTGTGAAGACTTGAGATGGTATAATTTTAACCACAGAGGAAAGGTAGAGAGCCCATTAGATGGAACATTTCCAGCTGCCCTTAATCAGCCAGAACACTAACACAGAGAAATGTGAAGAAATAGCAGACAACTTATATCACTAAAAGTAATTGCCTTTGAGGAAGTAACTAAAAAGTCATAAATCAACTGAAGAGAGAGGTAAAACACCAGACTAAGCTAAGATAGATTCCAAAACATTAAAAGATGGAGAGGAAGTGATGATTAACTGCACCTGCAGATTGTATAGAATGGTTTAAGAATCCTAGATCTGTCCTAAAGATAAGACAAAAGGTGTTATCTGCAAAATTCCCAAGGGAGGAGAGGGGGGGAAACCGGCTTATTTGTGATAACTGGAGAGATAATGTTATCTGTACCTGGTGAAGCATTTTGCATTATTTTGAACATGGTGAAAACTGCTGTTGATTAAATACTCAGGGAAGATCAGACTGGATGTCAATCCAGTAGATCGTATCCAGACCAGATTTTCACCTCGACAAGACTTGAGAAAAGCCTAGAATACCAGCAGAAGATGGTTTTTAAAGTTCCTTGATTTTTATGGAAGTGTTTAATATAGTGTCTACAGAAGCCTGCTGGAAGATCCTGAGGCACTCTGGAATTCCAACAAAGATGTGAATTCGATGAAAGCCTTGTATGACTAGTTTGCAGGTTGCATCTGGACAGAAAGCGTAGACATGGAATGCTTTAAAATTGCTATTGCATAATTATCCCCACTTCTCTTCTGCACGGTCACAGACTGTGATGAGTAGACTGATAGCTGCTGCCAACGACAATGGTATTGTTTAGGCAAGAAATAAGCTGTGAGACTTAGATTTTGCAGATGATATTGTCATACCAACTTGGACAAAATGAAAAAAAGACTCTTTATGAGCATAAAAGCAGAAACTACTACAGTGGGATTGTGTGTCAGTACATAGAAGACCAAGACTATGGAGGCAGGAGAGAATGCTGTCAATACAGGCACATATGTGATTGATGAAGAAGAATACGGAAGAGTTGATGACTTCCTCTACCTTGAATGTACAATATCTGCTCATGGCCAACTCACTAAAGTAGCAAAGGCAAGAATCAGTGAAGCCAGAGGATCATTTTCTCATTTGTCAAACATCTGGAAGAAGAAGATACATATATACAGTAAAATGAGATTGTTCTCCCAGGACTGCTGTATGACTCAGAAACATGGCAGATAGTGGATGTACATAGCAGAAAGCTCAATGCATTCCACCAGCATTGAAAAGAATCTTGGGAATTTACCAGGGAGATTATGTAACCAATGTGGAAGTATTGTGCTGCATGGGTCAGCAGACTGCAGACTCAAATTATACAGACACAGTTCTGGCGATCTGGTCAGGTAGTTAGGCTACCCTATGACAGAACCACAAGGTATGTCTTAGATTGGTTTCCACCTGTAGGGAAAAGGCAGCATGAAGGACAAAGAATGATCTATTATATGATGATTGAAAAGGATTCTACCATCATGAATACAACTTAAGATGGAGTCAAACATCTTGATCCAGACAGGCAGCAGTGGGGAATATGGTTCACTTCATGTGCCACCAGGCACAGCAGACTATGTCTAAGTTAGCAGTTGGGCCAAAACTAACTAAGTACTGTGGGAGGAGCAACACCATATAACTCCAGTAGAGAAGCTTCTGCAAGGTTCCAAGGTCTGGGGAATACTATGTCACAGAAATTGTGCTCCCATGGTTCCATACCCACTACTCCAGATTTGTTGTATTCTATCCTAGTTAGATTGGACTTTGGGTCAAATTCAGACCTTGTGCAGGCAGATTTTACTCCAAGTCAGTGGAGCTGTATTCACCAATATCAGGAATTAATTTTGACTTATTTTTAATCTCAAATTTCTCCTTCCAAAAAATAAAAAACCCAAAACAAATATATTTTTCTAAAACAATCAGAAACATTTGCAAGAGAGCTCTGAGATATGAGAAGCTGTTTTGTTTTAATTGTTCCAATTTCACTGACCAAAGCATTCAGGTACTGGATAAATAATTAAGCTTTGAGAAATTCTATTTTCTTCATCTCTCTCATAACTTGAGCTAAGCATAAAAAGAAGCAGTAGCTTATGTAGAAAGTTCTACTTATACATTTTCTTGATTTCTTTATCTTATTTGCTTTTTAGAGATCTTCATGAACATAGGAATAGGAGAATTCATTAAAGAAGAAGATACAAGCATAACACAGGAATATTGCTCAACTCAGCTGTAAACAAATCAGTAACTTTGGAGATCCAACAAAAAGTCAGGCAGAGACAAACAAGGTAAAAAATTCTAGATATTGATTTTTATTTCCGGCTTTCCTTTAAAAACCTTCTTCAGGAAATTGAGGAAAATTTCTCTACACAGTAGTGAGCTGGAACAGCTTGCTCCACACCCCCAATTCAGCAAAGCACTTAAATCCTATGGAGTACTCTCACATGCTTAAGTACTTAAATCAGGGACCAAAAGAAAGAGTGCTCACCCTCTCCCAAATGATATGTGAAACAAAATCAGAAGTCTCTATAATTGTATTTCAAATTTATTTTTTCTTCAACACTTTAAATAATTTAGAAAAAGTAAAATGAAAATATATAGGAAGTGTAAATTATACCAGGAAAATACGACTGAATACTGAATGAGAATAAATAATATGTAAATGTAATATGGACTACTACAGGAGAATTACTCATATACACTGGAGAAGATTTTCAAAGTCACAAATGCCAGTTAGTTGCCTTTGAAAACTTTTTTCACTTTTTGTGGATATGGATAGAGGTTTTTTTTTTTTTTTTTTTTTTTTTTTTTAAGATTAAATTAAAACACTTTCTTTAAACAGGCAGTCACACGGCCTTTTCTCAGTCTTGATATAGTGATCTGACAATAGCAACAATATCCTTTGGAGTACCAATGATTCCACCACTACTCCATATGTGACTGGTTGCTGCATTCCAAGATCTAGATACAATTGCTGTTCTTAGGTCATACTCTTTACTAAGATTCTACCCGAATCACAGGTATCCAAAGTGAATGTTAAAATGACAGCTGACTAGTCAAACTGTAAAATCAAGAACCATCTCAAAAACGGAGAATGGATTTGATATCAGTATTTATACCCTTGAGATGATTGCCCAGTCACAAAATACTACATCATTTACACATATTAGTGGCATGAAAATAACAGATGTCAACACGACTAAAAAGTAATGCTATGATTAATAAAATCAGAGTTCATTTTATATAAACTTATTACAACTGACTTTTAAATTATTTTAAATGTCATGGCAGCAAATGGTTGGCAAAGTGAAGTCAAATACCCAACAACACTGACATTAGATGCTGGCTGAACCTGATGCCAAAGAAAAGCACTTTAATCTTCCATTCTAAAATGGCATTTTGTTAGCAAAACTGTGAAAAAACACTTTTTATAAATTCCATTACCAAGTGTAGTTTCTGCTTCCAGTTCTATAGCGATGGAACTGCAGAACTCTGAACGGCATGACGTAAAAGTACTTCACAATTAATATTTGTTTGGGAAGTGCCATATCATTTATACAACTTTTTAATGAGTTCATAATAATTGTGGATGAAGGCTTAGAATGATATTTAGTCAATAGAACGTAAGTTAAGACAACCATATATCAATACACAGTATGCAACAGTCATAATATACATTATAAAGATATAGTTATTTATATGTGCAGAAGTAATGTTCAAACATGAAAATTCAGATGAAATATCTAGGTATTTTTTTAAAAAATACTTATTACTGCAACCTGTATTTTTTCACTACAATCGTTCTATATCAATCCATACCATGGAACATTGTAGTATTAGTGTGAAAATTGTAAAGTTAAAAAAAAAAAAATTCTAATTTTGAAACATTAAGAAGGTCTCTGCTTCATTTTTAGAAAGTCCATAAAAATGGATGATATATTTTTATTCCACCCCTGATTAGAAACTCCTGTGCCAGTTTTTAGACAAAATGAGTTTAAGGATGACACAAACCCTTCTAAAAAGGAGTATTCAACATAGAGAATGGAAGACTTAACATATTGCTATGCTAGTTGGTACCAATAGACATCATAAAATGCATCTTAAATGTTATTCATAATAAAAACTTGGTTTTTGCATAGTGGTTGTGGCTGTATTATGTCTTATCTACAAGGTTGTGTTATTTAAATCATGTAGTTTGACACCCTCTTCAAGAGCTTAACCAATAAACCATGTAATAATTTTGTTAAATCAAAACATCAGTTCAGTACATGTTTACATTAAAAAAAAATATTAAAAGCTTACCTCACACCATATGGATTTCACAAGATCAGAATTTAATTCCTGATTTAAGGCTTGAATAGTTCGATGTTTTGCGATAATCCTACAATGCTTTAAGTCACTCTTGTTTCTCCTCTGCTCCACATAATCCCAAGCAACATCTCCAATATGGCCCGAAGGTAAAGTCCTAACAATTGCCCTGGTTCCAGTATAAACTGATTTTTTAATCTCCTTATCATTTTTACAAAAACGTCTGATTAGTAAAGTGGAACGTTCCTTTTTGTTTCTATAAAACTCCTCCTCCATCCCTTCTTCACAGTTATCACTGCAATCTTCAAAATGGCTCAGAAAGGGCTTTGAGGACATTTTTCCAGTAAAATTACCACCATAGAAGCTGTGACTTGAGCATGCCACTCTAACCTTTCGTGCTGCTCTTTCGACACATAAATACTTGTCCCTTAAAGTGTCACAGTTATCACACAACTGTTGTCCATATTTATTGTCACAATTATTTGTTAATTCCATTAATTTACAAGTGCAGGCTGTTGAATCGCTGGTGTGTTCATTACCAACATTTACATGCTGTAAACAGTCACCCAAAATGAAGCTGTTGTGTAGTGTGCACAAAGCTTTTGATATATTTCTTTCACTAGCATAGCGAAAGTGAAACACTGCTACATTATCAGCATCATCGGTGCCACTTTTATTTACCGCTGACTGGTTTCTTAATGACTTCATCTCTACTGAAGGTCCATCCATCTTCAACTGAATTTCAGCAAACATGGTCCTTTCCTGTGAAGTAGAAATTCCAGTTTCCAAGCATGTGTGTTCTTCTGCTAAAGAATCACATGATTTATGTAACTGGTTATGCGGAACACTGCTCTTGCATTTTTTCTTTATAATGTTGCAATTCATGTTAAGAAACTCCACTGAACCAGGGATGCATGTGTTTTTCTCCCAGAAGTTTTCATTATTCCTGTTATCAGTCATTTCTTCTCCATTTGCCAAAGAGAAAATTTTGGGCAGCGAGCCCTGAAGATGTTCTTCTTTAAGTCTGTGTAAGTATGAGAAAGTATGTGTAGTCTGCCTTCCTTGATTAGCAATATGTCTTTTTATAACATTGGTGTCCAAAGCATTTTCACTATTTCCATCTCCAGCTGACTGAGCAGGTATCACTTTACCCTGTGCCACAGACACAAGTACAGAAGCTGCCATTTCCTCAGAGGTCATTTTGACACAGTTTTTAGATAATGTTCTGTTTTTCCTCACTGATAATTATACCATGATTTCAGTGTATGAAAATTCAGTGCTAAATTATCAGTGCAGACACACTGTGTAAAAACACGTTGAATTCTTTATTACTTTTAAAAGCATATGCATTACGAACTACAGAGCTTTACCAGCTGTGGATTACTGATGTGAACTACAGATTTTCTTAAAGCAGTTTTTTAATGTGATATTGCCAGTTGACAATTTTCTTTCCACTGTCAGCATTTCTGTCATACGCAGGGTACTCTGTTGCTACAGTTTGTAGAAGAAGAGCATATTTGAACATATAATCCATCACAAAGATGCATCTCACCATATAACATCCAATTTTAATTAGTTTCCTGCAAGAAAAAGACAATGTGTTAAATTCCATGGTATGAAATGCATAGTCATAACAACAACAAGAAATAGTTAGTATGTAAAGCTGTTCATAGAATGTTAAGAGGACACCATCAACTTGAGATCTAATGAACTGAAAAAAAAAATAAGTTGAAAATAGTTTCAGGAAGTATATCTGTCTTAGGGAACATCTACGCAACAAGCAGCAGCAAGTCTCAGAGCCCGGGTCAACTAACGGGCTTGCAGGGCTCACGCTACAGGGCTAAACACAATAGTGTGGATGTCTGGGCTTGGGTTTCAGAACCTGGGCTACAGCCCCGTAGTACGGGCCCTGCAAGCCCAAATCAGTTGATCGGCCTTGAAGACTCACTGCCACAGGCCTTTTTGCTGAATAGACATCCCTTTAAACTCCCTCCATCAATATTTACAGTTTTACGATCACATTTTCTTATTTTAAAAAATGTTTTTCTCTACACTGTTGTATGAAAAAAACACAAACAGGAAAATTTGACTGTATAGGGTGAAACTGTTTATATTATGTATGTTCAATTTTACAACGTAAAAAACACTTGGTTTTATATGATCTCTTTCAGAATTATTTTAGGGGTTACTTATCACTAAAGTTGGTAAAACTATTTTCAGAAAAGTTTAATTATTGATGTCCTTTGAAAAATAATTGATTCTTTTCATCAAAATTAAAGATATAGACACACAGTAGGGGGGCAAGTTACAACACATATGGATTGGTCATGCCTTAACAGGGGTTTTTTAAAGATTACATGACTATCCTTAATTGCCCTTAAACCTTGCCACTACGAGGTAACTCATTTCTTCTAGTCAAGTGTCTTGCATCAAGGCTGCTACCACTGGTACAGCAGAGGAGATGAGAGAGAAAAGTAAAAAGACGGTTGTGCAGGGACTTGAGGGCAAGGACAGAGGATTGAACTTAGTATGAAGGAGGAAAAGCTAGAGAAGAGATCTAACTGAACATGACATGGTCAGTGTGACATTACGCTTCATAGTCGTTATGTAAATATGCTTATGATATGGACATGACATAACTGAGATGTACTTTATGCAAGATGACTCATGTAAGGTATCATTAAAGGTTATGATTTACTGAATGTGTTTATCCAACTTGTATGCATGTATTATTTTTGTATCTGAAGCTGGGAATATTGACCATGTCTCTGTATTTCAAATGTGCTACATTAGATGAGGCCAAACAATGTTAGTGGCTTATTGAAGAAATGAACACAAGCATAAGGATTACCCCAGGAACAGTGTGCAATAGAAACCGCTCAGAGATAGCTCTACACAATGGGAACTGTTTGACCCAGGTCACAGCAAAAAAAGCTTTCCAGCAAGTGGGGGGAAGATATAAAAGAGGGACAATGACAACATGTGGGGTCCTCACTCTCCCTACAACAACACACCTGAAAACACCTGAGGAACAAAGACTGAACTGTCAGAAGTGATAGTCACACAGACTAAAGAACTTAGCCTGGGTATGAAAACCTGGAAAAACCAAGGCAACCTTAAGAATCTGCCAACCTGTTTATCACTCAGGGTGTGAATTTGCTAATTTATATCCTACCTATCTAGTGAGTCAAGTTTAGTTTGCGTGTTTTGTTTCATTTGCTTAGTAATCTGCTTTGTTCTGTTTGCTATCTCTTGAACCACTTAAAATCTGCCTTTTATAGTTCATAAAATTTGTTTTGTTTATTATTAAACCCAGTTTATGCAATTTCTAACGGGGGGAGGGCAAGAAGTCTTGCATCTCTCTCTTCGCGTTGAGGAAGAGGGTGAATTTTATGAGCTTGCACTGTACAGATATTTCTATACAGTGCAAGACAGTATTATTTTGGGTTTGTCTCCCAAAAGGGGTGGACACGTGAGTGCTGGGGTGGCCCTCTCACACAGAGCTGACTTCAGTCTGTGACTGCAGCGGGGTGGGGCCCTACGCGCGCGCGCGTGTCTGTGTGTGTGCGCGCTACAAGAGGCCAGAGAGCCTAATTCATCAAAGGAGAGGGAACCCAGGTTGGTTGAGCAGGAGAGGCTCAGTTAAACCCCAGTACATCAGGTGTCATCCCGGACAGGAGGGAGGAGTCCAACCCGTCACAGTCAGAACAAGCATTTTAGTACAGTAACTCCTCACTTAAAGTCGTCCCACTTAACGTTGTTTCGTTGCTGATCAATTAGGGAACATACTCATTTAAAGTTGTGCAATGCTCCACTCTTACGTTGTTTGGGTGCCTGCTTTCTCCACAGCTGGCAGCCTCCCTCCCCCCGCAGCACCTCCTGCCCACCGGCAGACCCTGCGGATCAGCGCCTTCCCCCTCCCTCCCCCCATGGCAACCAGCTGGCGGCGTTTTGGAGGCAGGAGGGAGGAGCGAGGACTCGGCACGCAGGCTCCCCCTCCCTTCCCTGCCTCCTGAATGCTGCAAGCCAGCTGATTGCCCTGGGCAGGAGGCAGGGGGGGAGGGAGGGGGAGTCTGTGCCAAGTCCTTGCTCCTCCCTCCTGCCTCCTAAATGCCGCAAGCCAGCTGATTGCCCCGGACAGGAGGGTGGGGAGGAGCAAGGACTCGGCGCGCAGGCTCCCCCTCCCTCCCGAACGCGGCAATCAGCTGACTTGCGGACTTTAGAAGGGAGGGGCGGGAGGGGTGAGGAGGTGGGGGGGAGAAGAGGCGGGTCAAGGGTTGGGGCTTGGGGGAAGGGGTGGAGTGGGCAGGCTGAGGATTGAGCCCCCCGCCCCTGGTGCTTGCAGAGTAGGGGAAGCTGCCCTGGAACATAACCCCCACTATTTACATTAATTCTTATAGGGACATTGGAGTCGCTTAACATCGTTTCACTTAAAGTCACATTTTTCAGGAACATAACTACAACGTTAAGTGAGGAGTTACTGTATGTACATTATGTACAGATTGGAAGGGTTAATGTGAGTATCAAGGAGGCCAAAGAGGAGGAATCAAAAAGGGGAAATTATGAGAGCCTGGATGAGAGTTTTTGCAATAGGGACTGAAAGAAAATGTGTGAGGTGGGGAGTTCCATGAGTTGAGGAAGGGGATCCCAGGTCACCAGCCACTTGCCTCTGCCCAAGTCCCAACCCTTTCTCCTTGAAGGAGGGAAAGAGTTAAACACCTGGAACAAGTTCTATATTAAGCAATAAAATACTTATCGTGGTGAGGCAACACCAGGAGTAAACCCAGGTAAGGATCTCTAGCACAAGTTACACAGTTTCTCCTTGTTGCAACATATATCATACAACATACAACCCTCCCATGCTTAGCTAGACAAGCACATGCTCTTTGTTCTGAATCAACTCAAACCCCCTTGCTTCCACAAAACATCTCTAAAATATGGCCTTTCCTATCCATCCACAAAGCTAAAACTCATCTCACATATCTACTATTGTAATATCCTTCTCTTGGGGCTTGACAAATGCAAACTTGTACACTCATTTCAATGCAGAATGTTGCTGCAAAGATCATTTTCCTAGCCAGTCTCTGACCACATCTCCACTCTCTTTGCATCCCCCTTCTCTATCACATCAAACATAAGCTACTGGTCTTCACTTTAAACCCCTCCCAACTTATTGCCATCTTATCTATCATCTCTCATTCACCACTGCGATGTCAACTCTCACCTGTGATCACCCCATGAAGCCAGACTCTATCTCCATTTATTATATTTTCAAACAAGCTCCTTACTTTTTTCTCTCATGCTGGACCTCATGTTTGGAAGGAACTCCACATAAACATCCACAAAACTAACACCTTTAAAACCATGAGTTGGACTCCTAGGTATTATAGTAATACAAATAATTAACAACAAGCCTGAGCTCCAGGGAGGTTGGTGGTCTTTGTCAACAATAACAAATAATTGGGAGGGTTTGTGAGGAAAAATAAGGAGTTAACTTTTGACAATGCTGAATTTGAGCAGCAATCCAGCAGGAGATGTCAGAATGACAGGCTGAGATGTGGAAATGAATGGATGAAAAAAACACTCAGGAGCAAACAAATTAAAGAGTCATCAGCATAGAGATATTAACTAAAGCCATGTGGAGCAGATAAGACCACCTAAAGCAGGGGTGCTCAACCTATGATCTATGACCCACCAGAGCATTTCCTAAGGCCGGCAGCCTGCTTCAGCGCAATATACGATCAGCTGATTCATTAGTTTTGTCGTCATTTTTACATGATTTTAGTTTACACAAGTGTGTAAAAAGACAATACTGTACCTAGAAACAACCTAAATATGTACCAAATAAGCAGAACTTAAAATATAAATCAATACAGGTGACTTTAAATCTCTTTTGGCCCACACAAGGTTGTGCTTAGGTTTATGTATCCCTCCTGTGTAATAAGGCTGGGCACCACTGATCTAAAGAATGACAAAGAAAATAAAAGGGCCAAAGGATAGATTCCTGTGGAATCACTATGGCAAGCGGGACAGAGGATGATGACCAGTAAGGTTACCATATTTAAAAAATAAAAAAAGAGGACACTCCACGGGGCCCTGGCCCCGCCTCTTTCCCACCCCCGGCCCCGCCCCAACTCCGCCCATTCCCCACTCCTTCCCCAAAGTCCCCTGCGCCCCCAGAGCCCGGGAGGGGAAGTGCCCGGCCGGTGGCTCAGGGTCCGGAGGCATGGGGGCTGCCCGAAGCCGGTAGCGCTCGGGCAGCTCAGCTCTTAAAGAGAGCCGAAGAGTCAGGGGAGGAGCACAGCAGCCGCGGGAGGGGAAGTGCCTGGCCGGCAGTATTTTTCCCCGGACATGTTCAGCTTTTTGGCAATTCCCCCCGGACGGGGGTTTGATTACCAAAAAGCCGGACATGTCCGGGAAAAACCGGACGTATGGTAACCCTAATGACCAGACAAAAAAGAGACATTTAAGGAATGGCCAGAGAGACAGAAGTAGAACCGAGAGAGGCCAGTCCAAAGAGGATAAGGCATCAAAAAAAAAAAAGGGGGGGGGGGGGAATTATGATCTAATGTCCAAGGCAACAGAGTAGAAGCCCTGATATGCTAAATATTTAGCAAGGAAAAGATTGCTTTTAGAACCCCTGGCTTCTTTAAAAAAAAAAATAGCATTCTAAAATAAACAGCTGTTTCTTGTCACCCAACTCTATTAAAACTAATTATTTTTTTAAATTACCACCTGCAGTTACAGCATTTTAGTAAAATCAAGCTTTCGTTTAATTCTGAAAATCTGCTTACACACTTGACCAATTTTCTTACCATTAGAGAATCTTCCCCAAATGAAATATTTTAAATAAAACTAGTTACTTCTGCTTAGATCACCTCCCTCAATTTTAGCCAGTTGGGGAATGAATGGATCAGAAAAAGCACACGTCAGTGCCCAAAATTCTGCCTGGGGGTGGGAGGATGCCTCAGCAATAATGTTACATGCCACACCTCTGCTCTCAAGGTGGATTGATTTAAACCACACCATTTTAATTATGATTTAATTCAGCAAGGGAGAAACTGATTTAAATCAGCTTCAACCTTGTTTTACCTTGGTATTTACGAATTTACCAAAAGGAAGGTTGAACCTCACTGGTTGGTAACCATTAAAACATGTTGATTTGCAACTAAATATAAGCCTTTACACTAAATTTGGCACTCCTTTTTGCTAACTAGGAGGATACACTATAGCTATACACATTATTTCAGCTATTATATAGCTTATGTTATATTTATTCAGATTCTTAATGTTTATATTTTTTAATCTTAGAAAATAGTGAATTGTGCACAGAGAACATTTTAATCTTTTTTTTTTAAATTAAACAACCTTAAATGTGCTAGATACATAAGAAAAACCCCAAAAGGTTTATCAAAATGTTTTGCTTTTAAAAACTAACTGATTTACTAAACAAAGGAAGACTTGTAGTTAGTGAATCAAACTGATTGTTTCTGGTCACCATGTCCTTCCAGGTTTTAGAATTAGTAGGTCTCATTCTCTCATACCTAGTCTTTATTCATAGATTAGAAGAGGACAACAAGCTTTCCTTTTTCAACTTCTAATCTTTTTCTTAATTCTGAATGAACTAGTCATTCAATTGAGCTAATTGACTAAACTGAAATTTAAAAAAATATTCTCCTCTCCACATGCAACAGAGGTTACTGTTATCAAAAGGTGCTTTAAACAACTCTAGAGCAAAGTGTCTATCTGGTGACTTCTACCAGTTCAGTGACTGAAGTTCTTTAAAACCTGGCAACAAACAAGTATTTTTAATTAATTTAAATGTTAATAAGTGTTACATTTAGGCCTGAACATAGGTTGTTATATTTTCAAATTTAATTTTAAATGGGTTTATTTAAAAAAAAAATCTGTATTCCATTTAATTTAAAAAATTCCAATTTAAAAATAGAAAAAATCTGATTTTTTAAAATCACTGATTTTTATCTACCCTGACCCATCTCCCTAAACAAACATGAAAACTTTTCTTTGCAACTTTTCCCACATCACACTCAGGGAAAATGCCCACAGGAATTTCCACTGAACCTTTCCGCATTGATCTCTATGGATTACTACTCTGTGCTTTCAAATCCAACCCTCCCACTGCTGTGGCTTCTGGTCAGGCACAGGCAAGGAGCCACTGGCATGGGGATCCGCAGTCCCACCTTCATGAGCTGCCAAACCCCCGTTTTAAGGGATGATGCAACTGAAATCCCTCAGATTCAAGTCAATAGACTTTTCTACTTTCATTTTGGCCTACTGTGGCTTTTAATGTGGAGGACATGATTGGCTTATTATTTTAAACACCCTGTGTTTAAAATCAATTTCAAAGTATAAGGGGAAAAAAATCTTTTTAGTTTTGCTTTCTCTCGATACCTTGTTTATATTCTTCCAACTCCTGTGCCATACTGCACGAGATCTCTTCTAATATAAGAAGGGATGTTGTAGAGATCAAAATATACACATAAATTACTAATATCCTTCTGTACTATTTTTTGGAGGATTTCTTTCATCCATCAATACACCTCAGACTACCAATTCACCTTTGCTGTCTGCACAAGAAAATTCCAGCCAAACCTAAAAAAAGTAAATTTACTGTACCATATTCGTAAATATATTCCCTGTAATGCTGCTAAACCAGAAATAAAAAGAAAATGCTATGAATGGTCACTGAGAATAATGTTTTTATTGCTTCAGTAACTGATTCTTTCAAAGCAACCAATTTATTTAAGGCAGAAAAACCTTACAACATTGGTATGCAACTTAATTTTACAGCATTCACTCAAGACCGTAAAACTGATCAGTAAATGGTAATTTACACCATTCAAAATGTAAAAACGTTGACGTTAACATAGTACCTGTGCGCCAGAGTAAGAAGCTACTAAAATAAAATAATATTTTGAAACATTCTGGAAGCCTATGGGCATTTTCAGCGGTAAACATTTCTGTGGCTAGAGTTATATATTGTAGTTAATCCATGCTCACTTAGTTGAGTACTCTGTCCCCCTCTGGTAGTTGCTAGGCCTAGAGATTGATGAGTCTGCTACAACCCTAGCTAACAGCTGGGATTTTTTAGCTCAAGCAGTGGAGACTCATGCATTAAGATCCATAGGCCCCAGGTTTGATCCCCACTGCTGATGACACACCCAGGAACATGGGCATTACATGTAGCTTTTGAAGCCACAGGCACATGGGAGAGTGCTTCACAGACTGCAGCTGTCCAAGGGCATTATGTCTGAGGAACATAGAGGTGGGTAGAATGTCTCCAGGGATACTAGGAGAGTACAATGAGGCAGCAACTGCTAAACCTTTTTTAAAAGTATAGCGTGCATTCCTCCACCTATAGAAAACAAGCACCAGGATGCTAGTTACCACCTCTGCAGAGATATGCAAATAAGGAGGGCATGGGAAGTCCCCCTTTCTGCATACTTGCACATGAGCAGTCAAAATCTGGGAGAATAGAAAACTTAAAATATAAATATATACACACACACCACAAATATGCAAACAATGTTTAAATTATCCCAATTAATATTCTTTTGCCAAAAAGCACTCAAAACATTATGATTTATACATAAATTTTGAATATAAAAGCACATGGGACAACCTACAAAAGCCTGCACCTTGGTTATAGTCTCACACTGAGATTTTCTAAAGCCACTAAATAGCTAAAGAAATCCACTAATAACTACACAGGTACATTTCTGACATCATTTAAGCCTCAAATGAAATATGTTCCCTCTATCAGTATAGAAAAGTGCCAAATTTAGTGTAAAGGTTTATATTTAGTTGCAAATCAATATGTTTTAATGGTTACCAACCAAAAGGTGAATCACCCTGGATCCAAAGGTCAGCCAACAAAATAAGTGAATAATTAAAAGATAACATGGCAACATTTCAGCACTCACATTCACAAAATGTTTTAGGTTGTAAACCAGAAGACACTGAAACCAATTTAATAAAGGACATTTTTCATTTATATTCACTTAGTTTAATTACTTGTACAGTGTTTTAAGATTTAAAGTGCCAGCTAGTACTGACTATTATTTAGTAACTTCATATTTAAATAAAAAATAAAAAAAAAATCTAGAAATAGGTTATAAAAAGAAGCTAGGTAAAAATACGTTTACACCCCTACCAACCTGAGCCCTGGTCTAAACTACGAGATTAGGTTAAATTTAGCCACGTTAGATTGTTTTTAAAATGAATGCGTCTACACAACCAACCCCATTCCATCGACCTAAAGGGCTCTTAAAATCGACTTCTGTACTCCTCCCCAGCAAGAGGAGTAGCGCTAAAAATCGACCTTGCTGGGTCGAATTTGGGGTAGTGCAGACGCAATTCGACGGTACAGGCTTCTGGGAGCTATCTCGGAGTGCTCCAATGTGACCGCTCTGGACAGCACTTTGAACTCCGATGCACTAGCCAGGTACACAGGAAAAGTCCCGGGAAATTCTGAATTTCATGTCCTGTTTGGTCAGCGTGGCGAGCTCAGCAGCACAGTTGACCATGCAGTCCCCCCACAATCGCAAACAAGCTCCAGCATGGACCGAAGGGAGAGACTGGATCTGATTGCTGTTTGGGGAGTAGAATCTGTTCAGGCCAAACTCCGATCAAAAAGAAGAAAAGCTAATATATGCCAAAATTGCACAGGGCATGGTGGAGAGAAGCTACAAAAGGGACACACAGCAGTGCCGCGTGAAAGTTAAGGCGCTCAGGCAAGCCTACCAAAAGACAAAGGAGGCAAATGGTCACTCCGGGTCAGAGCCCCATAGAGGCTGCTTCTATGATGAGCTGCATGACATTCTGGGGGGGACCCTACCACTACCCCACCACTGTCCGTGGACACCTGCAAGGGGGGAGTCTCACGCAACAGGGAAGAGGATTTTGTGGATGAGGAAGAGGAGGAGGAGGAGAACGCGATGCGAGCATCATGCACCTTTCCCAGCCATCCCACGTTGATGTCGGTGAAACGTCCCTTGTGATCCACCAGTGCTTGCAGCACCATTGAGAAGTACCCCTTGCGGTTTACGTACTGGTTGGCAAGGTGGTCCGGTGCCAAGATAGGGATATGCGTTTCGTCTATTGCCCCACCACAGTTAGGGAACCCCATTGCAGCAAAGCCATCCAGTATGACCTGCACATTTCCCAGAGTCACTACCCTTGAGAGCAGAACGTCACTGACTGCATTGGCTACTTGGATCACAGTAGTCCCCGCAGTAGATTTATCCACTCCAAATTGATTCCCGACTGACCAGTAGCAGTCGGGCGTTGCAAGCTTCCACAGGGCTATCGCCACTCGCTTCTCAACTGTCAGGGCAGCTCTCAACTTGGTATTCCTGCGCTTCAGGGAGGGGGAAAGCAACTCAAAGTTCAAGGAAAGTGGCCTTACGCATGCAAAAGTTTCGCAGCCACTGTGAATCATCCCATACCTGCAACACTATGCGGTCCCACCAGTCTGTGCTTGTTTGCTGGGCCCAGAATCGGCATTCCACTGTATCACCCAGCCCCACTGCTGCTATGATGTCCCAATTGCCACAGCCCGTGCTTTCAGGAACATCTCTGTCCATGTCCTCCTCACAATCGTCCTCGTGCTGGCGTCTCTTAGCCAGGTTCTGCACATACTGCAGGATAATGCGCGAGGTGTTTACAATGCTCACAACAGCAGCGGTGAGCTGAGCGGGCTCTATGCTTGTCGTGCTATGGCGTCTGCACGGGTAACCCAGGAAAAAAGGCGCGATGCTCGCCACGGTAATGAGGACGCACTCCGCTGACTTAATGAGCTTAGTGGGGATGTACACAATCGACTGTATAAAATTGATTTCTAAAGATCGACTTCTATAAAATCAACCTAATTTCGTAGTGTAGACATACTCTAAGAAAATTCCACAAAAGGTGAGATGGGGTCCAGTCTGAATTGTTTACTCAAAACTCCCATTGAAGCCAGTACGAGTTTTGCTTGGGTACGACTTCAGTAAAGACTTCAGTGTTGGACCTGTTTTCAATATTAAAGAAAGACATCTGGAGGAGTGGACAGTTCACAGGATTTGTGGGGAGATACACAGCTTTTCACATCTAGATTAGCAAGAAAAAGCTGAAACTACAGACCTTTTCTTAATAATAAAGTTATGGAATGACTCTGGCAATGTGCTCCTGGAGTAAAATATCGAGATTTAATGCCCAATATGAAAAAGACCTCAGAAATAAGAAGCAAGTTCCATCACCTGGCAATGTCACCACCACCAGGACACTAACAGTGAAAAGGAAATGGTGGGCTTCCTAAGTATCAATGAAAACTAACAATCCCTCTTAACAGTTGAAGACAAATAACATTTGGCATAAAATATAACAGTAATGCAGATGTATTATCAGACTGTTTCAATAACAAAATCTCAAAAAATAAAATGTTTATGCAACTTTTCATAAATTAGGCTAGACAATTATTTGTAATGGCTATAATAGAATAGAATGAAAATTTAAAATCAACTATTAGATGGGCTAAATGCTGCAGCCCCCTGTAGCCCTTCTCCTCACCATAACGGACATTGGGGAGGTGAGGATTGAAATCCCCCTGTGCCAGACAGGTCCCCATTTGCTCCCCCACATCCATACCTTTTCCATCAGTAAGAGTACAATACTGAGAGGAGAACCTGAAACTGAATATCTCACAAACCCAGTAGTCATTGGAAGTTGGTTTCTTTCTAGATCTGAGTTGCAATCATTTAGGCCCAGACTTCTAAAGGTATTTAGGTGTTGCTGCGCTCAGTGCTGCAATGCCTGTTTTTGGAGCCTAAATCTCATTTTCAGAAGTGATTTAGGCCTTCAAGAGCTAAATCCCAATGGTGCAACAAGGTCTAAACACCCTTAAAAATCTGCATCTTAAGTCAAATACCCTTTTTTGTTCAAAGGTTGAACTTCATGCTAAACGTGACAATTTGCAATTGGTAGTGTAATACTGAATTTTGCCACAGTCTATCTAGTTCAGACGTGGGCAAACTATGGCCCGCGGGCCACATCCGGCCCGCGGGACCCTCCTGCCCGGCCCCTGAGCTCCCGGCCGGGGAGCCTAGTCCTCAGCCCCTCCCCCGCAGCCACGCCACCGCGCAGGCCGCACTCTGGCCCGCTGCTCCCACTGGGCAGCGTGGGGAGCGCAGCTGGCTCTGGTCGGGTGTCGCAGCTGTGAGTCCCTGCTGCTGGTAAGGGGGCAGGGAGCGGGGGGGTTAGGTAAGGGAGCGGAGGGTACTGGGGGGGCAGTCAGGGAGAAGGGGGCGGTTGGATGGGGCAGAGGTTCTGGGGGGGCGGTCAGGGGATGGGGAACAGGGAGGGTTGGGAGTGGGAGTCCCGGGGGGCCTGTCAGGGGGTGGGGATGTGGATAGGTGTTGGGAGGGCAGTCAGGGGACAGGGAGCAGGGGGGGTTGGAAAAGGGGATGGGATCCCAGGGGGCAGTTAGGGGCAGGGATCCCGGGAAGGGGTGGTCAGGGGACGAGGAGCAGAGGGCGGTTGGATGGGGTGGGAGTCCCGGGGGGGCTGTCAGGGGGCGGGCGTGCGGATAGGGGTCAGAGCAGTCAGGAGACAGGGGGGTTGGATAGGGGGCAGGGGTCCCGGGAGGGGACGGTCAGGGGACAGAGAGCGGGGGGTTGGATGGGTTGGAGGTTCTGAGGGGGGCAGTCAGGGGGCGGGAAGTGGGAGGGAGTGGATAGGGGCGGGGGCCAGGCTGTTTGGGGAGGCACAGCCTTCCCTACCCAGCCCTCCATACAGTTGCGCAACCCCGATGTGGCCTTTGGGCCAAAAAGTTTGCCCACCCCTGATCTAGTTTGATGAAACAAACAAGGTCCTTCTATCATCCGCCATCTCAGTCAAATCCACCAAGATTACTAGTCTCCCTCTCCATTCTCTATGGCTGTCGTGAATCACAGACCCAGGAAAATGCACGTGACAACAGCAGTTTCACAGCTGACCAAACATTTTTCACTATTGCACACCTTTTCCCAGTTGGTGAAAGAACTGGCAGTGTTGACTTTATGTAAATCAATCCAGTCGTGAAATTCCAACTTCTAACACAACTGAGTAAAGATCATTGGATGTACTGTTAATTCCCTTGGATTTAAGTTGGTGAAGACAACCAGTCCAACTTCATATCAAGATGTCCAGCTAAGTGAGACACTTGATTTTTTTCAGATGCCTCTCCACCCAAAAAGGAAGAGAGCTCCAAAGGGGTTATACTGCACATTTTCTCTGATTTTTCATAATGAAACCATGACAAAAAATTGTATTGCATTATATATTGTAGATGATCTTCCCTTTCACCGTATACTGTCATTTCAACATAGCTAGGAAAACTGCCCTGGTCTGAAGATTTATGGGACATGCTAATTACATTGCCATACACGTAACCTGCCAATCACCACCACAATCTTGACTAACAGGAACGTCAACAGTGTTCAAAGATTTTGCAGAATCTAGAGGTCTCCCTTTGTTTCACTGGAATCACCAACATAATGTAGCAACTGAAGTCAGGGTAGTGACAGATGAACTTGTGCGATGCAGGCTTATGGATCCTTCTTCCATTCCAACTGCATCAAACTTTGCAGTGAGCATTTGAATTTTGACACCAGATCTACACATGCCACCATAAATCCTAATACTTTTTTACTGTGCATCATTATCTCCATACTCAGACTGCAGATGTGCTTATGCTTTATCTCACCCAAGTCTTATTTTCTGAGGATCAAAATGAATTCCCAAAAATACTCTAGACTTCTAAAAGAACATATCTACCTACAGTTACTATCTACACTTTTCAATATTTTGTAGAGAAAAGCAACAGCAGCATTGAAGACAGACATGTAGTTGTACCATTGCTTCCACTGATAATTCAGAGATTCTGTAGTGCTGAAGATCCCCTGGTTGCTTCAAATACAAATGGAGGGTGAATGCTGAGTTGGTTGTTTTTTTAGTGGCATCTACTGTATAGATGCATGAGGAATGGATTTAGATTGCCTGAATTTATTATTATTTTTCAGGTTTATCATCTCCATCTCCTGCATTTTCCCCCTACATCACCTGATGAATCATCTCCTCTTCGCCCGGATGGAATTCCTGACTCATCCATTTTGTCTGCTCCCAACCAGAAAACTCCAAGACCTAACTGACCACACATGCCAAGCAATACAGTTGATGAGGACCATTTCCACCCATCTACAACAGGTCACTTATTGGCCTACTGTATGGAATCCTATTAAGCCTCTCCCATTTCTGCAGCAACTACACAGAAGTAAGACGTTTACCAACAGATATCCTGTTTTCCCCCCAGTTATTGCTGGCATCTCTTACATGACAAAAAGATGCCTGGTAGCCCAAAGTCTTACCCAGTTTAAGGTGTTGGCTCTGTATGGGTTCACACAATTACGGTCTCTTACAGAAGGAGATTATCTCAAATTCAACTGCTGTTTGCTTCCATTTGTTTTTTACATTATGGTTAATAAAAGTTCAGATGAACGTTCTCTGGTGTTTGGTGTGCTCTTTCGAATTAAATCCATCCTAGAGTTAATGACAGCAGTTACAAAGTGTGTATTCATGTGTCCATTTTCTCTCCTTAAGTAACAGATCAGTGTTGAGCTGTTGCAATTAAGGCCAACAGAAAGATTTATGACAAAGTTGTGAAGTCATAGCTGAGAGACACACATCTGGTCTGGCCTAATATTCCTTAGACTTTCTACATTGCAACTGCCTGCACAGCATTTACGGTGGCTCATTAGCCATCAAGGCCTAATAGGGCCTCATTAGCATGTACTATATAACCCTATCTTCTTCTAGGCTTTTTTTTTTTTTTTTTAATTTTTTATTAAAGTGTGTAAACTTAGGCTCAAAGTATGTAGGGCAGGCACACTAAGTCAGGCAAAAGATGCCAAGAAGTTGAACTTTAAGGGAACAGATATTGGAAGTACTAAAATTAAGAGAACAGACATTCGTAGAACCATAGAAGATTAGGGTTGGAAGAGACCTCAGGAGGTCATCTAGTCCAATCCCCTGCTCAAAGCAGGACCAACACCCACTAAATCATCCCAGCCACGGCTTTGTCAAGCCGGGCCTTAAAAACCTCTAAGGATGGAGATTCCACCATCTCCCTAGGTAATCTATTCCAGTGCTTCAACACCCTCCTAGTGAAATAGTGTTTCCTAATATCCAACCAAGACCTCCCCCACTGCAACTTGAGACCATTGCTTCTTGTTCTGTCATCTGCCACCACTGAGAACAGCCTAGCTCCATCCTCTTTGGAAACCCCCTTCAGGTAGTTGAAGGCTGCTATCAAATCCCCCCTCACTCTTCTCTTCTGCAGACTAAATAACCCCAGTTCCCTCAGCCTCTCCTCATAAGTCATGTGCCCCAGCCCCGTAATCATTTTCGTTGCCCTCCGCTGGACTCTCTCCAATTTGTCCACATCCCTTCTGTAGTGGGGGGAACCAAAACTGGACACAATACTCCAGGTGTGGCCTCCCCAGTGCCGAAGAGAGGGGAATAATCACTTCCCTCAATCTGCTGGCAATGCTCCTACTAATACAGCCCAATATGCCGTTGACCTTCTTGGCAACAAGGGCATACTGCTGACTCATATCCAGCTTCTCATCCACTGTAATCCCCAGGTCCTGTTCTGCAGAACTGCTCTTAGCCAGTCAGTCCCCAGCCTGTAGCGGTGCATGGGATTCTTCCATCGTACGTGCAGGACTCTGCACTTGTCCTTGTTGAACCTCATCAGATTTCTTTTGGCCCAATACTCCAATTTGTCTAGGTCACTCTGGATCCTATCCCTACCCTTCAAGCATATCTACCTCTCCCACCAGCTTAGTGTCATCTGCAGAGTTGCTGAGGGTGCAATTCATCCCATCATCCAGATCATTAATAAAGATGTTGAACAAAACCAGCCCCAGAACTGATCCCTGGGGCACTCCACTTGATACTGATTGCCAACTAGACATTGAGCCGTTGATCACTACCCATTGAGCCTGACAATCTAGCCAGCTTTCTATCCACTTTATAGTCCATTCATCCAATCCATGCTTCTTTAACTTGCTGGCAAGAATACTGTGGGAGACCTTATCAAAAGCTTTGCTAAAGTCAAGATATATCACATCCACCACTTTTCCCGTATCCACAGAGCCAGTTATCTCATCATAGAAGGCAATCAGGTTAGTCAGGCATGACTTCCCCTTGGTGAATCCATGTTGACTGTTCCTGATCACCTTCCTCTCCTCCAGGTGCTTCAAAATGGATTCCTTGAGGACCTGCTCCATGATTTTGCCAGAGACTGAAGTGAGGCTGACCGGTCTATGGTTCCCCAGGTTCTCTTTCTTGATTTTTTTAAATATGGGCACTATATTTGCCTTTTTCCAATTGTCCGGGACCTCCCCAGATCGCCACGAATTTTCAAAGATAACAGCCAATGGCTCTGCAATCACATCAGCCAACTCCTTCAGCACCCTTGGATGCATTAGATCTGGACCCATGGACTTGTGCATGTCCTGTTTTTCTAAATAGTCCTTAACCTGTTCTTTCATCACTGAGGGTTGCTCACCTCCTCCCCATACTGTGTTGCCTAGTGCAGCAGTCTGGGAGCTGACCTTGTCTGTGAAGACCGAGGCAAAAAAAGCATTGAGTACTTCAGCTTTTTCCACATCCTCTTTCACTATGTTGCCTCCCCCATTCAGTAAGGGTCCCACACTTTCCATGACCACCTTCTTGTTGCTAACATACCTGTAACATATCACTTCAATTCCCACCAGTATAATGCCTACAAGGTGCAGACTATTTAGGAAATAGTGGATAAGATATTCTCCAAGCAACAACCAAGCTTATCTTGAAGAAATCAATAAGTGATGGTAGGGATAATGAAAAACAAAACAAAAAACAAAAACTGGCAGACAGCCATGCCAGGTCCTAAACCTGACATCCCTGGACATACATATTGCTGATGCCCTTAATAACGTATCTGTACAGTATGAGATCATCACCACTTCTACACTAAATTCAAATACTGATAGTTCCATAATATGCTAAGTGCACATTTTTATTTAGCCAACAAAAGAGACAGATGTTCAAAAAAGCCTTAGTCAAAACTTTACCATTGTTTGTGATCTTTTGTATCCAGCAGAGTTAAAAGTCACGGTCTTAACAGGCTACTGTTATTTAATTTCTAAAGAGTCTGCTGAAACATTTGCCTTGAAGTCAAATGAGAGGTCAAGGAACTGCACAGCACCTGAGATTCTGGGCAGTTCAACACCTGAAAACTCATGAGCCAAGAATGAGACATGCTAGTAAATAATGGAAGGCTTTTTCACCTATCATGGTTCTGAAAGTCCTGCATACAAGACCACAAACCCTTAAATGAAAATGAGCACACATTTACCAGAAATTCCAGAGAGCAAAAGATTCAAAAGACGGGCAAGAGAGAAACTCAAGAACTAGAATGGAAATTAGAGGAAACAATCACTGTCAAATCATGTAGTGGGGGGAAGGATAGCTCTGGGAGATCTAGCTAGAGGTGGTGATAAAAGACTATCAGAGGTTTTTAAATGTCAGAGATTTCTATTTTTATAGCTAAAGGTCTATGTGCATGGAAAAGCTGGATATTGTTTATCATGTCAAAATATTGTGCTTCTATTAAGAAATGTGAATTAGAATCCTAATTGTCAAAATTCAAAGAGTAAATATTGGAAAACTGACATGACTGCTTCATCCCTCCATTTCTTTTTCTATCATCAAAACACATCTCTTCTCAAAAGAATCAGCACCACAAAGGAAGCCAGCACCAGAAATGAAAAATCTGCATGCTTTGGAAGACAGTTGAATTCTTAGGGGCAGCAAAATAAGCAGGAGGCCCTCACAAAATAACACAAACCCAAAGACACAATGAGGCTCTGTTAACAGGAAGTGGCCCTTTATGCCCAGATCTAAAATCCCTAATTACTAAAGCAAATATAATCTGATGGTATAGCAGAAAGCATAAAAGGAAAACACAACATAATAGTTCAAAATAATACAGGGCCCAATCTGCAACAATTATTCACATTGTGCAGTACCTTGCTCTAAAAGTTAAGTCCCATTAAAATAAACAGGACTACTTGAGCAGCCAAGTACTAATAAACGTGAGTAAGGCTGCCAATACTGGGCCTTTAGCCAGTATGTTTCAAACAACATTTATGTTCAATTTTGAGAAAAGGCATTCCATAGACTATTCCTCAATCAATGCCAGCATATTTTTAGTACTTTGGAAAGACATGATGAAAAATTAATGCTTCTGAATAGAAAAAGCTAACATCAACTGCTCCACTACACTACCATTCTCAGAATACATCTTTTTTGTAAACTGATCTTGACTTAATTATATTAAATGGAACAATTCATTCTCTGAAACCTGTTTTCTACCCCCTTTATGAACATCTGCCATCCAGACTGCATTTTATCATCATTCCAGGTAAAAAAAAGCACAAGAGGTCAAACTAATTTTTGCCTAGAGGAAAATTAATAACCCAAAAATTGAAGAGCATGTGCATGTTTGCAACTTCAAGAATTCCTTAACATATTTAAAACAATCAGTCACATAACACTTCCGTTATGAAATTTCAAAGTGTTTTCAAAAACTGTGGTATTAACAGCAGCAACACTTAAAATTACAACCGATAATATTTGGTCAGCAAGCCAAAACCATGCTCAGTTTTTGCTTATGGTGACATCAGTCTCTGAGAGGAAGCCCACCCTGACATCTGAGTCATTCAGGCTGTGAAGTCATCGCTGAGAGATCTACTGTTGCTAGAACTAACACACTGAAGGAGCAAAACTATGTAAAACTGAAAATGCATATTTTAGTTGTGTTGCAAGGTGTTTTCTAGTTTAACTTAAGAGTTGATTAACCAAATTTTCTTTAATTGATCAAATGGAAAACAAAAACAAGGTTTTAACATGTACAACTGTCATAGGAATCACTGTAAACTGTAAAGTAAATTCACATTATAAACATATGTAATTCAAATTGATTGAATGAATCCATGAGCTATAGAAATATTGACAAAATCCAAGGGTCTCTATTAGTAGATTTCTTAGTGTGCAATGTCGGCTTTCAAATCGAAGAACAGAACTCAAACAGAAAAAAGAATGCCTTTGCAGAACTCTCCATTTTGCTTAAGAGTTTATTTTGTTTTTATTTGTTAGCCTACTTGAAGGAGACTATCAATTACTGAAGAACAGAGCAGGATGTTTCTAAATGTGACTACATAGCTCACATGTGTCAGTGTATCTGCTCAGGACTTTGATATGCTTAACATAACCCACTTAGACTTCTTTTAGAAGATTGTTGATTTTGACACCCTTTCTCTTTAAAGCATAGGTATACAGCTTTTACTCCATGATCTTACATTTTAAAATGGTCATACTGAACTTTTTAAAAACAAAAACAAAAAAACCCACACAATCTGAAAATGTAAAAGGCCTTCCAAAATTATTTAAAATTACATTTAGTTTGCTCCTCCTCAATTTTTTCCCTCTTTCTTCCATGGTTGCAAGGAGAAAACCATTCCCTTACTGACATCATAGCTGACAACCAGCTGACATCATAGCAGTCTCCCATCACCATTAACTTCTCACTCCTGAGGGGGACACCTCAACTGATCTAACAGTTCTATTATGCTCCTAGGAAAAAGAAAAAAAGCTGAGTTTTGCCTAATCCATGCTCTGAAAGGAAGAACCTAACAGGTGGATATGGAATTCCTCTACTGTTTTCTTGCCTGAACCCAATATAGGCATTGGTAGGAGGAAGACAAGAAGCTAGGAACTGAATGAGAATGGCGTCAAAAGACCACTACATAGGTTGAACTTCATACACCATTCACCATCAACAGCTAGCCACAGATTTTGTGAGGACCACAAGGGCTCTTATCAGCCCACCACTGCTGTTAGGCATCTTTGGATGCTTATGAGCACTTCTCTTTGCCCCTGCAGCTCTTGTGGCATTCTGTATTAAAAATGATCGCATCCAAAGGCGTTTCAGTACTGCAGCAGCAGCTAAACCACAAAGAGCATGAAATATTTACTTCTCACCCATTTTATGTACCCAAAAAAAAACAAAAAACCACAGAATATCTAATAACTGCATTCCTCACTGCATTCAGGTCTCCAGTTAATAGGTTATGACTGCATCCATTAACCCCACCCTATACTTGGCAAAGTAGCACAATACCTTCATTAGGTGTGCCCTGACTGCAGTAATGGACAGACAACCCAGTCCTGGGGAATGCAATTGAGCTAACTGCTTCACAAATAAAAATGCAGAACTATAAAAACGGAGAGCTGCTACCTTGACAAGACAGGAACCACTTCCCTCAATCTGCTGGCAATGCTCCTACTTATACAGCCCAAAATGCCATTAGCTTTCTTGGCAACAAGGGCACACTGTTGACTCATATCCAGCTTCTCGTCCACTGTAACCCCTAGGTCCTTTTCTGCAGAACTGCTGCCTAACCATTCAGTCCCTAGTCTGTAGCAGTGCATGGGATTCTTCCATCCTAAGTGTAGGACTCCGCACTTGTCCTTGTTGAACCTCATCAGATTTCTTTTGGCCCAATCCTCTAATTTGTCTAGGTCCCTCTGTATCATCTCCCTACCCTCTAATATCTTCATTAATGATCTGGAGGATGGCATGAACAAAACCGGCCCCAAGACCAACCCTTGGGGCACTCCGCTTGATACCGGCTGCCAACTAGACATGGAGCCATTGATCACTATCTGTTGAGCCCAATGATCTAGCCAGCTTTCTATCCACCTTATAGTCCATTCATCCAGCCCATACTTCTTTAACTTGCCGGCAAGAATACTGTGGGAGACTGTATCAAAAGCTTTGCTAAAGTCAAGGAATAACACATCCACTGCTTTCCCCTCATCCATAAATTAAACATGAGTCAACAAAGCAATATTGTTGTGAAAAACCCAAATGTCATTCTGGAATGTATTAAAAGGAGTTTTGTAAGGCACGAGGTAATTATTCCACACTACTCAATACTGGTGAGGCCTCAGCTGGAGTACTATGCCTGGTTTGGGTCACCACATTTTAAGAAAGATATGGACAAACTGCAGTGAGTCCAGAGGAGAGCAACGAAAATTAGACCTCTGAAAAATTGACATTCGTATATGGTCAGTAGAGGTTGGTAGAATCATAGAAAACTAGGGCTGGAAGGGTTCTGAAGAAGTCCTCTAGACCAGTGGTCTCCAAACTTTTTTGATCGCGCACCCCTATCAGTAAAAAAATTTTGAACACGCACCCCCATTATATGTATATTTATTTATGTATAAATTATATACACGTACTACTGTACTAATATTATGTACATTATAAAACACAAAAATAGAAATTTAAAAAGGATGAGAGATGAAATAATAAAATAAATTTTGTTTTAAAAATATTGTTTAACGGTACAAAAAACCTTTTTGCTCTCACTAATGTGAGAGCAATGTGATTGAATATGCTTCATTATTTTTGAAAATCTTGGTTTTACACTTTGTGATACACCAATTCAAAGGTCTGGTTCTAAGTTCAGTTTATTTCACACCTTGGTTTTAATGACTGTCATAGCTGAAAAAGATGCCTCACAAAGATACATAGATCCAAATGGAAGAAGTGCATTGTTGGCTGCGTTTACTAAATCATGATACTCATTTTTCAATCCCATCCACCAATTATGCAAAGGTTTTTGTTGAAATTCGGCTAGTAAATTTCCATCTTCCCTGATGTCAATCAGTTGTTCTTGCAAACTAATCGGAAGGTGTTGCATTTGTACTGTAAAGATTCTACTATTTAAAGGTCTTGTTTTTATAAAATTAACCACATCGATGACATCCTGTAGCACTTTGTGCACTTCTGGCTCCAACTTCTTTGCTGCAATAGCTTGCCTACGAATGATGCAGTGAATGAATTTCACGTGTAGTGCTATCTCTGTAACCTTACCTCGGAATCCTTTCTTTATTCCAGTCAAAGCAGCTGCTCCATCAGTGGTTACATTTACACAGTTTTTCCATAAAACATTAATAAAAACAAAGAAGTCATTTACTGTTGAGAATATATCTTCTCCGGTACATCTACTTTTTTGTGAGCCACTAAAGGAAAGTTCGTGTATTTCATTATTGAAACAGAATCTAGCAAATACGATAAGCTGAGACATGTTAGAAACATCTGTACTGTCATCCAACTGTATAGCAAATCTCCCACACTGCGTAATTTGTTCTAATACTTGTTTCTTCAAATCTTCAACAATGTTTTCTATGCGTCTTCCAACAGTATTTCCTGACAAAGGAATGCATTTTAGTTTGTCGCCATATTGTTCTCCATGTATTATTTCATCCATTTTTACCGCGACAAGAACAAGTGTTTCCCCAATGGTATGTGGCTTTTTGTCTTTTGCTAATAAGTAAGAAACCTCAAAAGAGGCTTCTAAACGTTTATCATTAAGTTTAGTGAACTTTTGTAAAGTACTGGATTGAGTATCGCATGACTTTAAACATTGCTGAAAAAATTGTAGAGGTTTGTCTTCATGTTCTGGATGCTTAGTTTTTAAATGTCTTGCTAATCATGATGGCTTCATACTATCATTAGCTAATATCTCAAGGCACAATATATACTTAGGGCGAGGTTCATCGTTAACAATAGTGGATGTAAATCCATATTTCAAATAGTCTTCTTGATAATTTCGAATTTTTTTGGCCAACTTCTTGTCAGATCTGATTAGATCGTCATTGTTTTTACCTCGTAATGTGGCTGACGAAGAGCTCGTACTAGGAGTAGGAGAACGGTCAGCTCTGCCATTTTCTTGTTGTTCGCTTGTGCTCGCATTATTAGTATTATCTTCAATCCGCGGTTTCTTTGCAGGAATCTTTTTAAGCCACTTGTCCATTTTGTGAGGGTTAGTTTAGTTAAAACTAGATAATATAATCCGTAAATCCACTTAACCGGGCACATGTAAACTGTAATACGTCGCAATACGCTGAAAGCGAACGAACGAGTGAGGGCGCCACTGTCAACCCCTCCGTGTTGTGGAGCTCCCACTCTTCCCTCAGGATACCTCGCAGGGCCGGCTCCAGGCACCAGAGTAGGAAGCACGTGCCTGGGGCGGCGCACTGTAAGGGGCGGCATTCTGGCCAATCTTAGGGCGGCGCTCCTCCGGCTCCCCTCTTCCCCCCCTTCCGGCGGCGCTCCTCCTGCTGCGCCGCCTTTTTGCTCCGGAGGCGCTCCTCCTGCACACACCCCACTTTGGAGACCACTACTCTAGACTGTTCCCCTATGAGGAAAGATAAAAAGAATTGGCCATGTTTACTTTTAAAGATTGAGGGGGGAACCTGATAAATCTTCAAAAATGTAAAAGCTTGTTTATAAAGAAGGCAATGATCTGTCGTTGTCCATGTCCAATAAGGATGAGAGAAACTAAAACCATTTACCAGTGGTCATGGTGGATTCCCCATCACTGACCATTTTAAAATCAAGATTGGATGTTTTTCTGAGGGTATGTCTACACTACAAACCTAAATTACTGTGGTGGTGCATGTTCACAGAAACCTCTTTTGGTTGGTGGTGTGCGTCCATACCAGGAGCACTTCCACTGACCTGAGAGGGGCAGTGTGGGGAGCTGAGAGCCCGGTGTCTCAGCTCCACTGGCAGCTGGCTGCCCCACAGGCTCCTGGGCTCCCGGCGGGCTGCCTCCTCCCTCTGCTCCCTAGGGCTTCTCATCGCCCCTCTCCCCCGGTTCCCCATTGGAAGCAGAGGGGAATCCGCCTGGGGCTTCTTGCCTGCCCACTCTCTGCCAGGAGCCAGACAGCCTTGTCATTTCATGGCTCAGGGAGCTGTGGAATTGACGAGGCTGTGCAGCTCTCAGCAGGGAGTGGATGGGGGGGGCTGCTCAGACTTCTCACCTGGGCTCCCAGCTGGGAAATTAAGAAAGCTGACGCAAGGGACACGGGTCTACACAGATACTGTCATCCTAAGTATGGTGACATAAGCCTTATGCCTCTTGTGGAGGGGGAGTTATGTTGGTGCAGTAGGGCACTTCCATCGGTGGGAGGAAGGCTGTAGTGTAGACACGGACATAATTGGGGCAACATAAGATGCCTTATGTTGACCTAACTGTGTAGTGTAGATCAGCCCTAAGAATTTTTTTTTGGGGGGGGGGAGGGAGAATCTATGCTCTGTCATACAGGAAGTCAGACAATATGAGCAATGAATGAGACTGTAACATAATACATATGTGGAGGGCAGCAGAGCATGCAAAATTAAAATTGAACAGGCACCCTTCATTCTGAAATTTCCTAACTTCTAAGTGTTTGTCTTTATAATATTAATGTTAGTTTAATGTAATTTGTGTGTAATTATTTAAAGAATGGTCATTTAAATGAAAAGATAACATCTATAAAATGACTCTTGCTACAGTTAATCAGATGTACCCTCATGAATAGCTGGATATCCATGTACAATCCAGCTAGGAAGATGACCACACAAATTTCAGGTTTTTTCCAACCATTATATTGCCTATAGCTTTCTCTCGCTCAATCATTCTTATTATATATACACACACACACACACAAAACTTTCCTTCCTTTATAAGGCAAAAATGACAAGCAGACTTCAGGAAGTTAGGATAGGCTCCAGAAAGATGGATCTGAGCCACACAGAACAAATTTACAGTTAAGAAGTTACTCTTCTATTGTTCCAATCCATCCCTCTGAAATTAGTGGAATCTATACCACCTACAAAAGAAACTGACTCCATTGCAGTTTAACGTAAAAGAAACAACAAAAGTAACCCACGGTGACTACAAGGAAGACTTTTTCTTAAAAAAAAAAAAAAAAAAAAAAAAAAGAAAGAAAAACCAATTTTAAATGAAAAAAGGGTGACGCAACATGACTAGGCATATAGTGTCATTGAAAAGTTGCAAGAATAAAATTGAATTGTAAACTTAAATAGTGTTGGATAACATGGTTAAAGAAACAAGAAGAAAAATGTATCAATGCAGTGCACAAAGGGTATGAGGAATCTAAAGGGGGGGGAAGTATTGAACACTACATAATAAGGAAGGAAAACCAAACTAATGAGGATGCTGAAACAACTAAAATACTTACTTATCCTCAGTCTTTTTTTAATAATAAAATGTATAAAGACCTTAAAGTTAACTCTAAGGCCTGGTCCACACTAACCCCCCACTTTGGACTAAGGTACGCAAATTCAGCTACGTTAATAACGTAGCTGAATTCGAAGTACCTTAGTCCGAACTTACCGCGGGTCCAGAAGCTGCAGGCAGGCTCCCCCGTCGATGCCGCGTACTCCTCTCGCTGAGCTGTAGTACCGGCGTCAACGGCAAGCACTTCCGGGTTCGATCCGGGATCGATTTATCGCGTCTAGACAAGACGCGATAAATCGATCCCAGATCGATCGCTTACATCCGGACCAGGAAGTAAGTATAGACGTACCCTTAGAAACTAGCAAGAGGATTTATGACAGTTGAGAAACAGGGTAGGGAAGTAACTTCTCAGTCCAGGGAATCCCAGCCCAAACTCCCGTTGCCAGAAACTTTCATCCTTCGCTTATGATCCTGAGGTGACTTGCCATATGCTATTGACTGTAAAGCTAATAGTAAGTGTTCATCATAAAATACAGAGTTGATGAATATACTTGACCATTCTGTTGTTTCCTCCTTACATCATATAATGCCATAAGTCTGCTTAACTAAAAGCAGTGAGCATTATCTAATGGTTAGAATGCAAGACACCCGGTAGTCAGGAGACCATTCCTTAGATAAGTGACCTTAGATAAGTCAATTGGGCCCCAATTTCAAAGAACATTCCATAGATGTCCAGTGCAGTATGCAGGCATTTTGGCTCAATACTTTTAGAAGTGCCCTCTAATTCTCTGTGTCTAAGTTCTTGAATGCCCAACTTAAGACACCTTAACCTCTCTGTACTTCAATTTTCTTCTCCAAATCTGGGAAGAATAAAACTTAACTATTTGTTAAGGCTCACAACATTAAGTAATTTGAGTTCCTCAGACAAATGGTACTGAACAGTAAAAGTACAAATTATGATAAAAAGAACTTAGTTTACATTATAAATGTATTAAGTTATACCTGATTTAAACATTAATTGAGAAGTGTTTTGTCAAAATAAAGAGTATTAAAACTTTAAAACAGATGTAACTGCTAATGGAGCAATAAAATCTATTATTTTGTCTTTCAACCCAGAGTCCTCCAAGGAAATGCTGCAAGTCCACATTATTATTATTAGTATCGCAGCACTTAGGAGACCCAGTTGTAGACCAGGCTCCCATTGTGCTTGTCACTGTAGAAATACAGGGGGGGAAAGACAGATTGGCTCTTTGGGTCAGGGACTAAGTAAACGACAAAAGACTATGGCTATATATAGATGAGGGAGTACAAGGAAACATTGAGAACATATTGGTCAGCACGATAGAATGTGGTCTCAGTACACTGGTAGCCTAACCATTGTTAGGTATGTGTAGGTGTCACAGCAAATGAGAGTTTTAGGGAGAGACTTGAAGAGTGATAATGAGTTAGTTCTGTGGATATTTACAGGGAGTTTCTCCCAGACATGAGGGGGAAGCATGAAGGTGCTTGTTTGAAAATGAGGACAACTGACAGCAGAGGTGAAAGCCAGTACGCCCCAGTACGGCATACCGGCAAGAGCTGGTGCGCCGTACCGGGGTGGCCCGGCTTCCCCAGGGAGTAATTTAAAGGGCCTGGGGCTCCCAGCAGGGGCTGGAGCCCCAGGCCCTTTAAATTGCCATCAGAGCCCCACTGCTGGAGCCCTGGAGCAGCTCTGGCTGCTATTTAAAAAGTCCAGGGCTCCCGCTGCTTCTACCACCCCGGCCCTTTAAATAGCCGCTGGAGCCCTGCCGCCACTACTCCAGGGCTCCGGCAGCTATTTAAAGGGCCGGGGCAGTACAAGCAGGGGAGCCCCGTGCCCTTTAAAGAGCCCCCAGAGCCCTGGGATAGCGGGGGGCTCCAGGGGCTATGTAAAGGCCCTTGACTCCAGCTGCCTCTGCCGCCCTGGTCCTTTAAATAGCCGCTGGAGCCCCGCCACTTCCCCAGGGCTCCAGCAGCTACTTAAAGGACCGGGGCGGTAGAAGCAGGGGAGCCCTGGGCCCTTTAAATAGCTCCCGGAGACCTGGGCTGCTGCTGCTACCCCGGTGGGGGAGGGAAGGAAAGAGGAGGAGGAGGAGGCACTTACCTTACAGGGTGGGCTGGCTTTGACCCCCTCAGCCCCACCCCTTCCAGGACTGGACTTACTTTCATCCCTGACTGACAGTAACCTAAATGAGCTTTTTAAGGGTGTGTATGAATGAGGGCTGGAGGGTAAAGAGTAGGGTTGTGCAGATGTATAGAGCATAAGGATGGAGGCAAAGATTTTATTAGATTTTCATTTTCATTATAAGGTTCACCATAGATGGTCATTGGAACATTTCAATCTGTACCAACAACTGAAGGCTTTGACTTCCATTTTCCTGGTGTATTCAGGATTTCTGGAGCCTGGTCAAAAGAAAGTCTTTGCACAGTCAATACTTCAAAAATCAAGTTCAATTAGTTTCCTTCAGCTTGGTTTTTAAATGAACTTGGACAAATGAACAAAACAAGGGACACTCGTTCAGGCAAAGGTGTTTTTTTTTTTTTTTTTTTTTTAAATGGACTCAAAAAGAGAAGGTTTTTCCAGCTAGCATTATCCTTTTTCCCCTAAGGAGAATCTGGCTCCTAATACCAGTTAATACCACTCCCTAGAATACTTCCTTCTAATAGTGTGCTGGGGGTCAGTTAAAACATTATTCCTACATAGACTGTGGTCTTTCCTCTGGAAAACCAATTTTTTTTCAGTCTGAATAAATTGGCTTAAAAGATAAAAAAGGCACTACTGAGCTGAGAGACCAGTAGCTGTTTTAATGAAGTAGCGTAAATAGATTTTATCTTTTCCCAATCCAATATTTTCCTCTAACTTCCTTGGGCTACTATAGTTCCTTTTGAGCACAGAAAAAGGAAGTCCTTAAGACAGCAGCAGCTTGAGTCTCTAAGGGCCTTCCAGTTTTGCCAGGGAAGGGAACCACAACAGAGGGGAAAGAACTATTTTTTAAATGTACATAGTTTAAATTTTTAAATATATATTTGTGATTTAATTTTTTTAAAAACTTTATTTTTAAAGTACCTTTAAAGTCCAATAGAACTGCCACTGCTAGAAAATTTTTGCCAGGTCAGTGCAAATAATTTCAGGACCCATAAAAATGTTCACTCTCTGAAATAAACCAAAAAAAAAAAAAAAAATACACTTACCCACAAATAAGCAACAGCAAATTTAATCTAAGTAACCAAATATTTTACATTCATTAACTAATAAATACCCAAGCTACAGTCACTATATGGCAAAACTGGATTTTAGATGTTAATAGCATTCTGCCATGAAATCTGTACATACTTCACTCTCAGATGGTTGTAAATAAAAACCCTGTTGTGGGCTGTCAAGGCTGATTCCCCATTCTGGCACTTCGAGTGCAGAAGGTGGGGGCCCACAAGCATTCTAAAAATTAATACTGGCCACTCCAGGCTTGTATTAAACTCCCAAGCTTACAACTTCTCTCTGACCTGGGATGGGTAGATGCTACCACCACCCAAGTGCAAAAAAACCCCTTTGGGCCCAGGAAGGCACACTTGGGAATTCTTCCCTGTGGTGTACCCTCAAGCCCTTTCATCTCCCCCCCGTGGAAGAGCTGAGAAAGAAAACAAAGGAAATCAACTGTTGCCACCAGCTAATTAAACAACATATGCACAACCTCTTAGGACACAAAAAAAACCAATCCTGTTCTTAAAAAAGGTAAATTTTATTAAAAACAAAAAGAAAGAAAATACATCTGGAATTTAGGCTATTGCTAGATTTAAAAAGAGCAAATATAATAATTAGGCCTCAGGAATGGTTTTCCTGAGGTCCAGCTTAATGGTTACAAGCAAAACAAAAAGCATTTGGAGGTTAGCACAGAGAAGTCCACGTGCCATACAAAAATAAAAGAGATAAACCTAATTGGGTCTTTCTAGACATTTCCTGATCTACTTACATATCTGGGTTTTTAAATAAGTTGTTTCTAGATATGATTTGATGATTTTTCATACCTGACAAAGCTTTTTACAGCATAGTTCCAGCCCTGACCCTGCTCTCTGGAAGAACAACCACAGACAGACAAAAGGGGAGTCTTGTTTCAATTTTAAAAAGTTCTAACCTTCCCATTAGCTCTTTTGGCCAGGTGCCCACTCACTTCCTTTTACCTATGCATGCAGTCAGACTTTTTAACCCTTTACAGTAAAGCAAGTAGAGAACAGCTACGAAGAGGGATTTTGTAGCTAACTGGCTGGCTGGGTGTCCATAAAAGGGAGCTAGCCCCCCCCCCCCCACTTCATTGATCACATGGGCTGAAATGATTAAATAATACATCTTGGGATTAATCCATATTCCCAAATGTGCTTAAACTCCAGGTCCTCATGTCTATCAAATTCTGATGGCAAAGCACCAAAGGAGGCATGGTTTGGACAAAAAGGGGCATTCTCATTTAACTTCTATCATCTGAAAAATCAGTTAAATCTGTCTCAGAGAACAAGTTATCCAACCCTTTAATGGAATCCTCTCTGAAATCTGTTCTGATGTAGAACCAACAGCCAGCTGGATGGCAAGCTGAGTTTTTACACACACCATGTCTCTGCTACTGTGAAAAAAATATTACACTACAATCACCACCACCCAATGTTATATTACTGGGATAATGTCAATACAATTTGCAGCAGATATAGAAAATATCTATTTAGACAGTTTGACAGCTATAATTCACCCTGTGTTTAATAAAAAGAACAGGAGTACTTGTGGCACCTTAGAGACTAACAAATTTATTAGAGCATAAGCTTTCGTGGGCTACAACCCACTTCTTCGGATGCATATAGAGTGAAACATATATTGAGGAGATATATATATACACACACATACAGAGAGCATGAACAGGTGGGAGTTGTCTTACCAACTCTGAGAGGCCAATTAAGTAAGAGAAAAAAAACTTTTGAAGTGATAATCAAGATGGCTCAGTACAGACAGTTTGATAAGAAGCAAGTGTGAAAATACTTACAAGGGGAGATAGATTCAATGTTTGTAATGGCTCAGCCATTCCCAGTCTTTATTTAATCCTGTGTTGATTGTGTCTAGTTTGCATATCAATTCCAGCTCAGCAGTCTCTCCTTGGAGTCTGTTTTTGAAGTTTTTCTGTTTTAAGATAGCCACCCGCAGGTCTGTCATAGAATGGCCAGACAGGTTAAAGTGTTCTCCCACTGGTTTTTGAGTATTATGATTCCTGATGTCAGATTTGTGTCCATTAATTCTTTTGCGTAGAGACTGTCCGGTTTGGCCAATGTACATGGCAGAGGGGCATTGCTGGCACATGATGGCATATATCACATTGGTAGATGTGCAGGTGAACGAGCCCCTGATGGTATGGCTGATGTGATTAGGCCCTATGATGATGTCACTTGAATAGATATGTGGACAGAGTTGGCATCGGGCTTTGTTACAAGGATAGGTTCCTTGTAGCCCCTCAGCATGAATGAATTAATATAGTACATATGGAAACTAATGTTTTTAAAAGTGTCCAATGAGTAAAATGGATACATCTTTCCGTTAACTATTTAGTAATACAATCTGTAATTGAACATCTGATCCAAATTACTTAAGTAAAATGTGGGAAGGTGTTTTTGTAACATAGCCAGCATGGCAGTGAATTGCTCTAATGTTTAAAGTGGGGAGATGCAGGGTCTGTTGTAGTGGGGGTAAGGGATGTGGACATAGGATGGGTTTTGGCAACTGGGGGAGACAGAACAGACTTTTGCTCATTCTTCCTTCATCTCCTCAGCAAAGTCACCCCTTCCCTCTCCTGACCAAACCCCCTGTAGATTTCATTTTATGTTGGGGAAGGGCTAGCTTGAGGATTGTGCAAGACATTAGCTCATGAAGAGGCCTTATGGAGGGGAAGGGGCAAGGTGTTAGTATGTGATGTGCCTGGTGGATAAGTAGTCTTTGGTTTGCATATGTATTCAGCCAGCCTTCTGTTGATTTCACCAGCTCAGCTGATTGAGCCACCTGAAGAAGCTGCCTCTGGTCTGCAGGGGTTCAAAAATTAGAACAAAAGACTTTTTGTGGTACTGATAGGTACATTGAAACAGGCCCTGAAAACAGAGCCATTACTGGTTTTCAAGGTCATTCAGTCACCCTACATGGCAGTGAAATTAAAAGTACAATCACACAACTGATTTTCTTTTGTAACAGGCAATATGTGCCACAAAATACTACAACATCAGTTGCTCTTTTTTTTAGAATCTAACCTCTATATAACAAACAGGGTTTGACATTATGGGCAGAAGAGGGGAAACTGGGAAAAGTCCAAAGCAAAAACACAAGAGAGGAATCAGATACTGAACTAGTTATTGGTTGCATAGTGACCTTGTTTTTGAGCAATGTATATTAGCAAATCCCTCCTACAGCCAGATCTGCATAGTGCGAATAGATGACTGTGAAAGGAAAGAACTGGACAAAATGTTTTGCCACCCAGTGCATACCGAAATGCATACAAATTTTGGAACTCTGCCAAATGTTCTGCCAGACAAAAGAGCTGCACCCCAATACTACAATTAATTTTGAGTGTTATTTCCACATATTAGAAATTATATTTTGTAAGCACATACACTTATGTGGTATGATGAAGTCTCACTTACTGACACATGATGAACTGCCTTTTAAAAACAATTAAGAAAACAAGATGTATATGACTGATTGTATAGTGTGAGGCTGTATAGCAATAATAAAAAAGGAACAAGATACTTAAGTTGGAGTTGTATAACTTGAAATATATATTGTTCAGTGACAGACACTAATATGGTGACAGGTGCTTTATAGATGTATACAACAATAAAGGCCCTATAAGCCTACCTTGTATATTTAAATGATACATGCTAATTAGAGTGAAAATATCTTTAAAAAGCCATAGCCCTGGGATACTGGTTTTATTATACAAGTGAGACCATAGATCTCGGAAAGAGATCAAGTTTCTCTACATCCAGGCTGTATGTGCGCTGAATGGCCAACAAGATTTAAGTAGAATTTCTTGTTTAGACATCACCTAATTATTGCAGAGTACACTATTACATGAAACTAGAACTGAAATAGACCTCCAATCAAAACCCATTACAATACCTACATTTTGAGAGGTCATTAAATCTAAAACAATCCTGGTATAAGCATCTGCCTGAAACCTTGCCTGAGAGTGCAACAACCACCAAGGAATTGGAGAGATTTCCCACTCATGTTATGGATTAATTGTGTGTATCTAAAAGCTTTTCCCTTAATATGTGATTAGTTGGCCTCATTGGGGTTCTACATTGTATGTACTTTTTAATACAAATTATGCACAATAGTTCCTAAAGCTCCTATTTTCACCTCCACTTCCAGCTGCTTCATGTGAAGGGAAGCAAGACTACAGACACTGCTATGACATGACCACATGCAGAGGGAAGGTAGCTATGCAGGGTACTCCCTCTTCTGCATATCCATTACAAAAGAACTGTGCAACCAACAGACTGCCGGAGGGGGTGGTGGTGAGGGGGGACGGACTTGGATGGGAGCTGCACTACACAGTAGATTCTCTCCCAGAACTCCAAAGGAGCCACTTTAAACAATATATTTGCTCCAAGAATTATGGAAGAACCACTGGGGGAAAAAAAGGACTTCAAACAATCTTGTTTGCTCTTTAACCCTTTACCACCCAAGATGTCACAGAACAACCTTGGATGAGCAACCTGTGAACCTACTGGCCTGATCAAGTAATAGGCATGACTGGCAAGAGCCAGAGGGAAATGCAGAGGGGCTCAGCTGGCCAATAATCTGCAGAATTGGAGTCTTGGATACATGCAGATTCCCTGCTTTTATTGCTCACCTTACACCTGCACCTCTTTTGGTTCCATACACTAAAAGAGATGAGATTACATGGACCTGCAACTTTTACAAGGCCAAGGAATGTTTGTTTTAGTTAGTTCCCACCCACATAAATCTGAGCAGAAGGGAGATATATAGACATACAGCAGGTGTCTAGTTTATTTGAAAATTCACCAGAACATGAACCTTATTAGTAAAATGTATAAATATTAAACAGTTTTAGAAGTACAAATATTAAAATATCACTGTCCACTAAATGAACCATCCTATAGAATACATTTATCTTAATATACTCACATGAATTAAAGAATTCATTATCTTAATCTAGTTATAAATATCTCTTTGGAAAAAATGAGAAAATGAAAACTAGCAAAGGAAAGCAAAGAAGAAAAATATGCTCTTAAAGCATTTTAGTTTGGATATTAAAAACATGAAACAATTTTCTTCCCTTCATTTTCATAAGCAGGCAGGATCCAAAACAAGCAGAACCAAGCCAGAGAAATTAAAGGGTGAGAGCTGACCTCATGGAAGTTTCTCAACTGGAGCTCCACAAGCTTGTTCCTTCATGCGAATTTGGGGGCACTGTAGATGAAGTAGATCCACAGAGCAGTTACTCTACACAGCATGATTCCCTCACACCCCACTGATTTCCAAGTGGAAATTCAATCAGGTGTTAATGCTGCTTAAAACTACCTGCACTGCTATGAGGGGAAATCAGCCAAGTAAGTGGCTGATTTCAATCAACAACTGAGTTTTGTATTTCAAATAAAGGAATGCGTTATAAAAATGTTAGAATAAAGATGTATTGTAGCACAAACCTCAGAAATACCAGAGTTCACTTCAGAGGCATTCTTGCTGTACACTGTAGCACAGATGGAGAAAAATATTGTGGGAGGAAAAGTCCCACATCAGAGCATTGTCTAAAACAGACAGCAAAGTCCTACAACACTAGGCAAGGTCACATGCAACTGGAGAGTCATCTGTTTAACAAAACATACTATTATTAGATGCAAGTTATACAGCACTTGTGCATACTAACAGAATTAAAATATTATCCCAAAATAAATATTTAAAAATACCTTTCACATATACCTTTCATGTAACTTTACTTTGGTACACAACATTTTCACCTTTCTGCTTAATCAGAAGTATTTAAATACGTTATTAAGAATTAACAGAAAAAAACACAAAGAAGTTAACTGTAAGTGTACATCGGAATACCTTCAAATATTTTAAAAGATATTGAAATGGTATTTAAAGTATTTATTAAAAAAAACTTTACAGGTCAATTGAAAAATAAAGTGGATCATTTTTACTTTTTTTGAAAAAAGATCTCCACTGCAATTTTCTTACCAAATTACTCAAGATTACTTTTCTGTTGATCGCAATATACAGCGAAAGACATTCCAGAGACCAGAACCCATTTAGTCTACTAAGGCATGCCACAGACTACTGTGGGTAAAATGTCACAGCTGAAACACTAGCCTGCAGAATGTCGATCTTCATGTAAGGCTCAATCCTGCATTTCTCGCACACCCAAAACTTCCCTAGACTGAATAGGAGATTTGGATGCAGACGGATTTTCCTTGAGGTATATTCATATATGCCCTGAGGTTTGATGCCTAGCTCGCTTATGACCCAACGAATCACCACAACAGCTGAGATCACCTGAGACACCGTTGCTGATAGTTGGTAGGTGTGCAGTCTTGGGGACTTGGAAACTGGATGATTCTGGAGGAGAAAGTTTAGTTTTGAAACTCACCCCCCTGAGCAATCTGTTAGAGGTCACCTTTACAGGTTTTCAGAAACAAGTACAAGACACCTTTTAGGTTAAGCATTTGTTTGACTATGGTGGATTATTTATGACTGGTTACGGTAGTTCAGGAAGGAATATTGTGGATGGTTTGATTTACTATCTAGTTGCATTCAATTATGTCATGCACCCAAATGCTAGAGCGATGGAACATAATAGACCATTAATGGCCAGAATTTGATCTCACACTGGTGTAAGTCTGAAGAAACTCCACTTACTTCAAGTGAGATCAGAATTCTGTCACTAAAGAAAAGAAAAGAGACCCATATATAGGTAGTGCTAACACAATGACCCTCTTCTCCAACATACAACTCTCAAAGTAAATCGGAGTTTTGCTCAGAAATCAAGAGTGCAATATGATCCACGTTTGGCAGAAGCATGATTCTGGAAACCCCACCCACAGTCAGATCTCCACACAGGTCTGCCAAGACAAACAAAGCAGTATGCAATGTAAGTCGTACTGCTCTTATTTGTGTATTCAGTCACTTATGGCCTAATTTAAAGGGGATTAAAAACGTAATTGAGGGCAGAATTTGACCACTGACAAACATGGCTCATACTTTTGCATACTAATAGTTTTTATAATAAAAAAAACAATTAAAAGTGCGATCTCTTGCAAACAAATTAATTATATTTCATAGTTAAAGACTGTGGACCCAATTCCACATACCTTATTCACACAACTAATACCAAATGACTGCAAGGGACTAGTTATGAGGATAAGTTCTATTCATGTTGGAGTTGCATAATTAAGCACTATGTTTAACTTACGGATTTTTTTAGAAGTATATAAAATATAGCAGACATTATGATTAATTAGTTGTATTAGCATAGTGCCTAGGAGCCCTATTCATTGACCAGAACCTCATTGTGCTAGATGCTGTACAAAAGCAGAACAAAAAGACGGTTCCTGCCTAAAGAGCCTGATTCCTAATAAGATTATTTCAAAATGAAAACCAACCAACACGGAAATAGTAATCTTCCAGTAGAAAAAGTTTCTATTGATGGTTGAAATATATATTTTATTTTAATGATTAATAAAAAATGCTCAGCAAGAATTAGAATTTTAATGCAGTTATTCATAGATATATAGATTTTAAGACCAGAAGGAACCATTGTGACTTATGTCCTGTGTTATGCAGGAAGTTAGACTCGGACTTCCCTGAATTAATTCCTGTTTCAGGTCCAATAGCTATGGTTGAACTAGAGCATATCTTTTAGAAACGTATCCAATCTTGATTTTAAAATGACTGGTGATAGAGACTCCACCACAACCCTTAGTAAACTATTCCAATAGTTAATTTCCCACACAGTTAAAAAATTGTGCCTTATTTCTAGTCTGTGTTTCCAAATGTTAAATCATTCTTGTAGCCCTTTTCTGAACCCTTTCCGTGACTCTCAATGGATACATCTATTAGAAATACTTTATTTGATGATTTATTGTTTTTCTTATCCTTACTTTACTGATAGAGTTTTTTCTGTCTTTTCTCATGTATCATTTATTGTCAGAATGACAAAATTATGCAAAAATATAGAAAAGATATTGGTTAAACTGTATTTAGTATTACATTTTGCTTAATGTAACAAAAATACATTGCCCAACACATACCACATAAAAGTCTACAGAGTTGAGGGTAGCTGGCACTTTGTAGAATTGGACCCAAAAAGGGGAAGGTTCTAAGAGCAAATCTAGCTACAAAGAAACCTGTCTCAACACACGGGAAAGTGAAAATGAACTCATAATAATGTATTGAATCAATGTCTTAACATGGCAAAATATGAGAAGTTTCTTTTATTCAGATGACTAAGAGGAGAATGGAAGAATTTAGCAATCCCCTGTTAATTTCTATGCAAACTGGGCATGGTTTCTCATGACTTATGCAGTCCAGTTTGTCTCTCTCAACAGCTTTCTATTGGTGATCTACAGTATATTCAGTTTCCTGTGATAAAGTTATTTGTAGTTTGATTTTGTTTGTTATTTTTTCCTCCCGTTTGTCTAGGTGTTGCTCATCTTGTCACTGTTTTCATCTAATTAGAAATATACATATACTGTTTGTAGTTAGTTCTATTTCTCATAGGATGATTCAAAAATAAAAAGGAGGGCTTCTGATCTAAGATGGTTATTAGGTCATTATAAATTCTGGAATTTAATTTCTTTAATCGTTCTCAGATGTTGAGATTTTTTTTTTATAATGGGGCAAAACTCATCCCCACTCCTGAAATACTTATAAAAATTATGTTTTTATTCAGTCAACAAAAATCTTGATATAAACATAAAATACCAATTTTAATTCTACTCCCTCGCAAATGTGCATTACAATTAGGGATGGGCAAACCACACGGCAAAATAACCAGTCTGAACATTTGTCGGCTCCTTGAACCACAGCCAACCCTTTCATGAGTTTCTGTATCATTTCAGTTATCATCCTACTATCCTTAGAACGCAGCAGCTCAGCCTGCTGATACTCCTATAGCTCCTCTCTAGGCTTCCCTGCTGGTTCTCAGGTATACTGTACACTCTGGGGAATGAGACTAGCAAGTCTTGCACAGTTTGGCCCCAATCCTGCAAACACTTCAATGGGACTAGTAAGGAATGCAAAGTTACTCACAAAGCTAAACTTTTTCAAACATATCAAAGGGGAGGCCAGAACCAGTGGGGAATTTTTTTTTTTTTTTAAACACTTTGCTGCTTTGATTGCCAGGTTTCAGCTTAGAACGAACTTTTATAACATCTGAGAACGCTTATTATTGTAAACCACCGAAATGCTGGGGAGAGACCACTTCACCCCAGTAACCTAAAACTTTGTAGTTGATCAGATGCTGCACCTCACCTAGAACAATCCACTGAGATGTGATGAGCCAGAAAGTTTAAAGTAATGAAATATGAAACTTATTACTGATATAAACCACGCTATAAAGTGAGAACTTCAGGGAGAAGATAGTGAGGACTTTATACCCAGTTGTAATTTATAACAAGTTTGTTACACTCCACACCCAACCCTCCACCCTCTGCATTTCCTCAAATCCTCTGCAGAGAAAGAGGATATTTTACAACTAAATATTGCAATGCGAATGCATAGAAACTGCATGTTAGTGTGGATCATCATCTTCACAAGCCTAATGGAGAACTGATATATGGGGAGCAAAGGGGGTGACAAACTAGGGTGCAAGTGTAGCCAATGCAAGGATGTCAGACCTAGTACAACCCCCCTGAAGTCCATGAGGCTGCCGGAGTGCAGGTGTGGACCCATGGCCCCGTATCTCGGTGACCGGGGGAGGGGGGGACACTTTCTCACCACCCGAACCCCCAAAGCAGCCTATGGGCGTGATTCTGGGCAACCAGGAGGCCCACCCACCCGAGCCCCACGAACTCAGGCAAGGAGCCTGTGGAAGCGCCTCACCCGCTGGGGATAAGTAGGAGGCGGCAACTTTCAGCGTCTCCCCGGCCTCTTCCTCCTGCTGCCGCAGCTGAGGCCGAGCGGCGGGTCACTGCAGCAGCCCCAAGGGCTCTCGCCCCGGCTGACTGCGCAGGGCAGGCTCCGGGTCAGGGCAGTCCCCGAACTCAACGGCTCCGCGGAGCGGGCAGGCGGGAGGGAGGGCGCGCTGACCGAGGGGGAGGTGGCCTGCCGGGCTCGCAACGCCCAGCTGGGCGGAAGGAGGCGCAGCGGGGAGAACGGGGGGCTCGCTCAGACCGGGGGTGGGAGAAGAGGAGAACTACGGCCGGGTTCCCCCGAGAGGGAAACGCGCCCAGCCCCCCCAAGCCACAGGCATCCTGAGGTGAGCCTGGTAGGGCCACAGAGCAGGGAAGCACCTTGGGTCATTAGCACCAGGGCAAACAGCCCAGCGCTGGGTGCTCTGCCCCGGGAACTAGTGCTGCCCACTGTAGCGCTCAGGGGGGTTACACCGCCACCACCGCCCCAGAGGAATCTCCTCACGGGCACACACCGTGCAGGGTAGAGCGTCATAACGCCAAAGGGTCCGCAGCCTCCCTCCCCCCGACATAGTGCAGGGCCAGGATGTTTGTGCCGCCGCCACCAGCGGGTTCCTGATCCTCCCCTCCCACAAATCACACACGCTACAGGGAAGAAGGTTTTTGCACCGACCCAAAAGCACAAGAGGGGGGCGCCCGCAGAACCAACAGGGCAAGATGGGGCTGAACCTTCCACACAGACCCTTCCCCCTGAGCGTCTCCCCGGTTATATGTACCGCTATGAGGCGTTAGGTACATTGCCCTTCCATCCAGGTTAAAATTATTACATGCAATATTAAATACATACCCCCATCCAAAGAGTTTGCGCCATTGTATGTAGTGCTACGTGCCCTGAGCGAGAGTTTACATTGTTAGAAACACCTCTGCATCCACCCCCTCCCAGCTGTAACGCATTTGCTTTGTAAGCAATGGGACAGTGTTCTATAGCTACTATCCCGGTGCCTGCTCTTGAATTATGGTGCCTCTTCAAAGGCTCAAGCTCAGAACTTCGCTGCTGAAATCAATTAAGATATTGAGTTTAGGGTGTCAAGGACACGACAGCAAACTATTTGGGGCCTGGGATTTCCAAACTGCTAAGCTAAGATAATCACGCAAATACATTCAACTGTTATTTTTACATTTGATTTGGTTTGTAAACCTCAAATAACACCGGAGCTTGGAAGAAGAAAAGGACCTGGGTAAAGACCAAACTCAAAAGGAGAGAGTTACTTTCCCCCAAAATTTCCTACACCACCTCAGTTGAAGTGCATCTTCAGTTGATTTGTTTTCAGCCTTTCCTGTTAGTTTTGCTTACCTCTGGCAGGCAACTCATTCTGTTTAAGTGGTAATACCCAGTGACTCAAGATCACTGGATAACGGAGCCTTCTCCAAATCTTTGTAGAGCAGAAGCTGGTCCAGAGCCATTGTGTGTCTCACACGTTGTGAATGAAAGTTCAGTCTAGAGACTAATCTCTGTGAAAGAGTTGGCTTTTTTCCCCGTTCGACTGTAGAGTCGAGTTGTGTCCCTCCTGCTGCCTCACTGCATTGGAATGTCTGAGCTAACTGTGCTTCCAAAGAGCTCAATACCGAGCAGAGCTGTACTGCCTAGACCTTGTGGAGATTTTAATTCACTTCCAAGCCTTGCCAACAGTTGCACACAAGGTGCCTTTTTTACACCCTGCTCTCTGTCCAGCGAAAAATGCAGGCTATCTCAGTGAAAACAATGGCTCAATTCAGGACTTTGTTCAGAAGTGCAGCACACAACCTCTGCACTGTGCACTGCTGCCAACCATTATCTATGGGAAGAAAGACTTAACTAAAGTCTGTGAAAGGGGGAAATATTGTACAGTTTCCAAGTACTTTATGGAAAAATACAATTTAAATTAATTCAGCTGTGCATCTTTGCATGCAAGACTTTCTGGTCTTTGTGTGCAGCGTCAAACAAGGAGAAAAAGATTCTCAATCTTTTTAGAACTTAATTTTAAAAGTAGTATTCTAATTTTGAAAAAAACAAAAGTTGGCTGTAGACAACATGCAATTTTATTTTGGGACTTTTCTCATAACTGGTATGTGGAGATAATGTCCCAGTGTTTGGATTGTAAAAAACGTAATTTACTTCATTCCCTTCTAATATAAGGAATTCATACTGTTTTCTAAGGGAAAAGTATCTAACACTTGAGGGTCAGGTATTTACTATTGTATATTAAACACTTACTTTACTTCAGAAAATATTTTGTATCTCTTTATACCATGCTTAAAGGACAAGTATTATAAAATGGTGACAAGTATCAGAGGGGTAGCCATGTTAGTCTGGATCTGTAAAAAGCGACAAACCGTCATGTGGCACCTTATAGACTAACAGACGTATTGGAACATAAGCTTTCGTGGGTGAATACCCACTTCGTCAGATAGACTAACAGACGTATTGATCTGACGAAGTGGGTATTCACCCACGAAAGCTTATGCTCCAATACGTCTGTTAGTCTATAAGGTGCCACAGGACTCTTTGTCGCTTTTTATAAAATGGCGACACTATGATAGTGTGGGCACCTATACTGAGTGTAGCATAGTTGGGAATCAAAGTGTAATAAGTCTACTATGAGACGTGTTATAACAGACTTTTAAAACCAGTAAACATAGCTGTCTAGTAAAGTAAAACCTAGGGAAGATATATATTTTCTGAAAGCATAGGGGTTTTTTTTACTACTACTGTTGCCAGATATTTGTAATATTCACTTAACATTACATGGCTTTACTAGCTACTTATTTTAAGCTTGGTTCTTTCAACAAGCTTAAACTGCAGGGTTATTAGAGTAAAGAATGAAAAGCGCTAAAATATGCAAGCCACAACAGATCACCTCAGACTTCCTAATATGATTTTGACTTTATACTGTTATGTCTAGTTTAATCTGAATTATGTTTTAGTTAAAATTAAAACAGTTACACTAATTCAAAATACTTTATATTAATCATTCTCTACTGAAATGTACCATATATTGGGTGAAATCCTTATGGCCTTCAATGTGGTTTGGATTTCACCCATAGTATATAGTATTAATAGTAATGGCCCTTTTTGCCATAGGTGAAATTTTGTTGGTTCTTTCACCTTAGCCAATTCACATTTTGAATTGAAAATGTTTGTATTGTGTTTCAGCACTGTTTATGTTTAATTTGTACACTAGTATATTTAATTTACAAATATTGTAACAGTATATATAAATATAAACTTAATAAATAAAATAGTGAGATTTAAATTTGTAAAGCACCAAATTTCAGTAGAAGAGGACTAGAAATTGTTTAGTAAAAATCATGCAGTGGGAGTACAAATACAAGCAATAGCAGCCTCTTTAAAGATGAACTTTTCATGGAGCCTCTCTGCTTTTTCAATTGTTTCAATAAATACAGGAAACTTATATCAAATTATTCCAGTGGAAAATGTATCTGCCATTTTCCTTCACAATATATTAGCACTTGATTTTTATTAACTTGGCAAGAGTATGTTTATTGTACTGAAGAGTAATAAAAGGCTGTAACCTTCATAAAATGAAAAAATTGGGAAAATCATCTAATCCTTGATTCAGCAAGCTACTTACACATGTGCCTTACTTTAAGCACATGAGAAGTCAATGGGACTACTCTCATGCTTCAAAGGTAAGCACATTCTTAAGTACCTTACTGAATTGGGGAACTAATCTCTCTGTAACCCCATTCCTCATCTGTAAATGTGGGATAACACTTCTGTTTCACAGGGGTGTGAATAAATTCATTAATATTTGAGGTTCTCAGATACTATGACCATAGAAATACCTAAATAGATAGAAAATTGCAAACATTGTGAAACATCCATATCTTATACCATGGTGATAGGCACATTAGAAATACTAGATTGATTAGATGGGTACAACTGCTGGGTTGGGACACATCCTCCAATTTTTTAGCATCTTGATGATTTCTTTCCATGGAGTTGCAAAACTATTGCATTAAGACTCCTTCCTCCAAGCTATTTTTATGTGCTTGTTAATCCAGAAATCACATTCCTGAAAAGTGTTGCAGACTAAAATAAAATTTGAATATAAAGGAATAGCATATATAAGTATATCTAAAAAATGAGTTTTCATGTAACCCCATGGTTAATTATGTTTTCCACATGATTTTCCTGGTTAAAAAGCTGCATGTAAGTCATTGGCAGATCAAGAAAGACAAGCTTTGCTGGTTCACTTAAGCCACTTGTAGTAACTTAGGAAATGAACAGAAGTATATATGACCTTCTGATCTGCCTGCAAGAGCTTGTGAAGATTTATCCAGGAAAAACATTCTGCATAAATATAACCAGCAGGGCTTTGGTGGCAAGTTCTAAAGCTGCCAATTAGAGGCTAATTCATTCAGATGATCTCTTTGCCCTCCACACTGCATCACTCAGTTTTTCAGGACACTTCACCTTTGGCTGCATAGTCCACTGGCGTTACTACATTGTATAACAAGAGTATTTCCTCTGAACAATTGACATTTGGGAAGTCTGGCTCCATATTTAGCCCCTTATCAATGGGGCTACAAAAAAAGGTTTCATTGAACTAAGTTCTGGGAAAATTATCAAAAACTAGTGTGTTATTGGGAAGGGGATACTCCACAATTATACATCTGCTTCAGGGGCTCCATCCCTTTCAGTGTTGCATTCTAAATGTTGACTTTTGAGGGGATAATTTTGGGGCTGTCTGAGTTCTTTCTGACTGACAGCTTCTAATCTAGCATTTTGCAGCTATGAAAACTATCTTCTGCTGGATTGGACTCATAGATCACAGTCTTTTGAAAGACTTTTCTGTCATGTGTGTCCATGGAATCCCTCACAAGATGGAAAATTCTTCCATTTCTTCTTCTCTAAGCCTCCACATCACACTCATCATCCTTTTATGTGAGGACTAGATAGGGTGGCCTTTATTCCTTATTTGATCTTTTGAGATCCTTTAGGATTCAAGGCTGAAAGTAATGCCAACACAATGCTCATAGCTTCTGTGGGCCTGATGATAGAGAGAGGAGAAAATCAACTCAAATTTACCATGTAAGTGCTAGCATCTTAGAAAAATACATTATCAACTCCAAGCTTATTTGTGCTAATACCTTAGGTGTTATTTGTAGCTTTAAGGGGTACATTGTCAGAGATCAATATCAGTTTCAAGTTGATAGTTTCCCTTTTAGCTTGCACCATATGTAATCTTCCAATTGGAGTTCTAGGTACAAGATGAACTGCGAAGTGATGAATGAACACTAATTTATTCTCATAGCAACCTGGTGAACTGGGTAAGTTTTACTCCCGTTGTACAGGTGGAGAAATTAATGCAAAGTGAGATTAATTAAGTGACTCGCCCAACACTATAGAGGGAGTCAGTATAAGAGCTGGGATTAGAACTCAAGAGTTCCTGGTTTTAGTGCTGTACATAGGGCTTGTCTTCACATACAGTGCTACAGCAGTGCAGAGCTTCTCAGCGTAGTTAATCCACCTCCATGAGAGGTGATAGCTATATTGATGGGACATAGCGCTGTTTACATGGGGAGTGAGGTTGGTATAACTACGTCGCTCACAGGTGTGGATTTTCACTGAGAAACATAATTATACTAATATAGGTCTGTAGTGTAAACCTGGCCTTGGTCTACACTATCCCTCTCTGGTCTAAAATCTACAGAATTGAGTGTAGATGAAAGTTTTGTCTTTAATTATATTTTATAACAATATTTTCAAACTATCTAATTTTTAATTAAACATTTTTAACATTAATATAATTTTAAAATGTCAGTATTTTCTTCAAGTTTTCCTCCAAAATGCACCCATGAGCTAAGAACACACACACACAAGGAAATAAAAAAATAAAATAAAATAAGTTAGAAACACATGAACACACATTTAGACTGAAAAGGTTCTCTCAAATTCAACTATAGTATCACTACCACAATATTAGAATTTTAAAAAACTACATTTATTATTCAAAGAGTCTTGCTTTTTACTAATATTGGGTCAGATCACTTCCTTCCACATTAAGAGCCATAGGAAAGAGCTTTTGGGAAGGAAATTTCAGTAAGGATCTTCTTGTGGAAGTTCTACCCATATCATCCTACCAGGGAAGGTGGGGGTTGCCCTCTTCCCAAGAGAAAAAAAAATGGGGTCTGTTGACAAGTCCAGCAAAGCCCTGGGGAGCCTCAAGAAGGTATACCCCACCTAGTTCCTTGGAAGCACCGTTCCACTGGAGCCATGCTAGCTGAGACTCCCATTGTTTCCAGTGGCTTCCAAAATCCACAGTGGGGTCACGTGGGAAAGGTAATATAGCTTGGGGATGAATGATCTTTGCTAGGGAAGGTATATAAGGCCACACAAGGGACAAAGTTAATTGCCCCCAATCCACTCCACCTCTTATCCTGCCCAGTCATCTTTCCTACTGCAGCACAGATTCTACACACATGGAATAGCTCACCAAGTCCTGCTGAGCAATCTCCTTTCCATACACAATTGACAGGTCCTCTGTATCAGGGAGGATACATTCTTGCCCATTATAAGAGTTCTCTAGGGAAATCCACAGTCTCAGGTTTGAAGGCTGTTGCTTTATTGAAAGTATTCATTTCAAATCAAATGGTTTCTAATAGTTTGAGCTGTTAAAAGGAAGTTTAAATCAGTGTTTCTCAACCTCGGATTCACGACCCCCCGGAAGGTGTCACAGGACAGGTTTAGGGAGTCACAAGTGCAGGGCCAGCATTAGGGGGTGGCAAGCAGGGCAACTGCCTGGGGCCCTATGCCACAGAGGACCCCGCAAAGTTAAGTTATATGCTTCAGCCCGAGCACTGCCACCCCAGGCTCAAGCATGTAACTTAGCTTTGCAAGGTCCCCTGTGGTGTGGGGCCCCAGACAATTGCCCTGCTTGCCACCTACTAATGCTGGCCCTGTGTATTAGTCATAATTTACTTAATAATATTTAAGGTAGGGGGTCTTTTCAAGTCTTAATCACTTTTTTTTTTAAGTCCAAAGGGGGTCAATCAGGACAAAAAGGTTGAGAAACACTGATTTAAATCAATACCCTATAGTAACAATAAGTAAGTAGAAAACCCAAAGGTGCAGATATCAAGAGCTGTTCTGGTATTTTGGAGTTATGTCTGAGTTTTTCAGACTTTGACTCTAGCATATAAAAGGTCCTAACCAAAGCTGCTGTCTTACAAATGCTCTATGTGTCTATGGAGACAACTGAGTTAGAGCAGTAAGTACCTCTTTGTTAACAACCATATAACGTCACTTCACCAGGGTGAGTCTGATTCCATCCAGCCTGATTGCTATATTGTTGGGCTTATGTGAATAACTTTGGAGACATAATAATACTCTTTTGACATCATAATGCAGAAAAATGTTTAATCTCTGGACAAAAAGACCACCACAAAATGTATCTACTGTCTATTAGAGACAAGGTGGGAGAGGTAATATCTTTTAGGAGACCAACTTCTGTTGGTGAGATAGACAAGCTTTCAAGCTTCCACCAAGCTATTCTTCAGGTCAAGGAAATGTATTCTATTGGCTATAACAGTCATATGCCTCCTCTACAGTCACTCAGCAGCCTAATATAGTCAAGTCATCAGTAAAATCTCTGATATTTAGAATCAATCAGGAAGTTTCCTGAGTAGTTTGTAAAGAGAAATCTTGTTTTCAAATCTAACTAAGATTGAACATTTCTAAGAAGGATAATAATTTTATTGTAAATATGTTAATTAATTTAATCCATCATCTTGATTCTCTTCTTGTTTATACTAATTTTGATTTCAATGGAGTTTCTCTCATTTAAATAGGATTAAATTAGGAGTATCAGACCCTACAGTCCAGATCCTCAGAATTATTTTTGAAGATCTGAGCCAATATGTTTAATTATTATTGTCATCTTATTACTTATCTGTGTTTCTGTTCAAATGTTTTCTCTACACTATTCCAGGAAGTTCCTTCCCTAGTTAAATACTGTTTAAAATACATATTTTCAAAATCTTGGAGGAATAGTTCTTACAAAAATTACAATATGAGGCTGTGGGGTTTAGTACAAACATTTTAAGCATATGAACTTTTAATTCATCTTACTTTACTACTGCACAATTATTAATAATGATAAAAGGAACTTCATCAATATTCCGAGATTATCTGTAGTTCTCTCTAAAATCAGAAGCTTGTTTAATCTGTGAATGGTAGATAAATCTTTTAGTATATTAATTCCCAAGGGAATTTGTGCCATGAGTTATAAACAAAGATCACTTAAAAGAAAGAGTGGCTACCACTGTAGATCAAGATGATTAGGCTATATATTAAAGCCTTTGATCTTGAGAGACCAATCTAATGACTATACATTTTCCCCCACACAGAGTGCCAGATTTAAGTTTGCCCCAAATGGCATAAAAATATCCCATTCCCTGCAATTAAATTCCTTTTTGGTGCCTAAAAATATTGTTACAAATTACCAGTTTATTGAATTACATTGAAATTCAACAGGCAGTGAATATTGTTCAGAGTGTCTAACAAAGTCTGACTGATCTAATTAGATGTGTCTATATTTGTATAATCTCATTATGTCTTCAGACTCACCTGACTAATCCTGTTGAACAGTATTTTAACTTTATTTTTAGATCTGTTTCTTTATGATTGATATTTCTGAAGAGTCTTTCTTCACCTACACTTTTGCCCAGTGACTGTTCTTCTTCTCACCTCTGTGTAGCTAGGCCTTTAATTTAGAGGAAAATTATTGCAGTGCTCAGGGCTTCCCTTGAAAAGCTACCAACAAATTAGCTCAATATCAGAGCTCTATGCTCTGCACTGGCTGCCTATTTTCTTCCAAGCATAGTTCAAGGTGTTGATTATGTGGATTAAAAAAATCCTACATGGTTTTAGACTCCTGTCAAGGCTGTATCCCCACTTTGAACTTTAGGGTACAAGTGTGGGAGCCTGCATGAGGACTTCTAAGCTTAACTACCAGCTTAGTTCTGGTCCGCTGCCACCATTCCCTTCCCTGGGAAGCTTTGAGAAACCTTTCACCAATTCCCTGGTGAATACAGATCCAAACCCCTTGGATCTTAAAACAAGGAGAAATTGATCCTTCCCCCCTCCTTCCTTTCACCAACTCCTGGTGAATACAGATCCAACTCCCTTGGATCTAAAAACAAGGAGAAATTGACCCTTCCCCCCTCCTTCCATTCACCAACTACTGGTGAATACAGATCCAACTCCCTTGGATCTAAAAACAAGGAAAAATCAATCAGGTTCTTAAAAAGAAGGCTTTTAATTAAAGAAAAAGGTAAAAATCATCTCTGTAAAATCAGGATGGAAAATAACTTTATAGGATAATCAAACTTAAAGAGCTCAGAGGACCCCCCTCTAGCCCAGGTTCAAAGTATAGCAAACAAAGATAAACACTCTAGTAAAAGGTACATTTACAAGTTGAGAAAACAAAGTAAAACTAAGACGCCTTGCCTGGCTTTTTACTTACAAGTTTGAAATATGAGAGACTTGTTTAGAAAGATGGGGAGAACCTGGATTGATGTCTGGTCCCTCTCAGTCCCAAGAGTGAACGAACCCTTAAACAAAGAGCACAAACAAAAGCCTTTCCCCCCCCCCCCAAGATTTGAAAGTATCTTGCCCCCTTATTGGTCCTTTGGGTCAGGTGTCAGCCTGGTTACCCGAGCTTCTTAACCCTTTACAGGTAAAAGGATTTTGGAGTCTCTGGCCAGGAGGGATTTTATAGTACTGTACACAGGAGAGCTGTTACCCTTCCCTTTATAGTTATGACAACTCCTCTGACTGAGATTCTCTCTCTCCCTCTGTTACAATCTGATGGGTCATTCTTGCATTTTGTTCCTTGACTGGTGGAAGGGCATGCACCCTACTGGGCCTATACTTCTAGAACCTGCTTTCTCAGGAGGAGCAGGGGCAGCCACGCAGCCAACGGCCAGAGAGAAGCGGCACTTTCCCCTTCATAGAATCATAGATTATTAGGGTTGGAAGGGACCTCAGGAGATCATCTAGTCCAGCCCCCTGCTCAAAGCAGGATCAATCCCCAACTAAATCCCCAAATGGCCCCCTCAAGGATTGAACTCACAACCCTGGGTTTAGCAGGCCAATGCCCAAACCACTGAGCTATCCCCCGCCCCCTTTGAAGGGGAAAGCGCCGCTTCTCTCCGGCCGCTGGCTGCGCGGCTGCCCCATCTCCTCCTGAGTCCTCCAGCCCGTGCTCGCAGGGCCGCATTCCGAAAGGGGCTTTAGAGCTGCAAGCCAGGGCCCTGCAGCCCCTAAAGGCTCTGCATTCCGGGTGGCCCTGCCTCCCGGGGGTGAGGGTGGGGGCAGCTTCCCCGCTCGCTCCCTCCCTCCCTCCCAGAAAGTCCTAAGTGCTGCCAAACAGCTGTTTAGCGGCGGGGGAAGCGCTGAGAGGGAGGGAGGAAGGGAGGGGGAGGAGGCAGAGAAGAGGAACTTGTGCAATGCTCCCTTGTAAACTCAGCCAAACAACGTTATAAGGGAGCATTGCACAACTTTAAACGAGCATGTTCCCTAATGGAGCAGCGACGTAACTTCAAAACAACATTAAGCGGGAGGACGTTAAGTGAGGAGTTACTGTACTTTGCGTCTTGCTTACAACACTCCTGCTAATACATCCCAGAATGATGTTTTCTTTTTCTGCAAGAGTATTACACTCTTGACTTTTATTTAGCTTATGATCCGCTATAACTCCTAGATCCCTTTCTGCAATGCTCCTTCCTAGGCAGTCATTTCCCCATTTTGTGTCTGTGCAACTGATTGTTCCTTCCTAATTCAAGTGTTTTACATTTATCCGTATTGAATTTCATCCTATTTTCTTCAGACCATTTCTCCAGATTCAAAATCATTTTGAATTTTAAGCCTATCCTCCAAAGCACTTGCAACTCCTCTCAGCTTGGTATTGTCCACTAACTTTGTTAGTGTGCTCTTTATGCCATTATCTAAATCATTTATGAAGATATTGAACAGAAGCAGACCCAGGACTGATCCCTGCAGGACCCCACTCAATATGACATTCCAACTTGGCAGTGAACCACCAATAATTACTCTTTGTGAACGGTTTTCCAACCAGTTATGCACCCATCTTATAGTAACTCCATTTAGGCTATATTTCCCTGGTTTGTTAATGAGAAGGTCATGTGCGACAGTATTAAAAGCCTTACTAAAGTCAAGTTATACCACATCCACCACTTCCCCTCTATGCACCAGGCTTGTTCCCCCATCAAAGAAAGCTGTTAAGTTGGTTTGATGCGATTTGTTCTAGACAAATCCATGTTGACTATTATTTATCACTTTATTATCTTCTAGGGGTTTGCAAATTGATTGCTTGATTATTTGCTCCACTATCTTTCTAGATACTGAAGTTAAGCTGACTGGTCTGTAATTCCCCAGATGTCCTTATTCCCCTTTTTATAGATTGGCACTATATTTGCCCTCTTCCAGTTCTCTGGAATCTCTCCCATCTTCCATGAGTTTTTGAATATATTTGCTATGTAATGCATACATACATATTTTAATGTTAGGACATTTTGCTTTTGTTTGAATTGTTCTGAGAAGCCTGGATGCCAACGTGATGGGCAATAGCATTGTAAATAATATAGTTTTGATGGAAATTAATCTTTTTTGTTGTTCTTTAATATTGTACTTTATCTTGGATCATTTACAGTCTTTTCAACAAAAAGAAAGTTGAAATCCACTGAGTTCTGTTCTGTGAAAATGAGAAAAAGATGTTCCTTTGCACAAAGGAAAAGATACAGTTTTAATTAAAAAATCTGTCTTTTTGGGACTCATTCTATGACCTCTGAAGTGAATGAGAGTTTTGCCAGCAATTCCAATAGAAGCATGATTGGACCTCTCTGTCCTTTTATAGCTCAGTTCTGCAATTTGATGAGCCCCTTATGAGTTATTTCATAATTTAACATATCACAGTAGAATCTAACAGCCACAACCAGATCAGACCATGTTATAGAGTTATGCGTACAAAGTTCTGTATTTATGGAATTTTCTTCTTTTGTCTGTGCTCTTCTTCTCAAATTGCCCTTGAAGAACATGCCTGTAAATGAGACGTTTAAGGTCAAGACTAAGGCTTTCCTGTAATAAGTTTCTAACGTTTGAAATAACCAAATTAAAATTTGACAAGACTTTGATTAAATGGTAAAAAAGTAATTTAGCATCAAAATATAAAGAGAAGTTAGGGCTCTACAACCCACATTTTCCTTTTTTAAAATTAGGGATGTAATGACTGAATTAGAGAACTTTTTGCATACATTAGGATCAATCCTGCAGTTCTTGCTCATATTAATAGTCTCAGATTCTTCTAAGACTATTTGAGAACAAAGGGAGGAGGAGGAGTCTGCTTTCCTCACAGCGCTCTGCCTGAGGGCCAGGTGAGGAGGCACAGGATATGGGGAGTCGGACAGAGTGGAGTATAAGGGGGGACAGACTGAGGCAGGAGCTGAATGGGAGTTGGGGTGCAGGAATACATGTGGACAGGGGGAGGAGGATGGCTGAGCAGAGGTGCAGGGACACATAGGGATGGGGAAGAGGGGTGGCTGAGTGGGGGTGCAGGGCCGCAGGGAAGGGGGAGGAGAGATGGTTGAGTTGGGGAGCAGGGACACATGGCTAAGTGGAGGTGCAGGGACATCCGGGGGTGTGTGCGCACGTGCAGGGACACATGGGGACAAATATGCCTGACTGAATGGAGAGGCTAGGGCGTCAGCCAGTGTCTGCATGGGGGAGGCTCCCCAACTCCCTAACAATCCCTCCCCCCGAAAAAACTTGTTCTGTACTTATCGCACCCGCACCCAACAACCCTCCAGGTTCACTCCCATGCTCCTTCCCAGCAATCACTTCCCTCTCCCTCAGCTCCTCCATTACCCAGACTCTCCCAAGCCTTTGCCCTGCTTCTGAGAGGTGCAGGAAATACAATTCTGTATTGTAGTTTAAATTAACTATTACTCAAAGTTCTGTATTAATATACCTAGTAAGGAATCTTATTTGTCAAAAAGATTTCCTGAATCCTTGTTGTTGTCTGAATTGTTACAGATATATTTCAAAATACCTGTCAACGAGTAAGTTATCAATATAATTGAAACTGGTGTGATTATATTGTGTTATTTTGACAAATAAACTATGCAGAATTTTAAAATATTGTGAGCAGAATTTTTAATTTTTTGGCACAGAATTCCTCCAGGAGTATATCTTATACAGATTTGTAAGGAAGGAAATCTTAGATATTTGTGAGAAAGACGTGCTCACATTATGCACATTGTTTAACTTGTACTGCCATTACAAAATCAGATTAGGAACAAAACTACTTACTACTATAGAAATGGGTGAATCCAGGTATAAAGCTGCTGCTAGTGGACTACTTTCCCCACAACCCATGCACAGAACTTCCATTAGTGTAACTGGGAATTATTCTTGTAAAACAAGAGGAGACTTTCCCCCCACTCCCATAGCACATTAAAATACTACTCTGATAATATAACTTCCTTAATAGCTATACAAAACTTTAAGTACAGGAAGAAGGAAAGAAAGATAACAGAGTGTGGAATAGTAGATTAGACAAAGTCAAATAAAAAAATCCCAGAATCACCACTCAGACTGGCCCAATTTTCATAGGTCTCTGTGTTGGGCGTTTTGAGGGCCTACATGGTATACAGGGCCGGCTCTAGGCACCAGCAAAACAAGCTGGTGCTTGGGGCGGCACATTTTTAGGGGCGGCATGGCCGGCGCCAGAATGCCGCCCCTAGAAATGTGCCCCGGCCGCCCTAGCTCACCTCTGCTGCTGCCGCTCGCGCACCACGGCGCGCGAAACAGCTGATTCGCGTGCCGCTGCTCGCCCTCCCTCCCAGGCTCTCAAACCTGGGAGGGAGGGGGAGATCCTGAGCAGCCGCGGCGCGCAAAACAGCTGATTCGCGTGCCGCTGCTCACCCTCCCTCCCAGGTTTGAGAGCCTGGGAGGGAGGGGGAGACTCCTAGTGGCTGCGGCGCGCGCGCCGCTTCTCCCCCTCCCTCCCTCCCTCCTAGGCTTGAGAGCCTGGGGGGAGGAGGCAGGCTGGGGATTTGGGGAAGGGGCGGAGTTGAGGCGGGGCCGGGGGTGGGGTAAGAAAAAAACGGGGGGGGGGGGGGCGGCCAAAATTGTTTTCGCTTGGGGCGGCAAAAATCCTAGAACCGGCCCTGATGGTATACATCTTCCCTAGAGTTATCAAGGGCAAGGAAAAGCCTAATCTTTCTTGGAAGCCTTGCATTAATGCCCCTAAGATCAAAGTGTGGAAGGTAATATCTTTTATTAGCCCAACCTCTGTTGGTAAGAGAGACAAGCTTTTGAGCTTTTATTTAAGTTGGTCCAATAAAAGGTATTACCTCACCCATCTGGTCTCTCTAATATCCTCCTCAGACCAACACAGCTATGACACTGCAAACAAAGCTCAAAGACAAATTAGTCCTGGTCAATACTAGGATTTTGAGCCTTCATTCCAAATAGATGTAGCCTCACGCCAGTGGATGCTGTTGGGTATAAAGATCCTAGAAGGGCGGAGGTGTTTTTGGTTACACAACGTAGTGGTAAAAAAGCCTGAGCTTATGTGAACCTTATTTATGACAACTTAATACTGTTCTCTGGTTTTCTCATTAAAACCTATTAAACAGATGTAGATTCCAAGATGTTTATTGCAATTTGGCAATATAAAATTTGGCAATAGTAAAATAGTGTCTGTTTTCATTAAGGCAATATATGATTGGCATATCCCACAATAGCCAATATTATCTGCTGCAGCCAGCACTGTTTGGCACTAGCTAACTCATGTGAATTGAGGGGGCATTGCAAAAGATTTCATGTTGTCCACTGCTTTGATGTCTACTACTGTTCTACATTAGTACAATTCAAAGAACCTGCAAAATAAACTTAAGTCTTTATAAAATGACATGTTGAGGGACCTAGCTTTCCCATCAGGGTTGGAAGAATGTGTTCCGTAATTTCAAGTTTAAGAGCAAAGCTCTTCTTAGATTGAGACTTACAAGGGAGTAGAATGATGACATACATTTGACTCTCATTTATGATTGTTGCATTCTTATGTGTCTACCATTTGTCATGAGTACTATATATAGTTGCAGTCCTGGTAGCACTTGATTCATACATTAATTCAACAACATCTTTGCTACTTGAGAGACATGTATGAGAAACCCATTATTGGCCCATTTGGTTTTGGTACTCAGTGCTCCACAATTTATGTCTATTATTTAAAAGAGTAAGATTGCTGTCTATATACAACAAAGGATTTATGGACAGGAGATCAAGTATGAACAGGAGAGTGGGTTAATTGATCTCCCTGTGTTACGGGGTGCTCTACTCACCACTAGGATGGTGCCTCCTCCTGGCTGTCCTGGGGATTAGCTTTGTCAACACCCCTTTCTGTGGTTGCATGAGATCTCTCCGTCCTTCTCTCAGTCACAGCTCCTCTCTTGCTCCAGGAGCTGCCGCTTCATGACTTGACCCTCCAGCCAGATAACGGTATGTTTTTTCCCCTTCCAGGATTTCAAAGTCTTCCTTCAGCAATCCTAGGCAGTCTTCCCACTCACTGCCAAATGGTGCCACATCCTTAGTGGCTGTCAGGGGAAGCTTCTACTCCAGGTTCCAGCTCAGGGACCTGCTAGTCAACAGCAAAAGTTTGTTCCCTTCTAGACCTTACTGTCTTCCCTGAGCCCTTTCCTTACCATCTGGCACTCGCCACCTAAATTTGCCAGCCTCCCAATTCCCTCTCCCAGAGAGTGACTGCAGACTTTCCCAACAGCCCCCTTGGCTGCCAATTTCCTGTCTTTATAGACTATGCCCAGCTTGTTCCTCCCTAGCTGGGCTCCCTCAGTCAGGGGATTATTTAGCCACCTGATTCCCCTCAAAGCTGCGGCCTGCCGGGTTAATTAGCCCCCTTCTGACTCTACATTAACCGTTTCCGTGACCCATAAACATGGTCTGTGGATATAAAATGGATAGCCACAGATTTGCAGGGCTCTAGAAATATAATTTGGATCCGCGTACATCCATGATCCTCAAACGTGGTCCACGGGTATAGATGTCCGCAGATATAAAGCGGATATCCACAGACTTGCTGGGCTCTCTATCCATCACATGCTGGCTATTCAAAAAGGAGGAGGTCATGAATAGCACTTCACTCTTTTCTTTAATTCCAAAATAGCTTTTCCACAAAAGATTTCAACAAAAAGAAAATAGTGTGTGAAACAGATCTTTTAACAGTTTAATAGTGTTCATATTTTTTCTGGTTCATTCTTTACTCTAGATTCCAATAACCTATTGTTTTTCCAAGTTCAGGTTGGCTGATTAGGTGTTTAGAATGTGAGAATGTGGGAGTGTGTACAATTACTCATAATGGGTAGTCAGAAATGAATTTACATGACCAGGGCTTTCCATGAACTTAGCCAGGCAATCAGTCTACAAAAAAAGGGCAATGACTATGTTTTACTTTACTAGTGAACTGAAAAAGAGTGGAGTTTTACAAGAACTGATCATCACATACGAAAAAATGAAACCCATTTTATCATGCGATTTGCTATCAATCCAATTTCTGGGGAGTTTATTTTACAAATAGGGAATTGTACATTCTGTAGCTTCTGTTAGACAAGCTCATTGAACCTACTAGGGGCTCCTTGCATTTCTCCCCTCCCAGCCCCCCACAAGCTCCCTATGTTCCCCCTCCCAACCCCCTCTATTTCAGGGACTCACTGCAACTCCCGCCACCCTCTCATGCCTGGGCCCCTTTGTGCTCCCCTCCCCCATTTCCTGCTCCACCACATGCCAGGTTCTTACAATCTCCCCCCCCAGGGGTTTTATATGCCACCATTCCCTCCCATACTAGGGTCCCCCATTCTTCCCCTATGTCAGCAGCTCTACGTGTCCCCCATACCCGCTCCCACTCTCCTCAGAGGTAAGTCCTTTGCAAGCTTGGCCAATGAATGTCAATGCAGAAACTGTAAAACCTTTACTCTAAATACATTTGTAAATACTTGTCATGTTCTACTCGTAATATCCTATTAGTACAAAGAATTTTATATTCAGCCCCAGATAATGTAACCTAATTATGGATAATTTTCTTTTGTTCCATTATTACTATATAGCTATATAATTTTAAATGGAACAGAATCTTACTAAAGTGTTCTCTTTCTATTTCATAATAAAAAGAAAGTAAACTATAGCTCCTGTTTTATATGCCATTTGAGGTTCCTTTTACTGTAATTCCTTCCACATCTGCTGAGCAGCTTTCAGCTTTACAAAAAGTAATGTGTCCTTATTTCCTTTCTTCAAAATATGTGTACATTGTGATTTCTTTCAAACATCTCATTACATTATAACTCTGATATACTAATTATAAATTGGATCACTCACCAAGGCTAAACAACCCCATTACAGGCTGATAATAAGGAATCTAACAACCAAACTGGAAACAGCCCTGACCCACTCAATAATTCCTGATCATTTTAACATTTATTAACATAACTATACCTGGAAGTTGTCAAAAAATGTAACTGACCAGCTTCCATGTCACAATATTGATCTACAGCTTTATGCAAAGATTTTCTTAAATTACGCGGTTTTTTTATAGAATGAAGTTGTTAGAGGTGAGAAAAGGCATATGTCATTAATCCATCTCTTCAACAATGCAGGATTGTTCCTGACAGTACATTCTCTTGGTTTCTGTTCCAATTTGAAATGACCCAAATTCTGTTCTGTTCTGTTTTTTCTGACTGTTAGTTTGTGGGTTGTGTTTGCCTTTGGTTAGCCAAAGTGTTCTGTTCCCCTTTTTAGTCCCTTTTTAAACCAGTTTCCAGTGAATGCACCACTTATGGGGATGGTTTTGGAGGGGGCACAGAGAAGGAAGAGATATGGCCTCCAAATAAATACCATAGACCTTGGGGATATGCAGGGACTGGAAGTTCCAGCTTTGTAATATGCTGACCAATCTCCAGCATTGCTAAACCTTTCTATGCCCCTGGCTCCATGAATCCTTTATGAATTGTACTGCCATTGGCTCCTTTGCCACATAATATTCCCCTATCCTATGATTAAGTGGACCAGGTGGGCTTGTGCAGCCTATGCTTCAGAGATACTTTCAGTCTTGCCAGCTAGATTAAAACCAGTGCGGGTATGCCTACACAAGCTGCAATCACACTTTTGATTGCAGTGTAGACATACCTGGATGCAAGTATAGGAGCTATATTAACTTACATGTACATATGTATCAAGGTCAGAGAGAAACATGCTGCATAGGGCAGCTGTGTATTGGCCCTAACTGACTGAGTGAAATTGACACAGAGGTGCTTCAACTTTAGCTTGCTCAGAGTACTGCTGTCTCTTCCGCAACCTCAGAGGGCTATCTACTTTTGCTTAGGTTTCAGAGTAGCAGCCGTGTTAGTCTGTATCCGCAAAAATAACAGGAGTACTTGTGGCACCTTAGAGACTAACAAATTTATTAGAGCATAAGCTTTCGTGGGTTGTAGCCCACGAAAGCTTATGCTCTAATAAATTTGTTAGTCTCTAAGGTGCCACAAGTACTCCTGTTATTTTTACTTTTGCTTACTCTTTTGGATCTTCTCTACGTTTTACATTGCAGGGGAGCATAGCTGAGTTAAATGTTTAGCCTGTGACTTCCACTTTGAACTTACAAAATTGTATACACACACACACACACATATATATGCACATGCACTTTGCAGATGCAAATCCTTGTGCATATAATTGATCAATTCTAATTCTTGTGCGCACCTGCAAAAGCCACAGGGACAAATTGGTTTTGCAGGTACAAATTCTAAAATTTGCACATGCAGGCATTTGCACATGTACCAAATAGATTCCCATATGCTTCTACACAACAATATACATATATTATGATTTACCTAAAAGCTGCCAATGACTTTAAAGGAAGCAGAACTATTTCTGAACCAGAAAGGCTGCAGTCTAATTCCCCTTTCCTCTGACTAGAAAGTCCCATTACATCAAGTACCGTTGCTTATCAGAGATTGCTTCAAAAATGAATTGGCAGCACATACCTATTTGCCAAATATGTATCTTGCAAATATGTATTATAAGTAATTAATCAGGTATGAGAAGAAGACCTACTCTTTTATCACTAAAAATGAAGTTAGTAAAGATTGCAGAGGAATGTTCTAAGTTTGATATGCAGCTGGCTAAATCTCATAGAAGGAATGAGAAGATGGAAGACAAAATACAAATAGTAAACATGTCACAGACTAGTCCGAGGACACCATGCAACTTGGAAAGGCAGTATAGTGACCTCTAGAAAACTTAGAGCACTGGATCAAATTACCATGTGTATCTCGCTTGGGGAAACCAGTACACAAGGGAGCTCCTGATACATTGATAGAAATGTTAGTTTCTAACATGTTAAAACTTAATATTCAATAAGATTAATTACATAGCCAGCAGGTTTTCAAAATTTAAGGGATAACACATTGAAGAAAAAAATTGTGGATTTAACACTGGTTTTCCTATCCTATCCAATTCTTAGGATAGGTGATGTAATCTGAGAGAAGGCAGCACACTATCAAGAATTTTACTATATAATACATAGGAAGAGGACAAACTGCTCCTTCCCTTCTCCCAATTTGTATCTGGGCACACAGGCAGCATGCAGAAAGATAGTTGTGCTCAAAAGTTTGTTTGCTAGTGAAGAAGCAGAGGCATTGGTATTTTTTCCCAGTAAAACTGAGACAAATAGGTCTGATCTTAAGTTATAGTTTGGAGAGTCTTAAACTGGAAGAGAAAAGGAAATTTGCAGTAAGTAGCCTCCTCCTCCAGTCCCACTGATGGAGAGGGGATAAGGCTCACTCATAAATTCTAGAACTTGCACAGGAGATCCCCATTCCACCACTCCCCAATAAAGCATGGCCTCAAATGGCTACTTGTTTTGCTTGTGCTTAAGGCCAGCCCTTACACAAATAGCTACTTTTTCTGGGACAGGATGGGAGATAATGAAGTGCTGGGAAAATAAAACTATGTGACTGGCAAGCAAAGGTGATGAGTGAAAAAATACTACCTTATTCTTTGGAGTTCCTGTATATGCTATTCCAGATTATAAATTTTCTCTTTATTGCTTTATTTGTTTAATAATAAAGATGACTATGTTGCCATATGGCAGGGGTAATGACTGTTGTCTAACAGTGTTCTCATATTTCCAATGTACCTTTCATAATATGTTCTATGCTTTCTGTCCTATTATCATGTAGTAAAGATATTGTTTCATGAAAAGAAATACACTGTTTGAATAGGTACATTATACAAGCGTGATTCAGTGCAAAATATTCTGCTTTAGGGACTTCCCTGTTGTAGAAGGCAATCAAATATCATAAAACTAAATCCAATCAAGATTCTGAAAATACTGAAGCTGGAACAGCAATATATAAATCTTTTTTTTTTACTGTTAGTGTGTTTTGTGAGCTAACCTAAAAGGTTTTTTTTTAAACCTGAATCTAAAATTAAATTGCATAAAATAAATGAAGAAATTCCATAAATAGGTAGACCTTCACAATGATTTTTTTTTTTGTAAATAAAAGGCTTTTTCTCTCAGTTCCTGATCAGCACCTGATTGTGGTTGAATAGGTTTTATGGTACCTTAATGGGAATGTATATTTCCTCTTGTAATTTTCTTTTGAAAATAAAAATATAAAGTAGTTAGGTATTTTGCAACAGAGCAAGGCGCTTTAATCATACAATTTACAAGTAATTCTAAACTCCCTTTTATTCTCTGTTCATGTTTGTAAATTGCCCAGACAACTATCAAAACAAATTCTATTATAGTGACACCTGCTGGTGCCAATAAGCAGTTGTGTCTTTGCCATGGCCCCTCATGCTCCTTCATCAAAAATTCCTCTCCCACCCTGCAGTTCTCTCATTTCAATATAACCCTCCTTCCTTAGAGAGGCTGTTCTTTATTTTTAAAGTGATCCATGTTGATTTCCAAGATAATATTTAAACTTCAGTGAATACCAGAAATTCATGGAAGATACTTTCTAGTCTGCTAGTTCAGAATCCTTCAAGTTCTGCTGATTTTGAAACTGATGCGATTGAAGCCCATTTAAGTTGATATGAGTTTGAAATAAAGAAACAAACAACTTGTTTAATACACCTCTACCTCGATATAACGCGGCCCAATATAACACGAATTCGGATATAACGCGGTAAAGCAGTGCTCCGGGGGGGCGGGGCTGCGCACTCCGGTGGATCAAAGCAAGTTCAATATAACACTGTTTCACCTATAACGCGGTAAGATTTTTTGGCTCCCGAGGACAGCGTTATATTGAGGTAGAGGTGTAGTTTAGAAATTACAAAGCAACATAAGCACCCAGCCACTAAGGCCCTCTTTCCCCGGGCTCAGCAAAGAGAGAAATAATGCATGATTAAGCTCTGTGCTGAATCAGGGCCTAGGAACATAACACATTGCAATGAATCCCTGAGCAGTAATAAGCCAATAGAGGGCAGTATGATGAATTTGCTAATAGTGAACCTGTAGCTTCTTTGCTTTGGAAGAATATAGATCACTGGGAGGGGAAGGTACTACAGCAGTTGGGGAGGAGTGGGTCATGGAGACAGGATGGGAAAGGGCCAAGGGAAATGCTTGGCAGTTGGAGGCATCTGGCACACCCGTCTAGAGCGAGAGCCTTAGGAAATAGGATCTGAAACACTTATAGCCCTTGCCTGAGTAGTAGCACACAGCATATTCGCAAGGACTGTGTAGGACAAAGGACAAATTTCAGAGATGGCACTGCCAACGTGCCCCTATCCTGTGGATACAGGTTTTTAATTTGAGTCAGGGTGTGGGATGTTGTTAGGAGTATGGGAGAATGCAGAGGGGTCTCTGCTGGCTTCCAGGTGCAGTTTGCTATCCTTTGCTTTGAACAGTGGAGAGAAGCACATGGCCCCATGCATCTAGATTAGAAGCATATTAACTGAAAAATGGCATATACTGCATACAGTAATTTAAAACAAGTGTTTTGACACCAATTTAGGCCAACTGAAACTTAGATCATAATATACAATATGTACAATAGGGCTAAGTCACTATGAGCGAATCTTAACTTTTGAATGACCTGAATTTTGTGTTTAAATTCATACCCTTGAGCAGTTTTTTAGATTCATTATGATTAAACCTAGCACCATCTACTGTTAGAAAGGAGGTATAGGCATTGTAATACAAAGAAAGGACTGTAGTTTAAAGAATTTCATAGTCCTTATTACAGAGAAAATGTATATAATGTTTTCTTAGGGCTATATCTTCCTCTCAAGATCCACGGACAGCCCTCTAAATAGTTGGCAAATTGCTGTGCACTAGCAGGGCTATGAAATTAAAAGCAGGTCTAAGTTTTCCTCTGCCTAATAGGCAGGACTGGTGACTGTGGCTTTGACTGTGGGAGTGCTTTGCACAAAGCCATTGCTTAACCAAGAGCTAGCTGCCTATTTGGAGCAATATTTATGCATATGTTGCTGATATATGGTGCTGTGATTCAGCTGACAAAGCCTTTTCTCATTAGTTTAGTGTCACCCACCATCCTTGCCATAACATACACAGGTTGCCATCTAGCTGACATAGACTCTATGGATACGCATACACTGCACTGCATTGTAAACACAGGGCTGTGGACTCTGTATTTCCAAGCCTGTAGTTGAGCATCTACACTGAATTAATACTGCATGACACAGACCTCTGGCTGAGTCTGCAGATTGAGCTGCATCCACACTGCAAAATAACAGGGCTTAGACCGGGGTGGGCAAACTTTTTGGCCTGAGGTGCTCCCTGCCTGCCCTGGCCCCGCACAGCACCCGGAAGTGGCCAGCATGTCCAGCAGTGGCTCCTGGGGGTGGGGTGGGGTGGGGCAGGCGACTCCACCACGCGCTGCCCTCACCTGTGGGTACCACCCCCGAAGCTCCCATTGGCCGCGGTTCCCCATTCCCGGCCAATGGGAGCTGGGAGGGGCGGACCCTGCAGGCAAGGGCAGCACACAGAGCCCTCTGCCCTTCTCCCTCCCCTCTGAATACTGCTAATGACCCATAGTGGAATACACGTAGGTATCAGAACTCAAAGAAGAAAGGGAACTTTTTTTACCTTGTAACTAGAGTTCTTCAAGATGTGTGATTCCTATTGTACTCCTCTACCCACAGTCCTTCCTCTCTGCTTTGGATCATGACTAGATTCGCAATAGTGAAGGAATTGTAGAGGTGGTCAATTCACCCTGCCCATTATACCCTTGGTATGGAGTATGAGGAGAGCAAGGGGTGCAGGCGCTGACCAAAAGACACTGCTTGCAAGAATTCTCCAGTCTCAGGTGCAAGGAGAGCATGCATAGCCACAGTGGAATACAGATAGAGACCATACCTTGTAATTGAAGTTTGAGATGTAAATAACTTCCCTTTTTCTTGATAATATTTTCTCCATAGGATCCAGAAAAGGGTCTCCCCAAGGCCAGGTTCAAGGGTAAGCAGAATTCTCCACAGGACTCCTCAACCTAGAATTAGTTCCCTCCTGCCATATCTGTAACAGAGGTCACTATAGGGGTTATGCTACATGCTCAGAGAATGGGAGGAAACAAGACACTATATGCTAAGTTAATTTTTTGGGAAGGGGGGAAAAGGAGCAAGTGTTGGGTAGCAAAACTGATACTATTAATAATTTCCTGTTATATAATGAACCTTCTCTCTCTTTGTTTTCTCTTTAACGTCTCCAGAGTTCAGGAAATGCTTCTCTATAGCTGCCAGGTAAGGCCGTAGCCAGGCAGGGACATACATTACAAGCACAGATTCTATCAAGCACAGGCTCAGGCAGTTGTCATTTTGTAACCTTCTTTAAGAACATAAGAACGGTCACAGTGGGTCAGACCAAAGGTCCGTCTAGCCCAGTATCTTGTCATCCGACAGTGGCCAATGCCAGGTGCATCAGAGGGAATGAACAGAACAGGTAATCATCAAGTGATCCATCCCGTCGCCCATTCCCAGCTTCTGGCAAAAGGCGGCTAGGGACACCATCCCTGCCCATCCTGGCTAATAGCCATTAATGAACATACAAAAGCAAAACACATTGCAGGAGAAACAATGGGAAAAAAGAAAAGAATGCTGTTATAGAAGTTTAAGTTAAACAATATATAGATTCAAAATAAACATTTTACAATAAAATATTTTCTCAAATGTTGCAAAAACTATTAAATGGAAAAAACATACAAAAATGACTATTTTTGATTAAAAAGTGGATGCAATTTTTTCAGTGTAAGAATTAAAGATTTTATTAGAGAGACAGGTAGGTGAGGTTTTATTTATTTTATTGGCAATTTAGCTGAACCCAGCTTAGCTGAAGGTACCAGGTGGTGGCCACTGGTAAGACCAATTGAGTACCACATTGGCTGCTCTCAGCCGTGCATACAGCCAGCGAAGGATGTACTGGAGCATTATGGGAGAGCTAATTGCATCATTGTACCTGCTACAACGCTATCACTGCAATGGTGTATGCAGCAGTGGATGTAACACAGCCTAGCCCTGCTCAAAGCAAGTGCATAACATTGTGTGAACTTTTGTGCACTGTGTTAAGCATTTGATACGTATTATAGGCATTCTGGAGAGCTGTAAATGACTGTTTCAACACTAAACTGCTCTAGTGCAGACAAGCCTAATGTGCAATTCTGCAATTTTAAACACAATTTCAGTATAGTGCTCCTGGATTAACATGTTCAGGAGTTATATCTGAATAAAATTAGAGTAGCTTTTGTGTGGCATCGGACAAGGCTGGCATTTGAACACTGTGGCTTGTCCTCCAAATTTTCCATGAAGATAAGAAATGGAAAGCGACACTTGGATCACAAAATATTAAGTGGTTTCTGGGTTGATCCAGGATACCGATAAAGCATCAGGAGTGTTTCTGTTTGGTCTGAAATGGCTCAGCCCTTCCGCAAATTAGGTCAGATGTAAAATTCTGATTGAGAGAAAACTGGTGCTATAATTATAAACATCTAGTTATTTAAATGTATTCATTTTAAAGGTGATGGTGTTCCTATGAGAAATAACTTCAACCTAAATCTGTAAAGTTTCCATTATATCAATTGCCAGCAGAGCTACTCTTCCATGGCAAGTTACTTCCTTTCCCCACTTTAAAAGCTGTTCTAAACTTTACTGACCATATTAAGTGCTATTTTTAATAAAACAGCATGAACTTCATAATGGATAGATTATGAAGGTTGATGTGGTGTGAAGTTAAATTAACCCAAGTACATTGCTTGTGTTAGGCACTGATAGCAACACCATTTTAACAGGCAAAAAGGGTTTTTTTCAATTGTGTTAAAATTAACAGGGCTTTAAATTGTGTTTAAATGAAGGCCAACATAGCTGAAGCCATGTTAGCTGTCTGTGTTTTAGACTGGGGGGAGCCTACACAAAAACATGGCCAGCTAACATAACTTAAAATGTTTTAGCCTGGATCTTAACCTTAATTTTGCCCCTTGTGTGTAAGTTATGATCACATTTTTTCTGTATCACTTCTGTCTCCCAGTACACGATAGGCTTACTCTGGGGATGAGTCAGGGTTGTGCCGTGAAGGAGGCTATTGTCTGTAGGAGCACTGCCTCATTTGTTGCAGAAGCTGGAAAGTGTGAAGTGAATGCTGGAAAAGAAAGGATGCTCTCATGGTTAAGACACTTGACTGCTGCTCTGGAGCATTGATATCCCTGCCTGTGTCACACAGTTCCTACGTGATGCTGGGCACATCACTTAAACCAAATTTTTCACAGGTGGTCATTAATTGTGTGTTCCTCATTTTCTGGGTGCTTGACTTGAGAGTCTGGGGTTTAATTTGCACTCACAGCTACAACTTAAGTCAATGGGAGCTGTAATTTGAACACAGTGCTACATAATGCTAATTACTTTGAAAAATCAGGTTCTAGTCATCTGAAACTGGGCACCCAAAATTAGTTGATCCATTTAATTTTAAATCTCTCTGTGCCTCAGCGCCTCATCTGTAAATGAGGACAATAGTATCCCCTTAACTCACAGCAGCATTGTGAAGATAATTCCTTCATGTTTGTGAAGTACTTGGATACTACAGTGAATAGCACCATAGAAAAACCCATGCAGAAATTAAAAGTTCTGCCTTCAGAGCAGGATTTGAATATTGTGCAATAAATAAGGCCTAAAGTCACACATTGAATAGCTGCCCATTAATTCAGTACCATTGGTCCTGCACACTAGATGAGGCTAGGATCCTGTGAGGGGAAAAATAGTTGTGATCATGTAATTACAGACTGTATTATAATACATACCACAGGATGACCTGATTAAACACTCAAAAGTTAGGAAATGCCAAGATCAAAGGTTTCACAGGAAACCTTAATTCTGGCATTTCCTAACTTTTGAGTATTTGACTTTAAAATCTTAATGTTCTTTTAACAGTTTGTGTGTAATATTTGTATACACTGCTCAGTGAGTGGGTTCCACAGTATAAAAAATAGTCGGCAGCAGTTCTGCTACAGACTTCAGCAATGGGTATCTGTGTATAGATGTACAGTTAGCACACAGCAACATTGTCAGGTTGTTGCATGCAAGTTGTTGAATATATTGGCACAATTAATTAGGGAAGCTTAGCCAATATCTGTCCACCACATTCTGAGAATAGGTGAAGCATGGACTATGACTACAAGGGACTCAGTGTAATCAGGCCCTGATTCCCAAAGTTTAAAAAGAAAACCAGAAGCAGAAAAAATATATTTGATTTTCACAAATACTGAGCACCCCCAGTTTCCATTGATTTCAACTGGAGATGTAGGTGCTCAACACCTTTAAAAATTAGGTCCATACACTCTGGTTGATCAGCTGTTCTTTGTTAAAGGTTATGTTTAGAGTTGTTCTATTAACCAAATGAAAACCAAACTTGTTTATTCTTCATATTCATTTTATTAGCAATTATGAAATATAAACCTCTTATGAAAATATTCTTAACAGTTCAAGATACAGGAATTAAAATCATCTTTCAAAAATATATCAGTAGACACCAGAAACAGTAACTTCTACAAAACATACGATTTCACAGACATTTAACTACATAATAGATACAGAGACTCTTCAATTAGTGCTAGGGATATCTGATTTTTACCCCATTTTTTGTGAAACTGTACCTCATGTAGTATATAAAATTACCCATTCCAATATACTGTATGAGTGACAATACAGTATGGCCTGTATACTGATGTGCTGAGGTACATCGAGCCCCGAAATCCCTTCCCCAGCTGCAAGCTCACAGAGGCACCACACTCCTCTTTGGACATGCTGACAGTCAAGAGACTGAACTCTCTTGATAGCAGCTATGTAATGGCAAAAATCAATGTTGCATTCTTGCTGCCAGCATTGCCAACCCTGCCACCTTCCAGAGTCCATGATTGCATCCAATTGTGCTTATGGGACCGATGCTGGAGATGTATCTTGCACATTTAGTGGAGTCCCTAACTTGGCGCTGGGAAACAGATTCTCCTGGCTGACTAAATGCCAGTCAGCAAAGGGAGAAATTTTGAAGAGACTGACTAGCTAGAAATTAACATTTCCCTAGCAGACAGCTCCTAAACAAAGCTCAACAAGAGATTTCTTCCCATCAAATGGTGATCAAGAGTGGTAAGCCCATCTCATCACGACATGCAATCTATTGCAGAACAACATTTGAGCATTTGGAAGTGGGAAAACATGATTCCAACTTAAGGTTTGACAGCAAAAAGCTCATAATTGGCTTGGACTCACATCACTCAACAGTGGTGATACACAAGGGGTTATGCAAACACTATTGGTGCAGTAACTCCCAAAGCCTGTCCAGCACCAGGATACTAGGAGGAAAGAGAACGAGACACTGGACAGGTAGTTTAGTATGCGGGGACTTCAGTTACATGTATATCCCGTTTCTCCCTTATGCACGTTCTTAAAACTCTGGTGCAGAAGTTGGATTTGCTTTAGAGCTTTTCACAACCAAATAAACCCTGGATATGTTGGCCTGCTGTACAGTCACCATAAGAAGACTTTTGGGCCACAAGCCTTGAGTATAATTCAGGCAAATAAGGCTCTAAGGTTGTAAAGTCCCACTGAAGTCATGGCAGCTGATTTCATTGGATTTTTGCCTAGTAAAATAGCACATGCTCCGGTCAATGCACCAGTAAAAATTTAGTCTTTTGACCCTGCATTTTTGTGCAGGACAACATTTTATTTATTTATAATTTTTTCTATTTAGGAGCTACTGAAATCAGTGGTTACAAGTGTCCCATTGATTTCAATAGACCTTTACATGATAAAAATTTTATGCAGTAATATTGCATAATATTCCTTAAGAAAAAATTCCTAAGAAATACAGTACATTTGTCCAATTTAATAAAAACATTTTAAAGGACACTAAAAGATGTTAAACATTAATGCCATGTTTCTAATTTAGAGGTTGGCAAAATAGCACCTGAAATCCTGAGAAATTTGTTGCTCTATAATTCAAAAATGTCTTTCCTGATTAAGACTCTTTTTGGGGGGGGAGGAGGGGGAGGAGACTACTTGGGCCAGAAAAATTACCTGACAACTAAGTATATCAGTTAAAACCTGATATAGTTTTAAAGTCTGCAGTATAAGCGCCTGAAAAAAACAGATATTTGAATGCCCAGTATAACTTATTAAAAGAGAAGCATTTTCAGCAGCTACTGCATTTTAAGGCAGTTATTTTAGCCATTTCATAACTATTTTCTTCAAAACTGTCCATAAAATTTAACTTTTTAGCTATAGTTTGAGAAAGAAAAAAAGCATCTGAAATGGGTTTAAAAATAAAATCTATTTTGAGGTGCTTCAAAAACCATACAATACTTAAAATTATTTACACTATTAAAAATGAATCTGGAAAGGCAAGTTGTAGATGCCTAAAATCATGCTTTATAAACAGGACAAATAAATATATCAGCACTACTAAATATCACTATAAATCAAGGTCTTCCTCTCCATGTTGTTTGAGCAACCACCATCTAAGAGATTTTTAAAATCCAAATGAAGGCATTGCCCTTTTTAAAGAGCAAAAAGTGTTATAAAAGAAATTTGCTTAGCTTGATTCTTAAAGAAAGTAACACAATATAAGCCCTATCTTGCAAGATAGTGAATGCCTGAGACTCCCACTGATTTCATTGGGAGATGCAGGTACCCATATACTCAACACCTTGCACCATCATGCCCTAAAACATCTTGAGACAACAAAAAATGTGTAGTTCAAACAGACAGCAAAACCAGGTTTATTGTTTTCCTTCTTTCTATACACGCAATATTGTGAGAAAGTTGGGGAATAATGAGTGTGAATGGTCATGGAGAACCCTAAAGAAATCACATAGCTTTGGACAAAGAAAATTTACTTTGCCAGTTTGCTAACAGATGCTAACAAAGGATTAATGAAAATTTCAGTTTTAAGACTGACTATCTATATCTCATTTACCATAGACAGTAAATTACACTTAAGGTGAAGGTTTGAACAAGAAAACTTGAGAAAAAGATTTGTTTCAAAGTTACTAAACCAATAAACTGTCTTCAGATCTGCATATTTTCTATACTTAAGTAAATATTCATATACAATAAGACAACAAAACCTCTTCAGTAATGCAGGCTACTAAATCATATGCATCAATTTATAATAATTCAGGGGCAATACATGATTTAAACATTTTCAACATAATTTCTACAAGAGACAACCCTCCATAATACTTATGATTCTGTATTGTTTAAACTGGATCAGTTATATTTTCATCTTTTTTTAAAAGTTTCCTTAATTCCTTTCCCTAGAGTTTTGATCTTGACGTCAACAAAAGCAGCCTCAAGCCCACAGGATATATTCTGAGGCAATCTTACACAAATATGGCTCATTTCTTCTAGAAGCATCCTAAAGCACTTTACTAGTGTTATACATGCAGGAATCACTTCACCCAAACCACCGCAGAGTGGAATGCAACAGTTGTTTAACAATTTCTCTCATGAAAGTGATGGTACATGTATAAATATCTGTGCATCAAGCCAAGACTATATCCATTATTTTATGTCAGTTTCCACTCACAGGATGTATTCTTGGGTTCTGAGTATAAAAGATTTTCCTCTTTCAGAAAAGAGGAAACAATGTAAATGACTGAAAAACTCCACAGGGCACAGTGTAAAGGGTCTCAACAAAGTAAAAATTAAATCCATCTTAAAAGTCTATTGGACTGAGCCCCACCAGTAGATCACAATCCATTTGGGAAACCACTATGTATTATAGTGATCTTCTCTTCCTGCCCATACAACTGGGAAACTGAACTCTATATTTTAACATTACCATAGTCACTGCTATCAAAAGGCCTTCAAACATTAAAGATGACATGTGAGGAGTGCAGGGTACATTTTGTATATTCTCCACTATGACGCTGGCTAACCAGTGCTGTTTGTGGAATCTCTAAATACCTTTCATTGGCTACTGAAACAAGAAATGGGAGGTTTTACAATAAAACATTAAACAACATAACTGCAGCCAAGAAAAGTGCAACTTTTTTTTTTCCCCACAAAAATACTTTGTATACAAAGTATTAAAAAAATTGAACAGCATTTTGAGAAATCTAAATTAAATACCTAAAAATATAAATAAAATATATTTTTTGCATAGAATTAAGGATAGTGCAACTACAGCATAACTTTTTGTAGCATAAGAAATGGTCAATTAACAAAGGGCTATATTAACAACCATTTTCTTCCATCACTGAAATTGTAGCAACTAAAGAAGTAGTAAATCAATGTGACTTGGTCTATTGGGAAAGTCACTTTAAATTAAAAGTTAGCCTCGCATGTCCATTGTACAGAAGCTGGATTATTTTGTTGTTGTTTCTTTTTGCTGAATGGGGCCCTAACTTCTTGGAGCAAGTGTATTCATGAAACTGTCACTAATCACTTGTAAGATTAAAAATAAAAAACTTGTGTAGAGTTAAGAAAAAATAATTAGACTCCACTGCCTTGCTCCTATTCTATTCAGTTATACCTGTAGTAAGTGAATGCAAACTACAACATTAGAATGATAGACTTTTACTCCCACTTTAAAGATGAGTGACCATACAAGATGTAAGAAGTGGAGAATAAGGCCCAAAATTTTTACGGAACAACACTAGTTTGTGGGAAAGAAAAATATAAGCTTCTGTAGACAGTTACTGCCTGTATAAGATAGCAATCAGGAAACAGAGACAGCAAGATCTGTGAAAATACACCAATGCCTTGCTCAGTATGACACTGAATAGCATATGCAGAACCAGCTAGTTAAAACATCTGCTATGCTGCTTGAAAGTCAGCTGACTACTTTTCTTGAGGAGAATTTGGTAATAGAGTTAAATAAATGAAATATTTTAAATAAAATATATCTTAATATAAAATATATTTTTCCAAGATTACGATGCTTATCTTTGTTTCTGTGATGAAACAGTGTCTGACTTGCTAGATTTCATTTTCTTTAGCCTTTTTTGAATTTTGTTGCCACTTACGAATGGCAGTTCCAGAGCTACTGGCTACTACACAAAGGGCACCACCCACTGTCCACCAAGTTGGCAGATGATTGAGAAAAAGAATCTGTAAGATAAAAGCGAACACCACATCCATTGTTTTCATTATGGCAACAGGACCAGCCTTCTCTATCTGTAATGCTTTTGTGAGAAATATCTGACCCCCCAACCCTAACAGTCCAATTAATATTAGGAGAAATCTATCTGTACCACAATATGGTAAAGTCCATTCATCTATTACAAACAGTGCTACAATGCATTCAATTAATCCAATTACTGCATAATACCAAATAGACAAAAAATAATTCACAGATTTTCCCATCTTTCTTAATATAACAAAAGTTGAAGCTGTTGATACTGCACTTATAACAGCAGCTATTGTTCCTTTAAGATGATTTGTATAGCTTCCTTCAATCCCTGTAATACTGGATCCAAACAGAAAAGGCGGTCTTGCAATAAGCACCACTCCAGTGATTGTAAAGAGGGTGAAAAGAAGATCCCAAAGGCTGTATTTCTCCTTGAGAAATATCCAGGCTAACAATGATGTAAAAACTGGACTGCTGAAAGTTATAACAGTGGCATCAGCTAGAGGCATTACTTGGAAAGCATAGTAGAGAAGAATCATTGCACCAGAGCCAAGGAATCCTCGAAAGAAAAGAAAAACTCGTTTACCTTTTGGTCCCAAAAAACCTGTTCTGAAAATTAAAGAAAAACAAAGATATAATCACATTGATCTCATTGTCTGATGACTCATAATCAAACATTTAATTAGATTTCACTACATTCATACCCTCAAATGAGGGACTTTTCATCATGAAACTGTCAGAATACCTTAATTTGGCTCTCTGCAGAGATTTTTTTGGATTACTGTAACACCCAGAAGCCTCCATCAGAATCAAGATCCCATTGTGCTAGGCATTGTAGTACTGCTTGCAAAATGACCCCATAGAAAATAATATAAAGAGAAATCCTACTAATGACTTTCTATTTTTAAGGATATCTCAGAGTTTCAGTGAGGTATTTTTGGAATAATCCCTTCTCCTACTGCTCAGAGGCTCAAAATATTTCATAGAATCATAGAATATCAGGGTTGGAAGGGACCTCAGGAGGTCATCTAGTCCAACCCCCTGCTCAAAGCAAGACCAATCCCCAACTAAATCACCCCAGCCAGGGCTTTGTCAAGCCTGACCTTAAAAACCTCAGAGATGTTTTCTGAATCTCAATGTCATTAAGAAAACAATGCCATTTATTTAGTGAGCAGTTACAAATGTTTCTTGAGACATTTCACTTCTTCAATTAAAGCCTGAATTAAAATAATACTTGCAGTCAGATTTACTCTCCAATTTCGTTAATGATAGCTGTGGATATAATATTACCTACAGAACATTAGGTACCTCACAAGATTTTGTATTTAGACACAATACCTACTTGTAGTATATTAAACCAGGAAGAACAAATGCCATTTGGAAAACACATCGAAATGCACTGATTTCCACTGAATGTACATCTTCAATTTTTTTAAGAAATAAAGAAGCCACTGAGAAAAGGAAGGCAGACAATATGGTATAAAACAGGCCAAGTCCTGGGCAGGTGAATTTCTTCTTTGTTCCTGCAACAGATAATAAATTCCAGTTAGTAACTAATAGTAATTTAGCTAATGGTAGGTTTTTCAGTTGTATTTGAAAATACCATATGATTGTCCAAATGATGTAGTTATATGGGGGAAGCAGCAAGGGGTGGGAAGGCAAAAGAAACAGAGAAAACTACCACTTTTATTCATTGTAAGTACATTCCAAGTCACTTGTGTCCACCACATAGCCCCTTATTAATATTTTCTTAGATATGATGTATAGGATGTATACATAATGGCATTACACTCCTTACAAATCACATTTTATTGTCAGCTCAGGTGGTTTACACTTTTGGCTAATATCAAAATATTTGATTGTAATTTGAGAAATTCACTGCATCAGTGTCCCCAAACTGTGGGGCACACCCTTCTAGGGGGGCATGGAGGAACATTCAGGGGGGCATGGCAAGGCCCAGGCCAGCCCCCACGGGGGGGAAGGGAGGGGGGAGTACCACCCAGCCCTGCTCTGCCCCCAGCTGCACTCCTAGCCCCTAACCGCAACTCTGCTCCCAGCCCCACCCCTCACCTCAATCCCCAGCCCTGGCTCCACTCCCGGCCCCAGCCCAGCCCGGCCCCCCACCTTGGCCCCCAGCCGTGGCCCTGCTCCCGGCCCCCTTAACCCTTGTCTGGGGGGAGGGCATGATGTGAAAAGTTTGGGGACCACTGGATTACATGGATCAGTTTCTTTCTGACAACTGCTCCAGGTTCGAGGCTTACAAAATATAACTGGCTGTGAACGTGTACTGGTTCCTGCCAGGTCATGAAACATTGAACCTTAAGGCATATATGCCACCTTACTTCATTAAAATTCCAAAGGTAAAATCTTTGTTTAAAAAGCCAGTTAAGGTTGCTAACTGACAACAGTTACCTATCACATCATCTAAAAAACCTAAGCACTTAAAATTAAGGAAATGACTCATTAAGTATAACATGAAACTTACATTGTCTACATAAACAAACATTCATTATCCTTAACAAGTATAAAGCAACGCACATTTCATCATAACACAACCCCCTTAAATCTAGTCTATGGATTTCAGGAGTTTTGGGGGTTTACCAATATTTTCTTGTAACAGATACCAAAATGGAAAGATTTTTAATTAAAATAATTTTAAAACTGGTCAAGTGTTCAATTGTCATGGTCTTGTTAAACAGTCCTTGCATCGTTGCCAGTTCTATAGACAGAGGAGTTTCATCCCAGTTTGAATTCATTTGATTCCCTCTTCCAGTTCCCTCCCTTAAGAAGGTCCCTAACTCTGCTTCTTTGCTGGTCTTGAGGCTCCCTGCTACTTCAGGCACCCTTCAGTGACATTTTTCTCTCTTTTCCTGTCTCCCTCCATGTCCCCCAGTGAGTCACAAAATGGGAAAAGGGGTGGAGATGAACTGCTGGTGACCTGCAACATGCCTCCAGAGAAAGCAGGATCTCTTTGCAAAATAAGATGAACACTCTACTCACTGAACTGTTAATTGAAGGAAGGTTAGACTCACAAGGGTACAATATCAGCAAGGAGTTCTAATGTCATTAGAAGGGAAAAAATGATTGTAGATATCAAAACGCATAATATGTTATGGTGTTAAGATAATAAATGGAACAGCCACTCTCTAAAGTAGTTAGTTGTGATTAAAGATGTCTCCTCTTAGACAATGGGGGAGGCAGGGAGGCTTACAGATCTCATGGAGCAGAAGGAACAATGTGGCAGGACACAGCAGAAGGTTGCCTAACAAGCAACAAAGAATCAAAATAAGGATTTGTAATATTTAATTAAGAAAGTTTGTTCACAACCCATTTTGACCCTCCTTGGGATCATGACTCAAAGGTTAAGAAACTGCTCTATACCATCTAAAACAGGGGTGGGCAAACTTTTTGGCCCAAGGGCCACATCGAGATTGTGAAACAGTATGGAGGGCTGGGTAGGGAAGGCTGTGCCTCCCCAGACAGCCTGGCTCCTGCCCCCTACCACTTCCCACCCTCTGACTGCCCCCCTCAGAACCCCTGACCCATCCAACCCCCCCCGCTCCTTGTCCCCTGACCACCCCCTCCCGGGACCCCCCCCATCCAACCCCTCCCCCCACTCATTGTTCCCTGACCCCACCCCCATCCAACCCCTCCCCCCCACTCCCTGTCCCCTGACTGCCCTGACCCCTATCCACACACCCCGCCCCCTGACAGGCCCCCCGGGACTCCCATGCCTATCCAACCTCCCCCGTTCCCCATCCCCTGACCGCCCCCTGCCCCCAGAACCTCCACCCCATCCAACCGCCCCCTGCTCCCTTACTGCTCCCCAGGACCTCCCGCCCGGGACCCCACCCCCTATCCAACCACCCCCTGCTCCCTGTCCCCTGACTGCCCCCCAGTACCTCCTACCCCTTATCCAACCTCACTGCTCCCCACCCCCTTACCATGCCGCTCAGAGCGGCAGGACTGGCTTACTGGAAAGCCTGGGAGGTGGGCGGGCGCAAGCCGCACAGCCCGGCAAGAGCGGCTGGCCAGAGTGCTCCCCGTGTGGCAGCGTGACTGCGGGGGAGGGAGAACAGCAGAGGAGGGGCGGGGGGCTAGCCTCCCTGGCCGGGAGCTCAGGGGCCGGGCAGGACGGTCCCACGGGCCGGATGTGGCCCACGGGCAGTAGTTTGCCCACCTCTGATCTAAAGGTTGGGATTCCAGGCTGGCCTAATGTTTTCTGACATTGGGTCCAGCTTTAACAGTTCTTAAGATAGCAGACATTAAAATCAGGTTGGAATTGAAGTGGGATAGAGGGAACAGGGAAGGCAAACGATTACCAAAATGATGTCACTTTAAGGTTCAAAATCTCAAGCCGCACTAGAGTGGGAAATGAATGACATTTCCAGTTGATTGCAACATTTGTTTTAGCTTTAGTAGCTCATAAGAAAGCAGCCCTTAAAACTGTCACTCATCCCTCTATGCTATTCTGGCACTAGCCCAGGATTTTTAGCAACTGAAGACCAGTATAAAATTTGTAATTGTCCCCATTGTGCAAGTCAGTCAGTCAGTCAGTCTCTCTGTCTCACACACACACTTGCTTCAAAATTATTGTCTGAGATATTAAATTAAAGTAAGGAGACTCATAGTGACCTACAGCTGAAAGAGGAAATCTAAACCCATGCTGGTCCAGGGAGTGAAGCACAAAAACAGAATATCAAATTCTTATTTCCTGCACGGTAGCATGTTTGATTACTACAAAAAGTAGAAGTCAACCAAAATAATGGGAACCCTGAAGCGAATAGCCCATCAAATTAAAGCAAGAGTTCCCACATCTGGTATAAGCTTATGATTTGAAGAAAACAAAGAAAATTTTCTGGGAACTCTTAGCTTTAGTAATCTATCCAGTGTACTATGCATGTCTGAAAAATGCACTCCTCCATCGTGACCTAACACTGGACTGTCAGAAAAATAAAAAGATATCAGAGAACACTAGAATTGAAAACAGTGGTATCTCAGATTACCAAAGCAAGAACTTACGAAGTAAGACAGTGCTTCTCAATACACTAATACTAATAAAATTAAATAAGACCCTCCCTCCCCACATGAGAATTAAAGTTGTTCAAGTTTATTTTCTTTCAAAGTACATACCAAAAAGAAAGTATGGTAAGGCAACATTCCTACCCAACTCAATAGCAGTCTGCAAATATTAACCTCTACCACCATGACACTCAACCACTCCAACAAACATGCTTTCAGTTCAAAAATATCATTGCCTAGCAGCTTGAAAAGCTCCGAGTACTGGGCAAAGAAAGCTTTAAATGACACCTGAGCTTTCTCTACTAGATGTGTAAAGATTTAAACAGAGCAGGTGTTACAGCAGCTTCTAGGGAACTAGTTTCCCTAGTTCTGTTCCCTAATCAGCTCCGCTCCCCAGTCCCTTAGACAATCTCCAGCCCTTGTTTTAAGCTCTAGACAGGTACCTCCTGACCCCTGCCCCACTCAGTTTTCTTGTAAACTATGAGCATTTACATTTAATATGTCTAAGTTTCATACGTGTAATTGTTATACTTGCAAAATATGTACAAATAAAAATAATGCTTAGGTTACAAAAAAAAACTGAATGGGCAGTTGAGAGGTGGCAAGAGAAGGTAAAGGACATTGACCAAGAATGCTCTCCAAGGCCAGAAGGCAGGGAAGGTCAGAAGAAGAGCTCCTAACCTTCATGTCTTAGGATGCTCATGAGAGAGGAGTTATCTGGCAGACCTAAGGAAAGCTGCAGGAATAAGTTTGTGTCTGTGGACTTCCCAAATTCCAGGAGACAAGCTCGGGACATGGACCCTTGCTTATAATACAGCTCAGTCAGTGAAGCACCCATCTACAGTACTCATATTCTTAAAGTTAAGCACTTGCATAAGTCTTCACAGGATCATGGCTAGAGCCCCATGTTTTTCACAATTGCAAAATAAAATGAAAAACAAAAAATGTATAAAATTAAATAAAATGAAAAATTCCCCCACACTGATGGCTCCTGCCCCACAGGGCTGGGTCTAGCTCCCTGCTCTGGGCATGGGATTTTAGCACCACTCAGCTTTGACCAGGCTGCCCTTTGGTCATCATGATGGGGGGGGGGGAGGGGTGAATTTGAGTGAGTGGCACTGTGATCCCATGGGCAGCTTGAGAAACTGGGTGAACCTGGAGAGCAGGGTGAGTGCAGGATCTCCAACCCCCATCCCCAAAGGAAGCAGGACCTGACCCACCCATATGAATAAAATGGAACACAAAAAATCCAAAAAAGAAAAGAAAAAAAAAAAACCAAGAATTTCATGGGGCTCTAATCAAAATAACCAAATATAAAATGTAAAAATGACCTCACAGACTATCAGAGAAAATAAAGTGAAGTAAAATATCTGTATTACCAATGAGGCCTCATAGCAGAGGCCTCATAAGTAGGTGGATTTTCCCTCCTACTTCTTCATTATAAGCAGAGTACGGTTCAGAAAATATTGCTCACATGGCCAAAGTTCATTGTCCGTTATCTCTAAGTCATTTTAATTTACTCAGCATTCAAAACTGGCACACAAAGTTTACAATCCAAGAACAAATGCCCTCTGCACCGGTTTTCCCCACAAGATAAGCTCTATGGAAGCCAATCTCAGTGCTTGGTAAAACAAAAGCAGACTTTGACGTAAGGGTAAGGCAAGTTCAGTCTTGTTAAATGAACACTAAGCTAGGAACCAGAAATTCCAGGACTTTCTCAGTCTTCTGGACACTCACTTGCTGGGTGGCCTTGGGCAGGAAAGGTCACTTAAGCTTTTTGTGTCCTTGTTTCCCAGCATGTAAAACGGACAGTGATATTTCTGTACCTGTGCAGAATGCTGCGAGGTCTTGTTAGGAGAGGATCCTAATTTAAAGCCCTTTGTTATATAGTTTTCAGAGTAGCAGCCCTGTTAGTCTGTATCCGCAAAAAGAACAGGAGTACTTGTGGCACCTTAGAGACTAATAAATTTAAGGTGCCACAAGTACTCCTGTTCTTTTTGTTATATAGTGCTAAGGATAGCTAAGATGGTGGCTCCAAGCAATCTGACTTCACTTCTCTATACTTGTACCTTTAACGAATTAATTAAGACTGTTTTAACCCGCGGGAATGGGACAAACCAGAGAGCATGAAGGGAACAGGAGACTTGAGACCAAAATGTCCAAAAGCGGGTAGCTACGTGTCCCGATTCTCAACTGCCGCGTGTCATGGGGGTTGTGGTTGCCCAACACGGTGGAAAGCCGACGTTGGGCTGCTTCCCAGCGCGCCTGCGGGCGAGTGAGCTCTGAGCGCGAAGGGCTCGCTAGCCCTTAGCCCGCGCGAAGGCGGAGGCAGACAGCGGCCGCGCTGTCCGTGGGGCCAGGGGATCGCGCACCCGTCTGCCTGGCGCCCTCGGGGGAGCGGCCGAGGAGCACCGCTTGCGCCCAGTCACCGTGCCGGATGTGCCCTGGTGCCCGCTTCCTCCGCCTGGCAGTGTCCCCCCGAGGGGCGGGGAGCTCACACCGCAGGGCAGGGCACAACTCCCCTCCCCCGCCAGCCGGGCTCCCCTCCTCACCGGGCGTCTTCCGTGCCCACGGGAGCCTGCAGTACGGCCGGGATGAGGCTGAGCAGCAGCTGCAGCCGCCGCCTCCGGGCTCCTGGGCGCCCGCCGCCTCCATGGCGCCCGCCTGGCACTGGCGGTGCTGTCCCGCGCCCCCCGCATCCTCCTCCTTGCTCCGCGGCGGCGGCTCCCGTCCTCCTACGGGGGGAGCAGCAGCGCCGCCGCTACCCAGGTGCCGCACCATGGGGCCGTCTGGGCGCTCCCGCTGGCTCTATGCACTGCTGCCGGCCGGCCGGCTCACACCCGGCTTCCTGCGCGTGCGCTGGTACCGCCCCCTGGGCTGGGGTCTGCTGCAGCCTGCGGGAGGGTTGTATTTGCCCCAGCCCCGTCACGGCTTGAGGGGTCGGCTGCGGGGCCCAGCCTCCAAAGCAGGGGGCTCCCTCCCCCCCTCAGGTTCCTAATCCTCGCCTGTCCGCAGCCGGGGCGCGACCCCGGTCCCTGGGGTATCCTACCTCCGCATCGCCGCTTCTCACCGGTCCCTCCCCAGGAGGCAGGGCCGAAGCTAGGGGCGAGGGCTGCGCGGCAGAGGTTCCTCTAGCGCAGTGGTTCCCAAACTGGGGGTTAGTGAACCCGTGAGGGTTCACGAAATGTTACAGGGGGTTCTCGGGAAAAAAATCCCTAATGGCGGACAGAGCTGTCCCTAGGGACCCCAGACAGCAGGGGGCCAGCAGCCCGGAGCCTTGGATTTCCAAGAGCTAAGCAGATCAAAACAAGCATATCTATCACACTGAGGAGATTTAAACTTCAAGACTCCTTATAAGAAATGGAAAAGGAGATGGATATTTTTTGCTGTTTTTAAAATTAAATAGGCAGCTAGTATTGTTTTTAAAATTATTATGAAGAACAAGTTTAAGCTTTGTTGTAACGTGCGTTGTGTGTCTGAACTGCTCAAGACCTGAATGCTTGTGTAGGAGGAACTCTTTGAGTTGGCTTCTTAAATACCTTTATGCTGTTTCACATCTGATACTGCTTGATGAAACATAGGAGTCTTGTCCTAGAACAGGCTTATTCAAAGTGATACAAGCTGCAAAAGTGAGAACTTGGAAGAGTGTTGCTGTTTTCATAAATGTAATAAAAATACTGTAATTATCAATAATAATTCATAATAAATAGTGTGTAAGCATGTCATAAAAACAAATTTTATATTTCCCAGATCACTACTTTTATATTTCATACTCAGGTAAAGGAGAAAATCCCCGGAAAGATTCATTTTTAGGAGGGGGTTCGCGAGACTTGACATTTTAGTGAGAGGGGTTCACAGGTTGTTAAAGTTTGGGAACCACTGCTGTAGCGGTAGTTAACGTGGATTGAATAGGAGGGGGCGCCCTCCCCCTCCCAAAGAAGGGAGGGAGCTGCCTGAGGAGGCAATGCCGTGCTTCCCCCGCTCTCCCTTACGTTCACCCTGGAGCACTGCTGCTGTGCGGTCAGCGCCTTGTGCGCTTCTCTTTAGCTGCATCTGTGATGTTGGCTGGCGCAGAAGCCTTAGATGGCCGCTAGGGTCATCACGTCCATTTCAAGGTCATAAAGCAAAACTATGAAAAATGAGGCAAAGCTTATTTTTGAGGGGCAGCCGGCAGCGGCCCAGGCAGCAACATGACAGCTGAGAGTCTGCACAAATGTTTAACTGAGATAATAGTTTAGCTGTCACTTTCTGGTCTCTCTCAGTCTGCCACTGTCACTGTGCAAAATCTATCAGGCACCAACTAATCCAGTTTCTGCAGCAATTTATATGGCAGGCATTTATTTCCACTGTCTCATTAAAAACTAATTGAATCATACCACTGAACAATGATCTCAGCAGTGACGATCATCTTTCAGCATTCAAAAGTGCTTTTATCTGGCTGAACATGTTCTTGTGCATAAAGGTGTCCACCAGCATCATCAGATAGTTTCCTCTCCTGACACTGCGCTTGCAATTAGGCAGCATTGGGAGTGAACACACATTTCTACCCAATAACAACATGTTTAAAAATTACTTTGGTGCAGATCTACAAAGGTATTTGCTCCTAACTTCCATTGATTTCAATGGAAGTTAGAAGCCTAAATGCCTTTGTGGATCTGGGCCTTTGGGACAGACCTTTTTTCCTCTGTCCTCCCCCCCCCCCTCCTTTCCCAAATAGAGAGAAAAGAGCAACTCATGTTCAAGGAAGCCTATGAACAACCCATCTAGCAGCAGAACATAAAGCCACATCCTGAACTACTCAACAACCCAAGAAACCAGAAGAAATCATAGGTTGAAACACTACAAATCAATCTGTGGCAACTGATGGACAAGGAAAATGGGAGAGCATTGTCATCTATGGAGCATGAAACAAAAAGGCACAAGTGGGAAAAGCACTAAGCTAATTTGTTAAAGGACATATTCAGCACCAACCAGTATGGGAACCCCAGTGCAACATCAGACACCCCTACAGCAGCGGGATCTTCCATTCCCACTTTGGCAGAACTCCAGGCAATATAGGCTTGATTTTGAGATGGGCACCCAGTGTATTTTAATGAGAGCTGCAGGTGGTTGACATCTCTTAAAATCAAGCTATATGGCCCTGATTCAAAGCAGAAACCTGCAACCCAATCCAAACCCAATGGGGCTCAACTACAAGTGTCAGGTTTGGGTCGGAAAACCACCCAACCCTCTTGGGCTTGAGTCGGCTCTCCTACTTCTGCCTGTGTGTGCTGCAGAATTAAATGTGTCAGTGAGTCACAGCACTTCTCACTCTGCAGCACACAAAGCACAGCTGAGGGCAATGGCCAGCAGGTACAGGACTTTCAGAAGCCATAGGTGCTGGAACTAGAGGTGTGGGGGATGCTTCCACATCACCTGCCTTGAAGTGATTTCCATTATAATACAGGGCTTACAATTTGGTTCAATGGCTCTCAGCCCCCCCCCCCACACTATAAAAATTGTTCCAGCACCCCCGGCAGCAGCCAATGCACACACCCACTGCTGCGCTAAACCAACAGGCAGGGGGTGGTGATGGCATTGACTCAGGTTCAGGGTGAAGGGTTAGGTCGAAAATGACTTGGTTGGATGAGCTTGGGTCCAGTTTAGATCTAGGTCCAGGCTTCAAAATTAGGCTCGAGCAGACCTCTAATTTAAAGCCTTTTAAAATGCATGTTAAGACACCCATTGACTTCAGCAGGCTTTGGATCAGACCGATATGTCTAGTGACTCATTTTATTCTGCTCTCAACCCCAGTTTCATTAGACTTCCTCACTATGGTGATCTCTATACATCATATACAGTAGAATCCCATTTATTTGAGCCTCCATTATCCGGCTCTTTCCATTAACCAAACAACCAGCACATCTGTTAGCCTGAAATTAACAACCCAAAGCCAGTGGTGCTGACTCTGAGAGACCTGATTGGAAGAGAAGACCTGGCTTTCTAATTATGTACATTCAAGAGGTGCTGCTCCTGCAAAAAGGAAACACTGCAGCCATTCAGGAAACATGGTAATGTTTACTTAACAAGCAAGGGCTTTAATGCTGAAGAGCAGGATTGCAAGATTAAATGACTCCCAGTGGGAAAAGTGGGGAAAGCAACCTTAGCTGAGCCTGACTCCAGGTCCAGAAGTGGATGATCTCTCCTGTGGCCTCTAGACTGGAGCTGCAACCTCACACTTCCTTAATCCTGAAAGATAAGTAAAGAAAGCTCTTTGTCTGTTATCTGAATTTTTGATTATCCGATCTGGCCCCAGTCCCAGTTAGATCGGAGTTCTGCTGTATTGATACACCAGAATCTCATCATAATCTGTTCTAAAGTGTTTTACTTAAGTTCTGATTTCAAACTGTGCTCATTAAATAAAAATGTACTTCCTTCAGCTCAGGTGTGTGCATCTTTCCATGTGTGATACTGTGGAGTGCCGCATCTCATCTACAAGCCCCATAATTTACCAAAGCTAATGTGAATAGAAATGTTTTCATGGCTTTTTTATTAAAAAAAATTTAAGACTTTTTAGTGTGGTGGAGAAGGTATTTAACCATTCTCATGCAGTGTTGTGAATTCAACCACCACCAATGTGCTAGAGCATGAGAATCAGGAAGTGAAACACATTAGAATCAAAAGTAAAATGGAGCAACGTCTGTGACAATCAGGGTCCAGACAATCCAAGGGGAGAACGGGGGTGGAGGGGGAGGGAGGTCTGGACCCTAAAGTCACCAGATGTTCCAATATTCAGGGCTTTGTCTTAAGGATCCTATTACCCCCCCCACACTCCACTGTCCTGATTTTTCACATTTGCTATCTGGTCACCTACTGAACCCCCAAAGAATAAGCAATTGATCAACTGGTTGTATACAATGTTATTGTAGATAAAAATATGTAAAGTAGGGTCTTTTATGAATGCTTGTAATGTTCTGAACTTGATGGTCATTGTGACCTTTATATATCCAGTGGTTTTGAATGTATGTATTTGTATAGATATAAAACGGTGCTTATAATTTGTGCTGCAATAGTCAAGCTCCACCTCACAACAGGAAGGTGGCCAAATGAGCCAGGCAGGGAGGGGCTGCCTCCGCAATCAACTGAGACTAGCTCCAAGCACCTAGAATTATACAACCCAGGAAAAAATAAATGAAGGTCCATTAAAGTTAATGGAAAGACACTGAAATGGAAAAGAAACGCCTGGTCTCAGAAAACTAAGGCCAGGTCTACATTACAAACCTATATCAATAAAACTATGTCGTTCAGAGGTGTGAAAAATCCACATGCCTGAGCTACATAGTTATTCCGACCTTGTCTCTCCCCCCCCCCCCACGTAAACAGTGCTATGTCAACGGCAGAGCTTCTCCCACTGACATAAACCACCTCCCCGAGAGGCAGTAGCTAACAGTGCTGATGGGAGATATTCTCCTGTCAGCACAGGAGCATCTTCACTTAAGCAGTGCAGCAGCTGCCGATGCACCATTGTAAATGTGGTCCTGCTCTAAGAAAAGAGAGAGTTTCCCCCTCTCTAAATAACCATGAGTCATTATGCAAGAAGAATGAGGGGAAAAGGAGAAAAAATCCTTTTAAAAGAAAGTTTTATCCAGAAAAAAAGGGACAGTCTCGGTGGCAGGGTGTGATGTTCCCCTTTGGTGTTATCTGGACCGGTGATCTGCTAGGTCACTCCAATCCTTGACTCTGGGAGCCAGCCTTCCCCTGCTCTGCTGTGAGAACCCCCACTCCTGGGCAGGGGCGGCTCTATGTATTTTGCTGCTCCAAGCATGGCAGTCAGGCAGTCTTCGGCGGCATGCCTGCGGCGGTCGGCTGGTAACGCAGATTCAGCGGCATGCCTGCGGGAGGTCTGCCGGTCCCGCGCCTTTGGCATACCCGCCGCCGAAGCCGCGGGACCGGAGGACCTCCCGCAGGCATGCCGCTGAAGGCAGCCTGACTGCCTCCCTCACGGCGACCGGCAGGCCGCCCCCCGCGGCTTGCCGCCCCAGGCACGCGCTTGGTGCGCTGGTGCCTGGAGCCGCCCCTGCTCCTGGGCTGTTCACGCACAGCCTATGGCATGTAAGCTGCTCCCAGCTACTTGCAAGCAAATGACACTAGCCAATATCCCCAGTCCCAGACACAACCCTAGGAACCTCCGTCTTGCGTGTCTAGTTATGCCCGCTGGATGCTGCAAGCTTATATGACTTTGTCAATTTAACAAAAAAATTGATATGTACTAGGCTTGTTATCCCCAGGGGAGTCTCTCACACGCTTCAAACCAAACACACTGCTTCAGGTAGAATAAACAAACAGATTTATTAACTATAAAGATAGATTTTAAGTGATTATAAGTCAAAGAATAACAGGTCAGGCTCAAATGAAATAAAAGCAAAACTCATTCTAAGCTGATCTAAACACTTTCAATGCCCTTACAAACTTGTGCCTCTCACCACAGCCTGGCTGGTTGCTCTTCAGCCAGGCTCTCCCCTTTGATCAGTGGTTCAGTCACTTGGTGTGGTGTCTGTAGATGTAGGTGGAAGAGAGAGAGAGAGAGCATGGCAAATGTCTCTCCCTTTTATCATGTCCTTTCTTACCTTTTGGCTTTACCCCCCACCTTCAGAATCAGGTGAGCATTACCTCATCGCAGTTCCAAACTGACCAAAGGAAGGGGGTGTGACTCTCTTGAGAGTCTAACAGATTCTTTTGTTGCTGCCTAGGCCAGCGTCCTTTGTTCCTGTGAGGCTGGGCTCGGTTCGTCCCATACCTGCCCTGAGGAGGTATGAACTGCCTTTTTGCTCTTGGAGAGTTTTTGCCTGGGCTTATTTTAAGCCATGAGGATACATCTTCAGCCTCATAACTACATACATGAAATTATAACCTATAACATTACTATAACAACAATTACTATAACATCACTATAACAACCATGCTCAGTGCATCATGAGCCTTCCGAAGACACCCAACATGACAAACTTTGCATTGGCTACCACACAATCATTTTATAAAGATAATATGGGGGTGTAAGGTGTTCCCCTGAGGTACAGAGTGTCACACAGGATTCTGTCTATGAATGCTGGATCCCCCCTAGGGCTAGGTCCATCATTTGAGACAAATTTATAGATGTGCCAGAGTTAGTACCAAATACTGCACTGTAGGAGGAGATTCAAGGAAATGTTCTCTCTGCCCCATCTTCCTGGGTTCATTTTAAATAGGAGCATCTCAGGGCAGTGTTTGTTTATGCCAAGATATAGAAAGCGTTCTATTTGCTGCTGGTCAAGTTCCCAGTAAAACTGCCAGACTTGTCTCATGTCAAAAGCTTCCAAAGTCTATTTGTAAAACACAGCCCTCTCTGAAGAAGGGGAGCATTTCCAGAATGTTAGGGCAGTGCAGCTGCCCAAAGTAACCAGCAGTCAAATATAATTTGCAGGCAGGGTGCCCCAGACAGGAAAGACATGTAGATGCATGAAATATATATTACAAGTCAGCTTTATATGCAGCCGTTAAAGTGTATATAAAGCCTTGTCTATACTAGAGAAACTTATCGTTCTAAGAACTGATTGCCCTCTGCACATTGCCACCTTGATCACAACACCCCTGAAATATCTTGGAGTTGACTCTCTACTAGTGGTCACTCATGGCTATAGGGCACAGATTTCAGCTCCCTGACCTCCAGTCACTAAGCCCTGGCAGAAGTTAGCAGGGGCCTACTCTAACTTCCACCACTTGTGTAATTTCCAGAGCAAAGTGGTCTTAGTAGATCAGATAATCTGTCCTGCATCACAGTGTCCTGCAAACCTCCACAACAACAGCAGCCACCTTGGATTTCCTTAAGGAAACTGCTTTCCATATGGCCATTAGCAACTGGGGGTAGCCATCTTTCATAGGGCTATCTTTTCTATGGGAAGTGAGACTCTCATTCTGTTGGTTTGTAGTTGCAGTTTTAGGTCAGGCTCAACATGAGTTCCAGGAAAATTTACTTCCATATCTAGAATTTCTGCAGCCATTGCTTATCATCATAGGTCTTGAGGACAAAATGTCACCAACAATCTGTCACCTAGATACAGACCCAGCAGTGCTACTTCACCCAGTAAAACTTCTCCACAAGTACAGTAGAGTCATCTGCTTTCTTGGTAGCTATGTTTGCTTACCTGCTTGGTGAGCTCCTGGTCTCAGTCCTTGGCTCTCTAATAATACTACCTCAGACTCCTTGTAGTGGCTTCTCAAAAATTCCAACATATATTTTACCCTTATCCAACAGAAAACTTTCTTGCTGAGCATTCCTCCTGACCTCCATGGTCAGAAAGTGGCACAGGCAATAAAGGAATTTTTCTATGGGATTGTGGGAGTTTGTCCTCTATTCCCACAGTTGTCTTTTGGAATTCCCTACATACCATTGCTTCTGGGAGCTGTAACATGAATTGTGGGATATGTACCCAGAGAGCACTGAAAGTGGTTTAGAACAGCATTTATGTGGAAGCATGGCAAAACTGCAACGGTTACTAAACTTGTAACTTATTCAGTATGGCTAATGTTGACGCAATGAACTATTTGTGCTTAAACTGGTACATTTTAACAGGCTTAATTGGAAACAGTTCAGTTCTCTATTGTAGACACAGATATACTGGGAGGTGCCTTCACAATTGTATAAGTGAGTGATACAAGTTTTATAAAGTTAGATTTCACTATGACTATGATAATGTATATTATGAAACATTTCATTAAGGCTGATAGCCAATATTAAAGGGTCTTTAAAATTAATTTTTTCTTAACATTTCTTGTCTCTTGTCATTAACACCTGAGATTATTTAAGTTGAAGGAAATTTTAAAAGTCTAATGTACTTTTTACCCTATATGCTGCCTTTAACACAGAACAAAAAGGCAGTCTGAGCCCCAAAGGATTTACAATCTTAGACCACGTCTACACTAGCGAGCTTACAGTGGCACAGCTGTACTGATGCAGCTGTGCTGCTGTAAGATCGCTCGTATAGCTGCTCTATGCCGATGGGAGAGAACTCTCCCGTCAACATAATAAAACCACTTCAGCAAGTGGCAGTAGTTATGTTGGTGGGAGAAGCTTTCCTGCTGACATAGCGCTGTGCACACTACCATTTATGCCAGCAAAATGTATGTCGCTCAGGAGTGTGTTTTTTCACACCCCTGAACGACATAAGTTTTGCTGACATAAGTGGTAGTGCAGACATGGCCTAAGCCTGGGCTACACTAAAAAGTTAGGTCAACCCAGCTACATTGATCGCTCAGTGGTGTGAAAAATCCACACCCCTGTGCGATATAGTTAAGACTACCTAACCCCTGGGGCTGGTCTACACTGGGGGTGGGGGGGATCGATCCAAGATACGCAACTTCAGCTCGCGTAGCTGAAGTCGAAGTATCTTGGATCGAATTACCTGGGGTCCACGCGGCACGGGATCGATGGCCATGGCTCCCCCGTCGCCTGCGCTACCGCCGCTCGCTCTGGTGGAGTTCCGGAGTCGATGGTGAGCGCGTTCGGGGATCGATATATCGCGTCTTAACGAGATGCGATATATCGATCCCGGATAAATCAATTGCTACCCGCCGATACGGCGGGTAGTGAAGACGTACCCCTGGTGTAGACAGCGCTAGATTGACAGAAGAATACCTTCTCTTGGGGAGGTGGATTACCTATGCTGACGGGAGAATCACTCCCATCAGCATAGGGAGTGTCTATACTGATGTGCTACAGAGGCACAGCCCTTAGTAGAAGACAAGAGACAACAGATGGGTACAGACTGACAGAGGGGGAATACAAAGAAAACAATGAGACAGTATTGATCAGCATCAGAGGCAAGCTCCCCACACACCAAGACACACCAACTCAAAGCAGCACCAGACCCTGACAGAACAACAGATGCAAAACCTGTAGACATATTTCCACTACTATGATTATCAAACTCCGCCCCCCCCCCCACAACATTCCTTTCAAGATCCATTGGTCCTACATATGCCTATCACAACATGTGGTATACCTCATCCAATGCACTAAATGAACTTACAGAAAAATGATAAAAGACAAAAACACATTACCTGAGGGTGAACAGTTTTCACAAAATGATCACTCTGTATCTGACCTCTTAGCACAGGCGCTGACTTCTAATTTTCCCCAGGGGTGCTCAACCCCTGCTCAGCCCCAGGCCCTGCCCCACTCCACCCCTTCCCTCAAGGCCCCATTCCCACCCCCACTCCATCCCCGCCCTGCCTCTTCCCTGCCTCTTTTTGCCCCCTCCCCTGAGCGCACCCCATCCCCACTCCTCCCTCTCCCTCCCAGCACCTCCTGCACACCACCACGGAACAGTTGTTCTGCAGTGTGCAGGAGGTGCTGGGAGGGAGGGAGAGGAGTTGGTCGGCAGGAGCCACTGGCGGGCGGGAGTGGAGTGGAGTGAGTGGGAGGGAGGGAGGGGATCTTGGCTGCCCGTGTGTGCTAAGCACCCGCTATGCCTCTTAGTCCTTATTCTCAAAGGAAATCTGCACAACACTTTAAAAAGATGAGTCTCGGAACTTAAATTAATAACTTTGTTAGGCACTACAAATCCTGGACTGAATAGAGACATTGGATTTATGGCTTATTACAACAATCAATAAACCACTAACAACCACCCCCCAAGCTGTCATTTTTTTCTCCCTCCCTTCTTTCTCCCCTGTGACTAGAGGAGTATTAATGGACCACTTCACCTTGAATGGTCCCTTAACATGTGTGTTAACTACTTATTCTAAACTATCCATTCAACCTTGTATTTAGCTGCAACAGTCTGAGGGCTTGAAATGCGACAGCGGCACAGATGCACCCCTGAAGCTGTGTTGCTGTAGTGCTTCAGTGTAGATACTACCTGCACTGATGGGAGGGGTTCTCCCATCAGTATAGATAATCCACCCTCCTGAGAGACCTAGCATTGTCTGCAACAGGGGTTAGGTTTGGTTGGCTTAACTGCGCCATTCAGGGGTGTGGATTTTTCACATCTCTGAGTGATGTAATTAAGCCAACTTAATTTTTTAGTGTAGACCAGGCCTGAATATGTTTCCCAGACCTGAAGAAGAGCTCCATGTAAGCTTGAAAGCTTGTCTCTCTCACCCACAGTTGTCCAATAAAAGATATTTACCTCACCCACCTTATCTCTCTAATTAGCCAGGTTGGAATTTCTTATTCTTTATATGAATTAGAACGGGAAATCAATGTCTAAATTGGTGCTGTGACTGGTGGAAAAATCTGCTGTATCATCTGGATCTTTTGACAGTCATCTTTGGGGGAAAATAGATGTGGAGGATGTATAGAAATTAGACAGTCTTGCCTCTATTTACATAAAAAAGCTAACTTTATAAATTAAAGTGGTACTCACCACACCAAAGTAAAAGCAATTTAGTGCTGACAATGACACTTTGCCATCATAAGATGAAATGATATGTGTGACATCTGGACCTACAGCGGCTAGAATGGATAAAAGAAGTACACTGGCAGTAACTGATGACAGCTCAGATAGAAATCCTGCTTTCCATGAGGCCCTGTAACAGTGTCCATGTAATGCAATGAATTCATAAATGTATAAAACTTCTAGGATCACTTGATTCAGTGTACATTGTTAAGGTTATTACTTCTAGTTACTTAGGTCTCTACATTTTGAATGTTAACTTCGGCATAGCAACCAGATAGGCTACAGCAACACTTAGAATGTGGATAATTCTCCTTTCTGGTAAATGAAATGTGGCAGGTGTTTTACTGTTTGGTGGTGGTGTGTGTTTGTTGATTGTTTAATCTGACTGAATGTATCTTAGCCCTTGCTCTATTTAAGGATTTTCCAGGAAAGCAACAAATAATTTTTTCTACTTTGGCAATCTGGATTTAGCGTTACCCAGCAACCGTCCTCTCTCCTTGTTTAATTGTACTGGGGTCATTTCAGTTGCCAAACGCATGCAGCCTTGGAGTGTTCTTGTTCACTTACTGTACACTGTGATATGACTGCTCTGTACTAGTGGTTGGAGTGCAATAACATCGTGAGATTAGCTATAAAACTATAAAATCCTGATTTCTTTGATGATGATTTACTCATCCAGGGTCAAATCATCCAGTGTGTATAAAAGTGCACACTAATGGGATGAGGCCCTGCAGAAAAGACAGGCGCTCCTCTGCCTATCTTCCTGTGGATCACACTGGGGCTTAGGTGGGAGATAGGTATCCAGGTGCCTAGAGTGAGGCAGCTGTATGCACGCCCAGAGGCAGAAATTTAGGCACACAGGGAACTTCTACAGTGGAAAATTAGGTGCTGAGTGAGTTAAAGCATCAACAGGATTTGGCAGGAGCCAAGTGGAAATTCTGTGGATCACAGTCGAGGCTAAAACTGGGGCTTAGGCTCCTAAATCTGGGGTTTAGACACCTAAGTACTGTGCCTTTGTGAATCTGGGTCAGGAAGCTTAAATCTGAAGATATAGTGGATGGATATCCAGTGGAAGGATTCAAAGAGGAGAGTTACATGAACAAATCAAGAAGTAAGGATCATGACATTAGTAGCTGCATTTTGTATAGACAGATGGGGGTCAATGTGTGGATTTAGGAGATCAGAAAGGAGGGTGCTGTGGTAGTGAAGACAGGATATAATGATGGCCTGAACATAAGATTTGGCTGTGAGGGTGGAAAGAAAAGGAAACATTCTGGAGATTTTGAGAAGATGCTGATCAGGATTTGAATATGGTCTGGACATTTGGGGCAAGGGAGAGGCTGAGTCAAAAATAACCCTGAAATTCCAGATCTGAGTGCTGGGTAGGATGGTGTCAAAGTTAGACTCAGGACTCACAGTTTGTCAGACCACTCTGTTTTATTAGCACAGCGCTTTGCTAATAACACCCAGATAATGTGAGCACCTTCCAAGACCCACACTACCTTATTTTATACAGATAAAAAGGGCGCGAACTTAACAAGAGAACAAAGAAAGCAGAACTGACAAGTTTACCCAAGGCTAGACATACATATTCAATTTTCTTATTAACTTTTACAGATCTCCGGCTGATGTTTCACCATTAGCTTAAGCGGACTCATTGTTTATGTCTTAATGTTCCTTTTCCTGACACCTGTATTTCAGCATTCCTTATTTCTGCTTAAAGGTACATACAGCATTTCTTTAATCCGTTCTATTTTTACAATATAATTCATTCTACTTTCACAATCCCTCCTTTTGGTCAAGCTACGCTATGACCAACAATTACTGGGTTCCACATATTAACCGTTCTTTATCTCTTTGTTCATCAGCGATATTCAAAATCATCATATTAGCACTCTGTTTTGGGGCAGTCACCTGGGTGGTATACCTTACACAATTCTGGATACAACAGGAGATTAACTGAAAACATACAAAAATTATTAGGATTCCAAACAGGATAGTCAGGGCTCCCTGAAACAACTAGTTTCCTATGCCAGAGAAATTGAACAGGTTACTTAGCCACTTCCATAAAGAACTTGGCTCTTCATGGGGAAAATATGCGATTTGTTTTAAGTGGCTAGCACGATCTATTACCTCATTGGTGTCGTCAGGTATAAACACACAACATTCTTTTCCAATGAGAGCACAGGTCCCTCCTTTGGCCGCCAGCACTATGTCCAATGCCTGACGGTTTTGGAGGGCCATCTGTCGGATCGCCCCTGTTTCTTTGGCCAGGGCTTTTAAACTCTCTCCGGTTTCATTTGCCATTATTTCAACTACTGCTTGTAACCTCAGGAGCCTTTTTGCATGGTGTATTACTTCCCCAAGTGGGATAAGGGAACCGCCAATGGCCTCTTCCCAGGTTAAGGGGCTTATGTTATTTACATACCATTGGGCATCTGGTAAGTCCCTCCTTCTTTGCCTGAAATTACAGAGGCATTCTTGTGGAAAGGACCTTAGCACTCGGAATTGTGGGAAGAGTCGGGAGGGATAACAGATACCTGACCAGTTAGCTGGTAACGCAGTGTAAGCTTTGGTCCCACAAACCCAATGATGGCCTATTAAGGCCGGGAAGGGTCGGTTGCACCCATTTGTCACATAGGTGCCTGCAAAGGAGGAGTAATATCCTCCAAAGGTCACAGGGTAATTCTCCTTACAAGGAGTGGTGTTATTTGCATGGCATTGAAAAATTGTATTGTTTTCACTAAGATTACTGTAGGGGGAACATGAGATTGATTTTTCTGTTTGATCCCAGGTCGAGAAAAAAATTCATATCCCCATACCCGGCCCGCCACTCTTTAGTTTTGTTCGAATAATCCCATACACCATTGGCCACAATATGCTGAAGGCAATGGCTTTTTCCCAGATCCAGCCCTGTCCCATTACACACGCAACACCAATGACCTTTTCCCTCCACCACACTTATCCATTTAGATACATTTATTTCCACCGCTTCCCAAGTGTCATTGCTGTTCCATGTTTTGTTAAACGGATGAGGTCCTCCAGTGAGGTCTGGGGAATTGAGTGGGATTGCCAGGACAGGAACACCAGTTTGAGAGTTGGCTGGGATGTGGCTGCAGACCCAGCATTTAGAAATATTAAGGGTCTGAGCTATCCACACTTGCTGCTGGATAAAAGAATTGTCATTGTGGACTCCCCAGACCTTAAGACACCAGCAGCCGAGGAACAGGTGCCACCAGAGGCGCATGTTGGAGGCAAGGCCCTTCTGGTTCTGACAACCTCAACTGAGGGAACTGCAGTCACGGTTTTACGTCCACCAGGCAGCAGGCGTTAGGCTCGCTACTGCTTCTTTTTGGGCCTTGCTTTAGGTCATCGTCTGCTTCTGGCAACCCTTACGAGAGCGTAGATTGTAAGGTATTGGAGGCTGTTCCTCTACGTCTTCTTCTGGAGTCAAAATTGACTCTGCGTGGTCCTGAGGTGATGATTGGTTCGCTGGGGGTGGTGCCTTCTTACACTGCGAAGCATGTATCCACGCTGCGATGCCACATAGTTTAACAGCCGTCTGGGTAGTAAGCAGTACCTGATGATTCTTTGATGTCCTTTAAGGCCTTGGCTACACTCGCGGATTTACAGTGCTGCCGCGGCAGCGTTGCCGCGGCAGCGCTGTGAAGCGTGAGTGTAGTCGCGCCGCCAGCGCTGCGAGAGCTCTCTCGCAGCGCTGCAAGTACTCCACCTCTCCGAGGGGAATAGCTTGCAGCGCTGCGAGGGAGCATGCAGCGCTGCAGGCGCTGATTACACTGGCGCTTTACAGCGCTGCTCTCGCTGCGCTCAGGGGGGGTGTTTTTTCACACCCCTGAGCGCAGCAAGTGCAGCGCTGTGAATTGCCAGTGTAGCCAAGGCCTTAGTCTCTTTACTTCTTCTTCCTTGACTCTGGCTATAACAATGGCCTTCACACCTTATCTTTTCCTGATGCATACATTCCTCATTCACACAGATTGAGAATACAAACAGTAGTATTTTATATCGAGCAAAAAGGCATTGCAAATTAAACCTTGCTAAGTTTTACAATCAGTAACTAAGACAATTTACATTGAGACCCAGGCCTTTAATGTTCCTCTAATCTACTTAACATAGACACAATAGAGAATCCTGTTTCTTACTTACTAAACCTTAAAACAAAGAAATGTATATTTAACTAGAGTGCCTACTTTGTAATACATATAGGAAACCATAGTAGACATTATAACTTATCCTAAAACAAAAGGGTGACCATAATCAGTCATAAGGATTGTTCTGGTCTGTCATTCCTTTCTGCTATTCAAAAAGGGTGGCTGACAGGATGAAATCAAATCATACATTAATTCTTATAGTAAAAATATAGTAAAATCCAGCTCCTACATATCCCCCTTTTGACACTAAGATTATTAATCGCCAGTGTCACTTCTTATTTAGTTCGCGTAATAGAAAATACTGGGAGGTGATTTGGGCCTGTGGCTCTAGCTTTGCATACATTTGTTTTATCCAACAGCACATTTCAAACATTCCAATTAAACATATACAATTTAAAACCAAAACCAATTAGGGTTAGTAACATTAGTATGCCAGTAGTTGTGGGAGACCATTCAGAAAATATGTTACACCAATGGTATGTCTTTCTGCAGTGGCAATTCTTAACATGTTGCCATATGCATGTATAATATGAATGGTTCGGTTTCCCACATTGCCTTTTTGTTGGTTTTAGGAACTATGTTACCTTTTTACCTTTTTTAAACACAGTACTTACATTACATTTACATTTGTCTATTGGAAGGTTGCTAACACTTCCATTCTTTTAAAACACTTTTTCCCAAGAATTAACACATACACATAGCCCATTATACAGTACTTTGATTACATTATTCATTTTATCCCCACATACAGGATCCTAGTGAGATGTCTTTACTACAGGGCTGTGGAGCAACAGGCATGGATAAGCATACCCACTGTTCAGTCATTAAATCCATGAGGTGGTGTACCTCAGTTTTTCCTCTACAGCAGACCAAGTTTACAATGTCTTTCCTGCTGTGTTAAGCTTTAAGTTTGTTCACAGGTAATAGCTGAAAAGCATCATTACCATAAAGGATTTTTCCAAAAATCATACACACTATACATTGTTACAGGGGTACTTATTAACATTAAATTTATTTCAATTAAAGGTATCTTGTTATACCATGCCTTTTATTTAGACAATTTGTTTGCTGACGAGGTATGTCCTTTATTTGCAGTTTCTTTGTGCTGGCAGTTCTCTCCTTCCTTTATCAGTTAGGTAATTTGCATCAACACAGGCTTGGCTTTTGGATTCAAAGCCATCATCAGAGCTCAGAGACTCTGTCTTAAAAGGAACACAATTAACTTTTACCAGAGTTTTGATTACTTTTAACTCTTGCTTCCAAAACACACAGAGATCTGAAAAAGAAAACACAGTCTATTGTGGCTCCTTTGGAGCCCTAATAGGATTTTAATTAAGTAGCATGTTTCGTTTGCATTTCTTTTACCCCCTCTATAATATACACTGCACATGTCTGCACATTCCTTCTATACTTTAACTATTAAAACTTTAGCCATATTAATTTTTACATAAGGTGTAACTGTTTCTTTTGTTCTTACAGAGTTTTTATGTACCCTTATCAAAGTGACAGTCTGATTACACAGAGCCATTTTAAGGCTCAGTGTTTCTAACATTGCTTCTTTTTGTTTTGTGCACCTCACCCCTGCTGTTGCTTCAGAGGGGCACTGTCTTTTTTTTTAATACAGCTCTCATCTGCTATTTTGTTACAAAACAAACAAACAAACAAACAAAAAGAATTCAGAATCTCTTCCTATTCTCCTGATTTTGACTGCCCTGCAGCAGCCATGACTTGGTCTTTATTTAAAAACATTTTAAATTTTGTAAAGAATCAAGTTACCCCTTAAGGGTTAAATACCAAATCCCAAAGCCAACCAACACTGATTACCTGTGTCTGGCAAAAAGGTCTGTCAGTTTTGCAACTTTGAATTAAAGAGTCAAATGGATTTTTAGTGGCATTATAAACAAAACAAAACCAATTTATCTTAAACCTACAAAACAGGAGTTTTACAAACCTCACATATTTCCACAGACAGACAGATACATACACATTTTCTTTTCCTTAACATCCCTTTTACACTGCTTTGTTTTTACATAGCTGTACATAGATTACATTACCTTTATACATTTGGGGCAGTTAAGTTCCAATAGAATCCCCCCCCCCCTTATGTTCTTTTAGCAAATTTGACTAAATTGTTCATAGTCAAATGATTTTAATTAGATAGTCTCTTTACCTGGATTACTTACAGACATTCCTCTGGAAAAGGGCCCATTTTTCCTTTAGAATGGCTGCAAAGAAACCAATAATTCTTTTTCTCTTTAACATGGTCCTTTTAAACATTTTCACAAAGTTTAACTGCTTAATTCTCTCCAGCCTCTGTAGAGTTAACTTTTCACTCTCTTTCCTTAAATCACTTGTTTATCTCCCAAAATGACACCTTTATCAACTCAGATTTCACCGTTTTAAGTATTGTTCCAGGGGTTCATGCTTGCACTTACTCCTGACACTATGCCCTTAGGGCTTCCAACCTGTTTTTCAGTTTCTTTATCTGTTGCTTGCCTGCTTGTCTGGGCCCCGATCCTGCTTTTTCCAATGAACTGTTTTTGTGAGTGATATTGTGGTCATTTCACAATTTTGAAAGAAATGTTTAAGGAAAGGGACCAGGAAGGGTGGGGGCTAGTTGAGGAGCCCACCCTCCTTGCTGAATTGGTAGTGGAACACTAAAGAATCAGTTTCTGAGGCAGACAATGAAGGGGAACAGAACAAGGGGCTTTTTATCCTTTTTGCAATGAGATGGGAGTATGAAGGGGGTTGGGATCGATCCGGGGTTGTTGTTTTTTCGGAGAACGGGGTAAAGGGGAGCGCTCGGTCTGGTGGTGGGAGAGGAGGCTTTTAATAAAGCTTTTAACTTATTATTTGAATATTTGAGAGAGGCGAGTTTTGATTTTGTCCACCTACGATTTGCCTCTTCCCACCACTGCATGAAACAATTAACCTCTCCTTTAGCCAATTTAGTTTTAGGTTGGCCGAGTTTGTCCTTTAAGACGTCCACTCGGTCTTTGTTCCAAGATTTTAACAGTGGCCACTGAGTTTTGGGATTCCCCTGAGTTAGCCTAGACCATTTCCCCAGAAATTTACAGGAGTCCAGACCCTTCCTAAAATACATAAAATGAGCCGGTGTTCCTTTAGGGAATTGTCCCGACTTAGACGTCTGGTTACCCATACAGGAGGACTTTACACATACCAATCACACAAGAAGGAAATTCGGGTTCGTCAGAACGATGCCCGGTGCAACACACAAAAGGAGCCCATAGGCTATTGCCTCAATCGCCCTTGCTTTCATACCAAGGGTTTTACCCAAGGTGTGGTGCGGCTGTGATTGTGCAGATTTCACTCACTCAGACCGCGGGGACAGGAACCCCTTGGTCGGCCGATCCCCGGACTGAGATGGCACCCAGACTCAAACACTCCACAGGAGGACGGCTAGACACAGAGACAGGACAGTCCTCAGTCCGGACAAAACACAGAAATAATTACCTGACCAGATTCCTGATGTCAGATCCCGGGATCCCTACCAGAACAGAGTGGGAACCAACAGGTTCGATGGTGTAGACTTCACTGTGGTCGTGCGCCCTTCCATTCAGGAGGAGGACCGCTCGGGCCAAATGCCCAGGTGCCGGCTGCCACGGTCGTCCTACACAAACGGTCAGGAATCACACAGCCCCAGTGAAGACAGTTGCCATCTCAGTGGAACCTCCAAATTGTCAAAGTTAGACTCAGGACTCACAGTTTGTCAGACCACTCTGTTTTATTAGCACAGCGCTCTGCTAATAACACCCAGATAATGTGAGCACCCTCCAAGACCCACACTACCTTATTTTATACAGATAAAAAGGGCACGAACTTAACAAGAGAACAAAGAAAGCAGTTAAGAAGAGTCAAGTTGCTATCTCTTCACTGTTATTTTAACCGGAGTTAGCTAACACAGGTTAGCGAAACTGAGTTAAGAACACACCTTTTTTTGCAGTATAGACATATCCTAAGCTGTCAGAGACTTGGAGTATGGAACTCCACTGCAGGGGCAGCTGCCTCTTGTGCACTGGAAAACAGAAGCAGCAGATGATTCTGAGCAGTTCTGCTGGTTTTTCTTGGCAGAGCTCAAATAGAGTTTTGTGGATATGCTGGGGACATAGGCAAAGAGAAATGTTGTTGCTGCTTTCTTTGATTGTGTAACTTCTCAATATTGTGCTTTTATGTTTATGTCAAGGGCTCTCTGTTACAATAAATAATTATCCAATAGGACAATTTTGATGGAGTGTGTTCCCCATTCTTGCCCTGAAGGCATCAATGTAGGCCAGAGCAGCCAATTAACCTATTAGGCTGCAAGCTGGGGGATATTTAGGCTGAGAGAAAAGCCCAGCTGAGGAGGAACAAGTAGGGTTGGTATAAAGCCAGGAAGTTGGCACTAGAAGGAGGCTGTAGGAAGTAGTTTGCAGCCACTCACTTGGGGGAAAGCAGGTGTATTTGGGGCTGTGAAATTTAGTCCACAGTCCCTCACTAGGAGGAAGGAGTTTGGGCTGGCAAACCCAGAGAGGGGAAGAGCCAGAAGGTGTGGGAAAGGCTCAGGGAAAAGGCAGCAAAGTTTAGGATGGTGCAGATCTTGGCTGCTGATTAGATTGTCCTGATCTGGAACTTGGAGTAGAGGGTGAGCTCAAGTTCTCCTATGAGCCGCTGGGGAAGTGGCACCATCAGGGCAGTGAATGAGAAGACTGCCTGAGACTGTTTGTAAGGAAATAATTTGTTATCCAGGAAGTGGAGGACCATAATGACCTGGCCAGAGGGCCAAGTCACAAAGACAGAACACCCTGAATCTCAGAGAGTGAGAGAGATGACTGGGTGTGCAGTGATCAGAGGAAGGGGACATTGGATCTGGAAAGAACTGATCCCCAGAGTAGCCAGGAGGAAGTGCCCCTAGTGGTGAGTGGATCCTGTGACAAGGAGGCATTATAGTATAATATGATTATGTGTAGGGTAATGTCTATGGATATAGAGAATGCTATTTTCAGGAAGTGCTTGATTGGAGAGGACTGGTACATGGGGAGGAAGGAATAAAGCCTGACAAAGCCAATGTAGTGCAACTATCTCATTATGCTTGCACACTGAACACACACACAGCTCAGAATTCTGTGCACTCTCTATGAAGTCTTTAAATCTAAATCAATCAAATAGATTGTGATAAATTAGGTGCATATAATTTGTGTTTAATATCAAAATGGGGAAAATGCCCACTCTCTGAGATATCAGAGTGTGAGAGAGAGATTTGGAGTTTGTGATTTTTGTGGCTCTTTAGCTGGGGAAAGACCAAACCTCATGCCAGTGTTAACATTGTGACTTGCAACAAAATTGCAAGAGTTGGAAGACTTTCCCGCAGATTGAAGCCACGAGGCCAGAAACTCGAGTCTTATGGTGAATTTCAGCTCTGTCTGGGAGAAAACCTCTCTGGCTGTTTTTCCCCAATGCCCTGCCTCCTGGGGAAGAGCGGCCAACAGCAGAGTTCTCTTCCCCCTCAGGAGTGACTCCATTCTCACAGGAGGGAAAGGGGGAAGAGGTAGCAGAATGAGCCAAGCAATTCAGGGGGCTTTGCTCCTTCCTTTCCTCCTGTGAGCAATGGAAGGGTGCCGCTGCTCCTCCCCCCTCTCTCTCTGTAATACCAGGCCTGGGAAGGAAGAGACAGGGGTGAAGACCCCTTGGAGCTTGTCCCTCTCCAGCCTCAAAGGGGCAGGGATCCTCCAGCAGCCTCCTGAAGCCTGGGAGAGGGGTGAAGAGCTTCAGGAGGAGCACAGGTGAGGCTGGGAGGGGGAGAACTGATGTGAGGGCTGAAGGGGCTCGACTGGTGTGGAGTAGAATGGATGGTGTGGTCAGGGGGCAGAATTGATGTGGAGGTGGGAGTGCTGAACTGTTGGGGATTGGTGGTTGAATTGATGGGGAGACTGAACTTAGGGGTGGGGGTTGGGTGGGGTCAGAATTAATTGCTGGGCAGTGGGAGAGGAAAATGTGGTGGTTGAAGTTCCTGCAAGGGAGACCAAAATCACTATATAAACACATACTGAGGATGGGCAGGGGGAGTTCAAAAATCAAAAGACGGACCAAAAAAGACAACTTAATTTAAAAAAACCCTGTCATGACTTTTTGGGTCTGACTCATGATTTTTGAAGCTGGGGGTTAGCAGTGCTGGTGTTCAGGCACAATTTCAAAAAGGGAGCATTTTAAAATGATTCCTTTGTGAAAGTTAGTGAAGATTTATCCTTTCATAAGCATAGGGATTTTAGTCCTGTTTAAACTGCAGATCTCAACACAACCTTAACTTGGTGTGAGAATCTTTTCTACTAACAGTAATCATGTGATTTTCTTTATAATTATGACTCTGCAAAATGTTACCATGTGACTGGCAAAGTATGTAGTTGCAGATTCTGATCTGGAATCCATAAGTGGGAATTCTCAACTTGTGAATGGCTAGTATATTGAGAACTGTGTCCTGAATACCTGAGATGTTTAAAGTTATCACCGTGTGCTCTCAGGAACTAGGAATAGACACTGAAGTAACAAATAAAAAATGGAAATTAAGACTAGTTAAATCACAGAGGATTTTCGGGAGCCACACATACATTCATTTCTGAAGACAGGATTTGCCTACTGTTTATTACTGTGAAATAATTGCTGCATGAGGAACAGCTGTTGTGTAAGAATGTTGGGTGCGGCGCAGTGACCAAAGGTGACTCACCATCTTGGGAGGCAGGATACTGGACTGCAGCGACAGCTCAAGGAACTGCAGTAGGCAGCAGCCCCTGGTTACCGTGTTCTACCATATTTAAATGAAAATATTGTAATTGTTAAATACAAGCGTTCTGTCCTTTACTGAGAAGACCAACATACTATCAGTATGCAGATTACTTTGTTTTATATCCCTTTTGCTAGAAAAATTCAGACTGGAAATAAGGTGTTAATTCTTAATAGTGAGAGTAATTAACCATTGGAACAATTTACCAAAGGTCGTGGATTCTTCAACACTGACAATTTTTAGACCAAGAGTGGATGTTTTTCTAAAAGATATGCTCCAGGAATTATTTTGGGGAAGTTCTATATAGTAGGCCTGACTAGATGATTACAATAGTCCCTTCTGGCCTTAGAATCTGTGAATCTAGGGGCTTGGCTACACTTCCAAGTTACAGCACAATAAAGGAGCCCCGGGCGCACTAGCTCACTCCCCGTCCACACTGGCAAGGCACGTAGAGTGCTCTGACTCCGCGGCTACAGTGCTGCTGTTACTCCACCTCGGCGAGAGGAATAACATTGGCTGCACTTTGGCTACAACGCGGTATTGCGTTACTGCGCTCTGATCGGCCTCCAGAAAGGTCCCATAATCCCCTTAAGTCAAGTGGCCACTCTTGTCATTGTTTTGAACTCCTGTAGAAATGCGGAAAATGCCCTTTCAAAGCTCCGTTTCTGACAGCCGGCATGCAAGCTGTTACTGAGGAATGCTGTGTGTGTGAGAGAGAGAGGCGGCGGGGGGGAGGTGGAGGTCTGCTGCTGTCTGAACTTACAAGACAGCATGCTGAAACGCTTTCAGCCCCCCAAAAACCCACTCTCTCTCCCCCCCACATACACAACACACTCCCTGTCACACTCCACCCCACCCCTTCCATTTTAAAAACATGTTGCAGTCACTTGCATGCTGGATAGCTGCCCATAATGCATCACTCCCAATGCCGCTGCAAGTGCTGCAAATGTGGCCACGCCAGTGCGCTTAAAGCTGTCAGTGTGGACAGACTGCAGTGCTTTCCCTACTGCACTCTACGAATGCTGGTTTAACTCAAAGTGCTCTACATCTGCAAGTGTAGCCATGCTGTTGCTCAGTAAAATGTTTTTAAAAGTGAACTGCAAAGCTGAGATGACGAGTGAAGCCCAGAAATATGTGCCAAAAGGTTGTGGGGGGCTTTGATCACACAAATAAGGTTTAAATTACTTTTTAAAATTATTTTCCCTCTGTGAAATATTCTAATGCTACTTGGTTCATTAATGACAACTCAGAATGCATTCTGTGTTATGGACACCAGAAGTCTCATGAAACCCTTGACGCCTCAAACCTGGATAGCGCCTTGAGTAAGGGTGCGTTTACTGATGAATCTTTAGGCCATCATCCAAAGAAGCTGCAGCGAAGCTCACACATTTTTTTGAATAAACTTTATTAATAACAAATGGGAAGAACAGGATGCCAGATGATCCTGTGACTTATATATATGCATGAACGCACATTCATAAACGCTAGGGTTGGTTGAAAAATTTCCATTAAAACTGTTTTGATGAATTGAGTTTCTGATTAAACAAAAACTTTGGCTGAAAACCAAAAACTTTGCATGTGAAAATGTTCAGGTGGTGGTGGTGGTGTGGTGTGTGGGGGTTTTTTTGGTTTGGTTTTTGTTGTTGGTTTTTTAAACAAAAAGTCAAAACTCTCTGTCATAAACAGATAGTTAAGGGTTAATGCCTCTTTTACCTGTAAAGAGTTAAGAAGTTCACCTAGCCTAGCTGACACCTGACCAGAGGAACCAATGGGGGGATAAGATGGTTCAAAAGGAAGGAGGGAAGTTTCCTTTGTTTAGAGTTTAGTTTTCAGTTTTGACCGGAGTGGGAAAGCTCCAGAAATCAGCCTCTTATCAAGTAGTGAGTATTAGTGAAGGGAATAAATAGGTTTATGTTTATTTTCTTTGTAACTTGTCTTGTGCATTAGGGAATAATCAAATTGCTGAGTACAGCGCTTGCAATCCCGTCCACAGCTACAATGCCAGAAGACACCAGCGAGCCTGAACTGGCAGAAGCAGCAGATAATCCTACCCAAGAGGCTCAGCCAGAGCCTGAAATACCACATAGTGCACCAGCGGAGAGTGGTTCACAGTCAACGGAAACAACCCCAGCACCTGCATCGCTTCCAGAGGGACCAAGCCCAAGTCCACAGTCCAAGGAGGAACTGATGTCTCCAGCATCAAGGGAACAGTCCCAGGCTGAGCAGGAAGCAGATGACCGCCTTCAGAAAGCTTGGGCAGCGGCACGGAGCACCCCACCACCTCTCAGCTCTTCTAACCGATCCCGGTTTGTTGTAGAACAAGGACTTTTATACAAGGAGACTCTTTCTGGTGGACACCAGGAAGACTGGCATCCTCAAAGACAGTTAGTAGTTCTAACTAAGTACCGAGTAAAGCTCTTGAGCTTAGCCCATGATCATCCCAGTGGCCATTCTGGGGTGAACAGAACCAAAGACCGGTTGGGGAAGTCCTTCCACTGGGAGGGAATGTGCAAGGACGTTGCTAATTATGTCCGGTCTTGTGAGGTGTGCCAGTGAGTGGGAAAACCCCAAGACCAGGTCAAAACCCCTCTCCAGCCACTCTCCATAATTGAGGTTCCCTTTTAGCGAGTAGCTGTGGATATTCTGGGTCCTTTTCCAAAAAAGATACCCAGAGGAAAACAATACATACTAACTTTCATGGATTTTGCCACCCGCTGGCCGGAAGCAGTACCCTTAAGCAACACCAGGGCTAAAAGTGTGTGCCAGGCATTAGCAGACATTTTTGCCAGGGTAGGTTGGCCCTCCGACATCCTTACCGATTCGGGAACTAATTTCCTGGCAGGGACCATGAAAAACCTGTGGGAAGCTCATGGGGTGAATCACTTGGTTGCCACCCCTTACCACCATCAAACCAATGGCCTGGTGGAGAGGTTTAATGGAACTTTGGGGGCCATGATACGTAAATTCATAAATGAACACTTCAAAGATTGGGACCTAGTGTTGCAGCAATTGCTTTTTGCCTACAGGGCTGTACCACATCCCAGTTTAGGGTTTTCACCATTTGAACTTGTGTATGGCCGTGAGGTTAAGGGGCCATTACAGTTGGGGAAGCAGCAATGGGAGGGGTTTACGCCTTCTCCAGGAACTAACATTCTAGACTTTGTAAGCAACCTACAAAGCACCATCCGACACTCTTTAGCCCTTGCTAAAGAAAACCTAAAGGATGTTCAGGAAGAGCAAAAGGCCTGGTATGATAAACATTCCAGAGAACGGTCTTTCAAAGTAGGAGACCAAGTCATGGTCTTAAAGGTGCTCCAGGCCCATAAAATGGAAGCGTCGTGGGAAGGACCATTCACGGTCCAGGAGCACCTAGGAGCTGTTAACTATCTCATAGCATCCCCCACCTCCAACATAAAGCCTAAGGTATACCATGTTAATTCTCTTAAGCCCTTTTATTCCAGAGAATTAAAGGTTTCCCAGTTTACAGCCCAGGGAACAGATGACGCGGAGTGGCCTGAAGGTGTCTACTACAAAGGAAAAAGTGACGGTGGCGTGGAAGAGGTGAACCTTTCCGCAACCCTTGGACGTCTTCAGCGACAGCAGATCAAGGAGCTGTGCACTAGCTTTGCCCCAATGTTCTCAGCCACCCCAGGATGGACCGAACGGGCATACCACTCAATTGACACAGGTAATGCTCACCCAATTAGAACCCCACCTTACCGGGAGTCACCTCATGCCCAAACTGCTATACAAAGGGAGATCCAGGGCATGCTACAAATGGGTATAATCCGCCCCTCTAAGAGTGCATGGGCATCTCCAGTGGTTCTAGTTCCCAAACCAGATGGGGAAATACGCTTTTGCGTGGCCTACTGTAAGCTAAATGCTGTATCTCGTCCCAACAACTATCCAATGCCACGCACAGATGAGCTATTGGAGAAATTGGGACATGCCCAATTCATCTCTACCTTAGACTTAACCAAGGGGGACTGGCAAGTACCACTAGATGAACCCGCAAAGGAAAGGTCAGTCTTCGTCACCCAGGCAGGGGTGTATGAATTTAATGTGCTCCCTTTCGGGCTGCAAAATGCACCCGCCACCTTCCAAAGACTTGTCGATGGTCTCCTAGCGGGATTGGGAGAATCTGCAGTTGCCTACCTCGATGATGTGGCCATTTTTTCTGATTCATGGGCAGAACACCTGGAGCACCTGGAAAAAGTCTTTGAGCGCATCCGGCAGGCAGGACTAACTGTTAAGGCTAAAAAGTGTCAAATAGGCCAAAACAGAGTGACTTACCTTGGACACCAAGTGGGTCAAGGAACTATAAACCCCCTACAGGCCAAAATGGATGCTATCCAAAAGTGGCCTATCCCAAAGTCAAAGAAACAGGTCCAATCGTTCTTAGGCTTGGCCGGATATTACAGGCGATTTGTACCACACTACAGCCAAATCGCTGCCCCACTGACAGACCTGACCACAAAGACACAGCCAAATGCAGTTCAGTGGACTGATGAGTGTCAGAAGGCCTTTAACCAGCTTAAGGTGACACTTGTGTCTGACCCTGTGCTAAGGGCCCCAGACTTTGACAAACCGTTCCTAGTAACCACAGATGCGTCTGAGCATGGTGTAGGAGCAGTTTTAATGCAGGAAGGACCGGATCAAGAATTTCATCCTGTCATGTTTCTCAGCAAGAAACTGTCTGAGAGGGAAAGCCACTGGTCAATCAGCGAAAGAGAATGCTACGCCATTGTGTACACTCTAGAAAAGCTACGCCCATATGTTTGGGGACGGCGTTTCCAACTACAAACAGACCATGCTGCGTTAAAGTGGCTTCATACCGCCAAGGGAAAAAAACAAAAAACTTCTTCGGGGGAGTTTAGCTCTTCAAGATTTTGATTTTGAAATTCAATACATTTCAGGGGCTTCTAACAAAGTGGCTGATGCACTCTTCCATGAAAGTTTCCCAGAATCAACTGGTTAAAATTGTCCTTGAAATGTAAAAAATCATGTAGTTTTTACATAATTAGTAGTATATGTAAAGGTGCATGTGTTTTATTAATCTGTTTATTCTAAAGTTTAAAAAAGAAATCACAGCCAGTGCGGTCCAACACTGTCTGAGATTTGGGGGGCGTGTCATAAACAGATAGCTAAGGGTTAATGCCTCTTTTACCTGTAAAGGGTTAAGAAGTTCACCTAGCCTAGCTGACACCTGACCAGAGGAACCAATGGGGGGATAAGATGGTTCAAAAGGAAGGAGGGAAGTTTCCTTTGTTTAGAGTTTAGTTTTCAGTTTTGACCGGAGTGGGAAAGCTCCAGAAATCAGCCTCTTATCAAGTAGTGAGTATTAGTGAAGGGAATAAATAGGTTTATGTTTATTTTCTTTGTAACTTGTCTTGTGCATTAGGGAATAATCAAATTGGGTATTTTTTGTATAACTAAGTTTTTGCCCCGGGGAACATCCTCTGTGTTTTGAATCTGTTGTCTGTGAGATCAGCTGGTATGCTATCTCCCAGAGGGTTTTCTTTTACCTTTCTTTTCTTTAATTAAAAGTCTTATTTTTAAGAACCTGATTGATTTTTCCTTGTGTTAAGATCCAAGGGGATTGGATCTGGACTCACCAGGAACTGGTGGGGGAAAGGAGGCGGGATGGTTAAATTCTCCTTGTGTTAAGATCCAAGGGTTTGGAGCGGTGTTCACCAGGAAATTGGTGAAGAAGTCTCTCAAGGCTACCCAGGAAAAGGAGTTAGAACTTGGGAGTGGTGGCAGCAAAACCAGATCTAAACTGGTAATTCGGTTTAGGGGTTCACATGCAGGTCCCCATATCTGTACTCTTAAGTCCAGAGTGGGGGTGAAACCAATGACACTCTCAGTGGAACTCCCCTCCCCATTTTCTAAGAGGCTCTAATAAGCACCATTAAGGGAGCTCCATTGTTAATTTCTGGGCATTCAACTTACAATTTTTGAGGTCCCACCCCATAAGAGTGCACTGAATCTGTGCACCATGCTACTGCACAAGAGAAAATATCTAGAATAGATGATTTAAGGCATGTCCTTCTGCTCATCACCTCTAATTCTACTTTGTTTGTCATCCAAGTCCTGCTCTAATTTTATGCAGCAATAAAAGGGAGTGATTTGTACTCTCTGGTATCATCATGCTATCTGAGTTTTTGTGCAGAGAGAGTGCTGAAGAATAAATGTAAGACAACTACTTGCATCAGTTTCTCTTTCAATTGAGCACAACTGCTCTGCTTCCTTGACAGCAAAGGCTGTCAAGTGCTCTGCATTTTCAAGAAGATTGTGTTTTTATTTAATTTTTCAGGATGTTGTATCATTTTGTTACATGCATACGTATGTGTACACACAGAGTCAGCCCTGCATTAGATTATCTGAATTGTTCATGGGAACTGTAGTACTGAGAATTAAGCCCTGTCAAGAATTGAAAGTAAAGCATGTTCTTCCCTGCTTTCTGATGACTTCCACTGCTGTCATTACCAAATACTGCACTGAGGGTGGAGTGGGGGGGAACAGTAACTAAGAACTAAACACTTTATTTGGTTTGGCTGTTTGTTACTAGATAATTTGAGTCCGGGAGGCTGGACTCTGCAAGGAGCAGATGCCAGGAGTGAAGATGATTTTGAGGCATCGCTGGATCAGAAGTAGAGGGGAGTGGAAATCAGTCACTATAGGTACCATCCCCCCTTCCCCTGTTTTGTTTTTTGCTTGTAGTGGCACTGATAGCTACTTGTAGAGCCTAGGAGCCCCTGTCATGGATTAGGACCCCATTGCGCTAGGTGCTCTGCAAACACAGAACAAAAAGAGTTTCTGCCCCAAAGAGCTTACGAAGATCAGCCAAGAGACTACAAATGGATACAAACAAATAGGGGAATACAAGGAAACAATGAGACAATATTGGTTATATGATAAACAGTGATATCAGGGATACAGCAGATTTACATGTTTTTACATACATTTACATTGGTTTTGCTCCTGGCTTGATCACTTTGTCTTTTTATCTATCCCCCCATCTTACTAGCTTCATGCCTCGCTGCTTTCTCTAATAGAATTATGTTGATTTTGCAGGCTGTTTTTGAGCTGTGGACAAAGAAAATGTTGCCCATCAGTAATATGCTGTGTTGGCCCTCTCATCCTTCCTTTTGCCTACAACATTTGGTTGCACTTCATGGAAACTATCATTGCCTGCTCACATGTAGTGACTGTACTAACATTTCTCACAAGGCCAGTCCTGAGCCTCCTATGCCCTACATGCTCCCCTGTTCCTGTACAGTCACAGGGAAGGATGCAAGTGTTTTCTCAGACCTTCGGTCTTGCTTAACTTTTTACTTAACTGGTTTACTTTTGCATGTTTTCAGCAATACCAGCATTTATGGGCTTAAAATCAGTTCTTGTTATACTCTTATGATATACTTTTATATAGTTACATGTTGTGGTGTTGTAACATATATTAATTACAGTTGATGGCTGAATCTGCAAAGTAGCTTTGTGGTCTCCTGTGTTGTTTTTCTGATTATATTAGCTTACCACAGAAATGGTTATTTATTTTTTGAAGCAGCACCATATAGCTTTTTGGTTTTTCTTAGTTCCTTTAATAGTGCCACTGTTCTCAAAATCATAGCACAAAAACTCTGCAATATCAACTTGTAACTCTGGAACAAGCCTTCTCCTCATATTTGGTCAAAGAATACAGTATAGTTATCTTACTATGTGAGAGACGAGGATGAGGTAATATCTTGTATTGGATCAACTCCAATAACTTGCCTATTTTGTATTTCTAATATCCCGGGACCAACATGGCTATAACAACACTGCAAATAACAACATGTTGTTGTGTAAAGCCTCTGCTCAATCCAGTAGAATGCAATTGTAAGATTTGTAACTTTTCAGTCATTGCTAGTATGGTCATTAAGTTCTGTAACCTTTTGCAAACTTTGTAACTTTTAGTTATTGTTACAAAATTTAAACGGCTATGCTAACTTTTGCAAGCTTTGTAACCTTTTCAGTTACCACTTGTATAACCTCCAAGCTTTGCAATATTCCATCACGTGATCAGGGAGCGTGTGAACAAGGGAGTGTGTGGGGGACTGGGCGGAGAGGAACTGCAAGGAGTAAAGAGCCCGGAGACAGGAACCAGGTGTGTCTGCCTTCTCAGGGCAGATTACATCGATCACGGGGTGCTGTAAAGAAAAGAAGAAACTGGTATGCGTGAAAAGAATGAGGTCTAGGAATTCTTCTCAGTGATGGACACAGAAGGAAAACTCACTGTATGTGACAGGTGCCACCCAGTTCCAATAAAAGGAAGAAAGCACACTCACAAGCCTCTCTTCTTCTTGACTTGCTCACCGGCCCGGACTCGTGACCACAGGCGGACACACCAGATCTTCTATGCTTCAGCTTCTTGGCTTCCTCTGCTGTCTCCGGTAACTCTCTGCCTGCGTGAGTGTGTAGGTACATGAGGGTATGAATGCATTGAATGTGTGCGTGCATGAATAAGCTACATCCCTTTTCTGTTTGATCCAATAGCGGCATTTAATAAAAACCAATATAAGTGTAACCCTGGTTGGTTTCTAGTGAAATCTAGGTAACACATGTCAGTTTCTAGGACCCTGCATCGACATGCAGAACTCTTCTGCTGACTCATCCTTACAGCTACTAGGTATGATTTATTAGTTCCAACTCAGAATAGTCTGGGGCAGAGGAAGCAAGGACATCTACAGAGGTCCTGTAGAGGGAAAACTCTAGCTAAACTCAGGAGACAGCCTAGTTTTGCTTTTATTTAAAATAAACTCCAGGAAGAGGTTAAAAATTGAACTAGAGCCACTGAGTGTGTGTACTCTTTCAGAAATGGGGGTGGGGGTTAGAAGGGGAATATTTTTTGAATTTTATGTACTGGTGTTTACAAGATTTATAGCTAATATCTTCAAATATATATTGTTTAAAGGCTCCCCTCAATAAAGTAATATATTTATTTGTATATATGTGCTATGTGTAACAAACAGAATAAGTTACCCTAAACCTGTGGTTCTCAACAAGGGGTACTTAGAGGTCTTCCAGGGGGTACATCTGTTCATCTAGGTATATGCCTACTTTTACAACAGGCTACATAAAAAGCACTAGTAAAGTCAGTACAAACTAAAATTTTATACAGACAATGACTTGTTTATACTGCTCTATATACTATATACTGAAATGTAAGTACAATATTTATATTCCAATTGATTTATTTTATAATTGTATGTGTAGCAGGGTGGCTACCCACTCCAGCCCTGACAGGGTTAAAATCAGCCCAGGGAGAGGGCTGGAGGGCTGGGAGAACAGCCCAGGCTGAGTGGGAAGCAGGCTCAGCGGGGCCATGCCTAGGGTTACCATATTTGAACTTTCAAAAAAGAGGACACTCCAGGGGAGGTAGCCCCACCCCCTAGCCACTCCCTCCCACTTCCCGCCCCCTACAGAACCCCCAACCCATCCAACCTCCCCTGCTCCTTGTCCCCTGATCGCCCCCTCCCGGGACCCCTGCTCCTAACCACCCCCGGGACCCCACCCCCTATCTAAGCCTCCCTTGTCCTTGTCCCCGACTGCCCCCTCCTGAGACCCCCCCACCCTAACTGCCCCCCCAGACCCCACTCCCTACCTGTCCCCTGACTGTTCTGACTCCTATCCACGCCCCCGCCCCCGCCAGATCCCCGGGACTCGCACGCCCCTCCAACCCATCTAACCCTCCCTGTCCCCTGATTGCCCCAATCCCTCTCCACACCCCTTCCCCCTGACAGCCCCCCCACAGAACCCCCGACCCATCCAACCCCCCTGCTTCCTGTCCCCTGACTGCTCCGATCCCTCTCCACACCCCCGCCCCCTCATAGCCCCCCCATAACTCCCGATTCATCGAAACCTCTCCCTGCTCCCTGACTGCCACCCGGGACTCACCTTACCACCATGCCTCTCGAGCCACTGGCTCCACGTGGAGCAGGCTGCCACGCTGCCGTGTGCATAGCCCCTCCCCCACAGAGTGCTGAGGCAGGGGGAGGGGCTCTGGCTGCTGGAGGCCAATGGGAGCGGCTCAATCGGGCCCAGCCACCCTATCAGCCACGCTGCACTCTGCATGGAGGGGAGGGGGGGGGGGGGAAATCCCAGACCTTTCTATCTTATTACCAATTCCTCCTGGACGGCTATTTAAAGACGAAAAAGCCGGACATGTCTGGGGAAATACGGACGGATGGTAACCCTAGCCATGCCCCAATCAGGGCCCTATAAAGGCTTGAGCCTGGCGCTCAAGAAGACAGTCTCTCTCTGCTTGTAGAGAGAGAAGGGCCTGGCTGCAAGGGAGCTGAGCAGGGTACTGGGAGTGGAGCAGGGCTGGGGGAAGGCTAGAGGAGCTGGGGAGCTCTAGCCTGGAAAACCCCCAGGCTGCGGGCCTAGCTGAGGGCCTAAGACCAATACCGGGGCTGCAGAGGGGCAGCCCAGCTATAGAGAGGGGCAGCAGGTACAGCCTAACCTTGCCTGTGATGAGTGGCATGTACTGCAGTCTGCCCCAGGGAGTGGGGCTAGATGGTGACTGGCAGTAGCCGTACACTGAGGTGAGGTGGGGTTAGTGGGGGTGGGGGGGGGAGACCCTGAGACTGAGGGGTTCTTCAAGGGGGGCAGAAACCCAGTGAAGGGGCACCGGGGTCCTGGGAGGGACACGGGGGCCAGAGTGAGGTAAGGCAGATCACCGGCCTGCAGAGGGCGCTCCTGGCTGGAAAATGAGCTAATTCCCAAGGACAACCAGCAGGAGGCGCCGCAGGGGTGAGTCCAACTCCTTACAGTTGGTGGAGAATGTGGGCACGTGCGGTCCGCCGCTCATACTAGGGGCCGAGGCAAGGACTGTGGACTATTGCCCAAACGTTGAAGGTGGAGAAGCAGGGACTATGTATCCAAGGTATACCGGGGTATTCCATGGGGAGAGCCAGGGTGTTGTCGCTGGGTGGGGCCCAGTGTTGGCAGCCCTGTGGAAGGGGGCTGATGTGCCTGAAGGGGGACCGGGAGACCCAGGATGGATTATGGGAGGTGCAATGGGCCCTCCAAGGACAGATGGCCCGGCTGCTGGAGGAACAGCGGGCCATGTGGAAGCTCCTCCGGCGCGTGTTCAGGAGGAACCGCCAAGGGCAGAGGGAGGAGCCCAACCCTAGGGCCAGGAGGCCCGGAGCAGAACTAAGGACTTGTTACGCTTGTGCCAGGTGCGGGCACATATGGCGGGACTGACCCTACGGGGCTGGGGGAGGGGAGCCTCACCCTGAAAAGGGACAGCGGCAAGTCCCTCAGGCAGCGCGCTGGGTGAGGGAACCCAGGCGGCTGTGGGTGTGTTGGGCCTGGGGGCACCTTTGGAGAGACTGCTCTGCCCCAAGGAACACGACCCAGGGCAACCCAGGAGGGGCTGGCCCAGCGAGGGACAACCGGAAGAAGCAGGAGGCCCGGGCAACACGGAGGTGGGGAGCCTGTTGGCATTGCCGGGAGCCGGGCCACCAACAAAAAGACTGCCCCTAGGGAGAGGGCCAACGCAGCTGGAGGCGGCCGAGAGAGTGGCTGACCGGCCAGTGGGCCACCCAGGGGAGGTGGCGAAGACCACGACCAGGACGGCGGGGATCCTGCGAGAGGGCAGGACCCAGACCGTCACTGGGGAGGTCGGTGACAGGGAAACCCAAACGGACTGGGCCCAGCAGGAGTCTGGGACCCAGGTGGGGGTAGGACAGGGAACTGCGGGGACACAGACCCTGAAGGAAAAGGGTCTGGAGGACCCAGATGTACGGGTGCGGCTAGAGGCTGCAGAACGGGCCCGCCAGAGGTCGGAGACACAGGTTAGGGAGATGTCCCGAGCCTGGCAGGCCGCGGAAAGAAAATGTGCGAGCCTGGAGTGCCAACTTTGGGGAGCCCAGGCCCTGAGCCCCCCCCCAACCCCAGGGGTGGGGGTCTTGAGGGGGAGGATGTGTAGTGGGATAGCTACACGCTCCAGCCCTGACAGGGTTAAAACCAGCCTGGGGAGAGGGCTGGAGGGCTGGGAGAAGAGCCCAGGCTGAGTGGGAAGCAGGTTCAGCAGGGGCCATGCCCCAATCAGGGCCCAGCTGGCCCTATAAAGGCTTGAGCCTGGAGCTCAAGAAGACAGTCTCTCTCTGCTTGTAGAGAGAGAAGGGCCTGGCTGCAAGGGAGCTGAGCAGGGTACTGGGAGTGGAGCAGGGCTGGGGGAAGGCTAGAGGAGCTGGGGAGCTCCAGCCTGGAAAACCCCCAGGCTGCGGGCCTAGCTGAGGGCCTAAGACCAGTACTGGGGCTGCAGAGGGGTAGCCCAGCTATAGAGAGGGGCAGCAGGTACAGCCCAACCTTGCCTGTGATGAGTGGCATGTACTGCAGTCTGCCCCAGGGAGTGGGGCTAGATGGTGACTGGCAGTAGCCATACACTGAGGTGAGGTGGGGTTAGTGGATGGGGGTTCCCCTGGGGTTGGGGGGGAGACCCTGAGACTGAGGGTCTTCAAGGGGGGCAGAAACCCAGTGAAGGGGCACCATGGTCCTGGGAGGGACACGGGGGCCAGGGTGAGGTAAGGCGGATCACCAGCCTGCAGAGGGCGCTCCTGGCTGGAAAATGAGCTAATTCCCGAGGGCGACCAGCAGGAGGTGCTGCAGGGGTGAGTCCAACTCCTTACAGTATGGTAAAGAAAATGTAAGCAATTTTTCAGTAATAGTGTGCTGTGACACTTCTGTATTTTTATGTCTGATATTGTAAGCAAGTAGCTTTTAAGGGAGGTGAAACTTGGTAACATAAGACAAATCAGACTCCTGAAAGGGGTACAGTAGCTTGGAAAGGTTGAGAACCACTTCCCTAAACTGTTGTATATTACTGTTTTAACTTTGTCTTATTTTCTCCTTTTATCTGTGCACACCATGGCAACCTATGATACCTTCCATTTCATACTATTATTAAGGCTGTGAGTCTTTCATGGAAGTCACGGATTCCATGACTTTCTGGGATCTCCATGACTTGTGCAGCTGCCTGTGTGGCTGACCCCAGGGCCAACTACACCAGCCACTGCTTGGGTGACCCTCGGGCCAGCTGCACTGGCCACTGCTCGAGCAGCCCCAGGCAGCTGGCCCCAGGGCCGCCAAAGAAGCAGAATTCCTGGGCACTGCCCTGGAGCAGCGGTGGGTCCCTGGGCTGTACCCCCTCTTGCCCCCAGAGCAGCAGCAGTGGGCCCCCAGAGGGCCCCCCCAGAGCAGCAGTGGCATGTCCTGTAGGATCACACCCACAGAGCAGCAGCAGAGGTGCGCTGGAGCACCCCCCATCCTCGCCTGAGCATCTGCAGCACTCTGGAGCCCGCAGAGCACTAAGATTTAGTCAGGGGTATTTTATAGTGCAAGTCATGGACAGGTCAGGGGCCAGTGAATTTTTGTTTATTGCCCATGACCTGTCCATGACTTTACTAAAAATACCCGTGACTAAATCATAGCCTGAATTATTATTTACTGATGCTTTTTCTCGTGGTGTGTTTGGGGGTGGAGTTTGAATTTCATAATTCTTAGAAATTTTTCCATGTTTTCTCAAAATGATCAAGCCTGTCTTGTTTCAAAAATGACTCCTTCACAGGATGGTGGTGTTACAATGTTGACAATAAATTGCTTTACAGATGAGCCATTCATGTCTTTCCAGCATCTAAGAATAACTCTCTTAGCAACTAGTACACAAAGAGATCTAATTCAGTTGCTCCCATGGGACTAGTGTAACTGGATCCAGCTGAAGTTCTTGTGTAATTATATTTTCAAGCATTTGTGAAAAGCTTGCCAAAATGTTCTAATTGTTGACACCTCTGAAACATATGTTCCCAGCATTTTCCAGATTCCTCCAGCATTTATATTTTTCAAGTTGAATATACTCCTGGAGGCTTGTGTGATGGGTGCATTTTTATAAAGACAGATATAAATAGGGTACATGTGTACATTTTATTTTACAGTGAGAGTAACCGTAGCAACTTGAGCCAAGTTTAGAAAAATAGTCTCTCCAGGACTGAATGTAAGAATGTGAAAACCAGACCCATGGTCCATCTAGTCTGTATCTCATTTTCAACAATGGACTATATATAAGGTGCTTTAAAGGAAGGTGCGAGAAACCTTCTAATCCCTAGTAGTTAGAAATAAGTTTTAAGATCTGAACAATGAGGTTTAAAATCTCTTCCAAAATTTGTTAGCTTTAATTATGGTAACACTGGATATTCTTGATATTCATACAAATGTCCAATCCCACTTTGAATCCTGTTAAGTTTTTTGGTCTGAACAACTTCCATTGGCAGTGAGTTCCACTGTTCAATTACATATTGTGAGACAAAATATTTTTTATCAGTTTTGAATTTGCCATTTTCTACTTCATTGAATGCTCCCTTGTTCTTGTGTTATGAGATGGGGAGAACAGAAGTTCTGGATCTCACTTCTCTGCACTATTCATTATTTTCTTTTCTTTGTCCCCTGCTAATCTCCCTTCTAAGGCAAACAATCCCAGTTTTTTCAACCTCTCTTCACATAAGAGTTTTCCCATATACCTAATCAGTTTAGTCACCCTTCTCTGAACCCCCTCTAATTCTGAAATATTTCTATTGAGATGGGGTGATCAGTACTGCACATAGGATTGCAGATGAGGCCACACCAATGATTTATATAAAGGCATTATAATATTAGCTGTATTATTCTCTATGCCATTCCTTATGCATCTTAATATTGTTTGCTTTTTTGATTACAGCTACATGTTATCATAGAATATCAGGGTTGGAAGGGACCTCAGGAGGTCATCTAGTCCAACCCCCTGCTCAAAGCAGGACCAATTCCCAACTACATCCCATGACTTATGAGGAGAGGCTGAGGGAACTGGGATTGTTTAGTCTCCAGAAGAGAAGAATGAGGGGGGATTTGATAGCAGCCTTCAACTACCTGAAGGGGGGTTCCAAAGAGGATGGAACTCGGCTGTTCTCAATGGTGGCAGATGACAGAACAAGGAGCAATGGTCTCAAGTTGCAGTGGGGGAGGTCTAGGTTGGATATTAGGAAACACTATTTCACTAGGAGGGTGGTGAAGCACTGGAATGCGTTACCTAGGGAGGTGGTGGAGTCTCCTTCCTTGGAGGTTTTTAAGGCCCGGCTTGACAAAGCCCTGGCTGGGATGAATCTTAGGTCTTTGTCGAACTGGCCACAGTGATGCCCAGTGATGCCCTTTCTTGAGTTAGCAGAGCTAAGTTAGAACTCTGTAAAATGTATGAATAGTTAATATTTTTCCTTCCAATGTAGATTACTTTGCATTTATGAATATTGAATTTCATTTCCCATCATGTTTGAACCAAGCTAGATGAATGGGCATTCCCTCTGAAGAGCCTCGATTTTGATTTAACCTAAATTATTTTGGTGTCATCTGGAAACTTTGCCACCTGACTACTCAGTCCCCATTCCAGATCATTAATAAATGTATTAAACGCTGGACCTAACACAGTGTTTTTCACCTTTTACCATCATGAAAATTGACCGTTTATTCCCAAACTGTTTCCTGTTTCTTAGTTTTTGGTTCAGGACAATAATTTGACTCTCACCTTATGACTACTTAGTTTCCTTAGTAGCTTCTTGTAAAAGACCTTTTGAAAGTAAAAATGTATTTTGCCAATTGATTTTCCTTTATCCACTACTTTATTGGCACATTCAAAGAATTCTAGGAGTTTAGTGAGATGTTATTTACCTTTGCAGAAACTATGCTGGTTGGACTCTATCATGTCATTTTCCATATGTTTTATTTTTTATTATAATCTCAGCCATAATTGTAGAGCTTACTGGTCTGTAATTCCCCAGATCACCCCGTGAAGCTTTTAAAATATAGGTAGAATTATTAATCCTCTTGCACATAAACAGTTTTTAATGAATTCTTAAGCTTCTTCAGAACTCTTGCAATGATGGGTATGTGTGTGGGAAGGGGAGGGATGCAATGACGGGGGGATGGGGGTGCAGGGGTGGGGAGGGATGCAATGACTGAGGGGATGGGATGCAGTGAGGGGGATGGGGATGCAACCTCATTCCTAGCACTTGGAGATGGGGATACACATACCTCAAACTCCAGGGTGCCGGCGATGGGACAACAGACCATGGTTCGCCACAGGGCATGCGCCACAGCTCGAGCCCAGCAGCCACACAAGGAGCACGAGGAGAAGAGGGCCAGGCAGTGGAAGAGACGCACGCCATGCTGCCCCTCAACAGCCGCCTGCTGAGCGCTCGCAAGTGGTGCTCACACTAGTTCTTCCCCTGCGCCTGTGGGGGGCGGGGCAGCACGCGGACCCCCTCTGGCAGCCTCTAAGGGTAGGTCTACACTTACCCGGTAGTTCGGCGGCAAGCAAATAGAACGTCTGGGTTCGACTTATCGCGTCTTGTCTGGACGCGATAAGTCGAACCCGGAAGTGCTCGCCGTCGACTGCGGTACTCCAGCTCGGCGAGAGGAGTACGCGAAGTCGACGGGGGAGCCTGCCTGCCGCGTCTGGACTGAGGTAAGTTCGAACTAAGGTACTTCGAACTTCAGCTACGTTATTCACGTAGCTGAAGTTGCGTACCTTAGTTCGAATTGGGGGGTTAGTGTAGGAGCTGGTTGCCGGACATGCTGGCTTCTTCCGGACCTGGGAGCCGCGCGGTGCCACTGTGGTGTCACAAACCAGACAGTCAAGGAGCCGCCAGGATACCTTTTCGACCGGGTGTTCTGGTCCAAAACTGGACACATGGTCACCCTAGAGGGGAGGGAAGGGAAGGCACTGATTGGCGGGGCCTGCAGGTGGGCAGGAGGTGCTGGGGGGGAGGGAGAAGTTCTGATGGGGGGGCTGCTGTCAATAGCTGTTGCTTCTTGTCTGTGCTCTTGTCTTCTGCACTCAACTTGTTAATATGGTGTCTTCCCTAACCAGGCCTACAAACGGGAAGTGAGAGTAGGGTCAGGACCTCTTAATTCCTAAATTAAACTAATATACTCCATTTAAATAACACAGACAGGAGCTTTAATTGAAGAGAGGCTTATGAGAATTAAAAAGATTGGAAAGGTGTGTGTGAGACCGGAACATATTTTAACCTTCATGGCACATTCATTTCTTTGTCCTTGGAGAAAAAATAGTGTTATGTACTGTACATGTTGGGTTAAATCACCTCTGGTGTAACTGAGAGAAGTCAATGGTGTTACACTACTAGGAATGAATTTCTTCAGTTTTGTTTAGTTTGTCTCAAAATACAAATATAAAAATATTCTTGTATAGCACAATCAATCCTAGTTAATACAGCTCATTTCAGGAAAATTCACACAGCCTCTATAAAGGGCTGACTTGTGAACAATTTGGATAAATGAAATATAAGTAAAACACTCACATGCCTACAATACCAGTGATCTGAATCAAGCGGGATTAGTAATGAAGAGAACTCCCCTTAGTAAAGAGTCAGGTTCTGTACACTCGCTAATATTTATGAAACTGGACTCCCCAAGAGCGCAACAGTTATAGGTCAGTGATTCTTGATCAGAAAAACATGTTTAGTGAGTCTAGAATCAACAGTAACATAAATCACTATCACAATTCTATATGCTGTCTGGTATGACTTACAACTGAAAGTGCCAAACTCAGGTCAGACTGTTAGACAGCGTCACAGTGATGTCTCCTGATCACCCGAGGTTGGCAGCTTCATAGATTCCAAGGTCAGAAGGGACCATTATGGTCATCTAGTCTGTCCTCCTATATAACATGGGCCATAAAAGTTCCCCCCAAAATTCCTAGAGTATATCTTTGAGAAAAACATCCAATCTTGATTTAAAAATTGCCAGTGATGGAGAATCCACCATGATCCATGGTATGTTGTTCCAAAGGTTAATTACCCTTATTTAAAATGTACTCCTTATTTCCATTCTGAATTTGTCTAGCTTCAATTTCCAGCCATTGGATCATGTCAGCTCTTTTGCTGCTAGACTGAAGAACACATTACCAACTATTTGTTCCCCAAGTAGGTAGTGATACTGTAATCAAGTCACTCCTTAATGTTCTCTTTGTTAAGCTAAATAGATTGAACTCCAGGAGTTCAATCACTATAAGGCAAGTTTTCTAATCCTTTAATCATTCTCATGGCTCTTCTCTGAACCCTCTCTAATTTATCAACATCCTTCTTGAAATGTGGACACTAGAACTTGGTGCAGTATTTTAGCAGTGGTTGAGCCAGTGCTAAATACAGAGGTAAAATTAACCTCCCTATTCCTACTTGAAATTTCCTGTTTTTATCACAACCCCCAATTTTTTTCAGTCATTGCTTCCCAGGATAGAGTCCCCTATCCTGTAAGTAGGGCATGCATTCTTTGTTCCTAGATGTATATGTCTACGTTTAGCTATATTAAAATGAATATTGGTTACACCTAGTTTACCAAACAATCCAGATCACTCTGTGTCAGTGACCTATTCTCTTCATTATTTACCACTCTCCCAATGTTTGTGTAATTGGCAAAGTTTATCAGTGATTTTGTTTTCTTCCAGGTTATTAATAAAAATGTTCAACGGTGTAGGGCCAAGAACCGATCCCAGCAGGACTCCAGCAACACAACTGCTTGTTGATTTTTCTCTTTACAATTATATTTTGAGACTTATCACTAGCCAGCTTTTAATCCATTTAATGTGTGCTATGTTAATTTTATATCATTCTAGTGTTTTAATCAAAATGTTTTGCTATACCAAGTCAAATACCTTACAGAAGTCCAAGTGTATTACAGCAACACTATTATTTTTATCAACCAAACTTGTAATCTCATCAGAAAAAGATATGAAGTTAGTTTGACAGGATCTGTTCTCCATAAACCCATGTTGATTGGCATAAATTATATTTTCTGCCTTTAATTCTTTATTAATCATATCAACCACTCCATTACCTTGCCTGGGATTGATGTCAGACTGACAAGGCTTAAATTACCTGGGTCATCCCATTTACCCTTTTTCAGTTTTGGCACAATGTTAACGTTCTTCCAGTCTTCTAGAACTTCCTGGAACTCTAGGGACTTATTGAAAATCAGCATTAACAGTCCAACAAGCTCCTCAGCCAGCTCTTCTAAAACTCTTGGATGCAAATTATTCAGGCCAACTTATTTAAGAATGTCTAGCTTAGTTGCTGCTGTTTACCATCCTTCTGAGATACTGGTAGTCCTACAATGGGCAGACAAAGAAGTTCAGGCTTGACTGAGTGCTTGTCTCCAGGGTGCTAGCACAACACGCTAGAGGAGAGTGATTTGTAAAGTGCTGTAAGGTGTTGAACTCTAAATGCCCCATGTAGACTCTACTGGTGCATTTTAAAAGTACCTAGTTTCTGTTCACATTAATGTAGTCCTTATGTTAAGTAGGTAGAGGATGCAAGCAGGGTCTACACAGGGCAGTTATCATGCAGCATGTTAGAATGCTTTACAAATCATACCCTTCTGGTATACTTTGCTGCACCGAATAGGCAAGTTCTGCCTGCCCTTCGTACTCTTTGGAGATGTCACTTTCATAGAATATCAGGGTTGGAAGGGACCTCAGGAGGTCATCTAGTCCAACCCCCTGCTCAAAGCAGGACCAATCCCCAACTAAATCATCCCAGCCAGGGCTTTGTCAAGCCTGACCTTAAAAACCTCTAAGGAAGGAGATTCCACCACCTCCCTAGGTAACCCATTCTAGTGCTTCACCACCCTCCTAGTGAAAAAGTTTTTTCCTAATATCCAACCTAAACCTCCCCCACTGCAACTTGAGACCATTATTCCTTGTTCTGTCATCTGGTACCACTGAGAACAGTCTATATCCATCCTCTTTGGAACCCCCTTTCAGGTAGTTGAAAGCCGCTATCAAATCCCCCCTCATTCTATGCAGTGTGCATAGATACTCACTAGAAACAGGAGATAAGTGGTAGATCAGACTGATTAACAACTGAGTGAATTAACAAGTCTATTTCTTTTGGATTTGCTCTGTTAATTATTATTACCTTTTTCTTCTGCAAGTGGCCAAGAAGGGAGGGTGAGGAATAGTTGGTGCTGTTTGTACAGGTCTCCTTGCCACAGAAAAATGCCAAAGGTTTAAGACTGTGTTGATGACAGCTATAGCCTACTTAGCCATTTCATTTTTCACTAGACTATGACCTTATTTGTTTAACTTACCATGATTTGGGGAACAAGACCATGACCATCTCTCCTTGTTGGATTCCTGTTTTAGGTTTTACCACATACTGATAGAAACCTGACTCTTCCTATGTTCTGTGTCTTCTGATTAAAAAAAATCAGGAATTCCCAACTGTACACAGTATAATGCCCTACAAGGGACACATCAAGGAATGGGTGTTGATGTAGCAGATCAGGATTGTGTATCTTAGTGTCCTCTGTATTTCTCATATACCAGGTGATATTTTGGGTTTTCAGGGAAATTTTATTAGTGTGGGAATGTATTAAACAAGTGTAATGTTCGTTACTACTAAAGAAAGCTTTTCCTTGAAATGGAGGAATAAAAGTATTCTTGACTTTCAGCAATGGACTAATTTTCTATCAGGTGTTGGCTTTAGAATTCTAGATACAAATGGACATTTCTCATTGTTCATGATGCTGTTCTCAGTAATGTCCAAAACGGTCCAAGGACTTTTGTTATTTATGTGGTTTAAATAGTCTTTATTTTCCATTAAATACTAATACAATAAATTGTAATGGACATAAATACACACTTAAACATTTAGCTTCTAATAGGAACACATCAAAGCATATTACACATTAACTGTGATAATTATTTTCCATCCCCAAATATTCTTGGATTTATGGTAGTTATCAACCATTCAAAGAAAAAGGTAAGAAAAAAGAGAAATAAAGAAAATTATTATTAATAGGTAATAGAATACAGATAGAAGTGACACGCAAATACAGTCTCTTTCTTGTTTCCATTTTTACATTTAATTTTCTTAGAGGAAGAAGACTTTCATCAGTGAATTTCTATAGGAATGGTGCATAGTGGAATATCTTCTAGCTGAAAATTACTAGAATGAGAGGGTACTACATTGTATCTTATTTCCCGTGCAAGTCATTAAACTCACAAGTTTACATCACCTAAAGATAAAGATTTACATGATGTAAATCAGATATTTTGAAAGTATTTTGTGTGTGTAACATCTCCCAACACAAGGGAGGTTATTTGTGTATTCCTTTATAACTGTACATCATTTTAAAATTTAAAGATAACTAAGAGTTGTAGGTATACAATAAAATTCCATCAGTAGTTGTTGTATGTCTTAGACATGAAAATGACATCAGCGGTATCAATAATCAACAGTTATGTAAGAAAATTGATCTCTAGGTGCATCCATTAATAACCTTCAGTATTCCTTATCTTCTGAAGTACATTTGGTACTTGCCTACTGTCTGTCAGCCATTTCTGTTAGGGAGCTCAATTAAACCATAGACCACACCAGGCAGCCTGAAATAACACCTTATGTTGGAAGAAGCAGCAAGTACATTTTTTTTTAAGCAAGTCTCAGGGAAATAGTGTAAACACAGCTGCATACTCTGCACAGAACTCCCACTGACCACAATGGGAATTCCATGCAAGGGTTCATAAAGACAGTTAAAGTGCCCTGTCTCTTGAAGTTGGGAATATACATCATGGAAAGCTGCCTACTGAAACTCTACTCCGCTGCACTTTAAGGATTGCTCAACTGTCCTGAGTTCTGGTCTAAAAGTACCCCATTCTGTATGTGGTGCAATGAAATGCTGTCTCTGTACAGTAGCAAACCAAATAGAGGGCCTGTGAAATCCAGTTTGACACAGATTAGTTAGAGAAAATGCTTTTCCTAAGAGAACAGATTTAGGCTTGAGTCTTAACTTCTAGAAACTCTCAGATATCATCTAAAATCTCCCAGATCACCAGTTCCTGATTAAAGGTAACATATTTTTTTTAAAGGGACTATCAGATCAGTAACACAACTACACAGCATGTTAGATTGGTACCCAATACCATTTTAGGCTATACCTCTAGTTTTCTAATTACTGTGTACTGCAATTTAGGTGTGTCGTTGGTACCCTTGCAAACTCTAATTCCTCTAAACACAGGGGAAACAGTAAATTCCCAGAGGCCCTTCATATTTTTCCAGGAAGTGCTAACTTGAGAATACAGTTACATCACTACAGCACTGAGAATGTAGCTGGCTGGCTTTGCCATTTAATTCCCTGAAATGCAGACTGATCACAATGTCTGAGTGGATAACGTTACATTATCTGCCAATAAAACTGAGTAGCAGATGTATAGATGTCCATTTCTACTTGAATTCAGCTACCACCACATTCAGTAGAATATATCATAACTTGTTAAAGTAACATAGTTAGAATATTTTTCTGACTTTTAAAATCAAACAATTTTAGTTTAAGTGTAGAAGATAACAGAGAACCTACTCTTCAAAATGAATGTATTTCTTGATTCTTAAAGATTGCTTTTCAACTATCAATTTGACACCATCAGCTCAGGATTAAACAAAGACTCTGAATGGCTAGCCAACTACAGAAGCAGTTTCTCCTCCCTTGGTGTTCACACCTCAACTGCTAGAAGAGGGTCTCATCCTCCCTGATTGAACTAACCTCGTTATCTCTAGCCTGACTCACTCTTGCTTGCATATTTATCCCTGCCTCTGGAAATTTCCACTACATGCATCTGACGAAGTGGGTATTCACCCACGAAAGCTCATGCTCCAATACGTCTGTTAGTCTATAAGGTGCCACAGGACTCTTTGCTGCTTTTCAACTATATTTGTCAATCCTCCTAGTGGTGTAAAGAAAGAGAATGTGACTAAGGCTTTAATCCTGCAAGCTGCTCTGTGTGAGTGAACCCTTGCTCCTTTGGGCTCTCTGTGTGTGCACAATGGACCACCCATGCAGAGCAACTTTCAGGATTAGTTTGTGTGATTTAAATAAGACACTCATATCATGAAATTCATGTTTGCCAGTCAGAGTCTTCCTATTGTAAATGTTACAAATTCAGTACATAAATGTATACGCTCCCATATTTTAAATATGGGAATTAAAATACAAGGCCACATGACTCCCTGTGGATATCTAAACTAATACCTATACTTCCTGAAATATATTCATTTTAAGTCACTCCATAAAATAGCACTTCTTAAAATACACTGGCTAAATCTGCAACTGGTGTAATTCCACTGAAGTCAATGGAGTCGTGACAGAGATTAATTTGGCTCAATGTTTCTAGAATTGACACTGTTGTTGACCTGTCAGCACTAGTCAAGTATTAGTAATGTCATTCTTAGAATTCAATTTTTTCCATAAAGGCTAAATCAAAATATCCCTCACTCAGTTGTGTGCAAGGTGAATCTTGGCCAGGTCTTTGGAAGTGGCGCTACTTGAACTAAGATTGTTCCTTTTGCAGTCCATGAAACGGGGAAAAACTAATATGTTAAAGTAATTATTTCAGTATCATTCTTTGGAGAAACTTTCCACATAACAAAATATCAATACTTTGGCATTTTTCAGGAATCAGTTTGATGCCAGGAATATTCCATGGAAAGCATTACAGGAAAGCACGTTTTAAAATGTTAGACATTCTTAATGATGGGCACATTATTGCAAGGTATCAAACAACACTTGAGAAATCAGGAAATAAATTTTGCATGTCTGAGCCTGAAAACAAGAATATAAAAGCATTGATATTTAAGTTTATACATAAGGGATTAAATGTACTGGGTCAACTTCTCCCCTCAGTTACATTCATAGATTCTAAGGCTAGAAGGGACCATTGTTATCATCTAGTCTGACTTTCTGTATAACACAGGCCATAGAAATTCCCCAAAATAATTCCTGGGGAATATATTTTAGAAAATCATCCAATCTTAATTTAAGAATGGTCAGTGATAGAGAATCCACTATGACCTTTTGTAAATTGTTCCAGTGGTTACTCTTCCCAATAAAAATGTATGTCTTATTTCCAGTCTGAATTTGTCTAGTTTCAACTTCTGCATTGGATCATGTTATACCTTTCTCTGCTAGACCTGAAGAGTCCATTATTAAATATTTGTCCCCCATGTAGATACTTCTAGACTGAAATCAAGTCACCCCTTAATCTTCTCTTTTTTTAAGCTAAATAGATTGAGCTCCTTAAGTCTATCACTACAAGGCATGTTTTCTAATCCTTTAATCATTCTTGTGGCTCTTCCCTGAACCCTCTCCAATTTAACAACATCTTTCTTGAATTGTGTGCATCAGAACTGTGCACAGTATTCCAGCAGCGGTCGTACCTGTGCCAAATACAGAGGTAAAATAGCCTCTCCGCTCCTACTCGAGATTCCCCAGCTTATGCATCCCAGGATCACTTTAGCTTTTTTGGCTACAGCATCATACGGGGCGCTCATGTTCAGCTGATTATCCATTCATAAAACCCAAAGTCAATAGGGTTGCATGGGATTAATACCAATGAAAATTAAGTATTTACATCTAAGGTAGGAATATATAAGGCCAGAGCCCAGAAATTGTTAGGGCAGTTTTGTACAGCTTTTCCAATGCAAAACTGCCCTAAAACTTGCAGATATGGTTCCTGGAGGATCTCTTCAGTTTGGTGGGATCCTTAGATGGAATAAGACCACTGTAATGGGTGTAGCTGGGGGGAAAAGGGGTGTGATTGGTGCACCTTTATGCTCCAGTGATCTCGAGTTGCCAGAATGGCTCCTTTGCTGTGGGAATGGCCCAAGAGGAACTGGCTTGGTATAGTTTGGCCTAACATTCGGGGACCACTAATGTGACTTAAAACGATTTTTGTATTCCTTTCCTGAGTTGTTCCAATGCTCTTCAACAATAGGATCTGGACATTAGTGTCAAACAGATTTGACACATGATATATTTACACAAAAGATTACATTATCTCTGATCTTTTAATAGATTTTGAGGTCAAATTCAGAGCTGGTGTAATTTAAGAACAGATTGGTAACTTAGGTGGAATTGCACCTGCTTACACACGCTTTGAGTTTGTCCTGTTATATTTAAAACTCCCCGATTCTAGACAATATCTTTTCCTGAACTTTAGTGCAGGATATCAGAAAAATGTCTTCAGTTAACCATATTCAGAGGACTGGAGAAACTTGCTGAAGATTAAATAATTGCAAACACACTAAAAAGACTTGACAGTGATAAAATTACAAAGGAATCCATGCAAATGATGTGTTGAACTTCAGCTATAGAAAAGATGTTAACTGAAAAAGAAGATGTGCTCCTAGCTTTCTTTTACTGTACAAAACAATGTTGTCACGTCTGACACGACCTGTTTTGTGCTGCTCCAGCAGGAGGAGCAGATAAGCCTTGACAACAAGACTTATTCTTTTGATTACTCCATATATTATTCAAAAATCAAGAATTCCCAACTGTACACAATATAAAGCCCCATCCTGAAATTAGATCCATACTTATGTCAGTGTGAGTCCCATTTAAGCAAGTGGAGCTCCACATGAATGCCAGGGTCTGTCTGCATAGGACCAGTTATAGGGTTGCAGTGTAATGCTGTATCTTTATCATGTGGTTGTGTTTACATGTATAAACCACTTGTGCTTTATTGTTGTGGCTTATAATATTAAAAGAAACACCTAAGAAAAACACTGCCATGTACAACACACCTTGTTGTTTATTATATATGTGTATAATATATACACAAATAAAAATTATCACCTGTAAATAATCATATTTGGAATGTGAAAGACAGAAAATGTAAACATTTTATTTGGCAGTTGTCAAACAGGTGAATAAATAAATGGAAAAGTACATCTTAATACTTTTAGCAACAGATGCAGTTGCACGCATATTTACATATTGTGGATGCAAAGAACAGTTAACAATTTAATTTCTTTTTGTTAAAAAATGCAACTTCCAACACCACTAGACTTGACAATTAAAGATGAAGATACTAGTAATACTTGGTTCTAGCAATCTCAACTTTTAAAGGCATTCATCTGGAAGTAGGATAAGAGTCATCATGCATTTAGTTCATTTTGTCCACTTATGGTAGAAAGTCTGATGTAATCTCAGAATTATGAGTGTCATGCACTTAAGTCAACTATGACATGTTTATAAATTAATGTAGTTCCCTTAAAACTTGAAGCAAAGAGAAAATCGCGTTTATCAATGGAAACATGTGTGAAAGATCTTGGTGCCTGTATGTTTAATTCTTGAAACTTCACAAATTTTGCCTTTTCAGTATCCCAATAATAGACTTGAGTAAAAGAATAATCACTTCCAAGAATGGCATATTGATAATTGTTTATCTGAAGAGGCTGGAATACCATTGACCCTCGGGATGGCATTCTTTGTAAATCCAGAAATGCTGAACCTCCCCATTTCATTACTTTGGAATCACCAATAAATCTTGTTAAACAAATGTACACATCCTCTTTCACTCTGAAGTGTTTCACTGCATACACATCCTCCATATCTTGGATCTCGAGACGCTTAACAAATTCAGTTGTTCCTTTGTTCCATTGGTATATTACAGGTCTTTGGGAACTACTAGACAGAATTAAATGAGGTTTGCCGGCTATTTCAAGATACTCCACATCAGTATCTCTGTACCACGCGTGCAGAGACTGATGGGAGTAAAATCCATTTCCATTCCATTTGTAAACCGTGGTAAAGCCAGCTTTTGAACTGTCTGCAACAACAAAATACCAGTCTTCTGCAATCCTGAAAGTTTCGATGTCATTGGGTTTTCGGATTTTAAGAATTTCAATATCTTGAATTTTTATAAACTTATTAGCAAAAATATCTCTTTTATAAATATGGGAGCCTCCAAAGAGCTGGGCAACAATGACATACAGCTGAGTCTCAATAATTATGGGCTTACACACAACAGTTGAAGTACCTACAAAAATAAAGATAAAGGACAATGTTAGCACTACCTTTTAGATCAGATAATGTAATGTTATTTGGCATGCGTTATTCATACCTGTAATGTTGTCATAATTCCTGAAAGACCCTTCTACATGGTCCCATTCAAGAAAGATGCATTTTCCAGTAAAAGGTTGGGCAATAACCACATGCTCATCATTCATGTAGGAGAAAGTATCTACTGACAGAGACTGATATGGCAGGGATTCATAAACAGCAAATTCTGCAAAAGCGCACATAACATTTGATAATTAAAGGTAGCATTTCTTTCCACATGTATTTTTTCACCATATTAAAATAATGTCATGTTAATTGATACTGATTTATTTTTAAAGAATACATTTAATAAGTAGTCTAGTTTTCCTGCTAATAAGACAGAATTTTAAAGTCTGCTTATTCTTTCTGAACTGAAAAAGAAGGTTACCTGTTACAGTTATAGTCCAGATTTTGCAATTATTACACAGGCAAATCTCCCATTAAAGTCTGAGTAAAGACTGTAGTAATAGATGCACAAAATGGTTCCTTTATCAGGTCTGAATCTGCAAGGAATTCCTGTTGACTCAGTGAGAGGTCCATAGGCAGACCGCTTGCAGAATTGGACCCTTAATTAGAAAATATAGCCTTGATTTTAAAGTAATCAGGTGAAATAATTTGGAACACATTACCTGTAATAATACAATCAAATTCCTTTGGAGAGAGGCTATTGATTTTACGCTTCTTATATTCTGGTGGACTTTCGCAAAAAATGTCTTCAACTGTTGCATTGGTGCTGCCCAGCCATTCCACTAACCATTTCAGTTTGCAGTCACAATTAAATGTGTTCCCTCTAAGATCCCTGTATAAACATAAACCACACACTGAAAATGATGAATTAGCTGTTGTTTTCCACAACATCACAGGACTAAAATAACAAGGACTTTTATAAAATGACTATTTCCTTGCTTTCTCTTCTGAGAATGCTGGACTTTCCTGAATTAATTTGTCCTGAACCAATTAAAAAAACCCAACCAACCAAAACCAACACAACAGTTTGTTAAAACTACTTGCAAAAACTTAAATAGTTTCAATTATACTAAGGAAATCAAGACAAACTTAGGTTGGGAATCAGTGGAAATATCTGCTCTTCCGTATTTTACTGATAACCATAAATTTACAGGTACTTAAATTCCTGTCCAATTTTTTGGCCCAAATCTTGGTTTTTTTTTGTTTCTCATTGTTTAGCATTTCTGAACAAGAACATTATAGATGACACGGTGACAATTACTGTGACATGATAGATTAATTTAGTGGTCAGTGGACAGTTCCTCAGCTTTACCCCTTTTTCTTCTCTTCTTCCTCATTTAAACACGCTCATTTAGGGTCATAAGGGATATAACCTGAACTCCCTTTTGCATTAAACTATGGCCTTTGGAAGATACTGAGTGCCTCTTACAAGATGCTGAGACCCTCAACTCACATTATGTAGGAGGTGTCAAATGCCTTGCAGGACTGGGTGCCCTGTGAAGAGCACTGGGTATATGGGGAACTATAGTGGCTGGCTGGCGGTGTTCGAAGGCATTCTACATACACTTGGCAGACTCCAGAAGAAGGCCTCAGGGAGTACTGGAGAATGTGGATGAAGAACTATATTGAGGTATTGCAGAACTGCTGCTAACAGAAGCAGTGCAAAACCCCATGGTGCCTGTTGTCAGATTCTAGAAGGCATGCAGGGGTGAGGGAAGCAGCATGATCACTTGGCTATCTATGCCCTACATAGCCGTGGAGTGCCATTGGGCCAGCTCCAGGACTTACTGGTGCAGGGAACATTAGGTATCTATTGAGTCTAACTTCTGTGTGAGTGTACTTGGGGAGCCAGAATTTTGCACATTGTCTCTAATGGGACTCTTCCAGTGGAATGACTGCAAGATCTGGTCCAAACATATATTTCAAAAATATATCTTGTACTTTTATAAATGTTTAAGATACTTTGGTTTACAAATTTAAAATTTAAAACTAGTTTACATTTTGTTTTGGTTGCAATTTGAGTTAGCCAGGTGTAAAGTACTTGTACTGAGATTTTTAAATGATCATTGCATTTAAACATAGCCTCCTGTTAGATTATATTGGAAACCTGAAATGTTCTCATTCTCATCAAGTATTCTCCCTGCTTTCATATCATGTCCTCTTTGCATTACGAAGGATGTGTCTTTTTCTTATTTCAATGGCCATATATAAGTATCATATTATTGGGATTATGACCATACAGAATTCTTATTTTATTTTATCTATATATAAAATATTATCTGGGAAATATTATACACTATACAATTATTGACAGCAATAAACATAAATCAAATCCACCCTTGCATCTACCACCTTCACCCACCAATGTGATAGGATTCTCCCACTGTCTACTGGCCTGAATGTCCACTGGGTCATGGGAGTGTCCTGTTACTAGATCTATCTTGTATATTTTACATCATTAAAGAAGTTAAAAGAGAGGTGAAAATTAATATACCCAAAATTCCAAATCAAGTACTTTACAATATCTTGCAGTTATCACCAATAGGCAATGGCCTGTTTTTTCTAACCATAGTGTCTGAAAATAAGAAATTGCTGATTTCTTACACATTTGTTAAAGAATCCAGCCCTTTGAATATGTCTTTTGGAAGTGTTTGGAGATTATTGTTTGCAAGGCTCCTGTAAAAGAAGATATGTCAACTCATCAGATAATACATTTCTACAAATGCAATATTGTTTTTTATGGTAAAAACAATAATGTACTTCAATCCTTAGATATACAAGATTACTTTAAAGAATATCTCATTTACCTTGTGACTTTTTCTTCTGCTAAGATATATTCACACTTCCTATTGCTCTCTTGCTTTTCAACATTCTTGTAGCATTTACAGTACTTCACTCAGGGTGGTAGAAAATGTGATCATCTCTGGTATTTTGCCAACACCATTATTTAAAAATGATTAGCCATGACTGGACACACAAATGTCTTCCCTTCTGGATAGCCAGTATGTTGTTATAATATTGCAATGTCCTGCCTCCATGTCCACTTTCTAGAAACTACAATCTATCTTAAACACTGAATCCATGATACTGTAAATAGCTCTCATTGGCTCATGGTTTCTGAAAACATCCAGTAACTAACATTTTTGGGAGTCAATAAGTTTATAAAACAGAAATTGGAGGTCAATATTGAGTTAAGCCTAAAAGTTTTCTTGCTTGGGTTAGTAAGGGATAAAAAATTATCTTACCAGCAAATAATAACAATACTATGGCCTTTGATTGTCAAGAAAACTATCTTAAACTAAGAGAGTACCCAACAGTTTCAACTGGTAAAATTGGATAGAAGATGTGAACATACCTTTAAAATAGTTAATTCATTGTTTCCATCAGGTACACCCGTGTAAGCCCATGGATGATGCAAGGTTTTCACAAGTGTCACTGAGGGCATAACTAGAAGAGAATGTGGTGGTGTCTTTGTGAGTCATTGCTTAATTTGGTCAGCAAAACCTTTGTCACTGGTGAGGATGCATGAAAAGGAAAGAAGCTAGCATGATTTTCAGATTCCAGTTGGAATTTGTGGCACTGGGCATTAGAAATAAAAACTATTTTTACTTGTAAACTGTACACATCTGGCAAGGAGGCATTTAGATACAATAGCTCTGATGGAGCAAAGCACATAACCACATGTTTAAGGTTAAAGCTTAAAGGTTAATGTTTTTGTGTGAGAGTAATATGCCCTCTGTGGAACCATTTACATTTAGACCATAACTGGTTTATTGCAACTAATTTATAAACTCAAATTTGCCAGACATTTATGCATTTGCTTAACTTTATGCATTTGAGTAATTTGATATTAGTCAATGGAACTACTCACACGTGTAAAGTTAAGCACATATATGAACATGCAGGATCACAGCCTTATGTAATCTTTGATCACTGGATTATACCAGGCAGAGCACCATAATGGATACAGAGCTACCAAAAGTTCATCATTTTAATGGGAATCAGATTAACAGAAAAAAAATCTAGATTTATACATTGCGCAGATTCTTGGATGAAAGGTTGGCACTTTATATCTTCCATTATTAGAAAACATGCCATAAGATTTTATTATGTAACCTCTAGATGGTGCTCTTAGTAGTACCTGTGCAGAAAACACTTAGTTGGAAAAGATGGATGCTAATGAGGAAGTAAATGTTCAGTCGTGTGTAATTATGTTTGAAGGCCCATATTTTAAATCTCAGAATGACATTTTGCTTTTCTGAAAAACTTCAAAAATGCCATCAAAATTACATCTTGTTCATGGAACTAATTTTCTACACTAAAATATTCTGCAATTTAGGGTTATGGCATTAAATGAGTCAGAAGTGCAATTATACCACTCCTATGCTTTTAAAAAATATTCCACTCTGCAAAATGAATTGTCTTGAATAGGTATACTAGATGCGACTATGCTACAGTGAGGACACAGTCCAATTATTAGTTATTTGCATAAATGAAAAATACAGATGTTTGGGTAATTTTACTGTATTGCAGAAATTCACTTGTGAAAAGGAAATGGGCGGAGTATACAGAACAAAGGTCATATTCTGCCATCACTTCATAGAACTCATCAGTATGCATAATTACCATGAATCTCTTTGATGTATTTTGCATGACAATAGTATTCTGCTCTTCCTCAAGTGGAGTGTGCCTCAGAGAATCTACTTGTTATGCTCAGTATGTGTATATAGACACATTCTAGGAAAGGACAAGGATTGTACAAACAAGGATTAAAGTGGTCACATTCAGTAGTTTATGGGCCTGCTCCTGTAGTTATTTTGCCTGCAAAACTCTGTTGTGACAATTGGGCCTATAACTTTTTGCCTATTTGGGAATTATCCATGAAAAGTAAGTCAAGTTATTTTCAATAAAGAGTGTTATAAACTGGTGCAAGAAAATCAGACAGAAAGACTGAATGAGTCCAAACAAGAAAATGCAGGTCTGGAAATTAATGAACCAAAATTGGTGTGTCAAATATTAGCCCCAATTGGTGGACAAAATAATGAGGGGATAAACTATGTCACCCACATTCCATCCCCTTTTGGGGAGGGGAGTGTCTTTAAAATACTTAGAAAAATCTCATCTTGACTTGACTCAACGTGTCTCATCTCATCTTCCCTGACCCCAAGACAGAAGGAGCAGACCTGACCGAAGGATTTTCTTTCTGAGAGGAAGGTCATCAGGTGTTGCTCTTGTTTAAGCTCTCTCTCACCTATTCATTGGATCCTGAAATCAACTATAGTGCACGCATCAGCACAGTGAGATGATGGTTTATCCAGCCCTGCCCTGTCTAAGGAAAAAAGCGCCAACCCAGATGATGTCCTTGACCAGAATGTGAGCCTGGGACCACAGCAACAGTTGCTGTGGACGACACACGAGTCTAAGGCATCCATTCGTAACAGAACACTGGTTCCAAGGACATCAACAAAAGCTATATTTCCCCCACCCTTTCTATCCTGCCTCTTCTCCACGGAAGTAAATACCTTTCACACATCAGGACTCAGAGTAAAATTAACCCTTTCCTTTTCATCACAGAAAGGTTGCTGGTATAAGAGACTGATATTTTACCTCCAAAAGAAGAAAAACTTTAATAGCTTTTGATTGTTTTGCATAATTACTCAATTTCATTTTAGTATAAATGTTTCTTGTTCTTTCTTGTGTTTTAATCAATACATTTCCCGCTTTAGAATGAGTGCCTTTGAGTGTTTGCCAGAGAAACTAAGTAAACCAGGGTCTCTGTAGAAACCCCTTCCCACTCCCCAAACCCTTGTAGCACTGTTTCAGTGTTGGGCAGTGAAAGAGTTTATAACATCTTTTAACTCTTTTGGCCCTTGAGATCAATACGACATTTATTGGTGCTGTGACTCAATTCTCAAAGGGTTATACAAATGTGGCAATTGGATTGCTTGGCAAGCAACTGAATGTTTTCATAATTGGGTTTGGGAAGTAAAAGGTCATTAAAAAGATTAGGAGCACAAAGCATGAGAAACTGCATCTGTTTCACTCTCATTAATGTTTCAGGATTTTATTTTGATTTTGTTTCAAACACTTTATCCAAGTGCCTTGTTTTAATTGTGTTTCAACTTTTATTTTTTTCCTTTTCCTCTCATGATCCATGATTTTTAATTTTGCATTTTGATTTTGACCATGGTTGTATCCTGTTTGTTTTTTTTGAAGTCAGTAAATGCTTGTAAGTTAAAATGTTTTCCAAAAAGACCCCTCAAAAGAGCAAAGTTAGTAATAAAACTTATTTTATTGCTGCAGAAGCCCAGGGAAATATGAATCCTTTCTCTCAGGTGAAACCCCTTTAGATGTTTCTAGCAGTTTTAGTTCTGCAGAGGCTGTTCTACATGAATTAACTATCATAAGGGAAGACAGGCTAATCCACCCACAATTCCCTTTGTGGGTCCTTAAAGAATGAGACTTCTTGGAGAAAAATTGGCTTCTGGAGCGGGCTTCACCATCATGGCTGGCACCCCTACCATCTCCTGGGTCCCCAGACCTTCTTCAACCTAATCCTGAGAGATACCCTGATCAGAGGGGGCCAAAAAAAAGTACCCTGATGACATTGCCACTTCTACCAGCTTCAGCTGAATCCCAAACACCCTGGGATAAAATAGGATCAGATTTTAACAATAGAAACAACAACAGCTCTAACCCATCTCAATTAAGAGACTATCAGACAAGGGGGGTTTTCCTTCTAAAAACTCTCTCCAGTAAAGGGAACAAAAAATGTCAAAATGGAAACCTTATTTAATATTTACATTTCAAATGCTTTACCTGGTTTTCCTTCTTTTCTTTATCTTTAATACAAGGTTTAAAGGATTTTTAATGATGCGCTTGCCATGGCTTTAAGCAGGCTGAGGTCTCTGTATACCAAACCCTGAATCTTGTTTAACACTGTTTAATGTTTGACAATGACTGGGTTATGTTAACACCTTTAGCCCATATATTCCATCTAGATTAATACAACAACTCACGTATTGAAGATTAGCTCTGCATGTGAAGAAACTGCATGATATATAAACCCATTTCTCAAGATTATGTGTGCAACCACATGCAGACAACAATAGCTGCTCAGAATACTGTCTCATCTCCTACATACGCTTTCCCTTAGAAAACTACTGAGGGGTCCCTACAAGCCAGCACAACAGTTAAGACATGATGTTGTTTTTAAATTGTATGCTTTGCAGAATAGGGACAGTATCTTCCTCTGTGCTGGAAAAACACCTTGCACACTGATAGCAGCAGCCACATAATAAATAAATTAATAAAATAAATAATTTAATAATTTAATAAATAAAATAATTTGTGCATGTAAAGCTATTCATGTTCCTAAATGTTTTCAGTTTACAGGCCCTTCAGGTTATCAACAACCTTATCCCATCCTGTATTTTTTTAACTATGCCATAATTATACCTGTAGACATATTTTTATGTATATACCACACATCTTATGTTTCTCTCTCTCTCTATTGTCCCAGTCCTAAAAATGTTTATGCATGCGAATAACTTTACACAATAGTCACAGTGAACTCAGTTTACACCAGATAAGGACCTGGTCTGTAGTATCCTATGATGCATTTGTTATATGATGCAGAATTGGGTGAAATGTAATTAATTACATTTGTGCATTCACCATATGTAGGTGAAATTGTGCTTTCCCCTGCATCTGACCATATATGAAACAAAAAGCCAAACGACCCTGTACACCTCTTAGAGGCTATTATATTGAGGACAAAAGGTCAGAATACACTCCCCCTCATATGACAAATACACCAAGATATATGCCTGTGAATGCAAATGATCAGAGTAGGGTATTCAGACATATGTTAGGCACACCCCACACATTTTAGACAATTAATGTTATTTAGACTTTATAGACAGCAAAATCTCCATAACAAAGCCTCATTTTCTTACAATATTTTGGTATATTTTTATATATAGTAAAGGTAGCTGCTATATTTTGAAAGGAAGTTCATTCAATTTTTTATAAACAATTAATTTGATATGAATACATATAGTTTGTAAAAACTGGCTGAAAATGCCACACACCTTTTGACTAAACATGACAGTAGCTTAGCTTTGATAAATCAGACCCTGTAAATACTGTACATAAATTTGCAGTTAAATGTTACAGGTGTTAGTATACTGTCCTGGGCTCACATGCTTTCAGTTTCTACTTCTGTATTTTTGTTTCTTGATTTAACTTGAAATTGGAGCTTTTCTTAGTTTAGCTGATTGTCTTTCTAAAACTATTCTTGAACAGCAAGATCATAATCCTGTTCTTGCTCCTCTGATTAGGGTGTGGGAGAGAAGGGGAAGCAGCCAAATGGACAGTTTTTGCATCATTCTTCCTGCACAGGGCGGGATAGACATGGCCTGGCTGAGGAGTTTTTGTTTTTTTTTGCCATTTCTGGTCTACATAATATGAATATTGACATTGTTTAAGTAACAAACGTCAATGATTATATAATATCAAATGCTAAATTAAACCACACAGTGGTTCAGTTACTAAATTAAATACACATTACTAAGTAATACATGAAAACATTTTACTTACAGGTGAATTAAAGATTTCAGTCCTCGAAAAGTATTTCTTGAAATTGACTTAATGCTGTTGTTCTCTATGAACCTGTAATGGGTCACAAATTCATTTTGGTTAAAGCAGTGCCTGTAACTTGGAAATCCCACCTAGTCCATAATTCTAGAAACATTTTGTCCACTCACAAATATTCTAGATGAGGAAGGCCCATGAAAGCATCATCGCTAATAACATCAAAAGAGTTTGATGTAAATAACCTGCATAAGGAAATACAAAATAAACGGTTAGATTTTTATACTTTTTAGAGCATGATCTAGAAGTCCCCATGCAGACCAAACTCTCAGTGACCACATTGAAGGTTTTGTCTGTGTAAGGGTTGCAAGATAATATGGCTAAAGTGCACTGCCCATATATGGCATAGTATAGTGCAATCGTTCTCAACCTGTGTCCCACGGGTTGCTAGCAGCATAATCAATACACAGCTGTGGCCCATGTGATATCCTTAGGGCCATACAGATAATATATGTACTGTGTGGATGTGGCCCACATAACACATAGAGAGCTGCATATGCAGCCCACAATGGTAAATAGGTTGAGAAACACTGACCCTAGGGAGCAGCAAAACTGCTTTGCTTTCTAGACTGAGGACTAGATCCTCAGCTGAGGTGAACTGATGTAACTCCATTGAGTACAGTAGGACTTAAGCACGTGCTTATCAGGCCAATCAGCTACCTATGCAAGCTCCATGAAACTAATGGGACTGCACAAGTATTACTAAAGACATACCCAGAAGACAATGAGGTGCACAGGTAACTTAAAGGGCCTGAATTGCCCTGCAGAACCTTTATTTCTGATGGTGATGTGGGAGAAGACCCTAGCTTGACATTCAGATTCCAGGATGAGTTTGCAGAGCTGGCAGTTAGGAAAAATCTTTAACTTGTGAAATGAGCATATTTGAGATATAATAAGCATGGATCCCTTAAAGCCATTTTAACTTAGTGTTCAGAGTAGAACCGTATTTTAAAATGGATTTTGCCTACTGGAGGTGGTTCATAGTGCAGGTTTCATTATATATACATTATATTATATAAGTATATATTTTTCTCTTTGTCTATCATATACTGCCACTACATTTAATTTTTCCTATAAAAATCTTTTAATCTTTCATAAAATTGATTAGTGTTCTGTCCTATTTATAATTAATAGACAAGTTTGCATTTGGTGATTTTAAATCAGTTTTGGATTGCCACACCCCTAATATGCCAGAGGATTGTCAACGAAGATGAACATTTCTTCAATGGAATTACAATCAGCTGGACTTCAAGGTAACATGGACTTATAGTGTAATATCCAAAGGCACTCAAAGATTCAACATTACAAAGCATGAATTAATATATTTAACTTAATGAGTTAATTTCTTCTTTGGAATCCTGCATTAAAAAATAATTTCAAGTTAAATTATTTTCTAGCTCTGCTACTATAGGTTATACTTTCTCCAGTTAAAGAGTTTGACATAGATTTATAGGAATGGTTTTAATAGGAAAGATTTCCTCACATGTATGTTTCAAAAGCTTGAGATCAGATCTTGCCATCAGACCCACGTGGTAGATCTGCATCATAGCTTGCCTGCAATTCATATTTATTTATTTACTATTAACATAATTGTCTCAGGGTACTTTTTATTTGATCACTATCTGCCCCCTTTGTAGTATATAGGAATAGGATAGTATCCCTTTAAATAGTTTATGAGCCCTCTAGTCTATTGGCATTGCCTATGTTCTATGTTTTAGAAGCTGCTCGAACCCAACCAGAGCAGCAGGGTGTATATGAAGTTAAGTTTTCTTTCATCCCTCTTCTCCCAACTGTGGAATGGGTTGAGACTTTTTTGTTCTAAATCACAAATTGGTTTCTTAAGCGAGCAATCTGTGGATAGTTTGTATTGTTTTAGCGTACTACTTGTCAAAACCCACAATGGAACAAAAACTGCTTTTGTAAGTTTGGAGATTATGTTGCAGCATTTTGTTAGCAACAACATGTGTTACATGTGCTAGTGAAGTGAATGGTATATCATGCAAATACAGCCTGAGGTATTTATTTATTTATTACCATAGGACCTAGTCATAGACCTGGACCCCTTTGTTCTAGGTGCAGTACAAACACAGTGCAAAAAGACGGCCCCTGTTCCAAGGAGCTCTCAGTCTACCCCACTTAACCTATTCTATGGCCCATGCTAGACGTAGGATTGCTAAGCATAGGTGGCATAGGGAGGCCAAAAGGGAGGATTATGATGTCCTTTTCACTTTACTGACATACAAGCAACATAATACAAATACAGCTACTTCATTTTCTCTCTGTTGGAAGGCCCAGCTCAGAAGTCATGTGGGCTTTGTCCCTTTTGCAATCTGTGACCACTTTGGAAAATCTTGTAGAGAATAATGCACAATGGAACAGTATTCAGGTTTCCATAGTAACTACATTTACCTATTTACCCTGTATCCAAAATTGTACAGTGTGCCTGCACCTCCTTATGAGCTCCACTTGAGGTAGAAAAGCACAGCTTGAGTCATGGCTTAAGCTACCCGAGCACCAACAGTTTAATGTAACAGCCTTAGTGCTCTAATACATCAAAAATTCACTTTGTAGCAAATCTACTGCACATGTGAAATCAGTCATACACAGGTGTCCTATTTCATTTTTGAACAGACTGAAAAAAGTCTCTTGTCAGGTTTCTGAAACAAATTTGGATACATCTCAAACTGATAGCAAACCCAGTACAAACAGTTTAGGTTTACATCTTCTATATCTTTGTACAGCTAGTGATTATATAATCACTCTTCCAGTTTTCTAGAAAGCTATTTCTCTGGAGAATCTGTAAAATTTTACACACAAATGAATCTAAACATCTAACAATATTCCAGTGTTCTGTTCAGTGCACACACTGTCATAGTGTGTGATTTTGTAATGACTGCTTAAGAATTTACAGTTTTCATCAATCTCACTACTTTAGAGAATGCAAAATAACAAATGATGGTCCAAATCCAGTCCCTACCTAGGCAAAACTCCTATTGAAGTGTCTACACTTCTACTGAAATTAATGGTAGTTTTGCCTGAGTAAGGACTTCAGGATTCATCCCATTGAAATTAAGGGTCTGATCCTGAGACATCCTGAACATCTCATCAATGGGGATCAGGCCCTAAGATTGCAGAAAAGAAACAGGCATAGTTGTGGTAATGCTCAGACCCCTTCAGTAACGTCCATTAGAGTACAATACATAAGAGGATAGCATATCTGTCATCACAGAAAGCAATCTTCAGAATTTAATCTATTCCAACTAGCACTGACAGCAAATAATAATAATAATTAATAATTAATAAAACCCCAAACCACCAAATAAGTACATACAGTTTAACACCCCCACCCCATTAAACATATGCCATCTTTCAAAATTACCTTTACTTCAAAGTCTAACTGTTTGTGTATTTTGATGTGTAATGGATCCACCCTTGCTATTTCTTATAAAATGAGTATTCAGACCCTTACTATATTGTTTATGGATAGATATGTTTCATAACAAATAATCATATGATATAAATATTTCTCACAGAAGCTGCAGAGACGGTGTGAGCAAAAAACTCCCTTCTGGGATTTTAGTAAAAGCAGATCTCACAAAGGATCTGGAAAGAAGGGGGAAAAAATTGTGTTAATGTGATCTCAAATATTCATCATTACAACACTGAGCTGTGAATCACAATATAATTTCTTTACATAGCTACTATTAATTAAAAATAAAAACAAATCTGTTACAGTTTTCACATAATACAGAAAAAGGCAGAAAAAGGTACACGTATAGAAGAAGGAGATGTAACACACATTTTAACATTTTATCTGATGATTGTGAATGCGGAAGGTTTATTCCCTACTGCAAGCATCGTTCAGTCTGCGCTGAAAACACCAAACATAATAGTTCATTTTAAATAATAAATTAAATAACCAAATGCTTACAGCCCTTACAGTGAGATAACATCAGGCGGAACGCTGGTTGGAATAGATCTGGCATTTTCACATAAAGCATTATCTTTGGTACAAGTACACCAGGCAGGACATTTTGGCTTCACTGATTTCTTCCCTTCAGTCAGCAAAAGCATACATAAAAGGCATAGGAAATAAGCAATTCTTCTAAAGGGTCTGCTGGCATTTCCCATTCTTTTGATCCACTCTGGTTCCAGCCAGTTGAAAGAATATCCCAAAACATGAACAGGGCTTCTTTATTCAGTCGCTGGATGTCTTTCTATAAGGCCAAGTCAATATTTGTCTCTCCTTTTCCAACCCTTTTCCCTTTCCCTCTGAATCTGTTATTGAAGATAGAAACCTGCAGCTGATCTCTGTGTTTCTACTCACTCAGGCAACGTACTGCTCAGAGAAGGGACCTGCGAGGTGCTGTAAGATGGGGAAAATCCAACCAGCTGTAGGGAGGGAAAAAAAAAAAAAGACTTGCATCACCACAAAAACACTGAGCACAACACAGCATTAGATTGCAAGTTGATGTAACTGAGAAAATACACTGCTTTCTGTTTTCATAGGGAGGCCCTTCCTTGTTACCAAAAATAGTACAGCATTATGTTTTGCTGGTGGGTGGGTGAGTGGGTGTGGGGTGGAATGTGCATGTGTGGGGAGAAACAGTTATCTTTTTCTGGATCCTTACAACCTCATAAACCTTTGGGAATTGTGCTTTACATATTACAAGCGACCAGAGAAGTAAAAAAGCCAGTATCCACTGGAAAATGAAATTGAGTGAAACCATCAAAAGCATTGCTACAAAAGCTGTTAGATTAATTTCTATCCTTGACCTTTATTGCACATGTTTGTATTACTGAAAAACAAAAAGGCACACATGGAAAATATTACTGAGTATGAGAGAATGCCTACAACTGTCATTTCTAAACAAAATATTCTACCATGCAAAGCTTTTGCCACACTGCATTTTTTAAAGAACACCCTTACCTGTCTCACATGTCTGCTAAATAGAGTGCATCACTGAATGTTCAAAATAAACAATATTCAATAAAGTTCAATTTAGAAATTTATTTGGTTGCCCGATTCGATCATTTTTAGAAGAAAAAGTGAAAGCTGGCTGTTTAAAGCATCTAGATACATTACAACTACAACAAAGAAAGGATCTTATTTCAGTGGGAGCAGTATTGGGACTTATCATCATTATTCATTATTATTATTTATTTATTTATTAGTGTTACAATAGTACCTAAAGCCCCCAATTGAAATTGGTTCCCTTTTGTGCTAAGAGCTATACAAACATGTAGAAAGAAATTGTCCTTGCTCTAAAGATCTTACAATAATATAAGTATTAATACATTTAATATTGTACATAGAATTAAACATAAATATAGCAAGAATAGTAAAACAGAACTAATCAAAGTCAAACATTTAGAAAGACATATTTCATGGCTATGTTTTGCACTTTACTTTGCACATCTAATTTGAAGATCTCAAAGAACATTGCAAACATTAATGCATTTAAACTTATCATACCCATGTGAGGTAAATAGCATTATCCCCATTTACCAGATTAGAAAACTGAGGCACAATGAACTTTGCTTGAGAAAGAAAAGTGGAGAGTTTAACACAGCCCTGGTTGCCTAGGCAACCAAGGTTGGGAGAATGGCTATGTACATAACTGAGTTTCAAGATTACTTCTGGCATGTAAGAGTCATAGATTTTAAGGTCAGAAGGGACTCATTAGATTATCTAATCTTATCTCCTGTTAACACAGTGCATAGAATTTAACTCAGTTACTTCTGTAACTTATGTTTCACTAAAGCATATATTTCAGGAAAAGCATGCAGTTTTGATTTGAAGACTTTAAGACATGGAGAATCCACCACTTCCTTGGGTAGTTTGTTACAATGGTTAAATAGCCTCATAGTTAAAATTTCTGCCTTATTTTTAATTTCAATTTATCTGACTTTAGTTTCCAGCCATTAGTTTTTGTTATGTCTTCCTCTGGTAATTTAAACATCCTTTTAGCATTAGGTATTCCCCCCCACCCCCGAAAGTACAGTCATATCTTGATCTTCTTTTTGATAAACTAAACAGATTGAGCTCTTTAAGTGTCTTACTGTAAAGATGCTTCTTGTTGGGCTGGACCTTAGGGTTTGTTTATACAATGAGTTAGTGCCCAGTGAACTGGGGTGTAAATCTTCAGTGTTCCAGTGAGCCATGCATTAATTGTCCATATGGACTCTGCTGCTGTACACTAAAAGTTCCCTAGTGTGCATTGATGCAAAACACACTATCAGCCCCAGATTACTGCACACTGACACGTTATATAGACATGCCCATAGATAAATGGTCATCGCAAAATTATTGGGTCAATTTTATTCCTGGTATAATTCCTTTGAAGGCTTTCACTCTCTACTGAAGATTCAGTTCATGGAACTAAAGAATACCAAGGATGATGTCAGCCCACTACATCGGTGCCTTTAAAACAAAAGAAGGGAGAATCTTTCCAACCCTGGAATATGATAGAAAAGAGAAGGTAAAGAAGAAGGCAAAAAGTGATGGCATCAGATGAGTGCAACATGGACTGTATTAGAGTCCCCATGGAAATATTTTCTTAATTCATATTGTGGAGATGTACTGCATAACAACGTTTGGATTAGGCTGCGTTGGAAACCATTGTTGTGGGCTATGCCAAACCTAGTAGAAATAGAAACAAAGTTCTGATGAGCACCCTTCAGGAGTGCTGTTTTTTATATATAATTCAGTTTGAATTACAAAGTGTGCATCTACCTACAGATCTAAAGAAAAGGAACATAACAGTGCCATAGAGCTGTATCTCCTACACTTACTTTTTGCTTTGCTGTTTTTAAAGATTATAAGGTATTGTAACTGTGAGATCCTTAGAATGGAAATCCCAGCTTTGTGCAGTATATGGCCAAAATAAACTGTCTTGTACATAGTAGGTTGCAGGGCTGCTACTAGCAGATCAGGCTCCTGTAACAGATGTAGACGTCCTACAGAGCCTGCTTCTCAGAGAGATGCTCCAGAGATGCCTCTTCCATAAGATCCTTCAATGTACTGCCATGTATAGCTGAATGCAATGTTGCTGTAGCTGTGCCGGTCCCAGGATATTATAGAGGTAAGGAGAGTGAGGTAATGTCTTTTATTGCATTTCAATGCACCAGTGCAGTTTTCGTATGCTTGAGAAAATGGGCCCTTGAAGATTGTGACAATAAGAATCAAACCAAATTTCTCGTGTACCAGGCTGTTGTTATCCCTGCTCTCTTGTATGGTGGTGAAATCTTGTACAGTATCTCTTGTATCTCTTGTACAGTATACACCTCAAGGTTATTGAATGATACCATCAATGGTGCCTCCACAAGATCTTCCGAATCAAGTGGGATGACCGATGCACCAATATCAGTGTTCTGTCCCAAGCCGAAACCTCCAGCATTTAAGCTGGGCTGGTCATGTTCTTCGAATGCCTGAATATTGATTCCCAAAGCAGGTCATGTTCTCACAACTGAGCCATGGCCAATGAACGAGGGGTGGGGGAAAAAAGCGCTTCAAAGACACCCTCAAAGCCAACATGAAGTACAATATTGACATAAACTCATGGGAAACCCAAGCCTTCGACTGACCAAAATGGAAAAGGATCTTATGGCAAAGACAATTACAAAAGGATCTGTCTGGCTCGAAAGCTTGTCTCTCTTACCATCAGAAGTTGGTCCAATAATAGATATTACCTCACCTACCTTGTCTCTTTAGGTATGGCTGAAGTTAGCTAGTGGCCGAACAGTATATTACAGTTTAACATTGATTACAGAAACCATTTAGACCAGTGGTCCCCAAAATTTTTACCTCTCCCCCCGCTTACTCCTGTCCGCATCCCTCCCTGGAACTGGGGCCAGGAGTGGGGCCACGGCTTTGGGAGGGGAGGGACACAGACAGGGGTAAGGGGGCCGAAGCTGGGGCCACAGCTGGGGACAGGGGTGGGGCCGGGAGCCGGGGCTGGGAGCAGAGCCCCAGGCATGGGGCCAGCAGCTGTGGTCCTGGGCATGGCGCTGGGTGCAGGGCTGGAAGTGGAGTGCCTGGTGGCAGCCAGGCCCCCGACATGGACTGGAAGCTGAGGCTGGGGCCAATGCTCTCTCCCCTACCTCCATAGAGGCTGGTTCAGGCCACAGCCACGCCCCACATCCCGAATGTTCCTCTGTGCCTCCCTAGGGGAGCATGCCCCATAGTTTGGGGACCTCTGATTTAGACATTTGTGGTGTTATGCAGTGTAGTTGTAGCCATGTTAGTTTAGGATATTAGAGAGACGGGTGGGTGAGGTAATTTTTTTTTTGTGGTGCTGGCATTTTCAAACCCTTTATTCATAGTAGAGAGAGAATGAGAGCCTGCTTTTGAAGATGAAGATCTCAGATAGCAGTCTGATTGGAACAGAATCTACTTAAAGCTTACAAACATATTCTTTTCTTTTTAGGTCAAGTCTCCATATACTTGACTATCATGAGATGGTCAGAGAATTCTGAAAGTGGCAGAGTTTTACAAATATGCTCCCTAATCACTGGAGTTGTTTAAGTTTGATGGCTGTCATCTTTTTGGCTCTTTGTTAATACAAATAATTCATGCTGCTTCTGCCGGGGATAGGGTCCGGGGGGGAATCGGGGGGCGCTAAGGGGGTTTCCCCTGTCCCACAGCTTCTGCCGGAGACAGGGTCGGGGGGTGCTGCGGGGGCTTCCCCCATCCCACAGCTTCTGCTGGGGACGCTGGGCACGGGCCCCATGGGCCCAATGGCTAATCCGCCATGCACATTGTAATAAGGTACTGATGCTGTTATGAATCAAATGCTGTCCCCTTCTTATGGGCATGGAGTTTCCTGCCTGCAGTGGAACTTATATAGTTGTGCTGTTCAGAGGGAGGCAAGAGTTGTAGAGTTTGAACAGGGTGCACCACCCTGTATGCTGTGGAGGGCAGCTCAGTCAGGGCTGCCATTCAGAAAGGATTCATGGTGGGGTGAGCTCAGTGGATACACCACTGCATGGATCCACTAGTCCAGTGGTTCTCAACCTTTCCAGACTACGTAGCCCTTTCAGGAATCTGATTTGTCTTGTGTACCCCCAAGTTTCACCTCACTTAAAAACTACTTGCTTACAATATCAGACATAGAAATACAAAAGTGTCACAGCACACTACTACTGAAAAATGGCTTACTTTCTCATATTTACCATATAATTATAAAATAAATCAATTGGAATATAAATCTTGTACTTACATTTCAGTTTATAGTAAATAGAGCAGTACAAACAAATCATTGTCTGTATGAAATTTTAGTTTGTATGGGCTTCACTAGTGCTTTTTATGTAGCCCGATGTAAAGCTAGGCAAATATCTAGATGAGCTGATGTATCCCCTCCATGTACCCCTGTGTGCTCCCAGGGGTACGTGGAGTCGGACTCCTGGTTGAGAACCACTGCACTAGCCTGTTTCCAATTTTTACACTGAGAAGAGAAAGTTTTGTGCTGTGGCGGGCAAAGCTATCCATTACAGAGGCAATATTTTACCATTGATGATGAAGCCCCAAGTTCCATTTTTTTTAAGTTACTCATTTAAGTCAACCATCAATCATCAAGGCATTTCTTTTGGATCTATACTCTAGCCACATTGTGACCCTCATGGAAACACTGAAATGTAGATTTTTCAGTAAGAAAATCATGTCTGTTAGTTACAGAAATATTGCCACAGAACTGTACCACGATTCTCAGCGAAATTTTTTCTACCCTGAGGATCTTTAAAATATACCTTCCATTTCAAATTGCATGTCAAAACAACCTGTTTCTCCACAAATATAAATATTATAAATGTTTATTTTATCACAGCCCTGTAAAAGAAGAGAGACAAATGACATTTTCCAGGTCTTGCTTATGCTAAGTTTTATATCTGCTTTCTTTCAATGAATTTGTATAAAAACAATATGGTTTGTGGATTTTCAGGTGCACACCCATGCTTCAATCATTGCAATATTTGACTTACTTGTTACCACTGCCATCATTGTTGGTTTTCTGGCTCAACAGAACAAGCTATAGCCTGCTGTGTCCCACATCAGAGTGCCCGAACTGCTTCTAGGTCCATACTATTTTGTTTTTGCTTGTGATTCAGATTCTGATTAGACAGCAAATGATTCATAATTTGTTTCCTTGTTTTCAATGAGGTTTGTAGGGGTAGACTGAGGAGTTGTGAAATGTTTATCAGCTATCCCTGGCATGATTTAGGCATTGTTTTCAGTACTTCAGAGAATCTTCACCTTGCTGTGCAATGGAAGTGCACATTGGCAGACATGTTGCAGAATGGGCAGAGATGAGCTTGACTGTGCTGCTGGCTCTAGTTTGTTTTCATTGTGATATTTATAAATGAAGCCCAGCTGATTCTTTTAAGCAGAACTATATATGCCAGTGCAAATATAATGTGCAGTGTGTTTGGTTTTCTAGAAAATGGTCCTTAAAACTGACTGAGCTTTATAAGCAGTGATTTCTAAATCTGAATCTCACTGTATTCATTGTGTGTTCTGCTCCACTATCACTACTGGTAGGTGGCTACTGTAACCTGGCAACATGAAGAATTGCAGTAATCTATGTTCTGCAAAACCTCTTAAGGCTTAACTGCTAATTCCGATCATTAGCTTTTCCTTTAGCATTTGCTTTGCACCTTCCTTAACTTACAAATATGGATGATACATATATTGGTTACTTGTTTTCCCCTCTACTCTGTTTCTGCTGCATGAATTGGCTAAAGCAGGACAGAGCGTAGCAGCCATCCAAAAACAAAAAGGTGGAATGAGGCCAGTCTACTCCTTGGAGACCTGAACATGTTTGTCTCAGTGTTTTCTGCTCTTTGTCTTTGCCTCTCTTCCTGGAAGGGAATCTTTTTGACTTTCACTCCCTTTCTTCAAGACCTGAGAATCAATAAACTTTGCATTATTTTAAGCGAGTCAGATTTTTTTAGTGTATAGTACATTTATTAATAGTGAGGGTGTGAATTGATATTTCTCCCTTTGAATTTTTATTGTTAGATCTGAGCAAATAATTCTTAGTGAATAATATATTATACAGCTTGCATCTACTTCTGTTTTGGATTTATTCTCAAACAGGTTATTTCCTTGAATATATTTATTGTTTGAAATTGCTTGGCGAACACCTTGTTTGAATAACCACTCTTCAATGGATCAAGCAGTTTGGTGCAAGTATATAGTAGTTGAAATTTAAGATGTGTTAACTAGTTCTGATTGGATGTATCTATCACATGGTATCATTTCAGTTCCCTGATTGGATTAGAATAACTTAATATTGGGCATCTAGTGCAACTATACATGTTTATGAGCTAAAAACAGCTCTCAACAAATATTCTTAACTTGCTGGTTAAAAATTTCTGTTGCTGTGAACATTCCTCCAGTAAACTTGTTTGCTAGTCTATTTGAGGAAAGCAAACACAAAAGTTCAGGAATCACAGCCAAGTTAATTATTTAAAAAAATCATTTAATACATTTGTAAGGGATTAACTCTGCCTACTGACTATATTTACATATCCACACTAGCACAATATGTTTTCAATACTAATTTACAGCAACATTCCAATAAGCTGTCTGTGGTTTCATACTGACTACATTTCTCTCTCCAGAAATGTGTACTGCTATAATTGTGTACTGTTATAATTGTTATCTATTTTATTTTGCTTTTGGAAAAACTGGCAGTCCCTTTTGTGCTCATTGCATACACTCTGGCATATAGGACCTGCTTCACTTCAATGGATTAGGCCCATAATATATGGTCTGGCAGATGGACAATAGTCATAATCACATATATGTTGCTGCATGAGCTATTACTATGGTACCCAGAAATTCAGGGGGGTTCTAATGATAAGCTTATCATCACTACTGTGTTGCAATTGTGTTTAGAGCAAAATAATTTTTTATTATATAAACAAAATAAATCTCTGATTCTGAGTATACATACTCAGTGCTGACCTTTTAACAAATTCTGCAGCAAATGCCAAATTCAAACCAGCTGAGGGTCTGTTTTACCTCATCCTCAATAAACAAAAGAAAGTCCTTTTAAAAACAACCAGTTCTGAAAGGTGAAAGGTTACCCTTTCTAGTGGTGCAATCACTGAGATCCAAAAATTCCTTGTGCTTCTTACAGGATAGATAACAAACCTTGAGCTGACTTGATAGTGGATCATCTAACATCATAGGGAAAGTCACAAAGATGTCTGTAACTTTCAATTGGAAGGTTCCTATTTACCCCCTGATTGCATAAAGACCTAGGCTGCTGAGATCTTTCTTTGCTACACCACAGGAGTGGCACTGACTGTAAGCAGTCAGGGCATTTCCTCTCACTAAAGGCTTGGGCAGATTGCATTGTATTCAGTGGAGTTCCACCAGTAAGAATAAATGAAAGAAGAATCAGGCCCTAGTCAAACTTGCGTGGTGATGCACACCACTGACTACGTGGACCAACCTTGTTGTCTACACAGGTAGCTTTTCTGTTGCTTGCTTGCTTGCTTGGATACACTGTAGTATAACTCCCATATCAATTACAGAAATATATCTGCATATGACAGGAAATGTATACTGAAAATGTAACCTAAACACCTTCTGTAATTTCATTCTGTGATGAACAGAGCTGTGCAGCATGTTTGCAGCAAAAACTGAAATTATGCAAAATTTACCTCTGTTCAGGTTTCCTTACTGTTATAACTAAAGTTTTCATTGACATACTTATGATTCTTAAATTTTTATTTTTAGCATTAGAAATGTAGACACCAGAGAATATTAGAGATTGCATGAGGATCTATCTCAGTTTTAGTTTTTTAAAAAGTAGTTTCTATTCCTCATGATTGCAGAGAAGAAAAAAAGCTTGAAAATGTGAACTGTAAAGGCTCAAAAACCAGAAGGCAAATAAAACAAACCCAACATTTATTATTTTTAATAATTCATTATTTTAAACCAATCTCATGATTTTTTTGGAGGGGCGGGGGTCTAACTCATGATTTTGAATGCCTGGGATTGGCAATACTGTAAAAGTTAAGCATGAGCTTAAGTGTGTTGCTGGATTGGGGCCATACTGCATTTCACCCAAAATAAGATTAACTGATCTGATGGAATGCTATTACCTTTACCAGATCTAGCCAAAGTATTCCTACTTAGATTCTATTGTAGGTTTTTGTGTTAAAAATTCAGACATACAAAAGCTAGGGACAGAAAAGTTTTTTAAAACAGAAAACAGTAGATATACAAACCCAGTAGTAGAAGACAGTCTGATGTTCAAAGGCCCTGTGTGAATATATATTAATTCAGAGTAAGTGACCACGTCCTATATAAGGAAAGGAGGCATGTTAAAGAAATGTGCCAGGTTTCCTCTTTTTGTATTCTCAAAATCTTTCAAGAGAATTTGGCTTTAGCTAACCTAGGCCCTGGGAAGAGGGACAGACCACATATGCATGGTTGGAGAGGAGGTAGCTTTCAGTCCGGCAAAATGGTTGTTGACTTCAGTGGGACTGGCATCTGGCTTTCTGAGAAATAATATACCCTCTGCTGCAAGTAAATGTGCTACTTTCAAGACTCTTTTTGGAGAGCAATATTGTTTGTTTCAAAGTTTAATCTACTTCTCTTTCTATGTTTTCCATGTGTGGCATAATCAGATATTAAAAGCATGATTTGCTTAAGAAAATCTATAGTTAATTTATTATTGGAAATGGTGTGATGATTTTTGGAGAGAAAGTTCTACATGTATTTTTAACAGACATTGGCAAAAGTGATATGAGTGCAGAGGGACCTGCAAACAGAGGGTGTAATGGCAATTAGGTAACTATTAATGTCAGGACATGGGTCAGCGTTCCCATCGTGCTCCTTGTCAGTACCTGGCCTGGGGAAGCTAATGATCCAACCAGTGGATCAAATCCTGGTCACGTGCCACCTGAGGCATGTTGCACATACTCTAAGAAGAAGTGTGAAACTTGAAATGCAGTCCAGATTTGTCAATGGTTTGCTAAAGTCTATGAACCTGAACCCAGTTTTGGGTGGACGTGGATGATATATGGTTTTCTCAGTGAAACCGAAGCTCTGTGCTTTTTGTCTCTGTTTTGCTTGAGTTTTTGTAAACGTGAAATTCAGAATGAAATACATGGTGTAGAGGAAATGTTCCCACACACTCGAGCGAATTAGAACACAACATTGCTGACAAACCCACTTATTCAAGACCAAACCAGTTTCTGTGAGAAAATATGGAAAAAAATGAACCTCACAATTGTTTTTAGTGTTTCGATTGTTATTGTTTTAAAGTTAACTGCATGTGAGAGAACAATCCTGAGATAGTTTATAGTAGACTAACAGGAGGCTGGTAACCACCAGAATTAGTCAGTAAAGTCCATTAGTCGCGGGGAATAGGGGCCCCCTCAAGTCCCCTCCAGACCCCACTCCGGATCCTTGCATTGACTTTCTCTCCCCCAACTGATGTCCAAGGAGTTCTTGGAGCAAACAAAAAAGAAAAGTCCTCTCCCTTCTTTGTTCCCTTATGGGAGAGAGGAGTCCATGGGAAATTGAAAAGAAGCAAGGGTGACCTGAAACTCAGGCAGTCTTCCTGTGTCAGCCCTTTGGGCTTAGTTTTCATGGGGTCCACCTCCAGCCCCTCCTCATGGGGGATACTGCTCTGAGGCTGGGTCATACAGCTCCTGGAGTGGTGAGACTTGTTGCTGTCTCCCTCTCAGGGAGCCTGGTGTGGCTGTCTGAGGTAAGGCAGCCTTCTCCCTGTTCATCACCCCTTCCTGTGGCAGGTTATTCCTTTTAAGGTCCCCTGCTCCATGCAGCACAAGCCTTGCCAGTGCACCTCTCATGGTGTTGAACAGACCCCCAGGATTGCGTTAGTCCCATCTGTCAGTATGAGGGTGTGCCCTTTTCCAGACCCCAAAACAACCCAGCAGTGGCATTATAGCTAAATGCCATTTAATTACCAACAAGTACAATCTATGGTCTATAACGTGTTTGTTCCTGGGAAAATGTTTGAACTCTTCCAGACTGCCAATATGATGATAATTAAAAGCATATACTATATGTGATAAAATCCTTCCTCTGAACACTATATATTGACCTTGTGCATTTTCTACGTGGCATTAAGATCCCTGCAGAGTTGTCATAACCTTTATTATATTTGTATTTATTTTATTTTATTTTTTCTTTGCCATTTTGCATAAGTGTGTCTTAAATGTTAGAGGATTTTTGTTAAGTATCAGAGTTAACAGGATTTTGGGAGAGATTCTCCAGTCATTAAAACTAACATCAGTATTCTACAAATAATTACCCCCCTGTATAAAATACAAAGACATAAGGGACCAAATTTGCAATCTGCATAAATGAATATTTCATGCTGGTTGAACAGGAGAAAAAATAGATGTACAGTATTACTAGTTCCTGACTAAAACACAATGGGAGAAATGCTGTCGACATTGAAGTCAAGGGGAGTCAAAGTCATCCCTGTTGTAAGACCACTGAAGTAATGGGATTACACTCAATGCAGGACCTGCCTCATCATTCACATAGCATTAACTCATGAAAGAAAATCGAAATACTTTGGAAAGTTGGGCTGTGGACCAGCGCTGAAGCAACTGAAGGTCTTTTTTCAAGCTTCTTCCAGGATGCCATAAGCCCTGTTGATGGCTCCTCAATTATATTGTATTGTAGTCTTCAGTGCTTTTAGCACCCTGTAAGCAGCTTGAAAAAAGATTTTACGTTCTTACAAGTTCAGTCCTTTTCGCTTAGCCAAACCTTGGGCCTCACTGATCCGCCTGGATCTGTTTGGAAGGTTTTCACAGCAGTGTTTCCTCCAGGCTGAGAAAGGGGGGGATGTGCCTTGTCTCACCACAAAGCCCTGCAGAGATTACTCCAGAAATATCAAACCGTCCCAGACTGCGTTATTTTTCCACTGTTAGGATCCTCCTTTAGGGGAGGCCCCAGAGGCAGCCACCTGCTGGAGAAGTCCATTGTGTGGCTCTACTTGTTTATACACCAGCATGATGTTAGCACAGCGCTAGGAAAGGGTTTGTTGTCTGGCATTTCCTCTTTCTGCTGGCTGGCTATCTCCTTCCAAGTGGAAGAACAGAAAAAAATGTAAGATCATATCTAAGCAGTGGCTATGGTTCTAATGTAATTGTCACCTTTTCTGGCAAAAGAATCATACACTTTTAAACTATGGCTACTCAGGAGCCAGAGGATTTTCCCTCTTGTGATTATAATAATGTTTGAATAGGTCAAATTTTGGACTTAGACTGCTTGCTACACATTACTTTCCTGAGACATCACCCTAATCCAGTCTTGTGCGCATGCTTCTGGATCAAGATTTGGCAGCTACTAGAGTCATGGGACAGTTTCTGCCGTTGCTCTTGTGCTGAATACTTCTTAGATCACCATGGAGACTCCTGTTCTTCGAATGACATTGCGATAGATGCCTCTTCCCATGAAAAAAACTCTTGTGTGAAGGCTCAGAGGAAGAAACTCTTTATGAGAATGTACTTTTGGAGATTCGCCCTTTGCTCCCTGAGGTCAGGGTTTGCTACATTTCCCCCAGAGAAAAGGCCAGGGGCTTGCCTAAAACTGCATAGAGTTCCATACTTCCTATCCCTCCCTACTCCCAGGAAATCCCCTTCATTGAGAATCCCCACCACAAAAAGTCCATGAAAAATAAAACACAACCTTCTGCTTTTCTTACCAAGCTTTGCAGGGCCAGAATGTGCGTGAGAGACATACATCACAGGTATGTAAGTTATGTATGTGGCTATAGCATCTGAGCACCTCACAATCTTCTATGTATTTTCCTCATGACATTGCTGTGAGGTAGGGAAGTGTCCCCATTATACAGATGGGAAACCTAGACTCATAGAAACAAAGTGTCATGCAGAAAAGTCTGTAACAGAATAGGAAATTGAACCTATGTCTTCCAGTTCCCAAGCTAGCACTCTAACTGCATCATCCTTTCTTCTTCCACCTAGTGCTGCCTACTTCTGCCCTGACCTGCCCAGATGCCATCCATATCTCCACAGGTTCAAAAGCATGATGCTGTGAAGGCAGCTAAACCCCTCCCTACAGGGGTGGGGGAGATCCACAGACAGATGGCTCTCTTGTCATGTGGATAGGGTGGTGGGGTGGGGATGATCTTTTGGCCTCTATATTGGTGTCCGCAAAGAAGAATGTTGAGGTAGCAAGAATGGTAATCAATCCTTCTTTAATATTTTAATATTTTGTTTAAAGTTGAATGTGACTTTGATGGAGGCAGGATTTCATCCAAGATGTCTATTTGAAATATTTTCTACCTGCTACATGCACTTGCATTAACTAATTTGTGAGACTGTAATTTTAATTTTTACAGTTATGGACCTAGCACAATACATTCCTGTTTTTATTGATGGCAGAGAATACAATTTGATGTTTGTATGAAAAGTCTGACTGTTTTGTTCCATTTTAAGATGCTCGAACTTCTCTCACTGCTTAGATACCAAGGTTATAGGCATCTTGAAAGTACTTTGGATAGAAAGATAGATGATATCCAGTGTTTAATTTCTGAATAATCTTTGTCATAAAATAACACTAAATTTTATTTAATTTGAAATATAACCCGTATTATTTTCATTATCTGGCAATCAGTAGTGCACTGGTCCGAACACAAGATCAATTCTAATCTGGCTGGCATTCAGTATTATTAAATGAGGGTTCAGCATAGTACTGTACAAGTAGCTTTAAAAGTAGATGAAAATGGAATTTTACTTATTCATTTCGTTTCACTGCACTGAACAGTCTCTTTACATCTCTCTGTCCTTCACTCTCCTCTAAATGATCAACTGTTGGTCACTTTGGACTAGATAATGCCACCCTTACACATGCTGAGTATTACCTGGCTCTGTTAGTAATCCCATTAAAATAAAATGTGGAAAACGGCCAGATTCTGCCACCCTTAAATTTTAGTCTGCCTTATATTAAAAATACTTTTAAAATCTAACAGTATGGTCTCAGACATTCCAGCACACTATTGCAAACTAAACAATGACCACTGTTACAGAATATTGCAGTATTTTCTTATATTTAAGAGAAACAAGCCGGAAGACTATGATTATTTTGGCTGACCTGGTCATAGAATTTCACCCATTAATTCCTGCATCAAGCCCATAATTTCTTGTTGAACAGAGCATGGTAGGTATCTGTGCAGGCCAGGAGTCGGCTTGAACAAATGCAATTGCAGGATTGTGACCTTAGTCCCTCTTTACTATACTGCTGCTTGGATTGTAAGATCTTTGGTGCACAGACCATGTCTTGTCTTGTCCATGTTCCATACAATGTTAGGTGCCCAACAAATAAATAATAAATATAAAAACAATGACATGCCACTGGCTTCTTGTCAATGTTCATCATGAACAAATTATTATGTATCTATGTTGTGTCTATTGTGCACAAAACTACCTGTGTATCAAGAAACAAGGGAATGCATGTATGTATTTTTACTGTGCTTTAACATTGAAATGTGCTGTAGCTCTGCCCACATGCTACCCACTTATACAAAACAAATCTGATAGGATACAATATAATTGAAAGAGAATGTAAACTGTGGCTATCTTGCTTTCATTGTTGGAATACCCACCTGACTCCGTCTTCTTTGCTGCTGTGCTTATAGCTTGTTTTATTTCCGCCTTCCCCGTTATTTAACTTCTACTACAGAACTGAAAAGCAGAATTATCCCCCTTTAATGGATTTCTTTATTGGTGTGGTTGTCATCAACAAGTTTCCACCACAGCAGTTCTACAAATTAATCTATGTTTATACATTCCTTACTTTCTTATAAAAACTTCAATAGTTTGGAGATTTTCAACATAATTTACTTTTAAAATCTTCTCCAAATTTTAAACTGTAATTAATTCCTTTCAGGAGGTGTTAGTTTCTGAAGTCCCTTAATTTCAGTGCAACTTAATTAAACTATGAAAAAGCAGTTAATGCACAATCATAACAACTTTTTAATGAGATTCTTGGTAGGCTAAATTCATTATATAAATGTGTATGTGTATATGTGTTTATAATCTTTTAATGAATTTAGTACTAATGCCAGGTGCCAGATTGAAAGCTCTAGTGACTGAAGTGATCTGCCACAGAATAAACGTGGCAGAGACAGTAGCAGTACAAGGACAGTAGTAGGGTTGCCAATTTTGGTTGGATGTATTCCTCGAGGTTTCATCACAGGACATAATCTAATTTAATTAAAGATTAATCTTTAATTCCTGGAGACTCCAGGACAATCCTGGAGGGTTGGTAACCCCAGACAGTAGACAGCTGTCTACATCATAAAATCACCACTAGACCTTTTTAGATGCTAGTACACACTTCTATAGCACTGTAGATGAATGTTGTAACACTGAAAATACACAGAATATCATGTTAATGATCTCAGAAAATTAAATACATGTACACTGAAATGTCAATTGAAACAAAATTTCTTTCACCTTTTCACAGACTGAAAATGTGTGATCCTTCACATGCTATACTACACTGGTGATTATGTTGCAAAGGAACCATGCAGCAAGTTTTGCGTGGACATAAGCAGAAATCTGTCCCTTCTTCTGCAGAGGGGAGGCAGGTGAAGGGTCATCTGCCTCCATGACACCATTCCTTCGTCCTCTGGAGTATACAGACAGCACCTGATGGGTTCAGAATCAGTGCAGAAGGTGAGAGTGGAGACTGGGTAGGTCTGGGATCATCAGGATTAGATGGCACAATAGTAAGAACACTTGAACCTGGTCTACAATTGTGCTCCCATGGTTGCTAGCACTGGTGGTGCTACACTGTGCTACGCAACAGTGCAAAATATCTTAGTGCAGACAGGACCTCACTTCATGGTCTCTTCCCAGAGTGCCTCCCATCTTTCTTTTCCTTCATTAGAGTTCTCCCATCCTCTTCCTCCCTTTAGTGCCTCCCTGCTTTCCCATACTCTAAGGGGAGCTGCTGCACCTAGTAAAGGTGGGGTATACCAGGTCTCCTTTTTTCTGCCTCCTATGTTGCCTCTTCTTACACTGGTCTCAAGAGAGTTTCTGCTGTTGCCACTGTTGAAAGTAAGAGATGGCTGGATGGATCTCTCTTCTTACCCATCTTTGGGACTGCCACTGCTGCTGCCACTACTGAAGGTGGGGAGGCCAAGTCCCCTGCCCTTCTCCTCTAATATTAACTCTTTTAGATCCATCGGGGTGGCAGCAGTCTGTTGCTACTGTTGAAGGTGTGGAGGCAGATTCTCTTTTCCTCTGTCATGCTCTTGCCATCTGTTTATAGCTGAATTAGCTTTTCTACTAAGTTGCCCTCTTATGGCTGGAGGCTGCTGTACCAGCTCATTGAATGAGTTAGCTTAGCTGTGAGCCAAGGAGTTTGCATCAATCCTAGCACCACAGATGGCTGCCTGGATAGTTCCCCCAATAGCAATGAATTGGTCATATACCATCCAGAATTGGAGAACCCTTAGCCTCAGACTTCATGGTTCCAAAAGCCATTGGGTGGCTGTAGTGGAGAATGAGAAAAACTGTGACAAATGTCTGATATTAGCAGTCCTTTTCATTTAGAAATTAAGTATATTTCCACAATAAATAAAGCTATAAACTCACTTTAAAGATTAATTCTGAGATTTGAATTGACATTTAAAGAGTACCCAAATTAGGGAATTCATCACCATGGGTTTTGTGGGCCCCAAAGATTGTCCTTGATTTTGAATGATGACTAGGTAGACGTAAACTGATAAAATATATTTGAAACATTCATTTGGTTATGAATATGTTGATGTTCTTCATATACCATGTAAACATGACATCAGATGGTGGTGCTTTTTAACTTCCTGCTTTGAGGGGGAACAGGTTGGGTGATAACATTTTTAGGCATGGTCCACAGCGACATAAAGGGTTAATCTATCCCTGAAATATAAAAAGTCCTCAAAATAAGAAGCAAAAGTAAATCCTAGGGCAATCACTCATATATAGCATCCAGAAACATGAACTACTTTTACAGATATTTATTATAGTAACCTTATTTTTTAAAACTGTTCTCATAACTGCTTTTGAGAACTATTTTTTAAATGACAAACAGGACCATTACAGCTGCAGTTGAATCAGATAGTCTCAGTGGGGCCATGCTGCCATTATCGACTGTATAAATATTGCCATTGGCTCACAGCCCAGTTTATTTTAATGTTTTTAGTTGAGCTCTGGAAACTTCATGGAAATGCTAAGCCTATGATTCTTGCTTGGATTGTTCTCTTGAGTGCAGCAGACTCTACTGTAAGCTCACTAAATAATGTAGCTTCCACAACATCATAATGTTCAAACTGAGAGGAAGCTAAAGTGGAGCTGTTGTGAATTAAAACAATTGTAGTGCTTCACACATACTTGACTCATTGTTGTATTAAACACCACCATAAAAGTGGTGTAACTGTCAAAAACATAAAACGTAAAGCAAACACATCAACAAAAGCTGCAAAACATTAAGGGGAATTCAAGGATACCACTGCATCAATGGCTGCCACTGTGTCAACAAGGTAAAGATCCAGTTCATGAGTTGTGCTTAAAGGGCAGATCACATGGTGTAAATCAGGAAGGCCAAGGCACAATTGAAGTTGCAGGTAGCAAGGGATGTGAAGGGTAACAAGAAGGGTTTCTACACATATGTTAGCAACAAGAAGGTCAGGGAAAGTGTGGGACCCTTACTGAATGGGGGAGGCAACACTGTGACAGAAAAAGCTGAAGTTCTCAATGCTGTTTTTGCCTCGGTCTTCACAGACAAGGTCAGCTCCCAGACTGCTGCACTGGGTAGGGGGACCAGACAGCAAGTGTGAAAAATCAGGAAAAGGGGTAGGGGGTAATAGGAGCCTATATAAGAAAAAGACCCCAAAATCGGGACTGTCCCTATAAAATCGGGACATCTGGTCACCCTAGCACTGGGCAACACAGTATGGGGAGGAAGTGAGCAGCCCTCGGTGGTGAAAGAACAGGTTAAGGACTATTTAGAAAAGCTGGACATGCACAAGTCCCTGGGGCCAGATGCAGTGCATCAGAGGATGCTGCGGGAGTTGGCTGATGTGATTGCAGAGCCCTTGGCCATTATCTTTGAAAATTCGTGGTGATCGGGGGAGATCCCGGACGATTGGAAAAAGGCAAATATAGTGCCAATATTTAAAAAAGGGAAGAAAGAGAACCCGGGGAACTACAGAAGGGAACTACTTCAGTCCCCGGCAAAATCATGGAACAGGTCCTCAAGGAATCCATTTTGAACCACTTGGAGGTGATCAGGAACAGTCAACATGGATTCACCAAGGGCAAGTTATGCCTGACCAACCTGATTGCCTTTTATGATGAGATAACTGGCTCTGTGAATATGGGGAAAGCGGTGGATGTGATATAGCTTGACTTTAGCAAAGCTTTTGATACGGTCTCCCACAGTATTCTTGCCAGCAAGTTAAAGAAGTATGGATTGGATGAATGGACTATAAGGTGGATAGAAAGCTGGCTAGATTGTCGGGCTCAACGGGTAGCGATCAACAGCTTGATGTCTAGTTGGCAGCCGGTATCAAGCGGAGTGCCCCAGGGGTCAGTTCTGGGGCTGGTTTTGTTCAACATCTTTATTAATGAATTGCACCCTCAGCAAGTTCACAGATGACACTAAGCTGGGGGGAGAGGTAGATACACTGTAGGGTAGGGATATGGTCCAGAATGACATAGACAAATTGGAAGATTGGGCCAAAAGAAATCTGATGAGGTTCAACAAGGACAAATGCAGAGTCCTGCACTTAGGAAGGAAGAATCCCATGCAGCACTAAGCAGCAATTCTGCAGAAAAGGACCTGGGGATTACAGTGGACGAGAAGCTGGATATGAGTCAACAGTGTGCCCTTGTTGCCAAGAAGGCCAACGGCATATTGGGCTGCATTAGTAGGAGCGTTGCCAGTAGATCGAGAGAAGTGATTATTCCCCTCTATTCGGCACTGGTGAGGCCACACCTGGAGTATTGTGTCCAGTTTTGGTCCCCCCACTACAGAAGGGATGTGGACAAATTGGAGAGAGTCCAGCGGAGGGCAACACAAATGATTAGGGGGCTGGGGCACATGACTTATAAGGAGAGGCTGAGGGAACTGGAGTTATTTAGTCTGCAGAAGAGAAGAGTGAGGGGGCATTTGATAGCAGCCTTCAACTACCTGAAGGGGGGGTTCCAAAGAGGATGGAGCTAGGCTGTTCTCCGTGGTGGCAGATGACAGAACAAGAAACAATGGTCTCAAGTTGCAGTGGAGTAGGTCTAGGTTGGATATTAGGAAACACTATTTCACTAGGAGGGTGGTGAAGCACTGGAATGGGCTACCTAGGGAGGTGGTGGAATCTCCATCCTGAGAGGTTTTTAAGGCCCGGCTTAACAAAGCCCTGGCTGGGATGATTTAGTTGGTGTTGGTCCTGCTTTGAGCAGGGGATTGGACTAGATGACCTCCTGATGTCTCTTCCAACCCTAATATTCTATGATTATATGATCAGTGTATCTGCATTGATGTCAATGGACCTATTCCAATTTATGCTAGATGAGGATCTGTCCCAAAGTGTGATTCTACTTTGTAAACTGACTCTCTAAGAATGGCAGTGTAGGTTCCATGTAGCTTGCTTCTCAGTGACTTTCAGATCAAATTGGCTCAATTTTGAAGTAAAATTTTTTTCTAACATCCAACACTGTAAACTCAAGTTGGAATCTGAAAAGTGGACTGTATTCTTTCTGGTTTTTGTTCTAACATCTAATAATAAAGATTCTGCCTTATCCTGGTGCAATCCAGCTTTGCCCATAGTTACACAGACTTGGGGCCAGATTTTCAATGAGATCAGCAGTTATTTAGGCACCAAAATAAGATTTTCTAAAGTGTTCAGCATATGGGGTGCTGACAAGTTCTAAAAATCTGGCCACAAGTGTTACAATGGGAGCAGCTGGGTGCTGCACACTTTTGCAAATCTGACCCTTAGGATGTTTGGTTTCTTATGTTTCTGGTGTGTTTGATTTTGTCTTCGGTGGTATTGAACAGGGGTAACTGAGAGCAAAATTTGACACTCCTTCCCTACAATTGGAACTTAGGTAACAATTCTGCTAGTGATGTTTGAGCCAGAATAGAATCCAGCTCATTTTCTCATATGTAGGTACATTGACTCTATACTGCTAATAGAAGTAAAAAAGCAATACAAATTATTTTTGTCACTGAAGCAAGTGAATTAGATTCTGAAAATAGGGAGCTGATTTGTTGAGTGAGCAGATGCTATTTTTACAAAGTAATTTTTCTGCCCATAATCACACTTTATGACGGAAGTACAACTTCCAAATAGCATAAAAAAGCAAAGCATGAACCATGGATTTGTCTGTGATGCTTTTGTTGCAAATGTATGCCTGGGCTAAAAATACTACAAACAATGAGCACCAAGAGGAGCTTTTATTAACTATAATTTGTGTAACAGGCAAACAAATTTGACTGCATCTGCATTTCAGCAAAGCAACACCAAACTAATCCAAAGGGTCACTCCTCTTTGTATGAAGACTTCAAAGCATTTCCTGACAGGCAGAATTAATTTGAGTTTCAGCTGCCCACTGTTTAGATAATCTCTAAATCATTTTAGAATTACAATTAATAATCTCATTCCAGCAGGTTTGTACAGGGAAATGGTGGGGAATAAGGTTCTCCCATGCCTCAGCGCCACCCATTTATCTTCATTGACTTTCAGTGGAACTGAAGCTCCCAAGTAGCAAGGTGCTTTGAACATTTTACTCTGTCCCATACTGAAGGCTGTGTCTAAATGCACAGGCTATCCCTAAATTACTGTAGAAGTGCAGCTAAAAAAGGGAGAATTGCACTTACCGAAATGTCGTTTTATTGGCTTATTTGGATGTGTGTTTCAAATTCTACTGGTTATTTTTTTAGGAATGCTTAGCAAGGAGGAGATTTCTTTTTTGCATATCTGCACTGATAGAAGTGTCTTATTTTTAGATGGCAAAGAAACAAACAAGTTATTTAAATATATAGAGCCATATACTACTTTGACCTTCTTAATATGTACATGCAGATCCCTTGATACCAGTGGGAGTTCTGCCACTGATTGAGGGCAGTACGTAGCCCAAATAAAATAGAATTTGTTTTTATCTAATTCTTTTCATACCCAGGACTCTCAGAGGCTTTGCAGTTACATTCAGTACTGGAAGAAAACTGACTGTGTACAGAAATGAAGCAACTACTAAACTCTTAGCAATACTCAAACAGTGTCATGCATATTAAACCTGTTTTACTGACAGTGGGAATATTCCTGTGATATAGTGATTCCCCTCTACTCTTTCTGAAACTAACCGTGCAATAGTTATACCTGATCAGTCTTCAAAAACTGGTAAATGTGTTTAACAAACATAATTGAGAATTCTATGCAGAATTTCTCAAGGATTTGAAAAATTAAACCAAGAGGAGTCATTTAGTTCCTGAATGTTTTTAAATAACATCTGTATTAGATTTGCTGGATACAGTGGTACTCTGTTACACCATTCCTGGGCTTGGGGCAGGAATTGAGGGAGGATGCAAGTGGTCTTAAGTCACCTTTGTTCTCCCTGTATTTTGGAGAAGCCAATGCACCCTGGCCATAACTACATATACCAGGAGCGGAGACCAGGGCCAGCATCAAGTCATTATGCATCTCTATGCCAGTTGGGGAAGTTCCCAGTGCAGGGGATATTCCCTATTTCTACCCCTTTTAAGGCTTCTTAATGCTCCATGGAATATAGGGGCCTTAGTGTAAAAGGCTATCAAGCCCTGAGTATTTTCAAGCAACATCAGACTATAAGAAAGCATGCTCTTTTAGTATGAAGATTTCTAGATGTTATTTTCAGAAGAACTGTTTATTATAATAAATTTCTAAGAGAACTTCACCATCAAAAACACCAGTGGCAGAAATCTTCACTGCAGAATTTCACTCTGCCGTAAGAACTTCACCTTGCTTATATGCAGTCTTTTATGGACACAGCACAATGAAGAGAGATTCAAGAACTGTAAATCTTCTCTACCTTCCCCCACTTTCCTCCAAAGTGCATAATCAGTGATGTGTTGGCCCAGTTTCCAGAATCATGTCAGGATTCATTCTTACTAAAACAGACTGGTGTTTCCTTAAGAGTTGAATCGCGAAAAGAAGATAACTGCTATTACTGCATAGTATGTATACATTATTTATTTTGAAACATTTAAATTATTGATTAGAATAGTGTCATTTTTACAAAAGATAGTCACTGCCCTTTAATGGAAATGGGCCACATTTGATAGGATTTCAATGGAATATTTCACACACAAAAATGAGGGTAGAATTTTCCCCATAGTCTCTCTCCTTGGGGCACGTGACCATTACCCACTTATCTTTTCAGAATTACATTATACAATGAGTGACAGAGCAACCAGATCTGTAGGAGAAAATCCATTCCATGTTTTAAAAAAATGAAATTCATAAGCTAGGAGAGGGAGGGAAGTCCATTAGAGTTCCTACTAAGGTTGGATGCTATTCCTGGCACATACTGTAGCATTCAACTGTAATTTATGATCATTTATCTTTAAATAAAGCTGAGTGAACTATTTTTCCTGATAATGAAAGTAAATTGTGTTAGGTAAAATATATTTGTTTGGAAACTCCAGGAATCAGAATCTTGGTTAGAAATGCAGACCTATTCCAGGAGAAAGCTTCTGTGGGGCAAAACTCCCAAAAGATCTGTGGAGCTGCCTGAGTGCACAACAACAGAGGTTGATCCTGATTCTAGGAAGGATAGGGTGTGCTTTAACGTCAGCAGTAGTCACATAATGCTGGTTGAGGGAAGGGATAGCTCAGTGGTTTGAGCATTAGCCTCTTAAACCCAGGTTTATGAATTCAATCCATGAGGGGGCCGTTTGGGGATTTAGTTAGGGATTGGTCTTACTTTGAGCAGGGGGTTGGACTAGATGACCTCCTGAGGTCCCTTCCAACCCTGATATTCTATGATTATATGGCCCCCTTTCCAGGGGATAGAGTCACAGCCTCCATGCCACCTAATTGTTGTATATGATGTTCTAATGCTGGCCTTTCCTCCTTATTTCTAACTGCAAAATTTCATTAAAAAAGAGAAACAGCTAAAATACTTTATATATACATATCTTATATTACTTTTTCATGTAAGCAATTACTGTAGTTAGCTCATGGCTGTTATGTGATTGTGAATCAGGCCTTGTCTACACTGGCAAGTTTCTGCGCAGTAAAGCAGCTTTTTGTGGTGTAACTCCCGAGGTGTACACACTGCCAAGCCATTCAGTGCGCAGAAACTGTGCAGTTGCAGTGCTGTAAAAAAACCACCCCAATGAGAGGCGTACAGCTTTCTGCGCCGGGGCTACAGTGCTGTAGTGCCAGTGTAGACACCCTGGTCAATTACAGTGCTGCAATTGGCCTCCGGGAGGTGTCCCACAATGCCTGGTCTCACCTCTCTGGTCATTGGTTTGAACTCTACTGCCCTCCCCTCAGGTGACCAACTGTGAGCCCCACCCCTTAAATTCCTTGGAAATTTTGAAAGTTCCCTTCCTGTTTGCTCGGTGACATGTGCAGTGGTCTCAGCGCATCTTTCCAGGTGACCATGCCAGCTCCACGCACCAGGCGATCCCCCGCTTGGAGCAATGCCGAGCTGCTGGACCTCATCAGCATTTGGGGCGAGGAGGCTGTCCAGTCCCAGCTGCGCTCCAGCCGTAGGAATTATGATACCTAGGGATAGATTTCACAATGCGTGACAGAAAGGAGCCATGACCAGGACACACTGCAGTGCAGGGTCAAGTGAAGGAGCTGTGGAACGCCTACCACAAGGTGTGGGAGGCAAATCGCCACTCCAGGGCTGCGCCCACGAGCTGCTGGTTCTACAAAGAGCTGGACGCAATTCTCGGTGGTGACCCCGCCTCCACTGCGAAGTCCACTGTGGATACTTCGGTGGCTCACCTGCCAGTCGAGAGTGGACTAAGCCAGGAGGAGGAAATCTTGGACATGGAAGTGGAGGGGAAGGGGGACCCAGAGGCAGAGGACGACTCGGAGGTCAGAGATGCATGCAGCCAGGAGCTCTTCTCTACCCTGGAGGAGGCTAGCCAGTCACAGCTGTCTGAGCTTGGCGAAGCACAAACAGGAGAGGAGGCCCCTGGCTTTGATTTTGGGAATCGCTGAAGCTAGTTGTTGGGGGCAGGAGGGTTTCAGAAAGCAGGCTTGTGTCTGTATGATGTGTGTACCACCACATGCCTAGTCTGAGCAGTGGAACAGGGCATTGATTGACTCCCTCACTTCATGGGAATCTGCTTCAGAGATCTCCAGGAAACTCTCATGGAGATACTTGGCAATCCGCTGCCGCAGGTTCTTTGGCAGAGCTGCTTTGTTTCTTGCCCCATTAAGGGAAACTTTCCCGCGCCACTGTGCCATCATCTGGGGGGGGACCATTGCTGCACACAGGCGAGCCACATAAGGGCCAGGGCGAAGCTACAGTCTTGGAGAAGACCCTCCCTTGATTCCCTGCTCACCCTCAGCAGCGAGATATCTTCCATAATGAACAGAGCCTGTGGAAAATGTGGGGACAGTAATGATTATAAGGCCACCCCTACAGTGCTGCCTCTCCCCAAGAGCTACGTGCCCAGTGTACAGTAGGGTCCTGGAACACTGCTTTCCCCTGCCCCTGTGGTTACTCACCATTTTGGGGGTCTTGTGGCTCATGTGTGCTTGCCTGGGGTCAGCCAGTTAGTGACAGGTATGTGAATAGTGGCTGTGTTTTAAATCATTGAATCAGTGGTCTGTGTGTTGCAAACAATACTGCTTCGGGAAAATGTTGCATTTTGATTTCACAGATATGACCTTGGAAGCCCATCCTCCCTCTTTGTTATCACCAGCTGAACGGCTGCACAGAATTAGAAAGTGGCCACAAAGAACTAAAGAGGACTTTCTGTGTGATGTCATGATGCACTCCGTGGCCGAAAAAAAAGAATTGAAGGAGTGGTGGGACAGCAAGAAGAGGGACTGAAAGGAGAACGCTGCGCACCAGAACAAAGCCACAGAGTGGCTCTTAAAGATTATGGAGCACCAAGCGGACATGCTCCAGGCGATACTAGCACTGCAAACCAAGCAACTCCGCGCCCACCCTCCCTTGCAGCCGCTGTCACAAAACTCTTTCCCATGCGCCCCCCCAGACACTGCCAGCACACTCTTATCAACCTCCTGGCTCCAGTCTGTACCCACAGCATTCTACTCCTCCCCCATCACAGTCCAGCCCTGCAGACTCCCAGTACCCACTGCACTCAACACCTGTCCCTCTGCAGGCTAGCCCTGCTGAAGTATAGTACCTGCTGCACATTACTCCAAAGGACAAGGTTGCATATGATATCCAGACATACACAAATCTTTAACCGTCCCAGGACCCCACCTCCTCCTGGGACCCTCCCTTCCCCTATCCCCCACAGTGCTGATGTGGTTTTTTGTTCGTCTCTCTCCTCCGGTTGGTGTTTTTTAATAAAAGAATTGTTTTGGTTTGAAAGCAATCTTTATTCCATTAATTGAAAGCAAACAGAACCCTGCAAAGCAACAGGCAATTTTCTTAAACCTTCACAGTGCATCGTCTGCACCAATCACAATCGTCTCCTAACATTACAAGCACTGCACTCCTGAGCATAGCACCAAATATTAGTGGCTTTCAGCTTCAAATTGCTGCCTCAAGGCATCCCTGATCCTTATGGCCCTGCACTGCACCCCTCTAATAGCCCGGATCTCTGGCTGTTCAAATTCAGCCTCCAGGTGCTGAGCCTCAGCAGTCCAGCCCTGAGTGAAGCTTTCACCCTTCCCTTCCCATATATTATGGAGTGTACAGCACACGGCTATAAGCATAGGAATATTGTCATCGGCCAGGTCCAGCCTCCCATATAGGCAGCGCCAGTGGGCCTTTAAATGGCCAAAAGCACACTCAACAGTCATTCTGCACTTGCTTAGCCTGTTGTTAAACCACTCCTTGCTGCTGTCAAGGTTCCATGTGTATGGCTTCATAAGCCACGGCATTAAGGGATAGCCAGGGTCTCCCAGGATCACAATGGGCATTTCAACTTCCCCTACAGTGATCTTCTGGTCTGAGAAGAAAGTCCCTGCTTGCAGCTTCCTGAACAGGCCAGTGTTCTGAAAGATGCATGCGTCATGCACCTTTCCGGACCAGCCTGCGTTAAGGTCCGTGAAACGCCCGCAGTGATCCACAAGCACCTGGAGAACCATAGAGAAATACCCCTTCCGATTAATGTACTCAGTGGCTAGGTGGTCCGGTGCCAGAATTGGAATATGTGCGCCATCTATCGCCCCCTTGCAGTTAAGGAAGCCCATTTGTGCAAAGCCATCCACAATGTCATGCACGTTGCCCAGAGTCACGGTCTTTCGGAGAAGGATGTGATTTATGGCCCTGCACACTTCCATCAACACGAGTCCAACGGTCAACTTTCCCACTCTGAAGTGATTAGTGACTGATTGGAAGCAGTCTGGAGTAGCCAGCTTCCACAGTGCAATCGCCATGTGCTTCTCCAATGATAGAGCAACTCTCATTCTCGTGTCCTTGTGCTGCAGGGCTGGGGAAAGCTCATCACACAGTCCCATGAAGGTGGCTTTCCTCATCCAAAAGTTCTGCAGCCACTGCTCGTCATCCCAGACATGCATGACGATGTGATCCCACCACTCAGTGCTTGTTTGCCAAGCCCAAAAATGGCATTCCACTGTGGTCAGCAACTCCAGAGCTCGCAGTACACAAACCATTGAAAGATGGTGCCAAATGCAGATGGAAGCACAGGGATTGCTGGGATGTGAAGCAATGCATCACGGGGCATTGGGACAGGACCCTGGTTGCCCCGCCACCTCCTCCACCTTCCCACAACTCTTAGCGGCAGAAGAGGAAGAGATGCTCTGTGGGATAGCTGCCCAGAGTGCACCGCTCTGAATGCCGATGTAAGTGCTGCAAGGGTGAACACGCTATTGCGCAGGCAGCTGACAGTGTGAACACACAACAGCGGTTTCCCTTCAGCGCTGAGGCCTTGTAAAGGCTCCCCCAACGCTGTAACTCACTCCCCATCCACACTGGCAAGGCATTTGCAGCGCTGTATCTCCGTGGTTGCAGCGCTGCATGTACTCCACCTCTCCGAGAGGAATAGCGAGTATTGCGCTGCCGCTGCAGCGCTGCGGCGCCAGTGTGGCTGCCCAATGCGCTGTGAATGGCCTCCAGAATTATTCAGCAGTATCCCACAATGCCTGTTCTAGCCACTCTGGTCATCAGTTCAAACTCTACTGCCCTGGCCTCAGGTAACCAACCATGTGACCCACCCTTTACATTCCCCGGGAATTTAAAAAATCCCCTTCCTGTTTGCTCAGCCCGGCGTGGTGTGGAGTGCTATCAGCGAATCTTTCCAGGTGACCATGCCTCCACGCGCCAAGCAAGCCCCAGCATGGAGCAATGGCGAGTTGCTGGATCTCATCAGTGTTTGGGGGGAGGAAGCTGTACAGTACCAGCTGCGCTTCAGCCGTAGGAATTACGATACCTTCGGGAAGGTATCAAAGGACATGATGGAAAGGGGCCATGACTGGGACGCCCTGCAGTGCAGGATTAAAATGAAGGAGCTGCAGAGTGCCTACCGCAAAGCCCGCGATGCAAACGGCCGCTCGGGTGCTCCCCCCGCGACCTGATGATTCTACAAAGAGCTGGAGGTGGGTTAACCCCACCTCCACTCCGAGCACCACCATGGACACTTCAGAGCCGGTGGGGGGGGGGGAGGAGGAAGAGGAGGAGGAGGAGGAGGAAAACGGGAGTGATGGTGGTGGGCCGGATGGAGACATCCCGGAATCCCTGGAGCCATGCAGACAGGAGCTCTTCTCGAGCCAGGAGGAAGGTAGCCAGTCGCAGCGGCCGGTACTTGGTGGAGGACAAACAGAAGAGCAGGTTCCCGGTAAGCATTTTTTTTTTCGGGAAGGAATTTTTTCGGTGCGGACTCTTTGGGAGAGGAGGGTTAGGCATGCATGCCTAGATGCGGAATAGTGCATTGATGTGGTTTATCACATCGCAGTAATCGGCCTCGGTAATCTCCTTGAATGTCTCATCCAGAACGTGTGCAATGCGCTTGCACAGGTTTATCGGGAGAGCCACCATGGTTCTTGTCCCAGCCAGGCTAACGTGTCCGCGCCACTGTGCCGCGAGGGGCGGGGGGACCATTGCTGCACACAGGCAAGCTGCATATGGGCCAGGGCGGAAGCCGCATTGCAGTAGAAGACCCTCCCTTGCTTCCCAGGTCACCCTCAGCAGCGAGATATCGTCCAGGACGAACTCCTGTGGAAAATGTTGGGACAGTGTTCAATGTAGGTGCCCCCTGAAGCTGTTGGCTCTCCCCAAGGCACAGAAACCCAGAGGACAGTGCAGCCCTGAAACAATCAATCCCCCTTACTCACCATTTTGAGGCTCCCGTGGGATATGTGTGCTCTGTTTCAGACAGGAAAATTATGCTATTGTGTAGACCCTGTGTGTTTTCTACTCCTTAAGTGCGGGAGGAATCTTTACTCTGTCTGGTGTAAACAATGCTGCCTCTGTTAAATGTTGCATTTTGCCTATACAGCTGCATCAACCTTGAGACCTCAGCCGTCCCTCTTATTGCCTGCTCAGAGACTGCAAAGACTCAGGAAGACACCGCGAAAAAGCAAAGAAGACATGCTGCAAGAAGTGATGCGGCAATCTATTAAAGAGAATGAGAAAGCACAGAACTGAAGGGAGAGAGAAAGCAGGATCCGCCAGGAAAATGCAGCGCACCGGCAGCAAAGCACCGCGCACCAGCAGCAAAGCACTGATAGGCTCATAAGCATCCTGGAGCGCCAAGCAGATGCTATCCAGGAGCTGGTAGCCATGCAGAAAGAGGAGCAGTACCGCAAACGCCACCCCCCCCCCTACAGCCCTTGTCCCAAAACTCTTTCCGTTGTGCCCCACTGTCACCTCCAACCCACTTTCCCCAACTTCCGTGTTCTTCACGCCACCCGCTGCCTCCAACACCAGTATCTTCACCACCCAGCCCTGAAAACCACGACCCTTACCCTCTGCACTCAACCCCCATCACCATGCAGTATAGCTATCCTGAAGTGCAGCACTCACTGCACAGCACACGAGACAGGACATACGCGAATCTGTGATTGTACTGTTCCCCACTCCACCTCTTGTTTCTTTTCAATAAATAATTTTTTTTTCTTTTCAATAAATAGATTTTTTGGCTTTGAAAACATTCTTTATTATTGCATAAAGTAAAAGACTCCTTAGCCCAGGAAATAAACAGGCACTGCAAGTCTGCTTGTCTGCTTAGCAAACACTGATTCCTAAAGATTGGAACTACTGCACTTCACTCCCATGCAGGGCACCAGATATCACTGCTGGTTTTCAGCCTCAAATTGCTCCCTCAAGGCATCCCTAATCCTTGCAGCCCCGCGCTGGGCCCCTGTAATAGCCCTGCTCTCTGGCTGTGCAAATTCAGCCTCCAGGTGTTGAACCTCAGAGGTCCATGCCTGAGTGAAGCTTTCACCCTTCCCTTCACAAATATTATGGAGGGCACAGCACGCGGATATAACCGCGGGGATGCTGTTTTCGGCCAAGTCCAGCTTCCCATACAGAGATCGCCAGCGGGCCTTTAAATGGCCAAAGGCACACTCCACAGTCATTCGGCACCAGCTCAGCCTGTAGTTGAACCGTTCCTTGCTGCTGTCAAGGCTCCCTGTGTAGGGTTTCATGAGCCACGGCATTAACGGGTAAGCGGGATCTCCAAGGATCACAATGTGCATTTCAACTTCCCCTACCGTGATCTTCCGCTCTGGGAAAAAAGTCCCGGCCTGCATCTTCCTGAACAGCCAAGTGTTCTGAAAGATGTGTGCATCATGCACCTTTCCGGGCCAGCCTGTGTTAATGTCAATGAAACGCCCACAGTGATCCACAAGCGCCTGGAGAACCATAGAGAAATACCTCTTCCGATTAACGTACTCGGATCCTAGGTGGGGTGGTGCCAGAATAGGAATGTGCGTCCCATCTATCGCCCCTCCACAGTTAGGGAACCCCATTTGTGCAAAGCCATCCACTATTTCCTACACGTTACCAAGAGTCACGGTTCTTCTGAGTAGGATGCGATTAATGGCCTTGCAAACTTGCATCAACACGATTCCAACGGTCGACTTTCCCACTCCAAACTGGTTTGCGACCGACCGGTAGCTGTCTGGAGTTGCCAGCTTCCAGATTGCAATAGCCACCCGCTTCTCCACTGGCAGGGCAGCTCTCAATCTCGTGTCCTTGCGCCGCAGGGTGGGGGCAAGCTCCTCACACAGTCCCATGAAAGTGGCTTTTCTCATCCGAAAGTTCTGCAGCCACTGCTCGTCATCCCAGACTTCCATGACGATGTGATCCCACCACTCGGTGCTTGTTTCCCGAGCCCAAAAGCGGCGTTCCACGGTGCTGAGCATGTCCGTGAATGCCACAAGCAATTTCGTGTCATACGCATTACGCGGCTCGATAGCATCGTCAGACTCCTCACTCTCACTGTCACTTTGGATCTTAAGGAATAGTTCGACAGCCAAATGTGACGTGCTGGCGAGATTCATCAGCATACGCCTCAGCAGTTCGGGCTCCATTTCCCGCAGACAGATCGCGCTGCACGGAAACCGTTGAAAGATGGCACCAAAGGTGGACGGAAACAAAGGGATTTCTGGGATGCGAAGCGATGCATCACGGGCATTGGAACAGGACCCAGAATCCCCCGCACCCACGCCCCCTTCCCACAACCCACGGCGCCAGAATGGGAAAAGGTGCTCTGTGGGATAGCTGCCCATAATGCACCGCTCCCAATAGCGCTGCAATTGCCGCAAATGAGGCCACGACAGTGCGCTGGGCAGCTGTCAGTGTGGACAGACTGCAGCGCTTTCCCTACTCAGCTGCACGAAGTCAGGTTTAACTCACAGCGCTGTACATCTGCAAGTGTAGCCAAGGCCTGAGCGGTGATGGAACTGCCAGCAATGTAACTCTGCCAGTGTAGACATACCCTTATTTAGATTAGGAGATCTATGCAATTGTGAATGGGGAGAGAAACTGAGCTATTGTCTCAAAATGTGGTCACACCAACTAAAAGTTTGACAGCCTCTGTCCTAGGCTGATAGCTCTCTGACATGAATGAAGCAAGGTGCCCAAACCTATACCCTCTCCCCAGGGAGTTGGAATTTTGTTTATAAATAGAGTGATTAACAGGTGATTAAGATAAGAAAGGGCTGTTAGGATGTCCCCTTAGTTAAATGATCTGTTCCAAGTTGGTGAACTGCAAAAAGTAAGTAGCCTAAATGATAGAAAGTAAGTGTAGATTTTTCTACAAAAAGAACAGGAGTACTTGTGGCACCTTAGAGACTAACAAATTTATTAGAGCATAAGCTTTCGTGGGCTACAACCCACTTCTTCGGATGCATATAGAGTGAAACATATATTGAGGAGATATATATACACACATACAGAGAGCATGAACAGGTGGGAGTTGTCTTACCAACTCTGAGAAGCCAATTAAGTAAGAGAAAAAAAACTTCTGAAGTGATAATCAAGATAGCTCAGTACAGACAGTTTGATAAGAAGCAAGTGTGAAAATACTTGCAAGGGGAGATAGATTCAATGTTTGTAATGGCTCAGCCATTCCCAGTCTTTATTTAATCCTGAGTTGATTGTGTCTAGTTTGCATATCAATTCCAGCTCAGCAGTCTCTCGTTGGAGTCTGTTTTTGAAGTTTTTCTGTTTTAAGATAGCCACCCGCAGGTCTGTCATAGAATGGCCAGACAGGTTAAAGTGTTCTCCCACTGGTTTTTGAGTATTATGATTCCTGATGTCAGATTTGTGTCCATTAATTCTTTTGCATAGAGACTGTCCGGTTTGGCCAATGTACATGGCAGAGGGGCATTGCTGGCACATGATGGCATATATCACATTGGTAGACGTGCAGGTGAACGAGCCCCTGATGGTATGGCTGATGTGATTAGGCCCTATGATGATGTCACTTGAATAGATATGTGAACAGAGTTGGCATCGGGCTTTGTTACAAGGATAGGTTCCTGGGTCAGTGTTTTTGTTCAGTGATGTGTGGTTGCTGGGGAGTATTTGCTTCAGGTTGGGGGATTGTCTGTAAGCGAGGACAGGTCTGTCTCCCAAGATCTGTGAGAGTAAAGGATCATCTTTCAGGATAGGTTGTAGATCTCTGATGATGCGCTGGAGAGGTTTTAGTTGGGGGCTGAAGGTGACAGCTAGTGGTGTTCTGTTATTTTCTTTGTTGGCCCTGTCTTGTAGGAGGTGACTTCTGAGTACTCGTCTGGCTCTGTCAATCTGTTTTTTCACTTCAGCAGGTGGGTATTGTTGTTTGCCTGGACTACTCAAGACCTGAATGCTTGTGTAGAAGGAACTCTTTGAGTTGGCTTCTTAAATACCTTCATGCTGTTTCACATCTGATACTCCTTGATGAAACATAGGAGCCTTGTCTTATAACAGGCTTATTCAAAGTGATGCAAGCTATGAAAGTGAGATCTTGGAAGAGTGTTGCCGTTTTCATAATGTAATAAAAATACTGTAATTATAAATAATAATTAATCATAAATAGTGTGTAATAAGCATGTCATAAAAACATAAAAGCTTATGCTCTAATAAATTTGTTAGTCTCTAAGGTGCCACAAGTACTCCTGTTCTTTTTGCGGATACAGACTAACACGGCTGCTACTCTGAAACCTGATTTTTCTACAGTTGTTTCAATTGTTGGATTCAAGAGGCAATAACAAAAGTTACTAATATCTTTTTTTGAGACGATAACTGATTTTTAGAGAAAGGAAATGCAGTAAATCTAATCTACCTGGATGTCAGTAAGGCATTCGATATAGTTCCCCATGAGAAATTATTAGTTAAATTGGAGAAGATGCAGATTAATATGAGAACTGAACAGTGGATAAGGAACTGGTTGAAGGGGAGACTACAATGGGTCATACTGAAAGGTGAACTGTCAGGCTAGACCAAACTTTAACAACCTGTGAACCCCTTTCACTAAAATGTCAAGTCTCATGAACCCCCTCCTAAAAATGAATATTTCCAGGGATTTTCTCCTTTACCTGAGTATAAATTATAAAAGCAGTGATCTTGGAAATATAACATATGTTTTTATGACATGCTTATTACACACTATTTATGATTAATTATTATTTATAATTACAGTATTTTTATTACATTATGAAAACGGCAACACTCTTCCAAGATCTCACTTTCATAGCTTGCATCACTTTGAATAAGCCTGTTATAAGACAAGGCTCCTATGTTTCATCAAGGAGTATCAGATGTGAAACAGCATGAAGGTATTTAAGAAGCCAACTCAAAGAGTTCCTTCTACACAAGCATTCAGGTCTTGAGCAGTCCAGGCAAACAACACACGTTACAACAAAGCTTAAACTTGTTCTTCATAATTTTAAAAACAATACTAGCTGGCTATTTAATTTTAAAAACAGCAAAAAATATCCACCTCTCTTTCCATTTCTTATAAGAAGTCTTGAAGTTTAAATCTTCCCAGTGTCATAGATAAACTTGCTTTGATCTGCTTAGCTCTTGGAAGTCCAGGGGCTCTGGGCTGCTGGCCTCCTGCTGTCTGGGGTCCCTGGGGACAGCTCTGTCCACCATTAGGGAATTTCCCCCCCGAGAACCCCCTGTAACATTTCACGAACCCCCAGGGGTTCATGAACCCCAGTTTGGGAACCACTGGGCTAGACGGAGATTACTAGTGGAGTTCCTCAGGGATTAGTCTTAGGACCAATATTATTTAACATTTTTATTACTGACCTTGGCACAAAAATTGGGAATGTGCTAATAATATTTGCAGATGACACAAAGTTGGGAGGTATTGCCAATATACGGGAGGACCAGAATATGATAAAATATCATACAAAAACATCTGGATGACCTCGTTTATAAACAGCTTGATAAGTTTATGGAGGAGATGATATGACAGGACTGGCATGGTGTGTGGCCCATTGGTAACTGCCTGTATCAAAAATCCCCAACTGCTGGAGATGGGACACTAGATGAGGAGGGCTCTGAGTTATCACAGAGAATTCTTTCCCAGGTATCTTCCTGGTGGATCTTGCCCACATGCTTAGGGTCTAACTGATCACCATATTAGTGGTGGGGAAGGAATTTTCCTCCAGTCAGATTGGCAGAGACCCTGGTGGTTTTTTGCTTCATCTGCTGCATTGGCAATGGGTCACTTGCAGGTTTAAACTAGAGTAAATGGTGGATTCTCTGTAACTTGAAGTCTTTAACCCATGATTGGAGGATTTCGGTAACTCAGCTGGAGGTTAGGGGTCTATTACAGGAGTGAGTAGGTGAGGTTCTGTGGCCTTCAAAGTGCAGGAAGTCAGACTAGATAATCACGATGGTCCCTTCTGACTTTAGTAAGAGTATCTCTGAGAAAGAATATACATTACAATTTTAAACCTAACCAGTGTCCCTTAAGTGACTTGCCACAACTTGATGTCAGAACATGTTAGTATTAGAGCTGAGTGGGTCTAATATTTATTTAATTTTCTTTCTTGATATAGGAATTAGATACAGTGCTCCTGTCAGATAATTTCTAAGTTATTATCTGCAAAAAAAAAAAAAAAAAAAAAAAAAAATTAGAGTTTTCAGTTGCTTAAATAGCCCCTGGAATCACAGTTAAAGTTGCCCCCCCACCCACTGAAATGGCGTCCCTATGGGCTGGCACAGAATTTGCCCCTCCCCCCATGTGCAGCCACGTCGGCTTGACTGTAGCTGCCCCCCAATATAGAAGTCAAACTATGCCTATGGTTATTTCACCCCCTCCCTTTTCTCTAGGAATTCCCCCAGGGCTTTATCATCTCAGCAGGGGAGAGATGGCCAAGTCCCTGATATGGTGCTGTAGTGAGAAGGAAGGGAACCCTATTTACTTTGCACTTTTCTTTTAACTCAATACCTTGGCATATTTCTGGCACTCAGTTTTCTTTTTTACTGTCTTCAGTAGGGTAAACTTTCTCCAGACTAGGCTGGCAGGATAGTGTTGCAGAGCAAGTGTCTACCAAAGCCTTCTGCAACCTGTATGGCCAGGAAGGCTGCAGCGGTGTTAGGAACCAAGGCCAAAGGGCTGCAGCTGCAGGACTCACTTCACACAAGTCACACAGTACTACAACACTAGCAAAGCCCTATCGTAGCTTAGAGGGAGCATGGAGGTGGATACAGCTCTGCTGATTGCAGGCGGAGTGGGAAGAGGCAGGCGGCAGCACAGGGAGGGACAAGGGATTCCGGAGCACGCTCAGTACAGCTCCCGGGTGCAGAGGAGGTTTTATTTAACCTTCACCCCCCAATTCCTTGGCTCGCTCTGCTCCCAGCCCTGGTCGGTTTCATGCCTCCGACCAGCTTTGTGTTCGAATCACGCCCATTCCCCTGCGCCAAGCCCCGCGTTCCGGTCTCCGAGGAGGGCCCGCCCGCGCAGGGATCTCCCCCGGTGTCTCTCTCCCTCCAGGCAGCCCCGCTCCAGGGCTGGAGCCTCGCCAGCCCGGCCGCGGCGCTCATTGCGTAAGGCCGCGTTGAGTGAGCCCTGCCCCAGCCCCGGTTTCCGGCCGGGCCTTTCACGCGGAGGGACGCCGCTGGGAGCCGGCCCGGCCTGCGCCTCTCGCTCGGCCGGGGCTGGAAGCGCCCAACCACCGGCCGGTTCACGTGCGGGAAGCGCTCCCCTGCCCTAGTCCCTGGGCGCTGACCGAGCCGGCAACCATGGTGCCGGCCCAGCTGCTGCTCTCTCAGGCCGTGAGTAACAGCCGTGGCGCTCCCTGGGGAGGGGAGAGCGGGGCTCGGGGCAGCCACTGACCCGCCCACGGGGGGAGGCTGGGCAGCCAGGAGACCCCCTCATCGAGGGGAAGGGGCGTTCAGGGGGGGAGGGAGAGGCCCTTCACTAGACGGGGGTCGCTTTTCTCCTGGACTGATGTGGTCCTCCTCGGTACTCCTGTTCCTCTCGGTCCGCTTCTGACATGGCCTGTGAAATGCAGAGGCGACTCCGTATTTTTTGAAGCATGAGCATTTGTTTTGTCAGTGATTCCTGACCAATATCGTTGGCAAATTTTCAATGTGATTCTTCTCTCTGGTGCCCTACAAACTTCTGGTCCTTTGATCTTCTTATTTACCTTTATATTCTTGCTTTTGCCTTTATCATTTGAGAACTGTACTTATTAAAACTTTTTTGACTCTTTATTTTGCTAACGTCTTTATTCCTTGCCCATGCCACCAATGTGCCTTCACCCCAGTGTAGATGGGTTCCTTCTCTTCTCCAGTGACGGCTCTGTTCTGTTGAGGCTGCTGGTGTGGGTGCTATTTGCAAGTAGTGATTTGCATCTGAGATGTATACACCAGCCTGTTAACTGAGCCAAAAAGTTGGGCTGATTTAAATTGGTAACAAAACATAATTGGAGTCACTTGTTTTAATTTTGCTGTTTCAGTGTTTTATTTCTTTCCTAAAGAAAAGTTAATTCTCTTTGGTATGAAAAGCTGCATGTTGGTCAATAAATTAGATGATTTTCAGGTTCTTCATTTTCCCATTTTGGGGGAAAAAATGTATTTACTAAACCTTAATTATTCATTGAGACATACTGCACTATGTTTCTGAGCGAATTAAACTCAGGGCCTGTCTGGCAATTTACAGTGCTGCAACTTTCTTGCTCAGGGGTGTAAAAAAACACCCCCCTGAGCGCAGCAAGTTTCAGTGCTGTAAAGCGCCAGTGTAGACAGTGCACCAGTGCTGGGAGCTGTGCCCCTCGTGGAGGTGGGTTTTTTAGACCACTCTCTCCCAGCGCTCTGCCGCGACTACACAAGCCACGTTAAACTTTAGCATTGCCAGTGTAGACTAGCCCTCAGCATAGCAGATAAAGGGAGCATGATTAAAAAAAAAAAAAGTTTTCTTTAGTTGAAAATAAAACTACCTTTAATTTATTGGTACATAATAAATAGGGCTGTCAAAAGATTAAAAACACAATCGCAGTTTTAATCGCACTATTAAACAATAATAGAATACCATTTATTTAAATATTTTTTGATGTTTTCTACATTTTCAAATATATTGATTTACAACACAGAATACAAAGTGTACAGTGCTCACTTTATATTATTTTAGTTTACAAATATTTTCATTGTAAATGGTACGGTATTGAAAATAGTATTTTTCAATTCACCTCATACAAGCACTGTAGTGCAATCTCTTTATCGTGAAAGTGCAATTTACAAATGTAGAATTATTTTTTACATAACTGTACTGAAAAACAAAACAATGTAAAACTTTAGAGCCTACAAGTCCACTCAGTCCTACGTCTTGTTTAGCCCATCACTAAGACAAACAAGTTTCTTACATTTACAGGAGATAATGCTGTCTGCTTCTTATTTACAATGTCACCTGAAAATTTCCATGGCACTGTTGTAGCTAGTGTTGCAAGGTATTTATGCGCCAGATATGCTAAATGTTTATCTGCCCCTTCACGCTTCGACCACCATTCTAGAAGACATGTTTCCATGCTGATGACGGGTTCTGCTCGATAACGATCCAAAGCAGTGTGGACTGACGCATGTTCATTTTCATTGTCAGATGCGACCAGCAGTAGGTTGATTTTCTTTTGTGGTGGTTCGGGTTCTGTAGTTTCCAAATTGGAGTGTTGCTCTTTTAAGACTTCTGACAGCATGCTCCACACCTTGTCCCTTTCAGATTCTGAAGGGCATTTCAGACTCTTAAACCTTCGGTTAAGTGCTGTAGCTATCTTTAGAAATCTCATATTGGTACCCTCTTTGTGTTTTGTCAAATCTGCAATGAAAGTGTTCTTGAATTGAACAAAATATGCTGGGTTGTCATCCGAGACTTCCATAACATGAAATATATGGCAGAATGCAGGTAAAACCATGGAGTAGGAAACATACAATTCTCCCCCAAGGCGTTCAGTCACAAATTTAATTAACATATTTTTTTTTTTTAATGAGCGTCATCAGAATGGAAGCATGTCCTCTGAAATAGTAGCGGAAACATGAAGGGGCATGTTTGTTTAGCATATCTGATATGTAAACACCTTGCAATGTTAGCTACAAAAGTGCCATGGGAACGCCTGTTCTCACTTTCAGGTGACGTAAGTAAGAAGCGGCAGCATTATCTCCCATAAATGTAAACAAACTTGTTTGTCTTAGCGATTGGCTGAACAAGAAGGAGAACTGAGTGGACTCGTAGGCTCTAAAGTTTTACGTTGTTTAATCTTGAGTGCAGTTATGTTAAAAAAGAATAAAATCTACATTTGTAAGTTGCACTTTCAGAATAAAGAGATTGCACTACAGTACTTGTATGTGGTCAATTGAAAAATACTATTTCTTTGGTTTATTGTTTTTACAAATATTAGTAATAAAAATAATATAAACTGAGCACTGTACACATTGTATTCTGTGTTGTAACTGAAATGAATATATTTGAAAATGTAGAAAAACATCCCAAAATATTTATAATAAATTTAAAATGGTATTCTATTATTGTTTAACAGTGCAATTAAATCTGAGATTAATCGTGATACTTTGTTTTGAGTTAATCGCTTCAGTTAACTGCAGTTAATTGACAGCCCTAATAATAAAAAAAACATACATGGATTATAACCTTGAAAAATTGTCATGAAAATTTACCAGTCTAGGCACAAAGACTTGCATGCTTTTTACCATGAGGATTAATAATAAAAATACTAATTATGTTATACTTGTCTTGTAGGGAAAATATTATAGCCCTGGGTAAGTAGAATTTTTGGAAACTTGGGTCGATACAAACATACTGTGATCCTGCAGACTTCACAAGCAAAGTAGGACGGGTCAGTTATTTGGATGGAAGACTTTCAAGGATTAGTACTTCATTTTTGTGTCTCATCCAAAAATTGGTACCCCAGTACATCCTAACATCGAGCTAGGGCATTTCTTCAGTATTGTCTCAGGCATTGTCTATGCCAGCACTTTTTCTACTGTGGGTCTGCCACTCGGGCAGCTCCACCTGTGATAGCAACATTTGAGCTACTAGTATAGACATACCACAAGTGTTTTTACAGTGGTTGTCTAACTCTGCTCTTGGGCCTACAGAGAAAGAGTTTTAGAGGGTGGCCTGGAAATGGTAGAGCCTTCTCCAGTTGAGTGTCATCTTGACTGGTCCTGTAGGTGAGTGGCTTAATAAATGACAGAGCCTGTTTTGAGCTGTCAAATCTGTCACTGAAATATGGTCTAGAGCAGTGGTTTTCAAACATTTTTTCTGGTGACCCTGTTGAAGAAAATGGTTGGTGCCCGCGACCCAATGGAGCTGGGGATGAGGAGTTTGGGGTGTGGGAGGGGCTCAGGGCTGGGGCAGAGGATTTGAGTGTAAGGGTGAGGGCTGCGGGGTAGGGCCGGGAATGAAGGGTTCAGGGTGTGGTGGGGGCTTTGGGCTGGGGCAGAGGGTTGGGGTGCGGGGGGGGGGTCAGGGTTCTGGGCTGGGGGTGAAGGCTCTGGGGTGGGGCTGGGGATGAAGGGTTTGGGGTGCAGGAAGGGGCTCTGGGTTTGGGGGGGGCTCAGGGCTGGGGCAGGGGATTGGGGCATGGGCTTAACTCCAGTGGCTCCTGTTCAGCGGCGAAGCCGGGGTGCAGAGGCAGGCTTCCCACCTTTCCTGGCACCGTCGACTGTGCTGTGCCCTGGAAGTGGCCAGCAACAGGTCCAGCTCCTAGGCAGAGGCTCTCGCCCGCAGGCACCGCCCCTGGCCAATAAGAGTGTGGCCCGTGGCCCCCTTGCCTAGGACCTGCTGCTGCCGCTTCTGGGGTGCAGCGCAGTGTCGGAACAGGTAGGGACTAGCCTGCCTTAGCTGGGCAGCACTGCCGACGGGACTTTTAATGGCCCGGTCGGCGGTGCTGACCAGAGCCGCCACGACCCAGTGCCTTCCATTCCGTGACCCAGTATTGGGTCGCGACCCACAGTTTGTTAACCACTGTTCTAGAGCACTGATACTCAAACCTCAGTGGTTCAGGAGTCAAATTAGCAATCAACATTACCCAAAAGAGCCACCGTAGTGTGAATTAATTGTTTCATTTACTATAGTACTGTATATTCAATCATACAGTGTTTAATATCATGTGCTTCAAAGAGGTGCAGGAAACATATGAAAGAGGTACTTGGGGCTTGAGAGCCTCAGTTTGAATATCACTGGTTTAGAGCATTGTGGGGTTGTGCTGGGAGGATTTATTGCACCATTGCAGCTTCTGTGCCAGCACATGCTGGCTACTCTGACACTGCAGTAGTGTAGAGTGGCACCTGTCGTCTTTTTTTTTTTTTTCTGTTTAGTTTCTTGGGAAGTTTCCTGAAAAATATAAAGGACAGAAATAATAATAGCTAATTAAGAAATACATATATGCGGGTGCACCTCCTCAATATATGTAGTTTACTTGGTGTTGCTACAACTCTTCAGATAATGCCTCAGCAACAGCTTCTACACTTCTGAAATGTGAAAAAGAGAATACAAGAACTGGGTTTTTAGTTAATGGATGAATAGCAAGTTGATCCCTTCCACACTCTGTATGCTAATTAAATCCACTTATTTCTCCACAGTGCTCCAGCAAGTACCTACTTGTCACTTCTTGGGGAAAAACAGAGAGGTGATATGTCCTCTTTGGGCTCCATAGGACAGTGTGTGGGATGGGAAGCAGGGGAATTTACTGAGTTGCATGGAGAATCCTGGAGGGATGTTATTGCTCCAGACCAATCTTGTCTCCATCTTCGAGAGAGAGAAACTGTAGTTTCAAACCAAGAACAGGAAGGAAAACAAAACTCCAACAACCCAATAATAAAATTAAAGTTAAAAAAAAATAGTTTTTTTTTAAATCTCCTTGAGCATTGCTACACAAAGACAGTGGTATTCAGCATAATATATATTTGGTCCACAAGCTTGCAAGCAGCCTGGCAGAGGATGCTATTGTCTCTCCAGCATGATATTTGCAAGTGTCAGGGTGTAGCCACTATAGGTGCACCATTGTAACATTCACCTGGTATTGTTGATAGTCAGAGATGTGTTTTTCCAAATGTCAGTAGCTAGGTCACTATGACTGTTTTTTCTGATACTGACCGAGACACAGTTACCTGTACTGTTGAACTCCAGATTGAGTTACTGCAATGTACTCTATGTGAGGCTAGTCTTCCAAGGTAACTTGGAAGCTACCTCTAGTGCAGGATGTGGCTTTCTGTTTATTTATGGGTTCTGCTGCTATTGTTACTGTTTGTTGGTATTATAGTAGCACTAGGGGCTAAGCATTGTGCTAGGCACTGTACAGAGTAATAGATAAGCTCTTTGGAGCAGGGACTAGCAATGTAAATAGAAAAGACAAAGAGAGGATAGCAGAAGGGACATAATTTGCAAATTCTCTGTTTATAAGTTATCATAACATTGTATCTGTTCTCTAAAGTATGTGCTAGCCTCCAGTTTGCTTCTTAGTGCAATTAAGATAATAGAATCATAGAAGATTAGGGTTGGAAGAGACCTCAGGAGGTCATCTAGTCCAACCCCCTGCTCAAAGCAGGACCAATCCCAACTAAATCATCCCAGCCAGGGCTTTGTCAAGCCGGGCCTTAAAAACCTCCAAGGATGAGATTTCACCACCTCCCTAGGTAACCGATTCCAGTCTTCATCACCCACCTAGTGAAATAGTGTTTCCTAATATCCAACCTAGACCTCTCCCACTGCAACTTGAGACCATTGCTCCTTGTTCTGTCATCTGCCACCACTGCAAACAGCCTAGCTTCATCCTCTTTGAAACCCCCCTTTAGATAGTTGAAGGCTGCTATCAAATCCCCCCTCACTCTTCTTTTCTGCAGACTAAATAAGCCCAGTTCCCTCGGCCTCTCCTCATAAGTCATAAGACACCTAATCATTTTCATTGCCCTCCACTGGACTCTCTATAATTTGTCCACATCCTTTCTTCAGTGGGGAGCCCAAAACTGGATGCAGTACTCCAGATGTGTAGAAGGGAGAACAGCAAAATAGAGACAATGGATTTCAGGAAGGCAGATTTTGGTAAGCTCAGAGAGCTGATAGGTAAGGTCCCATGGGAATCAAGACTGAGGGGAAAAACAACTGAGGAGAGTTGGCAGTTTTTCAAAGGGACACTATTAAGGGCCCAAAAGCAAGCTATTCCGCTGGTTAGGAAAGATAGAAAATGTGGCAAAAGACCACCTTGGCTTAACCATGAGATCTTGCATGATCTAAAAAATTTTAGGAGTCATATAAAAAATGGAAACTAGGACAGATTACAAAGGATGAATATAGGCAAACAACACAGGAATGCAGGGGCAAGATTAGAAAGGCAAAGGCACAAAATGAGCTCAAACTAGCTACAGGAATAAAGAGAAACAAGAAGACTTTTTATCAATACATTAGAAGCAAGAGGAAGACCAAAGACAGGGTAGGCCCACTGCTTAGTGAAGAGGGAGAAACAGTAACAGGAAACTTGGAAATGGCAGAGATGCTTAATGACTTCTTTGTTTCGGTCTTCACCGAGAAGTCTGAAGGAATGCCTAACATAGTGAATGCTAATGGGAAGGGGGTAGGTTTAGCAGATAAAATAAAAAAAAGAACAAGTTAAAAATCACTTAGAAAAGTTAGATGCCTGCAAGTCACCAGGGCCTGATGAAATGCACCCTAGAATACTCAAGGAGCTAATAGAGGAGGTATCTGAGCCTCTAGCTATTATCTTTGGAAAATCATGGGAGACGGGAGAGATTCCAGAAGACTGGAAAAGGGCAAATCTAGTGCCCATCTATAAGAAGGGAAATAAAAACAACCCAGGAAACTACAGACCAGTTAGTTTAACTTCTGTGCCAGGGAAGATAATGGAGCAAGTAATTAAGGAAATCATCTGCAAACACTTGGAAGGTGGTAAGGTGATAGGGAACAGCCAGCATGGATTTGTAGAGAACAAATCATGTCAAACCAATCTGATAGCTTTCTTTGATAGGATAACGAGTCTTGTGGATAAGGGAGAAGCTGTGGATGTGGTATACCTAGACTTTAGTAAGGCATTTGATATGGTCTCGCATGATATTCTTATCGATAAACGAGGCAAATACAATTTAGATGGGGCTACTATAAGGTGGGTGCATAACTGGCTGAATAACCGTACTCAGAGAGTTGTTATTAATGGTTCCCAATCCTGCTGGAAAGGCATAACGAGTGGGGTTCCGCAGGGGTCTGTTTTGGGACCGGCTCTGTTCAATATCTTCATTAACGACTTAGATATTGGCATAGAAAGTACGCTTATTAAGTTTGCGGATGATACCAAACTGGGAGGGATTGCAACTGCTTTGGAGGACAGGGTCATAATTCAAAATGATCTGGACAAATTGGAGAAATGGTCTGAGGGGGGCTCTGTTCAATATCTAACTGTCAGGGTGGTTAAACACTGGAATAAATTGCCTAGGGAGGTTGTGGAATCTCCGTCTCTGGAGATATTTAAGAGTAGGTTAGATAAATGTCTATCAGGGATGGTCTAGACAGTATTTGGTCCTGCCATGCGGGCAGGGGACTGGACTCGATGACCTCTCGAGGTCCCTTCCAGTCCTAGAATCTATGAATCTATGTGGCCTCACCAGTGCTGAATAGAGGGGAATAATCACTTCCCTCGATCTTCTGGCAGTGCTCCTACTAATTCAGCCCAATATGCTGTAAGCTTTCTTGGCAACAAGGGTACACTGTTGACTCATATGCAGCTTCTCGTCCACTGTAATCCCCAGCTCCTTTTCTGCAGAACTGCTGCTTAGTCAGTTGGTCCCCAGCCTGTAGCAGTGCATGGGATTCTTCTGTCCTAAGTGCAGGACTCTGCACTTGTCCTTGTTGAACCTCATCAGATTTCTTTTGGCTCAATCTTCCAATTTGTCTAGGTCACTCTGGACCCTATCCCTACCCTCCAGCATATCTACCTCTCACCCCAAACTTAGTGTCATCCTCAAACTTGCTGAGGGTGAATCCATCCCATCATCCAGATCATTAATGAAGATCTTGAACAAAACCGGCCCCAGGGCCAACCCCTGGAGCACTTCGCTTGATACCGGCTGCCAACTAGACATCTAGCCATTGATCACTACTTGCTGAGCCCGACGATCTAGCCAGCTTTCTATCCACCGTATAGTCCATTCATCCAATCCATACTCCTTTAACTTGCTGGCAAGAATACTGTTGGAGACCTTATCAAAAGCTTTGCTAAAGTCAAGGTATATCATGTCCACCACTTTCCCCATATCCACAGAGCCAGTTATCTCATCATAGAAGGCAATCAGGTTGGTCAAACATGACTTGCCCCTGGTGAATCCATGTTGACTGTTCCTGATCACCTTCTTCTCCTCCAAGTGGTTCAAAATGGATTCCTTGAGGACCTGCTCCATGATTTTTCTGGGGACTGAGGTGAGGCTGACCGGTCTGTAGTTCCCCGGATTCTGCTTCTTCCCTTTTTTAAAGATGGACACTATATTTGCTTTTTTCCAATCGTCCGGGACCTCCCCCAATCGCAATTTGAATTTTCAAAGATAACAGCCAATGGGTCTGCAATCACATCAACCAACTCCCTCAGCACCCTCTGATGCATTGCATCCGGCCCCATGGACTTGTGCATGTCCAGCTTTTCTAAATAGTCCTTAACCTGTTCTTTCACCACTGAGGGCTGCTCACCTCCTCCCCATACTGTGCTGCCCAGAGCAGCAGTCTGGGAGCTGACCTTGTCTGTGAAGACAGAGGCAAAAAAAAACATTGAGTACTTCAGCTTTTTCCACATCATCTCTCACTAGATTGCCTCCCCCATTCAGTAAGGGTCCCACACTTTCCAAGACCACCTTCTTGTTCATAGATTCATAGATTCTAGGACTGGAAGGGACCTCGAGAGGTCATCGAGTCCAGTCCCCTGCCCGCATGGCAGGACCAAATACTGTCTAGACCATCCCTGATAGACATTTATCTAACCTACTCTTAAATATCTCCAGAGATGGAGATTCCACAACCTCCCTAGGCAATTTATTCCAGTGTTTAACCACCCTGACAGTTAGGAACTTTTTCCTAATGTCCAACCTAGACCTCCCTTGCTGCAGTTTAAGCCCATTGCTTCTTGTTCTATCCTTAGAGGCTAAGGTGAACAAGTTTTCTCCCTCCTCCTTATGACACCCTTTTAGATACCTGAAAACTGCTATCATGTCCCCTCTCAGTCTTCTCTTTTCCAAACTAAACAAACCCAATTCTTTCAGTCTTCCTTCATAGGTCATGTTCTCAAGACCTTTAATTATTCTTGTTGCTCTTCTCTGGACCCTTTCCAATTTCTCCACATCTTTCTTGAAATGCGGTGCCCAGAACTGGACACAATACTCCAGCTGAGGCCTAACCAGAGCAGAGTAGAGCGGAAGAATGACTTCTCGTGTCTTGCTCACAACACACCTGTTAATACATCCCAGAATCATGTTTGCTTTTTTTGCAACAGCATCACACTGTTGACTCATATTTAGCTTGTGGTCCACTATAACCCCTAGATCCCTTTCTGCCGTACTCCTTCCTAGACAGTCTCGTCCCATTCTGTATGTGTGAAACTGATTTTTTCTTCCTAAGTGGAGCACTTTGCATTTGTCTTTGTTAAACTTCATCCTGTTTAACTCAGACCATTTCTCCAATTTGTCCAGATCATTTTGAATTATGACCCTGTCCTCCAAAGCAGTTGCAATCCCTCCCAGTTTGGTATCATCCGCAAACTTAATAAGCGTACTTTCTATGCCAATATCTAAGTCGTTAATGAAGATATTGAACAGAGCCGGTCCCAAAACAGACCCCTGCGGAACCCCACTCGTTATGCCTTTCCAGCAGGATTGGGAACCATTAATAACAACTCTCTGAGTACGGTTATTCAGCCAGTTATGCACCCACCTTATAGTAGCCCCATCTAAATTGTATTTGCCTCGTTTATCGATAAGAATATCATGCGAGACCATATCAAATGCCTTACTAAAGTCTAGGTATACCACATCCACAGCTTCTCCCTTATCCACAAGACTCGTTATCCTATCAAAGAAAGCTATCAGATTGGTTTGACATGATTTGTTCTTTACAAATCCATGCTGGCTGTTCCCTATCACCTTACCACCTTCCAAGTGTTTGCAGATGATTTCCTTAATTACTTGCTCCATTATCTTCCCTGGCACAGAAGTTAAACTAACTGGTCTGTAGTTTCCTGGGTTGTTTTTATTTCCCTTCTTATAGATGGGCACTAGATTTGCCCTTTTCCAGTCTTCTGGAATCTCTCCCGTCTCCCATGATTTTCCAAAGATAATAGCTAGAGGCTCAGATACCTCCTCTATTAGCTCCTTGAGTATACTAGGATGCATTTCATCAGGCCCTGGTGACTTGCAGGCATCTAACTTTTCTAAGTGATTTTTAACTTGTTCTTTTTTTTATTTTATCTGCTAAACCTACCCCCTTCCCATTAGCATTCACTATGTTAGGCATTCCTTCAGACTTCTCGGTGAAGACCGAAACAAAGAAGTCATTAAGCATCTCTGCCATTTCCAAGTTTCCTGTTACTGTTTCTCCCTCTTCACTAAGCAGTGGGCCTACCCTGTCTTTGGTCTTCCTCTTGCTTCTAATGTATTGATAAAAAGTCTTCTTGTTTCCCTTTATTCCTGTTAGCTAGTTGCTAACATACCTGTAGAAACCCTTCTTGTTACCCTTCACATCCCATGCTAGCTGCAACTCCAATTGTGCCTTGGCCTTCCTGATTACACCCCTTCATGCTCGAGCAATATTGTTATACTCCTCCCTAGTCATCTGTCCAAGTTTCCACTTCTTGTAAGCTTCCTTTTTGTGTTTAAGCTCACCGAAGATTTCACTGTTAAGCCAAGCTGGTCGCTTGCCATATTTGCTATTCTTTCTGCACATCGGGATGATGTCGATGTTGATTTTGATATATAAAACACTATATGGTTTGGTCCTGGCTACCTAAAAGATTGTCCGGGCAAAATTGCCACAATTGATGAAAAGTAAGAATTCATAGCTTTGAGCATTTGGAATCTGGAAGAGCATTGTCTCTGACATTTGATTCTTCTGTAGGTTCAGTGGAATCCAAGTTTGTTAACCTTCAAGGCAAAGTGTTAGTATTACCTGTTTTCCCAGGTTTTTGTCTGAGGATAATGGTTGTTGAAATGTAGGAATTTCCAGACTGACCCAATAGCCATCTAGTCTAGTATTGTGTCTTTGACAGTGGGCAGTACCAGTATGGTTCGTGCTCACTAACATGTTGTGCTCTTACTGCCCGTGTAGACCCTGTTAGTATGAACTAACAGATACCTAGTTGGTGTTGATATAGTTCCATTTTGTGAACTAAAAGGTATCTAGTTTGCACTGATGCAGTCCTGAAATGGGAAACTATGTATCTTTTACTTCGCACCAGCAGGATCTACATGGGCAATTAGAGTGCAACATGGAGCACTCTACAGTTTAGACCAGTGGTAGGCAACCTATGGCATGCGTGCTGAAGGCGGTACGCGAGCTGATTTTCAGTGGCACTCACACTGCCCAGGTCCTGGCCACCGGTCCGGGGGGCTTTGCATTTTAATTTAATTTAAAGTGAAGCTTCTTAAACATTTTAAAAAACTTATTTACTTTACAGACAACAATAGTTTAGTTATATATTATAGACTTATAGAAAGAGACCGTCTAAAAACGTTTAAATGTATGACTGGCACGCAAAACCTTAAATTAGAGTGAATAAATGAAGACTCGGCACACCACTTCTGAAAGGTTGCCAACCCCTGGTTTAGACCCTTGTAATCTGGATCTGTGGTGCCATGTAGACAAAGCCCTCAATCTGCAGCAAAGGAGATTTAGGTTAGATATTAGGAAAAACTTTCTAACTATAAGGATAGTTAAGCACTGGAATAAGCTTCCAAGGAAGATTGTGGAATCCGCATAGTTGGAGAACAGGTTAGACAAACAACTGTCAGGGATGATCTAGCTAGACTTTGTCCTAACTCAGTGCATAGGGCTGGATTAGATGACCACTCGATGTCCCTTCTAGTCCTACATTTCTAAGATTCTAATTTTATTGTGTTGTGATAATTTTCCTTTATTTCTTAATTATTTCCAGGTACATGGCCGGGGAGGCTATGATTCTGATTTTAGTGATGATGAGAGTGGAGAGAAATCTGACCAAAGGAATAAAAGGTAATACATTATAATACTGATGTACATTACATTTCTTGTGTGCAAATGACTTCTAGCTATATATATATATATATAGAAGACCCTGTTTTTTTAACTCTGACATAGTGAGGCTGTTTGTGAAAAATAAAAATATACATTTGATTCCTATGCCGTTGCCTCCTCAGGCTTGTCAGAGCATGTTGTCTCCAAGGAGCAACTGAGAAAGATCAGTTCTGCCACGTCCATCTGGTGTCTGTATGCCTCTCATATCTCTCAGCTGAGTGCTTCGTTTTTCCAAGCACTAGCATCAACGGCTGGGTTTTGGCTGCTCTGTTCAATTTGGTATCACTTTGTTACCACCCACCAGGACTTGTGGAACTACAAAGAGAGAGATCAAAATGGCCAAGGCCAGATGGCAGCAGGTTTTGTAGGAATAAAACACGTACCTCACGGAAAGGAAACACTAACACTGCTTGATTATTATTTAATTTCTTCCAGCCTGTTCTCTCTGTTAAGCCTGGCTTCAAGAGACCAACAAATTGGGTCAGTTAACTTGCACATAGCCCTTGAGATGCTCATTTAAGCTCAGTCTTGTCAGTTTCATTTAGCGGTTCATACACTTTATGACCCTGAACTTTGCGGTCTGACCATCTTTTATTGGGAATTTTTTTCTGCTGTGGAGCTGTGCTTCTCTGACAGTTCACCCACAGCACTACAGATTTGTTCTGAATTGAGTCAGGAATTTTTGTTGTTGTTCCAGGATCTGTTTCTGTGACTCTTTTCCTTACTCTTCTGTCAGGCTCCATTCCAATCAGGTTTTCTGGGACCTTTTCTGGGAGCCTTTTATATTTTCTGTAGTGGAAGTAAGGGGAAGTGTTTTGTAATGTCTGACTGCATTTTATAGCTGACCTTTAAGGTGCTTTACCCACTAAAAGAAATGTAGGTGTTTTTTTCTCTTTTTAGAATTTTTAGCTGTATTCTATTAAAAATATTGACTTTTTTTGTTCAGTTTTAGTTTGTTTTTCCAAGTGCCACTATGCATTACATCATTCTAATTGTTAGATGAAATATTAAACATTGGGAGCTGTTTCAAAGAAATCATCTTCTTTACCCTTTGTTCCGGTACACACTATTTGGCTCCCAGTAGTACTCTGAGGGTTTGCTTCATATGTATATATTCTACCCTTGGTTCATGATGAATCTCATTCTCTCTAGGAAAAAATGTAAAAAGACTCCTTCCTGACATTGCCTCTGCAGAGCCCCAGTGCAGGAGTTATGTGCCTGGCCATGTGGCCACAAAACCTTTTTGCACAATTGGTATGCTTAGTTCTCCCAAGTCCTACAGTCCTTAGATTGACAATATAAATACTACCCCTTTATGGGTCTCTGACTACCTCTCTGCCTGCCATCATGGAGCAAACATTCCCTTTTTACCCATAATGTTAGACCAAGGGTGGCCAACCTGAGCTGAAGAAGGAGCCAGAATTTACCAATGTACATTGCCAAAGAGCCACTGTAATACGTCAGCAGCCCCACATACGCTCCTCCCCATGTAATACGCTCCTCCCCCCCTGCTCCCAGTACCTCCCGCCTACTGGCAGGCCTGCTGATCAGTGCCTCACCCTCCCTCCTCGCACTTCCTGGTCAGCTGTTTCGTGGCATGTAGGAGGCTCGGGGGGGGGGGGGGGAGGAGCGAGGGCATGGCAGGCTCAGGGGAGGGGACGGGAAGGGGTGGAGTGGGGGCAGGGCCTGTGGCAGAGCCAGGGGTTGAGCAGTGAGCACCCCCCCGGCACATTGGAAAGTTGGCACCTGTAGCTCCAGCCCTGGAGTCGGTGCCTATACAAGGAGCCGCATATTAACTTCTGAAGAGCCGCATGTGGCTCTGGAGCCATGGGTTGGCCACCCCTGTGTTAGACAAATAAATCTAAATATGTTTTAAAACAGTTGTGTAATTAAGTTTAGTATAAAAAGTTTATTTTATTTGCTTGTTTTTGTTGAATTTTTGATATTTTTGGTTTGCCTTGAAACAGATGTTGGTGTTCAGAGGACAGTGCTTCAGTCACTGTTCAACTAGCAGTGCTCCTTAGTCTGTGCCCCTCAGAGAGGTCAGTGTTCATTAATCTGGTACAGTGGAGCTCTGTGGAGGCAATACCATGAAGGGAGGAAAAAGGGGTTACCAACAGTAACTCTTGTTCTCTGAACATATTGCCTCTTTTCCCTCTGCTTTGGATCCTAGATCTATATAGGGCTGTTGAGGTAAAGAAAAACTGAGGGATCATTAGATGAGAATGAGATCTTTCTATCCTTGACCTGTATGATATAGGGCGTGAAGGAATGGAGCATGATCCTGTCTCCCAGCACCTGCTGCAACAGGTTCCATATCTGTGTGACTACCCACGTGACTCCTACAATGTGACTGTGGAGTGACGGGATTGTCAGACAAGATATACTGTTGTAAGCAACTCTGTATATACATTGCCTATGAGCAGGTACCTGTCTGGACTTGGTCTCAACTCCACACATGAGTAAAGTCCATTCTCACCCCCATCTTAACATTGGTTTCATTAACACAGAAACTAAGGGCTGGTCTACACTACTGCTTACATCGATGTAATTTACGTTGCTCAGGGGTGTGAAAACGATCTGCCCTCGAGTGACGTAAGTTACATTGACTTAAAGCAGTGTCCACACTGCGCTATGTCGGCGGGAGATGCTCTCCCGCCGACATAGCTTCTATCTCTTGCGGAGGTGGAGTAATTATGCTGACGGGAGAGCACTCTCCCGTCGGCATAGCATGTCTTCACCAGATGTGCTACAGCGGCGCAGCTGCATTGGTGCAGCTGTTATGCTTATACAAAGCACACGGGATCTTTATAGAGGAAGGTAAATACGCAGCATTTATTGGAAATACAACAGTTAGCATATGCTTTTCAGACACACACACACACACACTCCTGCCAGTGATGTTCATAGTTACCAGTCTGTTGTAGCTCGAGTCAATCTAATGGCCAGTTAGATTGAGCACGAGTGTGGAGCTGGGCTCTTGTCGGTCGCGATCCGATGCTCCTGGAGTGTGGCAAGACGAACCCAAAGTCCCATGGCCATAGGGTGACCAGATGTCCCGATTTTATAGGGACAGTCCCGATATTTGGGGCTTTTTCTTATATAGATGTCTATTACCCCCCTCCCCCATCCCGATTTTTCACACTTGCTGTCTGGTCACCCTACATGGCCAAGCACCCAGTTCTTATAGGTTTTTTTCTCTGTTGAAGCCTATGGATTTTGCTGTGTCACTTTGTGACTGGTTACTTCTTAATTGGTGTAAACATTCCAATACACCTCCGAGAGGGTCATCCTGTCCTTTGTTCCGATTTAATCAATTGTCCTTAGGGGTGCCAGCCTTCACTTCAGGGTTGTCAGTCTGTCCTTCATTATGGATGTGTGTTGATGATTCTTTGATGTCCTTTAAGTCTCTTCACTCCTTCTTCCTTGATCATCTGGCTATAACAATGGCCTTCACACCTTATCTTTTCCTGATGCATACATTCCTCATTCACACAAACAGTAGTATTTTATATCGAGCAAAAAGGCATTGCAAATTAAACCTTGCTAAGTTTTACAATCAATAACCGAGACAATTTACATTGAGACCCAGGCCTTCAATGTTCCTCTAATCTCCTTAATATAGACACAGTAGAGAATCCTGTCTCTTACTAACTAAAACCTTAAAACAAAGAAATGTATATTTAACTAGAGTGCCCAATTTGTAATACATATAGGAAACCATAGTAGACATTATAACTTATCCTAAAACAAAAGGGTGACCATAATCAGTCAGAAGGATTGTTCTGGTCTGTCATTCCTTTCTGCTATTCAAAAAGGGTGGCTGACAGGATGAAATCAAATCATACATTAATTCTTATGGGACATTATAAAATCCAGCTCCTACATTAATTCTCATAGTACATTATAAAATCCAGCTCCTACACAGCTGCGCCGCTTTAGCATGGTAGTATAGACTTGTCTTAACAAGAGGCAAACAATGCTAGTCTGTACAACAACCTTTTCCTTATAACATTCAAGCTGCTGACTTCCCAAGCTGACTTTGGTGTACTAGAACTTATTGTATATGAAAACTTTTTGAATAATTTATTCCTCACTTTTTCCCTATGCATAGGACAAGTAATGAAGATGCCCTACTCGTAAAACCATTCCAGAAAGTAAAACAGGTCAAGGTGGCTGACAGACAAATTGCGGCAGAACAATGGGATAGGTAACGATCAATTCTATCAGAGATTTTTGTATTTAAACTGAACTTTTACTCAAACAAAATTATTATTTCTGTTAACAGGGAAGAAGCGAGAAATAGGAGATTTCATTTGATATCCATGGATGCTGTATCCTTTGATTATTTGTTTATATTGGTAAAAACACATTCTCAGCTTTTCAACTTTTCTTTCACTTGGGGAGAAATGCTCCTGTCAGGGGCACGTTCATGTGAGTCTCCTTGTTGCCTGGGGAATTTGGAGGATTGGTAGTGCTTTATGACCTTTATGTTAAGCAGATATAGATTTGTTCAATGATCCTATTAAATAGTTATTTTGAAGGTACTGTAGTAATGCTGCTTCTGCGTGATATTGTGCCTGTATTCCTCTCAGTAACACAGAGAAATCACTGTAACGGGGTTCCTGTGGTACAGTGGTACAGCCTGGGTTGTGTAATCGCTGAGTCCTCTGTCCCACCAACCTGCGGTATCCCTCTCATTCTGTGATGCTGTGTCAAGCCACAAACTTCTGGCAGGTACTGCACTCACACAGACATCCACAGGCCAAGACACACCCAACTGAGTTATATGAATGCTTTCCCAGCCACTCATGAACCAACAATAGAGAGGCTCCAGCCAATTCCTCCCAGCTCCCCGTCTTGCACCAAAGAAGTGTACCATCTTGCACTGGTCAGAAGCCTAGCCAGTGTAAATTCATTACCCAGTCCGCCCCTCTCTTGATGTGAGGGGACACATGCTAGCCAGTGTAAACTAAGCTGAGATTTCCCAAGCACTTAAACCAAAACACACTGTTTTAGGTAGAATATAAAACAGGTTTATTAACTACAGAAAGATCGATTTTAAGTGATTATAAGTAGCAGGCATAGAGATCAGAGTTGGTTATTTAAGAAACAAAACATGAAATCGCTGTCTAAGTTCTACAAACTATACAGGATTTGAATCAAGTGGTGTTTCACCCTGACAGATGGTACAAATAAGTCACAGATCCTCAATACACAGGCTGAGACTCTTTCCTGGCCTGGGACCACCCTCCCCCAGTTCAAAGTCTTTGTCCTCCAAATGTTGAGTTGGGAGGGGAGAAAGGCCAAGTAATGATGTCACTTCCTCTCTTTTATAGTTTCTTCCAGCTTGCTGGAAAGATCTTTTGCTGTGATGTGGGAAACAGACAATCCCCATTGGTCAAGCTGTCTCTGTTATATATCGTTTCTGGGATAGTGGATTCTTTCCCTGTTGGGTGTTGATGAGCCATTAACACTGTTTGGCTACTCCATTGTTTTTCCTGAAAGGCTGATTGTGGGTGTTCCCAACCTCACAACAGATTTCAGTAACACACACATAGCAAAACTTCATAACTTCACATACAATGATAGCACATACAGTCCAACAGGATATTAATGTTCAACAGATCAAGACTTTTAAAATGATACCTCACAAGGTATATTTTGTACAAAACATATCATAATTATATGACAGTGGTGAATATGGGGGTTCCAGGGTGCCACTCTGAGGTACAGAGTGTCACAATGACCAAAGACTTGCCATGTTGCATGATGAAATTCAAATAGCCCTGTGTAAATCTTAGCATTATTTTTTTTTTATTATTATCTATCTAGTGTTTCAGTAGCTGAAGTGAATTAGTTTCCTGCCTTATATAGCCATGATTATAAATTATTTGGAAACAGTAGAATTTGTATTTTTTTAGTTATGTTGGGATTAATATGGGTATATTGTGTGGATTTGTGGCAATCCATATGTGGAACATGGAAACATTTGGAGATGCCACGTTTTGTTGCAATAGAGAGAAATTGTCATTTGTGCTACTTAACTCAGACTTACTCTTCAGCTAAGTCTACCTTTTTAAGAAACACTCTTACTTTGTCAGGTCTATCACAAAAATCTGAGTACACACAGTGCCATGAACCAAGGGCACATTTACAAGTTGAGGCTGTTCTGAGCTGAACTGTGTTAACCTGTTTCCTGTTCTGTATTATTTAGATTGTAAGTTCTTTGGGGCAGGAATTTGTCTTATATTTTGTTTGTGCTGTGTAAGTTGACAGAGCTATAAATTTTTTATAATAATGTGATGTCCTGGCTAAAGGCCAGAAGCTTCATTGACCAAGAAAGGATAAAATCCAGTCGCTCTGGCCGAGTGAGCTATGTTTATGTACAAAATCAGGTGGTCCCCCAAAGTAATTAACCCTGCTGTGTCACCTTTACATTATTTTTCCTGTACTCTTTCCACATAAAGTCATCTGTATCTGGCTAATGATCCTCAAATTGTAAAAACAAGCAGTTAAAGAAGAAGCTATGATTAAAGAGCCCATGGTTGAATTCGTTAGCCATAGTGTTTCTGTTGTTTTCATGGAGCTTTGTATAAGTGCTTGATTTGGATAATTTCTCTACTGCTACCATCTTATTCTTTTTCTCCAGTTGGAAGGGCAAGTCAGTTGCCTACTATTATGAAAGTTGATAATGGTGACAAAGACGCTGGAGTTCCTTGAAGTTAGTCAGCTTCATCATGACATATACAGCCTCCTGTAGCCTTGCAAGAATAGTATTAAGATTGAGTTAACATTTGGAAACTTCTAGCAGAAAATACATGTACCATATTTTTTTCCATAAAATGATTTTAGTGCAGGCAGTAGGTTGACAGAAATGAGTTCTTATTGAACTCAATTTAACATGTGGCTTGAGAACATGCCAGAAAGATAATTTATTTCTAATTCTGTAGTTCCATAAATGTCTGAGAAATTTGTTACATATTGTAAGTTATTGTTTTACTGTTTTATTTCCATTTGTGGAGGTGCTTATTTCTAGAACAACGTGATTGTTTATACGGTTTTGTTTTTGCTTGTTGTTTTATCATATAAAATGTGTGTCAAATTACAGCTGTAAGACAGAAATATTCTGACAATCACAATATAGTTTCCTGTAACTTGATATTGTGGTCCTAAACAAAGTTATCTACTGAAGTTTATTGCTTTTACACTGACACTGAAAAGTACAAAAAAAAAATGCTTCATTTCATTAGTAATTTTATATTTATATCACGCAAAAATGATGCGAATATATTTTAAACCCGAGTTGGAGTATCATGGAACTCTAGTTTGAATTGCAATAGAATACACAGTAAAGGCTGGATTAAAGGTCTGTTGTACATCTTAAAATATATTACAAGTTTTTATGGATGGGTTTTACAACTTTAATTCTGCCCTAAAATTCTTCTGTTGTGAATTAATTTATAAAAGGTTATTCTAATAAGAATTCTTTAAATTTCCTTTCCATTAAAATTAATTTTGGTAATAGCTTCTTTAAATCCCTTATATTGTAGAAACAGTTTTGTACTAATCTTCTTATCTGAGGTAATGGTATGTGAAGCCAGATAAACCAGCCCTGGAGTGAGAGAGAACACTGAAAATGAATTCCTTAGTTTTGCTTTATTCAGTATGCAAGACATAAAAAGTTTGTGAATGACTACATTTTATACTATGGTGGCAAAAAGGAGGACTTCCAACGTTCGGGGTAAGTACCGTTAGAGAACATACTTAACCTATTTTATTAAACTGCTAAATATATGCTGGGAAACTCCTTTTTGGTTTATTAATATTGTAATTAATTCTGTGACCAGAAATTTATTTGAGTATCAAATAATTAACCTTTTTGCTAAAATGTACCAACTATGGTAGTTGTAAATATCTGAATTAGATGCGGAGAATTGCTAGTTGTCTTGATTTAACTTTGTACAATTTGTATCTATACATGAAAAGCTAGATGAAATTCAGTTGGGAGTTTTTATTTTTGTGTTATGTAGATTAAAAGACAACACATGGAGGGTGTATCTAAAACAGTCTAGTATTTGCTGAGTGTTCAACTCTCATTCCTAGAATGTCAAATGCTGCTCCAATGAGGGTAGAAAATGACAATCTTGTACTCAGACTTCTGTGGTGCAGTACATAGTGCTGGAATAACTGCTTGCAGGTAGTACAATTGTTTGCCATTTGGAGTACCAGGCACTTTTTAAAGGATAATTACCAAATTTACCAAAGTCACGAGAGGCTAGTTACTCGGGTTGAGGTTTCCAAAGAAGTGCAGGCAGTAATTCAGATGATCTTCATTAATGTTAATGAAGATGTGTGGATAAATCCTCTGCACTGTTTTGGCAATCTGAACCCAGGATACTTGTGAAGTCTGGAATATCACTAAATATCTTCCCGGGGAAGCTAAACCCTTGTTCTGAGCTGCAGATGATCCTCTTTTTATGTTTCAAACATAACTTTTCATATAGAATTAAATCACACACAGTTTTAATAGTTATGAGTGACTTTAATGTTGGAAGCAAGCTCTTTTATTCTTTTAGGGAAAAAGTTAGTGTATAATACTTGTTCTCATGAACAGTCGTTGCTTCTTAAAATATCTCCCAGTATATCCAACTCAATACATATTACAAGGAATTCTAAAATACCAGCATTTGCCAAATGATGATCTAATTATTTTGTTTCTGGTGCTGTAAAATTTCATTTTAATACTAGATCTGCTTTTTAAGAAAAATGTACCCTTTCACAGAGCAAGTGACAAGACAGACCTTGATGTTGTAAGAGAAAACTATAGATTCCTGTGGAAAGAGGAAGATGCAGTGGACATGAATTGGTAACTTGGGCTATATAAGACATTATTTTTAGATCACTTTGTATTTATCTTTTTCCTCATTCATTAAAAATTGCCATGCATATTTGCTCTTATTGTTTGAACTCTTGATAAATTTAAAAAATGAAAAAAGTGTAGGAGATAAAGTAATACAGCTCTGTGTCAAAATGAACTGATGACACAGAAATTAACAAACTATTGTTCATTCCCTAAGAGAACTAAACTACCATTCAGAAACCCCTACAAAGAGTACAACTTTAAAATTATGCTTTGTTTGTGCTTTAAATAAATTTTTAAAATATATAATTATTTTCAAGAGAAACTAAAACTGTTTCATGGCAATTACTCCCATCAAGCTATATATTTTCTTATTTTGTTTTATTTTTACCACTACAACTTGTATTCATTAGAGAAAACAAAACTGCAATGCCCCTGTCCTGTTAATGCCATAACTATGTAATTTGACCTCACTCTGTATTTTCCATATGCTTAATCAATAATATTGTCTTTCCGGTTACAGGGAAAAGAGACTGGCAAAGAAATACTATGATAAATTATTCAAAGAGTATTGTATAGCAGATCTGAGTAGATACAAAGAGAACAAGGTACATTTTTAAATTTCATAAATTTCTTTGGTTGCAAAATAGGTTTTTTGTTTTATATATTGATAGAGGGCACTGCATTAAGATCCAGTCCTGCAAGCACTGCCTACGCTGAGTTCTGTGGGACTACTCATGATAAATGTCTGTAAGATTGGGTCCTAAATTTGTCTGTTGCTTAGTGCAGAATGAATTTTCTTAAGAAACTTAAGCAACAGAAAAATGCTTAAGGTGTCTTCCCTGATTTTTTGGTTGATCTTTATCTCATCTTCCTATATTTATGCCATATCCCTCAAACCCTTTCACTATCAGAAAATAATCTCAATCTCATTTATAGTTTTCTTTTGTTTTCTTTAATTATCATGCCCAGTATCTTATTCCATGTGTTTATTATTCTTTGTGGGAAAAGTTTTTTTCCCAGTTTGCCAATTTTCTTCACCTTTTTGAACCTTTGTCTGGTGTGAACAATTTTTTTTTTCCCCCCGCTTCACATATGACATTTCTAAATTCTGTTAGATTACTTTGAATTCCCCTCTATTCTAAATGAGAATAAGTCCTGTTTCTTTAACTTTTCCTCATGTTTATCTTTTAGCACAACTTTGACATATTGTGTAATTTGTTTTCCCTTAAATTGTCTTATGCGTTCTTTCTTTAAACACGCTATTCTCATACTAAGTCCCTCCTCCAAATCTTTATCAACTGTTGGCTTATCCATGTCCACTTCTGATAGGGAGGGAGTCCTATACAAATTTTTTTTTTGGAATGTAAAACTAGCCCTTTAAGGCACAGTCAGCTCCACTCTGCTACCCCTGCAGCTACAGATTGCTTTCAACTTTGTTCTGTCCTATTTTTTTCCCTCTGCACATCCAGATATTGAGAAGTTTATTGCCTTCTCTTTTCTGCTCTATTCTGCAGCCCTTGTCTCCTGCAGACAGGCTCAGGGGAGCACTGGTTTCTTCATCTGATAGCCACCAGTTCTTCATGTGACTTTCCCCATAGAACTTTAGGTATCCTGCTAAACTTCTGCAGAAGGACGCTCTAGAGATGTGCAACTTGCATTAGGTGTCCCTGCCTACAACATGCTGTCTATGCCTGCCTTTAGAAGTTTACACTATAGAATTTCCTCCCCAATTCCCAAATCATATTCAGTGCCATTTTGCTCCTCATTCCAACAAAAGACGGGCTCTTTCATATGTTACATAATCTGCTTATCACAAGAACTGGTCCATCAACAAAGAAGAACGTTATGGGTGGGACAGGGTTTACTCCTAGTATTTTATGATGTTCAAGAAGACTGACTGTTTCATCCCATTCTGGCTCTATCCCTCAGAATTTCTCCATGTAGTATGTCAGATTCAAGGTGGAGGTGACTTTCTGTGCTGCATGGATGAAGAGGGGGCTTATCTCCATGTGCCTATTCATTTGTTGCATCACAAGAAAAGTCCCTCAGCTAACGGATTCTTCTACAGAACTATGTGTGGAAATTCCTCAAGCAGTGTCTTGTCAAGAAGAACCTCTCCTCTTGGAAACCTCACTCAGTCCTTTTAGCCATTGGAATCATGATAGGTGGTAGTCTCAGGGCCCTACATCATGTCAAAGCATTTGGTTGAAGATGGAAGCACAAAAAAATAACTTCTTGAAGCTTCAGGCTGTGGGACTAAGCTTTCTATTGTTTCTTCCTTACATCATCATACTTGCAGTTCTGTTAGAAATCAACAATCAAGCTCCAAGAGCCTATAGATTAACAAGGCAGGACCAGAAGCCCTTCTCTTTGTCATTAGATTGTAAAGATTCCGTCCAAAGTGGAAAGAGCTCACCTAATTGATATCAGATAGGTATATCCAGAACAGTCTTAATGTCCACATAGACTGACTGAGGCAGGAGACAGTTCTGGGCAAGAGGCAACTGAACAAGGTGGTGGTGCAGCAAGACTTTGTCAGATGTTGTCACGGCTCGGTCATGGGCAGCCATGCCTAGTGGTCAGAACCAGGGTCCATGGTCATGGGATGGGAGTCAAGAATCATTTGGATCAGGATACCAGGAGATCAGAAGCATGAGACAAACTTGAGGGCAGAACCATGAATCTAACCGGAGTCAGCCCAGGTCAGGATACCAGGGGTCAGAGGTAGGAGACAAACTGGAGATCAGAACCACAGGTCGGGAGTGAGAATCAGGCTGGGTCAGGATACCAAGAGGTCAGAGGTAGGGGACAAACCAGATATTGGGACCACAAGTCAGATGCAAGAAGTCAAGCTGGGTTGGGATGCCAGGAAGTCAAATCAGGGGAGCAGGAAGCACATAGTCCAGAGCAGGGTGCATCCCAGTTTTGGACAACAGGGATCCACTGCTGGGTTTAGATGAAAGATGTGGACCAATCAGGACCCCCCAGCAAACTGCCATTTAGGTTCCAGGACTGGAGTCCTCTGTCGGGATTCAGCCCTTGGAACTGTTAGCAGTCACTGGGTGGCAGGTTGCAGCTTACTAGCTCCTAAGAATCCTGTGGATCAGGGTTCAAGTCCTGCAGTTCCTGAGAGATGTAACTTCTTGCTTTCCACCTCAACCAACCAGACATGTCCCCCTCACCGCCCCCCAGACAAACTCACAGTTTGCTCCAGACACTAGGATTCCTACAACTGGAGGGGAGGGTGCTTTCTTTTTTGCATGGTCAGGACCTTGCGTGTATGTCTTTCCTCCTCTACTCCTCCTGGGCATTCCCAGAAAGATCCAGAGGGACCAGACCAAAGTTATTTTCATAGCTGCTGCTAAGCCCTGAAGACTCTTTCAGATATCCATCTGTGATTTCTGGCTCTTTCCCCAGCCCAAAATTCTTTTCATCAGGGCAGGGTCCTATACCTGAACCTCACCAATCTCTGCCTAGAAGCCTGGAGGCTGACAAGTGACTCTACAATCCTTTGATTATTGCTCTCATATAGTCAATTTCCTAATGCTGTCAGGAGAGCACTCTGCATTTAAGTGTTACTTTCTTTGGTGTTTGGCTAGGAATGTAACTCTTACTCAGACATTCTGTTCTGCCATCCTAGTGTTTTTCACAGATGGGAAAACATGGTGGGATGGTCTCTGAGGCCAGGCTCCAGCCTGGCCCAGATGTCTGCAATTTTTAGCCTTGCAGCCCAAGCTCCACTAGCCCGAGTCAGTTGACCTTGGTTCTGAGACTCAGCACTGTGGGTTTTCTATTGTAGTGTAGATGGAGTTTCAGCTTCATTCTTAAGGTTCTTTCAAGGCCATGTTTCAAGCCTCTGGGCCAGTTCTTCCTGTACTTCCTGACTGTGAAGGTGCTTGCTCTTGTCACCATTACTTCAGCCTGGAGTGCTACTACACTGTAAAGAATCTTACCTCTAGTTTTTCCATGAAAAGGTTGTCCTTAGACTCACCACATAATTTCTCTGTTTATTCTTTCTTTCTTAATCAAAATATTTCCCTTCCTTCCTTGTCTGAAAGAGATCATCATCATCCGTTAGATGTTGCCAAAGCCATTAATGATTAGATAGGACATCCACTTTTTGGACTGATGCCATTTTATTTTATATTGCTTGTGGCTATAACAAAACGAGGTATTAAGGTTTCCAGGATTATCATTTCCCTTTGTGTTCAGACTGCAAAAAAAGATTAATATACTGCGTGCCACTTAGTGCTTTTCTTGGGGATAAGGGTCCATTGTACTTCGTCCCTATCTGTGGTCAGAGAAATAGCACTTCTTATTAGGAGATCTGCATAGCTGCTATTAGTGCCTCACTGAACTCCTTTACCAAATGCTATAAGGTCTTCCGTTGATGCTGCCTTTGGTTTCTTGATTCTGTGAACCATCCTTCCTATCTAACAGACTAGCTTCATTTCATATTTTTCTATTGAGTTCATCTCTGTTGTTGCTGTTTCAGCTTATTCAGTATTACTTTTTTAAAATCACTCTTTACACACATTTGACTTGTTTTATTTACTTTCCACCCTTATCCACTGCTTGTCATTTTCCAGTGTTTGGTGGAAGCATTATTAGCAAAGTGACTCTCCTATGAGGACAGTTGTCTTACTTATAAATTAGTCTTGTAGAGAATTCCTCTGCCAGTCCTGGCTCCCTCGCTTTCTTCTATCTTTGCTCTTGCTTTCCAGACCAGTCTGTTTAGGAAATACTCTCTAGGGAAGATCACATGTAGTTGTTCCTTATTGGGCCAGATTTGGACCCAAAAGGAAAAATTACATAAGAATACCTCAATAATATAAGTGAGCATGGATAATGCAGTGGTTGGTGGACTGGCTGAGGGACTCTGAGATAACAAATATACAGGTAAGGCAAAATGATCCTTTATTCTGACTGTATAGGGGTCGGCAACCTTTCAGAAGTGATGTGCCGAGTCTTCATTTATTCACTCTAATGTAAGGTTTCGCGTGCCAGTAATACATTTTAATGTTTTTAGAAGGTCTCTTTCTATAAGTCTATAATATATAATTAAACTATTGTTGTATGTAAAGTAAATAAGGTTTTTAAAATGTTTAAGAAGCTTCATTTAAAATTAAATTAAAATGCAGAGCCCCCCGGACTGGTGGCCAGGACCCAGGCAGTGTGAGTGCCACTGAAAATCAGCTCGCGTGCCGCCTTTGGCACACGTGCCATAGGTTGCCCACACCTGGTAGATATGCACAGATGCATGACAAATTCTGTTGATGCTTTCACCCCAGACTTTTTTACAGGTTGCATCACAAGCTTTTCAGAATGGGACAATTTTTAACCATTTAGAGGTATACTTTTAAATGGGACATGTGAACGTTACTATGGTGGCTTGGATCGAACAATATTGCGACATAAATACATTAGAAGCAACATCTTGCATCTAAGTGCAGGAGACAAACCTAGATCAGGATTCTGCTTTCCATGCATCAACTAAATACTAGGTAGGAAGATGATCCTTTAGCTTCTTAATTACTGCACAAATCACGGGGGACAGGATACTATGAAGTAACAACATAGTAGGCCTGAACTCTGCTACTGGAAATTCAAACATGGAAACCAGACTCCAGTTCAAAGCTTGCCTCAACTGCATAACATGGGAATTGCATTAAACAACTGTTCACTAACAGTTTGCTGGAGGATATTTAGTGAAATCAGTGAAAGTTATTTACATGAATTGAGAGCAAAATTTGAATCTTAGTATTTAAGTAGTCACAGTGGAGCTTTATCATTAATATTTCACTGAAGCAAGCAGGGTGTTAGGAGGATTATAATTTATACATTTTACTACAGCGACAAAGCAGGTGAGGTAGTATCTTTTTTATAGGACCAACTTCTCTTGAGTGTATACAGAGCTCTTCAGGTTTGAGAAAGATACTCAGTCTCACAGCTAACCTGCATCAATGCGAGGGGGAACCCTCTGACTATACACCCCTAGTTGTCACCCCACGCTGCAGTCCATATGGGATATCATTAAACACTTACAACCCATCTTCAATGGGGACCACGTCCTGAAAGAAATCTTTCCTAACCCTGCTCTTCTGGCCTTTAAGCAACCCCCCAACCTCACCAAGCACATCATCATAAGCAAGCTCCCCACACATCAAGACACACCAACTCAAAGTGCACTAGATTCTGCCATAACAGATGCAAAACCTGTAGATATATCTCCACTGCTATGATGATCAATACGCCCACAAAACACCTTTCAAGATCCATGGGTCCCACACATGCCTATCACAACTTGTGGTGTACCTCATCTAGTGCACTAAATGCCCCCCAAAACACCTATGTGTGTGAAACAAGACAATCACTATGCTCTTGAGTGAACTCACCCGAAAAATGATAAAAGACAAAAGCACCATATCACCTGTGGGTGGACACTTTTATCACAAGCGATCACTCTCTGTCTGACCTTTCAGTTCTCATCCTCAAGGAAACCTGCATAACACCTTCAAAAGGTGAGCCTATGAGTTTAAATTCATAACTTTTGCTAGACACTAAAAATCATGGACTTAATAAAGACACTGGATTTATGACTTATCACAACAATCTGTAAACCATTAACTCCCCTTTTTGTCCTATGACTGCAAAGAATGCTCTCTTGAAATATGTGTTGCCTACTTAAACTAAATAATCTGTTCCATCTTGTATTTAGCTGTGACACGCAGCGTACCTTTCCCAGACCTGAAGAAGAGCTCTGTGTAAGCTCAGAAGTTTGTCTATTTCACTAACAGAATTTGGTCCAATAAAAGATATTCCTCATCCACCTTGTCTCTCTAATATCCTGGGACCACCACAACTACAACATTGTAAACATTTTACTACTGCAGTATTTATCTGGAGACAATGTTCTGCAGTTTTATTAAATGGGCAACAGTACATTAGATTGTACAAGTTATTTAAAAACAAATTAAAAACCATGGATGTAGGATTCTTCAGTGATCCTCAATTTAAAAACATTTTTTCTATTCTAGTTTAGTGAACAGTTGTTTAATGCAATTCCCATGTTACGCAGTTGATTTATTTGTGCTAGACTAAAGCATGAGTGGCTCAAGTGAAACTTATTTTAGACCACACTGCAGATTTCTGAGTTAGCCAAGCACAAGATGTTCCTTCCTTAGCAAATTGTCAGCATAAGTAGAATAATATGGAACCTAATTTTTCTATTTCTACTGAATGATTTTCCAGTTAGTATTTGTCCAAAAATATTTTTGTTCAAATTATATTAAGTCCTGAATGCAATACGACTGAAAATTAAATGTATGGAAAAACATTGACCTTCAGAAAAAAACTGGCAATGTTAAGAATCTTATTTATAATACATTTAACTAGGGCAAATTCAGTACAGATGGAACATCTGATTATTGGTGATGTGATTCTGCCCAGTTTTCCAGCTGGGGTGCAGAGAGCTCAAATGACTTGTCCACAATCACACTGTGAATAAGTGGCTCATCCTGACTTAACTTTTTGGCTCCCAGTTCTTTTCTATGTAGTTTGGTCCATGTGGCATTTTTTTACATAAATGTTCTGCGCTATTGCCTTTATGGTAATGATCATTGATCATAAAAAAAAAAAAGTAGTTCTGTACAATATATTTCTGTACTGAAGCTAGGAACATTAAAAAATGAAGGCAATGCATAATGGAGATTTGAACCGTTATATATGAAATACAAATACAGTGAGTGGGTTTAATACTCAGATGTACCAAGTTAACTGAAGACACAACTTGGGATAGAGGAGACAAAGGTGGTTTTGAGCCACTTATATGTCTTGGGCAGTTGAACCTGGCACAAGTTAGAAAGCCACAAGACTGCTGTTAAGTTATTCTGCCTAGAAAAGTCTTTAGGGGGATCATTCCACTGGTTGAATATTGATTGCATTGTGCTTTGGCCCTCACATCAAGTGGCCCCAATATGCTGTGGAAATACAAAGTGGCTGAATGTTCTGGAGTAGTCAAATAGTTCTAGTAATATTATTTCACAGTGTTCCATGCAGTCTTTTTGTTTTTTGACTAGAAGGTTGCTTGGGAAAGTTTCACTTCATGTAAAGATTTTGAATGAATGAAGGAGTACACAGTACATATAATAATTAAGCAGTGCTTTTAACTTGAGTACCTTAATTGGCTTCCCTGTCTCTTGCCATGTGAAATTTGGGATCCTGGTGCTCCCTGTCAAGACCGTGTATAGTCTTGCTCCCTCTCTCCCTCTATACTACTTCTTTCCAGTGTTCTCTCTTCAGTTCTCCCTTATCACAACCTTCCACTCTCAGCTTTGCAACTTTTTTCATGTAGCCCTCTATGCTTGAAACAGGCTCCCAATCCTTGTCTGCTTGGCATTCTCTTTCATCCATCAAATCCCTCTGTGTAAGCAACTTACTTCAAAAATATTTCTGACCTTGATTTCCTCACCAGTATTTGTTCCTTCTCATAAACTACTATGTGTCCTGTGTCTTGTAAGTTCTTTAGGACATCAAACTTGTCTTGTTCTGTATTGTAAAGTTTACAAATTCTTAAACTGCACAAGTTTATAGCTTTGTATAAATGAATAATAATAGTCATAATAAATCTGAGTTAGGCAGATCCCAGACCATTAAGAGCTTTAAAGAATGTAAACCAATTCCTTAAATTTTGCTTGAAAGTAAACACATAAAGGAATGGAGCAGTGATATAATTTGCTCATAATGATCAACTTCACTTGAGGTGGTCTGCTTCTTTCTGGTCAACCATAGGTGATAAATAAGCACAGTGGTCCCCAACCTTTTTCGTCTGGCGGGCGCCAGACGACGAGCCACAGAGGGCCGTGGCGGCAGACGAGCATCTGCCGAAATGCCGCCGACAAGCGGCAATGTCAATAGGCGTCGCCGCCGAAATGCTGCCGACAAGCAGCGTCATCCAGAGGTGTCGCTGCCGAAATGCCGCAGAAAATCGGCGGATGATCGTCCGCCGGCCAGTACGCGGGCGCACTTAGACGGCACCACGTTGGGGACCCCTGAATAAGCATTATGGGTCACTTGCATCTGGAGTATCCAGGGAATAGCTATGGGTTCAATAGGACCTCTAGTCTTAAAAGTCTTAAAACTACATTAATGAAGGGCAAATATGTATCTTGAATAGAGAGGGTCAATACATTCCCACTTATTCCTACAGATGCTTCTTCTGTTGCCAGCTAGCACCGCTTATCTCTTGTGTACATAACCATAAATCCCCTCCAGAACTGCTCTAGCACTGATGGCAACCATGGAATCTGTTTACAGGCAGGGCTCAGGTGTTTTTACCACAGAGTAGAGTAAGATGACACCGTACAGTAGAACCTCAGAGTTACAAACATCTTGGGAATGGAGGTTGTTTGTAACTCTGAAATGTTTGTAACTGAACAAAACATTATGGTGGTTCTTTCAAAAGTTTACAACTGAACAGTGACTTAATACAGCTTCGAAACTTTACTATGCAGAAGAAAAATGCTTCTTTCCCTTTATGTTTTTAGTAGTTAAAGTTTAACGCAGTACTGTACTGTATTTTTTGTTTGTCTGTTTGTCTCTGCTGCTGCCTGTTTGTGTATTTCCAGTTCCAAATGTCAGGTGTGGTTGACTGGTCAGTTAGTAACTCTGGTGTTTGTAACTCTGAGGTTCTACTGTAGAAAAAATGCCTGAGTCCTAGCCCTAGCAAAATTATAGCTACAATTTTGCCATTATAAACAAGGCCAGAGGAGCAGACAGATTGTAGAATCTGTGTTTCATACAATGTGAATTATGGAACTGAGCATCTAGATATTGGTGATACTGTAGCCCATTGCACCTTGCAGTTTTTTCTTAGTGGTCTGTAGATATTAATAGCATCATGTCCCTCTTACGTGTTTTTTTTGTGTGTGTGCACTACATGATGATGATACTCCATTTCCATATGACACTTTTGTATTTTTTCTGTCTGGTTTAACCTTTGATAAATGTTACAACATGCAGATAGCATCCTTTGAACTCAGTTGAGTTCCAATTCAGCCATCAACAGGAGCTCTATAATCTTTTGCTGTCAGCAGCTGTACTCTCAGTTGATAAATTGAAATTCTCCCAGATGCATTCCTAGGCTGCTTTCTGGGTTTTCCATTTAGCAGATTGTATTATGGGTACAGCATGTGAGCAGTTCTGTAATTAAGCAGTAAGTCAGGAGATGTGCATCATTAAGCTATTGGAGTTGCCTTGTGTTCATCGTGTATCAATGAGCTAAAAATGCACAATCTGGTCACTATTAGATTATGTTTAAAAAAATACTAGACACAGTTTGGGCATTGAAGGGACACTCAAGTGTTTTGTTTTTCTCAGAAAATGATTTGTAGCAAAACAGAAAATATCTTTTAAATGAATTATTACAATTAACAAAAAAGTAAAATTCATTCCCTGACAAACCTGCTATTTTCTTCCTAAAAGCTAGGAAATAAGAGAAATGAAGATAAGTAACAAACACATTCTGCATTGAAATAATTCAGAAAAGCACTAAATTTATATGGCAATTTTAGGTGAGTTTAAGTACGTATTAACTTGTTTTCAAACAAAATTATATTTACTTGACTCTCCAATCAGGCGCAGAGCCCTATAATGTAAATTGCTCTATAAACACACATAAATATGTGGTCCCTGGCCCAAGGAGTTTTAATTTTATGTGGTTGACATATTTATTTGGTCCAGGAATTTCAGATGAAGACACAGTATTGCCAAAATCATGAGTTGGTCCCCCTCAAGAGATCCAAATCATGAGGGTTTTTAAAAAAAATAATAGATGAAAAACCATTATTATTTTATTTTTTTTAACTGCCCCAGCTCATCCTGTGTGAGAGTGAGAGAGATATTTAAGTGTTTCCCACTTTCCCAAAAGTATTGGTCCTTGCTGCAGGGGCTCTCACCCCTACATCTGCCCATCTCCTGCCCAGCAATTGATCCTCACCCCCGCCCTCTATTCAGTTTGGCCTCATCAGCCTCACCTCCATTTGTTCAGCCTCCCATCTCGTCAGCCTCCAACCCCCACCATTAATTCAGTGCCCCCTCCCCTCTCAGCACAGTTCCCTCAGCCCTCACCGTCAGTTCAGTCCCCCCACTCTCTTCAGCCCCCCAACCTCACCTCTGTTCCTCCTAGGGTTCTTCATCCCCCCCTCCTACGCTTGTGTGGGGGCTCCAGCCGGCTTCTTTCTCCCCTATCCCGGTCTTGGGGGGTGGTGGCAACATGGGCTCTTCATCCCCCTTCTGCCCCTTTCCAGGCTAGAGGCTGTAGGGGTGAGGAGTAGAGGCATTGTCCTGCCCATATTTCTCACAGGAGGGGAAGGAGGAGGGAGCGGAACTGTGCTAGGCTGCTGTACTCTGCTCCCTCCTCCCCTCCTGTGAAAACAGTGAGTGGAGGGGAGAGACTTTGCCAGCTTCCAGCAGGGCTGAATTTCTCAAGGGGGCTGGAGCTTCTTGCATCATCGCCAGCCCAGCACCCTCCAAAATTCCATCATTCTGAAAGAAATCACAAGAGTTGGCAACACTGATTAGATAAAAATCACCCTCCTTCCAGGGAAATGCTGTGCTGCTGATCTCTGTTCTCCCGTCTCTGCTTTTTAATTAGCAGTGATCTTAGACCAGACTATTTCCTTCAGACTGTCCTCTCTCCCTCTGTGTATCCTGACATCAGCTTTCTTTCTTACAGTCTGGCCTTCTCACTAGACTCCCCCTAATACGTCAGGGAATGGTTTGATTTAAGGGTGGTGGACAGAAAAAGCAGGGAATGGTACGGAGAGCGATTTCTCAGGAAAAGGGGCCTGGATTATCTTCATATTAAATTCCTGGACAAAGTCTAGAAACAAAAAGAAATATAAGTTAGGGCAAGTCTACACTACAAAATTAAGTCGACCTAAGTTGTGTTGACGCACAGCCACTGCGGTAATTTAATAAGTTTTACATATCCACACTACGCTCCTTGTGTTGGCAGTGTGCATCCTCACGAAGGAGCGCTTGAACTGATTTAACTGCCAGTGAGGGGCATTGTGTGACGGTTTTTGAAAGGAAGCAACGCTGACACTGCGTCAGTCTAAGTGCATCAACTTACACGTTATGCCTCTCGCAGAGGTGGAGTTATTAGGTTGGTGTAGTGGGTGAATTACATCAGTGGAAGCTACATTTTAGTGTGGATGCTTAGCAGTGTAGTGTAGACAAGGCCTTAGATAAATGTAGTTTTGTTTTAACTCATGTAGGAGTGAGGTGGAAAATGGGATATTGAAACTTAACTAAAATATCTGTTTCACATTCCATTTCAACTTCCAGCGTTCTCCTCACTGTTTACAATGAAGAAAGAATTGTATTTCATTCTGCATTGCAATTCTTTCTCTCCTGATTTCTCTTACTTTTTGTCTGCTAGCAGGACATTTTAGACTTGTAGATCCGTGTCCACTGAATCAGATTCCATTTGATTCACATGATTCAATCCAACAATAAAAAAATCTGTAAGTTTCTTTTTATTGAGGGTATGTCTACACTACGAAATTAGGTCGAATTAATAGAAGCCGGTTTTATAGAAATCGGTTGTATACAGCCGATTGTGTGTGTCCCCACATAAAATGCTCTAAGTGCTCTAGTCGGCGGACCGCGTCCACAGTACCGAGGCTAGCGTCGACTTCCGGAGCATTGCACTATGGGTAGCTATCCCACAGTTCCCGCAGTCTCCGCCGCCCATTGGAATTCTGGGTTGAGATCCCAATGCCCGAATGATGCAAAACAGTGTCGCGGGGGGTTCTGGGTACATGTCGTCAGGCCCCTCCCCCTCCGTCAGAGCAACGGCAGACAATAGATTCGCGCCTTTTTACCTGGGTTACCTGTGCAGATAACATACCACGGCAAGCATGGAGCCCGCTCAGCTCAGCTCACCGTCACCATATGTCATCTGGGTGCCGGCAGACGTGGGACTGCATTGCTACACAGCAGCAGCAGCTAACTGCCTTTTGGTGGTAGACGGTGCAGCATGACTGGTAGCCTTCATCGGCGATCTGGGTGCTGGCAGCCGTGGGGCTGGCAGCCGTAGGGCTGCATTGCACCAGCCCTTGCCTTTTGCCTTTTGGCAGTAGATGGTTTATTACGACTGGTAACCGTCCTCGTCGTACAGCAGCGGCTGTCGATCATGGGCACCTGGGCAGACATGTTCAGTCCAGCAGTGGCTGGAACCTCCGTATGTCCCCCAGTCCCCCATCCTCCCAGTCATATTCTGCTGCCTTCACAATGATGATGATGGCTATCAGTCGTAGTATGCCATTTTCTGCCAAGCGCCCTGTTGGATCATCGCACATTAGCAGAGTCTTCCCTGAGCAGCAGATCGTGCAATAGGCCTGAAGGCTACTGCCAAGCGCCCAGTATTTGCTGCCAAGCACCCAGAAGATGCCGAGGGCTATCAGTCATGCTGCACCGTCGTCTTAAGATGTAAAAAATAGATTTGTTCTGTATTCATTTGCTTCCCCCCTCCCTCCGTCAAATCAACGGCCTGCTAAACCCAGACTTTTGAGTTCAATCTTTGGGGGGGGCCATTCTGTGTGACAGTTGTTTGTGTTTCTCCCTGATGCACAGCCACCTTTGTTGATTTTAATTCCCTGTACCTGTATGCCATGTCGTCACTCGCCCCTCCCTCCCTCCCTCCCTCCCTCCCCTGGTCTGTCAGATACTAGTTTCGCGCCTTTTTTCAGACCAGACGCCATAGCTAGCACTGGGATCGTGGAGCCCGCTCAGATCACCGCGGCAATTATGAGCACTATGAACACCACGCGCATTGTCCTGGAGTATATGCAGAGCCAGGACATGCCAAAGCAAAACCAGGACCAGCCGAGGAGGCGGTTGCAGCGCGGCGATGAGAGTGATGAGGAAATTGACATGGACATAGACCTCTCACAAGGCACAGGCCCCAGCAATGTGGAAATCATGGTGTTACTGGGGCAGGTTCATGCCGTGGAACGCCGATTCTGGGCCCGGGAAACAAGCACAGACTGGTGGGACCGCATCGTGCTGCAGATGTGGGACGATTCCCAGTGGCTGCGAAACTTTCGCATGCGTAAGGGCACTTTCATGGAACTTTGTGACTTGCTTTCCCCTGCCCTGAAGCGCCAGAATACCAGGATGAGAGCAGCCCTCACAGTTGAGAAGCGAGTGGCGATAGCCCTGTGGAAGCTTGCAACGCCAGACAGCTACCGGTCAGTCGGGAATCAATTTGGAGTGGGCAAATCTACTGTGGGGGCTGCTGTGATCCAAGTTGCCAGGGCAATGAAAGACCTGGTGATATCAAGGGTAGTGACTCTGGGAAATGTGCAGGCCATAGTGGATGGCTTTGCTGCAATGGGATTCCCAAACTGTGGTGGGGCCATAGACGGAACCCATATCCCTATCTTGTCACCGGAGCACCAAGCCACCGAGTACATAAACCGCAAGGGGTACTTTTCAATGCTGCTGCAAGCCCTGGTGGATCACAAGGGACGTTTCACCAACATCAACGTGGGCTGGCCGGGAAGGGTACATGATGCTCGCGTCTTCAGGCACTCTGCTCTGTTTCGAAAGCTGGAGGAAGGGACTTTCTTCCCGGACCAGAAAATAACCGTTGGGGATGTTGAAATGCCTATCGTGATCTTTGGGGACCCAGCCTACCCCTTAATGCCATGGCTCATGAAGCCGTACACAGCCAGCCTGGACAGGAGTCAGGACCTGTTCAACTACAGGCTGAGCAAGTGCCGAATGGTGGTGGAATGTGCATTTGGGCGTTTAAAAGCGCGCTGGCGCAGCTTACTGACTCGCTCAGACCTTAGCGAAAAGAATATCCCCATTGTTATTGCTGCTTGCTGTGCGCTCCACAATATCTGTGAGAGTAAGTGGGAGACATTTATGGCGGGGTGGGAGGTTGAGGCAAATCGCCTGGCCGCTGATTACGCGCAGCCAGACACCAGGGCGGTTAGAGGAGCACAGCATGGCGCAGTGCGCATCAGAGAAGCTTTGAAAAAGAGTTTTGTGACTGGCCAGGCTACGGTGTGAAACTTCTGTTTGTTTCTCCTTGATGAACCCTCCGCCCCTCCCCCCCCACCCGGTTAACTCTACTTCCCTGTAAACCAACCACACCACCCTCCCCTACCCTCCCCCCTTCGAGCACCACTTGCAGAGGCAATAAAGTCATTGTTACTTCACATTCATGCATTCTTTATTAATTCATCACACAACTAGGGGGATAATTGCAAAGGTAGCCCGGGATGGGTGGGGGAGGAGGAAAGGAAAAGGACACACTGCAGTTTAAAACTTTAACTCTTATTGAAGGCCAGCCTTCTGATGCTAGGGCAATCATCTGGGGTGGAGTGACAGGGTGGCCGGAGGCCCTCCCCCCCCGTGTTCTTGGGCGTCTGGGTGAGGAGGCTATGGAACTTGGGGAGGAGGGCTGTTGGTTACACAGGGGCTGTAGCGGCGGTCTCTGCTCCTGCTGCCTTTCCTGCAGCTCAACCATACGCTGGAGCATATCAGTTTGATGCTCCAGCAGCCGGAGCATCGACTCTTGCCTTCTGTCTGCAAGCTGACGCCACCTATCATCTTCAGCCCGCAACTTGCTCCGTTCATCCCGCGATTCAGCACGCCACCTCTCCTCTCGTTCATATTGGGCTTTTCTATAATCAGTCATTGACTGCCTCCACGCATTCTGCTGTGCTCTGTCAGCGTGGGAGGACATCTGTAGTTCTGTAAACATGTCATCTCGTGTCCTTCGCTTTCTCTTTTTAATCTTCACTAGCCTCTGTGAAGGAGAAACATTTGCAGCTGGTGGAGGAGAAGGGAGAGGTGGTTAAAAAAGACACATTTTAGAGAACAATGGGTACACTCTTTCACGTTAAATTTTGCTGTTCACATTACACAGCACATGTGCTTTCGTTACAAGGTCGCATTTTTCCTCTTATATTGAGGGTCTGCCGGTTTGGTGTGAGAGATCACTCACGCAGTGCCGGCCACAGATTTCAGCTTGCAGGCAGCCATGGTAAGACACAGTCTTTTGGCTTTTTTAACCTTCTTAACATGTGGGAATGGTTTCAAACAGTAGTGCTCTCATTTCCCATACCAAGCACCCGTTGGGTTGGCCATTTAAAATGGGTTTGCAATGTAAAAGGAGGGGCTGCGGTTTCAGGGTTAACATGCAGCACAAACCCAACTAATTCCCCTCCCCCACACCCAATTCTCTGGGATGATCACTTCACCCTTCCCCCCACCACGTGGCTAACAGCGGAGAATATTTCTGTTCAGCAGAGCAGGAAGGTGCACCTCTGAATGTCCCCTTAATAAAATTGCCCCATTTCAACCAGGTGAACGTGAATGATATCACTCTCCTGAGGATAACAAAGAGCGATCAGGAATGGATGTTGTCTGCATGCCAGCAAACACCGGGACCATACGCTGCCATGCTTTGTTATGCAATGATTCCAGACTACGTGCTACTGGCCTGGCGTGGTAAAGTGTCCTACCACGGCGGACGGGATAAGGCAGCCCTCCCCAGAAACCTTTTGCAAAGGCTTTGGGAGTACATGAAGGAGAGCTTTCTGGAGATGTCCCTGGAGGATTTCCGCTCCATCCCCATACACGTTAACAGACTTTTCCAGTAGCTGTACTGGCCGCGATTGCCAGGGCAAATTAATCATTAATCATTAAACACGCTTGCTTTTAAACCATGTGCAATATTTACAAAGGTACACTCACCAGAGGTCCCGTGTGCCCTCAGGGTCTTCGGTGAGTTCGGGGGTTACTGGTTCCAGGTCCAGGGTGACAAACATATCCTGGCTGTTGGGGAAACCGGTTTCTCCGCTTCCTTGCGGCTGTGAGCTATCTACATTTCCTCCATCCTCCTCTTCCGAACCCTCTTCCCTGTGTGTTTCTCCAGTGAGGGAGTCATAGCACATGGTTGGGGTAGTGGTGGCTGCACCCCCTAGAATGGCATGCAGCTCCGCGTAGAAGCAGCATGTTTGCGGCTCAGGCCCGGACCTTCCGTTTGCTTCTCTGGCTTTGTGGTAGGCTTGCCTTAGCTCCTTAATTTTCACGCGGCACTGCTGTGCGTCCCTGTTATGGCCTCTTTCCTTCATGGCCTTGGAGACCTTTTCTAATAATTTGCCATTTCGTTTACTGCTTCGGAGTTCGGCCAGCACTGATTCATCTCCCCATATGGCGAGCAGATCCCGTACCTCCCGTTCTGTCCATGCTGGAGCTCTTTTGCGATCCTGGGACTCCATCACGGTTACCTGTGCTGATGAGCTCTGCGTGGTCACCTGTGCTCTCCACGCTGAGCAAACAGGAAATGAAATTCAAACGTTCGCGGGGCTTTTCCTGTCTACCTGGCCAGTGCATCTGAGTTGAGAGTGCTGTCCAGAGCGGTCACAATGAAGCACTGTGGGATAGCTCCCGGAGGCCAATAACGTCGAATTCCGTCCACACTACCCCAATTCCGACCCCCTAAGGCCGATTTTATCGCTAATCCCCTCGTCGGAGGTGGAGTAAAGAAACCGGTTTAAAGGGCCCTTTAAGTCGAAAGAAAGGGCTTCGTCGTGTGAACGTGTCCAGGCTTAATTCGATTTAACGCGGCTAAAATCGACCTAAACTCGTAGTGTAGACCAGGCCTGAGTGAGGGATTAATATTTTATTTAACAGAGCTAAACAAGGGAACAGTGCTAAAGGGCAGCAAGCAGTTGAAATTAATTTTTTAAATTTTGTATGTCTTCTGAATTTATTTGACTGTTCAGAACCTAATTTCAGTTTTTATCTTTATCACAGTTTGGATTTAGATGGCGACATGAGAAAGAAGTAGTTTCAGGAAAAGGTAATATTGCCTTTCTTGTATTACAGTTCTTACTTGGTTAGTTATTTTTGGTGGGTTTTTTTGCTATCTTGTTTGTGACAGTGGCGGTATAGATGAAAGTTTTCCAAAATGTTGACAATAATGTGTAATAATTCTTAGCACTTCTTGCATTATATCATTTTACATCTTCAGAGTGCTCACTCATCTACATCAGTAATGACTTACGAAAATCTGTGCTTTGTTTTCACCTTGCAGAATATTTGCAGCAAAAAAACTTTATACTGGTTTTGCCAACGTGAAATTTCATGCTCATTGATCTTAAATGGCACTGGCCAATAGCTGGTGGTTCTGCACTACTTAATTATTCAGTGATGTTTATAGTTAAGGTTGCCCAACACTTCCCAGTATAAGACCCTGTTTTTAGGTGCTTATTATTTTGCCAGACTTCAACCATTTAGGTTAAAATGTCTTATGCAAGGTGTCTGCCTCAGGCTGAATTGCTTTGGTAAATTTCAGTAAAAATGGTTTTATTTTCCAAGAATGAGATTAGGAAAAATAAGGGATTTTTGTCCATATGTTTAAACAAAACAAAACAAAAATTCTCACAACCATTTCATTGAGACACTCTAGGTCTCCATGGTTTGGAGTAAGGATTTGAAATTTGACCGATGGGTGGCCTTTTGTCTGGGAGCCCTTCGCTGCTCTTGTGGAAAAATTGACAAAATTTGGCCTTTGGAAAAGCTCAGTTTGCATATGCTCTCTAGAGTTTTGCTTGAGTTTGGAAGCCCGATTCTCTAAAGATCCTGTTAGCACATAGCATGCTTTCGGCCAGGGCTACAGGGGCTGAGAAGAACTATCCCTGCAATTGCTCCTGGCTGCTGCCAGATATTGTGGTGCCAGGCACAAGAAATGAGAGCAGTGAGACTTTCTGTCCTATGTGCTCAGTGCTCCCTCTGCTGGCACTTAGACAGCATGGAGGAAGAATTAACCTGGCGTGAATACAAAGGACCAAGAACTGGGACCTCTGTGTGTGTATGTGTGTTTGGGGCGGTATGAAGGGAGTAAATTGTGACAAGGAGACTGGGGTTCAGGGCTGGGACATGGTGGGGGCAGGAGATTGGGACTGGGAGGGAAATCTGAGAATGGATAAGGAATTTAGATGGAGGAGCCTGGGACTAGCCGAGCAACAAGACTATGAGAGAGACTGGAACGAGGAGGCTAGGGTGGGGAGAAAATGGGAAGCTGGATGGGAAGCTATGAGGGGAAGACTAGAACTAGAATGAGGAGTCTCAGGGACTGGGACTAGCTGGATGAGGAGATTTAGATGGGGAAGTTGGGTGTGGGGTGGGAGGATGGATGGATGAGGAGCAGAGGAGGGCGAGGGAGGAGACAGGACTGGGACAGAAGTGATTGGGTTTGGGAGGAACCAGGGCAGAGAGGTCTATGACCACTAGAGAACACTGCTTTTCAGAGCCTGGAATGAAACCCAAGGTTTCTATGTTAGAGTATTTCTCTTCTGTCAGCAAAAATATGTAAAACCCACTGGCAGAGTATGTATCTCCCCCTCTACCACTTGGCCACATAGAGATTGATAGCATAATACTGCTGTAAGTTACTCTGTTAGCTCAAAAGGCAGAGAGGACTGTGCTGTGGATCTAACAGATCCAGTGTTGGTAATGACCCATACAGATGTCAATATGATCCCACAAGATGGAATTTCTGTTTTTTCATTTTTTTTAAAAAAACTAGGAAATTACATCCTCCCCCCAAATAGCAGACTGTTGTGGTTGCAAAGTCAAACACTCAAAAACTAAAAAATGCCAGAATTAAAGATCCCTGTGCAACCTTAATTTAACACCCTTGTTTGTATATATTGATGTCATGTGGAAAAAATAGTATGCGATCATGTAATTATTATAATGCAGCTATATGTACACAAGGGGGCCAAATTCAGATTGCATGCGTAATTGTAATTTTGACATTTCCTAACATTTGGCTACTTGACCTCACAACCTTAATATTCTTTTAACTTTTTGTGTTTAAGTATTTATATTACAGTAGTATGTAGAGGCCGTAGTCAAGGATCCCCTTGTGCCTGGTGCTACATATAATAGACAGTTCAATCCTAAGGAGCTAACAAATTCGGGGCATGTGAATGTTTTGCATATCTGGCACGTAAATACCGTGCAATGCCGGCTACAAAAGTGCCAGGAGAATGCCTGTTCTCACTTTCTGGTAACACTGTAAATAAGAAGTGGGCAGCATTATCTCCTGCAAATGTAACCAAACTTGTTTCTCTTAGCGATTGGCTGAACAAGAAGTAGGACTGAGTGGACCTGTAGGCTCTGAAGTTTTACAGTGTTTTGGTTTTGAGTGCAGTTATGTAACAAAAAATCTACATTTGTAAGTTGCACTTTCACGATAGATTGCACTACAGTACTTGAATGAGGTAAATTAAAAAATACTATTTCTTTTGTTTATCATTTTTACTGTGCAAATATTTTTAATAAAAATCCTTATGACTAGAGGCCTTCAAGGAAGGTTTAGATTCTTTGTGTGTTGACTAAATGATACTAAAGCATATGAAGAGATTTATTTCCTAAATACTAAAACCACTGAGATATCTTTGAGTAGGAACTGTGAGTTTTCAGCAACTGTGCAAACCTACATCTACTCTACATTATGACCTAGTATGATAAATATAAAGATAAAACAGTAAAATCAGTTTTAAATAAGTAAGAGTTGGCTTTTACTTTTGTTCTGGGGGTATATATGGATGCTTTAAAATCTCTGTAATCTCATTTTTTTTACCTGACTCCACCTGATACTCAGAAGCTAATCTGCCAAAATATCTTCAAAAACAAATTATTTCAAAATGCATCAATTATATCAAAATAAATTTCAGTAGACTAAGTTAGTTATGGTACATAAATAAGGGGATGAACATACTCATTCAGGTTATTGGTAATATTTGTGTAGCATCTATAACAAAATGGCTGTGACTTGAACAATAGGAAATGGATGGGCATGGTATTCTCTGCAAAGTTTGCTGGATGTAGGCTGTTTGGAATATACTAGTGAAGAGTGTTGCAAAGGCAGGCTTATAAGGGAGACACTATCATGTCAAAGGGACTATCAAGTATTTACCAAACAGTGTTTCTTCCTTGAGTACCGGTCCCTATGTGTATTCCACATACGTGTACACATGTGCTCCATGTACCTGAAGATGGAGGATTCTTGAAAGTGGTATCTGTTGGTCTGCTCATGTACCTTTGGTCTCCTTTATCTCCTCCAACTGAGGAGATAAAGGGCAGAGCAGACTGACTGCCTCTCCAGTTCCTTCTTACTGCCACATGGCCTGTGTCAGAACCTTTCAATATCTGGAGATTCATCTTCCTCAGTTTATTCTTTGGTCATACATATATGTTAGGTAAGAGGATCAGCAGAGGAAGATGTGAAGGTCCATCAGCCTTCCTCCACCACCGATAAGAGCAATGTTATAACATTCAGATTTGCTTCTTGATAAAATTAAACATAGAGTGAGGAGACTATTTTATTTTCTGGAATGCAGTATACAAAATTGGTCATATCAATGTCTAAATCACGGTAATATAATAATTTGTGTTTTCTAATAGTCTAATATTTTATTAATTTTAATAGCTGTTTTATCACGAGCAGATGTTGAAAAGTTACAACTATGGCTGTGTATATTCTGGAACACTCAGTTTATATTGAAATTCATTAAATGGGCCCTGATATTTAGTTTACAGAGTCACCCAACAAACTTGTTCATGATTGGGAAATGTCAGGAGAGGCAGCATGATCCAGTGGACAGAGCACACTGGTCTAGAAGGCAGGAGATCAGGATTCTATTCTTGGCTCTACTGCTGACTTTCTCTGTGAATCTAAGCAAGTTACTTCACTTCTCTGTCCCTTTGTTTCCTCTCCCACCTACTGTCTGTCTTGTTAGTTTAGATTGTAAGCTCTTCAGAGCAGGGACTGCCTCCTACTATGTGTTTGTACAGCACCTAGCACAATGGGGCTCAATCTGAGTTGGGTAGATGCTACTGTAAAACAAATAGTAACCATTAGTAACATAAATCCTTTGTTGGAATTATACCACTTGGGGATTCCTCTAAGCAAGGTGAATCTCCAACTGGCTATTTAAGTCTTGGCATAGTGCAAAGAGGATGGAACAGAGCACATTTGGCCAATTTGCTTTTTAATGGCAATTAGTGTACCTAGTGATGTTAGGCCTGTTGGAGTTCCTCACAGTCCTCTACATTTAACTAACCTGAACATTTTAGGTTGTAAACAAGTTTTAGTGTTTCACTATTCTATAAAGGAAAACAAGGATTAGCAAACATTTTCTGGAGCTGAGAAACATGTCATTGTACGGACTCTAAGAGGTCAGTATTTATTATTGATACCGGGCAAAATCACATCAGTATCTGCTCTTAAGTAATTAAACAAGCAAGAGAGTTCCATGTTCCATGTTGCATCATGTGGCCATGTTTGCAATTCTAGGGGGTATCCCGGTTAGGCTGTTGGTGTTCAGAGACCACTGCTTATTATGTTGAGCAGTATTGTCTTATTGCTTCCTTGCACTCCCCTGCCTGTGTCCCTCTGTTGTCTTGTCTTATACTTAGGGCTTGTCTACACTGCAAATTTCTCGCTCAGGGGTGTGAAAAAACACCCCCCTGAGTGCAGCAAGTTTCAGCGTTGTAAAGCACCAGTGTAGACAATGCACCAGTGCTGGGAGCTGTGCCCCTCGTGGAAGTGATTCTGCCGCGACCACACAAGCCATGTTAAAGCGCTGCCGCGGCAGTGGTTTAGTGTTGCCAGTGTAGACTAGCCCTTAGATTGTAAGCTCCTTGGGGTTGGGGATCATCCTTATATTCTGTTTGCACAGCGCCTACCACAGTCCATGACTACAGCTACTAGGTGCTATAGTAATACACATAAATAATAATACAAAAAGAGACAAGGTGGGTGAAATATCTATCACTTATTGGACTAATGTCTGTTGGTGAAAGAGACAAGCTTTTGAGTTCTACAGAGCTCTTCTTCAGGTTGTCATTTTCTTCTGATGACCTGAAGAAGAGCTCTGTGGAGCTTGAAAGCTGTCCAACAGACGTTAGTCCAAGAAAAGATATTACCTCTCCCACCTTGTGTGTCTCGTATCTTGGGACCAATACAGCTACATAACACTGTAATCAATAATAAAAAAAAAGTCACTTAAATGAATGGTCTTCAGAGGCCATGGATGTAAAAGGAAATCTTGGTATATAGGTAGGCTAGTTAAGCAATATATCAGAGCAGCAAAAGATGGGTATAATAAACATGGGGGAAACAAGAGTTAGATCTCTTTGCATAAGGAGAAAATCCTTATGACTAAGGCCTTCAAGGAATAGGAACCAAAGTTCATGGATAGTAGCTACACTGTCACATGCTTAGTAGAATAAGCACTTCCTTCCTTTGCTGACAAGAATGCTTCACAGTATAAGGATTGGGAGAACATTAGTTCTCACTGATCCAAACTGAAATAATTCATTTTTGGAGGAAGTGGTCCTTTCAGTAACTAGGTTTGAGAATTACAGCATTTCAACTGCCCCAGTCCTGCTCTAGGAAGGACACAACGCCCTGTAGCTGGAATTCATAGACATGCTTTCTCTCAAAAAATGAATCCACAAATAGGAATTTATATGTTAGGCATTTATAGGAATGCTTTTCTGCACTAGAATTTGTGCACTAAAGTGATTATTCTCAACTGCAAAGTTTAATTTGTCTATTCACTACATATAAGAAAAATCAGGAATCATATTATTTGCAAGTGACTGATTTCTGAGAAGTATATGTAATGTGTTTTTTATAATGTTTGTGTGAATGATTTTATTTTCCATCTTTATAAGTCATGCAAGCAGAAGTGGACTAAGACAGGAATAGGAACGACGAGAAAGCATATAGGCTGTTTGTATCACTTCAAAAATACCAGATGTATCAAATAGCCTATAACTGGAATTATAAATATACTTCTTAATATTTTAGAACTATATCTAACATTGTCTTATGCAGAAGGTGCAGCACTTTAGTTAAAAATAAAGTAATCTTAATTGTAGATGGAGGTTAGTTGCCTTAATTTCTGAATAATTGAACTGGCATTCTTGTTGATCAGTATGTTCAGTAAATAGATCTTTTTATTATGTAGTTTAGTTCTCTTAGGCCTGTTATTATAGTAGCCTTATTCATTTTTTATAATAATCTCACACTCTGTGGGAGAGAGCATGAATTTTATTAGTAAATATTAAGTAATCTGTTTAATGAAGTAAAGAATAGGAGTGATAAAGACAGTAGACAAGCATTATTCGTGGACAGCAAAATCATAAGTGCCTAATTTTTTCAAAATTGTATGTTGTGCATCTGATGGTCATGTATGCATTGTACTGTATCTTATAGTTTGTAGTTTTAAATCTGCAAATGTAACCTTCATACTTCTAATTTTCTGATATGTTTTCAAGTTTAAATATTAATTTGTAACTTTATGGTTACGTTTCTGGTGGTGGAGTACAGAAAATCTTAATGCAGTAAATGTGCCCTAAACATTCAGTAGGATAACTGTACTTAAGAAAAAAAAATTAAAAACCCTTTGTATAAGTGTCTGTAAATGGAGATTTTTTTCAACGGTTTCATATTTTATATTTGGCCTTGCATATTCATTAACATGTAGTAGAAAATTCAAAACGTATTTAAAACCATTCTTTCCTAAATGTTAATTAAAAGATTAATGCTTATTCCATAGAGACAACTGTAACTTAAGCAGCATTGAGCAATAATACACTTCACCACAAAGGGGCACAAGAATTCAGTATTATACAGGGACTGTTTTTTCAGATCTAGTTCTTTGATATACTCTTTTGAAACAAGTGATTATCCCTAACTTTTTTTCCCCTTCATGCAAGATGTTTGTTTTGGCTAGGATTCTCAAATTTCCTGCAGTGAAGCAACAAGGTATATTTGTAAATGGGAGTACAACTCTGTTTTGCATCTACCTGCTTAGCTATGAATATTTGCTAAATAGTCTAAAAAGGGGTGACTTTTGTAGCACTGTTAACATATAAGCTTGACACGTCCTTATTAAGGACATGAAAATAGTGATTGATATTCAGTTTTTCCTACGGTTTGGATTTTTTTTTTTTTGAAGCAGATCCATTAGGCCTTGTACCTTTATCTATTTTCTCTTGTATATATTGACCTATTGACCATTAATAATTGTAATATATATGCCCAATTTCAGTGACAGACTATACAAAACAGATTTTCACATCTTTTAACTGTGATCACACACCAGCGCAGAGTTCATACTTTAAACTTTTACTATTTTTTTGTAATGTAAGAGAGAAATTTTTTTGACTGATATATAGTAGGAAATGTTAACACTTTTCAATGGCTGTATTTGTCTTCTTGCCAACGCCCAAGTTTCAGATACAAAATGGCCTAGGTAGGTCAACTGCAGATAGATAAACCAAGAGATGCATTAAACTATAATGGAAGTATATTTGGCTCCCAGAATAAAAGCTTACACCTTCAATGAGCATTTGTAGTTAAGAGAAATGGTTATATGTCCCAATTGTTAATAGAGGAAGTACATGTAACTATATCATAGTTAGCTAGTTATAATAATTACATAATTATGCTGTAGAAACAAACATGTAGAGATAAAAATATGCATTGTAAGCCTTGTAAACTAAATGTACCAAAATGGCTAATGGCCCTAAATATTTTGTTTTTAAAAGTGCAAAGGTTTTGTAGTATGCACTATATCTATTTCTATATATCTATATATAGTATTACCAGCTACACAACAACATAATCAGCATACACAATAACCCCAAACATCATTCTGAAGCCTTGAATATCTGATGAGTCAGTGTGAAATGATGGAAACAGGTACACACATGATTACTTGTAGTTTAGAATATAACCAGGTTCAATGATCACTGGGATTCATGGTCTGTCACCTAACAACTTCCACATGTAATCTGAGGTTTCACCAGCATTTCACCAGCAAAGTGAACAGAGGTGATGTGTAACTATTCATAGAAGTGGGGGGGGGGCACAATTTTTAAAGGTTCTGGTGTGAACCCTGGCAGTAGAAGCGATGCACGGGGAGGAGCACACCATATGGCCTCGTGGGCTGCAGCCGTGTAGTCACTCACTGCACCTTCTTTAGTGCAATGCAGAGCAGCTTCCTAGCACCATCCAGCTCAGAGCCAGCTCCTGGCCAGCCCCACCTTTGGCCATAGGCTCCCGGTCCTGCCTGGATTTTGGCCGCAGGATCCCAGACCCCCGGGCTCCATTCCTGGCTCCTTGATGGACTCTGTGAGCTTGGACAAGGCAGCTGGGCCCAGTTCTTAGGACTGCAGGTGCAGCCCCTGCACAGATGCATGCCCGCACCCCTCTGTATAATGGGGGAGACCTGCCTTGCTCCCAGCGGTGCACTGTGGTTTATAAAGTGTTTTGAGACTCTCGGAGAGATACTGCTGGAGCAGGGCAAGCTAATTGCTGTGCCCTGTGAGCCAGCCTCTGAGGCCATCCATGCTGCACTGAGACCTTCCAGATTTCTGCCAGCCTAGGGGTAGCTCTGGACACCCTTCATTCCTGAGGCAGTGCCCCTCCATCCATTCCCCACCTTCGGCAGGTAGCTCAGGCTATCCAGTGCAGGCTGAGCTCCTGTGCCCTGTCTGTACCCGTCAGCTCTGCATTCAGGGGCACATGCAGGAGGCCGCCCTATCTGGCTGCTGTTGTCTGCGGAAGGGCAGGTGATGGCAGGAGGCACCTCAACCCCAGGATGGCATTGGTGCCACTGGCAGGGAAAGGAAGGAGCCAAGCTGCACTGGACCCTTCACCGTACTCTCCCTGGGCTGGGGTTCGGTGTCGTCTCCTCCTCTTCCTCCTCTCTGCCAGATCCTCTCTGAGGCTCATGAGGGTCCCAGTGCAGCCTCCTTAACACCTTCCTGCCTGCACTTCAGCCTGGGAACAGGAGGTGACTGGGCTATGTCAGGGTCCAGCAGCAGCCTGTGTCAGTGGCCAGCAGTGCTGTCTGGGCAGGAAGGGACGGGACTGCTTCCAGCTGCAGGGGAGGAAGTGGGAAGGGGTAAGCTCTGCAAAGACACGGGCCGGGGCAGCTCCTGGGCAAGGCAAAGGGAATGATGGGGGCTGCCCTCACTAGATGGTTCTGAGCAGAGGCAATGTGTAACTGTTATAGTGGGGAAGGGGGGGAACAATTTAAAGATTCTGGTGTGAGCCCTGGCAGATATCGGGGGGGGGAGAGGAGGGAACACGTGACCCCGTGGGACCCCACCACGCATCGCCTCTGAAAGTGAATATGGTGTTGCCTACAAAGTATTCTGTGAGAAAACAGACTATGATATTCAAATTAGATCATATTATAAATGGACATTATGTAATATAACTACTTCTTAAAAGATCTTTTTCATGAAACCTAGGCTGAATAGTGCCATATTATTGAACCGTTTGAGATCTCATTCAGTTATATGCAAGGTTAAAACACTAAATCACTGGAGACATTCTACTTAAATCACAAATAAAATTTGTAAACGTGAAATAGTATGATATGAAATGTCATTTTCGCTACTAAATACTAGAGGTACTGAAATCTTAATTTTGATACAAAGCTGGACAGAAAAATCAGAAATATTTAAAATCAGTTACAATGTTTTATATTTTGGGTAATAGCTTTTATACAACAAGATAATTAAATAAGAAAATTCCAAATATTTTAATTAATTTGAGCACAGCATGGTCTGATAATGCACTCTGTGTTTTGTTAGACTTTACTGATGATGCATAATAGGGAAGTTATTACAGTTGCATGTGATAGAACCTAAGTTCCCTCTAGGCTGCGCAGCAGGCTATCAAGGGCTGCGCAGGTGGGGAGAGGTGCCTCTCCCCCAGCCCCAGAGCAGTCGCGGCCGGGGAAAGGCGCCTCTCCACTGGCCCCAGCCCCAGAGCTGCTGTGTCCGGGGACAGGCTCCTCTCCCCCGGCCCCGCACCGGAGCTGCCGCGGCCAGGTAGAGGTGTTCTTCCCCGGGCTGCTGTGGTGAGAGAGGGCTGTTGGGAGTCCTCTCTCCCCACCGCAGCCCCAGGGCAGCCTGCACCCCAAGCCACTCATCCCCCCCAGAGCCCGCAATCCCAGCTGGAGCCCTCAGTCCTTGCACCCCAACCCTCTGCCCCAGTCCTGAGCCCCCTCCTGCATCCTGACCCCCTCATCCCTGGCCCCACCCCAGAGCCCTCACCCCCCCGCACCTCATCCCTTTGCCCCAGCCCTAAGCCCCCTTCTGCATTCTGACCCCCTCATCCCTGGCCCCCCCCAAACCCCTCATCCTCGGCTCCACCCCAGAGCCCGCACCCCCAGCCAGAGCCCTCACCCCCTGCACCCTTCCATACTCTGAACCCCTCGGCCCCACCGCGCCACACATCACCTCCATATTGGTGCACATAACAAAATTCATTCCGCACATAGATGTAAAAAATTAGAGGGAACATTGGATAGAACTTGTTTATACCTTGTTATAAACCTAGGAAACGACAATAGATAAAAACTACATCAAAAGAACATTGTTTAGGTTAAAAAATCATGCACTCAAAAGTTAGGAAATGCCAGAATTTAGGTTGCCAGTGTCATTTTGCCGGTGTGTGTGTGTTTGCATTATGATACAAGCTTTAATTACATGATCACATGCTGTTTTTTCCATGAGACCCTGACCTGATTCAGTATATAGGATGAATAGTGCACAGAGAATAAATCAGGATTGTATGGAGCATGAAGCTGCTTTTAGGATCCCTGCTTTATTTGCTCTAGAAGTTGGAATATGTGTAGAGAAAAGGGTAGGGGGATGGCAGGAAGTGAGAATGGTCTTGTGGGTAAGGCAGGGGAATGCCACAGTCCTATGCCTCTCTCTCCCACCATCTTCCTATCTGGTGCAGAGCGACTCTTTTAAACTTAAATGTTGTTGGTGGCCTCTAATTGCATATTCCTTACTTTCTGGATGCCTGACTTGAAACATCTGGGGTTGGGTAATGTAACCATGTTGAGCACTGAAAAGAATAAGTGTAGTCAATTGGAGCTGTAGATGCTGAAAACTTCTGTCAATAAGGCACTGTGGGGTGAAGGAATGAGCCCAGGATTAGTATTTATGAGATCCTGAGTTCTAATCCTGGCTCTGCCACTGACTCACTGCATGTCCTCAGACAAGTCTTGGTCTCAGTTTCCTCATCGGTAAAATGGGGATAATAATGCTCTCATCTCACAGCAGAGATAAATCCATTAATGTTTGTGAAGCATTCAGATACTATGATGATAAGCGCTCTAAAAAAAGGCCAGGAAAAAATGGATAATTCTGTATTCAGTACAGGATTTGGATGGTGTGTAGTAAATAAGGCGAGGGACGCTAACTGAATGATGAAGAGATAACATTCTTTTAATGTAGTTTTTATGTATGTAACATTTGAGTTTGCTGACTGCATGAAATCTTCAGTGTTTCCAGACACTACCTTTAAAAGAGATGCTAGTTGGTAATAAAACTGATGCATGTGACTATTGTCTATGCCTGTGGGGGATTGTGGTTTTTGGAGTCATGAAACATAGTTGTAGCTAACTTCCAAAAAAACTGGCTGTTTTCTATGATACATGATATAAACTGCTGCTTACTTGTTCCTTCTTTATGACCAAAAAAAAAAGACACCTTTTTTCTAGTGTAATTAATTTTGAAGCATTATTTAAATGCAAGTTCTATTTTCTTTGTTTCAAGCATTAGCATTACAAGTGGTTTTACACTGCAGAACTGAAGTATCTGAGGACACTGTCAATCCATTGGTTAGCAGCTTAGGCAGAACATTCTGAGGTTAATCTTTCGAAAACAGTACTGGAGGTGAGCCTATTAATACAGATCCTTGTCACCAGCTTGGCATATGGATGTATCCTCTACCAATTGGGTGTACGTTCTCTGTATTAAGTATGGTATTAGAAACGCAGTGGTGTCAACAACATTGAATACAAGTACACTGTTTACATAATTTTAACATTAGGATTTAATGTAACAAAACCAGAAAGTTCTTAAATAAGTTGTTTCATATTTTACTCATTGTGTTGGGCCTTAATTCTTTTTAGAAATTGTAGAAGAAAAGGAAAACAAAATGTGTCTAGAACACCTTAGAAAGCAAATTGCTTGCCAATAGAACAGGGAAGGAAGCATGCAGGTAAAACAATATTTAGGCTTTTTATTTTTGCACATAATTCATACTTAGTCATTTGGTGTCATTAAAAATCCACACGTGTCTGAAAGGCACCTTCTGATCCATCACACTCCACTAAGTAAATAATCATTTAGGATGTAGGTAGCCTCATGACATTCATTTGATCATTAGCTGGTAGCTTTTCCAAAATGTGGTGGTGGCATTTTTAATTTACTCCTTTCTGCCTGCCCCCAAAATACCTAAAGAGATTAGAGCTGACATGAACTGACCTAATTTGTTAAATTGTTTTTTTCTTTGCAAATATTGTGCAATATTAAACAAATAGTGTGGCTATGTCCTTAAAAGTGTTTTTTGCTGCTAGTACATTACCTCTAGACATTACTTTCTACCTTTTTAATGCTGAGTATTTAAAAAAGGAAGACTGGATATAACAATCTCAAGCCCAAATGACCTAATGATTTAACCATGGTTTGTTCTTTTGGTCTCTTGACAGGTCAGTTTTCCTGTGGAAATAAGCACTGTGATGAGAAAGAAGCACTGAAAAGCTGGGAGGTGAATTTTGGGTACATGGAATATGGTGAAAAGAGGAATGCGCTTGTGAAATTGAGTAAGTCAGCCCCTTCCTATGGTTGGGCTTCAAGCTTATGTAAATACAAATGAAGACTAATATCTTACTATTTAATGATATAATGAAAAACCTAGAAATGGTAGTCATGCTTAGGACAGTAGGCAAGGGGGAAAATAAGTTGTTCATGATACTTTTGGTTGGACTAGTTACAAATATTATAATAATGGCTGTGCTTTAGGGAAATCTCTCTCTTTCCATCAGTACAACCTGTGATTGCTTTATTGTCTGAACACTTCTTGCTCCCTAGTTTTTAATGCTATAGATTGTTCTAGTGGTATTGTTGTAACACAGCTTCTTCATTTGTTTTTTTAAATAGGAAGACTGAACGGCATACATGAAGTTTCAGCACAGCTCATGCTAACCAATTCTGTGGTTAAATAGCCTTTAGGGCTGTCAAACACCTTTTTCAAGAATTAAATTCACTTAATTTTATTTTTAATACTGACATTTTTTAATGTTAATATTAGTATACCTAATTTCCTTCTTGGACAAGGTTACTGGGCTAGTGGAGGCAGGGGAAACAGTAGATGTTGTATATCATGATTTTAGTAAGGTTTTTGACACAGTCCCACATGACATTCTCATAAGCAAACTGGGCAAATGTGGTCTTGATGTAATTACCATAAGGTGGATGCACTACTGGTTGAAAGAATATACTCAAAAAAGTAGTTATCAGTGGTTCGCTGTCAAACTGGGAGGGGCTATCTAGTGGGGTTCTGCAGGGTCAGTCCTGGAACCGGTACTATTCAATATTTTCATTAATGACTTGGATAATGGAGTGGAGAGTATGCTTATAAAATTTGCAAATGATACAAAGATGAGGCTTGTGTGCACTTTGGAGGACAAGATTAGAATTCAAAACTACCTTGACAAATTGGAGAATTGGTCTGAAATCAACCAGATGAAATTCATTAAAGACATGTGCAAACTAAAACACTTGGCAAGAAAAAATCAAATGCACAACGATAAAATGGGGAATAATTGGCTATGCGGTAGTACTGCTGAAAAGGATCTGGGAGTTATAGTGGACCACAAATTGAATGAGCTAAAAATGTGATGCAGTTTCAAAAAGGGGATAATATCTTTCTGGGGTCTATTAACAGGAGCGTTGTATGTAAGACATGGGAGGTAGTTTTGCTGCTCTATTCAGCACTGGTGAGGCCTCGGCTGGAGTACTGTATCCAGTTCTGGGCACCACACTTTAGGAAAGATGTGGACAAATCAGAAAGAGTCCACAGGAGAGCAAGTTTAGAAACTGTGACCTAAGAGGAAAAGTTAAAAAGACTTGGCATGTTTAGTCTTGAGAAAAGAATACTGAAGGGGGATCTTTTAAGTCTTTAGATATGTTAAGGGCTCTTATAAAGAGGACTGTGATCAATTGTTCTCCATATATGCTGAAGGTAGGACAAGAAACAGTGCAGCAAGGGAAATTTAGGTTAGATATTAGGAAAAACTTTGTAACTAGAAGGGTAGATAAGCTCTAGAATGGGCTTCCAAGGGAGGTTGTGGAATCAGCATCATTGGAGGTTTTAAAGAACAAGTTGGACAACTACCTCTCAGGGTTGGTCTATGGCCTCTCAAAGTCCCTTCCAGCCCATTTCTATGATTCTGTGATTTTTCCCAGAAAATCTTTAACTGCACTAAGGATAATTCCCATGCCACTAATTCTCATCTATTAAGTCTGATCTTACTGAATATGTGTGCATAACAGTATATGGATACGTACAATAAATAATTAAGCTTTTTGTTGTAAATAGCGTGAGAGAAAGGGGTGGGTTTTTTTTAATCTTTCTTTTCTTGACTATGGGTCCATCTATACAATAATACTTGCTCTGTGGTGAGGCCTTAGTAGTGTGTATGTTTCTTTTAATATGGTCATAATGTGGTTTGATCCTGCCCACAAAAGCAAACCCAAATCATGATCCCCAGAAACAATAAATGCTACTTATTTTTTGTGAACAGTAGTCAATGCTGAGTCTCCCATCTTCCTTCAAGGTGATTCGATACTTTGGAATCATACTGACAGTTGTATCACATACTATTTTTCCTTTTTTTGAACTCTGGTTATAGCTACATTGGAATTTTTCTGTTGTATTAAAAATTAGTGAAATTGAAAGAAATTTATAAAGATAGGGATAACAATGTTGATAATAATTATTAAGTATTTCTACTGAATATGACATTTGTATGTTCAAATTGTCTTTGTCTTCCCCCCCCCCAGGACTGTGTCCACAATGTTCCTGCAAATTAAATTTTCATCACAGGTAATGGAGCCTTTTGAAAAGTTCAGATTAAATAATAAATCTATTACGATTAAATTTATAAGAAAGCTTGGAAGAATGCTGCAAAAATTACTATAACTTTTGTTTATACTGACTTGTCATTTTAATGAAATTGATACTCTAGCATTGCTAATTATATATTTTTGTGCTAATGAAATTCATAATAAAAGTTGCAACTCAAATTGTAATATTTCTTTTCATTTGCTCATACTTATCTCAAAATTTGCCTTTTAGGCTGAACTTTCCATGCTAGATTTTAGCCCAAAGATTAGTTTTTGGGAAGCTTATGCAAAATCTGCCTAGTGATTTTTTGACTTAGGCAAGCAGGAAAAATGTTTATGCTTTTCCTATTTAAAAAAATTGTTATTGGGGGTGGGAGTGGAGCTGCAGCTGGGCCACAGTGGGGCCCGGCAGTCGGGCCTGTAGGTGAGTGCGGCTCTGCTCCCGCTCACACCCCCAGCCTCAGCCCTGGGCCGGGAATGGAGCTGCAGCCAGGAGCTGAGGCTGGGGGTGGGGGCGAGGGCAGGGCCAGGAGCATAGCTGAGGTGCAGCCGGGTTGCAGTGGGGGCTGGGGCCTGGGCCGCGGTGGGGGCTGGCAGCCAAGCCCCTGGCTGGGTGCAAGGCTGTGCTGAGGGCCGGCAGACAGGCCCCCGGCTAGGCCCCCGGTGAGGAGCCGCATTAAGGCTGGGAGCCAGGGCCATGGATGTGGGCAGGGTCGGAGCAGAGCTGGGGGTGAGGCAGGGTGGCGGAGCTGGGTGGCACTCCCTCCTCGGCCCAGGCCCCCCCCCCCCGAATGTTCCTCTACACCCCCCTAGGGGGGCACGCCCCACAGTTGGGGGACCTCTGGTCTATGGGATTGGTGCATTCTTCATGCGGTCTATCCAGTGGCCCTTCATTTAGCAGGGGAGAGCAATGTGTTGGCAGATCATCTCAGCAGAGACCATTTTCAGATGTATGTGAGGTCTCTGAAGGACCAGGTAGATTTTCTCCAGCTGGGGTCAGCCCAGTACAGACCTGTTTGTGATCAGGTTCAACAAAAAGTGTCATCTTCTATTTTGTTCCAGAGCAGGAAAGGAGAGTCAGTCTATCTCGGATGATTTTTTTTGGGAGAGGACCTTCTGTATACTTCCATTTTCATTAATTCAGAAGGTGGTGAGAAAGATAAAACAGGTCAGGGCAAAGGTGATCTCAATTGCGCCAGCTTGACTGAGAGAGCAGTGGTACATGGACCTGCGTCAGCTGTTAGAGGGAGACCGCAAACTGCTTCCCTTGTCCCCAGATCTGTTGCTGCAGCAGCATGGCAGGATTCTTTATCCTGATCCTCAGTCTCTCCATTCCTGGGCACTTGGGATTTGATGAATGTAGAACAATCTTGTTCCTTGTTGGTTCAAAATGTATTACTTAATTCTAGAAAGCAAGTAGTGAAAGCAAAGTTATTATTTGAAATGAGTTAGATTTGTTTTTTGGTTGCAAGGCAAATCTGTCTCACCAGTTACAGCTTGTATTCTGGGTGTATTGGAGTATTTGATGTATTTAAAGTCTGGGTGATTATCTAATTCTTCTTTAAGAGTTCATTTGGTGGCTCTTTCATTTTATCATGTTTTGGTCAATGGTAGATCATCATTTGTGCATGGTATGAAGGGGTTTTCCAACTTGTATCCTCTTTGAGAGATCTGCTGTCACCATGGGATCTTAATTTGGTTTTATCTATGCTTACGAAGCTGCCTTTTGAACCCTTGGCAGAGTGTTCTTTCTTTCTTTTTTTTAATCTCTTAAACTGTGTTTATTGTTGCTATAACGTCATTCAGAAGAAAGAGTGAATTACATGCCTTGATAGCAGGGTTTTCATAAAGAAAGGTGGTTCTTATGCCTGATCCTAGGTTTTTACTGAAAATAATATCTGAGTTTCAAATCAATCAGATAATTAATTTACCAGTATATTTTTCAAAGCCACATGCTAATAAAGGAGAATCTGTGTAACATACTTTAGATGCTAGAAGAGTTTTAACTAGGGCTGTCAAGTGATTAAAAAATTAATCCCGATTAATTGCATGATTAAAAAAATTAATCCTGATTAATCATGCTGTTAATAATAGAATACTATTTATTTAAATAATATTGGATGTTTTCTACGTTTTCAAATATATTGATTTCAATAACAACACAGAATACAAAGTGTACAGTGCTCACTTTATTTTTTTATTACAAATATTTGCACTATAAAAAACAAAAGAAATATTATTTTTCAATTCACCTAATACAAGTACTGTGGTGCAGTCTCTTTGTCATGAAAGTTCAATTTACAAATGTAGAATTATGTACAAAAAACCCCTCCATTCAAAAATTAAAAAAATGTAAAACTTTAGAGCCTACAATTCCACTCAGTCCTACTTCTTTTTCAGCCAATCACTCAGACAAACAAGTTTGTTTACATTTGCAGAAAATAATGCTGCCTGCTTCTTGTTTACAATGTCACCTGAAAGTGAGAACAGGCGTTTGCATGGCACTGTTGTAGCCGGAGTTGCAAGATATTTACATGCTAGATGCACTAAAGATTCATATGTCCCTTCATGCTTCAACCACCATTCCAGAGGACATGTGTCCATGCTGATGACAGCTTCGGCTGTGCGGAAGTGATGCAGTGCAGACTGATGCAAGTTCATTTTCATCATCTGAGTCAGATGCCACCAGCAGAAGGTTGATTTTATTTTTTGGTGGTTCAGGTTCTGTAGTTTCCACGTCAGAGTGTTGCTCTTTTAAGACTTCTGAAAGCATGCTCCACTTCTCATCCGTCTCTTGGAAGGCACTTCAGATTCTTAAATCTTGGGTCGAGGGCTGTAGCTATCTTTAGAAATTTCACACTGGTACCTTCTTTGCGTTTTGTCAAATTTGCAGTGAAAGTGTTCTTAAAATGAACAACGTGTGCTTGGTCATCATCCGAGACTTTCTATAACATGAAATATATTGCAGAATGTGGGTAAAACTGAGCAGTAGACATACAATTCTCCCCCAAGGAGTTCAGTCACAAATTTAATTCACGTATTTTTTTTTAACAAGCGTCATCTGCATGGAAGCATGTCCTCTGGAATGATGGCTGAAGCATGAAGAGGCATATGAATCTTTAGTGCATCTGGCATGTAAATATTTTGCAATGTCAGCTACAACTGTGCCATGCGAACGCTTGTTCTCACTTTCAGGTGACACTGTAAACAAGAAGTGGGCAGCATTATCTTCTGCAAATGTAACCAAACTTGTTTCTCTTTGCGATTGGCTGAATGAGAAGTAGGACTGAGTGGACTTGTAGGCTCTAAAGTTTTGCATTTTTTTTGTTTGTGAGTGCAGTTATGTAACAAAATAAACTACATTTGTAAATTCAACTTTCATTACAGAGATTGCACTACAGTACTTGTATGAAGTGAATTGAAAAATATTACTTTTGTTTATAATTTTTAAGTGCAAATATTTGTAAGCAAAAATAATATAAAGTGAGCACTGTACACTTTGTATTCTGTGTTGTAATTGAAATCAATATATTTGAAAATGTAGAAAAACCTCACAAATATTTAATAAATTTCAGTTGGTATTCTATTGTTTAACAGTGCGATTAATCACGATTAATTTTGTTAATCACAATTAATTTTTTTGAGTTAATCGCGTGAGTTAACTGCAATTAATTGGCAGCCCTAGTTTTAACATATTATTTAAATAAACTAAAGATTTTTGAAAGTCTTTTAGGTTATTTGTTTTGTATGCTAATAATCATATGGGTTTTAGTGTATCTGCTATTTCCAAACGGATTAAATAATGTATCTTTGAATGTGACAAATTAGCAGCAGTGCCTGTGCCTACTGTTGTGAGATTTCTTTCTGCTAGGGCAGTGGCAGCATCTTTTGCTTGTCTTCAACGTTTCCCTGTTGTGGAAATCTGTAAGGCTCCTACTTGGAAGTCAGACCATATGACTAGTAAACATTATGCTTTGTATTTGACTTCAAGAGCAGATGCTAGATTAGATGGAATAGTGCCTCAATCATTGTTTAATTAGGACTCTGTCCCCTTCTCCTGAGTTTTCAGCACTGCTTGCCAGACTACCCTTAAGTGGCAATATGCAGAACCACTCAAAGAAGAAATGAAGGTTACTTGTAACTGGAATTCTTGAGATGACTCTATATGTTCACTCATCCCGGCCACCTTCCCCTGTTTCTCAGAGTCCTATCTTGGTTTCTCTCAGTTGTGGTAGAAGGAACTGAGGCAGGAGAGGGCTCAACGCCCCCTTATATAGTGTTGCCCTTAATCAGTGTTTGAAGATGCTGAGGGAAGGGGTAGGAGGGGGCGCACATGGTCTCTAATGGGCACTAGAAGAAGGTTCTACCATTAGGATGCACTGGTCGGTGCATTACCCATAAGTGTGAATATACAATCATTGCAAAGAACTCCATGTATAAGTAACCAACCTTCATTTTAGCATTTCCTGCCTTTTTGTGTTCAGATGTACAGCCTTAAGGTAACAGTAATATTTTTTGCATTAGACATACATTTTAAATGTTTAATCTGTAATAAACAAATGTTGGAAGTAGTATATCTTTTGACTGGGCTTGATTTCTGATATGTTTTCTGTTGCTTGAAGAGTACATTTGCAGAACTTATGCATTCATTTTTTATTATAAAGGAGGAGAGAAGTCAAACCAAACAAGAAAAGACAGAGAACAGAACGAAACTCTGAAGACCCCAAAAGTAAGAAGTCAAGGTTATCTCATTCAGAAAAACACAGATCTAAGAGAAATAAACAGAAAGGTAAAATAAGTTTTTAAACTGTCTCTATTTTTAAATATTAAATACAAATATTGAATGTTTAACCCTATCAAAGTGAGAGATACATTTATGTTTCTGGATTTCAATGGCTCACTAACTGGATTGTCAAGGGAAAGAGAAAGGGGATGAATTTCTAATGATTCATAGACAGGAAGAGCCTCCAGAGTAATATACTATTTGAAGAAAGAATTGTCCAAACAAAGGGAAGCAGCATTCCAAAAAGAGTGCTGAAATGTTTGGTTCCCTGTGGCTCTGCGGTTGCAAGCCTTTTGGTAACCTAAGATAACCTTTTTGACATCACAGATACGGGGATAACATATGTTACCTCAAACTGATGACCTTATATTTTGTAGAAAAATAATCCCTTTTACTTAAATGTTTGCCTTATTTGTGTGTGTGTGTGTGTGTGTGTGTGTGTGTGTGTGTGTGTGTGTGTGTGTGTGTGTGTGTGTGTGTGTGTGTGTGTGTGTGTGTGTGTGATTTATTAGGTGGTAAGTGTACGCTTGTAAAACATGTTAAAATAGTGCATAAAACCAAAGTAAACTAAATGTTTTTAAATGGCTGTTTCTTTTCAGATCAAGTTTCCTCAGATGATTCAGATGATTTTGATAACGGTAAATTATTCAAAGGACTTCCTAAATTTTTGAACTGTATTACAAATTTTTGAATAGCTTGTATGCTATTTCCAATTGATTTGTCCTTGGTTTCAGTTCTATTCATCAGCAGTTTTGGTCTTCTGATACAATGTTTTGAAATATTGTTTATGAAATACTGTAGGAAGAGAAGCAAACATAGGATATATCAAACAAAAAAAAGATTGATTTAAATCAGTGATTCTCAACCAAGGGTACGTGTACCTCTGGGGGTACACAAAGGTCTTCTGGGGGGTACATCAACTCATCTAGACATTTGTCTAGTTTTACAACAGGCTACAGAAAAAGTACTAGCGAAGTCTGTACAAACTAAAATTTCATACAGATAATGACTTGTTTATGCTACTCTATATACTATACACTTAAATGTAAGTACAATATTTATGTTCCAATTGATTTATTTTATCATTATATGGTAAAAATAAGAAAGTAAGGAATTTTTCAGTAATAGCGTGTTGTGACACTTTCGTATTTTTGTCTGATTTTGTAAGCAAGTAGTTTTTAAGTGAGGTGAAACTTGGATGTACGCAAAACAGATCAGATTCCTGAAAGGGGTACAGTAGTCTGGAAAGATTGAGAGCCACTGATTTAAATGCATAGGAAGGATAGGTGAAGGATACTTGGCAGGAATCCTTTTCAAGTTTATGGAAGGAAGAAAAATTATGGAATCTAGGAAGGAGAAGATAATAGAAGAATAGTAATACTAGGAAAAATAGTTAAAGAATTGGGTCAAATTTGTGCAAAAGAAAGACTATAAGGGTGAAAACAAATATTACTCTGCTAATCACTGTAGGGGCGTGAGAGGTACGTGAGGTATGTATATATATATATATATAGATACACTATATAATAGTAAGTTATCTGTAACCTCAGAATAAATTATTAGAGAGCAGTGTGAGGGAGGTACCTTGCCCAGTATGCTCTAAACCAGGGGTAGGCAACCTATGGCACGGGTGCCGAAGGCGGCACGCGAGCTGATTTTCAGTGGCACTCACACTGCCCGGGTCCTGGCCACCGGTCCGGGGGACTCTGCATTTTAATTTAATTTTAAATGAAGCTTAAACATTTTAAAAACCTTATTTACTTTTCATACAACAATAGTTTAGTTATATATTATAGACTTATAGAAAGAAACCTTCTAAAAACCTTAAAATGTATTACTGGCATGCGAAACCTTAAATTAGAGTGAATAAATGAAGCCTCGGCACACCACTTCTGAAAGGTTGCCGACCCCTGCTCTAAACCAAAGTCCATTCCAGTTCCCACCCGCAGTACTTCCACCTGCTACAGTAAGGAGAGATCAGTGGCTGATCCTAGCAGTCCTAGTGGCTGCTTTGGCAATGGCATTCCCTGCTCCTCACTAATTCCACTCCCCATGCCTGTTTTATTATGGGGGCTCCTGCCTCTGGGCCTCCTACTTTCTTGTTGCAGAGTGTCTGGAAGAGACTGATAGTTATGTTATAATTCTGTTCCCCTACTCTGTGAGGATCTGTGTGCCAACATGGACCACGTGCAGCATTTCTTTGTTTAATTTTAGGAGCAAAGTGCTAATACTGCTGTTGATACAAGGATCAGTGTTCTGGAGCAGAGTCCAACAGATTAAGGCAGTAGAAGCACCATACCAAATCAATAGGGCTTTTAAAAACAAATGCTGTAATGTAACAATTTTAGTTGGCAAGCAGAAATGATTGTCAGATGCATTTGCCATAACTGTTACGTTTTGGGCAAAAGATGAGTTGATGATAAAGTTTCATTTCTGCGCAGTCTTGAAAGTCCTCTGTATAATAACCTATTTTAATTAATTGTAGAAAAAATGTGGAGGACAACCTTAAAAATTAAAGAATATCAGCTAATAATGAAAAACGTGTGCAGTCTACCAATATGGGACAATCTATCTTGAAAACTGGACCCTGAAAGCTGGATTGAACACTATTCTCTTATGTTTTTCATGTTTCTTTTTTAATAATAAATATTTCATTTTAAGCTAGAAAACAATAAATTTCTTTTATTGATTTTCCTTTTTAAGGTTGCACGTACCATGAGATATGTATTAGGGAGACAGCTGCACATTTATATGAAAAGCAATTTGCAAAAAAAATCCACCCCCCCCCCAATTTTTTCCCCCCTCACGTTTAAAGTTGTACTTTGACTCAGAGGCTTAGACTTGCCAATAGTGCCATGTAAAATTTTGGGGTGGGGAAATTGAAAATTAATTTTCTTAAGATGTTTTAATAATATTCAACAGACCCAGATGACAATGAAGAGCGAGATGTTCCTTCAGACGCTGACTTTTGGAAGGGTCCTCTACAGGAGACAGATGAAAAATCACGGTTAGTTCTGATACCACTAGCTTGTATATCTTGCAATAGTTATGCCTATTAAAAAATCATGTGGCTGTATGCATCTTTTCAGGATTTATTATGATTATTCCAACACTGAAAATCAATCCCAAATCTTCTTCCCTTCACCACACCCAAGTATATATCCTTAGAAGGAGAGGAAGTGTGTGAAACTTGGAGAAATCCTCCCCTCAAGCCAGGGAGCTGCTCCAGTCCTGCTACTGCAGCCTCAGAACTACAGTAGCCTCTGTTTTGCTTGCCATCCCCTCTGCTCCTACACCTCTATGGAAAGGAAGGTGACTCCACTTAGTCATTGATTCACTGGCTCTTCCTCTGCCCCAGCTGTTACCCTGGGCCTTTGCAGCACTGTGGAAGGACCTGCCACGGGCCTGGGCTCCATGATGTAATGGACATGCACACCCCTTGAGGGGATTCTTATGGCCATAATTAGCTCCTTTGCATTTTTTTCACCAGTAAATATGTTGGAATATTTGCACAATGGGAAGTAATTTGATTTCTGTTAAGAGAATACCTCCCATTTACTTGCTTTAAAACCAGTAACAAAATAAAATTGGGGATTTTTGCTTTAGATCCTTTAAAAAATAACACCTACATTGTACGCTACTTAAACAAAAAGCACCAATGACACAACTTATATTTTGAAGAGTGGGAAGAGAATTGCTTTGTAGCATAAATTTGCTGTGCGTGTATGTATCCAACCTTTCCCAAAATAGGAATTTATTTCTGATCCAGTGCTGGTCTTATTCCTCAGATGCTCTGCTACTCTTCGCTCATACAGGAAGAACTAAGGACCTGATTTCATTTCAAACAAACCATTCAAACTGTATTTGAATTTTTCTCAAATTTTTGGCCAAACTTTACTTGAAGTCAGTCTATTCTTGAAATACATTAGAGGAAATAACTACCTCCATGCAGGTCAGCTCACAAGGGGGTCAGTCATATCCTACCCCCACTCCATGGGGATAAAGACACACAAAGTAGCAGAACTGTCATAGTTCTCCTATGTGGTGAGGCAGTCATTGAGAAGCCATGCAAGGAGACACTACACCTACTACATACCATGGAGCAGTGCTCAGCAGCACCTTTCTCCATATCAGCTTGGAAGTATTGTAGTGAGGCAATCTGCCACTATGCAGATACAGAGCCCTGCTCAGATACAAAATCTATATCGTGCATATAAATCGGGTATCCGTGGAGCTGCAGGGCTTGATCAGGAAGTGCAGTGGCAAAAGCAGCAGCATGTCGGGCTGCCTCTTGCAGGAGCCAACACCCCATGCGGGAAGCTCCTCTAGCGTGGCTGTACTGCCTCCAGCCATGCCCACTGGGTGGGCACCAGGTTCACTGGCAGCTGTCCCGGGTCACGCTAGTGTGTGCAAGCAGCTCGCACACTCCTGGACAGGAGCCGCAGACCACTGCATGGAAGGGATTCCTTTCTGGGAGTGTACAAGCTGCTTGCACACAATAGTGCAACCAGGGACAGCTGCCAGTGAGGCTGGTGCCTGCCCCAGTGAGCGGTGCTGGGGGCGTTACAGCCACGCTGGAGGACCTGCCAGTGTGGGGCTCTGGCTCCTGTGAGCGGCAGCCCAACATGCTGCTGCTTTTGCTGCTGCAGTTCTCGGTAGAGCCCTGCAGCTCTGCGGATACCCGATTTATATCCACGGATATCCGCACCCACAGATATAGGTTTTGGATCAGCGCAGGGCTCTACAGATACATGGGAAAAGACACCTCCTTCCCACTACTACAGCTTCATGGGCTTTAGTAACAGCCAGAGAGTGATGGTGTCTGTCTGAGGCGATGTTACTTGTAAAAAACCCTATTTGCATACTTACTCAGCTAGAGATATTAATAGAAAAATGCCCTAAAAAGCTGCTGTTGGGCTTGCAGAGCCACAAACTCCAGGATACTTATTTCATTGGAAAAGATGAAAAACAAATCTAATCCTCCTTGATTCCCAAAGCCATTTAGTGCTAAGGCAGGAGAGGTGAGATTATAGACAATAGGTATAAAGAGAAATGTAGCAGATCTCCTGAAACCACAGACAGATAAACTGTGTCCTATTCCCTTATTTTTTTTAGAGATAGTTATCTGTAAATGTTGGATTATGATTGAGGGCAAGCATAACATAACTATTAGTTCTACTCACTCTAGAGAAAATAACCTTTGATCATTTATATGCTGTACACTCCCTAATATTTATTATAAGAGTAATGTCATGCCAAAATAATTTAATTATTAGGAGTATTTCCTAAATATCAAAACACTGTTTCAGTCAGTCAGAAAGAGGAGGAAATGGAAGAAAATAGAAATGTAGTGTACCTCATGTGTATGGCTTTAAACTTGTTCTTCTTATAACCAGAAATCTCACCAAACTTTTGTAGCAAAAGGAATAAAGACTGTGTGGCTACAGATAAAAAGCCCTACATCTGCTACTCACATATTTTAATATTATTATTTGATTTTTCTTACAGGGAGGAAGAGTTTGATGAGTATTTTCAAGACTTGTTTCTCTGAAACTCCATGTGGAAACCTAGATTAATTTCTTCTTGAATTGTCACGATTCATATCTGAATACCAAATCAGATTTAGGAATCTATATATTGTTTTTTCTATAAAAATTCCATTAAAGGCACTGCTCCTACAATTGACTGTCCATGGACACATACCCCTGCTTACATAGAGCATCACTGATTTCACTGGGACATGCCCATGTTTGTCAGTTGCAGGATTGGGGCATAAGCAGTTTCTCTTGGAAGATGATAGATACCCTGAACATTAATGAAGAATGACATATAACATACCTGTTTATAATTTATTTTCAGCTGAGTGCATTGTAAAGTACAAATCTAAAAAATTAATCTCAAAAGAGGGTGAGAAGAAGACATATCAGAATGGAGTTTACTGATAGAGCGCAGTGTTTTCACAGCGATCAGATACATGAAGTACTTGCTTCCATGCTGCGCTTTTTAGTTAATTGTTTTAAAGGCATATTCTAGTTGACTCCCTGTTCTGTATTTACCACTAAACTCTTTAATAAAATATATATATAGTTCTCTCTTAAATCTATTAAACTATGCAGCAAGTGTTTGTGGATTTAAATTCATCAGTCAACCAGTGTTTAAGACTCAAACATCTGTATGTGTAAATCTTTTTGAAATATTGATACCAAAGTTTCTGATTCTATAAAACTTACATTTTGCTTGGCCTAAGTAAATCTTTTCTTCCTAAAATTAATGATGTTTTCTTTATTTTTTTTATAAGCGTTAGTTCACTGTTACCCTCCTCAGTTTAAGTCTTTTATTTTAAATGTTGTTTGATTGACAGTCCCATGGTCACCCCACTAGTAGTTTGGGATGTTAGTTTCTCACCTTTGTTTTAATAAATAAGGTACTTGGTTTGCCTCTGGAAAACGTACATATGGTTTATGCATTATCTGTGGTTTCTGATCCCCTTAGCAGTGAATGAATGGTAATCCTACTTTAAAGTGTAATCCTGAGCATACAAAATAAGAACATATAATAAACATATAAAGACTTACTCTTTTTTTCCTATTCAAATTGCAGCATAACTTTAAATTCATTTTATTGTATGTTTCCAAAGAAACAGTCTGCACAAGATTAATTACAGTGGCCATTCCTTTTCCAATGGAAGACTACTTCAGCTACATAAGACATTTGTGTTACCATAGTATTGAATGAAATTTACATTTTAAACAGTCTCGGTAAAATTAATGGTTTATAAAATACTGTCTGTATTTTTGAAAGCTGAAACCTTAATTGGATGAGTCATTCACGCAATAGATGCCATATAACAAAGTACTGTGTAGACAACATAATTGCAGACATGGTTGTAATATATCCATTAACATGTTATTACATGTGCTTGATTTATGTGTATATCAACATATCTCTATTTACATTTAGTATTACTTAACATAATTACAGTGTTAACAGTTCATACATACAGAATGGATGACAGTACAGAGACACATTTAAGGTGTCCTTGAATAACAAGTAAAGGTAGCCTTGTGTGTGTGAAGTCTTCTTTAGGTAAGAAGATGGATTTAAAGGTTAATTCTTTGTCATCTTGCAAGCTTGGTTGGGAGCCAAATCCAATCTGCAGCAATCAGCTTAAGTCTGTGTAACTTGTCTGTAGGGGCTTTAGTAGAGTCTGTTGCTATATTTGCTGCTGCAAATACTGTAGAATAGGCATGTATTTTGGATACCTAACTCTTCTCTGGGCCTTCACTATGCAGTTATAAAATGGTACAATATACATATTAAATACATTTTCATTTAATATATTTTGAATTAAAAGTAGACGATAAAAGCAAACTTGGTATTTCCTCATATCTACATTTATTACAGAAAATAATACATTATACCCAGTTTTATGGCATTTTTAAGTCTGCATAAATATTTGGCCCATTAATACATTAAGGATATAACAAATGGGAATATTTTTGTGGAAGAATGTTTTATTTCTCATTCTAGTTGCACAGTATCTATGTCTTGTGTATGTTAGAACATTTTTAAATAATTTTTATAAAAATGCTAGAAGGATATGGGGCAAGAGAGAAGGGAGAATGTAGTTCAGCATGCCATGTATACAGCATAATTTGGGTGTTACCTGTGCACATTTAGAAAGAATAATGTTTTAATGTATGGAGATACAAAATCAGAGACTTATTAATGGAGCATTGGTCAGGAACTGCACATCACAATTGAAGAGAAAATTCTGAAATGTTTTTCTCCTGCACTTTGTAGGGAAACTTAATATACGGTAAAAGTATTCATCATGGGGCAAATATTCCCCTTGCCTCTGTGGGTGTTAGATTCCCTTCAAGCAATAGAACCTGTACAATCCTGTTTTGGGGGGGAAAGGAAGGGTGGCAGGATTCGGGGAGCCTGCACATGGGGAGAATAATTTGTGTATTGCAGGACCACCCTTTATACTTCTGCACTGTTAGATTTGGAATTGGATCCAATGGATACTCTGGAATAGAATTTTGTACATAAATCCACTGGTCATTCCCCTTTTCCCCGCCTATGGGAATGGCAGACATTCTGGACCAAGAGTGGAAGAGTGGCTGTGGAAAGCTCCATTGCCATTCTTTATACTTGCTTATGAAGAGACCATTAATGCACAGACTAGCTTCCTAGGGTGTGACTGGAGTAGGATTTGTGAAGACAGTGGTTTTTTCCTAATCTTGTTGGGGGTAAATTCAGTGATTCTGAAATACCAGACAAATGTAGTTGTTATTCTGTCCAAAAATGTTGTATCCACATTTCATACACCTTTTAAGAAGACATTTGAACATATAGTCCTGCTCAAGGGATATTGGTGTAGATCCTTTGATAAATTCTTCATTCTAAATAAAAAGCTTACAATTCTTATGGCTGCATATCGGTTTTATGTAAAGATACCATTTTTGTTTATATAGGATGTCAGATTCATGAGCTATTGGCAGATAAATGGTGGGCAGAATTGTGTACTTATGGAGAAGGGAACGGTTTCTCCAAAGCCACTGCTTCAATTACAGATTGGCAGTGGTAGCTTCAGGGGGCCATGGGCCTGATTTTGTAGGCACAGGACTGATGCTAGTGGTTAGGTCTTCTGAAGTGGTGGAAGGGACAACTCCAGGATTGTATCTAGAATTGAGGATGCAGGAATGGGATGTAGTTCAGTCCAGATGAAAGAAATAAACATAATATAAAAATGTAATGCTATGAGTTATGAAATTGTCTGCAATTTTTGATTTCTGGTATGTGCAATTTAGATCTTGTCATATGAAATTACTGGTTGTAATCTATCATTAAAAATCATTTATATTTTTCTGGATGGTCTGCAGCATTTATACATTTTAATAAAAATACTGTATATAAATTAAGTGACAAGAAACAATACCAAGAATTGAACTCATAATCAACTCATTTTGCCCCACAATTCATGTTTTCTAGTTTTCAATGGATTCTGCCTCTTTTATGCCATTAGTAATGACACTGATGGCAGTTGTTTAAGAGGATTATTTGGCCTATGCTACCCTATGCTTTGCAGAAATCCACTGAGGCTTTTTGAAGTTCTTTCTAGATGTTTTGTTTTATTTTTCCTGTAGCAGAAACATAGACTTTGAGATTCTTTTAGTGCCATTGAAATGCATTACAAAATTATACACGTTTTGGATTTGCCATCATCATCTCCGCCACCTCCTCCACCTTTCGCTGCGTCTTGTTCAGCTAATAAAAAGCAGAAAAGGAATATGAATAATGAGTGAATTCCTTTCATTTTAATAAGCTTCATTTTTTGCTTTATAAATGTTAATTTTGTGACATGCATTTTAATTTTATTCTATAACACAAGTGTGTTTGTCCACTTGAAAACTGAACACACTTTCAGGATTTATATATATATTTTTATTAATATTGAACAACCAAACTGTTGACAAATGGTGCAGTAGTTAATATCAGCATTTATCAATGGACAAACACACACTGAACCACTTTTACTGGAAAGTTTCAGCAATTATGTATACTTAATCCTGTCCCTCTCCACCCTACCCCCCACAACTGAATAATGGAAGCCTGCAAAGGGAATAAACTCTTGGATCAATTATAAACTTTGAGACTATTGGGGGGACGGGGGACGGGTATGGAAACTTTCACTTAAGTGTTGATTATGATTATATAAACTTTTATCTAGCCCTGTAGAAATCTGTTACCAATCAAGAGAGAGGTACTTTTTTGTATGTTCAATAACTGCTGTCACTAACAGTGTTAACATCTCTCTCAAATGATTCCACAGATTTTTATTGGTCTAAGTTCTGATCTGTTCAGTATAGTAACTTGTTTTCAGATTCATTTTAAGTTGACATACCAATATTAGAATTAAAACTTACATTTGAAAGCTGTGGATCACCATGTTACTAGGTTATTTTCGACCCTTTCCACCTGCATTAAAACATGTCACATGATCAGTGCCCTACTCTCTGAAATTTGTGGTTATAATTAACAGTATGATATTAAATATAATTTGTTTTAATTTTATAATATCTTGTCCTGTTTATTTTCTGTTCTGAACTTTCCACTGTCGTGGTTCAGCAAATATGTTTATTTTGTTTTTTGTCTGCCAGATGGTTAGACAAGGAGGTGGTATAACCAGGTCAGTGTGATCTAGGGAAATGGCTGTATTTCAACATATGTGTATCTGAATAGTTTGTATGAAGCAATTTAACAAACCCACAACCAACTATTTGAAACTGAGAAGAATTTTTAAAACTCTGCAAAAATTAAACCATTGACCTGTTCTGTATATACATAGCCTTGATTTTGGTGGTTTATCACGTTCTGTACCTTGTAAATCTGCATGACCTCATCCCGGTGTGCATTTTCAAAATACTGGATAATTTATAACCTTTTGTAATACCATCAATTATGTTAATATGCATATTGGGCAATGTCCTCATTGACTGCAAAGGACCGGCTGAGGATCTGGCCAGTTGTGTCTTTAGAGATGTCTGCTTGTGTGCATATATTTCCTTGGGGATGATCAAATTTTGTATAAGTCACAGTGATCACATCAACCGAGTAATCCCAAGTACCAGCAATTTAAAATGGTCATGATATCTGGTGAGAGTGCAAGTTTGCTATTCTTTCCAGACATATAATTTGATTGTTCTTTAAGTGGAATCTTAGTTTTAAGGGCTTGATCCTGCACCTATTAAAATCAGTGGGAGTGTGTCATTGACTTCAATTGGCATAAGATCAGACCCTAAATGATCATCTTCTTTGCCAGTAATTTAGGAAGATGAAACTTTGTGTTGGTGTGAAATGTTGCTATTTTCAGTGGGATTTCTCTCTTTTTGGTACTTCTAGACGTTACATCCTTAAATCCCAGTACATCAATATGATGTAAATCCCATATTTGGTGTCTCTTGTGTGGTGCTTACCAATAGATCCAGCTTGAAAGAGAGAGGCTTGCTACTACATCAGAAAAGTATACAGGCGCATATCAGATTAGAAGAAAATGGAATATACTCCACACCTATAAAGGGTGGGTAATAGATATCCTGGTGCAATATGACAAACTATTTATCTCCTGCAGTTTTACTATAAGAATGAATTATTGTTGCAGTAGTCCATGCATGTTTATACAAAAGGTGGTGTGTTTTTGTGATGTTAAACCTGACATGATAACTTAAGGTACTGCACACTTTAAGCCATATTTCTAAAATATGAGACTTTGAAAGTATTCATGTGGACAGTCTTTGATTTCAATACTTGACCCATTTTGCTAGACTTCTCTTTCAAAAATTAGTTTTCAGTAAGTGATGCCTTTTATAGCATACTTAAACCACCTTTACAGTGTAGCTTTCTGGATTTGGGGTTAGTCTTATTGTTTAAATTGAGTCAGAAACTCTTTAGTTCTGGTCCAGCCTCTAATGGTGACTTGATGTGTGGCCTTGAGCAATTTCCACATCTGTATAATATGGGAAGAAAATGTACCTACTTCCGATGGATATTGAAGATATTGTGAAGATTAATGAATAAATTAATGATTGCACAGTGCCTTGAAGATGTAAAACACTATTTAAGAGCACATTGGTTTTGTTCATGAAATTGTGCCTGCAGTTCACTTTTGGAGTCATTTGCCATTGCTTGTAATCTCTGAGCCTTTCAAAGTAGCCCAGCTATTGAAGAGCTGGCACACTTTAGCCCTTAGAGCTGATGTTCAAAATGCAGTTATTTTTATAACATAGTTGGCTTCATTCACTCTTACACCCTTTATTCAATCTGATGGCCTTAGTTTTTACCAAATCAGAAGTCCTTTCTTGTCATCCCTTGAAGAAAAAGGTCTGGGCTTAGTTATAACCTCCAGTTCATCAAGAGAGTAAAACTACTGAGTCATCACTAACTCCTGGAAGTTCACCTGCATTGAATCACCTAAGGGATTATTTCTCCCATTTCCTTTTTCGCCGACAGAACTTTCATGAGATGCTGATATTCTCCAGACTCTGGAAAAAGGTAAGATGGTTTTGTCCATGAAGGGTTGACGGGATCTGGTTTACTAGACCTGGCAACAACTACCATCAATTCTGTCAACAGCCAGGAAACCTGACCAGCTTCTACTAGGTTCCTCAGCAAAGTATTCTGAGATCTCTAGTAGGTTCTGCATACTTGAAAGTGTCTAAATAAGGGAAGCTTCCAGGTAGACACTCCTTACAAGATTGTTTGAAGTTTAGGTCATAGGAAGAAAAATGTTTACTCCTTAGCTATACTATCAGTGAAGATTTCCAATTACCATGTTGTGAGAGTGCAATATGATCAAGATCTTTTGAATAAGCTCATCCCCATCATGGATTTCCTCCCTGACTTTCATAAGTAGCCTGTGAAATCTCAAATCCAGAAGACTAGGTATACGCTTTGGGCTGTGTTTGATGCTTCACATGGAGCAGCATTCTCTGACTTCGGAGAATGTAGTTTTAGCTTCAGAACTTGGGGCTGTCCTGGAAGGTTGAAGGGAAAGTGTTAGACTTATTTGAGGGATTTGCTTTCTTTGGCAGTGAAACTGGTGAAAAAAGATAAGAGACCAGGACAAAAGATCAACCCCAGAGATTTTTCCAGTCTTCTAGGGAATATTCATTGCTTTTTGATTCCAAAGACAGTATACTGAACCATGTCCATGTTCTCAGCTTGCTTTCCATCCTCTGGGTAAACAGAGACGAGCTCAAATTGCTTAATAGTTTACAGGTTGATGCCCACAGAGAACCATTTCTTCAGCCCTTCTGGTGCCTGCAACTGCTTTATCCTTGAGTAAGCAGCAGTTTTGTTAAGTTCAAAAAAGTCTCACCATGGCGATTTTGTCACACTTTACAACATGGCAGTCTAGGACATCAGTCCAGTGTGTCCTGGATTATGTAATCTTGGCAAGTTACTCATCATTCCACTATACACAAAGCAAATTCTGCTAGTTCTGGCCTCACATAGCACTTGAGCACTGAAATAAATGTGTATTTGGATGTGTGTGCTTCAGACAGGATATGCCAAGTGGTTGCTTAGTATATGAATGAAAACCTTAAAGATGCCTAACCTTTTTTGGCTGCTGCTTCTTCCAGCTTTTTCTTTTCTTCCTCAATAATTTTCATCTTTTCTTCATATTCATCAGCCCGTGTTTTCCATTCCACCCTGTTGTTTTGAAGACCATCCAACATTGGTGTAATTTCCTTGTGAAACCTTGAGAATTCCTAAATAAACAATATGAGTTAGTAAATTGTCCATTTATAATGAATGGTTGTTTTCAGGTTCTAGCACGAATACACAAATATTGTTGATGTACAGAAACTTCATTTGCTTTCACTTTCCAGTTTTAGCTGTTTGATTATGTGGCAGGCACAGTGAGAGAGATTTAAGTTTGTTTTGTGTTATAAGCTCAGCACTTTGTTGGTGTACACCAGAAAAACCCACAAGCTAGGCAAAGGGAAAAGATGAAGTGTAGTTGTGGTACTTGCAGGTACCATTCCATTGGTGGTGGGGTATGAGGCATGTGGTGGGAGTTTATCAGAAGCACCAAACTGCGTCAGTAACATCAAAGGCCCGAATTATGTGCTGTAAAGTCTACCCTTTTCCCTAAACCTCTCCCCATCCCAATGCACTCTCCTGGTGTGTCTTTGCCCATGCTCACTATATCACTTGTGATATCTGAAGACTGGACTTTTACCTGTTGTTGTTCAAAATATTATATTTCATTCTACTGAATGGCATTTTGGAAGAGCCTTAAAATCCAGATGGTGTAGAAACATAGATTACATTGCTGTTTAGAAGATGTGAACAACTCAAGTTCTTCCTATGCTAATCCAGCACAGGTGCATACTTTTCATTGATCCCCAATCCATCCATGTGTTATGCTCTTTGTGCTAGATGGGGCTCTGTGAAGCTCCATGATTAAACTCAAACTCAATCTTTTAGGGAACTGAGCAACTTCTGGAGATGCTGAGTGCCCTTGAATTCCTTGGGACTTCAGGGGGTTCCACATCTCCAGAAGATGCTAAGCACCTTTTAGGAGTGTGTGGTACTATACAGGAGGAGGTGAAAAATCATGACCTTTTGAATGATCGCTATTTGAATGACTAGGAAGGCCCTGCTAACATCTAGAATGTTTTAATCCAAACTATTATTTGTCACTTGTGTCATTAGAATCAATGCAAAGGAAGAATAAAAGTTTTATTCTTACCTTGTATACAAATGTACACACAAAATCAATGAAACCAACTTGAAGCTTAGGCAATTCATCTGCTTTGTTTCTGTCCATCATAGGCTAGAAAAGAATATCAATATTTTAATGTGAATTTGCTACATTTTGTTTCAATAATAAGACAACTGTTACTGACAAACATGTCTTCTATAGCTATTATTTCATATTGAAGATAATGCTGTTTAACATGTCAAAATACTTACAATTGGCTGTTGCTCTAGCACAGTTCGCTCCAGATCACCTTGTTCCCAAAATTCATTCGCAACCATAAGGGCAACCTGAGAATGAGACTCTCCTGTGTTACTGATGTTGTATTAAGCAGTACAGTTGTAGAATGATGCTGGAATGTATTCAAGTCTTTCCAGAAAATGTTGAAGAATGTTTTTGTTTAGGATTAATTGAGAATTAATTAGGTTATTTCATTTGAAAAACCACCAATTTTTTTTCAAGCTAGGAGTGCTGCTGGTCCTTCAACTGGCAGAGTGATTCCTAATATATCCAGTAATACAGATCTACCAGACAGAAGGAAAATGTATAATCCTGTTATCATAGCTATTAATTGAATTTTGCCAGTATGTTTTTTGCTGTAATGCTTATGCTTTTACTTGTGCATATTATGTATGTATCAGCTGAACAAAATTATGTAGGTACTGACAGGAAACATTTTTGCATCTTATTGAACTACTGAAACCTTGCTACTAGCTCCCCTCCTGCACGTTTTCTTGCTACCAATGTTATCCAGGAGATGTTTGGAAAGGTTCTCCAGGAGGAGAGAATTCTGCAAATACCATCATTGTAGAACGTGTAGACACAAAACTACTCCACACTGTTCTTTCTGGGATCATTAACACACAGGATAGGTGAATTACAGAACAGGAATGCTGCAGTGTGAGGCTTTTGTTAGTAAACAGATGGTCTCTGCCATTTTGATGGTATTTTGGGGCATGCTCACTGAATGGTACATAGTTGAAAATAGTATTTTCCATGGTGTTCCAAGACAATAGAGCAACATAATAAAATCTAATTATAAAGTATACTGCTTGGAATGCTTTGCAACTTTGTGTCTGTGTTACATAATTAGAATAGCCATCTGCAGGCTAATCGATGTCTATGAGCCTGACATCGCTCTTTTGCTAGGCCAGCCTCTTACATAGCTGATTCAAGATGTCATGACCAGAAAACTCTACTTTTAGTATACTCAGATGCTAATTGGAAAATAAATTGGATTTCATTCTTTGTGTGAAGGATCTATCTTTTTGTTACTATGGATCTACAAAGACTCTGTTCCATCTCAGTGGAGCCTTACAGAGAATCGAATTCTAGTTTTAGAATTGTTCAAGGAAGTAACCCAAGAGATCAGCTCTTATTAAAGCCATCTTGTCTGTATAGATACCTATAATTCAAGCACTGGCAGCATTTCTAAGTAGTGATGTGCAAGATCTCTTCAAAGCCATAAAAGCCCATATCATTGAATCCATTTTAGAGTGGTTTAGTCAAACTAAAATAGTGCAAGGATCTACGTTTGTCTGTGTATTGGTGTCTAGTGTAAGATCATGCTATTGTAAAAGCCACACCCTAAAGCTGGCAGAAGAAAAGCAAGAATTTGATAAAATAAAAGTGAGTGAGAATCAGTTATCAAGGATCCTTTAAAGAAAGCTAGAATGGATACTACAGGCAGGGACAACTATATTGACTGATTCACAAGTGGGAGGGTGGGGGCAATGGGGCGATGCCACATGGGGCTCATGGCATGGAGTGCCTAGTGCCATAGATTGCCTTAATTCGTCCCTGCTTCCAGAAAATGGTGTCCAATTCTCAGGCACAATTTGTAGATGCAAGTGGTTACGCTTTGTTTTACACTTAAATATCTATAGACTTGCAATATAAAATGAATTTTCTGTATTGTCATTCACTGATGATGCAATGAGAGAAAGCGCAAATATAAATGTGTATGAAATCAAAATTTTTCTTTTTGAGATACTAACCTGACTTTGCACCTCCCACGGCTTGGTTATAGCCGACAAGTCACAACCAGTCATCATCATAGCCCTTTGAAGAAACAGAAATAGTATAAGTCTGATAGAGACAAAACCTAGGAGACAGATTTTTAAACTTATTCAGGCACCTAAAGGTGCAGATAGGCGCCTAGTGAGATTTTCAAAAGCGCCTAGGAGACTAACTCCAAAGTGAAGCCAATGGGAGTTAGGTGCCTAATCACTTCTGAAAATCCCACTAGGCGCCTATCTGCAGCTTATGGCTCCTTAATACTTCTAAAAATCTGGCCCTAGATAATTTATTGAAAGAAGAGTAAGATACTAACTACTTACATGATAACTTCTTTTTTGGTTGGGTCGATAGATATATATTTAATTGCCTCCTCTTCTGTTTGCATTTTTTCAACTGCATCCACAATCTTTTGAAACATAGTCCTTTTCCTATAAAAAATATATGAATATTTCATATATAAAGTATTGGTATCCAAAAATGTCTGGGCTTTTGCATAATAGGTGCTTCTTATATTAATGCTTTTCTAAAATAGTATGTTTGGCTTGGTCCAGATCTAACTCCCATTGAAGTCCATCTATTTTAACGGGAGTTATATTTAGGTATTATATAGCTCATAGACTTGGCCATAGATTCCTGACATGTAATGCTTTTGTCAATATGTCAAGCTTTAATATGAAAAGCAACAGATTTCCTAAATCTGTATATTGCTACTTGTGATCATTTTGTTTCTTGAATCTTATCCAAATATTGTAAGGGTTTACATATTTTCATTCTTGATTGATTCTGCAAAGAAATCAACTGGAAAAGGTGAAAAGATCACTATTTATAAAGAGAGGTTAAGTAACATGCTATGTGATCCTTCTGGATGAGAGGTGCTGGAGTGTGGAGAGTTATTGCTTAATAAATCTCTTCATTTGCATTTAGAGGTTTCACCTCACTGGACAAAGTTGTAACATACATAAAACATTCTAATATAATTAAAGATATTTATCATTCATTATAAAAAATGCATTGAATATGGATTACTTGTTGACTTCCCTGTTATCTGCCAGCTCTGAGTGTCAAAAATCTTAAAACAATTAAAGGAAAAGAGCTCCATGTGTCTTTTTTAGAAAAACTTCAGAGCTCTTAGGCCCTGATCCAGCATTCATTTTAATCAGTGGGAATATTTCCATTGACTTCAGTTGGTGGTGGATCAGGTTGATAAGATAGTAAATAGACAAATTATTTGATCTTCGGAATTCTTGACACATTTGACACTGGAGATTTTTTTTAATGTCTGGATTTCTTTTATCATACTTTAATTTCTACATCATAGGCCATCCCTGTTTAAGTTTATGGCAGCATTTTGACAATTTCAGTATGAGTGATTCTAGTACAGAATATCTACATAAAATATCACATACACACACTACAATTGGACTACACTATCAACATATTTAGTGCCTTTTGAAATATAGTGTGCACTGTCAATGGAAAGTGTATTTGGATGGCCTAATAAATATATGCTCTATATCAGTATGAGACATAGAGGAAAATTCATGATTTGTGTTTTGAGATTTAAAGGCCTCAAGTGAATCAAAGAAAATATCTTATTCCTTATAACGAGCTTGAAGAATGAAGTTTTTCAGAATAACTTCATTTTAAAATATAGCTCTATAATCTGTTTATAACTAGGAAAAACTACAGTCATGATTTGTACAGGATTGAGAATTTTTTCAGTAGGAAGTTATACATAATTTAGTACTTACTTGAAATACAACGCCAAGTCAGTTGCTATTATTGCAACTTCAAATAAATGTAAAACGGTTTCAAACTGGCGCTTATTTAGGTTCTGGAAGATGTTTAAACTCTGCAAGATGGAAAATTTACAAATTCAATTCCTCTTACAAAATTATATTTGGTTTGTACTCTACAGGCTGTACCATAGTATATTATAATAAGCCTGCTCTACAGCCATCTATGGTTCCTTAAATCAAAATAAAATGTTAGATACAGTTTTGGAAAAACAGGTGTGGCTAAAAAAACAGGTAACCTTATGGTGTACTGTGAGGAGAGCTGAAAATGGTTTAATAAAAACACCAAAATTATTTTATATTCCATAGCCTAAACACTTCTGTTACTATTGATGTGATAATAGTGACAGTAGTAAGACATTTTATTTAGAGTTATCAGAAGCAATATACAAATACAGTGTTTGCAAAGGTAAGAGTGAGATTTCTGCAAGCTTTCTTCTTTTTCTGAAAGGCTCTATGAATGTTGAATCATGTCTTAGAATAGCTTGGTCTAGGACAGTTGAAATTGGGAGGTAGTTAGATCTTTGAATTTTTAGTAAAATAACAAAACAAATAATATGTATGCAGTGTTGTAGCTGTGTTGGTCCCAGAACTGTGGAGAGACAAGGTGGGTGAGGTGTGGTATCTTTTATTGGACCAATTTCTGTTGGTGAGAGAGACAACCTTTTGAGCTTACACAGAAGAGCTTGAAGAGCTCTGTGTAAGCTTAAAAGCTTGGCTCTCTCACCAACAGAAGTTGGTTCAATAAAAGATATTACCTTACCCACCTCCTCTCTAAAATAAATAATACCTCTACTTCCTTGGAGAAACCAAAATAGAAAGTAGCTTTGGAGCTCCTTTGGAATGGTAAATTATTAGAACATCTGAGCAACTACAATCTTCACTTGCATGATGCAGTGTGCAGCCAATAAATGCTCACCATGTAGTTTAATTTTCTTTTATTGGCTGGATCCCTGCCCATCCCATATCCAAACCAGACCATATTGTTTTTGGGAGATGCATACTTGTTCTCCATTTTCAAACCTCTTAGAATAAAGATTGAGTGTCATTTATCTTAAAATGAAACAAGAATTTGTTTGGAATGTAAACCAGTGGATTGTTGTGACGTTATGGATATAATCTGGGACCATATAGATCATTGTTGCAACCAAGGTCCTGTAGTGGCACCCAGATCTTGTATAGAGGGGGTCAAATGGGGTGTCTAAGACAAGGTTATGGTTTACTGGTTGTAATTATGCTATGCTGCTGGGTGACCTCCCAGACAAATTGGTGTCAGCTCTGACTAGCCTGCTTGATGGCCCATTAAGGACCATCAGCTATACAATGGACCCATTGAGAGAAGGCAGATACGCCTTGTATCTCAGCAAAGTATGCAGGGACTGGCCCATGTGACTCCAGACTCCATTTTGCGGTAATTTTCCACAGTAAGGACAAAGAGGTGTTCTTACACCTGGAAAAGACTATATAAGGCTGATGCCTCATCTCCATCTGGTCTTCAATCCTGCTTCATACCTCTGGAGGAACTTTGCTACAAGCTGAAGCTTTGAACAAAGGACTGAGGACCCATCCCAGTGGGGGTGTATTCCAGAGACTTGATTTGAACCTGCAGTTTATTCCATCGCTGCTGCAAGCCTGAACCAAGAACTTTGCCATTACTGTATGTAATTGATTCCATTTAACCAATTCTAACTCTCATCTCTATCTTTTTCCCTTTTATGAATAAACCTTTAGATTTTAGATTCTAAAGGATTGGTAACAGCGTGATTTGTGGGAAAGATCTGATTTGTATATTGACCTGGATCTGGGGCTTGGTCCTTTGGGATCGAGAGAACCCTTTTAGTGTATATTGGGATATTGGTTTTCATAACCATTTATCCCCATAACGAGCGGCACTGGTGGTGATACTGGGAAACTGGAGTGTCTAAGGAAATTGCTTGTGAGGTTGCGGTTAGCCAGTGGGGTGAGACCGAAGTCCTCTTAGTCTGGCTGGTTTGGTTGCCTTAGAGGTAGAGAAACCCCAGCCTTGGGCTGTAACTACCCTGTTTTAGCAATTTGTCCTGAGTTGGCACTCTCAGTTGGGTCCCGCCAGAACCGCATTGTCACAATTGTAATAAGGTATGATTATGAAAACATATACAAAGCAGTTCCTATATTCCTTGTGGTGGCTAAACTTCATGGGTGAAATATCAGGTCTGCTCTTTTATAGCAACTGAATCTAGAACAACTGTCCAAGGGCCATCTTGTTTTATATTAGTTCTTTTTTGGTTTAGTTCTTCCTTGATAGCAGAAACTCCCTTACTGTACAGCTCCTCTTGGAGCATAGTTGCTCCTTCATACATCTTGCAGATTGAGGGGGCAGGGAGGGGATGACACCAGGCAAGGGCCCCATGGCCTTTTGAAATTCACAAGGATGGATAGCAGCCTAACCATCCTCCACTTCAGAGGGCAGACAGGATGAGAACATGTTCCCATTCCTACGGCCGCTAAATTGAGAGCAGGGTCATAAGTGCCTGATAATTCCAAGACAGTAGCTGGGGAACCCCTAAAAGTTACAGTGCTGTAGTATCCTTGAAACCCATAGTATGGAACCCAGCGGGGTTTCATGAATTTGAGAGCTAGGAATTATGGAGCATTAATTCTCCTGCTTTCACTTTAGTAGTGCTGGCAGTAAGGCTGTGGGTATGTTTGTGATTTCACTCAGTGGTGAAGGGTGTGACCGCTCTCTAACCTTATTGGTTGGAGAGCAGAAGCCTTTAACTAGCACCTCTTTTAAGATGCAGGATGGAGGGAATCACTACCAAGTGCCCTAAAGTCCTTAAGAAAAAGAGACCACCTTTGGAGCAGGAAGGATCAGGCCACCAATTACCCCATAGAAAACATCTGTTACCTTTGGAGGAGTCACGGGGAAAGAGGATGGTTGGATGGGGCTGGGATAGGTGACCCATAGCTGTGTGATGGGCTTTACCCCATGTCAGCGAACTGTACATGGACCAGATCTTATCTTCCCAGATTGCACTAGAACCCAGATCCACTCTGTTCTTGGGGATGTTATGAAGACGTAACTCTGCTACATGTATATACACTTAAAAACAAACAACATAACCTACAATACATGTAACACAGCAGTGCCAATTCTTCCCCATGTTCATTTGCTTGTATGTTGTAGCCACATTCCCCACCTTTCATCCATGTCTAGATTTTAAGCCTTTCAGGGCAGTGATTCTTTTTTCCACGTAAGTACTACTAATAATATATCACACATGACTCTAACCTAAGCTGCTGCTCTCCTTCCCCTCCACGGAAGGGAATGAGGATACTGAGCCTTCGATAGTTTCAGACTTTGACATATTTCTTAGACTGTTTAAGCTTGTTGGCCTCTCTCTCTTCCCCCTTAAATTGGGGGAGAGGGGAAGAGAGCTGCAGTTCAAACTACAACCTCTTGTGATATCAATATTCAGGAGCTCCAAAGATCTTGACAAGTTTCTCCAGCAACAGTAGGAAGTTAAGGTCTGAGATGTCTAGTATGAAAAACTAGTAGAAAAACATTTTAAAAATGTTTGAAGCCATCTTTATTTATAAAGCTCCCATCTAGTTTCCCATCACCATAGTGTTGAAGCATGTCCCAGGTATTTATGGATTTATCCTGCCAACCTCCCTGTGCAGTAGGGAAATAGTACACATTTACAGGTGGGAAATTGAGGCATAGTGAGAGCAGTTGACTTGTCCAAGGGCACACAGGAAGTCTGTAGGTACAGCTACATTGCACACTCCTTTTGTGGAGTACATACACTACATTCCCCCCAACATGGGTACAAATAACAGTGTATGTAGGGTGTGAGGCACTGCTTAGGTGAGTAAAGACATGCCTGACCCCTGCGCTCTCTACTCCCCCAAGCAGTGCCTTCCCCGTCTACACTGCTATTTTTAACCCAGTTTAACCTCTTGGAAAGGTCAGAATCTATAAAAGAGCTTTGGTGTTTATCAGTTTTAGTAGAAAGTGTTTATATACTAACCTCGTCTTGTAGCAGAGTTTTACTGTACTCTAGATGATGTCTTTCTAAAATGGAAGATCCATGAAGTTTTGCTAATGGAGAAGCTGACCTGTTGAAAAACAAGTAATTGTTGACAATGTTTCAGAGTACATATTTTTATGACTGTTTTAATTAGTCATAAAACATGTAGTATTAATGTTCTATCGAGCTGCATATTCCACAGAAGGAGTTTGAAATGGTTTAACATTGCTTGACTAACCTAGTTTTGTGGCATGACACAGAATAGTACCTGCTTAAAAATGACACAATATGTATATGCCTTCAGCACTGTCATTGAGAAAAGATTAAGGGAGAGAGTTTCAAAAACACAAGGAGCAGTTAGGTGCATAACTCCCATTTGTGCCTTTGAAAATTTACCCCATTTTGTCCTGTGTGTTAGTAGTGTTCTTGTTTCTTTAATCAATGCACCTTCCATGTGTAGAAACGTACCTATTATTCAGCTGTTTGTATTTATTGCTTTGGTAGGCTCTTGACCTCTCTTCTGGTTGGTATCATTCAAAGTGGACCGCCGTGCCACTGCATTTCTAATTTATTATGGTTTGCTTAAATCGAATGAAACTACCATGTCGACTGTGCAATGCTATTTCATTTCCTTTCCTTGGGCCCTATCCCGCAGAAAGTACTTACAGCTTTATGGACTACACAGTCCGTGGAAGTTCATACATCTTCAGCCTGTCACAGAAACCCTTCTTCTTATCTCATGCTGAGTGTTAAGCAGAAGTAATTCCAGCTCTACACTAGAGTTCTGGGCAGTGAGGGAGAGGGTCATGTCCATGTTTTATTCTAGTTGTTTTGAATATGGGCCATGCTTGGCTTTTCTTTTTCTTTTCTTTGGCTAACAGGTCAATTTCTGGGGTGAACCAAGGAGGAATGTGCATGCCATTCATTAATCTGTACATGTGTGGTGGTAAAGCCCAATAGATTGCTCACCCTGGCTGACCTCATGAATGGACCTTTCAGTCAGGGAGGACCCTGGTAGGAAGATCTGGCCTCAGCCCTTTTAAAGTTCTTTGGTTGAGTGATGCTCAGTAAGAATCAGTCTGTCTCTCTCCTGTATCATCTGGAGAATCCCTGACAATAATCAGAAAATGCCATTGCCACTGAGTACAACTTGAAAATTCCTTCATGGGAGAGGATGAGGGGTGTTACCTAATAAGTCATTCTGCATTACTGGCAGGATATTCTCCTAAAGATCATGATTATTATGTTCCCTAGCTACTGGGGACTGAGAGCCTATGGAGTTTTTGTTGGCTAGCAAATGCACAGAAGCAAGTGATTACAATGTACAGTATATATCATGAGAAAGAATGCATGAAAGATTAATTGACCTACAGATGAAAAGTGGTACCCTAGTTGTGCACAATGATGTAAAAAGCAGAAAAAAATAAAATTAAGTCTGTATCACTGCAAACATTTACTAGGGAAAAGGAAACCCTTCTACTCCCCACATCATTTACAATATCTTATACACCGAGCTATTACAGCCAGATCCTGACTGATGTAAACTGGAATAGCTCCACTGCAGTCAACAGAACTACACCTATTTACATCAACTGTAGAGCTGACTCTCGCTATTCTTTTTTTAAAATCACGGTAGAGAGCATAAGAATGTTCTGTCTGATCACATTCCTAAAAGGACACACAGGATTTTATCTTATCTTCAAAACTAATATGTTGCAAACTGAGCTTTAGAATAATCGCTTGAAATAAGTCTGAAATCTATTTCCTTACAAAATTGTTTTTCTGTATCACACTAGTTTGCTGTACAGTTGCTTATGAGTAGTGGGCTGGTAGCAATATCTTAAGGGGACTTGACACAAAATATTACAAGGACTTGGCAAACTTTGTACAAGTAAATAAGTAGGTCAGGCTTTGTTATTGCATTCCAGCCATGATAATGTCCTTATGAATTTGCTCCCACACACCTACATTGCCATTAAATCTTGCCACTTCTTTCTCTAACATTTTGAAAATCCTATTTTATCTCTCCATCCTGACAATTACAACACCATAGACCAGTGTTTTAATCTCCCATCTTAACTACCAGATCTTCCCCCAATTTGGCCTCCCTACAGTCAAAATTACTACTTTGTCAACTGATCATATGTCACAGCCCTCTCTGCGTTGTTCCACTGAATTTGCCATATACAGAGTATCCAGCTAAAACTTCTAGGATAAGAACTTGAAGCATAGTGGAGGGGGAAGCTAAGGTGGCTTTAAACCAACTTTGCACCCTCCCAAACCTGGGCTGCTCTGCATAGCTTAGAGTATGTCTACACTGCTGTTGAAGGTGTGATTTGCAGCTCATGCAGGCATACTGTGCTATCTTTAATCTACCTAGCTAGTGTGGGTAAATATAAGAGTAAAAATATGGCAGTGTGGACCCTGGTGTGGGCTAGGAATGTTAGTAGTTTGGGGTAGCTTTTACAGCTCATGCTAAAGCCTGCATGAAAACCTGTGCAGCCACATCCTCACTGCTATTTTAGCTACTGCAGCTAGATTAAAGGTGGCTTGGGTATGTGTACAAGAGCTGTAATCACACACCTGATGGCAGTACGGGTCTTTTAGGGTATGTCCACACTGCAGCTGGGAACATGTCTTCCAGTCGAGGTAGACAGACAAGTGCTAACTCTGCTTGAGCTAGCACGCTAAAAATAGCAGTATGGACATTGTAGCACAAGTGCTGGCTTGAGCAAGCCACCCAAGTCCATGCCAACATGAGCTCAAGCCACTGTCCATGCCAGGATGTCCACAATGACCAAGAAGGGGAAAAGCATCTTCACCCACCGCCTAGCCAACCTAGTAAGGAGGGCTTTCAACTAGGTTCAAAGGGGGCAGGTGACAAAAGCTCACAGGTATAAAAAAAAGTGACCTTAACAGAAGGCTAAATGTTCAGTGGGGAAGGGGGCGGAGACAGAAAATTACAATAGGGTCCATAGGAGCAACAAGAGTGATAACGGGGTGGGGATGGGGAGTCTGCTTGACATTTTAGATGTCTGTTCACAAATGCAAGGATTATGGGGAATAAACAGGAAGAACTGGAAGTATTAGTACATATGCTAAAGTATGAATTAATTGGCAGCACAGAGACTTGATGGGATAAATCTCATAACTGAACTATTGATATAGAGGAGTACAGCTTGTTCAGGAAGGACAAGGGAGGCGGTGTTGCATTATACATCTCAGAATAAGTGTATATATTCTTGGTCCAGAAGGAGATGAGAGGCAGACCAATTGAAAGTCTCTGGGTGAATATGAAAGGAGGGAAAAGTCATGGTAGAGGGACTATTATAGCCCACCAAATAAGCAAGAAGAGGTAGATGAGGCATTTCTAGAATAAATAATAAATATCCAAGACCTGGTAGTAGTGGGGGACTCCCCAGACATCTGTTGGAAAAGTAATATGGCAAAACACAAATTGCCTAATAAGTTCTTGAAATGTGTTGGGGACAACTTTTTGTTTCAGAAGGTGGAGGAAGAAACCAGGGGGCAGTTATTTTAGACTTGATTCTGACCAACAGGAAGGAATTGGTAGTGAATTTGAAGGTGAGAGGCAACTCAATTCAAAGTGATCATGAAATGATAGATTTCCTGGTTCTAAGGACAGGAAGGAGTGAGGGTAGCAGAATAAAGACAATGAATTTCAGAAATGCAGACTTAAGCTCAAAGAAAAGGTAGGTAAGATCCCATGGGAAGAAAATCAAAGGGAAAAAGGAGTTCAGGAGATCTGGCAGTTTCTCCAAGAGGCAATATTAAAGGTGCAACACCAAAAACAATCCTGATATGAAGGAGAGATAGGGAGAATAATAAGAGGCAACTATGGCTCCAGCAGAAGCTTTTTAGCTGAAAATCAGAAAGGAAGTCTAGAAAAGACAAAAATGGAAAGGCTAAGGCACAAAATGAGTTACACCAAGCAAGGGACATAAAGGCAATTAGAGAAGTTTTTATAAATATATTAGAAGCAAGAGAAAGAGGAAGGAAAGTGTAGGTCCCCTACTTAGTGGGGAAGGAGACCCAATAAAGAACAACATCAAGAAGGCTGATATGTTTAATGCCTATTTTGCATCAGTCTTCATTAAAAAGGTAAATTGTGGTCACATACATAACATAATTAATGTTAACAACAAGGGGAAGGAATGCAAGACAAAATAGGGAAAGAACAGCTTAAAGAATATTTAGATAACTTAGATGTATTCAAGTTGGCAGGGTCTGATGAAATTCATCCTAAGGTACGTAAAGAGAAACTAGCTGAAGCAATCTTGTAATCATTAGTGATTATTTTTGAAAACTAATTGAAGATGGCTGAGGTCCCAAAAGACTAGAGAAAAATACTGTGTTTGCCCACCTTGAAAAAGAGGAACATAGAGGATTCAGAAAATTATAGAAAAGCAAGCTAACTTCGATACCTGGAACAAATTATTAAACAATTATTTTGTAAGCACCTAGAGGAAAATGGTTATAAGTAATAGCCACCATGGTTTTGTTAAAAAGAAATCATGCCAAACCAACCTAATTTCCTTCTTTGACGGAGTTCCTGGCCATGGAGATGGGGAGAAGCAGTAGATGTGCTATATTTTGATTTTAGTAAGGCTTTTGACATAGTCCCACGTGACATTCTCATAAGTACACTAGGAAAATGTGGTCTAAATAAAATTACTATAAAGTGGGTGCAAAACTGGTTGAAAATCTGTACTCAAAGACTAGTTCATGGTCAAACTGTGACCCACAGGGGTCAGTCCTGAGTCTGATACTGTTCAATATTTTCATTAATGACTTGGATAATGGAGTGGAGAGTGTGCTTATAAAATTTGCAAATGAAACCAAGCTGGGAGGAGTTGCAAGTACTTTGGAGGACAGGATTAGTTCAAAACTATCTTGATAAATTAGAGAACTGGTCTGAAATTAGACCAATCAGATGAAATTCAATAAAAAACTTTACAAAGTACTTCACTTATGAAGGAAAAATGTACAACTATAAAATGTGGAATAAATGACTAGGTGGTAGTACTGCTGAAAAGGATCTGGGGGTTATAGTGGATCACAAATTGAATGAATAAACAATGTGATACAGTTGCAAAAAAAAAAAAAAAAAAAAAAAAAAAGCTAATATTCTGGGGGGTCTATTAACAGAAGTGTTATGTATAAGACACAGGAGCTAATCGTCCTGCTCTACTTGGTCCTGGTGAGGCCTCAACTGGAGTACTGTATTCTTGGCATCACACTTTAAGAAAGATGTGGACAAATTGGAGAGAGTCCAGAGGAGAGCAACAAAAAGGATAAATGGTTTAGAAACTTTGACCTATGAGGAAAGGTTAAAACTGGGCATATTTAGTCTTGAAAAAAGAATTCTGAGAGGGGACCTGATAAACAATTTTCAAATATGTTAAAGGCTGTTATAAAGAGGACTGTGATGAGTTCTCCACGTTCACTAAAGGTAGGACAAGAAGAAATGGGCTTAATCTGCAGCAAGGGAAATTTAAATTAGATATAAGGGTAATTAATCTCTGGTATAGGCTTCCAAGGGAGGTTGTTGAATCCCAGTTCTTGGAGGCTTTTAGTAACAGGTTAGACAAACAGCTGTCAGAGATGGTCTAGATATACTTGGTCCTGTCTCAGTGTGGGAGCTGGATTGGACCTCTTGAGTTCTCTTTCAGCACTACACTTTCACGATTTTTAGCATGCTAGCTTGAGCTAAGCTGGTGCAAGTCTGTCTACCCAGGCTGGGAGGCACCCTTTGGCTCTTTCACTCAGCATAAAGGAGCCAGAATGGGGGTGAGGATCTTGCACCTGGCACTTGATCCTGCTGTACTGAAGTCAGCAGGAGTGTAGCCACTGACTTCAGAGGGAGGGGGATTCACCTCCTTCATCTTCTTGGCCAGGGATCGTCAATAGGCGGACTGTGGGCCAAATCTGAACTGCCAGATGCTAGACCCCAAATCTTTTTATTTACTTATTATTATTGTTATTCTTTTTTATTATTTTCTCTGGAGTCTGTACCTTGACCAAGAAATTTGGACCTTGACAAAAAATAACTGACTGCTCCTGTTCTAGGCTCTACACAACTTCACCCTGGCCTACATCTTAAATCTTGTCTCCTAATGTGCTCCCTCTCACCAGCTTCACTCTGCCAACAGTGTTAGCTCCAATACCCATTCCATTTCCTTCTCCCATTCCTATTTTCACACCTTCAATATGGCCCCTTTTGAAAGGCACCCCTCAGAATCCAAGCATGAAAGTGGGTCACCCTCTCTTTAAGACAAATTAGGAAAAACATTAGCTAAGAGGACTCCTTCCTCCGGCTCTCCCAAAGCGTCTTGTCTTGGTGTTTTCATATAGGTTATAAATACTCTGGGTCAGACTCTCTTGATAGATGTGCTTTGCAGAGCAGTGAACACACAGTGCATGCTTTGCAAATAATTATGGAAAATAGTATAGTTTGTATCTTTGCATGTGGTGATATGTTCACATCTTTCTTTTAGTTACTGGTACAAATGTTATATGTACAGGTGTTTGTACGTATAAATCAGTGTAGCTGAACTTACTTCATTTGATACAAATTATTGGTCCCTCTGTGATCAATGTCATGGCAGAAAGCAGCTGCAACCATGGCGAAGGCTTCTAGATCGGTGTAGTATTTCTTTATTCTACCTGTCTATAAAGGAGAAGAGACTTTTTTGAGTGTATACCTGCTTGAATTTTACAATTCCTGTTGAAATTAAAAGAACTACAAATTGAATGAAAGATAGGTTTACAGTGACAAAACATACCATTAGTAAGGTGAACATTGTCTGTCCCACGTTGAATCCATGCCGCCAGTTATGGTAAGTTATATCCCGATAACCCTTTCTGACTGTGTACATCCATCTTGTAAGTACCTGTTACAAATAAAAGGCATATCATACTCAGTAGTGTTAAAATATAACAAAGTCCTGGAATGTCTTTAAAATTAAGATGGAATTTCATATCTTTACAGGAAAATATGCAGCTTTTACAAAGCTGAAACATTGTTTCTAATTAAAATAAACATAGAAGCTAACCACTGTTATATAAGTCAATGCTAGTTTAATTTTTTATCTAGCTAAGCACACAACAATTTACCACCTAGCTTTACATGCTTAATATGAATCTGTGAAAAATATCTACTCAGAACAGGGGAAAAGTAAAAGATATTGAATGTTTTATATATAAAAACCTAAGAACGAATGTATGCTACTGTTGCTTCTAATATTTTACTCTGGGACAGTTCTAGTTAAAAGAACTTGGAACTGAGGGGTAAAATGTACCTAATATGACAAAATAAATCTGACCTCTGCTGGGACTTTGAACTTTTCAACCACATTTATCTCAAAGAATAATCGTATTCCGCACTTAATCAAGCCATGCTCTGTAACGGGAAAGTCACTGAAGCGGAATTCATAAAGTTCCACTTCCTTTGGATCAGGTAATTCCTCTCTCTGTTAGGAAAAAAAAAGACCACAATAGTTTCGCTTTGTAAGAAGGAAACTAAAGAAAATTCAGTTTTTTACTTGCTTTTTTACTCTATCCCTATATAAAGAGTTCATGGTCAGGCCCATCATGTGTACATAGCTCTCAGGTTTCAATGCACACTACTGTATATTAAACTATAATATGTACTTTAGATCACTGCTGTTTTTCTGCTCAAACAAAGGGGATGGGTACCATTTATTGCTTCCTGCAAACTGGTATTTCTTCCCCACCTGCATTCCAACAAAATCCACATTACAATTATAGTTTCTTTAGTCATATTTTGGGTAAAACCAATGGTTACTTTCTTTTAGAATGCATTTCTTAATTATGCATATAATTATTGTACTTCAGATTATTATTATTGTATTACATACCTCACCTGTGGGACTTCAGTGAAACTTTGGGATAGATTATCAACTGTTACCCTATAAATCATGGGTGCAACTGAGGGTAGGGAGGGGTCTGTCATAGTTCAGGGCTACCTGGACCTCTGACCCCATTCCTTGGTGTCTTCTGAGTGCACCTGCCTCTAGATCTTAGGCCTCCCACTTTTCCTCTATGGCAGAATCCCATGATTCTCCCACCAACAAAGATTACTCAACGAGTCTGACTGGACTCAATACCTGCAGTTCTTCCCTTCAGGAACTTGTGACCAGAGTGACCCAAAACAGCCTTCTTAAAACTATATTGTTGAATCTTAACAGTAGGAATACAGCATAGTAAGAGAAAAGCATTTTTAGGGCAATAAAAGGCCTATGTGCATGTTTATCTTACCTAAAGACTTGCCTTCCCTTAGCAGAGACCCTAGTTGGGCTAAGCTACCTTGAGACACGCCCAACCTCTGGAAGGCAGTTTCTTCCCCTTAAGCATCTCACAAAACCAGTCCCTCTCCCCTTCAGAGAGTGTCCCTATAAATCCCTCTCAGCCTTTGATCTCCCCACCTTCACAGGTTGGGTGACTTAGTCCTGGGAAAGCTGGTCTGGCAAGCTCACCAGGGAGGCGGAGGTAGCATATCAGTTAATAATACTAGGTGTTTTCTGAGGAACTCTTATCTGGGCTACTGCCTATCTTCCTGGATAGTTTTCTTACCATCTGGCTAAAGTACAGTAAATATATTAACAGTGCTCAGACAAACATAGAAGGGATGGTATTTTGTAGATTACAGGAAACTCCAAATCCATCACAGTCATTTGCCCCTCCCTCCCTACCTGTGGATGGTCCTGTGCCAGTTGTGTCCCTAGTGTAGTTTAGAGCCAACTCTGCTCTAAACTACACTGGCTTCCAATGGCCCCAAGGGACAATTCTGGCAGCAGGGGACTGCCTGAGTGCACGCTCTTTCCCCTCATGAATACCCTTTATTTTAGAGGCAAGTGGAGCTACCCTCAGAAATGTCCACTACCCGATCTGCTTGGGTTAAGACTGCTTTGCACTGAGGGACCACCAGCAAAACAGACTTAATGTGTGAAGATCTCTAGCCTTTAGAGTTATTCGCATAAAAGAGCTCTATTTTCACTTGTGACTTGCTTTATTTATATTAATTGCCCTCATGCACATACAAATAACACACAAAGGGTGTTTACTCATGATGCTCAAACGTCAGAAAATGCATAGATTAAGGCTCTTGTAGTAACTTTAATTTGCCCACGTTATACGTATAGTATAAATATATATTTAATAGACTAACTGGTGGTGGTAATAATTATAAGTACCTAGATCATAGATAGCGTTTTTCAGTAGTACATCTCAAAGCCCTTTACAAAGGAAGTCAGTGAACTGTCAGATTCCATTTTACAGATGGGGAAACTGGTAACTGAATATATTACAAGTGTAATGTGTGCAACATTAGGATGAGAACTATAATTTGGATTTCTCTTTAAAAGAGAACCTTTATTGGGTATTGATGCTATAACTTTATATTTAATGTCTTTGTTTAAAAAAACACAAAAAAGAAACTGCACATGCAAGTTAGAATACCCACTTCATTGAAATGAATGGGATGTGGAACAGTGATGTCACACCTTCGCAATTGTTGCTGTTTGGTTGGAGATATTTGCTGCAAATATTGATTATTGTACATGCAAAAATATTTCTGCCTTTTCTCCCAAATGTGGAATTTCCCTTTAAATTTACTCTGGTCTGAGTTCAAGAAGAGAGAATGGTCGATCCTGGAGCAGTGACAGTTTTAAGGCCCAATGCTTTGTGAGCCTTCAGGTCTAGAAACACCTGCTTTATCGCATTAGTGACCTGACACTCCAGGCTTCCTATAGGATTAAACATTTCTGTGTAGCCCTGGCACTGCATGAGATATCAGACCTTCAGTTCTTGATACCCTGATGTATAGAAAAAGCTATTTAATTTAGTTTCTAGAGGTTTTAAAAATCCATTCCAGTGTTTTATTTCACTTGGATGCCCCCAGAGGGTAATTAAGGCACCTTGATTTACAAGTGGAGAGATCTAAAAATGTATTATTGCTATTAATTTTTGTAAGTCTTAAATTTAAAATGAATTTACTTTAAAATGTGAAGGTATAATTTTCTATTGATACTTTTCATTTCACTAGTGGATGTGCTTATATAATCAGATGTAATTTAACAAGATCTTTTAACTGTAAAAACCGTGTACAGTCCTAAACCTGATATCTGCAATGTTTTTAGAGGAAGGAGGAAATAGGGGAAAGAGAGCTCATTTTACTAATAATTATCTATAACTTTAACCATAAATTCCTGCTACATAGCAAAGTAAATAAAAACCAGTTAACTAACGTTTTTCAAATACCTAACAAATTATAGAAACACATCAGGTGCTACTGCTGTTATTAACCCCCTTCATACCCTATACATTCACTTCTTATTCTGGTGCCCTGCCAATTTCCTCTTCCTTCTATGTATGTTGTACTAATATACACACAACTATACCTTTCAATTGAGTTTTTGCCATTCTTATATACAGTAGGTTCCCATATAAAACTCTGTAATATTCATTCATGCAGACTGAATGACGAATGAGCAGAGTCAATCCAATTAATCATAAAATAAAATGAAAAAAATAAAATTAAAATTATTAAGAAAAACAAATAGCAAATAGCATTTTAAGGAGGCAGCTATAACTCCTTCAGCCTGCAATAGTAACTAGGATAGTCCCTTTTTATCTCTTTGGGAAATAAGACCTTGAGCCTGCAAATATTTAAGAATGTAAGTAATTTTTCAACTACTCATGTGAGTGACATTAAATATGTGCCTAAATGTTTGGAAGATAGGCCCTAAGTCAGCAGGCTGTGTATGATAGTGTATGTTAGCAATATATCTGTCCAGATCGCAAAAACACATTCAATGTGTGACAGACCCAGACCAGTGGGGTACAGGAGTCTGGTAGAGGGCAAATATACTGGTCACTGGATGAGTAGTTTTCTGTTCCCTGAATGACCAGAGCAGGGGCTGCACTAGAGTAATCAGGAACCTGCTAGAACCAGTTAAGGCAGGCAGGCTAATTAGGACACCTGGAGCCAATTAAGAAGAAGCTGCTAGAATCAATTAAGGCAGGCTAATCAGGGCACCTGGGTTTTAAAAGGAGCTCACTTCAGTTTGTGGTGGGAGTGTGAGGAGCTGGGAGCAAGAGGCGCAAGGAGCTGAGAGTGAGCTGCTGGAGGACTGAGGAGCACAAGCGTTATCGGACACCAGGAGGAAGGTCCTGTGGTGAGAATAAGGAAGATTGGAGGAGGCCATGGGGAAGTAGCCCAGGGAGTTGTAGCTGTCATGCAGCTGTTACAGGAGGCACTATAGACAGCTGCAGTCCACAGGGCCCTGGGCTGGAACCCGGAGTAGAGGGCGGGCCCGGGTTCCCCCCAAACCTCCCAATTGACCTGGACTGTGGGTTCTTCCAGAGGGGAAGGTCTCTGGGCTGTTCCCCAACCCACATGGTGAATCTCTGAGGCAAGAAAATCCGCCAATAAGCACAGAACCCACCAAGATAGAGGAGGAACTTTGTCACACTGGTGTCAGGAGTGGGATCTTGGGGTGCACAGCGCGGCGGAAGAAGGAGGGTGATTTAAACAAAAAAAACAAAAAAACAAACAAAAAAAGGAGAGGGTTTATTTTTTTTTCACCACAATGGATGACGTAGTGCAGGCACTGATACAAGCTACGGCGGCCCAGCAGGAGGCTACCCGTGTCCAGGCAGCCGCCCAACAGGAGGCAGTGCGGCTGCAGCAAGAGACTAATCGCCTGCTGATGGACCAGGCTGCTCAAGACCGAGCTATGTTGCGGGAACTGGTAAACCAGGTAAAGTCCCTTACAGAGCTGAATCGCGGCCATGATGGGACGCGGCTCATACGGGCCAGCCATTGGCTGCAGAAAATGACACGGGAGGATGATGTAGAGGCATACCTTCTGGCCTTTGAGAGGACAGCCCTACGGGAGGCCTGGCCTCAAGATCAGTGGTCTGGCATCCTTGCCCCATTCCTGTGTGGGGAGGCCCAGAAGGCCTACCATGATCTGCCTGAAGAGGCTGCGGCAGACTACCCCCAGCTGAAAGCAGAAATCCTGGCCAGATCTGGGGTAACGACAGCAGTGCAGGCCCAGCAGTATCACGGTTGGAGGTACCAGGAAAACAAAACCCCGCGGTCCCAATTGTATGACCTCATCCATCTCGCACGAAAGTGGTTGTAAACAGAGTCCCGGAGTCCGGAAGAGATACTAGCGGTTCTGGTCATCGACCGATACATGAGGGGACTACCACCAGACCTTCGTGCCTGGGTAAGCCAGAACGAACCCTCCACCTATGACGAGGTTGTCGCCCTGGTAGAGAGGCGAAGGACAGCGAGGGAGCTGACCCAACCAGTTAAGGAAGAGGCACCCCAGGTTAAACTAGCAGCACCAACCCCTAAAGTTTGGGTGACTGGGCCACCAGGAGGGCCCAGGTGGAAAAAGAGAGAGGCTGAAGGCCCATCAGAGGCCACAAAGAGTCGGAGCACTGAGGGAGAAGAGGATCGTGATGTTAGACTGCCCAAACCAAGAGACCGGGGAACGCCTAGGGCTCCATACAGATGTTATGCCTGCGGGGAGTGGGGACACATAGCTGCACAGTGTCCCAATGCTGAGGAGCCTATGCAGTGTAACCTGGGGAACTGGGCAGATCCATGCTCCCTAATCCACCTTGTGGAAGTCTCACTAACCCCACATATGTATACCAGACCAGTGAAACTAAATGGGGTAGGGACCACGGCACTGGTTGATTCGGGGAGTGCTATCACGCTTATCTCAGGGAAGCTCGTGAAGCGTAGTCAGCTGCTGCAGGCTAAACGTATGGGGATAACATGTGTCCATGGGACAGTTAGTTACTACCCCACCATCCCAGTAAAAATCGAGATCCAAGGGAACACTACTGAGGTAGCAGCAGGTGTAGTCCCTAAACTCCCATACCCGGTGCTCATAGGGAGGGACTTCCCAGGGTTTGGAAACTTACTCCCAGTCAGGGCCGGCTCTGGCTTTTTTGCCGCCCCAGGCAAAAAAGCCTCCGGCCGCCTCCCCTCCCCCCACGGGGGGGGGGAGGGCGGCCGGAGCCCCGGGGGGAGGGCGGCGAGCGCCGGCGGGGGCTCCGCTCTCCCCCCGGCGGCTGGGGGGAGGGCGCCGGGGGGGAGGGCGGCCGGAGCCCTGGGAGGAGGGCAGCGAGCCCCGGCGGGGGCTCGGCTCTCCCCCTGGCGGCCAGAGCGCCGGGGGCAGGGCGGCGAGAGGGCGGCGAGCCCCGGCTGGGGCTCGGCTCTCCCCCCGGCGGCCAGAGCGCAGGGGGCAGGGCGGCGAGAGGGCGGCGAGCCCCGGCTGGGGCTCGGCTCTCCCCCCGGCGGCCAGAGCGCAGGGCGGCGAGAGGGCGGCGAGCCCCGGCTGGGGCTCGGCTCTCCCCCCGGCGGCCAGAGCGCAGGGAGCAGGGTGGCGAGAGGGCGGCGAGCCCCGGCTGGGGCTCAGCTCTCCCCCCGGCGGCCAGAGCGCAGGGCGGCGAGAGGGCGGCGAGCCCCGGCTGGGGCTCGGCTCTCCCCCCGGCGGCCAGAGCGCAGGGGGCAGGGCGGCGAGAGGGCGGCGAGCCCCGGCTGGGGCTTGGCTCTCCCCCCGGCGGCCAGAGCGCAGGGGGCAGGGCGGCGAGAGGGCGGCGAGCCCCGGCTGGGGCTCGGCTCTCCCCCCGGCGGCCAGAGCGCAGGGCGGCGAGAGGGCAGCGAGCCCCGGCTGGGGCTCGGCTCTCCCCCCGGCGGCCAGAGCGCAGGGCGGCGAGAGGGCGGCGAGCCCCTACCGGCGGCCGGGGGGAGGGCGCGGGGGGAGGGCGGCGAGCCCGGCTGTGGCCCCGCTCTCCCCGGCGGCCGGAGCGCCGCGCCGCCCCCCTCCAGTTGCCGCCCCAAGCACAAGCTTGGTGGGCTGGTGCCTGGAGCCGGCCCTGCTCCCAGTAGGGGGATTGGAGAAAGATGGGGACCCTAAAATTGGTGAGGCATCCACAGAAGACTGTCAACCCCCAATCTTCTCTGAAATATCCCCAGATTTGTTCTCCACTCCCAGACAGGGTAGAAAAACAAAAAAGGAAAGAAGGGCAGCTAAGGCCTTGGGAACCCGAATACTGACCCAAAGCCAGAGGGTCGCTCTTGCGGACCCGCCCAGCTGAAAAGGAGGCCACGCAGGAGGGAGAAGCACCTGAGTCTGACCCCCACCCTAATGCTTCTGAACCAGTAGAGGCAACAGAGACTGGGCCCCTAGATCTTGGGCAGATTAGCCCCGGGAGAGGAAATTTTGGACGGGACCAGGCAGAAGACCCATGGTATGACAACATTAGGAAGGAGGTGACTGAAATAGATGGGGTCCCCGTGAAAGGGAAAACCCAGGGACCAGGACCCTACTTCATAATGAAGAAGGATCTCTTATACTGAGTTGCACCAGTACAGGGGCAGAAGGTACAGCAGATCCTAGTACCTCAAAAACACCAGAACGCTGTATTAAGTCTTGCTCATAGTCATCTTTTTGGGGGGCATTTGGGGGTAGAGAAGACCCTGACACGAGTCCTACGACGGTTCTTCTGGCCCGGAGTACATGAAGAAGTGTGGAGGTACTGTGCCTCCTGCCCGGAGTGTCAGCTGCACAGTCCCCATCCCCACTTGAGGGCACCTTTAGTACCCCTTCCCATCACAGAGATCCCCTACGAGCGAATAGCCATGGACGTAGTGGGACCCCTGGAGAAGACGGCTCGGGGCCACCAATATATACTTGTTGTTTTGGACTATGCTACTCGCTACCCAGAAGCCGTCCCCCTGCGGAACACGGCCTCTAAAACTATAGCCAAAGAGCTGGTGGAGATCTTTGCCCTAATGGGGCTACCGAAGGAGATATTAACCAACCAAGGAACCCCATTTATGTCGAAGCTAATGAAGGACCTCTGTACGCTGCTCCATATACATACCCTGAGAACTTTGGTCTACCATCCGCAGACTGATGGGTTGGTAGAAAGGTTTAACCGAACCCTCAAGGCTATGATAAGGAAGGTGGTAAGTCGGAACAGGAAGGATTGGGACACTCTACTACCCTACCTTATGTTCGCTATCCGGGAGGTACCACAGGCCTCAACTGGGTTTTCCCCCTTCGAGTTATTATATGGGCGTCACCCCCGTGGCATACTAGATATCGCCAAAGAGATCTGGGAAGAGGAACCCAATGAGGGGAGAAATATAATAGAGCATGTAATGCAGATGCGAGACCGGATAGCCCGGGTTACTCCTATTGTACGGGAACATTTGGAGAAGGCACAGGAGGCCCAGCGAACCCATTACAATCGCCAGGCAAAAGTGCGACAGTTCCAACCAGGAGATCGGGTTATGGTGTTGGTACCCACGGCAGAAAGCAAGCTTCTGGGCCAATGGCAGGGGCCCTATGAGGTGGTTGAACCCGTGGGGGAAGTAACCTACAAGGTGCGGCAGCCAGGACGCAGAAAACAAGAACAGATTTATCACGTTAACCTTCTGAAACCCTGGCATGCACAAGAGGCATGCACAACGGTCCAAAAAGACCTAACCCAGGAAAACAAGCCTTCCAAACAGGTGAGAGTGTCTCCCGATTTAACACCAGACCAGAAGAATGAAGTGTCTGAGATTATCTTCTGGAACCAAGATGTGTTCTCGACAAAACCGGGTCGAACAACCGAGACATATCACCAAATCGTCACGAACCCTGGGGCCAGAGTAACAATGAGGCCCTATCGGGTGCCAGCGGCAAAAAGGGAGGAAATAAAAGCAGAAGTAAAAAAAATGCTGGAGTTGGGGATCATCGAAGAATCCCACAGTCAGTGGTCCAGCCCAATCGTGCTGGTGCCCAAACCTGATGGCACTTCCGGCGACTAAACGAAGTATCCCAGTTCGACGCGTACCCCATACCTCGCATAGATGAGCTAGTGGACCGTCTGGGTAATGCCTGGAACTTGACTACCCTAGACTTGACAAAGGGATACTGGCAGATTCCCCTTGCAGAAGACGCAAAGGAAAAAACTGCGTTCTCTACACCAGAGGGTCTTTTTCAATATACTGTCCTCCCTTTTGGACTACATGGGGCCCCAGCTACCTTCCAGCGCCTCATGGACAAGCTATTACGCCCGCATAACAGTTATGCTGCTGCCTACTTGGACAATGTGGTCATTCATACCCCAGACTGGGAAACCCACCTGGAGAAGGTGGAGGCAGTCCTCGATACCTTCAGGCGAGCTGGCCTTACAGCAAACCCTGCCAAGTGCGCTGTAGGGTTTACAGAGGCCAAATATCTTGGCTACATTGTGGGAAAAGGTCTGGTAAAACCCCAAGTGAACAAGTTAAAGGCCATCCAAAATTGGCCTCGACCAAGTCGCAAGAAACCAGTCCGGGCGTTCCTAGGTGTGGTGGGGTATTACCGACGATTTATCCCCCACTTTGCCACAAGGGCAAGCCCCCTGACAGACCTAGTGAAAGCCCGTGGACTTGATCTGGTGAGATGGTCTGACGCAGCAGAGGAAGCATTCACAGACCTCCGGACTGCCCTCTGCAGTAACCCCGTACTGATAGCCCCTGATTTCACCAAGGAGTTTATCCTGCAGACGGATGCATCGGAAGTAGGGTTGGGGGCCGTTCTATCACAGATGGTCGGGGAGGAGGAACACCCAATTCTATACCTCAATCGGAAACTCCTTCCAAGGGAACAAAAATATGCAGTGGTGGAGAGAGAATGCCTTGCTGTAAAATGGGCCATGGAAAGATTGCGCTACTACCTGCTCGGGCGCAGATTTGTCCTCGTGACCGACCATGCCCCTCTTCAATGGATGCAGCGGAACAAGGAGAAGAACACAAGGGTGACCAGATGGTTCTTATCCCTCCAACCTTTCCAGTTCCGTGTGCAACACAGAGCAGTGAGCCGTCATGGCAACGCCGATGGCTTGTCACGTGTACACTGTCTGGCGTCCCAAGCTGCCCAACTCCTTGGCGTTGAGCAGGGGGGAGGGATATGTGACAGACCCAGACCAGTGGGGTACAGGAGTCTGGTAGAGGGCAAATATACTGGTCACTGGATGAGTAGTTTTCTGTTCCCTGAGTGACCAGAGCAGGGGCTGCACTAGAGTAATCAGGAACCTGCTAGAACCAGTTAAGGCAGGCAGGCTAATTAGGACACCTAGAGCCAATTAAGAAGAAGTTGCTAGAATCAATTAAGGCAGGCTAATCAGGGCACCTGGGTTTTAAAAGGAGCTCACTTCAGTTTGTGGTGGGAGTGTGAGGAGCTGGGAGCAAGAGGTGCAAGGAGTTGAGAGTGAGAGGGTGTGCTGCTGGAGGACTGAGGAGCACAAGCGTTATCAGACACCAGGAGGAAGGTCCTGTGGTGAGAATAAGGAAGGTGTTTGGAGGAGGCCATGGGGAAGTAGCCCAGGGAGTTGTAGCTGTCATGCAGCTGTTACAGGAGGCACTATAGACAGCTGCAGTCCACAGGGCCCTGGACTGGAACCCGGAGTAGAGGGCGGGCCCGGGTTCCCCCCAAACCTCCCAAATGACCTGGATTGTGGGTTCTTCCAGAGGGGAAGGTCTCTGGGCTGTTCCCCAACCCACATGGTGAATCTCTGAGGCAAGAAAATCCGCCAATAAGCGCAGGACCCACCAAGCTAGAGGAGGAACTTTGTCACAAGAGTTTATTTTCTTGATCTCTATTATACCATTACTGGTCAACATAATGGTGTGTATTTTAATTATGAGTTTGTACAGTGCCTAATGCAATGGAATCCTGGTTCAAGACTGGGGTTGCTAGGTGCTAATGCTATCCAAATAATAAAGAATTTCTGATGCAATGCTGATTTTGATAGAGATGCACCACAGATGACTTTAGCCCAAAGTCTCTTTTGTTTTAAACCACCTAACTCATCCTTCTTCTTTTCTCTCTCTTACCTATCTGACTTTAGCATCTTTCAAAAAGTATTATGCAAAGAGGTTCTACCAGTAGCAAGTTGTCTATTTACTGAAAATTGATTGTTGCTTTGTGAACATTCAGGTCAGTCCTAGTTCCTAATTTTGCATTTTACCCCTTTTTACCTACTTCTGGCAACCAAACAATACAAGCAAAGTATTCAGTTTCCACCCCCAGTATAGTGATGCTGAACATGCAGCCTAAAATAGAATTTGGTCCATTTTCTTTGAATCGGGATGCTATCATAATGATCCCTGGATAGTTCAGCTCCTCTTGATCAGTACAAAGACTTTACTTCCTGCATTACCTCTGACAGATTTTCATATGAAAATCCAGGGAGAATGCTGTTTTAGTGGGTTGGTACCATGGGAAGTATATAGGTTGCATATCAGTGTATGAGAGAACCTAACATATTGCCAAAAAGATTTTTACGAGGCACCTGCACAAGATCCCTGAAGCTGATGACTAATATAAATATGTTGTGTTAAGTAGAAGAAGGTTAAATAACACATTTTTAAAACAAAGGAGACCCATCACAGCCTGAAGTTAATAGGCCACTGAAAGTTTAAGTATCGGGTTTCATTACTTACCAAAATCTTGAGGAGGGCTTTCTCATCACAGTCTTCAGTACTGGTTACATTTAATTTCTCTTTGTATTTCTAAAGTGAAAATAAATGAAAAATTAAGTTTCTGTTCCACAAGATTCCTATTTGAATTCTGTGGTACTAGAAAGATACTCACCAATATGGACTGAATTTCTTCAGGGGTGGCCTTTGTCTGGTACATGAGCATTTCCTGAGCAAGGTCTTTCCTGTTTTCAAGCTTATTCATTTTGTCATAGGTGTCAGTATTTAAAACAGACCATCCAAGGAATTGTGTAAGACTCTGGAACAAAACAGAGGAAAATGGAGATGATGTAGTCACAATTCATTTGGCTTAATATTAAAGGAAAACTGACAATTTGAACTCCTTAAAATGTCCAGCAGGGTACTTACGTGCCTCCCACCAACACAGCTTCTGAGCCACAGGCACCGGCTTCCTCCTTGCCCTGGGGATGCTCAACCCCTGCTTTGCTCCAGGCCCCGCACCAACTCCACCCTTCTCCAAGCTTTCACCCCCGTCTCTTCCCACCCAGTTCTGCTCCCTCTCTTGAGTGTGCCCTGTCCCTGCTCTTCCACCTCCCCCACAGCGCCTCCTGCGGTACAGCTGATCCCGGCGGGCGTGAGGAGCTGGAATGGAGGGGGAGGAGTTGATTGGTGGAGCCGCTGGTGGGCTGGAGGCACTGGGGGTGGGTAGCTGGCTGCCGGTGGATGCTAAGCACCCACTAATTTTTTTTTCGTGAGTGCTCCAACCCTGGAGCACCCACAGAGTTGGTGCTCATGCTCTGAGCCCCTCAAAAACTTTAATACATGCAGTTTCACAACAACCATGTAATATAGGGAAGCATTTTCCCCATTTTGCAGATCGGGGTCTGATGTGCACAGAGGTTAAGTGACTTGCCCAGTATATTGGTGCACACTTGCACCTGTGCTGAACCACACTGATGTCAATGGGACTTTACACAGGCTTGCTCTCAAGGAGCTCCTTGCAGGATCAGAGTCTTAGGGGTGACATCCAGTGAATCAGATGGTCTGTCATCTCTGCCCTGAAGACTACAAATACTAATTAATGTCAGTTAAATGATTTTGACCATTCTTAACTAATCTAATATGGGTTTTTTTGTTTATTTGTTAGAATGATTTTTTATGGTATCTGCCATCTGATCACTACTGGAAAAAAGCTCACGATCCATCATAACTGTACAAGTGTGTAAAGAGTTTTAATGGAAATACTTTTACTATTAAGAAATTGTAATGAAGAGCATAACAAATTTTCAGTATAACTCCTACCTAAAATAGTAATTTTTAACTGAGACTTAACAAAAATATCTCTTAACATTAAATGATCATCTACAAAATCTTTCATCTCATTAAACTTACTTCAGTGATCTGTTCATCAAATTCATCAAAGGGTTTTCCATCTTTTCTGTTGTAAAATGTAGCTACTCCCACAATTTCTTCTTTTTTGTTGACAATAGGCAAAGACAGGACATTTTTGATAACCCAGCCTGTCTCATCCACAGGCCCTTTCTGCAAGCAAACCAAAGGAAGAGGAAATATTGCATATTTCTTTAAAAATAGTCATACAATATTTTGGTATTATAATTGTATAATTGTAAATGTCACAGTTGGTACCCAAAGATCACAAATAAGTACAATAACAAAATTATCAGCCACCTCCGGAACTATGGAATGTATGAATATTTGTGCAATCAACTTTATGACTAATGGGTAGATGGCATTAGGGTACTTTCCTATAATAATTACAATAAAAGAAATACTGTGTTATTACCTGAAATGAAAAATAGTCATCTGCTGATGCATTCATCATGTTACAAATCTGTGGTATAAGGAAACAAAAAAAGCCCCATTGTTTAGGTGCAGTATATACACTCAAATCCATAGTCTGGCATTTTTAAAAGGCATATTCATTTTCTAAGAGAAAATTAACTGTCATTTTACATAAATCAAAGTATTATTAAAGTAGAATTAGCTACTCCGGTATATGCCACTTGGAGTGCTGAAAACACTCTGCCTTGTGTATGGTGCTCATAATATATTTTATTAAGCACAATAGTTACTTAACAATATGCAGGAAGAAGGCAAAATTTTAGGGCAGGAAGTAAAGAAGAATATTATATCCAATTTTAAACTGCATGGGGAGTTTTAGGAAGAGGTAAATAGTTGAGCTAACCCCTACTCTTACAAAAAGTGCCACAGAATCAGCAATGACTACAGTACACGCAGAGACCTTTAATTTTGTATCTCCTCTGAAAGACAATATCTTACACCGTGTTGAAACCTTGGTTCAGATTTGGGTCCAAGCCATCTTTCTGTTTATAACCCTGTACCAGGACTAAAACTAAACAGAAAATTCTACATGTTTCTGTTTGCTGAGTTGCTGACAGATCATTCTTTTGTGAGAATGGACTTGTACGCCTGCAATGCGAGTCAGAGACCTAAGCCCTCCAACCCCTGAGATGTCTTAAGATCTGTCCGGAAATCCCCTGGTTCACAGGTCATCTGCATAGACGGCTTGTCCCTCCAGGCTATTGATTGGCCCCTGTACTCCATGGCAGCTATAATCCTGGAGACTGAGATATTTTCACACTATTGTATTTATATTTATATGTATATATAAATACTTATTGTATTTCCAGTCATTTAGCCAATATAAGGAAGTTTTGATGATGGCTTCTGAAGTCTCTGCTTGATCAAAAAACTCTATAAAATGTGTAACTTTCTTTTTTTGCAATTAACTTACAAATCCATTTTCAGCAACATACGTTGGCAACCCGCTTACAAGACACCAGTGATCTGCAGGAGGTGACCTGTAGAGACAGAATGAGATTCAATAAGTCAATGTCACAGATATAAACATGTTGCAGTTCTACCTGAGCAACGCCACTAACTGCTACATATTTAACAAGCTGATAATGAATACTTACGGAATGACTTTGATTTCTTCTTTTCCATGTAAAATATAATCAATAATCTTATAAAAGATGACTTCCTAAATAAAAGAGGAGAAAAACATGCATTAATTATCCTGTGCAACTAAATTCCAAAATTATGATGTGTAAAAAGGAAGCATTTATACTCACTCTGCCATCGGGTGTTTTTGGTCCTTTATAAGGCTCTGCTTCTCCCAGCTTGATTGGCCATTCATCATAGAACTCCTAAAAATAATTACACACAGATTAACAATACAAAGCGTTTCTCAGTTATATACCAATAGGTAACATGAAAGGCATGGACAATAATTTTATGCTATACTTCTCCATAACCCTACTTGGTCTGGTCACATCTCAAAACAGTATGAAGAAAACATTGTTAAACATACACCAAACAATTTAGCAAGTAAGTTGCAGGTTAGTGTGAAAACCAATGCCAGAAAACTGCATGGCTTTCTCAACATTTTAGTGGGTGGGAAAAGTATATAATAAAAATAACCACCTGAGCCTAATCTGCATGTCTTACGTAGATGGCCTGCCCTATTTTTATATATTTTACATGTAATTTTGGTGACTCATATTAGTTGAATATAGTTCATGCCTCATGTCATTTTGAAACCATACTTAGAAAGCATAGCCCATTGATTCCATGGAGAAAGGCACATTAGAGCTATCCATGACAGACAGATTAGGTAGTAGAGGGATTAATTTTTTATAATGATATTGAATTAAGTGAATTCTACATTTCCAAGTAATTAGTAAAATGCTGGTTACCTTCTCTTTGGTCATATCCAGCAGACCAACAGAGTATCTTTCACAGTTCAAATAAATTCGAATAGTGTACAGTGCTTTGTGAAACTGTCGCTCAATATCTGTCAGTTCTTCAAATACTTTGTTGGCAGACCATAAAAGCATCTGCTTACAATGAGAGAAAACTGGGTAAATATTCAGGTGGTGAAGAGAATGTATTACAGATGAAAAGAAAGTTTCAGATATTAAAGAATGAATTCATAATGGAGGTTGATACCATTCTGTAACATGCTAAATTTTATGTATTGTCTGTGGAACAGTGTGAGACCATATCATTAGTAATGATTTTACATAAGAAAAAGCGAATGAAGGTTCTCATTAACAAATCCTTCTTTACCTGACTTCTTCGGGTTTCAATATTGTAGAGATATGTGATATGGTATTGTTTTATGGCAACAGAAACAAAATTGAGGTATTTCTTAAAGACCTATAAATGACAGAGAACAAAAATAAGACAAAATATCAAACCAAGTAATAGGTGCTGCTATATTTATTGTTACAAGAACAATAGTATTCCTGTTTTAATGTCTAAAGTTACCTCTTCATCCTCTTTAGAGAATTCGGGGGCATTTATTTTGTTAAGTGCCATCACAACAGCAAGCACCTCCTTGCCCTGCATAATAGGGGTTGCCAGCATGCTGTTAGTTGTGTAACCAGTTTGCTTGTCCACAAAGTCAGAAAAATGGTTATTCTGAAAAAACAAACAAAAAACAAACCCCATTTAGTTATGATGAAGACCATATATTATTTGTTACTTATTTACACAGTGCCATATATGTGAATAGAGTTTCACACTACAGAGAAAGATGGATTCCCAGCCCAAAAGAGCATAGCGATCAGAGGCCCCAATCCTGCAAATATTTGTGTGTGCTTCACTTTAACATTAAGCACATGTGTACGTGTTGGTACTGAGCTGACACAGGTTATTCTTAAAACAAGAACAAACAGGAGAAGGAAGGACAAAGGAGAGAATAATACGACTATGTGTTTATTTGGGAGGCTAATGCCTTTGACTTGAAAATAATTATTTATATTTATGTATGTATTACTAATAATATTATTTAATCATTCCTGTAGAAAAAATGCTTGATATTACCTCATCATACGATTGTGAAGCTGACATAAAAATATAAGGCCACATTCTCAGGCCTGCTCCTTTCTAAATGCTCAAACTCTCACAATGTACTGCTGAGGATGCTTCTGGCAGGGAAGAGTCCCCAGCAGGTATAGACCTGGCAGAGACAGTTGCTACACTTCCCTCCTGGCCATCCCCCATTCCCTGCACAGAAGACATGCTTGGGCTATGAGGACATGACAGAGGGAGTGACCAGAGTGTGAAGGACAATCCCCAACTGATCCCGTGGGGCCATGGTCACGCAGTTAAACGAGAAACTAGAGCCCTCTCTCTGACAGCCCACTCTTGAAACTGGATGCAGCAAAGAATCTGTGATCTTTGAAAACATGATTTGGTGTCATCAATGTGTTTTAGTAAAATGCTGTTATTGTTAGGGAATAAGTTGCTGTTCTGTGCAGCTGTTTTGTATTTATATTTTGAAGTAAACTTAAAATCCATTTGCAATGCTTGTAACAAGTAGTAATATTTAAAATCATTATAAGATATTATCAAGGAACCTGATAAAACACAAACTCTGGAGATATTTGGTTTCATAATTTGCTTGAGAGCCCCAGGATGATGGAAAATGGAAGCTGTACCCTTCCCATGCAGCCAACTTTTAAGGCTAGCCAGTCAGCTCAGTGGGGCTGCATGACTTCAGTCAAATGGTGAATGCTATTGGCCAGTGGACATCACTCTCCAAGCTTCATCAAGCTGACTGCAACTAGAAAAACTGCAGCACTTGATGGAAAGTAAAAACCTATCTTCTCATGCCTGGACTATGCTCCTTTGTGGTATATTAAAGATGAAATTGTGACCATTTGAATGTTCAGCTAAAATACATGGCTGTTATACTTGAATAAGCATTGCAAATTATCCTATTGGCTTTCTTTTATGAAATGATTAACTTTTAACACAGAGGGTGAAATAAAAGTCAGCACACAAGGCTTGTGCCTTAAGACCTATTTCGAGGGATTAAATGAGATTTAAGTGGTCCATGGGCTTTGTGCTGGTTTTCTGCAGAGGGATTAATTTTACCCTGAAAGAAAAGTTCACAGAGCTTTTAGAGAACAATACAGAAGACTAACTAGCTAAGATGCTGGCACATTCACAGTAGCAGCTTTTAAATTGCTTCTCTGCACAACTGCCTAACTTCTGACTAAGGGGCCATACTGCAAACACGTATGAACAAGAGCAGTCCCATTGACTACATGTGTGGTTGTTTGCAGGATCAGACCCCAATTAATTAGATACAACAATAAACCGGAACAAACAATAACTTCCCTAAGTTTACACACAAACAAATATAGACAGTTTTTAAAAAAAATGTTACTGGCAGTTTTCTGTTTGATAACCCTCTCAGTTAAGTAGTGCTTGTCATTAAGTCTCTAACCTTCATATAAATCATAACATAGCACCTGGAATAGGTTGCTGAGCCTCTTGTCTATTAATGGAAACATTGTCTACTAATGTTATTAGCGTTCATAGCCCAAGGTGTTTCAGTGGACCACCTGAAAGGTTGCCGGCCCCTGCACTAGAGCCTTGCTAGATATTCACACCTAAAATCACTGAAGATTCCATCTTTACTGAGCATGTTCAAAAAGTCACACCTCCTAGAGCTGACCAGATCGTGCATACGCCACCCCCACAGAGCAACTGAGCGTGCTCCAGCCCAGAGCTCTGGGGTTTTAGAAGGACTTTCCTCATAATTGCTGCTGCAGGTTGGTGTGGGGCCAGGCCCCAGAACTGAGAACCTGGAACCTATCTGTCCTGTGCTCTCACTGACCCACCTGCTGGCATGTAGGCAGAGTAGAAGAGGAAACCACCTGATTCAAATGGAGATGGAACAAGAACCAGATGTGGGGGAGGGGAGAGAAAGGAATAAATTGGGACAAGGAGTCTGATGAGACTTGGAGAGGGGAGAGACACTTTGACTGGGAGCTGGGACTGCTTGGGAGCTGTGGGAGGAGGCTGGTCCTGAGAGCCTTTGGAGGGGGAGATTGGAATTAGGAGCTGCTGAGCAAAATGGGAGTCAGTTGGCTGAGAGGAGTGGGGAATACTGAGATTGGACATGGAGCTGGGGGTAAGAGGGAAACTGCTTCTTGCTGGACAAGGGGGCTGAGTCTAGGAAACACTGGAGGAAAACAGTAGGGAGGGAATGAGAGACAGACCTAACGAGGAGCTGGAGTGTGAGGGGAGAACTGAGGCTTGCTGGGCAAAGTGATTGGGAGAAGGATCTGGGTAGGGAATTGCTGGGAGATACTGAGATTGGATGAGGAGCCTGGAGAAGTTAGATGGGACTGAGAGCAAGAGAAGGGGATGAGGGGAGAGATGTATCAAATGAGGAGCTAGGTAGCATGAACTGGGACTGCCTGAGCATGGAGACTGGGGACAAGAAGCTGGGACAGGAGGGGGAAACTGGGGCAGGCTGAGCAAGGGCCTGGGAGTCATGGGGGAAATTGAGGTTCAGAGAGTGATCCCAGAGCAGAAGACTAGGACTGTTTGGACAAGAAGACTGGGATTGTGATGAGAAGCCTGAGGAGTGGAGGCTGGGACTGCGTAGGAAAGGAAAATGAGACTGGGACAAGGAGCAGGAAAGAGATAGGACTGGGACAGAGACAGGTTGAAGGGAATGGGGCAGAAGAGGTCAAGCTTGGGGAAAACCAGCAGAACTGTCTTTGCCCACTAGTGCACATAGAATCATAGAATATCAGGGTTGGAAGGGACCTCAGGAGGTCATCTAGTCCAACCCCCTGCTCAAAGCAGGACCAATTGCCAACTAAATCATCCCAGCCAGGGCTTTGTCAAGCCTGACCTTAAAAACCTCTAAGGAAGGAGATTCCACCAGCTCCCTAGGTAACCCATTCCAGTGCTTCACCACCCTCCTAGTGAAAAAGTTTTTCCTAATATCCAACCTAAACCTCCCCAACTGCAACTTGAGACCATTACTCCTTGTTCTGTCATCAGGTACCACTGAGAACAGTCTAGATCCATCCTCTTTGGAACCCCCTTTCAGGTAGTTGAAAGCAGCTATCAAATCCCCCCTCATTCTTCTCTTCTGCAGACTAAACAATCCCAGTTCCCTCAGCCTCTTCTCATAAGTCATGTGTTCCAGCCCCCTAATCATTTTTGTTGCCCTCCGCTGGACTCTTTCCAATTTTTCCACATCCTTCTTGTAGAGTGGGGCCCAAAACTGGACACAGTACTCCAGATGAGGCCTCACCAATGTCGAATAGAGGGGAACGATCACGTCCCTCGATCTGCTGGCAATGCCCCTACTTATACATACTTTCCTTCAGAACCTGGAATGGAACCCAAGACTTCTGAGTCTCACATTTCCTCTGCTGTCAACAAAATGTGAAACTCACTGGCAAAGTATGCACCTTATTCTCTTCTAGTTCTGGTTCACATAGATGTCAATCTCCTATGCTATCAGTCATTCAACTAGCTCAAGTGGGAGGGGACTGTGCTGTGGATCTAAAGGTTCCAACCCTGCTGATGAACTATTACATGTTAATATGATGACACATGATGGAATTTCTGTTTTTTCAGTTTCCCTTTTTTCAAAACTGAGATGATTACACACACACACACACAAATTTTAAGTTAAAAGAACATTATTAAGATTGCAAAATCAGGCCCCTAAAAGTTAGGAAATGACAGAATAAAGTTACCATTGTAACATTAATTTAATCCCCTTATGAATATGCATTATGATCACAAACTATTTTGTTCCTCAGGACCCCTGCCTAATCTAGGATGGATATGCTCTGGGGATTAATCAAGATTGTGCAATGAAGGAGAATGTTGTCTGACCCCTGCCTCTTTTGTTACAGAAGTTGGGAGGTATATACTATTTGTAGTACTCGGGCAGGTGGGTCTAGGCCTGTCCATAACTAAAGGCCCACCCCCTCAATGAAGGGGGAGAAACCACTAAGTTCAGGCCACAATTGATTTTGGGGACAACAAATGAAAAAAATAGGAGTGGGAGTGAGGTCAAAGGTAAAAAGTCATGGATCCAGAGTAGAACACCAAGTAGAGAACCCCTGACAGTGTTCCCTGCTCCTCAAGGGTGTCCAGGGAGTCAGTGGACACTGCCCAGAGACGTGACTGAACAACAGACTAGCTGGAAGATGTGAACTATTTTAAAGTCCTAGAAACCAGCAGGTCTAGGCCTGCCCAAAACTAAAGTCCTTTACCCTCAAATAAAGGGAGGAACCACTAACTTCAGACTCCAGTTGATTGTGGGGGACAACAAAGGAGAAAAATAGGAATGGAAGTGAGATCAAAGGATGAAAATCAAGGAACCAGGAGGGGACGCCAAGCACAGAACCCCAGCCAGCACACACTGCTCCTCAAAGGTGTCTAGGGAGTCTGTCAAAAATTGGATTCTATCCCTGCCTTTGCCACACAGTTCCTGTGTGATGCTAGGTCAGAGACTTAAACCAAACTTTTCACAGGTGCTCAGTAATTACATGTTCCACATTTTCTGGGTGCCCAAGCTGAGATCCTTGGGCCTGATTTGCAGAAGTACTGAGCACGCACAGCTGCAACTGAAGTTAATGGGAGCTGAGCTCAAATATATAAAGTGCTATATAATGCTAACTAGTCTGAAAAATCAGGTCCCAAGCATCTCAGACTAGGCACCCAAAATTAGAGGTTTCTTATTATCTTAATCTCTCTATTTTCTTGTCTATAAAATGGAGATAATGTCACCCTCACAGGGGTGTTGTGAAAATAAATTAAATAATGTTAATGAAGCACTCAGATACTATATTGATGAGCACCATAGAAAAGCCCATGTAGAAATTGATAATTGTTTCTTCAGAGAAGGGTTTAAATAGTGTGCAATAAATAAGGCGTACAGCCGCACACTGAGCAATGAGTGTAAAACGAAATAATGAATTACTGTTCATTAACTGAGCACCATCCAGCCTGGCAACTGAATGAGGCAGGGAATCTGTGGAAAAATAGTATTTGGGTGTGTAATTAAAGACTGTATTAGGGCTGTCGATTAATCACAGTTAACTCATGCGATTAACTCAAAAAAATGAATCACGATTAAAAAAATGAATCATGATTAATCACAGTTTAAATCGCACTGTTAAACAATAGAATACCAACTAAAATTTATTAAATATTTTTGGATCTTTTTCAAATATATTGATTTCAATTGCAACCCAGATTATAAAGTGTACACTGCTCACTTTATATTATTATTTTTGATTACAAATATTTGCACTGTAAAATGATAAACAAAAGAAACAGTATTTTTCAATTCGCCACATACAAGTACTGTAGTGCAATCTCTTTATCGTGAAAGTGTAACTTACAAATGTAGATTTTTTTTGTTACAAAACTGCACTCAAAAACAAAACAATGCAAAACTTTAGAGCCTACAAGTCTACTCAGTCCTACTTCTCGTTCAGCCAATCGCTAAGACAAACAAGTTTGTTTACATTTACGGGAGATAATGCTTACTTGCAATGTTACCAGAAAGTGAGAACAGGCGTTTGCAAGGGACTTTTGTAGCTGGCATTGCAAGGTATTTATGTGCCAGATATGCTAAATATTCATATGCCCCTTCATGCTTCAGCCACCATTCCAGTGGACATGCTTCCATACTGATGATGCTCGTTAAAAAAAAAATGCATTAATAAAATTCGTGACTGAACTCCTTGGGGGAGAGTTGTATGTCTTTGGCTCTATTTTACCCACATTCTGCCATATATTTCATGTTATAGCAGTCTCAGATGATGACTCAGCACATGTTCATTTTAAGAATACTTTCACTGCAAATTTGTCAAAACGCAAAGAAGATACCAATGTGAGATTTCTAAAGATAGCTACAGCACTTGACCCAAGGTTTAAGAATCTGAAGTGCCTTCCAAAATCTGAGAGGGATGAGGTGTGGAGCATGCTTTCAGAAGTCTTAAAAGACAGGGCCGGCTCTAGTTTTTTTGCCGCCCCAAGCAAAAAAAAAAAAAAAAAAATCCTCCGAGAGCGGACTGCTGAAGCAAAAAATGGTGCCCCTGGAATTGTGCCGCCCCAAGCATTTGCTTGGTTTGCTGGTACTTAGAGCTGGCCTGGTTAAAAGAGCAACACTCCAATGCAGAAACTACCGAACCTGAACCACCAAAAAATAAAATCAACCTTCTGCTGGTGGCATCTGACTCAGATGATGAAAATGAACTTGCGTCGGTCTGCACTGCTTTGGATCGTTAGTGAGCAGAACCCATCATCAGCATGGACGCATGTCCCCTGGAATGGTGGTTGAAGCATGAAGGGACATATGAATCTTTAGCATATCTGGCACGTAAATATCTTGTAACACTGGCACAACAGTGCCATGCGAACGTCTGTTCTCACTTTCAGGTGACATTGTAAATAAGAAGCGGGCAGCATTATCTCCTGCACATGTAAACAAACTTGTTTGTCTGAGTGATTGGCTGAACAAGAAATAGGACTGAATCGACTTGTAGGTTCTAAAGTTTGACATTGTTTTATTTTTGAATGCAGTTATTTTTTGTACATAATTCTACATTTGTAAATTCAACTTTCATGATAAAGAGATTGCACTCCAGTACTTGTATTAAGTTAATTGAAAAATACTATTTCTTTTATTTTTACAGTGCAAATATTTATAATAAATATATATATATAAAGTGAGCACTGTGCACTTTGTATTGTATGTTGAAATTGAAATCAATATATTTGAAAATGTAGAAAACATTCAAAAATATTTAAATAAATGGTATTCTATTATTGTTAGCGCGATTAATCACGATTAATTTTTTTAATCGCTTGACAGCCCTAGACTGTATCTTAATGCACTGGCAAAAGGGGGGCCAAAAATTAAAGAAAATAGTACTGTTTGCAGCGTACAAAGTACCCAGGGGCGGCTCTATGTTTTTTGCCGCTCCAAGCATGGCAGTCAGGCGGCCTTCGGCGGATTCGGCGGCGTTTCTGCGGGTGATCTGCCGGTCCCGCACCTTCGGCGTACCCGCCGCCAAAGCCGTGGGACCAGTGGACCTCCCGCAGGCATGCCACCCCCCCGCGGCACGCGCTTGCTGCGCTGGTGTCTGGAGCCACTCCTGAAAGTACCACAACTGCTTGTAAGATTTGCCATTAGAAACTTGAAAGGGATATTCAATTGTTTTTGTGCTATTGAGTACCCTCAAGAGGAATTTTAAGATCTTGAGTTCAAGGTAGAGAACTTATAAGTGTCTCTCAGTGAAGAGGTGGCATGGCAGAGATGGAAATGTATTTGGATTGGTCCACCACCTGTGTGTTCCTCTAATCTCTGCTTTCCCATTTGTGGAGTTTTGCCTTTAGTATAATTGTTGCTAGCATATGTCTAACTTGTAGGCCAATATAGAAATGCTGAATTGTTCAGAATTCTTTAGTGTTGTGCCCTGGAAAAGGTCTCCTTTAGTATTAGTCATTTGACGTCCCATCTTTTAAAATTTGTATCTTTCTGTCCTAGAGGAATATCTGCTAGCCCACATATCTGGGTAGTCTTCATATCTGGGAAAGGAATGAGGATTTTCTCACTAAACCAAGGTACTTTATGCCTTTTACCATATTTGCAGAGTGGTCTCTTGTATAGAATGTTTGAGATCCTGAGGAAATAAAATATCTTCACCATAAATCAAGTTGGAAAGAATAAAAAGAGAGAAATATACAGTTTTGGTGCTTTGATATATGGGGCTATTGTTTTGAGTTTCTGTAAAATATACCCAGTTCCAAATTCATCACATTACAGCTGTCCTGTTACAAAGTTTCCAGTCAAAGAGACCAGTGTCTCCTTCCTTTTCTTTTGACCCTCAGCAAGCTGATTCTTGGTAACTTTCTATTACATTAAAATTGCTGTTTATTTCCTCTAATTCTTTCTTTATCTGAAGTAAGTAGCAGTACTGGGAGGACTTGTAGGAAATGCAGTGTTTGAGGAAGGATCTTCATTTTTATCAAGATGAGTCACCCCAAACATGGATAATAGTAAGTTTTGGCATCTTTGAATGTCTTGACATAAGATACGTAAAAGAGGTTGCAGATTTAGCATTAGTAGTTTAGGTAAATTGGGTGAGTAGTCTAATTTACAGTATGTGGATCCTTGCAGGGGAGAGGGGGCCTGTTATAATGGAAATTTAATTAGAGTGTCTCCGTGGGCAGATTCTTCAGGAAACTGCCTCTGATTTTGTCTTATTCACCCGATACAGTTCTGTAGACATCTAAATCATGTTTAAAGCATTAAATAGACACTTGTGCTTCACTGAGATAGAGAATCTACAAAAAGAGCAATTTTATGTTCTTCATCATGGATTTTGATGCCTTGAATCTCTGGAGATTCTCTGATAGCTATTGCAAGTAGTTCAGTGCCAGTGAGTTGCAAACAAAAGATGTGACAAAGGGAAACTCTTACCTGTCTTCTGCTTTAGGAGAAAGTCTCTGATTTGGAGCTATTCAAATAAAGGAATGCAGACAGAGAATTGAGTCCTGTTCCAGCTTCAATGTGTGGCTCCTGATGTCTGTATAGTACTTGGCACAATGAGGTCCCTATTTAGCCTGGGCCGGCAGGCATTACTGCAAATTAATCAATAACAGTAGTAGGGTCTGCTAGGTCTCTGAATCCAAGACATTGTATCGCCCCTAAAGTGGACAAACACACCAAAACTAGAAGAGGTTCATGTTCTGCTTCCCAAAGAGGTGGACCTTAAGTTTGTGTTGGGAGTGCAATTATTCCAGGCCTAAGACAGAATTAGTGCTGAGGAGCGAGAGAGCTATCTGGTTATATGAGTTTTACAGTGGAATAGGAGAATCCAAGAATTGACACTAGCAGAGAAATTAGCACATGATATCTTGTGATAAATCCTTTAGTAATGTGGAAGTTCTTATTTACTACCACTGAGGTTATAGTGTAAGATATTTAGACCGCAGAGCTCCTGATCCTCCACTCAGTTATGCCAGTTTTACCTCAATGTAACTCCACTGACTTCACCAGAGTCACACTGAAGTAAAACCAGCATAGTGGAATGGAAAACCAAGACCACTGGGTCAGAGTCTGCTCTTTGTTACACAGGGTGAGCTTCACAAAACAAGATAAGCTTGTGGAGTCACCCTGGATTTACACTGTGTAATTGAAACCAGAATCTGACTCAGTTATCCTGATTCACAGAGTCATAGAAATGTAGGGCTGGAAGGGTCATCCAGTCCAGGACTCCAGCCTTCTGCATTGAGGCAGGACCAAGTAAACCTAGACCATCCCTGACAGGTGTTTGTCCAACAGGTTCTTAAAAACCTCTAACGATGGGGATTCCACAACCTCCCTTGGAAGCCTATTCCAGAACTTTACTACCCTTATAGCTAGAAAGATTTTCCTAATAGCTAACCTAAATCTCCCTTGCTGCAGACTAAGCCCTTCTTTTCATAGCTATTGTTTTACCTCCGTGTAACTCCACAGAGTCTTCATATATAATAATTTTAAAAAGCCTGAAATTGTTGAAAATTAAAACCAAATATATCAATATATTTCCATAAATTTAGATACTGATCATTTGATCTCAAGTTTTAAATGATTTTAGACTCTGGGCCCAATCTTCCTCTCACTTGCACCAGTGTAAATCAAGAGTAATTTTAGTGAAAGCAATGCAGTTACATCAGTGTAACTGGGAGGAAAATCAGGCCCACTATTTCTGAAAACAACTTGCATATATTTTTCATAAGACTGTTGCAAATCTGAAGTGAACGTGTGTAATTAAGACCCAGCTTGCATATTTAGACTACCATATATGGAGTCTGATTCTGATACCAAGTTACACCACTGTGAATCAAGGGTAACTTCACTGAATACAATATACCCATTATGGGGTAAAACAAGTGTAAGGCCTGGTCCACACTAACCCCCCACTTCGAACTAAGGTACACAAATTCAGCTACGTTAATAACGTAGCTGAATTCGAAGTACCTTAGTTCGAACTTACCGCGGGTCCAGACGCGGCAGGCAGGCTCCCCCGTCGATGCCGCGTACTCCTCTCGCCGAGCTGGAGTACCGGCGTCGACGGCGAGCACTTCCGGGATCGATCCGGGATCGATTTATCGCGTCTAGACAAGACGCGATAAATCGATCCCAGAAGATCGATTGCTTACGGCCGGACCAGGAAGTAAGTGTAGACCTGCCCTGAGTGAGATGAGACACTGCAGATCTTCTGAAGAAGAAAATAAATTAAAAAACTGAAATCCACATTTGAATTTTCTGGAATAATTGTACCATTCATTTATAGAGAATCCAACCTTAGTTGAAAAATCAGTTCAGAGAGGCTCTTACTGTCTGGTCTGTCTCCGGAAAAGCTATTTGCGCTGTAGCTATCCCCTCCCATGGTCCTCATTCCAGATCTCAGGTTCTTCAATGAAAGGTATGTTTTCTCCTTTAACATTACAGCACATTTTTTGACAAGCCTTGTGTCTTTTGCAACGACCCCTTCTTATTTCTCTACTTTTAGGCATCCTGAAAATCTTAAATGTATTCTGACAAAAAAGTTATGCAAAATGTTACAAATGTTTCACGTTTTTTTTTATTGTTTACATCAGACTTAAAAAACAGTGATACAGACCAAAGTTCTGATGTTCTAGACTTCATCCAACCATTTCATGCAGTGTTGACTAAGAAATGTGTATTATCCTATAACATTTTCATTAGCTAATCTAAAAGTCTTCAGCATTTATGACTGCATTTACTGGCAAAATACAGACTCAGGTAGGCGAGTCCAGTTCCTGTGCAAGTCTCCGGGTCAATTTCAGTGGTGTAAATTTCTCATTAGGGGTAAATTGGATCAGAAATTGGGAACATTGTCATAAGTGGCAATGTCCTGAAACCTGCACTAATATGATTTTCACTGGATGTTTAAAAAGAATGTAATTTAGTACTTACACATTTAAGCGGGGGAGATGGAAAGAGAGTAGCAGAAAAAGCAACTGAAAAAGAGGGCAAGTGAATGTGGGGCCCTCTTCCTAGCAGGCCTGCCTGGCTTCTTTATCCTACTACTAAAGGGGCCGGAAGGGGCCGTGGGGTACTGGCTTATTTTACATCCTCCTGTTAGTTTCTGTTCCTGCTATACCCTCTTCTGACCCCTCTGTGATAGCGACACTTATTTTTGGACTCCTATTGCCAGTGTTACCAGTGACTCAGGCTTTTAAAACAAGATGTTAACAGCTGAGTTACATCAAACTGGTATGCTTATTACTTTACCTCTTACATGCACTAACCCTGTTTTCTGACCAATTTACACAACAGTTATGTGGGCACTGGATTTTGCTTAGGAGGATTCAATTGTGGATTTGAATGGAATCAGAAGCATATCTAATCTTGGGTAAGAAAACCTCTTCAATTTGAGGACAGAACAAAAGACTATCAATTGAAGTCAATGGGCCAAAACCAGATCTGGTGTAAGTGGGTGGAATTCAGTAATGTTGGGTAGGTGATATACTCGTGAGTTCTAGATGGCAGACTTCTGCGTCATGAAGACATTACTAAGCTTCCCTATACATGTTTGGTAACTTAAATCGCTTGGAGCTAAAGCCTGCTTTTTCATTTACAAAAACTCCCATTAATTTCAAAGCAGGAGAGTAAAACAGTTTTGGTCTTTATTCTTTGCCATGTAATTTATTAGCGACACAGAAAAACTGAACCCTGATATCTTCAAGATAATTAGGGTTTTTAGAGCTGAAAGTAAGCAGAGAAATAACTGTAATGTCTCTGTAATTTTGCTGTAAAGTAGTGGCCATTTTGAGACCTTTCCAAAAGAAGAGCACTCTGTAGGTATGGTTGCTGTAAGTAATCATTTCCTAAAAAATAAAGACAATCAAGCTGACTGGCAGCCTCCCCCTTTTCTGGGACGCTTAATGGAAATTGGTTCCTGTTTTCAAAATACGTTTTGTCAGTCAAGTGGTATTGTCTAGTACAACAAGCTGGAATAATTTTCACCCCTTTTCCAACAACAAGTTGCTATTCGGCATGAGAACTGGGGTGGTCTGTTTTTTTCTCATGAAGATCACTATTGAGAAGATTTGCCTTGGAGCATATACTACTCAAGTTATAACATTCCCAATAAAAAAGATCATTCTGCTCCATGGGTGAATGACTGTCTCTCTGGTTTTTAGTTGAACATAGGATCTCTTCTTCAAATTCGATTAGCCTTTCAGATCTTCAAGAAGGCAGCGTTGCCGAAGCATTAGAATAGTGCTCTTTCTCCCTCCTCCTCTAATCTTTAATAATCCTGACCTTGTTTCTTGGAAACTCCCTTCCCAAGGCTGTTCTAATAATCTCCCTCCAGCTTCCAAAGCTTGGTTTAAGATTCTCCTTCTCCATCAGACACACCTTATTATAATACTGTGTTAATTAGGGAAGTGACTACCCTTTCTCTTCTGAACAGCCAGAGGTTGGAAATGGTGGCCTCTAAGAAAATTGTTTGCTTTATCCTGGGTAACTCCTCTTTTGTTCTTTTGAAGCTCAGACCTGACCATTACGTTATCTTCCAATGCAATCTACTGCACAAAGCTGTTTCCTGGACCCAAAAAAGAGTTCCGATTTCACAGTTCTCAATATTCACTGTGGCCTTGACTTATTTTGAACCAAATTTTCACTATTCATGTAGTTTGACACCATTAAAACTATGTTCGAATTTGGAACACTGTTTCTTGAACTGGAATCTAATTCTTAGTCAAATATATTGCCTTCAATTCGCTATAAATTTGGAAAAAATGTTAATTTACATATTAGATATTGGTTTAAATTAAAGAATAAAAGAAAACAATATACTGATTTGACTAGAAAATTACATATGTACTTATACTTAAAGGCTGAGACCCTGGATTTATTTGTAAGTCTCCAAAATCCCTCTCTTTGCTGAAGTAGTCCCATAAGTAATATCTTCTTTTAGAATTCTGAAATATTGAATGGCTGGCACTGAGAGATGCTCAATAATTGTGCACCTCATTGCCTGCAGTTACAATTACTATATTTTCCTGGCTTTTGTTAAGCGAATAGACTCAAGCTATAAGGGTTTATGAGAATCCATTATTTTGCATTTGTATGTTAGAGCAATATACGCTACCAATCACTGAGAATAATGAAACACCATTTGTCAGGACAGCAGACCTGTCTGGCCTTCTGTTTCTCACTACTATTAAATCCTGGATTAAACACTATTAGCTCCAAAGATCAACAGGTCTCTAATCCTCAGGGGGAGGGAACTGCTGTTGTTACTAAGGTAATTATAGAAAGTCTGGAACTTTTCCTCTGGTTTTCTCTTGTGAACTGTTAGGATGAGGAGCTTCCTCACGTTTATTGGTACTTTTCCAGGTTGAAAAAAGATTCATAGATTCATAGATTCTAGGACTGGAAGGGACCTCGAGAGGTCATCGAGTCCAGTCCCCTGCCCGCATGGCAGGACCAAATACTGTCTAGACCATCCCTGATAGACATTTATCTAACCTACTCTTAAATATCTCCAGAGATGGAGATTCCACAACCTCCCTAGGCAATTTAATCCTTCAAGCACTGGTTACCAGGTGCTGAAAAGGGAATGTCTCATGTTTTAATGATTACTTGCTATCATTTTATTCCACAGTCACTTTTCCTATTTGAACTATCTCCTGTCCAGCCCCAAACCATTTAACCTAAAACAAACAAAACAGAACCAACAAACAAACAACAACCAGGTTCCCTACTAATGTGTGAATCAATTATCAATATGAATTCATAAAACAGTGAACAGTATCTAATACAGGGATGGGCAAACTATGGCCCACAGGCTGGATCTGGCCCCTCAGGGCTTTGGATCCGGCCCGCGGGATTGCCTCCCGTGGCGATGCGGGCCCCGCGCCGCTCTCAGAAGCTGCCGGCACCACGTCCCTGTGGGCTCTGTGCGTTGCCCTTGCCTCCAGGCATCGCCCCCTGCAGCTCCCATTGGCTGGGAATGGGGAACCGCAGCCAATGGGAGCTTCGGGGGAGGTACCTCGAGGCGCAGCAAGGGCAGCGCATGCAGAGCCCTCCACACTCCCTTCCCCAGGGGCCGCAGCCAGGGTGAATTGGGGGTCCTGACCCAAAAGGGAGTTGCAGGTGGGGTTGCAAGGTTATTTTAGGAGGGTCATGTTATTGCCACCCTTACTTCTGCACTGCCTTCAGAGCTGGAAGACCAGAGAGCGGTGGCTGTTGGCCAGGCACCAGCTCTGAAGGTAGCACCCCACCAGTAGCAGCACAGAAGTGAGGGTGGCAATACCATACCATGCCATTCTTACTTCTGCACTGCTGCTGGCAGTGGCTCTGCCTTCAGAGAGAGGCTCCCAGCCAACTGCCACCGCTCTCTAGCTGCCCAGCACTGAAGGCAGTGCTGCTGCCAGCAGCAGGGCAGAAGTAAAGGTAGCAGTACTGCAACCCCCCCTACAATAACCTTGTGACCCTCCACAGCTTCTTTTTGGGTTAGGAGCCCTACAGTTACATCACCCTGAAATTTCAGATTTAAATAGCTGAGATCAAGAAATTTATGATTTTTAAAATCCTATGACCATGAAATTGACCAAAATGGACCATAAATTTGGTAGGGCCCTATATATAGGTGTAAATGATTTCATAGATTCATAGATTCCAAAGCCAGAAAGGACCATCATCATATTTTTGCTTAGCACTTAGGTAGTGGACAGACCTGATTTCCTGGAAGCACATAGAATGCAATTTGAATGAAAACTACTCCCTTTTTAAGACTATGTGATAAGGATTTAAGGTCTGAGCAGCAGGAGCTCCTGCTTCAGTAATATCATTAACCCATGACATAAGAAATGTTACTGATTAAAGGCCCAATCCTACAGTCCCTACTTAGGTAAACCTCGCGGTGATGTCAATGGGAGTTTTGCATGAGTAAGGAGTGTGGGTTTGGACCCTTTAACTCTTTTACTGGTAGAGTGGAGATGTTGATCATTTTAAGGATTGCACAATTATTTTTAAAGGCCAAATCTTGGTCCCATTGAAATCTATGGGAGTTTTGCAATTGACTTCACTGGCACCAGGATTTGGCCCTGAAGTTTCTAGTTCTTCTGTATTGGCATAGACTTCTATTTCCCTAATAAATGCATGTATGAGTAACAATACAATAATTTCATTAATTATATTAAATTACTTTTAAAAATTGGTTGGTTGAATAATAATTGGACATCAGACCTTGGCTCTATTACATTCCCAGAACATACACGCAGAACCACTATCGGGGCAAAAAGAACATCGTGATCTTATTTAAAAACATTCAGATTATTTTTAGCTTGGCACAGTTTTTTGGACACAGAACAGTAGAACTAGATGGGCCGCCCCGCTGCAAGCAGCCTTACACATGATAATATGAAGTGAACAGTGCAAGGTCTAAGGAAACGCACATCTTTCTTGAGCCTCTTGATCTTTTCTTACATAATCAGCCTTATGAATTTAGAAGGATTATCCACCAGTCTCTCCATTTGTCAGTAAGACGCAGTAAGTCAGATACTCTATGTCACAAAAACAGCAGCATCTTAGCAGTCAGTCAGATATTGGGCCCAATCCTGCATTACTTTTGCTCCCAAAATTCCAATTGACTTCAGGTCTGAGCCTTTTGTTTTTAAAAATTAGGAAAAGTTCTTTTCACATGTACTTGTCTCTTTTCTTGAGTTTTAATAATAGCCCCAAACCAGACTAATATGAGCTTGTAATTAAAATAGCCGTGATTTTGGCTGACTTTTAGCAATATGATGAAATGTAGAATTTCTTGTTTATCTCCATGAAGCCATGGATAGTTTTGCAATCCATAAAGGCATCTTGCTTTGTTTGTACACCCAAAATTCTCACTGAATTCAGGATCAGGCCTTCTTTCTCTAAAATGGCACCGAATTTTGATATAAACCTATGAATTAAATGTCAAGAAGCCAGATCCTCAGCTGATCTAACTGGCATAGCTCCATATGAGTATTCTACTTTACACCAGCTGATGTCTGGTGCTGAGAGGTTTGCAGATTAGATGCCACCATTTGATAACTTAAATTCAGCAAGTCTGCAGATGTCAATATTGTGAGAGAGAACGTGTCTGCTTCCCCATTTATTTCAGAACAGACATTCGGAAGCTGCCTTGTTCATACATTTAGAATTGGAGTAATGCTCGTTCTATGATACTTATGATGTAACCTTTGTCTAAGTTACAAGTGAAAAGGATGAGTCTGTGAAAATAGATTAGGTGCTCTGAAAGGAGACGAGCAGATCTGACTAGTTATGTCTCAGCTAGAGACGGAGCTGAACCGAAAGTCTGGATTTGAACACCCTCAAGCTTTCGGGGTGTTTTACATTGAAAACTAGACCTCAATCTGAGTACTCTCGGCTCATTCACCACCTTAAAAATCACTGCCAGCTCTGACTACCAGACATGCAGTGCCCTAGGGCAGCAAAATGCTAATGACTGATCTATTCAGTAATGGTCTATATGGGTGACTATGGAATAATAAGGGAGAATATTTACCACTTTGCTTAGGACAGCAGAGCGGAGCCTACCTTGGTCATTAAGGACTCAGATTTACATTAGTCCCAAACTAATCTGATGTCTTCCTCCCTGTTGCACAGTAAATTACTTACATCAGAAATGTTGAATCAAGAAATATGAAGTAACAAACCACACTAGATAAAATGACCCCACCTGATTTTAAACTTCATATCCCATTGGTTTTCTCATGTTTCTCATTCTGGGTTTCTGTCCCTTGTTTGGGGTTTGGCACTTTGAGGAATGAGTCTATGCAAAAACCCCATTCTGTACCATAGGCCCTCTACAAGAAGTTCAGCAAAGGAATAGAGACCCAGGCCCCAGAACAAGACACTCACTTACCTTTTTCACGTCAGGTACATTAAAAAACTTCTTGGTATGAGCAACCCATCCCACTATCCCAATGTCCAGAGGAAAAACAATCTCACTGTCTGGGGCTACCAGGTTCTCCTCAAACTTGGAGGTGGTGGTGATATTGAGAAGCCTGGTGGCAACCTCAGGGATGCCATTGCGGGCACGGCAGATGAACATGCTACACCGGTCAGCTGCCACCAGCTGTGCCAGCCTCTGCAGGGCCTTGTGCACTATCTTCTCCATGCTGCTTTCTTCCTCCTGGATTTCTGTCAGCAACTCAAAGAGCACATGAGACTCCTCCAGCCGGGACATCTCCTTGAAGGAAACTCCATCCTTCACTTCCCCAGGGCTGACTTTGAAGATGGTTCCCAGCGCTTCTGCCCTCAGCTTTCGGTCGAAATATTCCTTGGCAAACTGGGGATTGTTCTCTAAGTATTTCTCAACATCGTCTTTATTTATCCCACCCATTTTGTGTGACTCTTTCTTATGGCTTTTTAGAACTGCATCACCCTAGAAGCAGGAGCAGCAGCAAGAAGTCCTAATTTGGTGCTAGTAGGAAAAAGGTCCGTTGCACATACTGTAGCTGTCATGGGCATAGTACAGTAGGCTTGCTCTGTGGCTTCCAAACCTTCTGGAACCCTTGAGATATGACAGAAGGCACTGGCTTAGTGTCTTCTTAGTGTGGGATCTTGGAGGCTGCTAATTAAAGAGATGTCAGGACACTAAACCCTTGAGCACTCTTAGCTCATAAATCCCAAGGGAATCATTTTAGCATTTTAAACTAACCAATCCAGTCTTAGGCTCTGTGCGGCAGTGTGATAATGCGTAAATATGTTCATGTATATACACACATACTCGCTCTTGCATATGCTGTATGACGTACTGTACAAAAGGTTTCCATTGACAGTTAATGTGGGGAATGCCCCTTAGAATCTCTCCCCATATGTTTGCAAATTATTACTTCATCTACATGAATGTGCTCAGACATGTACATGCACAGACACACATATGTTTGTGGGGTGAAGAGGGAATGGAAAACAGAGTTGCATAGTAAAGTTGCTTAAAATGTCAAGATTTTCTTCCCTTTCAGGTACTTGGGAGGTGACTGATGATGGTTTATCAGTAGTGGTAGTTAAGAACCATAAAGCTATAAATGGGCCTTACACAGTAAGAGCCTGTTCAAGTCAATGGGTTTTTACCTGTGTAAGGATGGAATTAAAGCCTTAGGATTCGGTACAGAAAACCAAATAGGACGGTCATGCTACTTTTTTTCTTTGGTACATAGACATGATCTAAACAAAAAGGGTAAAATAAAGAAAGTGACCAAATGCAAATTACAATGTTAAACCTTATTGGCAAAATCCTTAGTCTGGTCAGAGTTCCATATGAACTAAATACATATGTTTGTGTTTCTATTGTTGTCCAGTCATCAGCCTCTAAACATACATGCAATAAAAACATTAATTAAAACCACAAAGTACACAATGACAAAACATCATATAAAAGAGTTGCATTAAATGCACTCTCTAACCAACTTAAACTGTTTCAGGAAAAGTCTGGTTGAATGGACAAGACTCACAACATGTCCGGAAGGTCAACACACTTGGTCCCTCTCTCACACTAGGGTGGGCAGCGAGTGAGTTCTGGGTTCACCAGAACACTCTGCAACCTGCTTGCTAACATTTAAATCTAGTGAATGTTGACTTGACTATCTCAGCTGATGTCAATTGTCCAGGTAAAATGTGTGGGGAAACATATTATCTCAGAAACCAAGGATCCAAGCCAGTAGAGGTCCAAAACCAACATCTTGAACTGCAGCTCAAAATAAAATGAAAGCCAGTGATATCTATGGAGCCTGGGTAAAACATGCTGACAAGCTGAACCACTATTAAATAGCTGAAGTTTTGGACTAGTCCTCAGGTGTAACCCCATGTTGAATATATTGAAGCAATCAAATCAAGAAGTGACAAAAGCAGCAATGATGGAAAGTGTGTGTAATGGCCCATATTGGATAGGAAAGAGTCTAATATCCTGGTCAGGTGAAGAGGAAAACAAGAAGTCTTGGTTACAGCTGCTATCTGGAAATCCCAGAGCAGCTCAAGGTCCAGTAAAACTCTTAGTGTGCAAACATGAATAACAAAAGGCAGGTGAATCCCAACTAATATGGCTTCTGCCATTATATCTGCAGAGAGACTGGGGGAAATCTGGTGGCAGATGGTAAAGATCAGAAATACATTTTTAGCTGCTAGGTTATGATTTATATTAATTATTGGGTGAAGGAAGATTCTTGAGGAAGTCTTTTGTACAATTGTAGAGCATTAAACAGAGATGGTCCTTTCTAAGTACTGTGAGTATACCTTGAAAATAAATCAATGAAATAATAGTTGTTTTCCCTAACACACCACTGTTGCTTGGTTTTATCAGGACTGAACCTGAGGACTAGCTCTCAACCATGCCTAAATCTCAGCCAGGAACGAAAGTGTTGTATACACTAGGAATTTTTCCATAAAATTTGCTATCGTTGCTACCAACGGTTCAACTCCACAGAACCATCGTGTGAACGCTAATGCACACAACGCTCTCTCAGTGTTTTAAGTTGTGTACAGTCAATATCTGCTCTGAGTAAGGTTAGATTAAATTGTATTTAAAATTGCTGGGGAGCCCCTGAGCCCACTAGAACTCTCACTATTGCCTGTACCAGTGGAGTTGGAATGATGGTAGCAATTGTGGAAAATTTTAGGGGAAAAAATCCCAATGTAGATGTAGGCTGGGAAAACGTAATGGCTATAAACTGTTTTGGTCCATTGAACAGTGTAGAGTTGAATTCAATCAACATACTAATGGGACTGTGACCCAAATGAAACTCCTCTTGTAACCACAACATACATAGTGAGGAAGGGATGACAAAATAGAGCCCTGCAGAACTCCACAAGAGCGGGCCCATGGGACTGATGAGCAATTGACCAATCCTACCCTTTGGATCTTCTCAATGTGAAAAGAACAGAGACACCAAAGTAAACACTGTTTATCCCTGCCAGGACCCACAGATGTATCAACACCAACTTGTGTCAACTGTTCTAAAGGCAACTGACAGATGTAAAAGAATCAGCACAGACATCTGGGGACAGATCCTCTGGTGCAGCCAAACTGCCCAGAGAACAAGTCAAGGGTTGGTGTGCAAACGTGACTTAAAGCTCATCTTTTCACTTGCTTCCCTGTTCTGGTACATGCTGTTCCTCCTGCCCTGTGTTAAAGCAACCTGACAACTGAAATATGCCAAACTGAAATAGCCACAAAGGCTCATAAGTGCATCTGAGGATCAGCGTAGCACAGAGGCATTCTGGCAATCCTGCCTCCTTTCCTCTAGCCATGCTCCTTTTTCTTTATTACATCAGCAGCATGGTGAATGGAAGAAATGCCCTTGTGTTGGATTTGTGACACTGGAGCATCTCCTTTACACCCTGAGCTGGTTACGTTGACTTTATGCAAGATTATCCTGGCAGCATGGTGCAAAGTCCCTACATCACAATAGCTCTGGCCCCTGATCTTTGTCCACCAAGAAAAAGAGATCAATGATCAACACCATTAACATAGTTACTGTCCCATACCCAGTAGGCACAGGAGCAGGGTCAGCAGAAGAAGTAGTCATCTTTCTATGTTCTTACACAATTGTTTCATAATATGATCAGAATGCGTGAAAGCAACATGACAGACATTTGATGTTTGTTTCTATATATAGAGGCATTTATTCATAGAGTATTTTTTATATTTCCACATACATTATACTACTTTTTAAAAGAGAGAATTATAAAGAACTGTACTAATAAACCAAAGCAGGGGGATGATGGAAAACAAGCGTTGTGTTGTATTTTCTAATCTTTTTCTATCATATTTTTCTACCAACACTGGGACTTTCTATATAGTGATTCTTAGGGTATTATAAACTCTCCAATCTGTTTTAGTTCAAACCTTCAAGAAAATTACACAGAAACATTCCCCTTTATTAACTGTGAGAAACCAGCTTTGCCAACATTACTTGTGTACAATGGCATAATCTCATTAATTCTGAGAAAATGCAGCCACCTATGTCCAGGCTACAGAAGCAAGACTGAAGGGAGACAAGGCTGCCTAAAAGCCAGTGCTACAGTATGTGTTGGTATAGTAAAATGGCTATGTAGACCCCTTTGTGTTGGCATAATTAACAGACTCATTAGAGCTTGATAAATGGGGCTTCAAAATTCCATACAGCATAAGAATCAAAGCTATGCAATAGCAGTATGTTTTGTTCATTATAATCACACACAGCTTTTTTTTTTTTTCTTTTTCTGTTTGCTAGGGGCAGGAATGACTACCCTTTTCCCTCCCAAAAACAAACAAACAACACAGGTCATTACCAATTGGTGACATGAATAAGAAACTTGATAGACACCCATTTTTATGTCATATATAACTTTAATACTGTATATAGCCACTGGTACTGTATTGTTAAAAACCAATGCAGAGGGATGTGAAGCAACAAATTAACATTGGCTGGTAAACTTGAAAAGAATGCCTGTTCATAGCATAGTCCTGTTCAAAAACAAACTAGGCAAATACTTAGCATTAAAGAACACCATTTCACAGATTATCAGCTGTGCAGCTGTCACTGTCAAGTCAGGTAGCTGTGAACAAAAAGGGCGCCCAACCCTCCTTTTGACCCATGACATTACTGTTTCTATATGCTACAGCATGTTTCCAATATCAGTCCCTATCAAAGCTCTTTATTTTAATATTTTTTCAGTGTAAATCTCCTGCCTCATCCATTTGTGTTTAAGAAAGTTCATCATCCTGGTGACTCTCCCTGTTTTGTTTTTTTGGGGGGTGGGGGGAGGATGGGTGGGTAGGTGAGGTGGGTTTGAGGCTGCTAAAGCCTAGAAGATCAAACATTTTAGCAGTAGTAGTTGAGTATGTTGCCTGCATCATTGACAGTCCCATGTTGTTGCTATTCCTATATAGAATATATTTTTACACAATATATAGGAGATTCGATCACAGTATTATCCCCCAAAGTGGGGTTTGAGTTTAGATTTTTGGTCTGCTTTTGATAACACTGATTTATTTGTGATCTTATTATTGTTTGCTTTCTGGGGCTGTCAGCTCCTTGAATATTGTGCTTTGGTTTTTATTATAGGCTAATTGATAGGACTTGTGTGCTTTTTAATTGCCTAAGAAAAACAGTTCAAATCTTTTAGCTTCCTTTTAGACTAATTTTATATGGTGTATGCAGTGCCTTTGCTAGTTTTTAGTAGTTGATAGTTTTCCTTAGTTGTGACAGTTTACAATTAACTCTAGTAACTTGTGTCCCCATTTTTTAAGCTGATAACAGCTAAACTGGCTTAGTGTAATTCTGCTAAATTCTATGGCATACATCTACTTATCTACAAATAATGAATCATGTTTGTTGCATGAGATCACAGATTCAGACCATCCTTCATTTCAGATGCAATTTGGTTGACCTTTCTTTAAATTATTTGATAACTGCAAAGGATCTTCTTTATTCAATTCACTTTGGCACCTGCAATTTTTTCTGCTAAGTGTTTGTGAAAACATACAGAAAGAGATAGCATCAAGGTAAAAACTCTTTATTGGTGCTTAGGTTTGGAACAAACTCTTCCTTTTTAACTAACTGCTTTATTAAGCCTGTTTTACTTGTGCCATTGTTACTTGTTTTCTGAAGTCACTTATTTATAACTAGGAAAACACCAACCTAATGATGCTTTTTGAGCGCCTTATACTTCTTTATTGTGATTTTTAAATTAAACTGCTTCAATGTTTAGGAGCCCCAGGACTTCAGTGTATATGTATGCATTAAATTCATCATACCCCAATAAAGCATCTGGGTTCTTTTACAGATCCTCCATTCCTTCTCTCAGTTCTACAATTTTAAAACATTTTTTCTTAGTAATACAGTCCCACATTTGTATGTATCTATCACAAGAAGTTATACCTAAAAAAATCTGCACATGTTCCCAATACTCAGATCTCCTAATATAGGATTTTACTGTCAAGCTTCCTAAAAGGTGTCAATAAAGAACACATTTTTAGTGAATATGAGATTTAAATGTTCACACTATTATACAGAGAGGTTTAACATTAGAAGTTCACTCAGCATAATCACTTTCAGTGCAACATGAACAGAAAAAATACACATGCTTGACGTTGACAGTGTTGCTATTTCAAAGTAATTCTGACATATACGTGGTTTGTTATTTTATCATGTATGACGTAACCTACCTTTGACGTTTACAGTTACTACATCACATAAAACTATTTATGGCATAGTTCTTAGTTGCATGCTAGTCCTGAGCTCTTACAGTCCATGGAAATTCCTAAGACGGATAACTGACAGAGGTGGTTATTTAAATAGATTCAAGTAGCATATAAATGCCAAAGGTATTTATAAGGTTTCCCATTCAACTCAGTGTTTATGTCTGAGTGTGGTATATCTCCATGTTGACAGTAGTTAATATAGTTAATTCATCTAAGAGTTTCAAAACAAACATACATGTATGTGTTTACTTTAATTGCAAAAATTCCAAAATATGTATTTTTGTGGCCTCTGTCTGGATATACTAGGTTGATATGATTAATCCATGATATTAATGTTCAGAAATTTTTATAATTTTAAAAAATGTTTAGTAACAATTTGGCAGAATACTAGTGCAACCCAAAATCACAAGATTCACATGAAGCACATTTTTCTGAAATCTGTAAAACATTAGAATATGTTTGGGAAAGCATCAACACAGTAAGAAAATAAATAATGTAGCAAAAAATGTTGGCTTCACTTTCCTATAGATATATTTTCTAATCCTTAGAACAAACATAATTAGGGAAAGCTAAAAGGCAAGAAATCACGGAATGAAAAGAAGTAGATGGAGTAGCTATTATACAAGTGCTGTCGTATGCACTTCAATACTGACTGTCTGTAAATGGACAATGATAAATGGTAATGTATTGAGCCGGGAAAATATGTCCAGTGAGGTGCCAAAAGAATCTGTGCTAACCCTGGTTTTATGTAACATTATTAATAACCCAGAACAAGAGATAGATATCACATTAATTGAATGTGCACATGATACTTAATGGAGAGGCTTTGTGAACACAAGTGAAGACACAAATACAAAGGGGCCTACAGAGGTTACAAATATGGGCAAGATATAATAAAATGAGATTCACGCCAGAAGAATGCAAAATAGTGCATCTAGATAAGAATTAGCCAAAACATAGATATTCAATGAAAGGAGAATATATGGAAAGTACTAATGCTGAAGAAAATGTAGGTATGATCATGGACAGCAAGTTAGAAATGAAGTTGCATTGTTCTACGGCAGCAAAAAAAAAAAAAAAAAGTACTTTTGTGCTACATATAGCGACATACCATGGCATGGACTAGTGTCATAATATTAATAATCTATCTACATTTGTTTGGTGAGATCACGCTTATAATGCTATGTTTGAGTTCTTGGCACCTTGATGCTAAAAAGATGTCTACGAATTGGAATAATTCAAAGATAAAATTATTAAGAAGCTAGGGGAATTGATTTACAAGGGGCTAAATTTGCATTGCTTGCCTAAATGAACATAGGAGGGATATGAAAACCACCTACAAGTATGTGAAGGTTTAAATACAAAGTGGGAATGGAATTTTTAAGGCAATCCAAGGCAGCATAACTAAGCATAATGGAATGGCATAATATTAAAGAAAGGAAAGTTTAGGCTCTGAAAAAGGAATAATTTCCTAAGTGTGAGGTCTAGCTGAGTGCAGAATTACCTCCCAAATTAAGTCATGGCATTCTGATCACTTGAATAATAGAAAACTGTATTGGACCAATGATTCAAGAATATCCTGGAGCGAACACTAGGGCACCAGCATGGGGCTGGATAAAATAAAGCTAATGAGCATTTTTGTATCTAATCCCCAGGATTCTGCCATATAGAGTAATTTATCTGATAGATTTTAATCATTTTCTAATAATCAAAGAATTGGTATTAAAAAATAAGGGCTTTACTCATGACACTTGACATAATAGCCACAATCCTCTTACATGGTGCAATTATGCCCGTCAGGCCTGTGTCCCTAACAGTGCTAACTTTTGTAGCCTACAAAGCCTGGTTCCACTTGTCCTCCTCCTCCACACTTTGAGGGCCTAACAATGCACAGGCTAATCTCAGCTTTCATTTTTCTTTTTAAAGTAAAAGTTTAGCCCTTTCCCTTACAAAGTTTTAAAAATATTATCAGTTAGACTTTTCCAGAAGGTTACGGGTTATTCATGGTTCCCTTCTACCGCTATTGTCTACCTTTGGGGACCTGTCAAACCAATGGCTGTAGGTCCCCTCAGTTTTTGGGCGGGAGAAACTAGAATAATTTGCTGCTGTAGGTTAAAGGTCTTGCTTGGTTGCCACTGGCAGCACTAGCAGCTGCTGCAGACTTTCTCCCAGCTGGCTGCCTACAACTGAGATGGCTTCGGTGCAATGTAGTCTTTGCTCACTAGTGAGGGTTACTCAATAGCATGTAATGCAAATTAGTGTATGGACAAAGCATGTGACTGACAGCAAAGGACACCAACATTGTAATCCTGGCACTGACACTTGGGCCTTGATTTTTAAAGGTATTTAGCCATTGCTGCACTCAGAGTTACAACACCTAACTGATTTAGGTGTCTAAATCTCATTTTTAAGTGATTTAGGTACTTGGGAGCCTAAATCCCATCAATAATCAATTAGATTAAGGCTCATAAATATCTAAATCCCTTTTTGAAAGTGAGATTTATGTTCCTAAATCAGTCAGGCATTGCAATGCTCAGGACAACACCTAAGTACTTTTAAAAATCTGGGCCTTAACATTTCTGCGTGTTTCCCCATCTGCAAAATGAGGATGACACTATTTCCCTATTTGACAAGAATAAGAACATAAGAACATAAGAACATAAGAAAGGCCGTACTGGGTCAGACCAAAGGTCCATCTAGCCCAGTATCTGTCTACCGACAGTGGCCAATGCCAGGTGCCCCAGAGGGAGTGAACCTAACAGGCAATGATCAAGTGATCTCTCTCCTGCCATCCATCTCCATCCTCTGACGAACAGAGGCTAGGGACACCATTTTTACCCATCCTGGCTAATAGCCATTTATGGACTTAGCCACCATGAATTTATCCAGTCCCCTTTTAAACATTGTTATAGTCCTAGCCTTCACAACCTCCTCAGGTAAGGAGTTCCACAAGTTGACTGTGCGCTGCGTGAAGAAGAACTTCCTTTTATTTGTTTTAAACCTGCTGCCTATTAATTTCTTTTGGTGACCCCTAGTTCTTGTATTATGGGAATAAGTAAATAACTTTTCCTTATCCACTTTCTCAACATCACTCATGATTTTATATACCTCTATCATGTCCCCCCTTAGTCTTCTCTTTTCCAAACTGAAGAGTCCTAGCCTCTTTAATCTTTCCTCATATGGGACCCTCTCTAAACCCTTAATCATTTTAGTTGCTCTTTTCTGAACCTTTTCTAGTGCTAGAATATCTTTTTTGAGGTGAGGAGACCACATCTGTACACAGTATTCGAGATGTGGGCGAACCATGGATTTATATAAGGGCAATAATATATTCTCAGTCTTATTCTCTATCCCCTTTTTAATGATTCCTAACATCCTGTTTGCTTTTTTGACCGCCTCTGCACACTGCGTGGACATCTTTAGAGAACTATCCACGATGACGCCAAGATCTTTTTCCTGACTCGTTGTAGCTAAATTAGCCCCCATCATGTTGTATGTATAGTTGGGGTTATTTTTTCCAATGTGCATTACTTTACATTTATCCACATTAAATTTCATTTGCCATTTTGTTGCCCAATCACTTAGTTTTGTGAGATCTTTTTGAAGTTCTTCACAATCTGCTTTGGTCTTAACTATCTTGAGTAGTTTAGTATCATCTGCAAACTTTGCCACCTCACTGTTTACCCCTTTCTCCAGATCATTTATGAATAAATTGAATAGGATAGGTCCTAGGACTGACCCTTGGGGAACACCACTAGTTACCCCTCTCCATTCTGAGAATTTACCATTAATTCCTACCCTTTGTTCCCTGTCCTTTAACCAGTTCTCAATCCATGAAAGGACCTTCCCTTTTATCCCATGACAGCTTAATTTACGTAAGAGCCTTTGGTGAGGGACCTTGTCAAAGGCTTTCTGGAAATCTAAGTACACTATGTCCACCGGATCCCCCTTGTCCACATGTTTGTTGACCCCTTCAAAGAACTCTAATAGATTAGTAAGACAGGATTTCCCTTTACAGAAACCATGTTGACTATTGCTCAAGAGTTTATGTTTTTCTATGTGTCTGACAATTTTGTTCTTTACTATTGTTTCAACTAATTTGCCCGGTACCGACGTTAGACTTACCGGTCTGTAATTGCCGGGATCACCCCTAGAGCCCTTTTTAAATATTGGCGTTACATTAGCTAACTTCCAGTCATTGGGTACCGAAGCCGATTTAAAGGACAGGTTACAAACCTTAGTTAATAGTTCCGCAACTTCACATTTGAGTTCTTTCAGAACTCTTGGGTGAATGCCATCTGGTCCCGGTGACTTGTTAATGTTGAGTTTATCAATTAATTCCAAAACCTCCTCTAGTGATACTTCAATCTGTGACAGTTCCTCAGATTTGTCACCTACAAAAGCCAGCTCAGGTTTGGGAATCTCCCTAACATCCTCAGCCGTGAAGACTGAAGCAAAGAATCCATTTAGTTTCTCCGCAATGACTTTATCATCTTTAAGCGCTCCTTTTGTATTTTCATCGTCAAGGGGCCCCACTGGTTGTTTAGCAGGCTTCCTGCTTCTGATGTACTTAAAAAACATTTTGTTATTACCTTTGGAGTTTTTGGCTAGCCGTTCTTCAAACTCCTCTTTGGCTTTTCTTATTACACTCTTGCACTTAAGTTGGCAGTGTTTGTGCTCCTTTCTATTTGCCTCACTAGGATTTGACTTCCACTTTTTAAAGGAAGTCTTTTTATCTCTCACTGCTTCTTTTACATGGTTGTTAAGCCACGGTGGCTCTTTTTTAGTTCTTTTACTGTTTTTCTTAATTTGGGGTATACATTGAAGTTGAGCCTCTATTATGGTGTCTTTAAAAAGGGCCCACGCAACTTGCAGGGATTTCACTTTAGTCACTGAACCTTTTAACTTTTGTCTAACTAACCCCCTCATTTTTGTATAGTTCCCCCTTTTGAAATTAAAGGCCACAGTGTTGGGCAGTTGAGGTGTTCTTCCCACCACAGGGATGTTGAATGCTATTGTATTATGGTCACTATTTCCAAGCGGTCCCGCTATAATTACCTCTTGGACCAGCTCCTGCGCTCCACTCAGAATTAAATCTAGAGTCACCTCTCCCCTTGTGGGTTCCCGTACCAGCTGCTCCATGAAGCAGTCATTTAAAGTATCGAGAAATTTTATCTCTGCATTTCGTCCTGAAGTGAAATGTTCCCAGTCAATATGGGGATAATTGAAATCCCCCACTATTATTGGGTTCTTAATTTTGATAGCCTCTCTAATTTCCCTTAGCATTTCATCATCACTATTACTGTCCTGGTCAGGTGGTCGATAATAGATCCCTAATGTTATATTTTTACTAGAGCATGAAATTTCTATCCATAGAGACTCTATGGAACCTGTGGATTCGCTTAAGATTTTTACTTCATTTGAATCTACACTTTCTTTAACATATAGTGCCACTCCTCCCCCTGCACGGCCTGTTCTGTCCTTCCGATATATTTTGTACCCCGGAATGATTGTGTCCCATTGATTGCTCTCAGTCCACCAGGTTTCTGTGATGCCTATTATATCTATATCCTCCTTTATCACAAGGCACTCTAGTTCACCCATCTTATTATTTAGACTTCTGGCATTTGTGTACAAGCACTTTAAAAACTTGTCCCTGTTTATTAGCCTGTCTTTTTCTGATGTGCCAGATTCTTTTTTATGTGGCTGTTTATCATCTGATCCGGCCCTTCCATTATACTTTTCAGTCCTCTGCTCCTGACTATAACCTGGAGATTCTCTATCATCAGACTCTCCCCTAAGGGAAGTCTGTGTCCGATCCACACGCTCCTCTGCAGCAGTCGGCTTTCCCCCATCTCCTAGTTTAAAAACTGCTCTACAACCTTTTTAATGTTTAGTGCCAGCAGTCTGGTTCCACTTTGGTTTAGGTGGAGCCCATCTCTCCTGTATAGGCTCCTCCCATCCCAGAAGTTTCCCCAGTTCCTAATGAACGTGAACCCCTCCTCTCTACACCATCGTCTCATCCACGCATTGAGACTCTGAATCTCTGCCTGCCTACCTGGCCCTGCGCGTGGAACTGGGAGCATTTCTGAAAATGCCACCATAGAGGTCCTGAATTTCAGTCTCTTCCCTAGCAGCCTAAATTTGGCTTCCAGGACATCTCTCCTACCCTTCCCTATGTCATTGGTACCTACATGTACCACGACCACCGGCTCCTCCCCAGCACTACACATAAGTCTATCTAGATGCCTCGAGAGATCCGCAACCTTCGCACCAGGCAGGCAAGTCACCATACGGTTCTCCCGGTCATCACAGACCCAGCTATCTACATTTCTAATAATCGAATCTCCCATTACTAACACCTGCCTTTTCCTAGAAACTGGAGTTCCCTCCCCCGGAGAGGCAACCTCAGTGCGAGAGGCAACCCCAGAACCATCTGGAAGGAGGGTCCCAACTACGGGAAAGTTTCCCTCTGCTCCCATTGACTGCTCTACTTCCCTGGGCCCTTCTTCCTCCTTAACAGCACAGGTGCTGTCTAAGCGGAGGTGGGACAATTCTACAGTGTCCCGGAAAGCCTCATCAACATACCTCTCTGCTTCTCTCAGCTCCTCCAGTTCCGCCACCCTGGCCTCCAAAGTCCGCACATGGTCTCTGAGGGCCAGGAGCTCCTTGCACCGACTGCACACATACGCCACCCGCCCACAGGGCAGGTAATCATACATGCAACAGTCGGTGCAATAAACTGGATAGCCCCCACTCTGCTGCTGGGCTTCTGCCTGCATTGTATCCTAGTTAGTGAAAGGGTGGTTTACAGAAGGAAGTTTTGGAATGTGGTTTGGTTTATAGGTTTTAGGGGGGGGCCACGGGGATGGGGTTACGGCTGGCGAGGGACTCCCACTCCCTTCCCACTCCCCTTCTAAACTCCCTTGCGAAACTCCCTGTTAGCAGCCCCTGGTCGCAAAGCTCCCTGGTCGCTTGTGCGCGGCTTTATAAAGCCCTGGCCTGAGTGAATGCCCCGCCCACTGAGTAAGGCTCAGCCAATTACCAGAGGCTTCGAGCTTTCAAACCTGCCTCCAACTGCCAGCCAGAGCACACGGTCCCTCAAACAACCAAACAAACAAACACAAGCTCAGCACACAGCAAGTAACCCCCAAACACAAACAAACACACACTACAGACAGTCACTTACCCCACAGATGCTGTATTAGCTCCTCCTTCACCTGGAGAACTCCCTTGCGAAACTCCCTGTTAGCAGCCCCTGTTCAACAATGCTACAACAACTAAGTAGCTAATGTTTGTAAAACATTTTACAAGAGCTAAAATTCACCTGACGGGTACCATGTATAAAAGTTTTTGTTAGAGGAATATCTCCAAAGAATTGCATGTCAAGAAAAGCTTGTACGTTTTATTTTGAGGGTACAACAAGAACAATTATAATATTAACAAAATATGCATCTAAAAATTTGCCATGTGGTCTTAAACTCCAGGTTAAAAAAATAGTGATTAACATTTTGTAAAACATCTACCGTATTTATTGTTACCATTTTTTATCTAATCTCTCTCTCTCTTTCTAGTTCTTCTCTGGCAAATTGTATGCATGCATGTTTATCTAATCTAAAGAGCATTTAAAATCAATAATAAATCTCTTGATCCAAAACAGCTTTATGACATGTAATGCACATTATGATTTTAAAACAATGGGCAAATAAACTCACCTGGTTCATCTCTTTCTCTCTCACACTGAACTGTTAAAAAATAGATTTTAAACTTGTCAGTTAACCAGAGTGCTAACTGCAAAGCTCCCCCTAGAAAGCATTGTGAGAAAATTGAATGACAATCATTTAATAAGCAGCAAAAGTACTCACTGATACAACTTCGCTTTCTGCTATCAGGAAAAATTCACCTGCCAGCACTTCTGAGATGCTCTTTGATACTATCTTGACAGGACAATATGCCTTGTTGACAGTTTCACACACTGAATACTGTTTGTGCTTACTTATAGTGCAATAGATGGAAATCCATTGGAAAGCAGGAGGACAGAAAGGGTTTCCAGGAAGAAGTTGATCCTTGATTTGTCCAGGCACTTACTGATGTTACTAGTCAGTGGTTGTTGATGGTTACTTTCTCTGGTTTGAATATTAATTTGTTTGTCACAGTAAATATTATCCTACCTACTGAAATGGATTCAGATCCTATGAGTCACACGGACTGAGCCTGCACAGTAACTTCTGCTAAAGCTGCTGCCCTCACTTGCCCCCCCCCTCAATCAGCGGGTACAGGTCATCTCTGCTATAGTTCATGATGCTGTGGCACTCTTAAATGCCATTATCCAATACCATTTCTTGGGCTGCCAAAAAGATAAACATAAACTATTCAGCAATTATGTGAACAGTGATGTAAACTGCACACTGGGAGCCAAATTCTCATTTCAGATACACTAGTATAAATCCAGAGTAATTCCATTAGGCCAACACTTATGGGCCTGATTCTGCAACTACTATACACATGCGAGTAGTCTGCACATAGGTAATCCCTTTGGCTTCAGTGAATAAGGGTTATTTGCACGAGTAAGGATTGCAGCATCAGCCCTTCGTTCTTGACGTGATTGAGATACTATAGACGCTATAAACTAGAAATAATAATAATACGTTTCTCCTAAGGATTTTGGGTAAAATCCTGGCCCAACTGCAGTCAATGGGAGTTTTATCATTTACATCAATGGGGCCAAGATTTCACCCAAAGGTTGGTGAGTTTTTATTCATTAATGTTTGTTAAGTGCATTGATCTCCTTGCCTAGAAGATGCTGTAAAAGTGCAGCATCATATTATTATTTAGTCAATTTGGATCAGAACAGGAAAAGTATGATGAAACATACTTGCTTTTGAAATGATTATTATAGATGGAAACAATTGACTCAGCTATGCAGGAAAATGCTAAAAAGCAACCAAGTATTCTAATGATAAACCTTGATTCAGTTGTTTCCCACATTTAATTATGTAAAAGCAAATCTTGCTTTGTTGTCAATCAGTCTGTTTAGAGCTGCCAAGCCCCACCTCCATTCCCTGAATGGCTCTGCCAGTCAGAGAAAGAAATTAAATGCTGGGATTTTGTGATGCCAGCAATTCCTCTTGTCTACATAAACCACATGTAGCTAAACAATGGTAAACCAGATTTAACACATTTGGAAACATTTTTCACTTTGAATTGCTGACGTTGTATCCCATATAGTACCCTCATTTTCCTTGGTTTTGCCTTTTATGGGTTTTATTTTGTTAATATAAAACAATAATAACAACAATGCAATAATAAACAATAACTTCCCACATATATAACACCTTTTATTCTGAAACATCCTAAAGCACTTTCACAAACTTAACAGATATGCAAACTATACGTGAGAATTATTAAACCCCCCCCCCCCACACACACACACACACACCTCCACTGAAACACATCCACTTCTGGGATTAAATGTAGTTGCTGTTTAATACCAAACATAGACTAATACTACAGAACAATTTAGGTACAACGTGAAGAGGACTACCCTATCTAAGTGAAGCTGCAGGGAAACAGTACGTAATTGGAATGGAGTCCCCCAGGTTGGTATTGGCCAGGACACTGGGATTAAAGTCCCCACTCTTGTGAAGATCTTTTGTCTGCAGGACCTGCGTTTACGTCTCTTCTGCAGCACAGTGCCCCCTAGGACTAGGATGGGCTAGTGGTCTCTGAGAGAAGAGTTTGTTCCTTGGCTTTGTTCCTTGGAGAACTCCCATACACTTATGTAACTTTGTTTTAAATGTAATTTAAACTCTGTTTTAAATTAATCTGCATTTGACCTCTTAGAAGAAAAGACACACAGCGCTTTTCTTATTTTATCTTAGCTTAATGCAGTTGTGGATCCTTATATAAACATAGACCAGAAAAAAATTAATACTGACTGTAAAAAGGCCATTCTCATGGCCTAGCACAAGCATACTATTTCAGCACATAGAGCATCCAAGTCTGAGTCTTGAGTTTGGTCCCTTGCTCCAGAGTGGCAGGGCCTGGATGTACTGCACAAGCAGCATACTGAGTCTGTGGTGGGAGAGAGTGTGTCTGACCAGCTCAGAAGAGACATTGTCTGGCACTAGATGCATCTCTTTCTCTCATTTGCTGCAAGAACAATGTGTTGTGATATTGGAATTTTTGAGTGTGTAGGGAGTAAATGGGAACTGGGGGTTCCCAGGGGTTTCTAGACAGGTTCTAAGGACTTGCCCAGGAAACAAAATTCTGATGCAGAAGACAAAGAAATAAAAACAAAAGCATCTGAAAGCCTCTCTTTCCACTTAATTGACAATATGTGGTATATTTTAATTTTCCCACCCTGAAAATTCCATTTTCATCAATATAAATAGCACTGTATTCCATATACCAAGGGAAAATTAACTGTCATAGTCAGCATGACGAATAAACCAGGACAGATGGATTTGGGCGATGTGTTTAGTGTTCAGAAGGAAAAAATATTATTGCAAATGAATTATCTCAAGTTTGCTTCTTGTCTGCTCAGAAGTAAATCTAGGAAGGAGATGGTAGAGCCCATTAAAAGCAGACTTATAAGCAGACACAAACCCTTTTTCTCTCAAGGAATCTAGAAGAGAAATTTGTGAGCACAGAATCACAATCTTTATAAGGGAGACCACTTTGCTGCTGAAAATGCAGTTAACATATTAAAAACCAAATTATTTTAATTACTCTTTTTGAAGACTCTGAGCTAAAATTAGTGCTCAAGCAAAGAGTCAGGTTGTCATTTTTGGAAGCTGTAAGTCCTTTAACTACAAAACAAATACACAGGCAGGAGTAGTGCAAGTAATAACGTTTTTCAGCCCACTGTGTCCTTGGCCTGTATGCTTTAACTGCTGTCAACTGGAGGAGGTGGGGCAATTGTGACCTTGATGTGGATGTTTGTGTCCTACAAAGTACACTGAGATCACTGGTTCATTTCATGTCATTTGTTGTCTCTTGTTAGAAAGGACCTGATCTCAGGAGATAGTGCCCTGCACACTGCTACTTGTGAATGAGGCCCTAGAAATAAATAATAACTAGCCAACAAAGAACCAGAAGATGGGAACAAAAAGTCTTTCTATCTGTATCAAGCTGGACAAGACTTAACCTAAACGCTCTGTATCCTATTGCCAATACTTTGAGCCAGACTTTCTCCTAAGAACTAAAATCTTACTATGTTGCCATAAATAAAATTCTAGTCTTTTCAATATTTAAACTTAAATGTTGCAGTGTTAGAAATGTTTTAATAGTTATTTTCTCTCTTGTTCCTTCCTAATTTTCTTTCATTATAAAGTCATAATGAAGCTAAATAAATCATACAGCGAAAGCTTTCTTTTCTAGTTTCCTTTAAAAATCTGACCTTTTCACTATAGTTACTGTCACTGTCATTATGGAAAACATAGTTACTATCATTATGGAAAATATTAATTACTTTTACAGGCTATTCATGGGGAAAGCATTTTAATGGAAAATCAGTGCCAGAAATTCTCGTTTTCCCCCTCTTTACTAACTTTAAAGTTAGAATACTTTTTTTCTCAGTAAAATGCAGCTGAAAAAATACATACTGGTTTCAAAATGTCCATACTTTTCACAATATGCTGTCAAAATTTAAGAATCAGCTAGTGAAACAGCACAAGTTGGACTACCTACTCACGTTGATCTGCTATAAATTTTGTAAATGTATTCTGAGTTTTATAAATAGTTCTTTTGTTTACATCGTATTGGAGCTGTAAGAATGTTTTTTCTTCCTCCTAAGCTTTTCCAAGAATCTATGAGCCATTCACTTCCATTCATATGATCTGTGTTCACATGATCTGTGTCCCTCCATGAGTGGACATAAAACCTGCAGTGCTACACTGTGGATATATGGAACTGGTTGGAATGTGCTGAAAGATGGTAGCTATTCTCCTATCAAACTCGCAGGCCAACCTAGTGTAAATTATCATTAACTGAGTCAACATTAATTTGCAGAGGGTTATCTTTGCAATGTTGAATCCTGCTTGTGGGTGTGGTCAGGACAGTGGCTGATGATGATACTCTGGCAGCCTCGGCAAAAGCTGGATTGGGCCTGTTGCCTATAAAAATGCCAGGCATACGTGTAATAAACTCTAAGGGCAGGGAACCTGAGGCAGTTAGGTACCCAAATCTCATTGAATTTTAATGGGGTTTGGGTGCCCAGCTCCCTTAGACTCTTTTGAAAATTCCAGTTATAATGTTTTCAAAGGGGAATTATATTAGTGTAATATTAAAGGCACAGACCTGATCCTGAAAAATGATTTGGGATTAAAAATAAGGGTACAGATTTTGCAGAGGTCAGAATCAAGAGAATTGCTGGTAACAGTGCTTAGCAAGGTGCCAGAGAGAAATTATAGAAATGTTTTATCTGACATTAAATAAACAGCATAGAGCTATCCAGGGTAATAAAGTTAGTTACACCCCTCTTCATTGTTGCTATTGATCTTGTTAGAAGATGGACAAAGCAGATCAGTTATATGGAGTTGTGCACCCATGTATCTGAGACTCCTATGTGTATCCATCTCTCTTAGAGCTATATGTGCATAACTGTCTCCCATCAGTATTAACAGGAATTAAGGGAGAGGTTTTAAAAGCTGCCCAGGGGATATGGATGCCCAGTTCTCTTTAATTTGAATGGGTCCAAATTTCTTAGGCAGCACTGAAAATATCATTCTAAATTGAAAACTTTTGCTCATTGACATTACAATATACAGCACCTTTGTATGTGTTACATGTACTATTTTATAGGGTCTTACTACAAACAAGTTTAATGTATTATAGCACTGTAAGAATATTTGTTATGAGGAATGGCTTCAAGAGTTCGAACTTATTCTCAATAGAGGCAACTTGGAACTGACCTAGGATGAGATCTGAGAAAGAGAACCAAAACAAATTGCTCTTAGTGCAAAGGGTCCAAACAACAAATATCTCAGCCTGAGAATCAGGAAATGGGGCATAAACAAAGAATTCAGGCAAACTATTCCACTAGATCAGTAGTTACTATATGGAAGAAAGAACGAGGAGCACTTGTGGCACCTTAGAGACTAACAAATTTATTTGGACATGCATCTGATGAAGTGGGTTTTAGCCCACGAAAGCTTATGCCCAAATACATTTGTTAGTCTCTAAGGTGCCACAAGTACTCCTGTTCTTTTTGCTGATACAGACTAACCCGGCTGCCACTCTAAAACCTATATGGAAGAACTTGAGAAGGAAGATAAACAGTAAAAACAAATTAAATCACATAACTTAATATTTTTATTGAGACAGAGGAAACTGAAGGGTTGAGATAAGCTTCAGGGGAAGGACATGTTTATTGGACTAGGTGCCCTATTTCTCTCCAGCATGTGCTTTTACAAAGTACTTTCCCCCCCTCTTGTTGAGCAGCTCTGAATCTGAATGAGTTTTTTTTAAAATTCTGAAATGAATGGACATTTGGCATTGGCTTCAACTAACAGCCTTAGCCCCTTACTCTTTAAAAACACGGAAGTGAAGTGAATATGTGAACTGGTGCTGCTGCGAATGATTTTTTCTACCCTGCTCTGAGTCACATAGCTGGAAAATGTTTAACAGGGTTTCTCTAATGCTTCTAAAGATGTTGAAACTACAGAACAAATATTGACCAAGAGGCACCACCACTTGCCTGGATAGGAGAAAAATAATCTTTTATATAACTAAAAACAGTTTGCCAAGAAAGAAACTTTGGAGGAACTTTGCCTCATCATTTACGTAGAAAGGGACCCGAGTGGTGTGTGCAAACGTTAGCACATTCACAATCATGTGCATCCCCACCAGGCTTGTGTTAGGACTGAAGTGAGTGGTGTTCTTTTGCCTCCTCTGAAGGCAGGACCCCAAAAATGTCCCCAGGCTGCAGCTGCACACATCTGTTGCACTCTGGAGCAGGCTATGGAAGGCTTTCAGGCTGTAGCTCGGGACAGCTCCTGGAAGCTGGGCTTGGGTTCTCAGGCACCAGCAAGGTCTGGGGCTCTGGAACAAACAGCTATCTGCGTGGAACGTTCACACACTTACCACGAGGCTGCCAGCATTCGAAGGGTAGAAACAGGAAATCTGGGGGAGACAAATGAAGCCACAAGCTGTAACTCCGCAGGGTACACTGGAGAAGCAGGACTTTGGAGTGACAGAGTGGGACATGATAGTGTAGTTCAATAATAATGATTATAATATAATATAAAATAGGGACAGCTGGCACCTCTCTCTCTCTCACACACACTTCCCGATTTGGGGTCTTGCCTTTTGGGTTGTGGGATACAGCAAACGCGTTTCTCCCCGGGCTGGGGTTAAAGATCGCCTGGGTTACCTCTGCCTGCTCGGCCGTTGTTACGCAAGAGCCTGCTGCGCAGGGCCCCCTTGCCTAGCTGGAATCGATCAGCTTTCCCCACTCCCCTTGTTAGTCTTTCGCCCCGCGAAGTTACGAAAGAGCAGATTCCCACCCCCACCCCGGAGCTGTATAAAGCGCTCCCAGCCCTGCGCCCTCCGGTCGCCTCCTCTCCCCTGTGCGAGCGCTCGGGCTAGAGACCGGCTGACTGCGGGGGTCTGCGCTGCTCTGTAAGAGACACGTTTCCAGCTGGGGAAGCCTCTCTTGTCCGCCGCGTGTGATGATTCGGATCGCTCAGGGATGTGGCTAGAAATGCTGCAGCCCTCCTGCAGTGAGCCAGTGGGGACGCCCCACCATCTGCACTGAGGGGGCCCCTCTGGATGCTTTGGGGCCCCATTTCTGGGTGCCTTGGGGAGCACCCACCCTATGTGCTGGGGGTACTCTATTGTGAGGGCATTGGGGGACCCCACTGCTGCTTTGGGGGCCCCTCTGAGCAGCTTGGGGACACCCGGTATGCCTTGGGCCCCCCCGTTGATGATTTGGTCTGTCTCTGTTTGCTGTTGCGTAGGAGTAGGATGGCTCAGACGGGGAGATTCCTGGCCTGGCTGCTGCTAGTGGCCCTGGACCTGCTGGGCTGTGGATGCCGAGCGGAGCGGGACTGCAGAGTGAGCAACTTCAGAGTCCAAGAGAACTTCGACAAGGCTCGCGTAGGTGTCCGCTCCCCTCCCTGCTCTCTGGATCTTGCCAAATTTCACCCCAAGGCCCCAAATGTACTATCAAAATAGAGACCCAGTCTGCCCACTCCTGTTCTAAACACCCAGCCTCCGGTGCAGAGCACCACAAAACCTAGATCCTGCACCTGGGCACAGGCAGCTTGTGGCCCAGAGCCCCAAAGGCCTAAACAGAGAACAAGGGTGTGCTCTAAAGAGAGGGGGAAAGCAGCAGCTCTGCATGCAGCAAAAGATCTAGCCCCTGCTACAAATGGGACCAGCAGCACCATAAACCCCCTCCCCCTTCATCCAGAGCCTTGGGCTTGCTGGATCCAGCTATTTGAAAAATCCCAAACTCAAAAACTCTACCAGAAGAGAGAAGTTCAGCTGCTCTAGTTCCACTGCAAAATCCCACCGCCCCCCGCCGTGTGCCAAGTTACATTATTATTACTCTGATTATTTCTATTATCATAGCAAGGTATAGAATTGGTTTGTACGGTAGGAGCAGCTATCCTTGTTCTCTTTTTAAGCATTAGAACTCAGAGGATTGGGGCCAAAACCTGGCTAGGTCCAGCTGCTGAATCTGAACCTTTGTGGTGCTTGTGCTCCTTGGTGCATTGTATCCAAATTGTTTTTGGTGGGGTAGGAGCAGCTGGATTTATTCTCTAATTTGATGGTACGATTTGGAGGCTTGGGGCCAAAGATCAGCAAAGTTCTGCAAGGTCCAGGTAGATCCAGCTTTTATAGTCTTCCCCACACTTGGGACTGCCATACTTCCCAGACCTAACCAGAGCCTCTCTCCTCTCCCTGCAGTATACTGGCACCTGGTACGCCATGGCCAAAAAAGACCCTGAGGGGCTGTTCCTGCAGGACAATGTGGTAGCCCAGTTCACCATAGATGAGAATGGACAAATGAGTGCCACCGCCAAGGGCAGAGTCCGGCTGTTTAAGTAAGGTGCCTGGCACCATTCTTTCTCTTCCAATTCCAGTTCCCCAGAGCCCTGACTTTTTGCTGTGCTCTCCGCTGCTCTAACCCTTCCTTGTACCCACATGTTCATCACTATCTGCCCCCCCCCCCCAGGCTGCCAGGTTTGAACTCGGTGTCTTTTTGTCTGACTCTATTTGCAGTAACTGGGATGTTTGTGCTGACATGATTGGCTCCTTCACTGACACTGAGGATCCTGCCAAGTTCAAGATGAAGTACTGGGGTGTAGCCTCTTTTCTCCAGAAGGGAAGTGAGTACTAATAAGTAGTGGGGTGTTTTTGAAGCAGGAGACCTAGGGCTGCATGATAGCCCTTGTCACTTTTGGTGCATCTACAGGGGGGAAATAAGGGATTTTTTTAGCCGTGTTAGCTAACACATGGTACTTGCCACATGGTAAAATCCTAGAGCGAACGAGGCAGTTTCTAGTTTTCACATGTGTTAGCTGGTTGATGTCAAGGTCTTTGCATGGCAAAGGTCATACATTTATTTTCTTTCCAAGCCCCATAATATAGACTAGAGTCATCACATGAAAGGAGTAGAAGGAGATTGAGAAGATTATGAGCTCTTTTTAGTTCAGATCTGCTCTTTATTTGAATGTGTTAATTTTCTTGAAAAAGCCTAACTTCAGATTTAGTCATCAACAACAACCTGGTAGAGGAGGATTTTGCAGCTCTTAGCCTTTGTGGATACTTTGTGAACACAGGGACTTCCTCTTTTTTTGACAAGCAAACTCTCAACTCCCATTCTCCCCTGTGTGAGATTAACCCACGCAGGGGAGTAGAAACTCCAGCACTCTTCACTCGAGAAGTTTCCATGGAATAGCTCCACTGGGAGAAGATGGAATTTGGAAGAGATGAGGGCTCCACCCTAAAAACACACAGTTCTCAGGGGATCTTCAGGAAGCCACTTGCCTCTGACTTGCTGTCCACTTTCTTGCCAGCTCACTGCTGAGCCATACTTCCAGGGATTTCCCTGATTGCTGGATGCCCACTCTGCAGAGATGGGAGCACTGTACTATACATTGCTGCAAACTCTGGTCCTCCTGAAGAGGGAGAAGGAGAATCTGGCAGAACCCAGCTAGCCAGCACCACCTCCTTCAACTCCATGGAGGCCAAATACTGAGGAGGAAGTCCATGAGGTGTGGAAACTGGAGATGGCAGCTCTCCCCCTTACATCCCACCCTCCCCCCCATGTTCATTTCTGTGGATGTAGGGAGGTTAGAGAGGCATTAATTGTTACACTAAATGCTAAATAGCTGAGAACGGTCTGAAATTCTAACTGCAAATTGTGACTAGGATTTGTGATACTTTGCATATGCCTAGCAAATACACATTTATAAGAAACCTAAGAGGCACCAGGATGATATACTTTTCCCACACAAATACAGCTTAAAGTGTTTCTGTGGTAGGAAAACAAAGCTTTCCAGAAGGTAATGTGACTAGAATGACCAGGGAGATTGAAGTGTTCACTTACTGGCTTATGTATAAAGCAACAGAGGGTCCTGTGGCACCCTCAGGCTTATGTATGTTACCATTCCTGATGTCCGATTTGTGTCCATTTATTCTTTTGCGGAGGGACTGTCCGGTTTGGCCAATGTACAAGGCAGAGGGGCATTGCTGGCACATGATGGCATATATAACATTAGTGGATGTGCAGGTGAATGAGCCCTTGATGGTGTGGCTGATGTGGTTGGGTCCTCTGATGGTGTCGCCAGAGTAGATATGGGGACAGAGTAGGCAACGAGGTTTGCTTACAGGAATTGGTTCCTGGGTTGGTGTTTCTGTGGTGTGGTGTAGTTGCTGGTGAGTATTTGCTTCAGGTTGGGGGGTTGTCTGTAAGCGAGGACTGGCCTGCCTCCCAAGGTCTGTGAGAGTGAGGGATCATTTTCCAGGATAGGTTGTAGATCGTGGATAATGCGCTGGAGAGGTTTTAGCTGGGGGCTGTATGTGATGGCCAGTGGTGTTCTGTTATTGTCCTTGTTGGGCCTGTCCTGTAGTAGGTCCTTCTATTACAGATTTAAAAGTCACTATCATTGAACAAAAAACCTTCAGAAACAGACTTCAAAGAGAAACAGCAGAACTAAAATTCATTTGCAAATTCAACACCATTAATCTGGGCTTGAATAGGGACTGGGAGTGGCTGGCTCATTACAGAAGCAGCTTTTCCTCTCCTGGAATTGACACCTCCTCATCTATTATTGGGAGTGGACTACATCCACCCTGATTGAATTGGCCCTGTCAACACTGGTTCTCCACTTGCAAAGTAACTCCCTGCTCTCCATGTGTCAGTATATAATGCCTGCATCTGTAACTTTCACTCTATGCATCCGAAGAAGTGAGGTTTTTACTCATGAAAGCTTATGCCCAAATAAATCGGTTAGTCTTTAAGGTGCCACCAGACTCCTTGTTGTTTTTGTAGATACAGACTAACACGGCTACCCCCTGATACGTGACTAGGAGAGCTGTGAGTAATCTGGTGCATGACCAGCAGGAACATATTTATTTTCTCCAGTTTTACCCTGTGGCTGACCATTTTAAACATTATGTTTTCAGTCCTTAAAAGAGCGTTTGCACCACTATACACACAAAAATAAGGCCCATTAGACAGAAGCATTTGCCATGAAGTATAAAGAAAGTTCCCAAGTAGTTTTATTTTGTTGTTAAATTTCTCCCATGTTTCGGTAAAGCAATGCACTGCATCACAGAATCCAACATTATATTTTCTTAGTTTTATTACAGACTTAAAATGTTACATTAAGGGATGTTGTCAACTAGTTTAGGCTTCATATTTGATCTACATGATAAGGCCTGGTGATGGCAATTTCCTTAAGATTCAGAATATCTATTGCTTTTTTAATTCTACTTCCCTACCAAGGAATTAAAAGCAAAGAACCTCAGCGATAGTAATAGCTGTGTAAATAGGACTTAGGTGAAAACAGTATTTGTGACTTCTCTACTGTGGCTGCAGAAGGGGAAAGGACTCAGACTCTGGAAAAACCCCCTCATCATAATGGTGATGAAGTGGGTAAGATTTCTTTGGTGGCAGGGCTGAGAGGGTAATACAGGAGACATCCTCTGAGATTGCTTGGAAAATAACTCTGTTCCTTGGACTGGCCCCAGAGCCTATCTGTCTCCTTGTGTGAAGAAACACTTGTGGGCTGTGCAGGTGATGGATGGATCCAGATGGTGAGTTGTGAAGTATGGGAGTTTTCCTTTATTGTCCTCCCACTGCCAGCTCCACAGCTCACTCAGAAGAGGCTTTATTTTTTTCTTTTTGACCTTCCAAATGGGACTAACCTTTGCCCCAGAGCAATCAGTCCCACCACAGAATCAGCACTTGCAGTTTCCTGAGGCTTGCATGGTCTAAAAGGTCATGGATTTATTCTGCCTGATAAGAGCTGCAATGCATGTTTTTCAGCATTTAAATTAAAAATGACCGAGGTGCCATTATTCCCACCTAAAATAGATCCAAACTTCTACCAAGTTAGTTTAAAATTAAAGTTGGTGCAAACCCTCCTAACCTAGTGGACTTTTACTTTACATTGTCACAGTTTATTTAAAATAATACAAAAGAATTTGTTCAGTTTGTTCAACTTCCACACTGTAACACTGCTTGTGAAAGGATTGTAATGTCACTGAAATATAAGCAAAAGAAGTCTGGTTGTAAGGGCAATAGTTTTCCATGATTTAAATTCAGATCACACAAATGAAGCAAATAGGCAGAATTATATGGGGTTCTGTCTAAGATTTTAAAACTGCATGCTTTTAAAATACATATTGCTTCTTTGTGAGAGAAGTAATATCTGGAAATCCTCATCACACCTTATTTTGGTTATAAATAAGCTTGAACCAAGACCCTAGCTCCAAATGCTCCTGTATATTGGGAAAGTTTGCATCCACGTCTAAGCTTTGCAGCTCAGACCTATCTTTAGTTATAATATGTATTTAAAAAATAATACAATCCAATATCCACTATAAAGGCAGGTTGCACAGGTACTGACCCACAGTATGGCTATGACTGCTGGGCTGTGGAGGTGGCAGAGACAACACAATGCCAGTTTTGGTAGTAGTCTGCTGGCCGAGACTGCCTCCCCTTTAAAGGGTGGACTCACAAACTGTATGGCACTTGGAACGATCCTGAGGGACACACGTCCTAAGGTAGGTGGCAGGTTCTTTCCAGGTTAACTGAATGTCAAGCAGCCAGGAATGATATTTAAAAGGGTCAATACGATTTCAAGATGACACTTCTCCCTGAGTGAGAGCTTCCCGCCTGTTGGCCAAGAAGAAGCCAAAGGTTGAATTCATGTTACTCAGGCCAGTTGGCTCCTGTTGATTTATTTAATCTAATTGACTAAATGCATCCCACATGTTGTGGTGATGCTAGCATCTTGGGGCTGAGCCTGAGCGGTGCCAGGAGCATGGAACTTCCCAATATTTCACTAAGTATTGTGGGTGTCCAGCACCTGTCAGGATCAGGCCCATTATGGACCGTTTGCCAGCATTAATACTAAAGTGTGTGGAATTCTTCTGTGATTGAGTAAATGCAAAATACTCTCTAGGTGAATGTCTCCTGCTACCTCTATAACTTCCTTGCTCCTTCCCTATGGTTTCTTCCAGATGATGATCACTGGGTGGTCGACACAGATTATGACACTTATGCACTTCATTACTCCTGCCGCCAACTAAATGATGATGGCACCTGTGCTGATAGTTACTCCTTTGTGTTCTCCCGGGACCCGAAGGGATTGTCACCTGAGGTACAGAGAATTATCAGGCAAAGGCAGGTCGACCTCTGCTTGGACAGAAAATACAGAGTTATTGTCCATAATGGTAAGAATATTTTTTTCAGAAAATTGTATTTGGGAGGTGAAATGACTACTGTACTAGGAAGCTCTTTCTCTAATGGACAGGGCTGCACTTAGTAGTTGTGATATGATCTTATTTGCTTATTGCAAACTCAGTCTCAGATATGCCATTTTCACTTTTACTGCCCTGTGGTTTCCTGGGTAGCCCATCCCAGGAAACAAACACTGAAGAGAGTTGCAAAACACCTAGATTAATACGACATGAAAGGGACAAAACCATCAGAGCTTCTGTAAAGGAAAATTATCTCTCTAATTTATTAGAATTATTTGGATGTCAACAAAATAGGAGATAGAGGAGAACTGTAGATATAATTTATTTAGACTTTTAAAAAGCCCCACAAGACACTGTTCAGGAAAGTAAGTAGTCATGGGCTACATCTGCACTCTGAGCCAGGGATGTGATTCCCAGCTTATGTAGATGTACTTTTGCTAGCTGTTTGTCTAAAAGATATGCTCTAGTTCAAACAGGAATTAATTCAGGGAAGTCCTATGGCCTGTGTTATACAGGAGATCAGACTAGATGGTCAGAGTTGTCCCTTCTGGCTTTACAATTTCTGAATCTAATCTATGGATAGATGAACAAAGACTAATATAAATAGTTAATTTTCAGCCTGGCAATATGTTGACATTGGGGTACCACAAAGACCTACTAGGACAGGTGATACTGAATATATTTATTAATGATCTGGAAAAGGTGGGTGAACAGAATGAAAATAAATGTTGTCTATAATGAAAATGTGCAAACCATACAAAATTATTTAGAATAGACTGGACAGCACAACTGCAAATGAAATTCACTTTTGATACAAGGCAATAAATATCTGCACAAATAATTTTAACCACTCATTCATATTGTTGAGTTCTGAATTAACTGTAACCACTCAGGGAAAAGATCTGGGTGTCACTGTGGACAGCTCAGTGAAAACATGTGCTCAGTCTACAGCAGGAATCAAAAAGCACATAAAATGTTTGGCTGACTAAAGAATAGGGCAGAAAAAATACAGAAAATAGTATAATGCCATTGTATATATTGATGGTATTTTCTCACTGTGAATACAGTGTTTGGTTCTGTTCACCCCACCTCAAATAAAATATAACAGAAATAGAGGGGCCAAAAGATGGGAAATTAAAATGATTAGAGGCATGGAGAGTCCTATGTATGAAGAAAGAATGTAAAATGGAGCCCAGCGTTTGTGCTCCAGCTCCAGTTTAGGAAGAGGTGTGCAAAAGTGGCTTCTTGCACATTGCTCTGAACCAATTGGTACTGACCACTGTGAGAGACAGGATAGTGGACTAGATGGACCATTGGTCTGATTCACTATGGCCATCCTGTGTTTCTATTAAATGTACATGAAAGTATATGAAATGTTTGCACACTAGTAAATCAATTGTGAATGTCTGCAAGAAGTTACAAGTTGTAAAGAAAATGTATAAGTTCATAAATATTCACAGCTTGTGACAAGACATCTACAAACATCTCAGGAGAATCTCCACATAAAAGAGTACTTGTTTTCCACAAAATATTTGCAATTGTCTTTAACATCATTTTTTAAAGCACAGTTAAAGTTGCAAAAACACCCTCTATACTAAAAATATCATTAATAGAACATTAAATGATAAAATTTAAATACAAAAGTTAGGAACTTGTTTTCTAATAGTACAGCATCAACCTTAACTCTGCCCCAGTACTAACTGCCTTCCCCTTGTAAAAGCTGAAGACCCCCCGCTTTTCACACAAACCTTAACTCTGCCCCACTGTGTTGCATGTTTTCCTCTTTGCCTGCTCTTTCAGATGGTGGGTAGTGGTTGGAGGTGTCTACCAGGGCTAATTTGGCTTCCATGCTCTTTGTGAATGAGAACTGATGTTTTGGATCCTCTCAGGCTGCTCTATTTTATGCTAGAGACCACAGTGGTGGCTAGATGACCCCAGCATCAAGTGTCATGGCGACCTAAAGCCAATTGTGCACCTCCTCCGCTAGTCAGGCGTGCCAATCACAATTCAGACAAAAGCTCCGGATCATTTACCAGAGCATTAATTGATTCTGAACTCCCTAGTATTGTTGAGCCAAATTCTTGCACACCAAACAGATACACATTGGAGCAATGGACAGTGATTGTGGATATTTGTACAAGAGCTAAAAGAAAAAGAAAAAAGATTATCAAAACATCTGCATTAGGAAATTCTTCATACAAAGTCCATGTAAATGCAATTTCTCTGTGAACAGAGACCTCCCTGCATCTCATAGTGTTGCTAGCAAGAACTACAGAATTATTCGCAAGAGGGCCAAATCCTCATGTCCTTACTCAGTTGTTATGCAGGCCTTACTGAGGTAAAACTCCCACTGAAGGGAACATAAGAATGGCCATACTGGGTCAGACCAGAGGTCCATCTAGCCCAGTATCCTGTCTTCTGGAAGTGGCCAATGCCAGGTGCCCCAGAGGGAATGGACAGAACAGGTAATCATCAAGTGATCCAGACTCTTTCAGTTTTGATTCTGGACCCATATCTTCAAGTTAAATCCTTTTTCCAAAGATTCTTCATTGCCTTTTTAAACTAAAACTGTGCTGAAGTGCACAATAAATAAATTACTAATTACACAGGTCTTGGCTTGATATAAATATAGTTATATCTAAATAGCAGTTCTTGGTAAACTATCTTTATTTTCAAGCAAAAGAAGCTATAGAGAAAAGGCTGTTGGTGTTTTTTGCCACTTATCTTGCATTTCTGAAGCTAAATCTCCTACTGATTGTGGGTCAGGTTGGGCCTTGAGGTCAATGGCCTGCTTGTGGACTAAGCTTTTTCCTAATGTGGGTAAGAGTATCACAGTTTCGCCCTCTGTGAGTATTCCCAATGACAATAAAACTATCACAAATAGTTATATTGAACACAGGACTGCTTGCAGAGCAAGCTATTATGTCATTGTAACCAGGGCATTGCATCCTGGCCTTGTATCAACATATACTAAAAACAAAAATCACAAGAAAATAAATGTATGTACATTAGGATAGTCTATTACTGCCATTTTTTGTGATCTTAAATCTTAAATGAAAAGTACGGTATATCTTACTTAAATAAATATATTTTGAAATGGTTCTTGTGGTTGATCTGTGCTAGCTCCTTCTTTGCCTCAGCATTAATGTCTGGAACAAATGGAACAGATCTGATTAATTCCTGTTCTATGTTGAGTTGAAAATCCTTTGGAATTATGTGCTACAGATCTAAAGAGCAGAATAACATTGCAAATAATAGACTGATATGTGTAAGACTACTTTAAAGGAAATACATTTACACACACTTTAAATTTTATACATTTTTGTATATTTTTTATCTTTCTAGTGCTGGTTTAGAAATATTATTAATTTTATTTTGTTTGTTTCAGGATTCTGCTCTTAAGGAGTTTTGAAACTATGGAAGCAAATCACGTAACATCAATATGGATGTAAAGTTTACAAATTGACTGTTTTGTTGTAGACCTTTAAAGCAGCTTCATTTAAACTTAAAATATATTTATCTGAGCTCTGTAGCTCACCCTGTCAATAAACCAATGAAACTTTTAATAAACATGGATAACAGGGAATGCATATTGTGTAAATATAAAAAGATGATTGTTTTATTGGCAAAATATTATTTTACTGCAATGCTTAGAAATAGGAATCCAGATGGCAGTACTTAAGTATGTAATCTTTCATTTTTTTCTTATTGGTTTTTGACTTTGTCTAGTAACCTTGCAGGCAAATATTTTTAAAAATCCCTAATATCTAATTTTAAAATGCCTTAAGTCCTCTTGACTTATTGTGGCTTCTTTATTGGTCTCACTGGAAAGCAAAATAATATTTAAATACAAAACATAACATAAGAACATAAGAACAGCCGTACCGGGTCAGACCAAAGGTCCATTTAGCCCAGTATCCTGTCTACCGACAGTGGCCAATGCCAGGTGCCCCAGAGGGAGTGGACCAACAGGCAATGACCAAGTGATCTCTCTCCTGCCATCCATCTCCATCCTCTGACAAACAGAGGCTAGGGACACCATTCCTTACCCATCCTGACTAATAGCCATTAATGGACTTCACCACCATGAATTTACCCAGTTCTCTTTTAAACGCTGTTATAGTCCTAGCCTTCACAACCTCCTCAGGTAAGGAGTTCCACAAGTTGACTGTGCGCTGCGTGAAGAAGAACTTCCTTGTATTTGTTTTAAACCTGCTGCCTATTAATTTCATTTGGTGACCCCTAGTTCTTGTATTATGGGAATAAGTAAATAACTTTTCCTTATCCACTTTCTCCACATCACTCATGATTTTATATACCTCTCTCATATCCCCCCTTAGTCTCTCCTCTGTTCCAAGCTGAAGAGTCCTAGCATCTTTAATCTCTCCTCATATGGAAGTTCATTGATCACATCACAGAATAGCTTTATTTTATTACATTCATTCTTGACTCAAGATGTGTAAAAATGCACCATTTGTAATGACCCTGTTTTTACACTCTTAAGAAAAATAAACATTTCTATCTACTGTAACATTGCTGAATCCAGCAAAATGGTGCCAGAGATTGACTAGTTCTAAGGACCAAATTTTCAAACGTAGGACATACCAGCAAAAATGATCATGCGCTCATTGAACCAGCAAAAACCACATCTGCCTATTCAGATTGGCATGTTATGCATAAAGGTAGTTTGCACAAAAGTATGTTCAGGCAGCCAGTCACCTGATTTATGCATGAAATGCCTTTTTTTATTTTATGGGCTTAGTGACTGCATGGAAATTTTTGAGGGTGCACTTTTTACACCTATTAAAAGTTGGTTTCTATTCTTACTGGCAAATGGATAGTAAAACTGGGGCATATCCTCAGCTGCTATAAATTTTCATGGTTCCACTGTAGTCAGTGGACAATTTACACGATCTGAAAATCTGCCCCCATAGAGCCCAATTCTTCTCCAAAGTTACACTGTTTTACATTACTGTGCCTCCGCCAATGTCAGTGAAGTTACTCCTGATTACATCATTGTGAGAAGAGAATTAGGCCGATAGGGTTAAATTCTGCAGTCTTACTCAGGCAAAACTCCCAAGACAATAGAATTTTGCCTGGGTTAGGATTGTAGAAGTTGAACTATAGATACAATTATTTTCCTATCTGCTTTCTTTAGCATATAATACTATAAAATGGTGAGCTGGTCAGTGTGGAAAAGTGTATGATTTAGCAGCCAAAGCAACAGCTGAAACATAGTTCATACATTACTTATTTGTAAATTACAGATAAGTTAGATTCTCTGTGGTCATTTCTTCTTCCTGTGGTTTCTGTATTAGTCATTCTCCGTCCAGGAAGAGCTGCACAACACAAAAGAAATTGCCGCCATTCGTGTCTGAAATGGGTAACATTATACAAAACTGGATTGACGGCAGAGTTGGCAAAAGTGAATGCCATTATCCAGAAGAAAAATGATGGCAAAATATTCAAATCATGTTTGAAGTTCTGAACTAAAATTAAGAGAATAGTGATGACAATTGGACTCCACATGATGAAGAAAGAGATCATCAGCACAAACAAAGTTCGAAATAGCTTGTAATCTTGTTGGGAGACTCGGATCTGATGAATTTCTGAGTAGGCTAAACTGACATTTAATCTTCTTCTTGATGCTTTTGTAATCTGCATTCAAAAACAAAATAACTTTTATTGTAACAGAGAATTCTTGCTGAGTAGCTTTTTTTTAAAGCTGCAGAAGTGAATCTTGGCAAATCATGTTTCTGCTCTGGAAGTGACTTTAAAAAGGGCAAGAGTTCTGTATTTATTGCCTCTCAATGAGTACATTGCCAATGTGCTGAGTTAACTAGTAGAAAAATGGTTTGTTTTTTTTCTAACTGCCAGCCCTGAAACTCTGGTAGTCAAGCTGGGTTCTTTCCTTCTCGTGCTCATCACCCATTTTGCATTTGCTCATCACCCATTTTGCATTAAAGTCAAATTAGGCCTTTCATTACCCTTGAAATCCCATTGCCTTCAAATGATAATCTAGGTTATTTCATCTGTGTAAATATGTTGATTTTTACACAGGGGTAATTGACTGTGACTGGAGTATAGCTAACAATCCTGTTGATGCACAAAGAAGAGAATCCAGCTCACTCTTTTATAGACATTTTGGCTCTGCAGGTAAATAGGAGTAAAAAGTAGTAACAACTTAATTTAGTCACTAAAGTCAGCAAATATGACTGGTACATAAACGAAGCAGAACTGTTGAGTAAACAGGTGCCATTTTTGCGTACTAATTTTCAGAGTAGAGCTGCACTAAAATTCTATTACAGATAGTTAGAGATGGGCTCAAGACTCAAAATCTAGATCCGGATTTTGACACCTGAAAAACGTATGTAGGTGTTTGAGACCAGAATGTTGGTTCTGCCCATTGTAAGGATGGACCATTTGCAGAATTTGGATCTGGGTTCAGATTTTCCCACCTCCAATGTCTGAGTGTGCCTGGGTCCAGGGATTGGCTCAGACTTTTCTCTGTGTATGGGTTTTCAGTGGTATGGTACACTGGTTAAAGCAGAGATGTCTTTCAAATGCAGAATAATTTTTCCACAAAATTTCTGTTTGTCTCTCAGACCTCCCAGATGCATACTACTTCCATTAGGTGATAGGTTTTAAACTTGAGTGAGAATGTATTTAAAATTCAGTGTATTGTCTTTGACATCTTGGTTTATCAGCCACTGATCAGAATTACTTTGTCTACAACAGCCCTGACACCTTGTGCATCCTGTAGTCTTTATGAAAATCTTTACTTTTTCTGTAAAAGCGTAATAAGCAAAATTGAGGCACATAGGCCCTGATCCAGATTGATTTCAATAAACAATTCAATTGGTTTTAGTAGGAGCTAGGCACTTAAGCATGTTTCAGGAGCTGGGCTGTGGGCTCTAATGTTCCAGAGTGCTAAGACTCCCCAGCTCCCATTGTCTTCCATTGGAATTGTGAGTGCTTAGTGCTTGTGGAAAATCCATTCTCGGGGAAGTCAACACAGCAAAATTAAAATGTGTCCATTATTTAAAGTTTCTAATTGTAGATCCAATAAAACTAACCCCCCACCTCCAAAATTCAGCAAACACTTCAGCTAAATACTTTCTCCCATTAGGCCAGATCCTCAGCTGGTGTAAATCAGCTCCAGTGAAGTCAATGAAGCTATGCTGATTTGGCCTATTTATTTTTATTCCAGAAGTTGCAATTTGACTCATTCAGTGTAATACTTCATTAATATTGCTTCTCTAGCTTAATCACTCTCTACATGCACATTATTTTTATTGAAAAAGCTGCATGAACTAGTGGATTGAAGGTGAGATTGGGAGCAGGAGCACTGCCACTGGTTTGGTATGTAGATTTAGGTGTCACTTCACTTCTCTGTGTCTCAGTTTTCCTGTCCATAAGATGTGGACAAGGGGAGAGATTTGCAAAACCACAAATCACAGTTAGGTGCCTAACTAGGAGGCTTTGAAAATCAGTGAGAATAAGGAACCTAACTGCCTTTTGTGCCTTTGAACATTTCCCCCAATAAGAACAAGATTAATAATCACACTTGCCTTGCTCAGGTTAGAGTGAAAGTGGAGATAAACATTGAACTCAGGACAAGCTTTTCCCCTTATCAGTTATTCTCTGTGTAAAATTCAGTTAGTTTGCAGGGCTGACAGTGTCCTCAAAAATCATTTATCAACCTTGTTTGAAGTGTTGTTGTAGCAATATTGGTCCCAGGAGGGTCACCCTTAAGGAAAATGGTGCCCTGGGAGAACTTGTATTTTGTCACCCCTGGGCCTGCTGCCTCCCTGGGCTCCCCACCTATCCCCCCTAGGCCCTGCTGCCTCTCCCGGCCTCCCACCCATTCCCCCTGGCTCCCACTGCCTCCCCACACCCCCCCCCCCCATTGCCCCTGGCTCCCGCTGCCTACCCCGGCCACTCTACCCATCTTCCCATTGCCCCTGGCCCCTGCTGCCTCCCCATCCATCCCCCTATTGCCCCAGGCTCCCACTGCCTCCCTCCACCCCACCATTACCCTGAGCTCCCTTCTGCAGCCTCACACCCAAGGCCTGCCCTGCTCCTTGCCTCTTGACACCAGCGCCTTGCCCGCCAACCATGGCACCCTGGGTGGTCATCCACATCGCCCATCTGTAAGACCAGCCCTGTGTCCCAGAATATTAGCGAGATACGGTGGGCGAAGTGACCTGAAGAAGAGCTCTGTGTAGCTCAAAAGCTTTTCTCTTTCACCAGCAGAAGTTGGTCTAATAAAATATATTACCTCACCCACCTTGTCTCTCGATTTATCAATCCTGTGTAATGTATGTATCTATTTTAGTCATCTGGACTATCTATAATCACTGGAGGTCTATTTCTCTGGGGTTTGTTAAGAATAAGATTTTGCAAACACATGATACCCTGTTTAAGAGATTATTGCTGCATACAGAGGTCTCAAATTCCTTGCTTTGGTGGGAAGATTTGAGACCAGTTTTAGACTCTGAGTTGGTGAAGGTCTTGTAGTTTGGGTCCTGCCTGACAGGAGAGTCGGGCAGTGTTGACAATTGGATTACAAACTGCTTTCTAATCTGCTATTTTGGCCAAGGCGCTTGAGAAGATGATAGCAATCAACTACCCAAACACTTGGAGAATACAGATGTAGATGATAAATTTCAGCCTGGACACAGCACTGAAACTACACTTGTCAAGCTAGCATTTGTTACCAGAGTGGACAAGGAGGCCTGATATCTGTGGTATCTGTAATATCTGTGGTATTGCTTCATTACCTGAGGATATGATTATAACTGTTTTGAACTGGTCCCAGTTGTGGTATTAGGGCCTGTGGCAGGATGCTCTGGTGCTCTTGTTATGCACAGACAATTGGAATTGGACACAGGATAAACCCAGAACTCTTGCAAGTAAACCTACGCATTGTGTGATCACTGAACACCACCCCAGTAATACTTTGTATCATGCTCATTGTACAATGATGCCATGGAGTAGTCTCATCTAGTATATACGTATTTCTTCTTAGTCACTGCTTGAATTACATAGGGTGATCCCCAGTTCAGTTTTGCTTGTCTCTTGGAGAGTTAGGTGAGAGATGTGGTTTGGATGTGACTGTAGTGCAGATGATGCCCAGCTATCTATCTCACTTTCTCTAGGCTCTGGAGCAGGGGTCAGCAACCTCTGGCACGCGGCTCACCAGGGTAAGCACCCTGGCGGGCTGGGCCAGTTTGTTTACCTGCCACATCCGCAGGTTCGGCTGATCGCGGCTCCCACTGACCGCGGTTCGCCGCTCCAGGCCAATGGTGGCGGCAGGAAGCCACGGCCAGCACATCCCTCCGCCCACGCTGTTTCCCGCAGCCCCCATTGGCCTGGAGTGGCAAACCACGGCCAGTGGCAGCCGTGATCGGCAGAACCTGCGGACGCAGCAGGTAAACAAACTGGCCCGGCCCGCCAGGGTGCTTACCCTGGTGAGCCGCGTGCCAGAGGTTGTCGACCCCTGCTCTGGAGAGATATTATGTATCTCTGCACTTGTAATATAAAATCCCAAGATTGGATGGCTTAGGTTGAATTGTGGCAAGACTAAAATTATGTTGACTAGATCAGAAAGGAAATGTAAGAAGAGCCACATTTCTCCAGGCTTCCCAGTCTTTACTGGGGTGTTGCTTCAATGGGCAAGTGTAATCTGGTGTCTAGGCATAGCTCTTGCTCAGGGATTGATGTTATAAGGTTATATGAAAGCTGATCGGTCAGAGCTGTTTTTTTATGATTTTAAGACTATCACGAGAGGACACCAGAGAAAGGCTGTATCTTAACCAACGGCTCTGAGCCTCTTTTGTGTCATCTGGGTTAGCCTATTACCATGTTCTATATTGTGAGCTGCCAAAATGACTGGTCCGTTGCTAATATTGAATGCAGGTGCTTGACCAAAATCAGGGATAGGCAGAGGGTATCCTGCATACCAGAATGTTAGGACCCATTAGGGCAGGGATAGATAATAAAACAGAAAATATAATGCCACTATATAAATCCATGGTACGCCCACACCTTGAATACTCATGCAGTTCTGGTTGCCCCATCTCAAAAAAGATATATTAGAATTGGAAAAGCTAAGGAGAAGGGCAGCAAAAATGATTAGGGGTATGGTACAGCTCCCATATGAGGAGAAAATAAAATGCCTGGGACTGGTAAGTTTAGAAAAGAGCTGACTAAGGGGGGATATGATAGATGTCTAGAAAATCATAAATGGTCTGGAGAAAGTGAATAGGAGAAGTGTTATTTACCTCTTGACATAACAAAAGGACTAGGGGGTCACCCAGTGAAACTAATCGGCAGCAGTTTTAAAACTAACATAAGGAAGTACTTCACACAATGCACGGTCAACCTGTGGAACTTGTTGCCAGGGAATGGTGTGAAGGCCAAAAGTATAACTAGTTCAAAAAAGTATTAGATAAGTTCATGGAGGATAGGTCCATCAATGGCTATTAGCCAAGATGGTCAGGGATGCAACCCAATGCTCTGGGTGTCCCTAAGCCTCTGACTGCCAGAAGCCGGGACTGGACAACAGGGGATGGATCACTTGAAATTGTTCTGTTCTGTTCATTCCCTCTGAAGCATCTGGGCCACTGTCAGAGACAGGATACTGAGCTAGATGGACCATTTGTCTGACCCAATATGGCCATTATGTTCTTACCAGTACTTAATTTTTAATGAAAGAGGTGCCAGGGCTCAAGCAATTAGGTGCTGGGGTTCAAGCAATTTTTTTTTTATTTTCAAAACTGACACAGCAAGCCCAGGTGCCAGGGCTATGAATTGCCAACCCTAGAGTGCTGGGGCTCAGCTGTGGCAAGCCCTGGCACAGATTAAGCACTGGCTCTTACCAATTGCTGCAGAGGTTGATTTTGATTTTAACTTTTAAGGCCCATCATCAGGTCTAGGTCCCTTTCTGAGCCTCTGGCTTCCTATTTACCCTTGTGCTTTCTGAAGTGCTCTGTTCTAGCCCGGAGCTTGCAGGAACAGGAGAGGCACCATTTAGGTCTTTTTCTGTGAGGATAGGGCTATCTCCTTCCATTTGACCTGAAGACAGTAACAGAATTAGTCCTTTAAAGCAGGTTTCAAGACATTTTTATTTCAAAAGGCCTTTACCATGGAACATGAGTTTTATTTGTGGATCTGTATTTATTTAAAATGTAGTGTTTACCTGATACTTTTAGTCCCTTTACCTGCATTTGTTTGATTAAAAAGTTCCCAGGAAACTTCTGTGTACCAGTGATGTACAAATAAAATCTATTAGTATCAATAGTAATGAAAGGACAAGTAAGAGCCAGTTGACATTACTTGTGTTGTCCTTATCATTGCTCTAAATCACTGCTGTGCACACACCCAAGGTTGATGGATCCAGCACTGAAGAGATAATCAGCTACTGATCAGCAGTGGAATGATTTATGCAGGTTATTTCAAAGGCCAGGCTGCTTTTTAAAATGTTTCTTGTCTAGCACGGCTTGCCAATTGGTTCAGCTAATCATGGGCGGCATGTGTTTCTTTGGGTGGCAAATGTTTGTTTGGGTGGCAGATGTTGTTTGCTTTCATGACGTTTACATGGTATGCTTTCACTAACAGTGAAGTTGCATTCATGTCAGCAGCCCTTGGACCCATTTGCTTATTTTTCTTCATAGTATGGATGGGAGAAGGCATTCTTGGAAACTGAACCTACTCTTGGAGCCTGCTTGTCCTGATATAGGACATCAGTAAGTCCCATTGTGCTCAACAGAAGTTACTGCTGTCTTACAGGGAGAAAAAGAGGCCCCTATTTCTAGAAAGAAACAAACTTTTTAAGGTTCAAATTCCATATAAACAGTGTCTGTTCTAGGCTAGGGGAAGGGAAACAGATTGGATGCCAATTCACTTGAAGCAGAAGGAAAGCGAAAGTGATGGAATCCTAGAAGCAAGGTGAGATTAAAAAGGGAGTTGCAGAAGCAAAAGAGATACAGGAAGAAAAAGAGTGTATTGTCAGGAGGGGAGAGAGAAGGGGCAGGGATGGCAGTCCAGAGTCAGAAGAGAGAAAGCTGAAGCTAAACAGCATACCCAGGATCTTAGAGGATATACTCTGTGAAATACATATAGATAAACACTAATTTATTAATAATACAAAAGCATATGTTTAAGAAATGTTAAGACCTGTTCAAAAAGCTCGGAGGTAATTTACAACCCAAAACTTTTTAGGCTTATCCTTATCCTTCTTTATCCCTTATCCCACTATATGTCAGGCTGCTCATGGTAACAGTTCACATTCCAGAATGCTGACCATTCTTCAAGTCACAGGTTAACTTGGCTTGCCTTAAAGCACTTCTCCAGTTTCATTAACACTGATTAAAAGGACCACAAATCTGAATTCTGCAGTCCTTGTTGGAGAAAAACTCTCACTGAATTCACTGAGAGATTTGCTTAGTTAAGGATTGCAGAATTTAGCCAAGAGTTCTGACATTTTTAGACACTGCATATATTTAACAAGCTAGTGACCTTATTCACATCAAGTGAAATCCGCATTAAGTCTGAATATGTGGCTGTAGATAGGTAAAATGTGGAGTGGTTGGGAAGATGAAGCTCACACCCGCAAATTGGGGCAAGGAGTTCCTACAAACCCTCCCCCCAATTCCTAGCTCTATAACTCAGCCCTGTTGCTGCTGGTGCCTCTCTCTGTTATCTCCTAACCCTCAAATGTGCTTTTGAACAAAATGAAAAATAACTATGTTGAACAGAGCCATGAATACCTGTCCCAATGCACTGAAAATAAATGTTTGTCACCTTGAGAATACAAACCCTTATTCCTACTGAAATGCGATTTGTTTACTGTTTGAATGTTATACAAAAGTTTTCACCTCGTTTTCCTCTCTACATGCTGTAATCATATTACTGTGTTCTTTTTATTGTGGAAGAAAGCTGTTTTACACACTGTCTTACTGTGGTTTTGTAATCCTGAAACCAGTATGAAAATAGTGCTGGAGAGTTAGAAAAATCTCCGCTTTTAGGGGCAAAATCCTCCTTCCTCATGCACAGCTCCCACTAGCAGCAAAGATGGGTTACAGAAGCATGGTAATGATTGTGACTTGCAGGGCCGCCCAGAGGATTCAAGAGGCCTGGGGTCTTCGGCGGCGGGGGGTCCCCGCCGCCAAAGACCCGGTACTTCGGTGACAGGTCCCGGGGCGGAAGGACCCCCCGCTGCTGAAGACCCGGAGCGGAAGAAGCTCCGGGGGCCCGGGCCCCGCACGAGTTTTCCAGGGCCCCCGGAGCAAGTGAAGGACCCTGCTCCAGGGGCCCCGAAAAACTCTCGTGGGGGCCCCTGTGGGGCCCGGGACCTGGGGCAAATTGCCCCACTTGCTCCCCCCCCCCCCCGGGTGGCCCTGGTGACTTGTGAAACTTTGGTTTAGTTCACTGAAATTCAGTTAAAGTGGGACCTGAATAGTGAGGGTTACTGTTCACTAGATGCAATATTTGGTATTTAAATATGTTAAATTTTACCAATAATATTGCCCACCTCTCCAGCATCTAATGATGAGTAAGTACTTTGGTTCCTTATCATTAGTTCTGACCAAGGAATGCTCATTGTGATTTAAGCCATCTTAGCCCTCCCTCAGTTGTGGTGCTGCTTTGTCAAGGTCCAATACCCTGGTACAAGAGAGAGCTGCTGGTGATGCGCCCTGCCCTGGCCACAGGAATAGGTGGTGATGAAGGTGCATAAGACTGGCTCTGCCCATCCTGGGTTTAGTGGTGCAGGTGGAGCATTGCAAAGCAGCCCTAAGGCAGGGGAGAATCAGTCTTTTTGCACTCACATCATTCATTTCGTTACAGGATCTCAAAGCACATTACAAGGACAGTAAAGTATTGTCCCTACTTTAATGTTGGAAAAGCTAAGGCACAAAGGGGTTAACAGACATGTCCAAAATCACACAGGGAGTTATAACCCAGGTCTTGGCCACCAACAAACAGATCCATGTTATTAACATGGGGCAAAGTTCAGCACAATGTACCTATGACTTTCTGAACTGCAGCCTGTGGCAGGCTGTTGCAGAGATACTGAGGCTTTGGTCTCCTGAATTTCCGAGAGGCATTGATAGATGCTGAGCTCCCTCAGCTCCTGTTAATTTCAGGGAGAAGGTTCAGCATCTCTCAGAAGGCTCTCAGCACTTCACTGGCTTGGACCCTAATTCAGGGGGGAAATCACTCCCATGTGGAAAGTCAAAACCAAGGAACCTCTTTCATGCTTGTAAGTGGTGGAAGGAGAATGCATAGAAATGAGTGCCCAGCCTTCTTTGCTCTACTACTCCCTGTCCTTAATCTGACTATTTCCCCCTCAGCCAGCTCCACTGTCTGTATATGTTACTAGGGTCCTAGTGCTGGAGTAATTGTCCTGCATGGCCTTCACTGGCTTGGGAGACAGATTGCTGCTTCCTGGCATAAGAGTTGGGAACTCACATGGTGATGATGATGATGTTTCCTATCTAATCAGTTTGGCTTGTGGATGGGGTTGGGATGGATTGCTCCATGGTGCTTGGCTGCATTCAGGTCTGTCTGGTCAATTAAAATTGTACTCTGGTAGGGACAGATGCTTGCCACTGCCAAACAGTGCTCTCTCTCTCATCCACTGCCAGTAGTTGCCTCCTTTTTAAAATTATGCTACTTGGTGTGCTACCATGTCATACCCCATGATCCATTGCACAGTACCCAGACGTGGCCTCCATCTGGCAACAGAACGGGAAATGAGGCACTTAAGGACCCTAAACTGAGACAGTGTGAAGGGCGTACATTTGCACCACCTACCACACCCAAGACAGCATTTAGGTAGGCCTTACATTCAAAGATCCACAGGTCAAAAATCAGCTTTTTTCTAGCGCTCCAAGCACTGATGAATGGGAAGAACATGGATGGTAGGTGTCTGTGCGCATTGGGGGAGAGGCTCAAGGAGGAGGGTGAGTTGGGAATCTGGAATGGGTTGGATCGGTGCTGGAGAGGAGGTTTGTCTGCTGTAGAATAGCATGCTGGCCTGTAACTCAGTCACTCCACCCAGCACTGCGGTTAATTTGTGGACTCCTCTCTTCTCTCTGGCTGAACTCTAGAAAAAAACTGTTTTCATACCTGTGGATCTTGGGTGCGCACTGACCCTTTCAGGGAGGCTATGGGTCCAGCATGACCTGGTCCCAATTAAGTACTGAACAAGGAAGTTCTGTCATTTGTACTCCTCAGAGGGACCCTGGGAAGGAGTCCCAGGAAATATAAGGAGAAACCTTTCTTCAGAAGAAAGAAAGTCCAGGGACAAAGGCAGGCCTGGAGCAGGGCCACGCCACCAGTGGAACTGGGGAGGCTGCCCAAGAGGGGCTATGATGAAAAAAGCCTATGAGGAAACCTTCAGGCTGGTAAGAGAAGAAGGAATCCTGAGCGGGTAAGAGAGAGGACAGTTTGGTGAGCCCTGGAGAAGAGTGAGGGTTTTGACATGCAGCAGTAGGAATTGTGGCCCATGCTCTCCAAAGATGTCATAGCAGCTGTGCTCTCTTTGCACTCCGTAAGACACCCACAAGGCACCCCAGCATGGCGTGTGGCTAGAGTCACAATCTGGCCCTAGCGGCCCAATCCTACCAGGTGCTGGGGGCCTTCAATTCCCATTGAAGTTAATGGGAATTGACAGGTTGCAGCACCATGCAGGATCAGGGCCCTTGACTTGCCAAAAGTCACAGAGAGAGTTAGTGTCAGAATACAGGTTAAATCTCAATGGTTCCTGACTCCCAGGCCCATGTTTAAGCCACTAGAAAACACCTCCCTCCCAGAGAGAAAAAGTAGAACAAAAATGTCCCTTTTCCTGCCCCGCCTTTTTTATTTTTTTGTCTACTGCTTTTGTTTGCTGACATTTATTAAACATTCTGGAGATTGGGTGAGAGTAACTACACATCATAACTATGGCTTCTGTTTTTAGGGCACTTATTAATTTGATTTTGGGGGTTAGCAATTTTTTAGTTTTACGTCCAAAAAGCAAGGATTTGGCGCTTTCTCTTTTGTATACACTATAATGAGTACTCCCTTTGTAATATCCTCTAATGGGCTACAATGTAATACTGTTTCAAACAGCACTACACTAAAGCACACTAGACAGTGAACCTCTAGTGTGCACCAGCAGAGTCTACACGGACCAAGAAATGCACAAAATGTTACTTCTCTTGAGAAATCATACTCCACAAGAAACCATTTGTGGTGTTTATTGGATAATACTGATTTCATTTTTTTGTAACTGAGGTGTTGGTGTTTATCAGTTAAAACCTAAAATCAGAAGCCCTAATTATGACACATAATTAAAGCAGGAAAAGGGTAGATTCAAAGGGCGTGGGGGGAAAACAGTTTTAAGGACTTTATGACCCAGAGCTGCTCTTCCTTGCTGTCGTACAACTCCCACTGAATCCATTTTGAGTTTTGGGGGTACAAGCAATGCAGGATCTGCTCAACAGTGATTTTTCAGTTGTTTGAGATGTTTGTTAGTACAGTATCTCTAGCAAGTTTATATAGGCCCTTAATTATGATCAATACATGATATTAAGTAAGGTGCCCCAAAGTGTACATGAATTAAGACTGATTGTATCTTGGGTTTCTGGTAACACACTGTTCAAGCTTCGCTGTTGTTTATAATGGAAACAAAACTCTCTCAGCTGAAACTGTTATACTTGAGCAAATACAATCTATACTGTTTAGCATTACTACATTACTAGCCAGCCAGATGTCATTTTGTAATAAAACTATAAGAAAAAAATACCTGTAAAATTTTTGTATAACTGATCACAATGACTAATCCTGGTATTACAAAGACCACAAAGGTGAATGTTACGTCCCAAGAGATTTCTTCTGCAATGCTGGGCCAAACCAAGGTGCAAATTTGAACTTCCTGTTTACAAAGAATAAAAGAAAATCATTAATATTGTATTTTAGATATTTACTTTCAGTATAAAGTTCTCTGCAAACGTATGTCAATGTTTACATTTCATCTGACTTGATGCTCATTAAAGTAACTGGCCACTACATAAACAGGATCTATGGAAATAGTTACTAATGAAAACAAAATAGTTGTTTCAATGTGGAATGTTTCTCAAAACATGATGACAGGTGTGTAGTTCACAAGATTTGGTATGCAAATATGGAATTGGTGCAATAATTAAATAGCATAGCAAATGCTAGTGACAATTTTCAAATGTAAACTCATAACTTCTAAAGAAACAAATAGAAAAACCAATTAAAAACCTGGAAGGATTGGTTAAATCAGTATTATATTCTGTAAGCATATTGTTTGTTTTTGCATGCAGGAGGGATTATTGTACACTGAAAAGAAAAAGATGTTTGTGCATTTTTCAGGAAAAGCTCTTATATGAATTAATGCAAGGCGCTACTCCCTGGGCACAGGCAGCTGATCGCTGAAAAGAGAAGTATGCGGAAAAGGGGCTTTCCCAGCTCTAAGCTGGAACACAACGCCTCATGTTTATACAAGATGCAGTGCGAGGACAAAGCACTGCCGAACAAGTAACTGGTGGTACAGTTCTTCTATGGGGGAAAAATCCATGTGAGTCTGAACGTGGGACTGATCTACTGAAGACCTCAATTAGGGCCTGATTCTGCTGTGCTGAAGTGAATGGGACTTTTGCTATTTATTGACTTCAGCGGATCAGGATCAAGTCCTACATTAAAAGAAGTTCATTCCTACTCTGATTCCACACCTCAATGGCTAAATGTAACCTAATAAACAGAGGTAACACCCAACATCAATATTGGTCCGCACAGGTGCTGGAACTAGAGGTGCTACTGCATGCACCCTGTCGCTTGAAGTGGTTTCCATTAAATACAGGGTTTACAGTTTGGTTCAATGACTCTCAGCACCCCCACTATACAAATTGTTCCAGCAACCCTGCTGGGCCAAAAAGGAGAAGGCAAGAAGGCGTTGCCAACCTTTGAAGGCTTTGTTTAAAAATTGCCCCCTTATAACACTTCATGGGGCATTAACCTCTTAACGTCTAACCCCAATTCCGGAGCTAGGCATCACTCTCCGGGTAACGGCTCCAGTTTGTAATCCCAGGTCTCTGCCCTGCAGCACCCGCTGGAATAACAAATCACACACCGCTCGACCTGAATCGATCTGGCCTTCTGGATAATCTCCAGCAGCCCCCCCTCCCCCCGAAACGTGGTCTAACAACAGCATCGCATCTCGGGGCGCCCCGGCAGGACTACAGCCAGCACTGCCGCTTTCCCGGGGCAGGGAGCCCGCTACACCGGCTCCCGGCTCACGCTACACCGGCTCCAGGCGCACGGACTCGCTTCGCGCCGCTGCTTTGCGGTGCTGATGAGAACCTGGGACGTTCAATCCAGCCAGTCGGAACAGATGCTGCGGCTTCTATTGGCTGAGAGCTTTGGCCGCGTTGACACTCTTTGGGGGAGGCGAGGCTGGAGTCAGGCTGCTCGCGGGGAGCTAAGGCTGGAGACTCCCAAACCAGCCTCCCCTTCCCAACCCGCTGGGGTTCCTGGGTCACTAGGCAGCAGCCTCAGGTGGGCTGGATCATTGGGCACTGTACTGACCTGGGCCCCCACTGCCCCCATCTCCCCAGGCTGGCGCAGGGCAGAGCTCGCCGGAGCCGCTCCTTACCTTGCCGTGCATGAGCAGGGGCTCCACGTTGAAGAAGAGGCAGAGCGGGAGGGTGGCGAGGGCGGCGAGCCCCCAGATGACCAGCAGGGTCCCGACCAGCAGCTTGCAGCTGAAGCGGGCAGTGTGCCGCAGCCGGACGATGCACACCACGCGCTCCAGGCTGACCGCCGCCAGCGACAGGATGGTGACGCTGCCGCTGAGGCTTATCACGTAGAAGAGCATGTGGCAGACGACGTCCCCCAGCACCCAGGACTCGGTCCAGCGCACCACGAGGATGGCGGGGATGGCGCTGATGAAGAGCAGGTCCGCGCAGAAGAGGTTGAGCATCAGGCAGTTGGCGGTGCGCAGCTTCTTCTTCTTCCTGGCCAGCAGCGAGATGGCGCAGATGTTGACCAGCAGGGACACCAGGAAGATGCAGGAGAGGACGGCGGTCTCCACGGCGCTCAGGGCCACCTTGTTCTGGCCTTTGAAGTCCGAGAAGAACGGGAAACGGGTGCAGTTCCCTTGGGGAGTCACGCAGGCGCCTGGCATCTGGCTGGCACCCAGGGCATCACACACCACCAGAGCCAGGGACGCTGCGGCTGCCCCCAGGCCAGGCACCCAGGTGCCAAGCAGCGGGGCGGGGTGGCTGCTCAGGGTTGCTGGTGCCAGTGGGGAGTGTTGGCCCGGGGAATGGGCAGACAGCAGCCGCATCTCCTCCTCTTCCTCTGACATCCGCAGGGCCAGGTGCGGTGTCCGCAGGGTGGTTTACGGCACCTGGCCCGCTGGGGGAACAAGGAAGTAGCAGGCGAGGACAGTAAATATACAGCGCGCCCCGCTGCACAAAGGCGAGGGCGTTGTTGTGCTTTACAATCGGGTGACTAACAACGTCGCAAGGGAGCGAGTCCTTCTGTCCCGGACGGGGTGGGCAGGGGGCGAGCGGCGCAGGTCCCGTCGGGCAGTGCTAATGTGGTGGTGGTGGGACCCGCGCCGCGTGTCCCAGCGCAGGGCACGTGCCCCAGTGCTGCCCGAAGACACGTTCTCGGCCGAGTGTCGGATGCCAGCCAGGGCCCTGGGCAAGCCCCTGAACGCCTGAGACCCGCGGTGAAGTCAATGGCAAACCCCTCACACACACCAGTCGGGCCCTGCAGAGTGGGCTCAGGGCAGCCGACTCTCCAAATGAAAGTCTTGACAGGCTCCTCTCCCTACCCCAGCTGAGGTACAGAGAGCCCGGCGGCTTTGCCCCACAGCCCTTTGAATGAATCTGTAACCACAGCAGCAGCAGCGCGCATCGCAAAGGAGCCGCCGAGCAATTTCCCTGAGTTCCAAACCCCCATGTACTCCGGCTCCCTGTCACTCAGCCTTTCCATTTGGTTTGAGGAACTGACCTGACACTATTCTCTAAGAACTCCTGTTGATAGCCCAGTATAGCCGGGACTATTTTACGATCAAAAGGGAGGATTTTGTCATTGCTCCATATCTTTCCTTTTAAAACCACGCGTTGTCTCCCTCCGTGTCTGTGGGTTTCTTGGGCTAATTCTTTGTTGCTGCCATAGAGGTGAAGTCACACAGCATAGACGTTTAGTACCGGGTGCTAAGTTTTGAGTGACATGCTGAGCAAACCTGATGCCTCCTTACATCATCGAGTGAACCAGGAAACTCAAAATAACTAAAAGTTAGGAAAATAAAATGAAAAATAAGGGGACATTCCATTTGTAGTTAAAAAACAACCCTATCTAATGATTTTCTTGGCAATCAGATTTCTGAAAGCGAGACACACACACCCACCCACACACAGAGAGATAAGAATAGTCATAAAAGGCTAACAAAATATTGTCACAAAGTACTGTATGTATGAAATAGCTTTATGTCATTTTATTCACCTCTGGATGAATCAGTCTGGCTATATCCCAACAAGTTGATTTTGTAAACAGTCAAGGTTTCAGTTGCAGCAATGTGCATGTAATATTACTGCTTTTTATGATGCCTTTGGCTATTAAATACATTATATTCTACTCTGGTATACTTAAACAGGGGCTAAAAGCACAATCACATTGATTTCAATAGGACTTTGTAAACACTCCCTGTACATCATATTGGATATGATGAGTTACTATGCAAAGGTACCTGTAATGAAACCTGTTAATGGCATTAAAAGGGAATCCAGAATTTTGACCATTATAACAGGACACTTAATAAAGTATGACAAAAATAGTCACCTTTCACGTATGCACTAACCAATGCCTTTCCCACTTCCAGGGCAAAATTTAAAGCAACTTTAATTAACATCCTTCACATTAAAATAATCCCTGCTCTTGAAATTGCTAATATTATCTATTCTGGCTCACTAAGGAGGATGACGGAGGGGCAATTTACATAACTGGTTTTGGATTATGTGCAGGAATCACTGGGTGAAATTTACGACCCAGCTTATGCAGGCGGTCAAACTAGATGATCATTGCTGGCTTTAAAATCTTTGAATCTGAAAAGTGGACAAATGTACAAATGACAGGAAATGCTTTAAGCAAGTGGCTGCCTACTGCATTATGAACTTAAATGAAGGCAATAGGAAACCTTTCAAACACTGAGATACCAGCCAGACATCAACACAGGTGACTGCAGATAGCAAGTAGTCAGAAGCACAGGTTTTGCTGTACTCTCATTTGCCAGGTTTAAGAATTCTGTGCATCATATTGTGAATAACCACAGCAAACTACCTAATAATACCAAGAGAGATTCTTCCTAGGCAAAACCATGGGTACAGAACATAGGTATTGGGGCGGATCTCCTGAGATGCTTAAAACCTCCTGAGATGTACCGAGTCCCTTCCAATTCCCACTGATTTCAGCACCTCCCAGGACTGGACCTTTAGTGAAACCAGCAAATAAGCCCCACAGTCCTCGGCACTGTCCTCAGCTGAAGCAGGGATGTCACTTTTGAATATAAGATAATATGTAGCTAGAAGTGTGTTCCCAAACAGCCTGATTGCACTATGCATAGAGAGTTATAAAACACTGAACATTACTTTAGTAGGAAATTGGAGGGCATGTAGCAAATGCAAATAAAGCTAAACACAAATCCTTTTCTCAGTGAAGTCTATGGCAAACTCCACTGGGGCAGGAGAAGGCCCTGTTCGTCCAGTTCTGGGTGAAGATGAAAATGAAGAAAACCCAGACTGGAAAAGAAAACAGGAACAGAAGAGAAACAGCAGTTGCAATTTGCATAATTGCAGCAATATTACTGAGGAAAAAACAAGATACTGTCAGTCAAGAATGAGCTAAAGAGAAAAAAAATATGCGCAAAGAGCCTGAGAATTCTGGGACTACCCTGGGAAAGAAGGAAGGATATATTTTTTTATCTTTTTGAAAGATGATCACCGGTACCTTTGTCACTGGGTGTGAAGGAGGATCTCTCATTTAGTTGGTATGAGCCTACCAAATACCCAGCAGCTAAATGAATACTGGTCTCAGTACTCCATCATATGGCCAGGAACCCTAGAATGGAGCTGAGCAAGAAAATTATTTTGTACAAAGAAAATAATCATTGCTTTGCCCAGGTACACAAGCCAAAAGGAAATCTATGGCTCCGGGGGAAAAAAGTCTTTCCTCCAAAAGAAAAGTGAGGTGGTATTTAGCCAACAAAACAGAGTGTTCAGCATAATGAGGTGTTTGGGGGAATACTGAGGAGGAAATGAGCTCTTGGATACGAAGGAAAGGATTGTTGTCTAGCAGTAATAGCAAGGGCCTGGAAGGGAAGGCTCTTGTAGAGCTTTTCAGGATCTCACAGTTTGTCTCTGTGAGTTTTGGCAAGTAATTTAAGCTCCCCTTAATTAAGTGATCTATTTATTGCCCAAGAACTTTGTTAATGCAGATTTAAGATTGACCAGCAATCCCTAATATACTTCCAAAACATTGAATGCATTTATATGTAAACCTCTGAAAACCAGGAACCAGAGAGTTAAGGTACACCTCAGCCACATGCGCGCCAACTGCCCTTCACTGTGTTAGGAACAGATGTCTTGATTGGTGCAGGGTTTACTTGCAGCAGATTGACACAGATAGCGCTGCAATGAGGAAGATCATGGACCCTCCTTTCTGCATAGAGTTATGTCAGTTGGGCAGAGAGGGGAGCACCACAGTCTATCCTTGCTGTGGCGATCTGTAACAATCTGGTAGCATATATGCACTGCAGGGCAGAGGTAAGTGCAGGTGAGGTTCAGGGGAAATCTTTAAGAGAAGGGTCAAGTGGGTGGTAACATCTGGGTTGGTTATTCTGAGTAGGTGAAGTGATTGACTATAGGCCAAATGTAGCTAGCTGTTATTCACGAAGCTTGCCCTAAATAGCACTTTTGTCACAGTGTGGACATGATCTGTCAATTTCTCATACTGTACCCAAGTGCTGTGTCCCCACAGTACTCCATAGTCTCTGGATGAATAGAGTGCTATGATATCTGTCAAGGGGTCGCTAAAGTTGCAGACTAGGGCTGATGTGCATCATAACTCTGTGTTTCCTGGTTTTTAAGAAGTTTAAATTTGTTTGTCCATAACTTTGTACTTCCTGGTTTTCAGACGTTTAACTGTGGTTACAACCAACATTCCAGAAGAGTATGAGGCACTGCCAGTCAACCTTAACTTAATGTTAATGAAGCTTTTCGCCAGAGACTTTCCTTTGTTTTTGAGGAAGTGGTGATAGTAGTGAGGAGGGCATGGTTGAGGTGCACCTCTGATTGGGGGAGGGGGGCAGAAGGAGGCTTCCTTGGAACACTTCATTGCCACTTAACTACAAGCTCGTCTCTCCTCCTGGCCCCTCCATGCCCCAGTACAGTTAAAGGTGCCATTGGGAAGAAGGCAGGTGTGATAACTCATGGGCTGTGAGAAGCACATCTACCATCTAGAGGCAGCAAGAGGGGAAGGAGACGCCCCAGACTCCATATTCTACTTCAGGAGCTAGTTTAGGGGGAAATGCTCTACACTGAAGGAGGTCAGTAGAGGTGTGAAGTGGCCCACTCATCTCAGGGATCTTCTCAGAAGAATCAGAACACCCCCATGGAGATGAATCACCCTGAGAGGTGTAACTGACCCATTCAGCTCAAGGGGTGTTGGCTTCTGTCAAGGCTGCTTCCCCACTCTGAACTTTAGGGTACAAATGTGGGGGCCTGCATGAAAACTTCTAAGCTTAACTACCAGCTTAGATCTGGTCCGCTGCCACCATTCCCAAAGCTAATTCCCTTCCCTGGGAAGCCTTGAGAAACTTTTCACCAATTCCCTGGTGAATACAGATCCAAACCCCTTGGATCTTAAAACAAGGAGAAATTAACCATCCCCCCTCCTTCCTCCCACCAACTCCTGGTGGATCAAGATCCAACCCCCTTGGATCTAAAAACAAGGAAAAATCAATCAGGTTCTTAAAAAGAAGGCTTTTAATTAAAGAAAAAGGTAAAAATCATTTCTGTAAAATCAGGATGGAAAATAACTTTACAGGATAATCAAACTTAAAGAGCTCAGAGGACCCCCCTCTAGCCTTAGGTTCAAAGTACAGCAAACAGAGATAAACACTCTAGTAAAAGGTACATTTACATGTTGAGAAAACAAAGATAAACTAACACGCCTTGCCTGGCTGTTTACTTACAAGTTTGAAATATGAGAGACTTGTTCAGAAAGATGTGGAGAACCTGGATTGATGTCTGGTCCCAAGAGCGAACAACCCCCAAAACAAAGAGCACAAACAAAAGCCTTCCCCCCCCCCAAGATTTGAAAGTATGTTGTCCCCTTATTGGTCCTTTGGGTCAGGTGTCAGCCACTTTGTTAGAAGCCCCTGAAATGTGTTGTATTTCAAAATCAAAATCTTGGAGAGCTAAACTCCACCGAAGAAGTTTTTTGTTATTCCCCTTGGCGGTATGAAGCCACTGTAGTGCAGCATGGTCTGTTTGTAGTTGGAAACGCCGTCCCCAAACATATGGGCGTAGCTTTTCCAGTGCGTACACAATGACGTAGCATTCCTTTTCGCTGATTGACCAGTGGCTTTCCCTCTCAGACAGTTTCTTGCTGAGAAACACGACAGGATGGAATTCTTGATCCGGTCCTTCCTGCATTAAAACTGCTCCCATGCCCCGCTCGGATGCATCTGTGGTTACTAGGAACGGTTTGTCAAAGTCTGGGGCCCTTAGCACAGGGTCAGACATGAGTGTCGCCTTAAGCTGGTTAAAGGCCTTTTGACACTCGTCAGTCCACTGAACTGCATTTGGCTCTTTCTTTCTGGTTAGGTCTGTCAGCGGGGCGGCGATTTGGCTGTAGTGTGGTACAAATCGCCTATAATATCCGGCCAAGCCTAAGAAGGATTGGACCTGTTTCTTTGACTTTGGAACCGGCCACTTTTGGATAGCATCCACTTTGGCCTGTAGGGGATTTATAGTTCCTTGACCCACCTGGTGCCCCAGGTAAGTCACTCTGTTTTGGCCTATTTGACACTTTTTAGCCTTAACAGTTAGTCCTGCCTGCCGGATGCGCTCGAAGACTTTTTCCAGGTGCTCCAGGTGTTCTGTCCATGAATCAGAAAAAATGGCCACATCATCGAGGTAGGCAACTGCAGATTCTCCCAATCCCGCTAAGAGACTATCTACAAGTCTTTGGAAGGTGGCGGGTGCATTTCGCAACCCGAAAGGGAGTACATTGAATTCATACACCCCTGCCTGGGTGACGAAGGCTGACCTTTCCTTAGCGGGTTCATCTAGTGGTACTTGCCAGTACCCTTTGGTTAAGTCTAAAGTAGAGATGAATTGGGCATGTCCCAATTTCTCCAATAGCTCATCTGTGCGTGACATTGGATAGTTGTCAGGACGAGTTACAGCATTTAGCTTATGGTAGTCCACGCAAAAGCGTATTTCCCCATCTGGTTTGGGAACTAGAACCACTGGAGATGCCCATGCACTGTTAGAGGGGCGGATTATACCCATCTGTAGCATGTCCTGGATCTCCCTTTGTATAGCAGTTTGGGCATGAGGTGACTCCCAGTAGGGTGGAGTTCTAATTGGGTGAGCATTACCTGTGTCAATGGAGTGGTATGCCCGTTCGGTCCGTCCTGGAGTGGCTGAGAAAATTGGTGCAAAGCTTGTGCACAGCTCCTTGATCTGCTGTCGCTGCAGACGTCCAAGGGTCGCGGAGAGGTTCACCTCTTCCACGCCACCATCACTTTTTCCTTCGTAGTAGACACCTTCAGGCCACTCCGCGTCATCTGTTTCCTGGGCTGTAAACTGGCAAACGTTTAATTCTCTGGAATAAAAGGGCTTAAGAGAATTAACATGGTATACCTTAGGCTTTATGTTGGAGGTGGGGGAGGCTATGAGATAGTTAACAGCTCCTAGGCGCTCCTGGACCGTGAATGGTCCTTCCCACGACGCTTCCATTTTATGGGCCTGGAGCGCCTTTAAGACCATGACTTGGTCTCCTACTTTGAAGGACCGTTCTCTGGAATGTTTATCATACCAGGCCTTTTGCTCTTCCTGAGCATCCTTTAGGTTTTCTTTAGCAAGGGCTAAAGAGTGTCGGAGGGTGCTTTGTAGGTTGCTTACAAAGTCTAGAATGTTAGTTCCTGGAGAAGGCATAAACCCCTCCCATTGCTGCTTCACCAACTGTAATGGCCCCTTAACCTCGCGGCCATACACAAGTTCAAATGGTGAAAACCCTAAACTGGGATGTGGTACAGCCCTGTAGGCAAAAAGCAACTGCTGCAACACTAGGTCCCAATCATTGGAGTGTTCATTTACGAATTTACGTATCATGGCCCCCAAAGTTCCATTAAACCTCTCCACCAGGCCATTGGTTTGATGGTGATAAGGGGTGGCAACCAAGTGATTCACCCCATGAGCTTCCCACAGGTTTTTCATGGTCCCTGCCAGGAAATTAGTTCCCGAATCTGTAAGGATGTCGGAGGGCCAACCTACCCTGGCAAAAATGTCTGCTAATGCCTGGCACACACTTTTAGCCCTGGTGTTGCTTAAGGGTACTGCTTCCGGCCATCGGGTAGCAAAATCCATGAAAGTCAGTATGTACTGCTTTCCTCTGGGTGTCTTCTTTGGGAAAGGACCCAGAATATCCACAGCTACTCGCTGAAATGGGACCTCAATTATGGGTAGTGGCTGGAGAGGGGCTTTAACCTGGTCTTGGGGCTTTCCCACTCGTTGGCACACCTCACAAGACCGGACATAATTAGCAACGTCCTTGCCCATTCCCTCCCAGTGGAAGGACTTCCCCAACCGGTCTTTGGTTCTGTTCACCCCAGAATGGCCACTGGGATGATCATGGGCTAAGCTCAAGAGCTTTACCCGATACTTAGTGGGAACTACCAACTGTCTTTGAGGATGCCAGTCTTCCTGGTGCCCACCAGAAAGAGTCTCCTTGTATAAAATTCCTTGTTCTACAACAAACCGGGATCGGTTAGAAGAGCTGAGAGGCGGTGGGGTGCTCCGTGCCACCGCCCAAGCTTTCTGAAGGCTGTCATCTGCTTCCTGCTCGGCCTGGAACTGTTCCCTTGATGCTGGAGACATCAGTTCCTCCTTGGACTGTGGACTGGGGCTTGGTCCCTCTGGAAGCGATGCAGGTGCTGGGGCTGTTTCCATTGACTGTGAACCGCTGTCCGCTGGTGCACTATTTGGTATCTCAGGCTCTGGCTGAGCCTCTTGGGTAGGGTTATCTGCTGCTTCCGCCAGTTCAGGCTCGCTGGTGCCCTCTGGCGTTGGAGTTGTAGACGGGTTTGCAAGCGCTGGACTCAGTGCTGGCAATGGTTCTGGTTCTGGTGCTGGTTGCGTTGCCAGTTCCGGTTCTGGGACTGGCTTTGGCTGGGTCTCTGGGATTGGATCCACTACGGCTGTTGCAGTCGTTGGCAGGGGATCCGGTTCCACCACCTTTGTTTGGGTCTCTGGTAACATAGACGGGGCCCTAAGGGACGGCTCAGGAACAGGGATGGGGGTGAAAGCTTGCTTAGCCTGGCTGCGGGTGACTATTCCCACCCTCTTGGCTAGCTTCACATGGTTGGCCAAGTCTTCCCCCAGCAGCATGGGGATGGGATAATTGTCATAGACTGCAAAAGTCCACATTCCTGACCAGCCCTTGTACTGGACATGCAACTTGGCTGTAGGCAAGGTTACAGACTGTGACACGAAGGGTTGAATTGTCACTGGAGCCTCCGGGTTGATGAGTTTGGGGTCCACTAGGGATTGGTGGATAGTTGACACTTGTGCCCCAGTGTCCCTCCAAGCGATAACCTTCTTTCCGCCCACTCTCAAGGTTTCCCTTCGCTCCGAGGGTATGAGAGAGGCATCTGGGTCTGGGGATCTTTGGTGTGATTGTGGTGTAATGAACTGTAATCGGTTGGGGTTCTTGGGGCAGTGAGCCTTTATATGTCCCAGTTCATTACATTTAAAACATCGCCCTGCTAAGGTATCACCGGGGCGATGTTGGTTGGTGGAGACTGGTGTGGTGGGGTGAGAAGGCGTCTGGGGTTTCCCTTGGGATGTGGGTGGGGCCCTGGGTTGTCCCCGGTGGTAAGGTTTTGTTTCGGCTTGCCCCTTCTGATATTCGCTCCAACTGCTACTAGTTTTTTTCTTTTCTGCCACCTCCACCCATTTGGCTCCAATCTCCCCCGCCTCGGTTACAGTTTTGGGCTTCCCATCTAGGATGTACCTTTCTATTTCCTCAGGAACACCCTCTAAAAACTGCTCCATTTTTACTAGGGAAACCAGATCTTCCAGAGATTTAACATTTGCTCCTGATACCCAGGCATCACAATTTTTGTCAATGTGGTAGGCATGTCGGGTAAATGACACGTCTGGTTTCCACCTTAGGGCTCTGAACCACCGACGGGCATGCTCGGGTGTTAGCCCCATTCTGAGTCTGGCCTTGTTTTTAAAAAGTTCATAACTGTTCATGTGTTCCTTAGGCATTTCAGCCGCCACCTCTGCTAAGGGTCCACTGAGTTGCGGCCTCAGCTCTACCATGTACTGGTCTGTAGTGAGGCTGTATCCAAGGCAGGCCCTTTCAAAATTTTCTAAGAAGGCCTCAGTATCATCGCCTGCCTTGTAGGTGGGGAATTTTCTGGGATGGGAAGGGGTACCTGGAGAGGGGTTGCTAGGATTGGCTGGTGTACCCGGCCTAGCCCGTGCTAATTTCAGTTCATGCTCCATTTCTTTTTCTCTCAGCTCCATAGCTCTCTTGTGGGCCTCCTCTTTGGCTTTTTCTTCTCTTTCATGGGCCTCCTCTTTGGCTTTCTCTTCTCTTTCTCTCTGCTCCATAGCTCTCTCATCAGCTTCTTTCTCGAGTTTTTTTAATTGAAGCAGTCTCTGATGTTTCCTTTCATTTTCTTCTGCTTCTAGTCTGGCCAGTTCTAGTTTGTTAGCTACATCACTGGTACTCATTTTCCTGTTTTCTTGTGCTGGGTCACACCCCTCTGCAGTTGACTGAAACTGGGATGCACTCAGCTCAGGCTGCTGCTGAGGTAACAGAGACTTTCTAACTGGCTATCCCGGAGTAGAAAGAAAAAAAACAATTCAGCTTGTAAATTCCTTTTACCAGCTGTTTGCTCATTGATTGAACCCTTCTCTTAACAAAGACCCTTGTTAAAAAAAACTTAACACCTCTGCCTTCAGGCAAGGAGAGATAAGATATGCATCTACCTTCAGCTCTGCTTTCCAAGCAGTTAGAAAGGAGAAAAAAAAATCTTACTGGCTTTTGGTTTAAAATGATCCCACCGCTACCACCATGTCAAGGCTGCTTCCCCACTCTGAACTTTAGGGTACAAATGTGGGGGCCTGCATGAAAACTTCTAAGCTTAACTACCAGCTTAGATCTGGTCCGCTGCCACCATTCCCAAAGCTAATTCCCTTCCCTGGGAAGCCTTGAGAAACTTTTCACCAATTCCCTGGTGAATACAGATCCAAACCCCTTGGATCTTAAAACAAGGAGAAATTAACCATCCCCCCTCCTTCCTCCCACCAACTCCTGGTGGATCAAGATCCAACCCCCTTGGATCTAAAAACAAGGAAAAATCAATCAGGTTCTTAAAAAGAAGGCTTTTAATTAAAGAAAAAGGTAAAAATCATTTCTGTAAAATCAGGATGGAAAATAACTTTACAGGATAATCAAACTTAAAGAGCTCAGAGGACCCCCCTCTAGCCTTAGGTTCAAAGTACAGCAAACAGAGATAAACACTCTAGTAAAAGGTACATTTACAAGTTGAGAAAACAAAGATAAACTAACACGCCTTGCCTGGCTGTTTACTTACAAGTTTGAAATATGAGAGACTTGTTCAGAAAGATGTGGAGAACCTGGATTGATGTCTGGTCCCTCTCAGTCCCAAGCGCGAACAACCCCCAAAACAAAGAGCACAAACAAAAGCCTTCCCCCCCCCCCAAGATTTGAAAGTATCTTGTCCCCTTATTGGTCCTTTGGGTCAGGTGTCAGCCAGGTTACCTGAGCTTCTTAACCCTTTACAGGTAAAAGGATTTTGGAGTCTCTGGCCAGAAGGGATTTTATAGTACTGTACACAGGAGAGCTGTTACCCTTCCCTTTATAGTTATGACAGCTTCTCTCCCCCTCCTCCCCCCGCCCCCGCAAAGACCTTGTCTTCATTGCAGAAAAAAAATGTATTTTTACATGGCAATAACTAACACCAGATAGATCACGATGTAAACAGCCTAGCAGACACAAGGCACAGGTAGTTTTTAACCTCTGTGGGTACGTCTACACTGGCAGTACTGGGTTTACACTGGTGCCAATGGTGCCATGGCACTAGGCTCAGGCTCCGAAGGGCCCCAGCCTGGCTCGCTTGGCTAGGGCTGCACTCCAAGGCCGTGCCAGCTCTTCTCCACCCCCTCGTCCCCTGTCCCACACCTACCACTCACTCCTGTTGGCTCGCAGGTCAACCAAGGGCCTCTATCTGCCCCTTGGACAGACCCCACTGCAGCTCCAGGCGGTCTCTGCTGCCCGCCACTTTTGGGGGCGTCAGCTGCCTCCAACCCCGAAGCCAAGCCGCCTGGGACCAGTGGAGAAGCTGGGCCAGTCTCGGCTAGTGTGGAGGGCAGTGGCGGGGGGGCTTGGCTGGGCCCCCCCAGGGAGACCATATTCCGAATGGGACAGCCAGGGGCTCACCTGAGCTGACCCCAGGAGCGCCGCCAGCTTTCCTGCCACCCTAGGTGGAGGAAGGTCCCGCCACGAAATGCCGCCCCCCAAAAGAGGTGGCGGAAGGTCCTGCCGCCGAAATACCGCCACGGTCGCCGCCCCCCCAAATTGTAGTGCCCTAGGCGACCGCCTAGGTCACCTAATGGGTTGCGCTGGCCCTGGCTGACCCTCTGCCCCCCGCAGGGCTTGCCAGAGCCACCACTGCCTGGGGCTGACTCCCCCCTCCCCCCCAGCTCCATGCCCTGTGCTGCCCGCATCTGGGGCTGAGAGCTGGAGCCTCATGCTGCCTGGCTGGGGGCTGCTGAGCCCCATCAGCTCCACACTGCCGGGGGCTGGGGCTGACCCCTTCTTTCCCCCAAGCTCCATGCACTGCTGCCGGGGCTGGGGCTGACCCCCCACAAGCCCCGCTGCCTGGCATATTGCATCACCATCACCCACCCACACACATTCCTTTGCACCCCACTGGGGTGGTGCACCTCACTTTTTTGGTAAACTGGGCATTTGTTCATTTGCTTTTGCCAACTGATCAGTTGGCACGAGCAAACAGGACAAATGCCCATTTTTGTCAAAAAAGTCGGGACAGCTGGGACAGAGCTTAAAAAGGGGACTGTCCTGGCTCTGGCCAAAACGGGACATATGGTCACCCTACCTCCAGGCAAATGAGTCCTGAGGGAGTCCAGCCAGGGCAGGGGCAGACCCTGGCCTGGCTGATCACACCACTCCCAAGAGACCAGAGCAATTCCTCATCCCGGCACTGGACTGGCCCTGGCTGCACTGCCAGTTCAGCCTGGCAGACATAGTCACCTCCCAGCAGAGCTGGTGAGTGCGGCCAGAGGTCAGGGTGTGGGAGAGTCAGTTTCTGGGGGGGGGTGTCTATGAGGGGGTGCTGGGCTGTGAGGTGGCGGAGCTGTGGGGCAGGCTTGTGTGTTTTGGCATGCTAGGCAGTGGTGAGGGCCTTCTGGGGGGGCAGTGGGGGAGGTCTGTGTGTGTTGAGGTGCTGGGCATTGGGGGGGTCTGAGTGAGGTGCTGTGTAGTTGTGGTGGGGCTGTGTGGGGAAGTGCACTGCACAGTGGGGACTGGGGGAGATCTGTGTGTGTTGGGGCACTAGAGAGTGGGGGTTCTGTGTGGGGGGCTGGGCAGTTGTGGTGGGGCTGTGGGAGAGGGTGCTGGGCCAGAGTGGTGGAACTGTGTAGGGGGGTGCTGGGCACAGGTGGTGGTGTGCAAGGTGCTGTGCATTTGTGGTGGAGGGTCTGGGGGGGCGCTGAGCATAGTAGGTCTGGGGGATGCTGGGCATATGGAGTCAGGGGTTGTTGGGTGCTGTGTGACACAACACGGGCCCACCCCCGAGGGGAAGTGGCATGCTGGCAGCACAGGGCTGGGCAGGTCAGTGTGCATTTGGTGACTGCCGGTTTGTATACAGTGCCCTTGAACTGGGCTGGGCAGAGCGGGGCCGTCCCTGCCATGCCATGCCCCATTGCCCGTTGCTCAGGGGACCCACCTCCCAGCACCATATTCCATTGCCCCTATGGGGGCCCACAAATATGTTTGGCGCCAGGCCCATAAAAAGTTAATCCGGCCCTCTACACTGGAATAAAAGACCCGCAGCATGACTGCACCTGGCCTGGTCCCCTAACTGGGGTTCACGGGACTCAAGTTGCAGGACTAAAAATTGCTGTGTAGACATTCAGACTCTGGCTGGAGCCTGGGCTCTGTAATCCTCCCTTCTCACAGGGTCCCAGAGCTCAGCATCCAGCCCAAATGTCTGCACAGCAGTTTTACAGCCCTGCAGCCTGAGCCCCATGAGCCGGAGTCAGCTGACCCGGGCCCTCTACAGGTGTTTAATTGCTGAGTAGAAGTATCCAAAGGAGCTAGCTGAGGTCAACCCAATACCTATGTTACTGCCCACAATAACAATTCAGATGTTATGAACTGTATGTAACTCACCTGGCCATGACAGGAAGCGGGTAACAGAATACCTAGAGAAGAGAACAAGCTCTAGCCTGCAGAAACTACCCAACCACTTGGGAAAAGGAGGTAGGGTCCAGCTATGTCCTTTTTCCTGGAGAAAGTAAACTCTTCTCTGCCTGGAAATGGGTGAAGCCTTGAGTCAGTAAGGAGTCCACTTGGTTCTTGGTAGAAAATAATTGTGGTCCACATGACCTAGATAGCTTCTGGACAAGAAGGCCTTTGTTTTATTCCTGAACAATGGGTCTGATTCTTTCTTACTTCTCTCTGACTGTCAGGGATTTACACCAGAAGCCAATGATTGTTTTATGATCTTGTGACAACCAGGAAGAGTTTCATTGAACAAAGGGATAGCTCAGTTTATTTACTTCTCTAGAGAAAGACTATTCCCGGAAGGAGGGACCTGTTGGATTGCGCAATGCTTGTTTTGTTGTGAACACTTGACCCAGCAAAGACCCTTGTTTTGGTTACACCGTCTCTTGCAGAGCTTGATTGTGGGAAGTCCATCCAGTGCACCTGTATCACAATGGGTAAATAGTACTTATCAACTTAATAGGTGTGCTGTGCTGCTTAATGTTTGCTACGTTCTTTGAGATCATAAAATTAGGGATGTTGACTCATCATCATGACAAAAGGCTTCAAGCTCATAGGTGACTCAGGCCTTGTCTACATAAAAATACTTTTTCTGAGCAGCTTTAGGTTTTTTGTTTTTAACATAAATTGTCTTGTGTCCCCACACAAATGATTCCCCCCCCCTTTTAATCCTTCATCTTATTCTGCAATAAGTAATATGCTTTGGCAGGGACATAACTGTTACCTCAGTTTCCCTAGAAAACAACCCAGGGTTACAATTATATTGGTTTTATTAAATGCTGCTATTGGATCAAACAGAAAAGGGATGGAGCTTATTCATGGATTCCCACATTCATCGCATTCATACCCTCATGCACCCACACACTCACACAGGCGGAGAGTTACTGGAGACAGCAGAGGAAGCCGAGAAGCTGAGGCATAGTAGATCTGGTGTGTCCGCCTGCAGTCACAGATCCGGGCCAGCGAGCAGGTCAAGAAGGAGCAGCCTTGTGTGCATGCCTTCTTCCTTTTTGGAACTGGGCGGCTCGTATCACGTACACTGAGTTTCCCTTCTTTGTCCGTCACCGAGAAGCATTTCCAGCCCTTGTTCCTTTCATGCATACCAGGTTCTTTTTTTTATAGCACCCCATGATTGCCTTCTCAGGGCAGATTACATCAGACACACCTGTCTCCTGGCTCTTTTCTCCTTGCAGTTCCTCTCTGCCTAGTCCCACATACGCTCCCTTGTTCATACTCCCTTATCTCCCACACACACCCCCTTGTTCACACTCTCTCTGGTTGCGTGATGGAATATTACAAAGCTTGGAGGTTTATACAAGTGGTAATTGAAAAGGTTACAAAGCTTGCAAACGTTACAAAACTTAAAAGGCTATGCTAACAATAACTAAAGTTACAAAGTTTGCAAAAGGTTACAGAACTTAATGATCATACTAGCAATGACTGAAAAGTTACAAATCTTACAATCGCATTCTACTCAATTAAGCAGAGGCTTTACATAACAATAACTATTTTGGAAAGAATAAGGTTGCTGCTGTAAGGTTTGTTTTAATGCAGCCCCATTTTGAATTAACTATACTGCTTTAGGTAGTCCTCCACTGCTGTCCCACAGTGCATTGCTTCACATCTGGATTGGACTATCTGGGTTCTGGATTGGGCTGTCTGGTGATACCCTCCACTACTCTGGGATTACCTTGACCAGATGTCCCCCACCGCTGTTTAAATGCTGGCACACAGCCAAGCACATCCCCAGCGTGTAGTAAGTTCACAGGCACCAAGTCCATTAGCGTCAGCATGTTCCATGCTTCTATGGGATTATGTCAGGAGATCTCGGATGTTCTTGCACTCTGGGGAGAAGCGCAGGTTCATGTTTATCTTTCCAATAGTCACTGGAATGCCAAGCTCTATTGGTGGTTAGAGGACAGATGCAGGAGAAGGCGTACTCCTGGGACACAGGCCAGTGCCAGGGCAAAGCCAAGTAGCTGCAGGCGGCAGAATGACAAAGCTGTCCAAGACCTCTAGCAAAGCTCCTAGTACATGTGCTTACTATGAGGAGCTAGACTGGATTTTTGCCTGATTGGCCACCACAGAACCCTGGTTTATGTTGGACAGTTTGGCCATGGCTCAGGATGAGACAGATATGCCTTCAGAAACCACAAAGGCAGCAACAGTCTCTGATCAGGAGGAAATTCCCTTTGACAGCCAAGATCTCTTTGGCATCTTCCAGATGGTGTTGGCCACAGAGGGCCTCTCAGTTGGTGTTCTGGCACTGCTGCTCTGTGCCAGAAAAATGGCCTTCTGCTTCCTGAAGTTCTGCAGCCACTGCAAGTGACACCAGGTCTGCAACACTACCCTGTCCCACCAATCAGTCCTGGCTGGCTGGGCCCAGAAGTGATGTTCCCCTGAGTGAAAATGGTCCAGGAAAATGTCAGGCAGACGTAACCCCCGGGGTTCATCATTCTGCTCCTCTAGCAATATTTACGCAGTGTCATCGTGGTGATCTTCCATCTCCTCCAAGGCTACTCACCTGGGCTATTGCCAATACATCTAGAGCACCCTGTTTGAATTCATGATGGTTAGGATTGCAGGGTTCAGCACTGATCCCTCTCTGCTGTCTGCTGTTAGTCTGACAATTTATTTGAAACTGAAACAGTCTGAAAATTGTGCTTGCTTGCGAAAACCAGACAAATTATGGGATCCAGTGGCAGGACTCATGGAAGTTTGACACCCTCCCCCCGCCCAAGTCCTAGACATCCACTAGGTAGCCCACAATAAACAATCATACTGAACCTAGAAGCTGATACCTGCCCAGAATGCTGTGCATTTATTTTTTAAAAGTGCAGTGCTGTGTGTTTGCTATGATTTGTAAGGGAAGTAGCTTAAGCTTCTTTAGACAAAGCAGTGTGGATATTTTTTTCAGTTGAGTTATACCTCTATACTTATAGCAGAAACAATTATGTACTGGGAAAAAACCCACCTTTCCTGTAGGTTAGGCCTCAGACAGCAATGGAGGCTAACAATTTGCTCCCAGTAATTCACTGGTATTGCAAGTTTAAACATCTCCTTTATATCAACTTCTTTTTCTTAGTCTATTGTTGGTCAGTCTTGCCTCATCCTCTGCTCGCTTGTATAACATCCAGCTAATTTAGATTGCAAACTATTCACCACAAGGATCTAATTAAATCATAATTCTATAAAGTTCTGTGCACACCTGATGTTCTATCACTAAGTAATAACTAATAGTAATTAAATATTTATCACCAGCCAGATTTCCTGTCTAGAGAACAAAGATAAATTTATGTACTGTATGTTTAAAGTACTTTGGATGGAGGTTTGTTAGCATTATTTTGCCTCAGTGACTTTACCGGTGACACAGAAGTCACTTTAAAGAATAATGGAATTTTAGTATGGAGCGGTGGTAGTGGCTCCATAACTAAAACTGAAGCTACTTTTGCATTATCAATCTGATTTTTTCAAACTCTCCCATCTCTCAAGTCTCCCAAAAGAAACTGATCTCACTGATATTTCACATAGAGCATGATATGTCAGCACAGATCATTATTTGGAAGCTTAGTAAAAAAAAATCAAAAAAGAAGTTTAAAGTTATAGGTCTCAATCCTGCAACATGGGGTCAAAGAACAGGAGACACCTGAGGTGAGAACAAGGGTTGGATGTGCAGGTGATAAGTAGGGGTTTAACAGTGTGCATGCTTGCACGCTGTCTGTTGCACACACCAGCCTAGTGGATCAATTTATGATCTAGGACAGGCTCTCAACCTTTCCAGACTACTGTACCCTTCAAGAGTCTGATTTGTCTTGTGTACCTCCAAGTTTCACCTCACTTAAAACTTACAAAATCAGAAATAAAAATACAAAAGTGTCACAGCACTCTATTACTAAAAAATTGCTCACTTTCTCATATTTACCACATAATTATAAAATAAATCAATTGGAATATAAATCTGGTACACCTCTACCTTGATATAACGCGGCCCAATATAACACGAATTCGGATATAATGCAGTAAAGCAGTGCTCCGGGGAGAGGGGGGGCTATGCACTCCGGTGGATCAGAGCAAGTTCAATATAACGCGGTAAGATTTTTTGGCTCCCAAGGACAGCGTTATATCGAGGTAGAGGTGTACTTACATTTCAGTGTATAGTATACAGAGCAGTATAAACACATCATTGTCTATGAAATTTTAGTTTGTACTGACTTTGCTAGAGCTTTTTATGTAGCCTGTTGTAAGACTAGGCAAATATCTAGAGCAGTTGATGTACCCCCTGGAAGACCACTGAGTATCCTCAGGGGTACATGTACCCCTGGTTGAGAACCACTGATCTAGGATACAGCTGCTGTGATTAGGAATGGACAAGAAAAGGACACAGTTTTGCTGCTGGTGTGGTGCATGCTAGCATAGCTTCTTCTTTGCACAGGACTCCATGAGGCAACCCATTGGCCTGCTCCCTGCCTAAAGCCCCAGCTCCTGGAGTCATGTGATTACAGAATCTAAGCTTTTATACCTGATCGTTGGGAAGAACGGCTGGAAAATGTGAACCAAGGTTAACCAAGGCACAGGCAGAACCTTAGTTTGCAGGCAGCCTAAAACAGTAACTCTTAAGTGGGAAACTTCCCCAGGCAGTTCAGTGCGGGTGTTAACGCCAAGCCCTGCTTCTGTAGGTGGCCCTGCCAACACTGCCTCAGTACATGACTGTGTGCTTGTGGCAGAAGAGTGCTGGATGCCTGGCTAATAACCCAAGTAGATATATCTTGACTGCTGGGATAAGTACAGGAGGCCCTTCTCCCCTGCTGCCACTGCTGTAGTGGAATGGGAGCTCTATGCCCCTGCCTCTTTGAGAAGGAAGGGAGGAGACACCTGCCACCACCATTTCAAATGGTGGTATCAGGGTGGGGAGGTGAAGCAAGGGCCCACATTGCTGAGTTCAGGGGAGGAGCCCCTGAAACTACTTCTGCCTGGGAACTGTGAGCACCTTTTGCATAGAGAGGTGGGATCAGAAGCCATGCATGAGTGAAGTTTTGTGAGTTGTAGCTTACTAGGGGTCCTAAAAGGAGTATATGGGTGAAAGGATGATCCTTTTGGGGTAGATGGGGGCACAGGGAGGGATGGCAAGTCTTGGAGGTTGGGATATTTGGGACAGAGAAGAAAAGCTCACAACGACTTAGTCTGTGGCCCTTTGAAGTGACTCACCCTGCCATTTCTGAGTTCTGGGAGTTTGATAAATGCTTGTCACATCTCACAATCTGTTTGGCCTCAGAACTCCAAATGTGACACTTACCTCTGAACTTGAACTAGTGCCTTTTTCCATTTGATCTTGTGGTTACTGATTGTGGAAGTGTAATCACTTCTTAATTAGAAACCTCACTCATCCATTGGAATGTATAGGGTCTGGAAGAGCCCCTAGCTCCTGGGAACATGGATTTATGTGCACTGGAAAGTTGCCGTTCAGTGCAGCTATGTGCACCTGTGCCATTTACTCCATTTTCAAGCAGGGGTAAGCTACACTAGTGCAAATTACTGCTCAAAGTGGCTTTACCTGTCCAGACTAGGAGTTTGCATCAGGGTAGCTATGTGAGCTCAGGTTATCACTGGCTGACAGCAGCCAGTTTGCAGCTGTAGAGCAAGACAAAATAAACTGTCATACTGACACCAGGTGCCATCACTGCTAATTTTGCATGTGGTGAAATGATCACATTAATCTAGGACTCAAAATAGCCAGGAGGGATGGGATAAAATAGTGTAGAATGATGGATTTGTTACATATGGCTAACCCTGGTTTTTGTTGGTAATATTATTTTAGTGAAATATATACGCTGTATACAGAACACATTTTATATACATATTACTCCTAAGGGCATTCTGTGCCAAAAAATTAAAAATTCTGGACACAATATTTTAAAATTCTGCAAATTTTGTCAAATAAATGTGGAGGCTCCAGCAGGAAGAGGGAAAATCCTTTCATGGAGTGAGAACTGGTTAAAAGACAGGGAACAAAGGGTAGGAATAAATGGTAAATTTTCAGAATGGAGAGGGGTAACTAATGGTGTTCCCCAAGGGTCAGTCCTAGGACCAATCCTATTCAACTTATTCATAAATGATCTGGAGAAAGGGGTAAACAGTGAGGTGGCAAAGTTTGCAGATGATACTAAACTGCTCAAGATAGTTAAGACCAAAGCAGACTGTGAAGAACTTCAAAAAGATCTCACAAAACTAAGTAATTGGGCAACAAAATGGCAAATGAAATTTAATGTGGATAAATGTAAAGTAATGCACATTGGAAAAAATAACCCCAACTATACATACAATATGATGGGGGCTAATTTAGCTACAAATAATCAGGAAAGAGATCTTGGAGTCATCGTGGATAGTTTTCTGAAGACGTCCACGCAGTGTGCGGCGGCAGTCAAAAAAGCAAACAGGATATTGGGAATCATTAAAAACGGGATAGAGAATAAGACAAAGAATATCTTATTTCCCTTATATAAATCCATGGTACTGTTATGCTATACAAAGCACATGGGATCTTTATAGAGGAGAAGGCAAAAACACTGAATTTATTGAAATACAACAGTTAGCATATGCTTTTTAGTCTCTCTCTCACACACACACACACACACACACACACGCCAGTTGATGTTTATAGTTATCAGTCTGTTGTAGCTCGAGTCAATCTAATGGCCAGTTAGATTAAGCACAAGTGAGGAGCGGGGCTCTTGTCGGTCACGATCCGATGCTCCGAGGCTTTGCAGGATTGAACCCAGAGTTCCATGGCAAAACACCCCAGTTGTAAATTCCCATTTGAGTCCATGCATTTTGTCATCCTGTAATCATTAGTCCTTAAGTGGTGTTATCATTTGATGGTTATTGTCGGGCTTCCCATTGTTATCTCCTATTTGTTGTCTCACCTTCGGGGGTGCCTGCCTCACCTCTGAGGTCGTCAATGCTGCTAACGTGTTTAGCATCAGATACAATGGATGTTTTCTGATTGTCTTCTGGTTTTTCCAAGTCACTCACTTTTTCTTGACCATCTGGACATTTGTGATGGCTTTCACACCTTATCTTTTCCTGATGCATGCACTCCTCATTCACACAATCTCTTACAGAAACCTTCAAAGGTATACAGACAGCATTTTATATTCAGCAGAATACATTGTAAATCAAGCCTTGCTAAATCTTATAACTAAAACAATTCACATTGGGGCTTCAGGCCCTCAATATTCCTCTAATCTCCTTAACATAGATACAAGATCCTGTCTCTTACTTACTAAAACCTTAAAACAAAGAAATGTATATTTAACTAGAGTGCCTAATTTGCAATACATATAGGAAACCATAGTAGACATTATAACTTATCCTAAAACAAAAGGGTGACCATAATCAGTCATAAGGATTGTTCTGGTCTGTCATTCCTTTCTGCTATTCAAAAAGGGTGGCTGGCAGGATAAAATCAAATCATACATTAATTCTCTTAGTACAATTATAAAATCCTGCTCCGACAGTACGCCCACATCTTAAATACTGTGTACAGATGTGGTCTCCTCATCTCAAAAAAGATATACTGGCATAAGAAACGATTCAGAGAAGGGCAACAAAAATTATTAGGGGTTTGGAATGGGTCCCATATGAGGAGAGATTAAAGAGGCTAGGACTCTTCAGCTTGGAAATGAGGAGACTAAGGGGGGATATGATAAAGGTATATAAAATCATGAGTGGTGTGGAGAAAGTGAATAAGGAAAAGTTATTTACTTGTTCCCATAATATAAGAACTAGGGGCCACCAAATGAAATTAGTAGGCAGCAGGTTTTAAACAAATAAAAGGAAGTTCTTCTTCACACAGCGCACAGTCAACCTGTGGAACTCCTTGCCTGAGGAGGTTGTGAAGGCTAGGACTATAACAGGGTTTAAAAGAGAACTAGATAAATTCATGGAGGTGAAGTCCATTAATGGCTATTAGCCAGGATGGGTAAGGAATGGTGTCCCTAGCCTCTGTTTGTCAGAGGGTGGAGATGGATGGCAAGAGAGAGATCACTTGATCATTACCTGTTAGGTTCACTCCCTCTGGGACACCTGGCATTGGCCACCTGGCATCGGTAGACAGGATACTGGGCTGGATGGACCTTTGATCTGACCCAGTATGGCCATTCTTATGTTCTTGTTCTTATGGCATTGGGGAGCACAGACCACTGGCTGCACAGAGGCGGGAGATCACTGTGCAGCTCCCCATCCTCCTGGGACACAGACTCAGCAGTGAGGCTGCACCCAACCCTGACACAGCGCAAGGACCGGGCCTGCCCCAGAAACACCCCAGAGCCCTGCCCCTCTGTGCCAGTTGTACCGGGTGTGGGTAGGCAGGCTCAGCAAGGCAGGATCCAAGTGTGGAGGGGCTTAGTGGGGGGGGGGGGGGGCTCCAGGGGGGGTTGAGAGGTTTCTGTGTGGGGTAATCTGGGTGAGGATGATCAGTGGGGGATCTGGCTGTGGGGGGGATCTGGATGCACAGGGGCTTGTTGGGGGGGGTTCTGGGTGCAATGGTAATGGGACTCTGCAGAGGGGTCCAGGTGAAGGTGGTTAGGGCTAGCAGGGGGGGTCTGAGTGGAGCAGGGATAGAGCTCAGCTGGGGGGTCTGGGTGTGTGTGGGGGGGCTCAGTGGGGGTGTCCAGATGCTGGAGGACTGGGGCTCAGTGGGGTTGGGATCCAGGTGCATCTAGATGGGGCTCAGTAGGTTGGGGCTGTGGATGCGGGTTGCTCTTCGGGGTAGTCCAGGTGCATGGGGAGTGGGGTTCATCGGGGGAGGGTCAGATCTGAGTGGGGCTCAGTGGGAGGGTCTGGGTATGAGGGGGTCTGGATGCATGGGGGTTGAACGGGTGCGGGAGCAGCTCCCTGTATAGTGACCCCTCCTGCTGCAGCTGAGGCACGATGGGTGCAGGAAGCGAAGGGTAGGGGATGGGGGGAGTTTGCAGAGCTTCCTACAGCCTGGGGAGAAATCAGGGAGTGGGTCTGACCCAGCCCCGGCTGCTGTGCAGGGGAAGAGGAAGTCCCGTCCTCCCCGCCCAGCTGGGACTAGCCGCTGAGCTTCGCGCAGGGTCGGAGCCACCAGCCATATCTTCCCCAGTCCTGCCCTGGCCCCACAGTGATTTACGTCTCTGTCAGCTGGCCTGGGCACCCAAAACATACTGCTAGGGAGGGTCGCATGACTGGGTTTTGTGGCTTCCCTTTGCTTCCACATGAGAAAGTCATTTTTCTGCAGGGAAACAAAGAAATCTGTGGGGGACATAAATTCTGCGCATGCGCAGTGATGCAGAATTCCCCCAGGAGTACCATATGTACTGTATATAAGAAAAAGGTCAATGCAGCTACCAAAACTATATTGATGAGATTTTTTTTCAGATGAAGGTAAAAAACAATCCCTTTTACAGGCCCTTGTGCATTAGCCTCATTAAAAACTGAGGCAAAGTGTTTGTTTAGCTGTTAGGCCACACCATGATGATCTTTAATCTCCACCTCATCATCAGTGTTTAGCGGTCCCACTTCTTTCCTTGTTTTGTTCTTATTGATACTGCTATAGAACATGTTACTATTGGTTTTAATTCCCTTTGCAAGCTCCAACTCTGTTTGGCTTTGGGCAATTCTCACTTTATCCCTACACTTTCTGACCTCCAAGTGGTAGCTTTCCTTGCTGATCCATCTCATCTTCCATTCTTTGTAGGCTTTCTCTCAATCACCTGTTTGAGATGCTTGCTCATCCAGCTTGGTCTGAAACCTTTCCATATGAAATTTCCCCCCCTTGCTTGGGATGTAAGCTTTATATCAGGGGTAGGCAACCTATGGCATGCTTACCAAAGGTGGCATGTGAGCTGATTTTCAGTGGCACTCACACTGTCTGGGTCCTGGCCACCGGTGTGATCACATAGTAGCTTATTACCAGTCTTTAATTTTGTTCAATCCAAACTGGCTGCGTAGATTTGAAAGCTCTTCGAGTTGTATCAAAACAGGATGTGACAATGCAAGCCAGTTTACAGCATGTGACAGGTCAATATTAAAATGCTTTTTACATCAGCTCTGTTGGCATATTTTAATTGTGTAATCCTCCGTCCCTTCTCTGCTACACTTTAGAGGGAGAATCTGTTCTCCATAGATCCCTTGAAGGCACTGTGTTTTTGTTTCCATGATTCTTTTCAGGTGCGCGGTGATACATGACCAACTCTAAATGTGTCTGTGTGCTTCAACTTGATAGTCTTCCTCACATGTATAGTTAAACAATGTGCCTTCTTACTGAATTTTAATTGAATAGTTGGGAACAGATTGTTTATTACATTTCTTGCATGAAGACATTTATAAAAGTCTTATTTGCACATGGCAAATAAAACAGCTAGGCAATGCGCTAAGGAGGTTTTAGCAAAGAAACAGATAAGAACACGGAAATCAAAGACAGACTTGCATGAGCAAACACATGGTTAGGAATTGAAATGGTGGTTTTTAAAGGATGATGATCTTGGTATTTGAAAATAGCTGCAACTGAAGGGTTGTTATGCAACTATTTCATTAAAGAAAAAAAAATCTGTTATCACCTATTATGAATGACAATGTAGTCATTGGGCCAGGGAACAAGAGCGAGAATGACCCTATAGCCTGGTAGGTACACCACTTACCCAGGATATAACAGATCTAAGTTCAAGTTCCTGCTCCAATGATTAATTGGTTATAAAAAGCGGAACAGCTTCAAGAGGAGAGTGAGGCAACCCCCATAGGGCACACTCCTGCAGTGGGGGAGACCCAAGTGCAAATCCCTGCTACATGGTGGGGAGGGGGAAATAACCAGGTGAGTGCTCTAACCATTAGGTTAAAGCTTATACGGCAGGCACTACTTCCCTCCCCATACCTTTATTTTGTGAATCGTGTTTCCTTTGCTTTTGTGAAAATGCAAAACAAAATGTTTCATTTTGACACTGCTGAAACAGCTGAATTAGTTTTCACTCAAATTCTCTACTGATTCACTGAAAAATGTCATTTTCAGTTTGACCTAAAATGCCTTTTAAAATTTTTTTTCAAAATAGCCAGCGAATTGAATACCCCATTATTCACCTCACTCTACTTCAGAGGGACTTAACCAAAGGAGGTGAATGGGCAGCATGATGACAGATGAAGCTCAATATTGATAGATGCAAAGTAATACAGAATGAGGGGTGAGAGGGAGAAATGAACTGCTCATATGCTTACAGGTTTCTAAATTAACTATCCAGTCAGGAAAGGTACCTGGGCCTCAGGACAACTTGATGAAGACTTCTGCTCAATGATCAGCTGTAGTCAAAAAAAGCAAGCTGGGTGTTAGGATGCATAAGGAATAGAATGGAGAATAATATGGAAAATATTTTTTATGCTATTAGTTACATTGATTGTAAGCACTCACCTGGAATACTGAGTGCCGTTCTGGTCACCCCATCTCAAAAAGGATATTGCAGAAATAAAAGGGGCACCAATCAATTAGAGGCATGGAAAAACTCACGAAGGAGACATGATACAAGTATATAAAATAACAAATGATGGAGAAGGGAGATCGGGAGCTTCTGTTCTCCCTGTCTCATCACACAAACAAGGTGACAATGCAGAGACATTGAAAGTTAAATTCAATACTGATGAGAAAATACTTTTTCACACAATGTGTAATTGGACTGTAGAACTAAGCCACAGAACATCACAGAGATCAAGAACTTGGTAAGATTCCAAGGGATGGATAATGGTATCATGCAGCATTATAATAGTAAATGTAAACCAAGTTTTGGAAAGAACAAAACCCCTCAATCTTCAAGATTTAAGACATATCTCTAACTATTAGGATGAGACCTTCATTGGGGTAGTTTATTCCACATCTGCCTACTATGGGGTTCTTGCACCATCTGGTACTGGCCACTATCAGAGACAGGATATTGGACAAGATGGACCATGGCATTTCATCCATTATGGCAATTCCTATGTTCCTAGATACTCATAGGTATGTGGTAAGAAGTTAACCTTTTTATAAAAAGACCACCACTGTTCAAGATAGAAACAATTCTAAGAAAGTTCAAGATGAATCTAGTATTTAAGCACTATTAGTTAGACATTTCTAATTACATATATAGAAGAATCCATCGCAGGTTCAAATAGAGCAAAACACTAATAACAGTGACAGTTTTGCAAAGGGCATAATTTGCCACAGTATTACTTACCAGTGTGCAAGCCTTTATTAGTTTTCCTTATTATTTAAAAAAAAAGTACAGTGACTTCAGAATGAGAAACCCAACTGCATTTTATTAATATTCCATTTGCAAAATAGGGACTCTTAAAACCCCCCACAGAAGTAAAACAGGTTTTCTGGTAAGTTATATTTCCCAACTTTAAGAAGTAGGATATAGAAGTGCAAACAGGAGTGTGCTTCAACATAATAAACTGACATTTCAGCTTCTAAAAAGGTGCCTGGTTGCTCTCTGAAACTGGGGCTTCCAATTTTTCAGTAGACTAATATTTGCTGGGAAGAAATTTGTTTTCCACATTTAATATTGGTTTGAGAAGAGTTTGCTCACTGACCACCATTTCCATAACAGCCCTAGCTCGCGCCAGATTGTTTGATACAAGGGAGCGAGTGCTGAGTAAGACACACATTGAAAACACCACCCATCAGTAGAAAAAACATCTTAACTCCTCTTGCAAAACAGTTTACGGTATCAAGATGTTGAACCTATTCTCTAGTGGAATGCAATTATTGTATTAGGGCCAAAACCAAATTTATATAGCTATTCTCAATTATGGTGGTTCTAGCTATGAGGCTCTAGAAGTATGTCACTCTTCATTTTGAGGCCTGTTTATGTGGAGCAAGGTAGCTGGGTATAGGAAACAGAGGAAGACAGTTTATGGGAGTTAGCTGTTATTTCTACTGGCCCCAATACATAGCTTTAATAGTGCAAAAACAAAGTCAGTAGTTTACCATTTTAAAATATTCCTATTTCTGATAAATTCTCATTCACTGAACTTGTGGTTCCAGATAACTTTTCACAAAAATGCTGAGTGAAATATTTATACAAAGCAAAATAAATTACAATAATTTTCCATTCTTGTTAAATTGGAATATGAAACTAATGTGCTAGTCTTTTATACAACCTTAAAAAAAGAAAAGGAGTTAAAAAGCCATTTTTTCCTTTTGTAGGATAGAATCCTGGCTGCATTTAAAATGCAGTATACATATGGCAATTCCATTTGGAGCTTAATCTGCACAGAAATCAATATGAGCTAGTAACTCTCTATGCTGGCTTGTTGGATACTGTACTTTACATTTGGGACACTCAAGGAAGCTTTCATCAAGTAGATTTGAACGTTTCAGTGAGGGATTTTTGTCTTTTATTGTCAACATATCTTCGAATGCTGCTTGCAAACCATTTGGTGGCTCTGTACGTCCAAATTCTTGGAGTTTCTGAAAAAAAAGTTTTCAATTGAAGCCATTATAGTCACATAAAATTGGCAGCCTAAAGTGTACTATACAGGGTGCATTTGACAGCACAGTTGTATCCAATAGGTGAAGTCCTGCACCCTCACAGCATTTGGGGGAAAGAACATTTAAAAATAGCAATGCAATTAGCTGTACAACCACAAATATTGCTAATGGGCTCTGAGTGCAGTTGTAGTTCCTAACATTTCTTTTAACTCTTTTTGAACCTGACTAGGTTTCAAGTTTATGTCCCTTTAAATTATTGTGTATATCAATTTTGTGGGTAAACAAGAAAAGTTGAGCACAATCCAAGAGTATACACCAAAGATGGCTGAACTATTAGTACCTTGTTCTGAAGAGCTTCTAGCACATGGATGTTCACAGCTGCTGGCTTGCAAACTACATTTACATTGAAGTACAAGGCTGCAGGAATATGGCAGCCCAATATTCTGTAACGAGCAAGTTTCAGGCTGGCTAGTAGTCTGCTGCCCTGCATCTAGCAGTACTGCTGCTCTAGGTACACAGAACACTAGCTTCCCTGGCAGCAGTTCCATTCCCCACACTGTGTATCAGAAGTGACCACTGTTCCTGTTAAAGCGGAGGGGCACTGGGATACCAAAGACATGAATAGTTCTTCCCCACCCACCAACCAGTATACAGCTAACTGCTGTTCTTAGGGCAAGACCTGTTGCTTTAACAACAAGAGCGTGGCCTGCAGGCACATGGGAAAAATACAGCATTCGGGATAAGATACAGCAGAGTGTAAATACTGTTTCTTTTACTCTTTCTTGTGAAGTGTTCTGTTCTACCATTTTACAGTGGGGTTGGGAATGAAGGAGTGAGCACCTTTGAGGAAAACAAACATTTTTATTCTAGTGCTATTTGCCTGCAGCACCAGTCTTTTGCATGACTGCAAAGGCCATGGTATTAGTCTCTTAAACTGGCTTAAGATAAAACTACTGCAGTGCTAGTGCCATCCTTCCATTTCCTCTTGCTCAAGTGGCTTTTGGAGCCAGGGGAGGCAAAATGAAGAACAGATCAGCCTCTGACAAATGACACATAACACATATTGCTATTTACCTTAGGGTTACACAGCCACCCACCACTGTAATAACAGAATTAGAGGGAGCAGCAGACAGCTAAGGGAGACTGTATATGTAAGTGATCTAAACTAACCGAACGAACCTAATGAAGAGAAGGATGCACAAAACCATGACCAATAAGTAGCTTCAAAAAAATTCTAGTCTAGGACACACAATCAGGGGAAGGAGCACTTCAGGAGAATCACGTAGCCAAGGGTTTACTAAGTATCAGAGGGGTAGCCGTGTTAGTCTGAATCTGTAAAAAGCAACAGAGGGTCCTGTGGCACCTTTAAGACTAACAGAAGTATTGGGAGCATAAGCTTTCGTGGGTAAGAACCTCACTTCTTCAGATGCAAGTAATGGAAATCTCCAGAGGCAGGTATAAATCAGTGTGGAGATAACGAGGTTAGTTCAATCAGGGAGGGTGAGGTGCTCTGCTAGCAGTAGAGGTGTGAACACCAAGGGAGGAGAAACTGCTTCTGTAGTTGGATAGCCATTCACAGTCTTTGTTTAATCCTGATCTGATGGTGTCAAATTTGCAAATGAACTGGAGCTCAGCAGTTTCTCTTTGGAGTCTGGTCCTGAAGTTTTTTTGCTGTAAGATGGCTACCTTAACATCTGCTATTGTGTGGCCAGGGAGGTTAAAGTGTTCTCCTACAGGTTTTTGTATATTGCCATTCCTGATATCTGACTTGTGTCCATTTATCCTCTTGCGTAGTGACTGTCCAGTTTGGCCAATGTACATAGCAGAGGGGCATTGCTGGCACATGATGGCATATATAACATTGGTGGACGTGCAGGTGAATGAGCCGGTGATGTTGTAGCTGATCTGGTTAGGTCCTGTGATAGTGCTGCTGGTGTAGATATGTGGGCAGAGTTGGCATCGAGGTTTGTTGCATGGGTTGGTTCCTGAGTTAGAGTTGTTATGGTGCGGTGCGTGGTTGCTGGTGAGAATATGCTTAAGGTTGGCAGGTTGTCTGTGGGCGAGGACAGGCCTGCCTCCCAAGGGTTTACTAAGTTACTCTTGCCTATTCCTCAGTTTTTCTATTGAGTGATCTACAGGCTTTGGGGTTTATTCTCTCACTGATGAGTGCAAGCAGCTCCATCACCTATAGGAGTTCCATGCATATGTACAGAAATAAGACCCCTGGTGAAGGCAGACTGCTTGAATTCAGCTGTAAGTCATTCAGCACTCACCAAGGGCTCCAGTCGTGTTATTTGCTCCCTTGCTTTGCGTAGCTCCTTAAGAACTTTATTCAACTGATGCTGCAAGCTCTGGCGATCAAGCTTTTCATTCTCAAAATCTGCAGTACACATTTGGATCTGGTAAATGCAATGAGAAAAAATGAGAAGTTACAGAGCTAGAACTACAGAATAAGAATTACTCTTGGAGAGAAGTTTCAATTTTTGACTGGTTGCACATTAATCTATTAAATTTTAAGCTACAACACTGTGCTCTAAAGAGGCTGAAAATGGCATTAGTCACCATGTGACTACAGTATGACACCATGGCAATGTGGGTGGGAAAAGTATCCCATTTCTCAGGGACAGTATCAGGCCATTGGCTTTATGCATTGCACACGTATAACTCCTATTAATACTAATGACATCTGCGCTTGCATACTGTGACCATGCTTTCCATTAAAATATATAGAATTTTAAGGAGACACAAGACTAAGGAGTTTCACAAGATACTATCCTGTAACAGACAGACTTGCTACAAAGCCACTGAAGATTTATAGATGTCAAAAAAATCAAAACACAATATAAATGTAGAAAATACGAGAACAATAGGCCATTAGCTGATGAAAAGCATCTTCTACAAACATTAAGGAATGTGGACAGAATTTAATCCAACCACTAGTAAATGGTGTCAATATGCTAAATGATGTTAGAAAGCAGCTGAGTACTAAGATAACAATATTATTCTAAGGTTCCATCAACAGGAGAGCTGTATCCAGAACGGGCATCCTGACCTTTGATTCTAGTTTCCCATGTTCCACAAACATCAATCATCCTCTTAGTATACCAGTTACTCCCACAGGCATAACATTCTCAGCAAGCAGCCATGTTTACTCTGCCCCAGTTACTATTTCTTGCATGGTCATTAGATAGTAAATAGCTGAAAGCTGCTGTTACCCTTCGGGAACGAAACAGTTTTTCATCAGGATATACAGGGCCGGCTCCAGGCACCAGCTTACCAAGCAGATGCTTGGGGCGGCCACTTCGGAGAGGGGCGGCACGTCCAGCTGTTCGGCGGCAATTCGGCGGACGGTCCCTCACTCCTGCTCGGAGCGAAGGACGTCCCGCCGAATTGCCACCGCAGATCGTGATCGCGGCTTTTTTGTTTGTTTGGCTGCTTGGGGCGGCCAAAACCCTGGAGCCGGCCCTGAGGACATAAGACAAGTATGTAAAATAAGTCTTTTAGCATTTTTAATACATTGTCTCCCTTCAATACCATCTAAAACCTGAGGAGCAAGCCTGTTTCCACTAAATTCAGTGGTAGAAGCATAGACTCCAATGGGTCAGGAGCTCACTCCAAGGTTCCACCCCTCTCTCCACCCATTTGTTTTGATTGGTTGGATGGTTTTCATTTTGTTAAATGTTAGGGGTTGAATACATTTAATCTATATTTTAGGTCTGCGAGTTGCTGCACAAAATTACAACAGTACAAATGGTGCAGTTTCTCTTTACACCGTGCTATAAATCAATGTGTCTGCAGGAAGAGATTTTTAAGTCAGTGTTTGACTATGAACATACTACGGAAGACCATATGGCACAACCTGTGGTTAGAAAATAGAAACAACTGCCCCCTCAACATTTTTCTCAAAGTGAAACAAAGACAACATTGAAAGACATCCATACTACAAACTTGACATTGCTGATCTGTTAAACTTGGGTCCCAACACCACAATGACCATTTTCTAAACAGTACATGGGTGCACATATTAATTTTATACACACACACTCTAGTATCTTTAAAAGATATGAATAATAGAAAATAAAGTTGGAGGAAAGTTTCGACAGCAAGAAGAGTGCAGGGAAATGCAAGGAACAGAACTATTGAGACCAATGTTTTGTTGAGAAAAGAACACATTTTAGTTTGTCTGTTCTTAAAGAGTGTTGAAGTTAATTGATGTTTTAAAGATAGAATATCAGATTTTCATTTTAATTGACATAGTATAGTTCACATGTTTATGTTTGACTATTAATTATATAGGCCTGGTAGCATTTGCTTAAATTACTGTATTAAATTTCTCTAGCTCCTTTCCTTGTTACAAATTTGCTCTGACAAAATAATTCAGTGATGTGAACAGTCAGAACAAGAGCTTATTTATTTAAAGCAGTTGGAAGGAGAGGTTGTCTATTGAAATAGAGTTGATTTATAAAACAGCATAGATTTAAGATTGTAAGGAAGTGTCCATATAATTTCAGAACAACTTTAAAGCAAAAGTGATTTTATCCAAAGCCTGCATGTAATCAGTAAGCCTGTAATTAGACTGAAATTACCACCAATAACATACTACAGAGTACAGCAATAATATGAAAGGCAAAGATTACTTTGCTACATGTGGGGAAATCTACCATAACAATACTTTGACAAGGGTTAACTGGGGAACTAAAAATTCATATAGAATTTTTGCAGCCTCATGTCAGGTAAGTCTCACATTTATATCTGAACTTCGTTCTCACATGCATTATATTGAGAAAGCTCCAACGTTAGAATATGAATGAATTGCTGCTTTTATCAGCCATCAACTATCAGTTCTTAACATGCACTTTGAGGATGTCATTTTTAAAAACCTTGTGCGCATAATAAAATTTAAGGATGTTAAGAGTCATGTGCATTAATTAATATGACTTATTAAATCAACTAAAACTTTAGAATGTAATTTGGTACCTGTTGTTCCAACAAAGCTATCCTGGTGTGTTGTTCTTGTTGTTTGAACAAAGATTTATGAAGAAATTGGACCTATAATGTGGAAAGAAGGCACTTGTAACCAATAACTTCTACATATAGTAATTATTAAATCTCAAAGAATGACTGACTTTTTTAAAAAAAAAACAGGATTAACTAGGGGTTTACATATTCCAGTGCTCAAGGAAATCTCTCATACATAGTATCCAAGCCAACTGAACTTCCCTCCACTCTTCTTCAGTGAAATGAAGTCACACAGAAGGGAAACATGTTTCCTGAAAGCTTTTCTAGGTGATTAAGTCAATGGAAAGCTTATTGACTTCAACAGGCTGTACATCAGGCCCTCGGAATCCAGGAAATTAATTCCATGTTGCCACATGCAAATATTCCTCTCCTCCAAGTACCTGGGTAATAGCCACAAGCAGCAGCAGATACCAACACGCAGTTTAGCTCCAGTAACTCTTGCAGCCTTAGCTAAACTCTACAGACTTCCCTTGGCCCCACCGAATCCAGATGCCATGAGGGCTGCAGTTGCCTACTTCAGCACCTCCCCTGCTTGTCCAGGTTCACACCCAGATTCCTGGTCAATATCCAGATTTGCCTCCCTTTGGACCTTACGTACAGTTTGCATCAGGACCATAGTTCCTTCTGACCTAAGGTCCAAATGGAGTCCAGCTGTGAGCAGTCAGGCAGTACAAATAGTGCTGTGTCCTGTACAAGGAAATCAATTTACAATACCTAAAATCTGATACTGATGAAAACATTTCAACAGGGCTAGCCAAAGCATAAACTAGTCACAATAAATTGCTTGAATTTAAATTGTGCTTTGCATAATGACTATTACAAAAAGTTTAGTCTTACTCAATTGTTGTTTTATCCATTGTGCCCATGAGATGTTTGGTGTAGGCATATAGCTTTCCATAAAATATATCAGTGGAATCCATAGCAACCACGTTAACTGATACTTCTGGCAAACGACTGTCCTTTCACAAGCAATGCTCCCACAGAGGGAAAAAGCGCTAGAACAAAGTAGTGAAGTGCCAAAAGGCACTCAAACTACAGTGAGGGGCACAGTGTATGAAACGAGATAGGTGCTTTAAACATTCAATATGCAACAACAGATTTTAGTAAAGTAAACACTGGAGGATATTGAATCACTGAGCTTAGGTACTGGAACTAGGTTAGCTGCTGTGAAGTATTCTCTCCAAGGGACAAAAATAGATGGTCGGGCATTTGCTTCATACAATTTACATACAAATGTAAACTTTTATCTGGTAGATTTTTAAAGTTTCTAATAATTGGTGGTGGTAAAGAATGTGCTAGCTAGAGAAGATTTCATGAGGCCTTTGATGCAAATCCAAAGCAACAAACTGCAGAGTATGACATCACCTTTAATGATTTAAAAACAAAAAGAGAGAGCTCTACGGGCTTGTCTACACTTAAAACACTGCAGTGGCACAGCTGCAGCACTTCAGTGTAGACACTACCTATGCCACTTTCCTGAGAGGTGCTAGCTAAGTTGATGGGAGAATTCTTCTGTCAACATAGCACTGTCTACACTAGGGGTTTAGCTGGTTTAAATGCTTTGCTCGGGGTGTGTGGATTTTTCACACCCCTGAGTTACATCGTTATATCGACCTAAATTCCTAGTGTAGACTAGCTCTAAATGTCTGCAGAAAGCAGATAATGTTTAACAGGGTAAAATAGTTTCAGACCATTATGACCCTCTTTTGTGCTTAAGGAGCTGAAAATATATTTAATTTAATCCTTTGCTAATATAATTAAACTCACATACTAGATCCACTTACCTGAGATAAGAGATCTTCAGTCTTCTTCTTTTCTTCTTTGAGTTTTTCTCTGGTAGTTTCATTCTCTTCCTTTAACCTCTGTATTTTATCTCCTTTGATTTTATTTTCATCTTCTAGAGTCTGCGTAGCAACATTGCGTTGTGACTGCAATAAGCTATTTAAACTCATTACTTCTCGTTTTGTTTCTTCATATTTCTTTTTGAATTCATTAAGTTCAGATCTCAGCTGGGTTATAGTTTGTCTTTCAGTGTCAAGATCATTCTTGGCAGTCAGTAAAAGCTGGTCATAATATTTTTGTTTTTCTTCTTGAAGGTAACCTTCACAAGACAGAAATTATAGAACAGTGGTTTTCTAAAGTATTCTTTCTTTAATGACACTGGGCTAGATTCTGTGCCATACCTTAGGGTAGCCATATGCAACCTATATGATCTCCAGATTCTAGCATGCTGCAAGGCCCAGATCAACCCCCAGCATAAGTTAGAATAGCTTCTGATGATGCTCTAACTTATGATAGCATCATAGCAACCCAGACTCCCTATAGTACTCAGTGCCACCAACCCTTACATGGCAGGGCTTGTGAGGATGGACTGTGTTGGATTGCTTATGTTGGCCCCATGCAACTCCGGTGCTGGAGAAATTCTCCCCCAGCCTCTTGTGGCTCTTGTATAGCTCCTATACACTAACACATTGGTATACGGGAGGGTGGAGTGGCCCCACCATCAACACAGGATTCTCAGTCCTGGGTTTTGGCTTCTTAATACAGAGGCTGCAAAGCTCCCACAGTTTAGGTTTTTGTTAACTGCTAGGTTAGCATTAACAGGGCAGTGTGAGAGCCAGGCCACCTAGTGGCTATCACATACCGCCCTCTTCAGATTATACATCCTCAGTTCCTTGACACTAGTTGAAGGATCTTGTGCCTTTGTGATCTCCACCGCTGCGGCGCAGAATACATTCTTTGATTGTAAGTGCCAACTTCCTAGCCAATGACTATTGCTTAAGTCAGGGCTTGAAAAGTACACCAGACACCAGTAGCCCAAGAACAAGGCTTATTAGCCAGGGGTGAAAACACCAGTGTGGCCACACTCTTGCCCCTGAAAGCCATATCCTCTGTAACTGAAAAGAAATAAAGAGAGTTGTGTGGTGTACATTGTATTTAGCTATATCAGCTTTCTATTTAATAACTGTTTTAAAATGTAACTTACTATTCAGGCTGATCATACTGTAGAAACAATATGTGTTGATATTTAACAAATCCCACAGTAGTAATCTAATCTGTTTACTGAAATGTATTTGACCTTTTGGTTTTTAACAGGGCAAACGTTTTCTTCTGCTTTACACATGCTGCTGTGATTGGAGGTGGAATTTGTCTCCAGTACCCTAAGCTTCCCTCAGCTTTTTGGATGCTTCAAGGGAGGAGTTTCTGCAACTGCACTTCTCCCCTTCACAGGCTCCATTTGGAGGCCCCTCCCCAGAGTACTCCCAATGCCGTCCTCTGCTGTGGCTTCTGGTTGTCATCAGCAGCCTCTGCAGAATGAAATTGACCCGACTGTCAATTTCAGTGCTGCCCTCCAGGACCTATAAAACCAGCAATGGAAACTTACACTTATGGAAGCTCAATAACAGCACTAAAGCTGTCTGTCTGCAGCCTGAAGAGCAGAGCATTGCATTGGTTCCAGCTTGGTTTGGCGTTGGAAGGCTCTCATCATGCATAAAGGCTAGAAAACTTTCTTATTTAAAATTTACTTTCTGCAGCAGATGACACTCACCCTGCAAAGTTTCCTATTTGCCTGGAATGAGGATTTTTCAATTCCTAGCTTAAGTTTGCTTTGGGCAGGACACCTGCTTCAGCAGTACAGAAAGAGGGAGGGATTTTTTATTTTTTTAAATAAGGATGCTGTTCCCGGATTCTGGTTGGGAGTTCTATCATATCCACCTCTGACGTGTATAGTAGGAATCTTATAAAAGTGAAACCCCACTCCGTGCTAGCTGTTTTTCTCCCCTCATCCAGGGCTTTGTTGTTACTAAAGAGAGGGGGGGTTTTGATACCCTGACTTCTTGGATTCTCTTCTCCAATGAATAGATCCTGTATGCCTGTGTCTAATGCCACTCTTAAGCTTTCTAAGCAGCAGCATGAAATTAACATGACCGATCATTTTACTGCTTCCCATAGGGATCTGAATAGCACCAATGAAATCAATACATGGCTGATTTCACTATGATCCAACTTAGCAAAGTTATGAAAAGAGTAGCAATGAAGTTGACTGAAGAGTATGTTACATAAATTTACTGTTGGTTCACATCTCTAAGGTTATAGGCACAACCGTGTAGGTCCCTCATTCACCACTGATGAATGGATTTTTCAATACTTGCCAATCTACTCCAATATTTTGCTAGTTCTACTCAGTCAAAATGTAGTAGCATGATTTGTAAATACACCCTTCAAATGAAAGGTAGAATTATAGGAAATTATCCATGTAATCTATTTTATTGAACAGAAAAATCCTGAAAAACTGAGAAGTGGCATGTTTAGGTCAGGACAGTGGATACTACTAAATTGTAAATAAATTAAATTGTAAATTAATGGAGATATCCTATCTCCTAGAACTGGAAGGGACCTTGAAAGGTCATCGAGTCCAGTCCCCTGCCTTCACTAGCAAGACCAAGTACTGATTTTGTCCCAGATCCCTAAGTGGCCCCCTCAAGGACTGAACTCACAACCCTGGGTTTAACAAGCCAATGCTCAAACCACTGAGCTATCCCTCCCCCCCAGTATAGTATTCATAATACTCAAGTCAGGTTTTCCCAGTAGCGTGTAGTGCTGATAGAATGCTCACCCACTTTTAAGGAGTCAAGTGTATTCAGGTAGTCTAACCAAAATACTTTTAATAAATACTGCAATCAACCTTGCGTTTAGGGACGCTGCTTGGTCCCTCATATAAAAACTGAATTTCTTTTTGACAGGCATCATTTGTTCAATCTATAAGCAATCTAAAACCAAATTAAATTTGGATATAACTATGTTCTTCAAGTCATCAATGGAATATTATTAGGGTCTGTCGCTAACCTATACTGCTACATAACCTGGTCAATCCAAAGATAGTTTTGCTTTTTAAAAAACTTGTATATTGATTCAGGTCTTTTAAATATTAACCAGTAGTTCAGATACCAGTAAATAGTGACAATCTGTTTTAAAAAACAGTAAATCTGTACTTGAATTCTTGGCATTGTATAAAATAGTTACACTGCACACAGATTTTTTTTCCACAACATAGTGACGTCATTCCTTGACGTTTATTTCTTCTTGTATTTCCCTCTCCAATATGTTTGTCAACTGATCTCTTCAGATAATTCTACACCCAAATCTTGACCACATATTTCATCCCAGTCATTGCTCCTTTTTCATTCAGGTAGAGCACTAGCCTCCTTAGAAACAAGGTCCTCCTCCTCCTCTTGGTGAGGGACAGGTTCTTTTTATCAAGTGCATGTTCACTGATGTCCACACTATTGGTTTCTGTGGGCAATCTGGCTGGAAGCACCCCATGCAGCTTCTCAAAAACACAGTCAGTTTATCTGTTTACTTGCTTCACCTTCATACCCGTTTTCCTGCCACAGAACGGTAAACCACTATAGCCTGCTTTATGCAAGACAGACATGTAGATAATATAAGTCAGACTGAATGAGATCTACCATGGATGCCCTGTTCACTCTTACTTCACTTTTCTTTTCCCCAAAAACAGGTGTACTGCCTTGGCTTCTCTAAAAGCTGTGGTAGTGCAATTCTGCAACTCCCAATGTTCGGTTATAGATACTAAGGCAAGTGCTGCTTCCAGCAAAGGATTACAAAATTTATACCAGTCCATGTCCTTTAGCTCATTAGCCAAGACAGCAGCCTGAGATAGCAGTTCCCAAAACACAAGTGTACAGAGTGGAACTCTCATCAAGTGGCAGTGTGTACCCTGGGATATTTAATTGCAGTAATAGGAAGGAGTAGCTTGACTATTACAGGAGCATGGTTAGGGAAAAATGATAGGGATTATCAGACTTGTTCTGTGGGGAAGGCTAGACTTTGTTTTATGAGATGGTGTGCGTGGGGGCAAGGGGGTTGTTTATGACTACACAATCACAGTAGATTTCCAAGTGATGTCAGTGGATGTTTGTTTGCACAAAGATCAATAGGTGAAGTGTGGCATCCTTGATTCAGTACTTTAGCATCATTTATTGGGAAGATTACTCTCCTTGAGGAATAGCATTATTTTTCTTCTTCATTTCTTTTCCTACCCCATGTTTGAGTTTTTGCTCCTTTCCTTCCGCCAGCACTTCCCAATTCCCGGCCCCACGGGTTTTACCCAAACTTTTCCTCATTCCATCCACAAAAACAATGAAATAGCCTTTTGATATTTAAAAAGTTAATTCTTTAGAGTCAACATCTCAGGGAGCTTAATTGGAGAGAAAATAAAGGAAAGTTGACATCATACCACCCTCGTTTCAAGCTGCCTGCAAAGCTGGAGAAAGCAGTACAACGTTAAACTGGGTTCATAGTTTTAGTGTTTTCTTTGCAACAATGAGGTCTAGAAACTTGCTGCACCACTGCAGATTTAAATACACCATGCAGGCAAAAAAAAAAAATCCATTCAGTGGGCTAGGTGTTTGGCACAGTTTCATTCCTCTGACAGGTTAGGTCAAAAGTGTCTGACTTGGTTGCTAGCAGAAGTGGTATATGATTCGGTGTCACAAATCATCAAGTATGTGGTACATAGACGCAAACCAAGGTTTTAGCCAATGTTTGAGGCATGGTCCACCCTAGATTTTTAGAGGTCCAGATCATGCAACTGCCGGTGAATGGGGGATGGTGAACACCATTTTACAGAATTTTTTTTGTGCTGTAAAAATTGTTAGGTCTTCGATCTGCAAACACCTCCTATGAGTCATCTTTTACAATGTGTATTTTGGAAAAATAAATCCATACCTAAGCAATGACTCTTTAATGAATTTGCAACACTGGTTAGGAGTGTAATGTGCAGGATGGGTGGCATAATGATGTTTGCTTAAAAGAATACCATTTATGCAAACAAAAAGGATAACAAGTTAACGTCAAGAAAAAGTCCACCTAGAAGTTGGATCGCTGACTTTTTATGGCAAGTTTACCCTTGAGCAATAAAAGTATTTTCTTGGCACACATTGTAGCAGATTGAATAGCAAGAAATTCAGAGGGTTCAGTTTTGAGTGTAGCTAGATAGCAATAAACTCTTGTAAGTCTGGTAAGTACAATCTTTTTCCTCATCTTTCAGCATGAAGGAACTGAAATGATTAGGAAATGCTTAAATTCTATCATTAAATTAGGGATTTTCTTGTGTTTCAATTCTCAGACTTATTCTATCAAATGTCATAATATAACTTAAGAGACAAGGTAAAATCTTTTATTAGACCCAGATCTGTTGGTGAAAGACAAGCTTTCAAGCGCAACAGGGCTCTTCTTCAGGTCTGGTAAGAAGTGCTCTGTGGCACTTGAATCTTGTCTCTTTCACCAACAGAAGTTGGTCCAGTAAAAGATATTCCTTCACCCACGTTGTGTGTCTCATATTCTGGGACCAACACTGCTATAGCAACACTGTAAACAATAATAAAACTCATGATTTTTGTCCACTTTTGAAGGAAAGTTTAGATTAATACCTTCTGCAGTGGCCTCTTTTGCCTGCTGTTGGTTAACTGTTTCTAACTGCTGCTCAAGTTCAAAGATCCTTGCCAACAGTCCCATGACATATGCCTCTCGCTGCTGGTCATATAACAGCCACTGCTGGTTTTTCTCCAGAGCCTTCATGCGGGGGAAAAAATGGTATTAGTCACATTTTTAGAACATTACCATCCCATTTTCTTTCCAATACTCAAAAATACAGCCAAGGAAAGCTAGTTAATTTCTAGTCTGCAAGATGTAGTAACTTTTCTGCATTGAGTAATTTCTATTTTATATTCACATCTCTGCTGTCTGTTATATGGAAAAGGTTAAGTGAGTTTGTTGAAGATCTTAATGTTAGATTATAGTTTTCCACTGCAACAGTTTGAATTTATCTACATCTGTACTGGGTGTGCTAGTACAGATTAGTTTATCTCTTGGAGTAGAAAAGGCTCCTTAGAGCCAGGGACTATGGAGTTAATTTTAAATGAAAGAACTATTAACTAATACTTTTTGGAAAGATTGATTTAAATAATGGTCCCTGAGGACAGAATAAACCAAAGCTGAAGTTTATGTCAAGCCATTTTTGAAACAGAAGGTTCCACTTAAAAAAGTCTGCAAAAATGAGAACTCTGGATTTTTCAAGCTGTAATATATAAAATCCACCTTGTCTAATCAGTCCCCAAACATTCAGGAAGTATTTTCCTTGTGGAGGAAGATATAAATGAAAAATTAGTAGTAAATTAAAAGATGAGCATATTTCAAAACTCATGCTAACAGCAGAAGGCTACTCACAGATTTAACTATGGAAAGAGTAGTTTTATTTCCATAATGTAAATTGAGATCCCCAAACATTTCATGTTATCAGATTACCTCAAATGATCCGTATATACCAACATATCCAATCTTCAAGGTGTCACCTCTCTCCCATAGATTTAACAATACAGGTTTAATGAAAATTCTATTTTCCTTTTAATGCACTAAATATTGATATGCAACATCTCCCATTTACTAATTTCTTTAAGTGAAAAGTCTGTACTGTCAATATTGCAATATGGGATGAAGAACAAGAGTACTGAAACTACAGGATTCAAGTTTCCCTACGTGTACATCTCCCCTGCCATAAAGAACATTTTCTTCGCTTACATAATTATCTCCCATAGAAGCTGGTTTACCAATATTGAGACCGTTTTCTATGTAATACTCCTGAGGGAGTTCTGTGCCAAAAAATTAAAAATTCTGCTCCAAAAAAAAAAAAAAAAATAAAAATTCTGTGCACAATATTTTAAAATTCTGCATATTTTATTTGTCAGATAAATGTGGAGGCTCCAGCATGGCAATGGGGAGCACAGGCCACTGGCTGCATGAAGGTGGGAGATCACAGAATTTAACTAACATAATATTTAGAAGTGTGTGTTGTGTTAACACAACTCAGTTGTCTAGGTCCTAAGCTTATCAGCTGCTTGTTGGCAAGACTGCAAAGATACCTATATACAAAATTCTCCAAACAAATTTAAATAGGTGATGTAATGTTCCAAGATTAAGATAGCTACGGTAAACTGCTATAGCCAGTACAGATGAGTTTCCCTGTCAAGATCAGCCAAGGGTTGCTTATTTTATAGTGCAGTTCATAACAATGCATATTAAATGTTAAAAGGTGAAGTTTAATGTGTGCGTGACATTATTTCACTACATAAAGATTGTAAAAATAGTTACAAGGGTGTGCACGCCACTACTGACTCTAAGGGTACGTCTACACTTACTTCCTGGTTCGGTGGCAGGCAATCGATCTTCTGGGATCGATTTATCGCGTCTTGTCTAGACGCGATAAATCGATCCCGGAAGTGCTCGCCGTCGACGCCGGTACTCCAGCTCGGCGAGAGGAGTACGCGGCATCGACGGGGGAGCCTGCCTGCCGCGTCTGGACCCGCGGTAAGTTCGGACTAAGGTACTTCGAATTCAGCTACGTTATTAACGTAGCTGAATTTGCGTACCTTAGTCCGAAGTGGGGGGTTAGTGTGGACCAGGCCTGAGATCTCAGACAAGTCATCCTGGGAAAGATTAAATGTTTTAACTCTAGTAAAGTATGGAAATGCCAAATGAAGTTGTCAAGGCTGCTTCCCCACTCTGAACTTTAGGGTACAAATGTGGGGGCCTGCATGAAAACTTCTAAGCTTAACTACCAGCTTAGATCTGGTCCGCTGCCACCATTCCCAAAGCTAATTCCCTTCCCTGGGAAGCCTTGAGAAACTTTTCACCAATTCCCTGGTGAATACAGATCCAAACCCCTTGGATCTTAAAACAAGGAGAAATCAATCAGGTTCTTAAAAAGAAGGCTTTTAATTAAAGAAAAAGGTAAAAATCATCTCTGTAAAATCAGGATGGAAAATAACTTTACAGGGTAATCAAACTTAAAGAGCTCAGAGGATCCCCCTCTAGCCTTAGGTTCAAAGTACAGCAAACAGAGATAAACACTCTAGTAAAAGGTACATTTACAAGTTGAGAAAACAAAGGTAAACTAACACGCCTTGCCTGGCTGTTTACTTACAAGTTTGAAACATGAGAGACTTGTTCAGAAAGATGTGGAGAGCCTGGATTGATGTCTGGTCCCTCTTAGTCCCAAGAGCGAACAACCCCCAAAACAAAGAGCACAAAAAAAAGCCTCCCCCCCCCCCCAAGATTTGAAAGTATCTTGTCCCCTTATTGGTCCTTTGGGTCAGGTGTCAGCCAGGTTACCTGAGCTTTTTAACCCTTTACAGGTAAAAGGATTTTAGAGTCTCTGGCCAGGAGGGATTTTATAGTACTGTACACAGGAGAGCTGTTACCCTTCCCTTTATAGTTATGACAGAAGTCATAACAGACATGGTACCACACCTATTTTGCTGTTTTAGAAAGTAGCAATAGCACAGTACTTTTTTGGGGGGTGAGAAGGGTACAAACTTACCTCCATTTTATTCATGGGGAGGGAGTGAAAAAACCCAACAGATTGGGTTTTTGCTGCCCTAACCATCTCTGAACAAAAGAACACTTTAAATAAAAGTTAAAACATAGTATCTGAAAATGCTTCCACTCCTCACCATCCTTGATAACGGTAATATTCCAGGATGGAATGCTTCCAAGGACCTGTCAGAAGATCCCATAAGTTTTTAGCAAGTTTGTCTTTGCATTGTGAGAAGGCAATGCTTTTCTTAGTTCCTTTGTAAAGGATCACTATTAACTTGATTTTTCTTTAAATGGGCTCAGAGCTATTTTCTGATGGGTACCCTTATATGCCTGGATTTCTTTATTTAAATAAAGAGGCAAATTTTGCAAGGGTTTGTTCTGCTCCCCTATTGATGTATTTTGGGCAGGCCTGAAATCAACACGAAATGTGCTCAGGCTCCCTGTTTTTTCCTTTGTGCTCCTGGTGGCCTACTGCCTCTTCGTTCTCAGCTTTGGTGCGGCTCTTAACTGGCAAGTACCCACTGACAAGGACTGGAAAGAAAACATGTGAGCCATGGCATTCTAACAGTACAGGAAACCTGAAATACAATTGCACCACAAAACTAGTGAATCTGACTATACACAAAATGTTGTCAAAGGCACAAAGTAAAACTTCAAAAATAGCACACTGTTCTTACACCCTGCAGTTATAATAACCTTAAGGATTACTTTTAACAATTGTGGGTTTAATATTTTCAGATAGAAATAGGTCTTTCAATTTCCCTTTCAAGTGTGCTATGTATTGTTTACATTGTCATGCATGGAGATACTTACAATAGTGAATATACATTTATAATGTTATAAAGGAAACTTACATCTTTCAATTGTTTTTCAACTTCATTAAGATTACTTGGTGATGCAGTGCAGTTCATTACAGCTTTCTGCAGACAAAGAAGAATGTGTTAATGTTTTTCCTCTAGAAAAGTGTATTCTCAACTAATCTTATAGTCTTGTAAGAAGCACTTACAGAGTTAAAAACCAATACATGTAATTCTGATATCATGAGGATGCCCAAAGAAATACTCTTATATCCACAAGTGTGTTCCAAGTATCAAACCTTTTGATTCACCCTCTTGTATTTGGCTGCAAGTTGATCTAATTTTTGTGGTGGAACCCTAGTTTCACAGATTTTAAGACTGGAACGGACCATTATCTAGTCTGACCTCCTATAAAACACAGGCCATAGAATTTTGCTTCAGTTCCTTCATGAAGCCCATAACTTCTGGTTGAGCTAGGACATATTTTAGAAAGACATCCAATCTTTGTTTCTGTGGCACTGCTGTATTGTGCTGTAGCTTCTGGTAAATTAAGAAAATTGATGGTTTAAGTTTAATATGGAAGTCAATAAGTCAGTAAAGTGTTTCTTGTTATTAAGCTGAATTTTGCTCTGCTGTAATGTTGTTACTATCTTGCAGATTTTTACTGATAATTCAGAACTGCTGGGGGAAGGTGGAAGTTTCATCAGCTATGTAGGGGCTTTTTAACATATTGGAAGGCATGGGAATCAGTATGGGATCGTGGGAATGAGAGGGAAGAAAGGCAAGGGAGGATGGACATAATTAGCTAGGTTTTTCTCTAAAAATGTTCAGTTGTCAAATAGCGTTGACATTTAAAGTGTCAGTTTCAGGGCTGAGACCCAACTACACCTCTACCCTGATATAATGCGACCCGATATAACACGAATTCGGATATAACGCGGTAAAGCAGCGCTCCGGGGCTGCACACTCCAGTGGATCAAAGCAAGTTCAATATAACACAGTTTCACCTATAACGCGGTAAGATTTTTTGGCTCCTGAGGACAGCGTTATATCGGGGTAGAGGTGTATAATAACCAGCAGCAGTTTCAGAGTTTATAGGCATCACTACATTAGTTTACACTGTTCATATTTTGAAGAACCTTCCAATTCACGTGTGCTAGAAGCTTTTTTTTTTTTTTTTTTTTTAAAGGTACAGAGGACATTGACAGAGGCAAAATATGTGAGGACACCTCAATCCAATTTATGTCTTTGAAAAGTCTACCTCTAGATTCTGCAGCACATTTCTGCAACAAGGAATAAATTTTGGGACAAATTCTGCAGCCCTGGAATGTGAGATCTTGAATGCAAGTATTAGAACTTTTATAAGCTATTCTGTATACATGAAGTATAACATTAAATCCTGAATATTTGTTACAGATGTATTTTGATTAAAAACTTCGTTTCTATAAATATTACAACTCAGTATCTATGATGTCTGAACACAAGTGTTTCCTCATTTTTTCCTAATGTTATACATGCTACTCTTACACCACCTAGCATTTGTAAGAGGCATTACAATACACATTTTCAAGTTTGTGAAGATATCCAATCAAAAAGTCTAAGTTTACCTTTTTTGCACTTCATTTATTAATGACAATTTGAAAGAAGAATACTTCTATTAATACAAAGTTATTTTGGTAATCAGCCTGCTCCACAGATAAAACAATCCCGTGTTTTGGCAACAATTGCTTCTGTGATAGTCTGTTTCCATTTAGAATAGCCAGCCAAGAACACGTGGGGTACTGTTTTAAGATTACTGACAGGAAAGGTCATCTAATGGGTAGGGTATTATTCCACTCTTATCTGCCCCCTCATACTTTATGTTTAAGATTAAGTAAGTAGGAATCCTTCTGATAACTGATACCTAAATCGATCTCTCAGCTGTGGCTATGCAGGAAAGCTAGCACAGATTAGCAACAGAATAATTCTTGGGGCTATGATACAGCTTTAAAGACACTAAAAACTGGCTCTCGTGGGCCACAAAGCTTCTTTGCCCTAGCTCTCTAACGGATGTTTACTTTGGATTTGCCATCCTCAGCAGGTCAGGTTTGTTGTTAAATAGAATATCTCTTTACAGGGACAAAGTCTATTGCTAGTTATTTCCATTGAAGATTTATGCTGCACTTAATGTAGCATGAATTCTTTAAACAAGACCAATTCAAAAATAGTATCTTCCCTGCAGGCAGCCAGAAAATGTCACCACCTTGTTTCTATCCTTCCCATTTTGTGGCAGAGATGCTAACTAGAATTTAACACTGAAACCAGAGATATTTGGATCCATTGTCACATTCTCCAGAAGAAAGGAAGCAGGCTGCTGCATCTAACCAAAGCATTTAGGCTGTGTACTTACCCCTAAGAGTATCAAGTTGCAGCAGCCCAGACTGGAGGGCATGAGGACATAGGACTGTAGCCAGGTTATGTACAAGCTACTGGCCCGCTGTGGATTGAAAGCTGCATTTATGGAAGCAGTGGCCAAGTGTTCAGTGAGGAATCCATAAAGATCCCGAAACTATGAACTGTGCCAGGGAAGGGCAGGTTTCCTCAATAAACTGTTATACTAAGATAATGGTTAGTATTCAAAATACTATTTTTCTTCTCACCCATCTTGCTCTGATTCAGATTAAGCTAGTTACTTTTCATCCAGGAGCTGATCTGTTAGACCCAGGGATAGCTGGCAGTGGTATTTTTACTTTGGAAGCAAATGAGAACTGGGCACTGTCAGTGTCTTGCTGGCACCTGAGAACACTGTGGGTATGTCTGCACTGCAACGTGAACTCAGGGTTACTGAGACTCAAGACAGCAGACCTTGGGTTAGATAATCCAAGGTTTAAGCGTCTACACTGATTGTTTACCCTATGTTAAGAATTTTCTCACCTGGGCTCGAACCTGGGGCTCTGGTGTCCACACTGCAGCAAGCAAACCCGAGTCAAACCAATTATATCTGACTCCCTAGCATGCTCCCAAAATGTGGCCACTCTAGCCCTTTGATCATGGTGCACTGTGGGAAAAACTTGACTGTCCACCCTGCACATTACAGGAAGCTTGAACAGCCTGCCAAGCAGTCATTTTGGTCTGTGCACTCCCAGCTATCAGAGCCAGCACCATGGCAGACACACCTTTGGAAGAACTCTTGCTTGGGCTTTCATTCCTGTGTCAGGAAACAGGCAGAACTTCTGAGAGACATTGATGGACATTTTGGTGGTGTTTTCTGACCCACAAAAGGCACCTGACAGAGCTCATCATGGACGACGACAAAACAACAGACATGGCAGACTTGAACTGGCTGATGCTTCTCATGACAGTCAGTATAGCCGCTGACACCTCCGATGTAGGCTGGTGCTTCTGGAGTAGGGCCACAAGCAGAGACTGGTGGGATCACAGTTATGCATACCTGGGATGACCAGCAATGGATCCAGAACTTTCGCATGAAGAAAGCTACATTTCTGGAGCTTTGTGAGCAACTCACCCTGAACCTCCACCGTAAAGACATGAATGACGGCAGCGATTAGTCCAGAAGTGAGTTACCGTAACTGCCTGGAAGCTGGCTACCCGAGACTGCTACAGGTGGTAAAGCAACAGCAGAGGTTTCTAAGGCAATCAGGCATATGGTTTAAGCCAAGGTGGCAGGCATAAAAATATACTGTGTGCAGTTCTGCTCTCCCATGTTTAAAAAGGATGAACTCAAACTGGAACGGGTACAGAGAAGGGCCACTAGGATGATCAGAGGAATGGAAAACCTGTTGTATGAAAGGAGACTCAATGAGCTCGGTTTGTTTACCCTAACCAAAAGGAGGCTGAGGGGGGATATGATTGCTCTCTTTAAATATATCAGAGGGATAAATACCAGGGAGGGAGAGGAATTATTTCAGCTTAGTACTAATGTGGACACGAGAACAAATGGATATAAACTGGCCGTCGGGAAGTTTAGGCTTGAAATTAAGACGACGGTTTCTAACCGTCAGAGGGGTGAAGTTCTGGAATAGCCTTCCGAGGGAAACGGTGGGGGCGAAAGACCTCTCTGGCTTTAAGATTAAGCTTGATAAGTTTATGGAGGGGATGGTTTGATGGGATAACGTGATTTTAGTCAATAAGTCAATAACATGCCATCGCTGGTAATTAGTATCAATGGTCAATGTGGGTCTGGCTGGAGAATCTTGCCCGCATGCTCGGGGTTCTGCTGATCGCCATATTTGGGGTCAGGAAGGAATTTTCCTCCAGGGTAGATTGGCAGAGGCCCTGGAGGTTTTTCGCCTTCCTCCGCAGCATGGGGCAGGGGTCGCTTGCTGGAGGATTCTCTGCGACTTGAAGTCTTTAAATCATGATTTGGGGACTTCAACAGCTGAGTCAAGGGAGAGAATTATTCCAGGAGTGGGTGGGTCAGATTTTGTGGCCTGCATCATGCGGGAGGTCAGACTAGATGATCATAATGGTCCCTTCTGACCTTAAAGTCTATGAGTCTATATTCCTGAAGTAATTGCTGGCTTTGAGAGAATGGGGTTTCCGCACTGTGTTGGGGCTACTGATGGGACTCATGCCCATAGTTTGCCCCCCTGAAGGAGCACAAATACATAAACCTCAAAGGCCCAGTGGAAGGAGGAGAACAGTACCTTTATGAATGTGCTTGGGTGGGGATGGGGCTCATTGATTGTGTGTGGGGAGGGGGTGATTGCCATGCAACGTACTTATGAATGACATGGCCACTTGTCAAATGAGGGTGGGAGGGAGGATCAATTCACAGTATGGATTGATCTAGACAATTGTATTGAGGAATAGTGTTTGCATACAAATTCTTAATTATCCCAGATCACATGTTTACCTGTATTATTTTAAATACACACTGTATGAAGTGATAACAATAAAAACTTTCTTGATACAATAAAAAGCTTATTTATAAATATGTATTAGAAAAGTACAATGTTAACCCCTTGTCAGGCAGGCCAGCTGCCATTACCACACCAAGACACCAGTCACACACACACACACACACACACACACACACACACACACACACACACATGTGCATGAACAAGTTCAAAGAGCAAAGCTAGGTATAAGACAGAAACCCCCTACCATGGCATGTCCCCTGCCCCCTGGCTGTCCTTTCCCTTCTATCCCTGTTTGTTGCACACTTGGTGCCAGAGAGTGGAGGTATCCAGTAGAGGGGATCAATCTGGAGGGCTACATGGGGCAGTTGCCCTGTCTAGCTACTCATGAGGCCCAACTGCATGGGCCATCCAGCCATGGAGTTTTTCAAGCTGTTTCTGGACTGCATCACAAGGTAGCATGCAAGGGACTGAGGCTGTGATGTGGGTGGTTCAGCAGGAGTCTGTTCTCTTGCAGCCATTAGTGATATCTGCTGCTCAAACTGTTCTTTCTGCTGAGCTCCGTCCTTCTCTCTTAGCTGCTGTTCCTGGAACTGTGAAGCAAGTGCCTGCTCCTTCACTGAAGCCCTGTCCTCAAGCTGTGCAGCAAGCCTGAGCCTTTCCTCTTGCCAGGCCTCTCCTCTAGCCTCAAGAATCTCTGCCTTTAGTACTGGACTTGCTTGGCGGCTCTGTCCAGAACTTCAACCATCAGCTCATCACAGAAATGCTTCCTCTTGGAACGATCTGTGTAGTTACACTGGCCCAGTCTTCTGCTGCAGTGTTGGTGAGCTGTGGAAGTACTGCAGCCAGTAGAGGTCAAGGGGCCTGGAAAAGCACAACACACAGGGGGTTACTGTCTCAAATAGCTCAGTGCAGGAGCACAGAAAAAATCCTTGTAGAATTTCAAGGACATAAAATGCTACTGTTTCAAACTGAAACTTCAGTATATTGATAAAGGGATGTGACAGACCACCGAAGCTCCCCTGGACACAGCCTGGTTAATCTCAGTGAAAAGCAGAGACACAATGGTAAATTAAAAATTCAAAGCTGTTTTTTGTTTTCTAAAAAAAATTGCAGAACTACCGTGGGGGGGGGGGGGGGGGAGGAGGAGGGGAGGGGGAGGAGAACAAAGCTTTTTCTATCATTTCCGACACTCCACATTTTGGAGGACATAACAGTTCTTGTGGTGCCCAACTGGCAAAGGGAGATGTTATTCCAAGCTGCTGATGGGAAATCTGCAGTGTATGCAAGCAAAGTACTCAAACATAGATGTGCTGTTCAGTCACTACATGAGTGGAATGGGCAGGTCAGCTACAGAGATGGGCCCTGTAAAATACATCCTTCCCCGCAATACGACTACCTATCTGGAGTTCCTGCTTCAGGAAAAATGTGCAGCTATCAGCACCCAGCATTGGCCTGCTAAACCCAGGGTTGTGAGTTCAATCCTTGAGGGGGCCATTTAGGGATTTGGGGATTGGTCCTGCTTTGAGCAGGGGGTTGGACTAGATGACCTCCTGAGGTCCCTTCCAACCCTGATATTCTATGAAAACTGCTTTCTCAGATAGAGGTTCACTTTGAAGGCACTTTTACTGTTTGCATTTCCCTGGTGCTATTTTGAACTCCACATGGTGGGAGGTGGGAAAGCCCAGCCACTGGTGGCATACTACCTGCCCTTAGCGGACAGACGTTATTAACCGGGGCTTCTAATAGCTTTTGCATTGGCTCATAGAACAGAAAACCCTCCCATTACTGTATTAAACATTAAAATGGAGCTAGAAACTTACCAGGCTCAGGGGCATCTTCTGTCCCTTCTGTGTCTGATATAGGCTTCCACAGCAGGCTGTTCCTCCGGGGGAGTAGGAAGCAAACAGCTTCTCCAAGTATGATCCCAGGATGCACTCGCACTGCTCCAAGCCTCCTCTGGGATCGGTTTCAGCAACAGAGTCACTTCACTGTCCTCACTCGGCACCTGCTGCTGACCCCCATTTGTCCCCATGCTGGATTGTGGGGCCAACAGGGAGCCATCCAGGCTGACCAGGTCATCATGCACCACCATTGGCTCGGTAGTCAGCGCAGTGCCCGGCACCCTCTCAAACTCATCATAAATTGGGCATGATGTTGGTGAGTTGCCCAAGGTGTGGTTCTGGCCCTTGGTTTTCCAATACTCTGTTGTCAGCTGCTGAATCCACTCCCTGCACTGGTCTCTGGTCTGGTAAATTTGCAATGCTGCCAGCTTCTTCACTATTTCTTGGTATGTGTGGTCATTCCTGGTATTTTAAAGTCCACTGTTTTACTGGCTTTGCACCAGAGATTTACCAAAATCTGGCTTTGCTCCTGAAGCAGCACACTTTGCAAAGGACTTCTGTTCAGTCTCCATTGCAAACACAGAAGGCTCTCTGATGGTGACTTTGCAGCTTGGTGTTCAGAAGACAATGGGAAGGTTAAACACTGACTCACTGAGTTGCTGCACCAAACCAAGGGGAGCGGCTTCCGTTTCCCTGGAGTCGACTGGAGATTCTTAGGATAGAGAGGACAAAGGAAGTTGGCCCCTGGGATTGTGGGATACTTTTGGTGGACTCCAAGAACCCAAGTTGGGGGGGCTGCATCTACATTGCAAATCTGCAGGGCTCTAACCCTGGGTCCCTGCTTGAATGGGGCTCAAACCCTCCAGCCCTGCAGTGTCCTAGGACCTTAGGCCCAATCCAAAGAGATGTGTATATAGAACTGAAGGGTGATTTAGACTCAAGCCTGGGCTCAGGCTTACACTGCAGCGTAGACATACACTTCCCTCCACCCAATAACTTCATGTGGAGGTTAAAGACGATGGGGTAAAGAGTAGGGCTTTGTGAACCACAAGTGAGTGACTCAGAGGCAGGGAAACAGCACTGTTCTCTTGGGAAACAGTGGCAAGATTGCAAACATTTATCTGTTAACCTGTGCTCTATAGCACACTATGATAGATGTACCAAATGAGCTCTAGTAACAGCATGACTAGCTTCTGAGAATATTTTCTACTAGCCTAACTCAAGGTATTAGTTACTGACTTCAGACTGTTCGGAAACATGGTTTTGATACCATCACTAAATTTGGAAGAGAAGAGATTACTAGAATGATTATTGAATTTTTAGGCTATTCTGAATTGACTTTTTGTTCAGTTAACTTGGACTTTTCTTGCCTCGGTATAACACTTTTCCTCCAGCCCGCTTAAGAAGTGTTACTTTATAATATTAGGGAGCTCACACTAAGTTCAGGGGCAAATTCAGAGTGGTACTGCATCAAAGACAGGATATTTATGATAGCATATTATTCAGAACAAAGCGTCCTTCTTTGAAATCAAGAGTTGGGAATTCATATTTGGGTTTCTTACTTAAGAATCTGGCACAAGCCAAGTTTCTAAAAGTTATTCAGCTAAAACCATGCAAAAACAAGAGTGGGGGGGGGGGGGGAGGAGACTTTCCATCCCCATTCCCACCAAGACTCAGAAAGAGCATGCTGACAATGTTTATAGCTAAGTTTTGCCAACTGAGTGTACATGCACCCCTCTTACTTTGTATCCCTGCTTTTCAAAAAGTGCAGAACTGACAGAAATGGAAACAAATACCTTTATAAATGCAGGCAGTCTCCTTGTATCTAGACACACTATAGTTATTAACCATTCTAAAAGTAAGAAGCAACTCACCATGGCATCCTGCTATCTACAAATCTAAAGGGAAGGAGAAAGAACTGGCCCTTAGCACTGCAGCCTATAGGATTAACCTGCTTGCTTGCATATATATCTTTTCTTATAGTTTAAATATTTGGTTTATTGTAATGGGTTTATAGATTTATATTAATGTAAGTTCGGCTTATGCATCTTTTAAATAGCAGTAATACAATTGTAACTTTGTAACTCTGATTATTTTACCATTTAATTACTACTTCATTTATTTTAATAAAAAGTCTTTACGGCTATATCTGTGAGCTTCCAGTGTGAGCGTCATACCCCCGAGGGTCCTTCGTAAACTCTGTGGAGCCTGATTCGGGACAAGAACTTTTACCTTCTGATCAAACAAATTGGCGAGCCTAAAACCCATATTATCCAAATTAATATTAATACCCTAAATCAGACAACAGACTGGCAAGCCAGCCAGGAGAGTCGTGGAGTGTGTGACAGGAATTTTCAGAGATTCCAGGCATCTTTAGACCCCTGAGATTCTCACTTGAGGCATAAGTAAAGAGTTAAAGTTACAGAGAGTCAGAGAGCAAGATTGTGTGTCTTACTCACTCACTCTTAAGAGCACAGGAACCTGATTTCCTGTGACTGCTTCTTGGCAGCGATCAGTCTCAGTGTGAGCTTCCTGTCATACCCCCGAGGGTCCTTTGTAAATTCCATGGAGCCTGATTCAGGACAAGAACTTTTATCTTCTGATCAAAGAAATTGGCGAGCCTAAAACCCATATTATTCAAATTAATATTATTAACACCCTAAATCAGACAACAGCATAAGATTTTCAAAGGTAATTACCAGGCCTAATACACAGAGCATTAATCACAACCTGGACCCAGTTTTCAAACTGAATGTGGATACATTAACATAAAAATTCCACTCTTCAAGGTGGAGACAAGAGTTAAATCTCCCAAATCCAGGTGAGAGACGACTGCCACGTCACCATAACTCTGACCTGGGGAAGGGGGTACCTTTAAGAAGTCCCCCAGGGACCCAGAAGCATACTGTTTTACTGGAATTGAGGGATCAGTTTTGTTGGTTTGTGAAGAGAGTATGGCTAAAGTTGGGAAGGAAGAAATAATGTTAAGTATTAATACATGAAGTAAGGCTTGAAAACAAGAATTAAGTGTCGCTGGGAAGAAGAGTTACTTTAGGAGGCTTTATCAGATGTGCAGATTGCGTCCCTCCATTGGAATGAACACTGCAGGATGGGAGGAAGAGTTAGACATTATCTCCCTTGTGCCAACGTTAGATTTTCAGCAGAGTGGGGCTTTGCTTGGAAAAGGGGGAAAATGGACCATTCATCCCTACAAGTTACATAGGAAGGAGTGAATAATTTGAAAAACAGAGTGAACCTCAGAGTTGACTGGAAGAGGGTGGACTGAGATACAAGGTTGCACCTTGTGTATGTGAAGCCCCCTAGTGGAGTGACAGTGGTACAAGAATAGCTAGTTTTATGAACAATTGGTTTAGGAGAGGACTTATGTCTCATGTAGGGTGACCAGACAGCAAGTGTGAAAAATCGGGACAGGGCGTGTGTGTGTGTGTGGGGGGGGGGGGGGGGGGGGCGGAATAGGAGTCTATATAAGAAAAAGACACAAAAATCGGGACTGTCCCTATAAAATCGGGACATCTGGTCACCCTAGTCTCATGGGAAGAGTGAACAGAGTTTTGAAGTGAGAGAGACCCTTGGATTCAGAGAGGGATTGTTATTGAATTTGCTTAAGAATTTCTTGCCTTGGCAAGTCAAAGGATGCAGGACCTTAAGACAGTTACCACATTTTCCTCCTCTCCCCGCCACCTTTATCTCAAATATATTTTTACCAATGGATCTAACTGCTGGAGTGTATAAAGCATTGATGTTTAAGCCCTAGTAGTTCTTACAGTACTGTAGTCACTTGTAAAGCACTGGGGAGGTGATGGCAGCACAGAAAGCAAGCAGATAAAACATATTTTCAGATCCTATATCAGACTACCTGAGCTATAAGTGATTTACACTTAAGGTGGGATTCCTTCCCCTCCCCCCCCCCCAAAAAAAAAGAAAGTCAAAGCTCTTAGAGCACTTTATCTCTGGGGGGGGAAATGATTTCTAGTTTGGTCCTCTGGGAATTGTTCTTTAGATTAAGTAGATGCAGCTGTTTAGCTAACATCATTATTTATTCAGCTATGGTCACTATAAGTAGTAGTTTTGTTCTTCAAAAATGCATTGCTGTAGCATCCAGCTGTAGTACATTTCCCATGCTACCCCACCATGCAGATTGAAGAGGACTGGCCTGTTGTCTTCTGTTAGCACAGAACATTCATGCACTGTTTGTGTGGTTTACATCACATGTGACAGGTGACCAGTTCTCAGAATTGCATGAGCAGTAAATAAGAATTTGTAAGACCAAAGAGACAGGGGAGCTCAAAGATGTTTGTTTTTGACCACAGCCAGGTCAAGTGGGAAGTTAAATAAGCATTTCTTTAAAAGGTAGTGTGAGATTGTGCTGCCCCTCTAACAGCCTGGGAGCATGTGTAATTCCATGAGCAAATTAATAATAGAAAGATAAAGAAGGTATCATTTGATTCGTAAAAATCTACAGAATCATAATTTCACTGGTGTTAACCTCAGTGGTATGGGGTGAGGGTGCGTGACTTGCCACTCCGCCTGCCCCTTTCCCCAGCACCCAGCTCCTCCAGTTTGTGGAAATTTTGATAATAAGTCATTGGAAATGGGTCAAGTTGTACATCATTCAAAAGCCCTTTCCCCTACAAATACAATGGTACCAAACATGACAAACAGAACAATTATGTAGGTATAGATTCAAGAAAGTGTCTAAAAAAAAAAAAAAAAAAGTTTAATTATACTTTAACAGAGGCATGTCAACATGCAGCCCTGACAAACTTAAATCATAGCCCTCGACTGACAGTACAATGTTCTGTTAATGCTCAGAATGTTGGGGTCCACTAGGCATAGCTACCAGGTAACTTGGGAGAGTGGAAGGCCAAAAGAGCCGATGAAACTCTTTTGCTCTGGGCCTACCTGAACCCCCAAACCCCATCTTGTGAACTCTCACCTACTTCTGTGCTAACTGCTTACATGCTCTGAAGCAGGCTGAAGCAGAAATGTATTGGTCAGCTTTTTAGCAGATGGCTGCAGTTTCACTCACACTAGCAGAAATAATAGAGATAAGGAGCGAGGGAAAAGAGGGGTAGTTAGTTTACAGGCATCTAACCCAAGGTCGCAAAGACTGGGAAAGTTTTCTCACAAGCTTATGTAGAGCTTATTGTAACAGTTGTCTGAAAGGGAGGGGTAAGGGGGAACAGCCAGACAAAGAGATGTATGCAAACAGTTTGGAGTATAAAATGTAAAATTTGTTTGTATTTGTTGCACTGGATTTGAGACATGCTGGTCTCCTAGTGCCATTTCAGAGCTCTGAAATAAACTTGGCTTGCTTTCTCCCCTTGGTGTCTTTATTGGTGCCAAGCACACCGGGCAACGAACCACTGTTGTCCCCTCGAGCCCTTTTGGGCGGGCAACAAGAACATACCTGATTTTTTTTTATAATGTTACAGATTACTGTAAATGGAAGGGGAGCTTCAGGCTGATTTGCCATCGGCAAAAAAAAGAAGCAGTTCAGTGATATTATCAGCTTTGTTATAAAGAGTTATGAGGCACTGGTTAAGATGTCACGATCCAGCCAGAATTACTGGAATCCATCTGCAAACGGTATGCACATAGTTACAGTACATAACATAATTGATGTCTTTTTTGAAAAGCATATTAAGCTGTTTGAAGTCATTTCCCAAAGGGTCGAGGACTTGCGATACCAATTACACACATCCAGTGTACATTCTACTCTGTGACCTTTTGTGCACAATAGAGAACTGCAGTATCACAGAATGGATGAAGCAATTTGATGAGGTTGAATCAGCGTGGGATCACGTGGCAATACATGAAGTTGGTTGATTGTTTGAAACTCTTTAAAAGTGAGCTGCCAGGACTGTTAATTGGAATTTGCACCATGCAGCAATTTGGGCTGGGGTTGCTTGGTCCGGCCGGCCGGGCTGGGGCCCAGGTCAGTCTCTGCTGCAGGAGAACCGGTTCGAGACCCGCGGGCAGGTGCTTGAAAAGATGAGACAGTCACTGGTGAAGTCATAAATGCACTGGAAGTGGTCATAAGTGGACATTTTCCAAGAAGCAGATAAACAGAAATTGCCACTGACAAAGGTTGCATTTATACCGTTTAGCAAGAGGGCAAATCATCAAGCAATGGAAAGGCTCCGAGATGATCAAGCACAACCAAAACTACCATCGCTTATTGGGCATGGCTAGGTCTTGAAGGATGGCCTCATCACACCAGTTATGTGTGAAATACCATGTGCTTCAAAATCATCTGACAAATTAATGTTTTCAGGCCTACATGTCAAGGACAGCTTTCCTAGAATTACCAAAAAAAAAAAAGTTGATTGATTTTTAAACATTTATATATATATATATCGACATAATTATTCTAGGGTTGTCACAATTGGTACCATTGTGTTCATGGGAGAAGGGTATCATTCAAAAACCCTAACTTGACCCATTTCTGACAGCACTGTGTTATCAACATTTCCACCAACCAGAGGACCTGGGGAGGACGACAGCAAGTCCTCCTGGCCAGTGTTGCAGAGGGTGACATCACTGAATGTATGATTCTGTAGATTTTTACAAATCTAATTACACCTCCCTTACCTTTCTAGCACTAACTTGCCCACTGAATGAGATTTTACTATGTTGTTCTCCCAAATTACAGAAGCTCAGCAAGAGGGGCGTCAAGATGACTGCGTCACCTTTGTGGCACTGGGATTCCAGGATGCTCAAACACACCCTGATCCACGTCTCAATTATGACAGTCCCCCTGACTGCCTTATGAATTTCAGCACAGGCAGTTGCAGCATCCATGACAGCCACAGCCCCTCACTCTCTCTGATGCCTTCAGCCACACACTCTACACCAGAGCTTGTGGCAAGGATCTTGCAGGTGAGGGTAGGCTGCCTTGCTCAAAGCCAGTGCTGGGGAACAATCCATCTAGATTTGGGGCTTTTAGGGATCTTTCTAAGCTGCTATGACAGCACAAAGAACTGCTTGAAAGGGGAGAATCCCTCAGACAGTAACTAGCTGGATTACTCCATTTACTGCTATATACAGTCATAAGACCTTTTAGAAAAAGGGAAGTAGTATATCAGTGCATCTTGCTGCAGAATGGATTTCAGTGTTTAACCAAAAAAGAATTATAAAGTAAGCTTATAAAAGATTAGGGTATTTATTCAACATGTACCTGGGACAACTGGAAGGTGCTGGCTCGGTTTTCGAGTTCAGAGCATCTTGCAGTAACTGTAGATAAATTATGCTTCAAACGGTCCATCTCTTCTGACAGGGAATTAAGTAGTTGTTCTCTCCTCTCTGCTTCCTTTGTTTTCTCTTCAAGTTGACCAAGTAGTGAAGTGACATCACTACTTTTATTTCTGGTTTTAAGCTTGTCTTGTAGGCTTTGGATTTCTTTTTCCTTCTCCCCAAGTCGACAGATATATTTTTCCTTTTCAGTTTCAAGGGCAAGTATTTTCTACATGGAGCAAAACAAGAGCGTAGATAAGCCAATAAAAATTATCACACAGAAATGTGATGGAAAGTCCACAAGAGTCCAAACTGATATTCACTTCTGAATGTTGAAAGACCCACTTTTAGTCAGCTGAGAATATTTGTTTTACTGTAACTAGAGAATGCTACAGAGGTTACCTGAAACATTTAACACATATGCAATAATTTTAGTCAAAAAATTATTATTAGTTTTACCACTCAAGACAAGCTAGAATATAGTTACAGGATGTGAAAACATACATACTAATTGACTCTATGGTGGATGTAACCATGGAAATGACATGAGCAACAAAAATCTCATTGGCTTGGTAGGTACCTATACTCCTGCCATTCAAGTATTCTTCCAAATTGTATAAATTTGGAAACATGTATACCATGAGAACTACAGCAGTCTTTGGGGATGAAGCATTTTTCTTTGGCACATTTCTTATGCATCCAGTAGCTTTTTAGAGACTGAGAAGCTCCTTTCATGTTTAAATCCCATTAGAGCACAGTAAGTAGAGCCTTTTCATGTGGCAATTTAGCTTGCCAAAACCCAACACAAAAACAAGGAGTACCACCAAAAACACACCAAATCCCCTCCCCCCGCCCAAATATAAGTGATGTCAGTGAAGAACAGCTGACAGTGAGACCATTAAATCCTGTCTCTACACAATCTGGTCTTTCAGCTTTAAACTGTGCTTCACTCAACTGTATCTTCAATTACTGATGACTGACATTAGATATTAGAACAGCACTTTAATGGGTTCTACCCTGTCTTCTAATATGTACGTGTGCATCATTTCACTTTTGTACATGTTTCTGTCCACTAGAGGCAGAGGTTCAAGCCCAGCTACTTGAAACTATGAAGCCACTGGAGGACTGAAGCAGAAGTGGAGAGAGTGTCCAGGAGATGGAATTTAATGTGGCTCACTCAAAGAGTGAAGTTGGTGAAGATCACACACAGAGCACCTATTGGGATCGTGTTCTTTCAGAACAAAAAAGACACCAATTATATTTCAGTCAGAGACATGGCGCCATTGCAGGAGGGACACAGCTTGCAGCTGGTGGACTGTTTCTTCTAGTTCAAGTTAGCAAAGAAGTCTTGAGTAGAGCTGGGAAAGGCTCAATGGAGCCACAAGACTAAAAGGCAAGAAAGCCAAAAACTTAGCTTAAGAGCTATTTTTGCTAGGCACAGCTATTTAACCTAGTTAATAAAACTGAAATAGAACAGCAGCAGCAATTGACATCCCCAAATTCCTGCTCTCTGTCTATGGTGGCATAAAGACACTTTATGGTGTTTGAGGCTGCATCCCCTTAGGTGAATCTGAATGGGAGCACAAGAATACAGACTAGGTGCATGGACATGCAATCCAGTGAGTTCTCATCTCATTCACCAAGGGTGCTTATATCATCCAAAATAGGGATCTCTGCAGGCAATACTCCAATTACTGACTTTTTAGAACACTGAAACAGCATTAAGATATTACAGGACATGTTTTATTGGCTACTAATTGAGGCCCTTGGCCTCTATATTTAACCACTTTGTAAAATAACCTGGAATTTATTAGTGCAGGCACAACTGACAAATACCTAAGAATGAGTGCATCACATTGGGATACTACATTTTAAAAATCTGATTTTAAAGTTACAAGGAGAATAGTCGTTTGTTGAGAAATGCTATCTTGTGCAATTATGGCACCATAGAAACAAGCCTGAAAGTCAAAGTGTACACATTACCTCTAAAAGTCTATTCCTTTCTGTATCAGTCATTTTGCTTTTCCCTTTAATAATTTCCTCCACTGACTTTTTGAGGGCTGCATTGTCTCTTTTATACTTCTCCAACTCAGTCTCAGATTTGGAGTTACTAGATTTGAATCCCCACTTGCCAGTAATTATATCTTTGGTGGCCTTTGATGTCATCCTCCAAGCGTTCTGTGAAAACAAACAAAAGAATCACGTATACATAGCTATGTCCCTTCCTGTGTTAAATACTAAAGATATTGCTAGAGACCTAGCAAAAAAATAAGTCTTTAGACAAGTTTGATCAAATCATGGTTTAATGGTTAAAACTCAGGACTGAGTCAGATTGCATTCTATTCCTGCACAGCACAGACTGAATTAACCAGTTTCCCTATTTGCGAAATGAAGATACTACTACTTTACCTCCCTCACAAATGTGTGTGCAGTGTCTCAACAGTGGTCTCAATAGAGGTTCCCAGATACAAGGTACTATGGAAGTACCTATAAGCTATTTTTCTATAGGTTATCATTGATGGCAGGGCTTGAAAACACACATACCCCTGGTGAGAGAGAACCAAAACACCAGCTTCTGCAAATTAAGCTTTCATTTAATTATTAAGTTTTTAGTTCTTATGGATCTAGAGGTAACCTTGCAAATGTGAAATGAGTGAGAAGTGAAGCAAAGCTATGGTTTTGAATCTTAGACTGCAGCCAAAGGCCAGCTACAAGTTCATCTAGTTGAAGGTGTCAGGAAGGAGTTAAAATTCAGCCAGCAGAAAAGACAGAAACTGCTGAGAAGCAAGGACATAGTTTCTGTCAATACATGATAACTTAGTTCAGCTTATCGGTAAGAAGGAACAAAGCTTGTGCCCATGGAAAGGGACAGTTCAATCAGGAAAACAGGATCGGGCCCACACAAGCAAGCAGGAATATTTCAGTAGCACAAACGGCACTGACAATTGTAAACAATTGATAAGCTTATATGGTTAATGCCCGCCCAGTAATTTAGTTCTTAGAACAGAATAAACCCTCCCTTCACAGCCCACTGGATATCTGTAAGCACTCATCCCTAACCCTCCCCCCCCCGCCCACACACACACACACACACACACACACCTGCCTCCTTCCCCCGCAAGGTAGTCATAGATGTTTGATGTAATTAGGATGACCTCTATATGTATGTACTGTTCTTATTTTTATCTTTGTTCAGGGTTCTCTCTTGACTTGTAACGTCTGTCTTTGTATGTACAGATAAATGCAAATGAATTGACAAGAGAATGTATATAACTGACCACTATGGCACCATATTTTTGAAGCTGCTTGTCAGTCCTCCCGGTACCGTAAATAAACCCCCTTCAGTACTGTCTGTGCTTGCCTGATTCTTGGGGAAAAGAATCTTTTTGCCTAACAAAGCAAATATCCTAAATGTGGCACAGCCTGGATTCAGGCCAAGACATGGGACGAAAACATCTTTTGTGGACCTGAGGGATGATCTCCTGCTATCAAAGCATGTTTGGCAGACTTCCATTCTCAATTTTTGTTTGGACCTCTCTGCAATGGATTCTGCTGTCTCACCTGAAAGAAGTGACAAGGGTCCAAGAGAATATGCTAAAATAGTTCAAGTCCTTTCTGGAGTGTCAGATCCCAAAAATAGTGACAGGAAACAGCCCCTCCATCATTAGACCTCTCATTCATGGATACCTTCAAGGATCAATTTTCTCTGGTCCTGTTCAACATCTCCAGTCACTAGGTATACTGGTAAGATGACGATCTCAAGTGCCAGCAACATGCATATGACACACAGCTCTACTTATCCTTCACCACATACGATAGTATTGCTACCACCAAGATAAGCCAATGCTTGGATGAGATCAGGTAACAGATGCATAGCAACTAGCTGAAACTGAACTCAAGCAAGACAGAGGTTATACTGGTGGGCAGAGGAAAGCACTTTGAAGAGTTTGCATCTGTGGTGCAGTCTCTTTTGGTTGATTGCAGACATCCACATTTGCTCAGTTCAGTCCATAGTACTTTAAGAGTTGTTTCTGGAATTCTCACTGACACTAAGGGCTTGTCTTCACTACCCGCCGGGATCGGCGGGTAGAAATCAATCTCTCGGGGATTGAATTATCGCGTCTCATCGGGACGCGACAATCGATCCCCGAATCGACGCGCGTACTCCACCAGCCCAGGTAGGAGTAAGCGCCGTCGACGGGGGAGCCGCAGTGGTCGATTTGCCGCCGTCCTCACAGCGGGGTAAGTCAGATCGGATATGTCGAATTCAGCTACGCTATTCGCGTAGCTGAATTTGCGTATCTTAAATCGATTCCCCCCTCTCCCAGTGTAGACCTAGCCTAAGTGCTCACATAGCAGCACCTGTGAGTAACTATCAACTCTGGTTGGCTTGTGACTGTTCCATCCTGGTGGACAATGATCTAGTCTCAGTTATACACACCTTTGTCACCTCCCATCTGGAGTACAGCAATGGAGTATACCTGGGGATGGAACCATTAGCCCTTAGAAAACTTCAACGGCTATAGAACACTTCAGCATGTTGCCTCAGCAACACCTCAGTTTACCGTGCACACAAAACTGTCCTTCACTCCTTACACTGGTTTCCCTTGAATATCCAGTTAAATTCAAGGTCTCCCCTTCTTCTCTTTAAGGTACTTAATGGCTCAGGCCCAGTATATGACCTAGAACTCCATGATAAAGACCCAAATCAACAATTCTGCTCCCCAGACACAATGGAACTTTCTTCCATAAGGGTAAAGCTCATCTGTGCAACAGACAGACCTTTGCATCGTTGGTCTAAGACTGCAGAACAAACTCCCACAGAAATTAAGGAACACCAGAAACCGAGCCCCTTCTGCTCAGAGAGAAAGGCACATTTCTTCAATCTTGCCGCTTCTAAGAGTTTGTCTACACTTATAGCACTGTAGCTGTGCCGCTGTAGTGCTTAGTGAAGATGCCACCTACACCAACGGGAGTGCTACTCCACCTCCCTGAGAGGCGGTAGCTATGTCAACAGGAAAAGCTCTCCTGTTGACATAGTGCTGTCTACACCAGGAGTTAGTTTGGTATAACTGCATCACTCCGGGATGTGGATTTGCCACACCTCTGAGCAACATAATCATATTGACAATTTTGTAGTGCAGGCCAGGGCTTACACACACATAGCAATGTGTACATTTAAAAACCCAGAAAACAGAACCAAAACACTACACTGCACACACACACACAAAATTCTCCCTCGGGGAGTGGATAAGAGGGCAAACCAAAATGTGTGACAGATGTTAATTACATCACATAATGTATTACTGGAGGCTTTCAGATACTATTGTGATGAAAGCAGGATATTTAGATTGCAAGCTCTTTGGGGCAAAGACTATCCTTTTGTTCTGTGTTTGTACAGCACCTAGCACAATGGGGTCTTGGTCCATGACTCGGGCTTCTAGGTGCTACAGTAATACAAATAAATAATACTGCTAATGAGAATAGCTCCAGTGCTCTGCACTATTGCTTTGGAAATCTAACCTCAGGAGCAGAGGCTATTTATCCCTTACCCAATCTGATGGGTTTTGGAGTAGCAGAGATCATCCCTACTCAAAGGAGCCAAGAGGCTTTGGAGTGGACAGACAAGAAGTTCCTTCCAGGGATTAGACAGAGGTGGTGCTTCAAGTTTAAATAATTTTTTCACATCTTAGCTCTAAATCAGAGACAAATCCCAAAAGATAAGTATCAAGGAAAGCATTCTGAAATACCAGCAGGCCCATTATCTACAGGTCAGAGCAGCAGAGGCTTCTTTTCAGCAGGAAGTTGTCCGTGGAGCTAACTGATGGAACCAGACCTTCTTTATCTTTCATAGCTACTAGAGCTGGGCACAAAAAGGTAATTCCATTTAACAGACTGGGTTTTTCTATTTCGAAAGCTAGTTTTGTTCTGTTACTGATGGAAAACAAAGCATTCCAAAGTTCTCTGTGAAGGGAAACAGAGTGCCACTTCCAACAGAACCCATGGAACATTTCACTTTTTGACTAAGCAGCAAATTCCACTGAAAAAGTGTTTTATCAGAATGTTTCTGATACATTTTTCAAACCCCCCACCTTAAGAGCAAAAGGGTAGGCACATCTGTCTTCAGTTACTTCTAACTCTGGACTTGAACATTTACCGAGATCTAACTGGAAGACAAACTCTATTAACCAGAAATTACAAAAGAATGAAGGGCACACCAGCAATCTCCTGGTGAAAAGGTCAATCCACAACCCTAGATACTGGAAAGGAGCTAGAATTCCCATCAGGGTGTTGTCTCTGGACTGGTCAGAAGCTTCATAGTTTCTCTTTGTTTTCAGCTTGTAGTGCCTTGTCTACAAGAGGATTTGTCTGTTTTATAAGGGTGCACTTGGACCAGTAGTATCAATAAGGTAACGACTGGTGTCTAGGACACAGGTATTTTTACTACCTTAGAGAGACAAGGCAGGTGAGAGAATAACTTTTATTGAATCAACTTCTGTTGGCAAGACAAGCTTTTGAGTTTGGCTCTTTCAAAAACAGAAGTTGGACTAACTTTTATTGGACCAACCTTGTCTCTCTAATACCCTGGGGCCAACACAGTTACAATGCTTTACTACTTTGTCAGTTAACCCATGATCAGCAGAACTGCCTGCACCACTTCACCAGTGTCAGCTTCAAAACGCACTGCTGAACAAAGGTTAAGATCTTAATGGGGGCGCACCTGGTGTCTAGATACAATCGCAATTTCCCCCTCCGCTGCAGGCTTCCCCAGATCCTCAAGAGGTGCCCCTGAGCCAGTCTGTCTGGGGCTGTGCTATGCACAGCTCCAGCGCTTGCCTCCTCTGATGCTCGGTTTTCGCCACAGGGGAGCTAGACCCGAGCCGCTGCGTGTCACGCCTACCACGGCCCCAGGCTTCTGAGCAGCGAGCCTGACCCGGGGGCGTTAGGTTTGCTCGAGGAGCGATGGGCAGAGGCCGTCACTAGCCACAGGTCCATACCCAGGGGACCGGGGGTTTTGCCTCCACGGAAGCTCGGGGCCCGCGGGACATGGGGAAGCCGCCCGCCCCTCCACCGGGAGCAGCGGTTCGCTGCGCGTCTACCGCCAGCCGTGCGGGCCCGGGGCCGCGCCGGGAGAGCTCCGGGCTCAGACCGCTACATGCAGGTCCGCAAAGTCGCCACTACCACCCTCGCCGCGGGCTCATTCTGGCAGTAGTACCGGGACACCCCCACCTACCTGGGCGGCAGCGGCAACAACACCGCTATAAATCCCCCTCCACCCAACCACACCTCCGCTTCCGGGAGTTTGAATCCCGCGGCTCCGTCAACGTCACTTCCGTCATTGCCGGAAGTGAGCTACGGGGTCCCTAAAGGATCAGGCAGTACGGAAGACGGTGTTGAGGGAAGGGGGAAGGTACCGGGGGAGAGAGCGGAGGGCTTGGGGTGGCGGAACGGCAGAGTGGGCGAGGCTGAGGAGAGGAGGTGGAAGGGAAGTAAGGGACTGAGGCGGAAGGAGAACTGGGGCGGGGCTGGAATGGAGCAGGGGAGAGAGTAGGGAGGGGCGGGAGCAGCCACGGAAGGGTTGGGGGCTGGAAGAAGGGGATGAAAGGATGGGGGATAAAGGGAAGCAGTGGAGGAAGGGGCTGGGGGAGGAAGGAGGGACGGGGAGGGAAGGGAGTGGGGGAGGGGCTGAGGAGGCAGGGAAGGGAGTAATCTCCCTTTAGCAGCTCCAGGGTGCCCCGTGTGAATAATAAATCCATATGATCATATCTGCCCCTGGAGGTTTGTTAACTGTCCATCATCTGGGCACTATGTCAGTCTGAAAAATGAATAACTGCAACATAGGAAAGTGATCACCCCTACTCTGGACCAGACACCTGTGTTTATACACCACCAAGCTGTGGGGAGAAATTTCCGAGTCACCTACAACAATACAATACAAATAGCAGAAACGGGGTCACAAACTAGGTATCCAACATACTATTTTACATAAAAGATTTTTAATGCCATCTTAAATGTCTAAAGTCTGGCTTTGGAGATTTCTCTTTTCAGCCCTTAAAACTAGTTTTAAAAATTGCAAACGAACATGTTCCTTTGTACACTGAGATTTCAAATTAAATTTTACTCTGGAGTGAATTTCTGTTGTGGCGTTAAATTAATTTTGGTTTATAAAAGAAGAGTGTTTGGGCAACAGCTAAGGTTGGTGCTGTTATGCATAAATATTGCTGGTTTGGGGGAGCCCAATCAAACTTCCATTTACTGCAGTGGAATTGAATCAGGCTTGTGATATAGATTCTGCAATGTGTAAGTATAATGGGGTGAGGTATAACTCAGAGTTTAATTTCTTTTCTAGGAAACTTGGACCCTTACAGTTATTTTAAAACTCATGTTTTCTGTAACATTTTTTGTGCTTAGGCATGCTACATACTCCACTCATACTGTATGACCAGTTGGGAAAAAGGGTCACTTTAATTGGTTCTTGGAGCTCTGTTACTGGTCTACTCTGGAATAGAATGCTCTTGCTTAAATCCCCTTGATCTTGCATTCTAGACAGTTACAGTAAGAAATCTGTATTTGCATCAGTATATTTCCACATGGATAATATTAAATTTGTCTATGCTCTTGATTATTTTTCTCAGCTTCCCACCAGATAGTAACCAGGTGGGCCAAGAAACTAAGGAAATGAACAGCCAGTTCATGTAGACCAAATGAAATGAAATACTACCGTACTTCATACAATATATAGTTAATATACAGAATGAACTACATCTAAAGGTCAGCAAGTACAATATGATGGCTTGGACAATTTAATGACCATCAATAATATTTGCAGTTAATACAAGCTAAAAATAATAAGATCTGTGGTTCCAGGGCATAATGTGATATTTGCAGAGGTCAGGATGAAATTTATCTCCATGTACGTTTATTGTACAAATAGATATATTGTGTAATTTTGGTTTGGTTTCTTTTCTTCTGAAACATCAGACAGGAAGCAGGACTAAACATACTAATGGTTTGAACTGGTATAGCCAATTCTTTGTTCTGATTCACCAGTTCTGACTGGTTTCATTTCAGTGGATTCCACTCCCTAGTTTTCTCTGGTTAAAAGCAGTCACTTACAGGTCACTGAGCAATAGACAAGGTCTTCTCTCCTTTTGGGTTAAAAACTTTCAGATTTTTCTTCAGACACCATATTATTACATATTTCTTTTTTATTATTGCTCCTAGAGGGGCTGAACAAATGTTTATATAACAGTGCAATTCTTAAATGCAGAATGTATAGTGCCTACACAGTATAAGAGAGGTTTATTAAAAACCTGAGCCCTATAGAATGGGTAGTACTTAAACTGTTTTGAAGAGTAGATATTTTGTGGATTTACAAAATAGGAAAGAAACATGGAAATATATTAAAACATTACACATTGAAAGCAAAGATGAGAAAAGTGTAGACCATTATAAAGTTCAATGACATGGTATATTCAGAAATATAGTTAAAAGAGGGAGCTGTGGTGTGTCTGACCACTAGGGTTGTGTTTAATTTTTGCCAGCTATATACTCCTCTTTCCCTGATCACTTATATGAGGTTCATATGCTCAGGCTTTTTTTTATATCCTGTTTACATTGTACATTTTTCATTGTCACATAACCAGACTTCACTGGATGGTGCTTGCTTTGCACAGGAATTATGGTGTCAGTTTACAGGTAGTTTTTTTTTTTCTATAGCCTTTAGTAACGAGCCCGTCATAGATCCACCCATCAGCCCTTTTTCACTGTAAGCAAACTGTTCCTTGCTGCCTCCTCCTCCTAGCTTTTCAGTCTGGAGGAGGACACAGGGCATCTGAAGCACAGACTTTCTTAAGTTCCTTTTCTGACAGCAGTGGTTTAACCAAGTTTTGAAACAATGCTTCGGGTGATTGTGGAATCTGCTACCAATATCCCTAAAACTAAATTTGGAAAACCGGATCCTATTGTTTCTGTTATTTTTAAAGGTAAGGAAAACTAACAAATGTACTCAATCAGATTTCTGTTTGCATATTTTTGTAGCTTTGAGGACAGTGTTCTATATTGGTATTTTAAAATTATGAAATACTGAAGTTACACAAAACTGAATCTCACCATAATGTTAGCAAAGACGGTTTTTACCAGAAAGACTGAAGTTATCTGCACAGGGCATGATATGGTGGAGTATGTTTGTGGGTGTGATTTTCTTTTTCTTGGCCTTTGGGACTGCTTTCCCAAGACTCAGTTTCCAAGCTCCTGTAAGGGTTTATTCCTCTGCTTTTTACTTATAAATCTATTTTTAGTGATGATATTAATTAAAGCCTAAATTGTGTGACTTTGAGTTACAGTCCAGCACCTTAACCTGTGATGTTCATGCTGAAAATCTTTCATCTTTAGTTTCTTTTTGATTTGGCACAGCAGCTGCTGCTCACTACCAATTTTGCTTCTACAGCAGTTCCCTTTTATTGTAATTATTTTACTAAAGTATTTTTAGCATTTCTTTTAATATTATTATTATTAAACCTCCTAACTTTCCATATCATACCATTTTCAGAGTTGCCTACTTGTTGCTTAAGGGAGAAAGAGAAAACACTTATTAACTAACATTTATATGTAAGATTGAATGTTAATTTCATTTTGATATAAGTTTTGTAACTGATTAAAGTTTCTATGGCTTCTTCTTCCTTCAGTACCAAGGGGGTTCAGCTACAAGTTTAGTGTTGTCACCTTCAAGGTGTGGAGGACCCAGACAATCTTGTATCGTGTAATCCGTTGAACAACTGTGGCCAACAGTTAAATTTACTTCTTCCTATATTGTCTCTGTTCTCTTAGTCCCCATTTTTTCATCTCTCAATTGTTTTGTGTCCCTTCTCCCCTTTTTGCCCCTTGCTGATTGGTTCTGGTATCCTTTGATCTCTGTGCTTCCCTGATTTGGTGCTACTTTTCATGACCAAGTCTATTCCTCCTTTCTGAGCACACACTATTACCAATGCAAGTCATCTTACTCCATTGAGTAAGAGCTCTACTTATGTTGCTTCCACACTGCAGTGTTAGATTTGCTTCAAAATCCTGCCGTTTTTCTGACTGGTGCCTGGGCAGCATGGGAAATGGAACACCAGTGGCAGACATTCAAGGAGCAGTTTATATGTGTGACTTGTATGTAAAAACTGTAAACTGATGCTCACAGGCATCATCTACCATTTTCTTTAGTACAAGTTCACCCTGATGAATTTTTTTAGTAGAATATATCATTTCTTATTTTATACTGCATTTATTTTTACACACCTGCATTACATATTATGGGCCAGATTCTCTCTTTTTTTTTTTTTTTAAATATTTTTTTTGCATTCTGGCCAGAGTAGTGGAAGGAGCAAGAAAACAGCAGGATCTTGTCAACTGTGGAGGAGGACCCAGTGGTGAGGAGTTCTCAGCTAGTTCACAGTTTGACTATCCAGTGGCAAGGATGCATCACAACATGTCTGGAGTGTGCTGACTGGTTGCTTACACTTATGGTGTGTTTCGTAGGGAGGCCATTTTTTCCCAGCATGTTCCATAATCTAAATCAATGTTATTGTTAGCAGGGAGTATGCCAACAGAGTGGCAACACCTTTATTCTACTAAATTTGTTCCAGACCCCCCCACATAGAATACAATTTGGAGATTATATTCCAAAATAAAACAAACCAAAAAACAACAAAATAAACTATGTCAGCAACACTTAGCCCCATTTGGCAGGATTTTTTTTTCTTGTGGGATTGGAGACTTAGGCCTGGTCCCCACTAACCCCCCACTTCGGACTAAGGTACGCAAATTCAGCTACGTTAATAACGTAGCTGAATTCGAAGTACCTTAGTCCGAACTTACCGCGGGTCCAGACGCGGCAGGCAGGCTCCCCCGTCGATGCCGCGTACTCCTCTCGCCGAGCTGGAGTACCGGCGTCGACGGCGAGCACTTCCGGGATCGATCCGGGATCGATTTATCGCGTCTAAACCAGACGCGATAAATCGATCCCAGAACATCGATTGCCTGCCGCCGGACCCTCCGGTAAGTGTAGACGTACCCCAAGTGTACTTGTGCTCATGCTTAACTCTGTGCACCTGAGTACTCCTATTGACATGATTAAGGCCAATGTTGTATTGTAAAACGTAATTTTATGATAGACTCATTATGGTATTTCACATTCAATCAACAATATTTTCTAAATTAAATTAGTCATTTAAAACTGATGGACTGGTCCTAAGAAGCATCAAGCATAGGTAACTTCTATTGATTTCAGTATATGGTTTAGAACAGAGGTTCTCAAACTGGGGGTTGGGACCCCTCAGGAGGTCGTGAGGTTATTACATGGGGGGTTGCGAGCTGTCAGCCTCCACCCCAAACCCTGCTCTACAGCCAACTTTTATAATGGTGTTAAATATATAAAAAAGTGGTTTTAATTTATAAGGTGGGGGTCGCACTCAGTGGCTTGCTATGTGAAAGGGGTCACCAGTAAAGAAGTTTGAGAGCCACTGGTTTAGAATATGTTAAAACTTCAGTGGGAGTTGTGTGTGCTCAGTACTTCTGTGGGAGTTGGCCCTTAGACATGCCAGTTATGAAAAAGATTTATCAGTTTAGACCCTGGTCCTGCAAACATTTATACGCATGAGTATCTTTACAGATAAGCAAACTCTGTGTGACTATTCACATGTGAAAATTTCTCACATTCATAAGCATTTGCAAGATCATAGCTTTAGTTTCTTTCATTAGCTTCTGATATGTGTATCAGGTATTAAAAATACAATTTTTATCTGCACCTTGAATAGAGCTCATTAGTATTTACATAGTAATGTATAGCTGGCATAATTAATATACACTGCCATATTAAGTAAATGTTATCCTGAGATATGCACAAAACCCTGTAGTGATAGACTATCTGCACTAGTTTTTCTTTTTTTCCCCAAGAACTTTTTTCCTCAGCCCTGTGAGCTTGACCTTTGTTTTTTATTTACATAAGGAACAGCTCATCATTTAAAGAGAACTACACACCCAAATGTAAACTAATGCTGCAAACACAGAGGCTGTAATAGCAGATTTCTGAGCTTGTCATAATTTTGTATTAAATGAAAGCGTTATTGAAATGGATAAGGAAAAAGTGTGAGAACATGCCAAAATGGCATTAAACACTAAAAGTTAAGGCAATAAAACATTTTTACATGTGAGAGATAGTGAACTAGAAAAAAACCCTGAAACTTCCTTCCTTTAGATGTAATAGAAGACATGTTTGTTTATATGCGTAATCAATAGTATGACATTTATTGACTTTCTGCTTCCTTTTGACATGTAGCATTCAGTTCTGACGTAAAATTATTTGGAGCTATGACTTCTATTTTGTTGGGCCAACTGGGCTAATAGTGGGCTGATGCTCTTCCTTTTTTTAATTAATCTCCTCTTCTGGGTTTAAGGGCTTGTCTACATGGGAAAATCAATTTGCAGAATTATAGTGGTATAATTATAAAACTTTAGCTATGCCGGTGTAAATCTCCATGGAGACACTCTGGGAATAAAAGTGACTTTGTTCTGATTTAATTACTCCATAACAACATTATATTTACTGGTTTTCAGAGGTTAAAGTTTAGCTACTCTCCACATTTTGGAAGGACCCAAGGTACCACTGGACAACCTTAATTCTGTCTTAATGAAGTTTTTGAGCATGTAATTATATTAAAGTTGGGGATGATGGTTTTTAAAGTATATTTTGGTAAGGAAGTGTGGCGTATTAGCCCGTATGATACCACTGTCAGATTATTTTTTAAAAGGTAGATATAGGTTTTCCAACATCATATGATGCTTATTTCTGCTATTGTGCCATCCACTGAAGTCAACAATGATGAATTAAAATAATGTGACTCAATTTGACTTCTGAGTGTGGGGTGATAGCAGTATGGTTAGAATTTTTAAGGAAGGAGCACTTTATCCTAAACAAAATTCATATCTAGTTAGTGAAATTCTTCTGGTTAACATGCACATCTCACCTATCAAGAACACTGACAAATGTTCACACTAAAAATGAATTACCATTTCCAATACAGGGTATTAGAAAATTATAGCCAGAAGTAGTTGTCATACTGTCTGGAGTGGCTCACAACCGTGAATGCCTACCTCAGGGCAGACTGTCAAAAACAGCGCAGACATCCCAAACTGATGGTATGTTCTATAATTCGATTTCATCAAGCCAGTAACAAATGTGAACTCCTGGATCACTATAACAGTCTCGCCATGGAGTCACACACACTCCCTTTAAACTCTCCAGTCTGTCTTGCCACCCAGGCACGTTGGACGTAGTGATAAATGATCACTTACACCAAAAATCACAAAATATTCAGGTTGCTTTCAGTCCCAAGACACTAGTCACTTACCCCAGATCCATTTGTATATTATATCTCACACCAAAGAGACTGCCTGTAGCCAATCCTGTAATAAACTAACTTAAAGGTTTATTAACTAGGAAAAATAAATGAGTTATTGAAAGGTTAGAGCAAGGAAACATATACACAAATTAGTTGCAATCTAAATCTTAAGAGTGACAGAGTTGTAATGATCTGTCAATTCAAAGTGTTTTTCAGGGCAGACCAAGGAGTTACCCCAGGGGATCTCTGGCTTCAGTTTGGTTTCTCTGACCCTGTGAGAGTTCAAATAGAAAAGAAAGAGACAATTTTCCCGTGTCTTTGTTTTATTTCCTTCATTCAGTCTCCAAGTCCATAGGACAAGCCTCCTTGCACATAGCGTTTCCAAGGTACGATAGGGGCATTCATGTCTAAACACTAAATACATTCTTATAATACCTATTTTGAGCAACATTAACACATACGTGAACTGGTCTGGTCTCCAGCTATGAGTTTGTCAGTTCTTAGCTAATGCCTGCAGCCTTGGCACAAGCTGGCAACTGACCTGCCAGCATCATACCCCCCAATGCAAAACAAGTGTAAGAAGGGATGTCACTGACGCTCCTAAATATGCATCAGAATAACCCCATTCTTGATAAGGCATCAGCCACTACATTTTGCTTTCCCTTTAAACAAATTATTTCCATATCAAATTCCTGTATGGCTATACTCCAACAAAGTAATCTAGAATTGGTTCCCTTAGCTCAGTGCAACCACGTCAAAGCAGCGTGATCTGTTAAAACCTGACATTTTTTTATTACACAAACAAGGTTTACGTTGCTTAACAGCCCAAATGATGGCATAGCATTCCTGCTCAATGACAGCATAGTTCTGTTCAGTATGGTTAGTTTTTTTACTCAAGAAGGCAATGGGATGTTGCTTGTTTCCCACCCCATTCTGCATTAGGACCGCACCTAACCTGATGTTAGAAGCATCAGTGCACGGTATAATTGATTTGCTGAAATCAGCACTGGCCAAAACAGGCTCTTTGGACAAAGCCTCTTTTATGTCCTGAAAGCCTTTTTCACAAGCCTCTGTCAATACCATCCAGTCTTGTTTCCCTTTTTTGGTAAGGTCTGTTATGGGGGGCCACAATGGCACTAAACCTCTTTACAAATCTCTGGTAATAGCTGGCCAGACCAATAAAGGATTGGACCTGCTTCTGGATTTGTGGGGCAGGCAAGTTCCTAATCGCTTTCTACTTTTAAAGGATCAGAGCAAACAAAACCACTGCCCACCCTGTGTCCTAGGTGGTATACCTCTGCAGTCCCCATTTTGCATTTGGAGACCTTGACAGTGAGGTTGGTTTCTTTAAGCCTTTGTAACACAATTTCCATGTGATTCAAGTGTCTTTCCAGAAACTACTGAAAATAGCCAATCATCTATATAGGTCTTGGCAAATGTTTGTAACCCCTGAGCACCTCATTGGCAAGCCTCTGAAACCTAACTGCTGCACTGATTAATCCAGAAGGCATACCCTTAAACTCATATAAGCCATATTCCACTATAAAAGCTTATTTTTCTTGAGCATGCGCATCTAAGGGGATTTGCCAGTACTCATGAGTCATGCTTATGAATTTTGCACTCCCCAACAGAGCCAGTAGGTCCTCTATTTGGTGTGTGGGGTATGGATCAGGTTAGGTGATAGTGTTTAGCTTCCTAAAGTCCACACAAAACCTCATGGCGTTATCCTTTTTAGGTATTGTCACAACAGGAGATACCCAGGGACTTTAGTAATTACTCCCATCTCCAGCATGCTATCTACCTCTTCCTGGATCTGTTTCTGCATTTCCCCTTTAGCACAATATGCCTTGCTAGGAGCAGGGCGTGGCCCTGCTATTTCAATGGAATGTATAATCCTGTCAGTTAAACCTGACCAGTTGGAAAATACCTCTTTGTGGTGCTTCAATAAGGCCAGCCTTACCTGCTTTTGGATTGGATCCAAACCCTCTCCTGTATTTCTCAGGCACAACTACCTGCTTGCAAACCTCACCAGGACAATGCTTTTTCCCTATGGAAACCTCCCTATATAACAAATCTCCTTATACAAAAAATCTACCATTTCCTTCCCCAGCTGAGGTATTATATTCTAAGCTGCAACCCCTGTCCTTGTCCAGAGAAGGGTCATCTTGTTAAGCTTTCACAAACTCCTTCTGAGTCTCACCTAAGTTTAGTGCAGACTCCAGCACAGCAGAAGAAGCCTCAAATTCCTTCTCAGAAGCTACTACTCTCAATAGACAAAGGACTGAGGGCATTCCTCCCCACCCCCACAACTTTGCCTGCTGTCTACAGACAGCAGGTGAGTCAGGGCCATACTCTCTCTGGCTGCATGTTATAACATGAACCGCTTAAATGTGGCTAAAATGATAGAGGGAAACAAGCACTTATAAAGTTTGTGGACGATACCAAGCTGGGAGGGGTTGCAAGTGCTTTGGAGGATAGGATTAAAATTCAAAATGATCTGGACAAACTGGAGAAATGATCTGAAGTAAATAGGATGAAATTCAATAAGGACAAATGCAAAGTACTCCACTTAGGAAGGAACATCAGTTGCACACATACAAAATGGGAAATCACTGCCTAGGAAAGGGATCTAGGGATCATAGTGGATCACAGCTAAATATGAGTCAACAGTGTAATGCTGTTGCAAAAAAAGCAAACATCATTTTGGGATGTATTAGCAGGGGTATTGTAAGCAAGACACGAGAAGTAATTCTTCTGCTCTACTCCGTGCTGATTAGGCCTCAACTGGAGTATTGTTTCCAGTTCTGGGTGCCACATTTCAGGAAAGATGTGGACAAATTGGAGAAAGTTCAGAGAAGAGCAACAAAAATGAGTAAAGGGCTAGAAAACATGACCTATGAGGGAAGATTGAAAAAATTGGGTTTGTTTAGTCTGGAGAAGAGAAGACTGAGAGGGGACATGATAACGGTTTTCAAGTACATAAAAGGTTGTTACAAGGAGGAGGGAAAAAAATAGTTCTCCTTAACCTCTGAGGATAGGATAAGAAGAAATGGGCTTAAATTGCAGCAAGGGCGGTTTAGGTTGGACATTAGGAAAAACTTCCTAACTGTCAGAGTGGTTAAGCACGGGAATAAGTTGCCTAGGGAGGTTGTAGAATCTCCATCATTGGGGATTTTTAAGAGCAGGTTGGACAAACACCTGTCAGGGATGGTCTAGATAATACTAGATGACCTCTCGAGGTCCCTTCCAGTTCCATGATTCTATGAAATTTCACCCTTAAAATCCTCCCACTTAAGGTGGACTTTAATCAGGGGCACAATCACAGAAAATTGAGCCAAAACTAAAATATTTAGACTTTTGCCAGGAAGTCTATCTTCTTCCCTTACCAAGCTTTCCTTAATCAAAGTGACCTAGGATGCCATGTCCCTTCAGCCTGTACATTCAGTGCCATTCACTCTAGCAGTCTTACTAAATTCTTCACTACCTTACCAATACTCAGTCCTATTATACTTTATGAAGCCATCTGCTCCTGTACTGTTTCCTCTGGGATCATGGTGTTAGCATTAGCACTCATGGTGGTAGCACTGGCACTTACTGTGGGGGTTCTGGGTGCAGATTGTGGGGTGACCTTAAGTTTGAGGCAATTTGGTTTTATATGGCCAGGAGTCCCACAGTGATGGCAGACTACCTGCTTTCCCTTAGGGTAAGAGATTTTAAAATCTGGGCTCCTTTGATGTTTTTTAACAAAGTTGGGGTTAGGTTTATTCCCAGATCCCTCCTCCCTCTTAACATGGGGAACAGGAGCATTTCCCTTTCCCTGCGGTTTGTGCCCTGCATGAGCCCTTGACTCAATATATTTATCTGCAATTTCTGCTGCCTCCAAAACTGTGGAAGGTTTTTTATCACAGATGGCAGCTTTTATCTCATCAGTTACTGTCCCCACAACAATTGTTCTCGAACCAGTTCTGCTGCAGCGGTTTCTGGGGCAGTGGGGTGCTCAGTCTATGAGCAAAGCTCTCAGTTTCTGATCAGAGGCTCTTTATGGGATAATCCCCTATTCTTACATAATTTTTCAAGGTTCTTTGTGTCAAGACCCTCATATGAATGCAATTCACTCATGTCTAATCTTTAACACTTAAAAACTCTTGATATCAAATGTAAACTTTTAACAGCACTAGGGTTATGATCTATAAACCCAACTGACCAGTGGCATGAGAATCCTGCCAAGATTTTGTGTCACACCAATTGTCACACTATCTGGAGTGGGTCACGACCGTGAGTGCCTACCTCAGGGCAGACTGTCAAAAACAGGGCAGACACCCCAAACTGGTGGCTTGTTCTATAATTAGATTTCATCAAGCCAGTAACAAATGTGAACTCCTGGATCATTATAATAGTCTCGCCATGGAGTCACACACAGTCCCTTTAAACTCCAGTCTATCTTGCCACTCTGGCAAGCTGGACTTAGTGATAAATGATCACTTACACCAAAAATAATGAAATATTCAGGTTGCTTCCAGTCCCAAGATACTAGTCACTTACCCCAGATCCATTTGTATCTTAGATCACACACCAAAAACAATGTCTGTAGCCAATTCTGTAATAAAATAACTTAAACGTCTAACAACTAAACATAAACACAAATGAGTGGCAATCTAAATTCTAAGAGTGACAGAGTTGTAGTGATCTGTCCATTCAAAGTGTCTTTCAGGGCAGACCCAGTGGTAACCCCTGGTGATCTCTGGCTTCAGTTTGGTGTCTCTGACCCTGTGAGAGTTCAAACAGCAAAGAGATGGAAAATTTTCCCATGTCTTTGTTTTATTTCCTTCATTCAGCCTTTCAGTCCATAGGACAAGCTTCCTTACACGTAGCATTTCCAAGGTGCGATACAGCCATTCACCAATCCTTTGTATTGCAATGTTTCTTGATGGCCCATCTGATTTTGATAGTTCTTCTCGACAGATAGGGGGAAACTCTCTCCCTGTCTGAGTTCACAAGTTTAGAGCAAACATTTTATAAGTTATAAAGCAAAACTTACATATTTCCTTATAGCATGGAATTCAGACATTACAAATAAGATTAATGCATGCAGCAACTTGCAGACATTATATCGAGTCTAAACACTAAATACATTCTTATGAGACTAATGCCTATTTTGAGCAACATTAACATATATGAACTGGTCTGGTCTCCAGCTATGAGTTTGTCAATTCTTAGCTAATGCCTGCAGTCTTGGCAAAAGCTGGCATCTGGCTTGCCAGCGTCACAGTAGTACCATAAATCTATTTGTAAACTGACACTAACAAAGACAAAGCAGGGGAGATATAACCTGTCTTTATTTCTGGTATCTATAAGTTAAGTGTGCTTTATTAACAAAGAAAGTAATATAAAAATATCCTATATATGATCATTCCTTACCTAAAGGTGAGGCCAAAAGAAAAACAATAGATGGCCCACTGCCCTACTGTGCAATTTACCCAGATTTGATTCTCATCAAATGATATGATTTTGAGTCTTGCTTTTCACGGTTGGGTTCACATTGGCTGAAGAATGGGTGATACTGAATGGCCCCAAAGGGAATCCTCTTGGCCAAGAAATGTTGCTATAGTATAGTATCTTAAATGGGAAGGGAAAAGTTCTTTGCTACAGGTACAAAAACAAAGTAAAATAAGTGGTATTAAAAGAATGGTAAAATAGACGAATACAAAGAGGCAACATAAAATGAAGGGAACAAACACTAAAAATCAACCTCAAATGTGTTAGCTCCACATATGGACTGACTTAAATTATGTATGTTTTTTAACAAAATCCTGTTAATTTAACCCATACACCCCAAAATCCTTCCCAATACTCTCAAATATATGACATAAAATATTTTTTTCTCAGCATACACTATAGTATGTACAGTATAAATGAAATCATGGACCTTATTTTTATTTTACTATTATTTTTTAGTAATTAGTACTAGGTAGTCAAGAATGAGCTCTCCCCCTTGTCAAGAATGATCCTGGCCAGTGTTTACACTACACGGTCCCTTACATTACACTACAGGATTGTGACTGAGGTGTTAGCTGGCTTGAGTGGGGATTGTAGTGCTTTTATCCATCAGTTCAATCAGGATTGTCTCTATGGTACAATTCCACATTACATGGAATTGCCAGTAGGAATCCTTCCTCTGACAACCCCACCTTCTTTTGAGCAAAAGACTGGGAATCTCAAGATCTGTTCTGAACCCCAGATTTTCCTGGTAGCCATGCTCAACAGTGCAGCATTATTGATTAGGTGACCTCAGTATATAGGATTGTGAGAAGAGCTGTGGGAATAATTGATTTTTCAGTTTGCTGGCATTTCTGAAAAATCAAAAAATAAAAATAAAATAAAAAACAATAAAATTTGTTTTGGGTCAAAATGAAACAAATATTTCAAAATTTTTGGAGAATTGAAAAGTTGAAAAAAAACATTTCAGAGTGAATGAAAAGTTTTATTTTGATTTTGAGCTTTTTAATATTTAAAATAAAATTAAAGGAAATTTCTAAACAAAAAGTCATTTCAAATTAAAAAATCAAAATATTTAATTTCAGAAATGTCAAAACAAAACATTTAGATTATTTTCAGAACATTTTCTTTGGTTTTCTTTTTTGACTAGCTCTAACTATGAAGTGGAACTCAGGCTGATTTTATGACAATTAGTTCTGCAAGATGTGAGCTTACTGCACCATAGATTATAAATGCTGTTTCCTTTGTGGTATGATGTGAGTCAGTATCCTGCATAATTTGTGGCCAATTCCTGTTACAGAACTATGTGTCAGTTCCTTGCAATGTATAGTATGGGCTAATTTTTCAGTGCCTTCCATTTTCATCCAATAGAAAGAGCCATCAAATCCCACCACCTGAGTAATGTGGAAACTGACTTAATATTGCCTCACCGACCTTCACAAAGTTTTACTGACAATTATAGTTGTAACTTGCAAATGACAATGTGAGCTTGTAATATTGCTTCACTAAAGGAGTGAAGGTAAGAAAGAGGGCAAGTAAAAAGTCTGTAAATGTCAATCTTTCTAGTGATATCTCTGTATTAAATAACTAAACAATTAGTTCACTTAGAATAGACGTGATAATGAGTAAGGCTAATATATTAGTTATTCTTGTGTGGCACACACTTCCCCTTATAAATTTGCATTTGTTCAGTGAGTGTACTGTATTTTATGTTGGCAAGCGTCAAGCAAGAGACAGTGTTTTCCTTCCTCCATACATATTTTTATTTTATTTTCTATATATAAAGAAAAAGTCAAAACACCTAGGATCAAAATGTTAGTTGATGTAGATTTATTATAATGGGGGAATCCTCTTGGATTCTGTTCTCCTTTCTATGGGTGAAATTCACACGGACAGGTCTGAAGGGTTTTGTAAGAGCCTCCGCACCACTTAAACCCCACTGTGCCTCTGAAGGGGAGGAGCTTGGGTAGAATGGCCATGCCAGACATAATCTACCCACCCTGGTTGTGCACCATGGCATACCCCAGGGGAAATAGGCTGGTTTACACGGAAGTAGAGCCAGTGGCTGGGAGCTTCCACTTAGGGGATGCAACTATGTGTGGAAATGGCAGTCAGTGTGTGGATGCATTGCAGCAGTGCAAGTTGGAGATAAGAATTCCATCCACCTAACCCCCTAGAAACCTCTGCACGGAGCCTATTTACTCAGAGGAGTGAATTCCCCTTACATGCATGTGTAATTCTCATTGGTATCAATATCTGCACATATGAAATCTTTTATGAAAGAAAATAGAAAGATTCTATTATTATTTTACTTAATATTCTAATCCTTTAATAGAAGCAAACAATCACATTTTATTTTTATTTGCAGATGAAAAAAAGAAAACAAAGAAAATTGATAGTGAACTCAACCCGGTTTGGAACGAGGTGACTTATTCTCATTTTGTTTTTAATATATGGTACAGTGCATTATGGCTACAAAATTAGTATATTAGTCACTGCAGTTATGAATCTGAGATACAGATAGGAGTTAAAGTAAAATACTTTCCTATAAGGTGACAGTAAATGTGTTTTAAAGCTGAGTGAACAAACACTAAGTGGGATGGGTGATCCAGTGGATATAGTGTGCCTGGACTTTCAGAAAGCCTTTAACAAGGTCCCTCACCAAAGGCTTGTAAGCAAAGTAAAGAGTCATGGGATAGGAGGGAAGGTCTTCTCATGAATCAGTAACTGGTTAAAAGCTAGGAAACAAATGGTAGGAATAAATGCTCAGTTTTCACAGCAAAGAGAGGTAAATAGCAGGGTCCCCCAATGATCTACGCTGGAACCTGTGCTGTTCAATGTAGTCATAAATGATCTGGAAAAAGGGGTAACAGTAAGGTGCCAATGTATGCAGATGATGCAAAATTACTGAAGTTAGTTAAATCTAAAGCAGACTGTGAAGTTACAAAGATATCTCACAAAACTGGGTGACTGGGCAACCAAATGGCAGATGAAATTCAGTGTTGATCATTGCAAAATAATGCACATTGGAAAACATAATCCCAACTATACATACAAACTGACAGGGTCTAAATTAGCTGTTACCACGTAAGAAAGAGATATTGGAGTCATCATGGATAGTTCTCTGATACCATCTGCTCAATGTGCAGCAGCAGTCAAAAAAGCTAACAGAGTGTTGGGAACCATTGGGAAAAGGATAGATAATAAGACAGAAAATATCATTATGCCATTATTTAAATATATGGTGTGCTGACACCTTGAATACTACATGCTGTTCTGGTGGCCCCATTTAAAAAATGATAAATATAAATATAAAGTGGAAAAGGTACAGAGAAGGGCAACGAAAATGATTAGGGGTATGGAACAGCTTCCATATGAGGAGAGATTAATAATAGTGGGACTACTGAGTTTAGAAAGTGACGACGAAGGGGAGCTATGATAGAGGTCTATAAAATCATGAATAGTGTTGAGAAAGTGAATATGGGAGTGTTATTTACCCCTTCACATAACACAAGAACCAGGGATCACTCAATGAAATTAGTAAGTAGGAAGTTACATAAGGAAGTGTTTCATCACACAATGCTCAGTCAACCTGTGGAACTTGTTGCCAGCAGATGTTGTGAAGGAGAAAAGTGTGAGTAGGTTCAAAAACCAATTAGATAAGAATAGGTCCATCAATGGCTATTAGCCAAGATGGTCAGGGATGCAACCCCATCCTCTGGATGTCCCTAAACCTCCAGCTACCAGAAGCTGGGGCTGGGACTTGATAAACTTCCTTGTACTGTTCTTTCCCTCTGAAGCATCTGGCACCAGCCACTGTCAAAAGACAGGATACCGGGCTAGACAGATCATTGGTCTGACCCGGTTTGGCCATTCTTATGTTCTTATGAGCTGTGACGATTGTATCTCATCTCATTTTAAGTAAATGTAGATGGATTTCTGGTTTGTTTAGGGCCTGCTTCTCCTGTCATTGAAGTCAAAGGAAGTTTTGACATTGATATTAATAGTGGCATGGCTGGGTCCCTGATATGAGCACTGCCACTTTAATAATTAACTGTACACCAAAAGTAATGAAAAATGGTAATGCAAGTTAGGGCTAGGTGTCTAGAGGGGTGTCACAAAGGTCAGTGTTAGTTTTAGCTATATTTAGCATTCTCTTTAATGAGCTAGAAGAGAGGTTAAAGTGCATACACATGAAAGTCATGGGTCATCATATCTACAAATAAGAGAAGGGTGTAGAAACACAAAGGCCTGAAATGATGACTGAACTTGGAATAGGCCCAGGTCTTATGAAGGCAATAAGTTATTTATATTAATACAAGGGAGGAGCACTAGAAGTACTATAATGGGGCACTATTAAGAAACTCTCCTTTTTAATTGCAATGTACCAATAACAAGTCAAAATGTTCTACAGACATGTTCTGAAGTTTTTCACTTCATTTTCCAGATATGCAGATGTAAGATCAGTCAGGTTTAACTGTGTCACTAAATGTAATGTTCATTCATGAAAAGTTTTATTTGCCTTCATATTGTTAAGGTACTTTGTATTTCAGCTGTATTGATCAGTGGTTTTTGCTCCAATTCTTTATGTACAGATTCTTGAATTTGATTTGAAAGGGATAGCACTCGATGTTTCATCATCCCTGACCATTATTGTGAAAGATTTTGAAACAATTGGACAAAACAAGTATGTACTTTTTTCATTGTTAAATTCATCTAATTTTCAATGTAATTCAAAAGGCCAAACAAAAACTATGAATCTGATATTTCACTACAAACAAATAATTGCTGCTATTAGATTGGTTGGTTGATTGAATTGGCTGACATTTTATTGTTTTATTGTGCTCTAATGATTCTCTATGTTTTAGGCCTGTGGTCTTCTCTTTGCTCACTGTGGTCTTCTCCCTCACCAATGTTTCTGTTTTGTTGCGCTGGAGGGAGACTTCAGCCTTCTCCGTACACTTGACCTTGTGCACAAAGTTATTTCCTCCTTTTTCTGCCAGAGATTGAGCTTCAGCCATACAATTGATATTCATGGGTTTTGGATCAAATGCATCAGACAAAAGCTCTTCCAGATAGCAGTCAGAAAACCAGTTCTAGTTAGTTTCAACAAAGTCGATGTTCATTGGTAATTTTACAGAATTAGAAAATAAATGACGGATAAACCCATTTTTGCCTGGATGAATATTGCAGGAAGCATTGATAGATTGACACTAAACTAAAAATTATAGGCTACTGAAAGATGGTCTTATAGACAGTATATCTGGTCTCTTCCTCAGTGGAAGATCTGTCAGAACAAGTAGGTCTGTTTTTTTTTCTTACTGTTAATGATATTGAAGAAATAGTCATGTTGTATAAAGGCAGCTATTTTTACATGAAAGGGAAAAGACATAACTAAAAGATCAGGGGGTAATGCAATGTTCTTTGTTTTTAGTGCTGGAAGTTTTGTATCCAAGAGTTTTTATGTTTTATCTTTACATTTGTATAAAATGTCAACTAATAGAATGAGAGAGACAATACTGCAAACAACTAATAGAATAACTATCAAGCATAAACTCATCAGAAGTATTTAGTTCCCTAAATTGTTTAAAAAGGCAAACTATGTATTTTAAAAAAATCAACGTTTGAAAGCTAAAATTAAATAGAATATGTAAGGTCCTGTAAATTAAGCTGGTCAGTATAACTATGCTATTGCATAGAACGCTTACTAAAAAATCCAGAAAATCATTTTTTCCCAGGGAATTGTGTAGTTCCTGGAATACAAAACTTTCATGTTTGGGATATATGCTTATAAACAGTTTCCTAGACATGTAACAAAGATTTGCTACGTTGCAAAATGCATTTTGCATAAAACTATACATTATGCATAGAAATATTTCACTGCAATTAAATCATGGCCTACTTATGTACAGTATGTAGATAACATTGCAGTATAGATTTTCAGTATTTTGTCATAATTATTATTTGTATTGCCATAGTGCCTATTAGCCCTAGTTGTGGAAATCATGATATCTGAAGAAAGAAATTGACATAGAAAAGTCTGCCAGCCCTGCTGAGTTCTTGAGATGGATTTTGCATGACATCACCAAAAGATGGGAGAATTCTTATCTGAACCTTTGAACAGGGTCAGCTCAGTATCTGGGCTAAGATTCCAGTCGATTCTTATTTTTTCCAAACTAGATAATCTATCCTTAATCCAAAGTCATATTTGCAAACATCAGCCGTGTCTGTTTGTATTTCTCAAAAGAATGATCATGGGCTAATCATTACAAATATTGACATTTTTGTTTATGGATAGGAGTTAGCTCACACTTCTGTATTCTATGTACACATAAAAAATGAACAAAGAAGACCCCCTGGGAAAGTGACGTACTATATATGGAGCTACGAAAAGCATATTCATGCAAAGTAAATAGGAGGATGGTGAAATAACTATTTCACAATCACTAACTGTTTAAGGGTCATAAACTAATGCTCATTTGATGTGTGCACACAATGTTTCCCATTAATTTAAAAATAGCCACCATCATTTCCAAAGGAAAAAAAGAATAAAACAGTAGGATTTAGAACAAGAGTCACTTGGGATTCACACCAAAGTCATTCTAGTCTTTCACAGCTTCTATTCTTTTAGCACCCTTTCATATTACATTTTCAATATTTTATATAAATAAGTATACTTCTTTGTAAAAATGTTCACACACAATCAATAATAGGGAACAAATTCATTCCAAAGGTTGCTATAAATTGCATTGTGGGCTTTCATGTTTATTGTCTCTCAGTGATTCCAGAGGAAATCCATTCAATTTACAAATAATGAGATTTTTTTTTTTAATTATCCAAGCCTGCAAGCTCAAGCCAGAATCTGAAAGCCACACTGTGTTCTTTCTGTCTCATGCATTATTGACTTAACTGAAATGTATTACAGGTGTAGTTAAAGTGGACAGCTTGAGGTAAAATATCTGCAGTTGGAATATAAGCATTCTGTTGAAACATAATATTATTATTATTTATTTGTATTACAGTAGCACTTCAGAGCCCCATTCAGGACCCCACTGTGGTAGGTGCTGTACAAAACACAGAACAAAAAGATGGTCCTGCCCCAAAGAGTTAATAAGTAGATGACAGAGTTCACTCTCTGATAGGTAAACTGGCTCTATAACAGGGGTCGGCATCGTTTGGCACGCGGCTCGCCAGGGTAAGCACCCTGGCGGGCCGGGCCAGTTTTATTTACCTGCTGACGCAGCAGGTTCGGCCGATCGCGGCCCCCACTGGCCGCGGTTCGCCGTCCCGGGCCAATGGGGGCGGCGAGAAGCCGCGGCCAGCACATTGCTTGCCCGCGCCGCTTCCCGCCGCCCCCATTGGCCCGGGACGGTGAACCGCGGCCAGTGGGGGCCGCGATCGGCCAAACCTGCCGCATCAGCAGGTAAATAAAACTGGCCCCGCCTGCCAGGGTGCTTACCCTGGTGAGCCGCGTGCCAAACGTTGCCGACCCCTGCTCTATAACATGAAAAAAGAGCACAGTTAAGAGGTCTTTCAAAACATAGTTACATATGTGTAGTTCTTCAGTGTTCTAAAGAAATCCAGTGCCACACATTCAGCAGCAACAGAATAGGGAGTAGTGAAATGCGTGGTTTGTTTTTTTCTTGAAATGCTCCACTACTCTATAACTAGACCTGCCTTTGCAGGCAGTTATTCATGCTCACTCACAGTAAGGAACAGCTGAGGTGTAGGTTTTTTTTCCTTTGTAAGGTGTTAGTGGTATATTACTAAAATGATGGAGACTTCCTCTCCCACGCAACCAAAAAAAGTCCCATTGACATCAGTGGAATGAGGAATTGATCCTATATGCATAAATAATGAGGGAACTATTTATAAATTCTCAAGGGGTTTGCAGCAGTGGCAAATTACACAATTCTGTTCATTCCACCTTAATTCCTATTTCTTTTTAAAATCGCTTTGTGAATCAGACCAAAATTTTTTTTTTTGGTGAATGATTTTGTTTCTCCGTAAAGTGAGTAGCCAAAAGAATGCATAAAATCCTCCTGGCATGTTTCTTCCAGTTCACCTCAGTCCTGAACTGCAACATTGCACAATTCCCAAAAGAGGGAGGAGACTGCAGAACAGGCTGCTTTAGGCTACCACACATGGCAGTTTTGGGATATGTGCAAACACAGTACAGTGCCTAGCACTGGCCTCTAGGCACTACTGTAATACAAACAAATAACAACCACAATGGAGAATAGGAGATCATCACATTCACTTTACCCGTGAAACTTGTCATGATTTGGATTCAAGCCTCCAGAGGTGAAAGCCTATTGCACATACCCATTGTGGGCCATATCCTGTTCACCTTAGCCTCAGGAGGACTTTGAAATGAATGTGACTAGTCCAAATGAGTAAGGCAAACAGGATTTGTCCCTGTGCCAATACTGGGTCTAAGTGCTCACATTGTTATTCACTTTGCATTTTGCTGCCTGAGGGGAAGTTTTTAGGCTTAAGTTTGAGTATGGGGGAGTTTCCTCCCACAGGCCTCATTTATCTTGTGCTGGAGTGAGGTGGGGGCAATAATTTAAATCACCTGTTTTCAGGGTACAGCTTACTCCCTATCTGTCATTCAGCCGGCTCTGCTGACTGGGTCACAAGGTAGAAGTGGAACCATAGATCTCACCAACCCCCCTTGCCATCCTTCCCTGCCCGGTCACTCACAGGGAGTGTATCAGGCACATAGCCCTAGCTCTGCTCCTCCATCCCTGGAGCAAAGATCTGGGCAGATGCTATAGAACAAGGGCTGTCTCCTAAAAACTTATACAGTAATGCACTTAAGCTGGTATTACACAGTGCAGGAGAATCAGTCTAGTAGAATTTCCCTTGCTTTTACACTCTGCCAGAACACTACTCATTGCTGTGGTATGTTTCTGCAATTAGGCTAATGTGAACATTATGCATATTTTTCTATTTCTTCTGGAACCAGCATTTACTGCTACCTGCAGAAATTTTAATGTAAGAGCAGACTAATATTAAATGAACGTTCATCATGACACAAAGCCTGACCCACTGGAAAAGTAGTTACATTAAAAAAGCCCAAATCACACTGTTATAATGTCCACATAGATCACTCCAGGGATAGACAAAGAGAGCTTTCACGTGCCAAAGTGCAGAGCTGGTTTTTCCCATATAAAAATGTCTGAGAAGAGAACACATCTGTTTTCCATTATGTTGTTAGTCTAGTCAATGTTTAAAATCTCTCATTCCACTAGGAAAATGAATCTACACAGTGATAGGAAAATGTAATAGTTAGGATCATTCTGAAGTACAAAGGGTAGATTACAAAGTTACAAATACCACATTTTCTACAGGAAGTTACATTGTGGTCTGATTAAGTGAAGTGATTTTATTCCATGTGTAGGAGGGCAAGTTACTAGCTGTACACATTTTTCCAAACTGAGTAATTAGTAACCTGGCAACACAGAGGAAAATAGGCTGGGCACACCCTTCTGTTTGGTGAAGAATGTAGTCCCAAATCTACAGCAGGGGAGGTTAACTGCAGCTCACTGTTGAGACACTGTTAGATTTGTAATTATAACTGTTTAATCAATTTCTTAACCTGGCACCAAAAATATTTAGACCCTCCTCTTGCAATTGGATCCGTGTGGGTAGACCTCTGTGCCTGACAGTGGGGCGGCATGCATGTAGGAGTCTGCCTTCATAGATCTGAGGTTTGGAGCCTTACATATTAAAGTCTCTTCTGGTTTCCCTTGAAGATTTCACCTTTGTAGATGATGATGTGCATGACATTTTTCTTTTCAAATCTATGCACCTGCAAAAAGCAGTATCAAATTAATGAAGATTAAAATAAGTACTACTTCTGTTTGAACAAACATATTTAGCTGCAACAGTATGTATTAGAAAATTGGTCTTGAAGGTCTAGGATGGACTTTACCATGTAACAGATACAGCCAGCAAGGATGTTTGGATATAAGCCATTATAATATATGCAGGGGGAGCAAGGATGATGGTGACGAATCAATGTGCTTCCACTGAAATCGGTGGTGCTACCTTCGTTCCTTTATGGGGATATGGGGCCAGCCACATCTGTGCCATAATTAATTACTTGCTTCCCAGCCTGAAGAGGTGGGACTATGGAGGGGCAGGAGATAGATTAATGGACACCTGGGCCTTATCAGGTGAACCCTATCAGGAGTTGGAACCCCAGGTGGCCAGTGAGTAGTTTGCCCTGAACCAGGGCATGTAAGGAAAAGGGTATTCCAGAGGTAAACAACATGGGAGCTGGGAAGTATATGAGGCACAGAACCCAGAAAGGGCAAGGAGCAGGGCCCAAAGAGTGGGCTGAAGGGAAGACCCAAAGGGACAAGGGACCTTTTTGTGTGATGGGCACTTTTTAGTTTGGACTCTTGGTACCCTGGAAGGGGTTATGTTTGTTGTGACTTGGCTAGAGGGCTAAGCCATATCTCCAGCACAGAGGGGTGTGTGGAGAGCTGAGTAGGCTCACCTCGGGGAGGGAAACTGAGGAAGGGAGTGCTGGAAGAACTATGCTTGGCCAACAGGGGATGCTATGGAGCAGCTACACCTTTATGATATACCTCAGTTTACACTGGTTGAGATCTCAGGAATGCTATATAGAAAGATAACTTCATACTACAACAGAGAGAAACATCAACTTCTTAGTTAGTGCTGTGAGTTAGGATTTCCTGATACTAGCACCAATGGATTAATTAGCTATGCCAAAAATACAATGCTATGTTTAATGGTTACTTACCTGTAGTTTATAGATTCTACTTTTTTGAAATAGGGGAAACACTATAGGCCTAGCACTGATGTCAAATACTCTTGAAGTTGTGGATTTATCTTTTAAAATCAGCTACTGTACATGAGATCCAATTTAGACCTCAAAAGCTAAATCTGATTATACAAGAAAGTGTTTATACTGCTCTAATTGTACTCCTGGAGGTTTCCTACTGTGCTGTTTGAAACTTATAGCATATTCAAATGAGTGCACCACTATAATTTTGTTTAGTCAGGGTAGGTAGGTATGAGGAAATGAAGCTTAAATTGGATAATTTCAAAACCATCATGATTCTTGAAGATGTGTCACAGGATGCAAGGGTGTGGTTGATGAGACTCATCCACATAATATGCGAGTCCAATCTTCTTATTGGTTTTGTAAATTCTCTCTGAAGTGTGTACACATTTATGCATATTGAATGGTTCAGGTAACCTATCATTTCAAAAAATCACTGCCAGCTATATTAAACCAAACCAGCAAAAGTTATGAAACTCTTCAACAAGTAAACAAAAATAAATACTGGGAAAGCCTCTGTCTTTCCTCAGAATCAGAGTTAGCTTTACCATTTGTAGACAGGCCTGTTTAAATGATTCCCCCACCTGCAGAAGTGAAACTTGGCTACTTGTTCTTTTCAACCCCAGTGATTGGTTTACATCTGTTAATATTGATGTTTATGTTTTCAGGACTATCTTAATGAGGAAAGAGCTAGCAACTATGTAAGAAAGAGAGAAGATAGATTAAGTTCTTCTATAGATTTCTAGCTCCCTCAAATTAGATGGCCCCACAGCCTTGGGAATCATAGACCAAAGGGCAAATCCTCTTCTATTTTTGTTTCCAACTTTGTCCAACTGTTTCAGTGATTGTCTTCAGGATAACTGATTTTCACATAGAAAAGGTGACTTGGATCTCTTTAGAGTTCTTGTTTAGTGAAAGCAAACCTAATCTAACCATCCCCGCGTGAAACACAGATTGGCCAAGTACACTGGTGGGTGGTAATCAATGTTTATCCTCAGTGTGAAATGTCAAGTAAATATTCCCCATGTTGCACCAACTTGTGGGACACTGAACCCAAAGAGAAACAATTTTTGTCTTTTTTTGTGGAAAACCATCTATTATTGTCTCCTAGGCTCGTCCCACACTAATATTTGAAGCCAGGATTGACAGCACTTATCATCAACAACCATTACCGAATTTTGGTAACACAAATTTTAGCATAATTTGGCCCTTTCTCCTTAGTGGCCAAAACATGGTTGAAGGGACAGGTGGCAACCAGAAACACAATAGTCTGATCCCTAAGCAGCACAATAGCCATTGAGTGCTGCTTAGGGATCAGACTGGGGAGAGAAACTGGCCCATAAATGATATTTCATAATGTAATTTAGATGTATACACCCTGCCCATGTTATGCACCCTATCCATATTGTTGTTGTTTAACTAGAATTGCCTTTAACATCCATCCAGCAATATCATAGTACATCATCTCCTTCCCTTTAAATCCTTTCTATAACCCAAGAAAGATATTTAAAGTTGATTGTTACATTTTAATTACAGATGAATGTAGTATGTTTTGCTACAACATTATCTTCAAGGCCTTTCTGAGAGTATTGTCCTGATTGCAATTTAGATTACACGCATTTTGTAGTGTTTATGGAGAATCCATTCTATGATCTGTGCTGGTCTTTTAGACTACTGAGTATAGCAGCTGAGTCGCATGAGTTCATTCCAGGTTTTGGTTTGGACTAGAGAGAGTTCAGTTAGCTACAAACAGAGCAGGAAACCATCAACTTGAGCTCCACTCTGAGTAAAGATACATAACAAACTTCACCAACTGTGGGTCCATGCTGCTGTAAATGACTCAGTTTGGGCATTTCTTCAACCACAGAAATATTTCAAAACACCATACGTGAGATACTAGCTGGAATCCCTGAAGTTCTGAATGTGAGTGATGACATATTAGAATTTGGCACCATATCTGAAAAGCATGACACTCGACTAGCAGCTGTTTTTGAATAAGTGCAGGAGCAGAATCTCATGTTAAACCCAGACAAATGTGAGTACAATAAACCCACATTAGAATTTTTTGGATACACATTCTCCAAAGATGGTGTCTCTGCAGATCCTAAGAAAGTGAAGGACAGTCACAATGCCACTCTGCCCATGTAGCAGAGCATGTAGATGTTTGTAGCAGCTAGGGCTTCCAAATTATTGTGGCAGATTCATTCTGAGATTAGGCACTATCACACAGACTCTGAGAGCTCTAACCAGGAAAGACTACATATGAGTGTGGTCAGATGAACATCAAAATGAATTTGACGAACTCAAGAAATCCCTTACCCATGTCATATTTTGATTCCAGTAAGAGAATTGAACTTTTAATAGATGCTAACCCTGTTGGATTAAAAGCAGTCCTCACACAGGTTGACCAATGTGTTCAAATTTACACCATTGCTTATGGCAGAAAGGCTCTTTCACCCACAGAACAATGATACTCTCAGACAGAAAGAGAAGCTCTTGCTGTAGCATCGGGATGTTCCCATTTTCATTTATACATTTACAGATGTCATTTCATGATTCTGACTGATCACAAGTCCCTTGAACCAACCTATGATCAATAATCCCTCTTTTTGCCCATTAGCTCTCATTGAGCGGTGGATGCTCAAACTACAAGGTTATGACTACAAAGTTATCTATTGGTCTGGAAAGGATAGCCATGCAGACTACTTCTCTAGGCACTCTATTCCTGAAACACTTAATCACAACACTATGGAGAAAGCAGAAGCATATAATAACTTCCTCCTCTCAGACACCATTCGCAAAGCTCTCTTGTTACAACAAATAAAGACAGCTGCAGAGTCTGACACATGTCTCCAAATGATCATCAAAACCATTTGAAGTGATCACTGGAAAAAACTGCATAGTTTACAGCATTTGACTCCTGAAACATAAGTTGTTCTACGATCATTTGCCCATGTCAAAGGTGAATTTACTGTCACGGACTATGACCTCCTACTCCAAGATGCAGGACTTCTTGTTCTGCATTTGTTGTGGGATCACACATTTGATTTGACTCTCAAAGGTCACCAGGGACTGGTAAAAACTGGTAAAAACAAAATTCCTGCTCAGAGAAAAAGTCTGGTTCCGGAGAATTGATAGCCTTCCTGAAACTCTCCTTAAATCATACAGACTATAAACCAGGCAGGAGTTCTGGAAAACCACATTCCTCCTCTACATGTCTCTTCTGCCCACATCCCCACGGACAGAAGTTAGCATGAATTTTTGTGATCTCCCTAATGGAAAACATTTACTGGTTATTAGATACTATTATTCTCGAAATCCTGAAGTTGAAATGATCATCACTATTTCTGCTAATGCTGTTATACCCAAACTAGACAACATTTTGTCAGCCTATGGCATGCCTGCTGTTATTAAAACTGACAATTTCAAGACTTGCAGTTCACTCAATTTGCAGAGTATCTTGGTTTCAAACTTACTCTGCACTGGCTGCAAGCCAATGGAGAAGATGAGAGGTTTATGCGACCACTCAAGAAAGCACTATGAATTGCTGCAGCTGACGGATTAGACAAGAAACAGGAGTTATTTCATTTCCTCCTCGGTTTTCAAACCACTCTCCACTGTTCAACTACCATGGTGCCAGCATCTCTTTTGTTCGGCAGACAACTAAGAATAAAACTGCCACAAGTTGAGAGAAGAGCAGATGATGAACCTCTACATCAACTTGACAACAAAGCGAAGCTTGTCATGAAAAGATATGCCGACCAGCACAGGCCAAGACCACTTCTTTCAATTTGGGAGATGTAGTTCGCGCCAGAAACTTTCAGCCGAGCAACAAACTCTCTACGCCCTTTTATCCTGAGCTTTACAAGACCACAGTGGTCAGAGGCACGATGGTCACTGCTCAGAGAGGATGAAGTCACACCTCCAGCTTCCTCCACTGTGGGCAGAGGCCCCCGCCCCCCTGCAGCTTCCAGCCATTGTGGGTGGAGGGGGAACCCTGCAGCTCCCAGCCACCATGGTGGCGGGGGAAACCATGGAGCTGCAGCAGCCTTGGGTGCTAGATCCCCCCTGCTTCCCATTTTGTCACAGTTGTTTTTAGTAAAAGTCACGGACAGGTCATGACTTCCATGAATTTTTGTTTATTGCTCGTGACCTGTCTGTGACTTTACTAAAAACAACCATGACAAAATCTTAGCCTTAAACATAAGTGTTTTTGTGAATATGTTGAACAATCATCAAACTTTTGACATTGCTTCATTTATTCTGTGCTGCTTGTATTTTATTCATTAGGTGGATGTATTTCAAAGTGGTGAGTTTAATAATTGTTGTTTAATTTAAAGTTTGTGGGGGGAAAAGGAGGGATGTCATATTTATGGAGAATCCATTCCATTATCCATGCTGGTCTTTTAGAGTACCGAGAATAGCAGCTGGGTCATGTGAGTCCATTCCAGGTTTTGATTTGGATTAGAGAGTTGAGTTAGCTAAAAGGGGAAGCTGCATGTTGAATTTGTGTTCTGTGAGTTACAGGTTTAAACCAGTGGTCTGTGGAATCTTACTTTACTGCATTGTTTCATTCCAGAAGCTCCTAATCAGTTAGGACGCAACATACTTCTTATGAGTTCTGTTTGAAATGTGTTGGTGAAATGCAACAGCTGCTGGGAAGAGCATGGAGATACTTTTGCAACTGATAAACTGTGTTGTGAATCTCCTCTTATGCACAGCACAATTCCACAGCTCCACAGAACAATACCTCAATTTCTGCAGCTTTTATTAAAATTAGTAAGTTGCTGTCTATAAAACAAATGAAGTAGGTGTGTAGTAATGTTAAATTTGGGCTGTAAAAGACGTTATTATGAACTAGGACTAGGATTTTCAGAGGAACCTAAGGCACCCAGCTGCCACTGAATTTCACCTCCCCCTCCAGACTTGTGAGCCCAGCCCCTAGCCAAGCCTCCGTGCCTATACAGCTGTTTTTAGTGCCATAGCACCAGCCGAAATCTGTAGACCCTGGCTCTGAGACTCTCTGCCACAGTTTTAAAATGTAGTGCAGACAGACCTGGGTGTTGAAGCTCTTGGCCCCCTTTGAAAGTCCCAGCCTGGAAGTACTGTAGGAAGTCTGCATTTTAGGGATTGTCACAGAAAAGTGCAAAGTGCAGCTCCTGTTGATTTCCAGGGGAGTCAAAGGGGGCACTCAGCACCTTGCTGTTGCATGTTCTGTTTTTCTCATAGCATCCAATACTGAGATGTACTGTTGTATAAATTACAGTGCTCATGTCCATGACACAGACCTAGGTATGGTGCTCCTAAAGTCCATTCCCAAATCTGACATCAGTGCTGTCCTGTGGGTACAGATTGGCTACTTGCACTGCCATGAGAGAAACCGGGATTTGGTTCCTGGGCTTGCTGTCTTGCACCCCAGGTTGAACATGACTGAGATAACAGTAGAGGCTGCATGATCAGTCCATGGGAAGAATTAATGTACATCTTGTGATGTTTCCCTTCATTTAACAAGTCATTCATAGAATCAGAGAATCAGAGAATATCAGGGTTGGAAGGGACCTCAGGAGGTCATCTAGTGCCACTCCCTGCTCAAAGCAGGACCAATCCCCAACTAAATCATCCCAGCCAGGGCTTCGTCAAGCCTGACCTTAAAAACCTCTAAGAAAGGAGATATTCAGGCTGAAAGTATCCAGTTAGTCTTTCTGTAAAGAAAAACATACATAATGAATAGACTGGAACAACTTAGAATGTATATTTATATTGAATGGTTAGTATATAATGAATTCTAACGCACTTTGCAAACAATAAGCTAGGTGCTTATGACATTTTATAAGGCACAGAAGATGGCTAAGATATTAGATTTGCCCCTTGAATTTGGAAAGTGCTGTGGGATCCTTGGCTTCTGGCTTCTGAGGGGACTGGAGTTGGCCAGTGCAGCCCAAAAGTGGGCAAAGCGGCCTTGGGAGTGGGCATGAGCTAGCAAATTTTCTGGACAGCTTCTCCTGGCAGGGCTTGTGTTGAAGCACAGTCTAAATCTGCCCTCTGCTCTCAGAGGGCCCAATCAAGGGCACCGTCTATGTTGTCAATAGGCCGGTAGATTAATTCTGTGATGCTTACAAGTAAATCAGTTATAGCCATCTGTTTCTTGATCTTTCTTCTTCATATATACAAAGCTTTGATACCTAGCTCTGATGTAGTTCTTTTCATGTGTAGATCTCAAAATGCTTTACAAAGGAAGGTATCATTATCTCCAGTTAACCAATGGGTAGTCTGTGGCTCAGAGCGGTAAACTGATTTATCCCAGACGGCCGGATATACACACAAGCTACACACACACATTATACTCTGCTGTACATTAAAACATTAATTAATAACATTTACAGACCTAAGAAGTGCCTTATGCCTACACTGTGAAATGCATTTTCCGATAGCTGTAACCCTCATCCTCCTGTATCCTATTTCCTCCCTTCTGTTTGCAAGCCTCACTCATTGTGTTAAGTCTTAAACTGAGACTATAAACTCTTTCAGGTAAGAGTTGTCTTCAGTGAAACAAATAGCACATTTTGGGGACCAAAATAAAAAATGAATAGTTAATAGTCTACAATTAGAGAATAACTGCAATATTTTAGTTGCTTTTATTTGCTTTGAAGTCTTTATATGCTTTTGGACCCATTTGGTTATGTAAGGGACAGCAAGCATAAACTGGCTACAGATAACAGGATACTTCTGTCTGCATAATACACAGAGTATATGCTAATGTAATATCTTTTCCACTTTTCTTTCAGATTAATTGGAAATGCATCAGTAGCACTTAAGGAACTTGTAGGCAACCAGAGTAGATCTCTTCCCTTCAAGCTTATTTCCCTGCTAAATGAAAGGGGAGAGAACACTGGCGTGAGTGATTTCCTTATCTTTGTTTTACTGATTTATTGAATTAAATGCTCTAACAAGAGGGTTTAATATGAAACAAAAACATTTCAAAATCATTTCAGTTTGCTTTATAGATAAAATTATTAGTGATTTTATAGGCAAAAGCACTGAGTGGAGCGTGTATTAATGTATGACTACATCAACACCATCTAAATGTTCAATACGGACAAATACATTTTAATTAAATATGTTGGTTTTCAATAATATGTATATGACCTAGAGCATATAGTTAATGAGAATCAACATAGCACTAGATGTTTAGAGAAAAAATGGCATTTACTTGCTTAATTGCCAGTTTGAGTTCCCACATGCAGGTTTTGCTGCCTACCTTGTGAAAATCAGCTACTGTGATTCTGGAAAGCACTTTATAAACCTGTTTAAAAGTCCATGCCTCTTCAGAACAGTACTTAAATACTTTGACTTAAGCATGTGCTTAAAGTTAAGCCCGTGATTAATTGCTGTCCTGAACAGGGACCCTTTCCTGCATCAGGAGCATAGTACATACCTGGAAATACACATGTATGTGCTCAAAGGCAAGAGCAAGACCTTACTGCCAATTTCAGGTATCTTCTCTGAAGCAATTCAGAGTCATTTGTATTTTGTCATGTACTTTTTTGTTGACTCTTTGTTATACCCTGTTAATGTTTTAGTGTTGAAAAGTGCCACGAAGTGCTGCAGACCACAGTATAACCAGTATTGTAATGAGACTGGAAAAAGACACCGTGCTCATTTATAGGGTAAAAGCATGGCCTGAGAGTTAGGAGAGCTGTATTCTACCTCCAGCTCAGAGTTGCTGTCACATTGAACAGGTCATTTTCTCTTTTTTCTGCCTCAATTTTCCCATCTGTAAAATGGGGATCATACTACTCACCTGGCCTGCATGGGTATTATGAGGCTTTAATTAATTAGATGTATAGAGTACTGTTAAATCATTGGAACTCAGTATGACAGGATTTTCTAAATGTCATAAATAGCGTAGCTCAATTTCTCAAATACATTTTCAGATTAATTGCATAGAGTGTGGCCTGTAGTCTTTGTATGTGTATATTAACGTAGCAGGCGATAATGGCCATTTATTTCTTTGTAAACTGTAGTACAGATACTTGTTTGCTGTTAATGTTGACTTGTAGGACCACTTGTTTATCCTGCTTTAAGTCAATTATTACATATGTAACTGTAAATTTCTACACAGGCAACGATTGATTTAGTGGTAGGATATGAGCCACCAGCTGGGCCTGCAAATCCAAATGATCCAGGGGGGACCAATGCACAAGGCACTGCAGGTATTTCATCTTTCTTCAAAATATTATATTCAGGTCATGCAAGGGAAAGATAGAATTGTTCATCAGAAAGAATGGAAAGTAACTGACAAGCAAGCATGTCTAAACTGGCTTACGGTATGGTAGTCAGACTGTAGATGCTTCAGAATTGAAGAGCTGGAACTTTTGTTTCCTGTTAAAATATGTTCTATCTGCAGGCTTTATCTGACACCATTGTCTTCAATGGGAACAGTATTACTGAGGATAGTTTAGATCAAAAGCACTTTAAAGGCTGATGTGCAATATTTCTTTTAAGAAAGAAACTTTATTCCAACACACAGAAAAACTGCAATAAAGAAATCTAATGCTGTAGGGAAGGCCAGCAAAAACAAGGAAATGCATAGCTGGGAGAATATACTCTAAATCCTTGATATGATATAATCCACTAAAAGTTATGGCAAGAGTTCCACTTTATTTGAAGGTTTATATTCACTTGCCATCTGTCTTTGGAGGTTTATATTCACTTGCAGTCTGTCTATCAGGAGAAAGGCCTTTCTATTTTCTGTATCACCAAATATCAGTTAGATGAGTGGATTATATCATACCTGCTTATAATATCCTTCTACTATTTAATTTTTTTTTATTTACTTCTTTGCTTGTGCAGTAGCGTAACTCATGTGCACACTGTTAGCACAGACCTGGGTACTGGGATTGTTAGTTAACTGGCCGTTGGAAAAAAAGGCAGCGACAAATTTCACATCTTTCTTGCATGGTCTGTAACACTGGAGACTTTTTGAAAAACATTCTCACTAGGAGATTCATTTAAAATATATTTAATAAACATTTAGAATCCAAAGAATTTTCCTTACTAGTTTATAAAAATGATAGAGTGTGGTACTTCTAAAAGCAATGGAGACTCTCTTTTATTTAATAAAGGACTAAATGATGATAGAAGGTGGTGCTATAATGATCTTTAGCAACTTTAAATCATTAATCTGACATGCTTTGAGCTGTGTTTTGTTTGGCAACAAAGCAATGGGTTATACATGTGCTAATATAGATTTGATTACAGGGTTTGTTTGTTTGTTTGGTTAAATCATTTATACCGGCCATTGACACCTTGTGTGGATATTTATACTTTGCTTATCTCAAGCAGTTTTATTCAATCATTTATTATGTTTGTTTTAAATTCATCTACCTTTCTTGTTAATTTCTGTTGTGTGTCATTGCCAGATTTTATTTATATAAAGGCAGTACAAGCAGAGTCTGGCTAAGATTCATTGAAGAATATATAGTATGCACCTTTACCCTGATATAACGCTGTCCTCGGGAGCCAAAAAATCTTACCACGTTATAGGTGAAACCGCGTTATATCAAACTTGCTTTGATCTGCTGGAGCGCGCAGCCCCTCCCCCTCCCTGAGCGCTGCTTTACCGCGTTATATCCGAATTTGTGTTATATCGGGTCGCGTTATATCGGGGTAGAGGTGTACTTAGTATATGAAGAAAGCAACATCTATGTTATTTGTGTATGGTCATAATTACTGAAGGAGAGAATGACCTTCATTTCAAAGCATTGTGGGAATTCACCTGTGTGACTCCCACAGATTTTAGTTTAAATTATGTAGCTAAAACTGAAGGGTCAGGGGAAGTGGTCAAAGCAATTATTTAGTTAAGTTTTACCAGACACCATGTGTGAGCAGTCAGTAATAAGGGATATCCACTATAATCAGTTTGGAAAAGAGACCGGTTCCCCTGTATATATGCCAAAGCTGGTATGGAGCAGAACAACAGGGTCCTGGCACTGAATTGCAATATTAAATATTTCCATAAATTGAGATGCTCCTAAGTCACGTATAAAGATCCAGACGTATTAGAAATTTCCCCAACCCATGAAATCAGAGGTCTGCAAAAGAAAATTGAACACATTCAACAAGTTAACTGAACCTGTTCTCTGTGGGTCAAATCCTCCCCTTAACTGTGTAGGAGCAGAAGTCCCTTTGAAGGAGAGTCTGTGTGGTTCTGATGTTCAAGTAGACAGCAGGATTTGGGAGAGGCAGGTTTTGTGCCCACACCTGCTCCACATGCAGCCCAGCATACCCTGTGTGACTGAGCAAGGTGCATTTGGAGGTGGGGCTGTCCCACAAGGCATGGGAAGTTGAAGGATCCACTGCTATGCAGATCCTTTGGTTCTGATCCATTAAATTTACCTTTCATGGTTATTAAAAAGGATTGCATGAAAATAGCAAATATTTAAACAAATCAGTTTAATTCTGGTCCATTTCATGGCCTTGCAATATTGCTTTTAATCAGCGGATTGTTTCTCAAGGAAACATGCAACTTTTTAAAATAGTGCATATTTTGATGTTAAAATTGATTGTAATATAATTTTGATAATCTCAAAAGTTTTTTCCCAGATTGGTCCTGTTTTCAAAATAAGTAAAGATGACAGTATACTAAGCTGTTATTAGAGTGTTGTTGGACTTCTGGATTGTAGATATTAGTCACCCTGAGTTATCAGTTATGCTCTCTTTTCACTAGTCTTAGTACTGAGTGGTTGTCTTTCAGTTTGGTTGCTCATGAATCCTTAACCAGCCCTGTCCCTGCTGGATGTCTTTCACCTCATGTTGCAGCCCATTCTGAAACCTGCTTATGTCTGAAACTAACTGCTTCACTGTGGTGTTCAGCAGCTCCTGCTGATGGCAGTTAATGTGGTTTTGAAGTCTCTCCAAGATTTTGGCCTCTTAATGTTACTGAAATTCAGTTATTTCCCAGAAAGCCTGTTGCATAGTATGCAGTATGCTTATAGGGATTTAGTGTACAGGTGAGACGGGAGAGTGTTCTATTTAAAACATATACTTAGAGGCCAGGGCGTAACCTTTCGTCACAGTTACAGAAACCTGTTCCTCTAGTTAGCCTCTAGGGATGTGTCATCTGTAATCTTTTGATTGCATTGTAAAAAGTGAATCAGTTAGGCCTTTATAACAAAGGCGGAAATTAAAATGATAGATTTCTTAGGTGAAGTCCTGGCCCCATCGAAGTCAATGGGAGTCTTGCCTGAGAGGTGGAGAGTAGATACTATAAATTAACAGACTTTGGGGGAAATTTCTAAAATTCAAAATAGCACTATGCAAACTTTGACTTGAACTACAAAAGTATTAATCAACATCAGTTAATATCTGGTAAGTGTGACTATTTTAGATAGATAAATGCACTTAAATGCAGTCACCTCTGGGGAGAAACAGAAACCCTAATTGTTCCGCAACTCTACATAAAACGTAGTTCAGCAAAACAAGTTACCAAACGCAACTTTGTTAGTTCACTTTTTCATATATTCAGTTCATTTCCCATAGCTCTGTGAAGTCAAATTGACTGCTACAGTCTAGTCTCAGAAATGCAGGTGAAGTCATAAGTAGAGCTTGTAACTAGTCAGTTGAATGGGCAGTGTGGGAGACAGATTATGACACAGACGTTAGTAAGATGGAACTTCATATTGTTTAAATTTATAGATGAGTTTAGTATATGGTACTTCATCTGTGTATCCAGGGACACATCCCACTAGGGACATTCACAAGACGTGATTAATTTTTTTCATCCACACTCCAGGCTGACAAACTACACACAGAAGTTCAGCACAGGATAATTCACAATATCAGCACATATAACATTAGCTTTCATAAAGTTTGCCTCTCTCCCTAAACTTCCGTTGTTTACCTGGAACAGTGCTTTTCAACATTTGCAGCTAACCCTCTTCTATCCAACACCCCGAACTCTAGGTTCTTGGCAACTGATGGCTCTACTGATCAAATTTCCATCATTTCACCCAAAATAAATCCCAGGCTCCCCTCAAGACTCTTCCTTTAGCTAATACATTTACAGGGCCCAGCAGCTGAGTTATCTTTATTACTCCTAGGGGCAATTCTGTGCCACTGCACAATGTAGAATTTGCACAGAGTTAATGTTCTGTGCAGAATTTCATTTCCCCTTGCAGAATTGGTGATGCAGAACTGCTGGTCACCACTAGGGACTGCTGGACACAGCAGAGCCTAGCTCTACAGCAGCTGAGCTATTTTTATGCAGGATCTTTGTGCCTCCAAATTCAAATGTCCCTCTCTTTAGGGACATGATATCCAAGTAATTCAATATCACCTCATGTCCAATGAGAAAATGGAGGGAGAGTTATGGTACATCCCTAAGGATTATAGAACATTTTCTTGGCTGGACAATATACTGGTACTGGGTCTAAGGTTTTCCCAGGTTCTCAAATAGTGTTGTTATTCAGGACAACTAAAAACCTTAATTGCACCCAAAACTTTACCCTTAGTTTGCAGTTTTGTATCTGTTTAATACCATCTAGACAGTTCCATCACTCCTGTAATGCTTATAGCATACACTATTCCTTAATTAACAAAAGAAGTTAAAAACACCATGGGAAATACACTTTTGTGGTTTGGTTCTTGTGGAAGTTTTGCAATAGTGGTATATTAGTGGATGGGCCAATATTGTTGTGCCAAGTTTAATTCATTTAAAAGGTTGATATTTAATTTATATATACAGAAATCTTTTCAGATTCATAAGTTAAATATTACAGGGGCACCGTCAGAATTTCATTTTAGATATGAAGATGAATGCACTAATCTCCATGCTCAAGTGGGAAAGCCTAAAAATTTTCCTATCTATTTAAAAAGGAGCCTGATGTAAAAAGCTGTGCTATGTTAGGGCCCAATCTACTCCCATTAAAATTAACTTCCACTGGAGCAGAACTGGTCCCTTACTGTGCAGCTACTAATCATGAAATGGTGCCTTGAGGGTACTGCCTGGATTCTGCTTTGCCAACAGCTTTTGGAAGTGGATTTGATAGATTGCAAGGGGACTCCCTTAGATAGTCTTCATCTTGGAGGGGACATATACATAGTCATTGCATTTAAAATATAGAATTAGCTGCAGGTGGTCCAACTCCACTAGCTTTCAAAAAGGAAGAAGCACATTGTGTAGGGATATTAAAGAAGGTACTAACAGTGATTCCCCCAAGTGACAGTGACCCCCTCATAATTTGTCCCCCACACTTTAAAATCCAACAGTTTCACCAAGTACAAAAATCTCTTGGGTCTACTGTTAAAACTTGCAAGCTACTGTCTGTAAAAACCATTGATTATATCTATCCTGTGAAAGATATTTTACTACTATGTAAAACTTACAAACAAGTTAATTGACTTTGTTCTTAAAGTAATTGATACAATGTAAACAAACACTATAAACTGTTAAGTGACTTTCACTTCATTCAACGGCTCCTAGGACAGACCAACCCCCATCCTCTGTAATTAAAGGGCCGGGAGTCTCAAATGAATTAGCACACACCCTGAAAGTGGTCAAGACAGTAAATTAAAATATGGTTAAGGTATGGAATGTATGCTGATGAATGCTTGATATACATGGATGGTTAGGGAGCTGCCAGCCTAGAAAGGAAGTATCCATCGGCCGAAGAATGTGTCAAGTGAATGACCAGAAAACCCCCGAAGGGTAAACTGGGATCCACCCCATCACCTGAAAGGATGAGAAACACAAACTTTGGACAGTGTGGAGCCACCAGGAATGTGCCACTTTAGACAGGAATGTGTGCCATCTGCTGATTGAGTCAGCAACAGCAGGATGAAACAGCTCCCATAGACTAACATAGGAATTAATTCCTATAAGAATGGACTCTAAAGACTGATGACTTTGAGTCTTTGGTTCTGCTGCCAGCCTCCAGGAGCATCAGGTGCACCTGACACAGACTTGGCTCCATCCTCATGACCAAGATACCTGGCCAGTAAGTTGGCATGAGCAACTTCTAGGCTGGTAACTATAACACCTATACAGAACTTAAATGAATGATTGTGTAAATGAACCTCTCTCTATATATATATATGTGTGTGTGTGTGTGTGTGTGTATGTATAAGAAATAAGTAGTCAAACAACGTTGTTTACTTTTATCTTTTGCTTTATCATTATATTTACAATAAATGTGGCATCTTTGCCTTATCCCTCTTAATAAGATCCTGCTGGTTTTTATTCTATTGGTATAACAGTTGATTAGAATTGTTATAATGAAGTAGCATTAATACACTTTCTGTGCAAGTCTTGACCTCATGCTTTTATGACTGTAATTTTAATATTAAACTATTTGTTTACTAATTGTGCTGCTTTCCCTTGTGTTAGATGGAGAAGAAGATGGAGGTTATGAGGATGGGGCTGATGGTACAGTTGGTGGCATTGCACCAGCAGTTCCAAGTGATGCAAAGGAAGCCCAGCTTGCTCGGCGCATCACTAAAGGAAAGAAAACACGGAGAATCCTTTCTAACAAACCCCAAGACTTCCAGGTACCTGAGTTTTAAATACTGTACTTTTCCTGCACAACCTGAGATAATCTGAATGTCAGATACAAGACAAGCTAATGCATTGTAAAAGGATACAGATTAGCATAACAGAATTGACAGCAAGCCCGTCTTTCAAGTGTGTTTTTTTCCCCAAGCACATCTGTTAAAGCGCAAATATTCACAAAATAAAATCTAGGACAGGGGTCAGCAACCTTTCAGAAGTGGTGTGCCAAGTCTTCATTTATTCACTCTAATTTAAGGTTTCGCATGCCAGTAATACATTTTAACGTTTTTAGACGGTCTCTTTCTCTAAGTCTATAATATATAACTAAACTATTGTTGTATGTAAAGTAAATAAGGTTTTTAAAATGTTTAAGAAGCTTCATTTAAAATTAAATTAAAATGCAGAGCCCCCCGGACCGGTGCCCAGGACCCGAGCAGTGTGAGTGCCACTGAAAATCAGGTCGCGTGCCGCCTTCGGCACACGTGCCATAGGTTGCCTATCCCGATCTAGGAGTTTTGCACAGCTCTTGCTGAAATGTAGGGAGAAACTTACCTGTTGTGTAACTATTGAGTTTAAATTAGAACAATAAAGATTTCAAACATAATTATGATAAGAGCAAGTCCAAAACTGAAGATGCTATCTGAGAAAGTTGTGTCCCAGAGTTCTCTGGAGAATATTTTGTAAAATTAAGGTACAGGACTAGCGAGGATGTAAAACGAGTGTTGTAATTATTGTAGTTGGAAGGTCTGAAATGGCTAGCCAGTCTAAATCTGCTAGCTGCTTTGGTGTTAACTTATTTTGGTGGGATAACGGAAAAGAGAAATACTGTTTGTTTCAGCATGATCACAGACAGACAGACACGCACTGTAAGGTATCAGCTACTGCATGCCTTGTGTATTTAATTTTTTCAGGTTCGTGTTAGGGTCATTGAAGGTCGTCAGTTGTCCGGAAATAACATAAAACCAGTAGCCAAAGTTCATGTTTGTGGGCAGACACACCGAACAAGAATCAAAAGAGGAAACAATCCATATTTTGATGAGGTGAGTATTTAGAAAATACACATTTAATTATATCTGAAAATCAGTTAGCTGGCACTGTCAAATCAACAAAAATCTGTTATTCCAGAAGGGATAGAGGGATCCGGTTCATAATGAAGCATCCCCAATCTGCTTAACAAATAAGCATTTTCTAACATTTTTAAGGTAATTCTGGCTAATGTGTAAAGTTAATTTAAAAAAAACAACACATTTCTTCACATCATAAAACTCATGCCATAATTGACACCATTTCTGGCAAGAATCAGGGGCCCAAACAACCTCCCATTAAAGTGGATAGAAGCCATCCTTTGATACAGCTGATCATGTGAGATAACGATGACCTGGGTAGACCAATCACATGAATGGTTCTGTTCTTTTCTCTTAGGGAGAAAAGACAAAGTGTGGTGTTGAGCAGTTGTTCATCTCTTGAGCTGGTTCTATTCAGTCACCTTTCCTGCTCAATGTGTATGTGAGGTTTTGCAGGAGATTGAGACAGTTTGGACTGTGATACAACTGTATAGGGATAAGGTGCAGGTCTCTGTCTCTTCTTTAGTCAAACATAGGTGATGTGGTCTCTTTGCCTGGGCTTGGATGAGAGTGAGTTGGGAGAGGCATAGCTCAGAATATCTGGAAAGTAATTCAAACCATGGATGCAGGAGAGAATCTGTCCCACAGACTTTATATTGGGGAAAGGTTGAATGTAGGGCTGAGTATATAGAAGTATTTAGCATATGGAATCCACATAATTAGTATTAATGACACAAGTGGCATTCATTTTTGTTACTACATTATAAGAGAATAGGGGCTAAACTCTGGCATCTTGCACTACTCCAATGTCACAAAGGAGCCAAGTAGATGGATTAACTAACCAGCTGAAAATTCTTCCAGCATGGCGGAATCCCCAGCTTCTTGTTCTACACCACACCTACCCCACTGCAGCCCCCAGCATAGGTGATACGGCAGCGGCGCATAGAGTGTATCTGGAGTACTGATGCATTCCATCCATCCCTGCCTGATCTATTGGCCACTTGTGAGCCATTACCAGGCAGTGCAAATGGCACTGGGGTTTAAACCAACCCCTGGCCAGCCTCAGCATCAATAAGCAGGCTACAGGTGGAGTACAGTCATTGCTTTGCATCCTCCCCTGCCACTTGGGTAATATGCTGAGCAGAGCTTGGTTGTGCCTGCAGGTCAAGCCTGGTGCTTTTTGCTTAAGCATATTTTATAAATAAATAAATACAAATACTTCACAAAATCTGGGCTACCAAAATCAGTTTTATTTCCGTGCAAATAACCATGAAATTCTTAGTGCATGAATCATCCTATTTGGAACTAACTGGCATCCTTGTTGATAATTGCAGCAGAGAGGCTAAAGATTGATTGAACATGCAGACTGAACCACTCCATCAGCTCTAAAAGAGGTTCCTCCAGGGCAAGGTTAAGGCACATTTGCTGGGCAATGCCGGGGAAACTTGCAGTGCAACTGCCCGTGCTACCCCTATTCTGTGGATAAACAGTGGATTTCACTTTTCAGGGCAGTGCTAAATTCACATGCAGAACATCCAAACAGGAAGCAGACTAAATATATATCAACAGATATATGCCTGGCAAGCTACTTAAATACTGTATGTAGCTGCAAATCATGATGTTAACGTTCTAAATCAGTTTGTTTCATCTTAACAGATATTCTTCTACAATGTCCACATGACCCCTTTAGAGCTGCTTGATGAAACAATAAGCATTCGGGTAAGGAAAAAAGGCGTACATTAGAAAAACTCACTGGATGCACATGACACTGTCCAACCGGTGCTGTATAAAGATTGGAAAGGGTTTCATTCCTTTTTTTTCCCTTTTAGGTGTATGATTCTTATTCTTTACGAGCAGACTCTCTGATGGGAGAATTTAAGGTGCGTATAAGCAGACTTCCACATTCTGCCTATGTAACCCACACACCTGGGTGTGGTGTTCTGTCCCATCTAGTGGCACCGAGACCACTTAGAGAGAGTGAATGAGTCTGCTCTACAGCCTTAAGTAAAAGGCAGTTGGCTTTTAGCGAATGCGGTAGAGGCTCATATGCACTAAGCTCCAGAAGTCCCTGGTTTGATCCTGCCCGCTGACGACTGGTGTCTGTTGGCGTTACAAGTGGGGGCTTGCCCAAGATTTCAACTGGGAAATCTCTGAAGCTCAGGACACACTTCCTCAGCTAGGGGAAGTATGTAACCCACACACCTCCTGGGTGTGGTGGTCTGTCCCTTCTAGTGGTACCAAGACCACTTAGAGAGAGAGAATGAGTCTGCTCTACAGCCTTAGCTAACAGCGAGTTGGCTTTTAGCTCATGAGATAGAGGCTCATGCACTGAGGTCCCTGGTTCGATCCCGCCTGCCAACGACCGGGGGTCTGTCGGCATTACACCTATACTTAGGGGCGCAAAGGAAGATTAGAGGAATATTTAAAGCATCAGTTTTAAATGTATTACTAGATACTGTGTTTGAAAAGGGACAAAAACTTACCTTTATAATGTTTTGCTTGTAATGCTAGCAAGCATTTACTCTTACCAGTAGCGTTGGGACAGTCAGTCCCATCGTTTTGTTTGTTGACCATTGTCTGTGCCTGCTAGCACTGCAGAGCCAGCACAGTTAAGAGAACTAACTCAATAAGGTCAAGGGAGTTACTCCATATTGACACTGGTGTAACTAAATGCAAAATGCAAGTTAAGTTACCTGGTCTGTATAATAGATGTACCTTTCATGAACAACTAATATTTATAAAATTGTTTTCTACCTAAAGCAATAGGACTATCTTTCCCAAAGCTACTGGTAAGAATCTGTATAGTCCAAGAAAAGAAAAATGAATTTCAGTCTCCAAAAGGTATAACAACTGCTGTGGAAGGTCACTGTCAGTTGTACTGTATCACCTGGGTCTTGAAGGAGGAATTCAAAAAAACTGCCATTGGTTCAGAACATTGCACCATGAGATACAGATCTCAAAATTACAGAGAAAGGTGTCCCTTTGTTTAAATATGCTTGTGTAGTAACAGAGAGGCAGGAGGAATCTCCTCAGTGAGTGTAAATTGTCTTCACTCTCTTGAAATCAATGAAGCTATGACAATTTACACTTGCTGAGGATCTGCCCCAGGAAGTGGAGATGCATACCACAGGTGTTTGTACCCAAAACAATGTAGAAAAAATGTCAGTTGTAATTCCTGTTGGTGAAAATCCACTCCAATAACTTCCACAAGGTCAATATTGGTAAGTATTTCACCCTTGCCAGTTGCATGCAGTAAATGCTAGTGGGGTAAATTAAATCAGCCTGCAGAACAGTTTAATTTATATATCTATGTGTATCCAGGTAGGTAACTTCTTGGAATATTTTATTTAGGTAGAAAGGAATGCTTTTCTAAATGAATGAATGTCTCCTTCATCTAGTCCTGCTGAGGTTGCATTCCCTTCCCCCCACACAGCGGCACATTCTCCACCACCTTTCCAGAGCATCACTTAGCAGCATACTGTACATATCAATCCCCTTCTCTTCCCTCTGTTCCCTTTCTAGCCCTCACAGGAGCATGCCACACAAGGCTTTTATTTTTCATAACAGAGAAACAATGTAATAACAGTATGAAAAACTGAAGGCAATTGGGGCTTAACGCCTTACATAATTTCTAATTATAAGGGTAGGTAAGCACTGGAATAGGTTACTAAGGAAGGTTGTGGAATTCCCTTCATTGGAGGTTTTAAAGAACAGGTTTGACAAAAAAACACCCCATCAGGGATGGTCTAGGTACACTTGGTCCTGCTTCAGTGGGGATGAACTAGATGGCCTCTTGAGGTCTCTTCCAGCCCTGCATTTCTAAGATTCTGTGATTAAAGCCAAACACACATATTTGTGACTGTATTCTGCTACTTCTTAGGATACAATATTTTAATCTTTATTTCAGATTGACATTGGCTTTGTTTATGATGAACCTGGTAAGTAACAATCTCCTCAAAGCCTGAGTTTCTTCTGCTTTTCCTTTGACTTGAGATGCCCAATTAAAATGGCTGTGACTTTCAGCTGTGTTTCTGAAGTAGAAAAACATGCCTAAACACACATGGACGCAAAGTTAGTTGAGAGAGATGCTTCAGCCCTGCAGCATCTTTATCAAAAAAAGGCCACATGCATTTAGCTCTTCAGTGGTTCCCAAATGCAATATAAGTAGCTTACATTTTTTTCACTCAGAGGATTTTAATTTTGGTATCATTAACTTAAAAACAAGAATTAAGTATGAAAAGTCATGCAAAAACATGATGAGAGAATGGTGTCCCTGAGTTAGTATACCACTCAACATTTTAACATTGTTGCACAGCTTGTTGGGGGCTGGGCTCTTTAAGATCAGAGGAATTTTTTTTTAATAATTATGTTTAGGGTAGATTCTACTTTGGGACAATTGGCCTTGATTGTACGGCTTACACTTCTACTTCTTGTGTAAGGGAGAAGGCTGATTTATTTATTTTGCTTTATTTCAGGCCATGCAGTCATGAGAAAATGGCTTCTTTTGAGTGACCCTGAAGACACAAATTCAGGAGCTAAAGGCTATCTGAAAGTCAGCATGTTTGTCCTGGGGGCAGGAGATGAGCCACCAGTAGGTTTAATTTGCAAATGTGTTTGTCTTCTAGTCATGTACCCAGAACCCTCTTTCTTATGCACTACTTGCTTTGTATTGGTTAATTCACTTTGTGAGCATCACCAGGAACTAAGGCCAAGATTTTCAAAGTAACTAGTGATTCTTGAGTGCGTAACTCAAGGCACCTTAAAGGAGCCTGATGGCCTGAAAATCAGGCCCCTTTGAGGTGTCTCAGGTTCAGCACCCAACATATTAGTTACTTTTTTTAAATCTTGACCTTAACTACATGGTACTAGCCAGAAAGAGCTAAAAATATAGAACCTCCTTACAATATGTTTCTTTGCCTAACTACCTCTCACGCCACTACTCCCTTCAGTCCGAATACTGCCATACCAGCTTTCACAGTCCCCTGTTAAAGTCTCTCCCTGGTGCTTCCTTGCTCCCATTGCTGCCTTCCCTCCCAGTATCCTGGTGTATCTCCAGTAGTGGCTCCCACTACTACCTTCCCCTTCTCTGTCCTAGTGATTCTTGCAATCACAAGGATGATTGTGAGAATTTGACAGTTTCCTGTTTGTTTTCAAAGGGGAAGTTGTAAATTCTCCCAAATTACTTCAGAGTTGTACATAGTTTCCAGCCGCAGTAACATGCTTTGTCAGGAGACCTTGTGATGGGTGTGAAAATTCCATACAGTCACCACTGCACATGAGTGCAAAAAAGCACCGGAATCCTATAAATATCACATCTTCATGGTTTATGCTCATTATTTTAAAAATAGCCATATGGCCTGCTTAGAAAAAAAAGATAGCGGTTGCTCCAATTTAATACTGATGAGGTTGAAACTGAAAATAACATATTTTAAGCAGAACAAATTTTTATGGTTTTATAATTTTATAAACCCTAGTTTGTAATGCAAGATTTTAACTTGTGGAGGGACTAAAGGATGCTGCTATGACCAATTACCATATTATTATACATGACTGTCTAGCATATGATGCCTTTCTTATATATAGCTTGGTAATATATACCAATATATCTCCAACAGATGGAAAAAAGAGAGCGGGATAATGAAAATGATGATGTGGAGAGTAATCTTTTACTGCCGGCTGGAATTGCACTTCGATGGGTCACTTTCCTTCTTAAAATCTACAGAGCCGAGGATATTCCCCAGAGTATATAGCTTCTTATTACTGGATTGTACAATACTGCAATCGATAACCTGTAGAAATATCTGTTAACTGATTTTTTAAAAAAAAATTCCCAGACATAAAACAAAATCAATGTAGATTACCACGTAGTTTGAGCCCATAATTCTGTGATGGTTTAAGCAGCCCATTTCTTTTTTGAATACTCAATCAAATCTATATAACTTTCGTAATGGGTAATGCAATGTTATCATCTCAGATTATCTGAAATTTTATTATAAATGGTGATGGTGTGTTGTTTGATCTACTAGTGTCCCTTTGTCCCTCAAACAGAGATTCAAGATGATAATTCAACTGAGTAGGAAGTCTGTATTTGAAATCCATCCTTTTATTCTATCTCTGTTGTTGTGTCTCTGTTTAATTGCTCTACACTTTCTCCAAACCACAAGTCAAAGCTTGTTGAGAAGAGTTCAAAACTCAACGGGTTAAACAAATTGTTCCTAAACAAAGTTATTAAAGCCCATCATTTTTTTCCAACTTATTCTAAATGCAAATGACACAAAATGAATACTATTAATAGATACTGGCTTCATCATCCAGAGAAGGGAAGCAGTATCTGTGTGCAATACACGAAGTATTGTGTGTCCCTGGAAATTCATTAAACCTTAGACATTTTTGGTAACAGAACATGGCTTTTATATTCAATTCTTTCTCCTTTACTGCACCCTTTTTATGTCTGGGATGACAAAGCAGGCCACCTTCAAGACCGCTGATCTACTGCTACTTGCTGGAGGGTATGAAAGGATTGCATAAACTCCTGTTTCCCCAGCTCTAGGCTAACATCAAAATTCACTGTGATCTTCTCAGGGCCAAAATTTTAGAAGTTGCTTCTAAATCTCAATTATTTTTTCATTTCTAGCAGCAAATATTTATTTTTGAAAACTGAATACATAGGGCAAGATTCTGACCTTAATTATGTCTATGCAACTGCATTGACTTAAGTAAGATTGCTAAGAAGTTACTGAGACCGAATTAGGCCCATAATCTTCAAGAAAAGGGTTAAAGTTAATTTTTGCTTATAATTTCTCCTCAGTGGATGATGCTTTTGCGCAGACTGTTAAGGAAATATTTGGAGGTGATGGAGACAAGAAAAACCTAGTAGATCCATTTGTGGAAGTTTGTTTTGCTGGAAAAAAGGTATTTGTCTGAGTTAATATTTAAAATCCTGCATACTAGTCATATGCTTGAAAACTGTATTCACATGTCTAAATGTATCTTAAGATGATTGAACTTTGGGTCCACAGTGCATTGTCAACAAGAGAAAATGACTTTCAGCATATCTAGTTCAACACTTTGCAAAAACGGAAAGGAATAGGTGGAGCTAAAAATCTAGGAGCACACATGGAATATTAAAAATAAAGTTATGGGGAACTTCAGTTGATAGAAACTAAAGTTACTCATCTGCATAAGGGTTTACAGTACTGGGTCATAAAGCATATTCAATAGACTGAGGACATACCATAACATACCATAGAAAGGGTTTTTAAAGGTGTGCTAATGACTCTAATTAAAAGAATGTATGACTAAGATGTAGGGGCTTGACCACTTCAGATTACCTGTTTATCGGGTTTTCCTGGTTGCTTTTTATAACTGATTACACAGTAAATCTAAGGGCATAGTTGTACGTCCCATGTACACTAGTTTGTCATAATGACTTGCTTTCATTACAAAAACAAACACCCACACAAACATCAATTCCATGTTATTGTTAGCAGTCAGATCACTGTTGGTTTTAGGCACAGGTAGTATAGACAGTTGCATACAATGCCACAGCAATGAGGCCTCTAATAGGGAATCAACAATGGGAATCTGGTTGCCAATACAACATGTAGACAAACCAAGCATGAATTCACCAGGACTGATCATCCCTTTTTGTTGATTTTCCTGCTGTCATTCAGTTATATCCGGGTGCCACTGTGGTAGCACCTTTGAGGAGTTGATGAGCTGTTTTTTCTGTAAATTAGAAGCCCCTAAGAACCATGGTTCAGACAACGGTGGAATAGTTTTGTCTCTTGCACTTAGGTTGCATAAGTAGATCGGATCAGCACAGGGTGACCAGATGTCCCGATTTCGGGGGCTTTTTCTTATATAGGCACCTATTACCCCCTGTCCCGATTTTTTACACTTGCTATCTGGTCACCCTACATCAGCAATAATTACAAACCTGAGGCTAATGCCTCAATAAAGCATGGAAAACTGAATATTCACCATTAGCCACTGTAGGAGCCTGTGATGGAATACCATTTGACCAGCCTGAATACAATTTATCCTAAATTGTGTCTGGTTCCATGCTTTTTTGTCTGCTTTTTGAGCTTGAGCTACTATAAAATCTGTTTCATTTGGGGTGGTTTTTGTTTTGTTTTATTTTTTGTAGGTTTGCACAAGTATAATTGAGAAAAATGCTAATCCAGAATGGAATCAAGTTGTTAATCTTCAAATCAAGGTATGGTTTCCTCTTGCTTCTCTAAATATCCACAATCAATTATTTATTATTTTATTCAGAACATTATTTTTTTAAAATGTGAAAGATAAATAATGAATCATTTTATTTTCTCTACTTTTTTCTAGTTTCCCTCAATGTGTGAAAAAATAAGATTAACAGTTTTTGACTGGTGAGTTTTGACTCTTTTGTATAAAGTATTAAACAAAATAAAATTGTGTAGAGTGGAAAAAATCCTGTTTTTGTATAATTCACAGGGTTTTGGAACCATAAGCCCTGACTCTGTAAAGCACTTAAGCAAATGCTTAATTACCCTTCCTGAACAGTGATGCTTTCCTGCATTGGGGCCATAAATAGTATGGCATTGGCACACCATTGATTTCTGTGCATTGTACAATCAACATGCGAGTGGGTTAAATAATACTTATAGAATAACTTTCTAATAAATTATTTTACAATTCTTCCCCATTATTTGCCCAACTTGTAGAGGTAGGCAAATAATTCACCAATATTTGCAAACATACATTAATTCCATAATATGTTTATTTCCAAAATTTAAATGACTATTTTTGTAATTATTTGCTTAACTCTAGTCAGCAATGTATATTATATTGATTAACATGACATTGGCTGATATTGAGTATATCAAGCCTGTGTACAATTTTTGGACAAGTGGGACAAATATTAATATGCTCAAGTTACAAGTTTTATTATTCGTATTGTGGGCCTGATTGTGCCTGTTAGGCATAGTTCTAGGCTGGGGATGGAACCACCCAACCCCCAGGGAGCAGAGCAGAATATCTCTTGGAGTTCCCAAGTTTACAGAGATTGCACATCTCTGGTTACTACACACCTTTATGGGTTGCAATTTACTTCCTCTAGCTGGACTGCCAGTTCTGAGACTGAAATTCTGCCTGACCCTTGAACTCTGTAATGCTGGGAGCAGCTTCTTATTCTCTCTCCTCCTACTACGCAGCTATGTAAGAGCCAGACGTGATCTGGTGTTTTGTTAATAAAACATGCCAGGTGGTCTAAACAGATATACCCTGTAAATACATTTAGCCATTTGTAACTTGCCTCTGTTTAGGATGACCGATGTTGCATTTAATTACAATCTTACATTTTATATAGGGATCGTCTTACAAAAAATGATGTAGTAGGAACAACGTATTTAAGTCTCTCCAAAATTGCTGCTTCTGGTGGAGAAGTAGAAGGTGAGTTATTCAGCTTATACAATTCAGCAAGTATTTTCTGTATATTTAAGAGAAATGGTGGGACAGCGTAGGGAAGTTTGCTTTGCTGGAGTTCCGTGTGTTATACCAGTTCTGTGGCTTAAAGAAGATCTTGTTTTCGGTGCTTTCAAATTGGCCACTTTCCAGAACAGTAACTTTACTTTTTGAAAAATCTTATGGTACTAAAGTATTAATAATTCACAAAATTTAAGACAGTATTCTGAATATACTAGATAATTCAAAACTCAGTTTTCTGGTACATATAGAAAACTTTATTGAATATTTCAAACTCCATATAACTGTTAATACTTCTGTTGATCTAGTGTTGATCTATGTATATAATCCAGAGTGCTATAGGATATTTTTAGTGAATTCAGCATTTATGAAAGGGGTCAATTTGAAGTTCACTATTTCAGAACCAGTATAGAATGGGTAGCCATAGCAAATGTGACCTTGCCCACCACTTCTTTGCCACCGTGCCCAAACCTTGGTTTTGGAGAAACAGCCTGAAGTCAAGGGAGGATTAGCCAGTCTCTTCCTGAGACTGCCTATAAGATGCCAATAGTGATTTGAACACCAGTCTGGTAAGAACTGGTCCAAGACCACCTCTCATTTCCCATATGCCACTAAACAGTGGTCAAATGGCAATGACTCTTGGTTACTACTCAGACCAGTGATCTAGAAGAGAGGGGTTCTATAGCTCATTGCCTGAGCCCACCTAAACCGCAAATCACTGGATTAATTCAATAGTTTTCAATTAAATTATTTGTTTAAGTAGATCCAAGCATATGTCAAAGTTTTTCAGTCAGTTCAGTCAATTGCTTCTGCTATTTATTGAGAAAACTAAAAAGCCGAACTGATGATGACTGTAAGAAAACTCATCTAGGTAGGCAAAGTTTCCATCCTCCTGAGATATTTTCTCTATTAGGGCTTGTGTGATCTGTGAACTTATTGAAATATTGCAAGAAAAATATACTCCAACAACATTTTTCTTCCTATAGATGGTTAAGGAAAGACAAAATTGAGATTTCCTTCCTGTTTCTGTTATGCTATGTTTATAACTATTTCAGGGTAGTTTGTTTATTCCCATTAGTTACAATTATGTTGTAATTTATTTTATTAATAATTTCTTTATCTACACATAGCATGTTTCTAACCTAATGACTTGTGTGCGTGTGTGTACACACACACACACACACACACACACACAATTTCATCTTCTTATAGTAGGATCCCATTTATAGGTGGGCCAACTCCTTGCCAAGCATTGTGTTGCTTTGCCAGAAATACATGCTTAATCTTTGTCATAAAAGTTTTACAGCATATTAACTGTCCCCATAGAAGAGTTCACAGTAAATCATGCTCGATATTTATAGAGCTGCCTAATATAACAAGTAAGCTGGCCCCAAATAATTTCCATCATTTGAATTCTGAATTAGTATTTTTCTCTGATATATATAATGAAACATCCTTATAGTTGTCTAAGAACAGCCCTGCTTGTCCATGAGTAAGCTACCAGGTAAGTAATTTAAAAAACAAAACGACATTGGCCTCAATCCTGTAAAGACTTGAGCATGTATTTAACTTTATATATGTAAGTACACTGGTTTGAGAACTATTCATGTGCATAAAGTTAAATGTGTGCCAATCTTTGCAGGATCAGGGCCTATGGAGATTGTTCAGCCTTTTCCTCTGTGACAAAGTTACTTAATTTCTTCTGTGTTTCTGATTTGAAATCTGGGTGCTTAGTTACTCAACATCTCTTCTGAAAATTGCTATTCCAGTGTCAGATCTTCAATATAAGATCCCAACTCTCCTCCCCTTGAAGTCAATGGCAACACTCCCACTGATTTCAAGGTGTGCAGAATTGGGTTCCAAGAGATCAACTGATTAGAACTACCGTAGTCTAATCATTCCAATAACTGAAAGTATCCTAACATGTTTTAATCTGTAGCATGATTGTTTCCTTAAGTGAAAAGCTTTACACAAAAAAATCAGTCTGTATGATTTTAGTTTTCAAGTTAGTAATTAAAAGTATTTAAATAAAAAATCTTATATGTGGCGCTCAGACAGAGGTGCTGAAACTCACAGACACCAAAACTGTATTTTGATGATAGCCCTAGGCATGTCTTTCTCTGTTTCGAATTTATAAAACTAGGGAAATACCACACCCCATTTTATTCAAGCAGCAAAACTCCAGGCCACTCCAGAGTCACTTCAGCTTTGATTTAGTTTTTAAAGCAGATTGCACTTTGATATGTTTAATTTTTAAGCTCTATAATTTCTTCTCATGTAACCTGTTGTCTTTTCATAATATAGAATTTTCATCTTCGGGAACTGGGGCTTCATCATATGAAGGTTTATATCTTGGTCTTTAATTTGATTTTGCTGTCCAGTGCCCAATCTGAGCAGTATTGTCTCAAAACAAAACCAAGCTATTTTATAAACATTAAAAAAAAATTAAATAATATGTAAAGGATACAATGCTACATTTGGAGACTATTAAATATGACTTACTATTTAAATCAGTTTTGGCACTGGAATTGGTTTGAAAATATTTCTATTTGGCTGATGTGTGGCGCTGCATTTTAGAGCTGAGCCTGTAGTTGTTTCAGTTATTCTGCACTCTGACAAATGGCTTGCAGTTTTTCAGTTAGTAATGAAAAGCTCAACTGTGTATGCTGCTGTAGAGCTCCCTGTAAATAATGAACTGCCTAAAAGATTTCACAGCTCTTTTGCTTATGCTTAACTGGGTGGATAAATAGATCTGAAAAATGAAACCTGACTTACTCTAACTATGAACAAATTGTAACTATGCATTATAACCTAGATTTGTTTTTGGAAATCATTAAGTTAAAAATTGTATTTATTTAATAGAAATAAATGCAGATTAAGTTTAAATGCAGTTGAAATGTAACTGAATGTTAATAAGTTTATCCACCCAAATGCTTTGTTTTCTTATCTCAGATCCAAAAGTGCAGCACAGCTCACCAAGCACGACTTACTGAAAAATAGAATAATAGTGAATAAAAGCTGAAATCATTTTTATGAAGCATTTTCAAGCCTTTCTGATAATCAGCTCTTTAAACATACCATCTTTAAGTGAAACAACACTGATTTCTTTAGAAATGCGCTTCTGTTTGAATTTACCAGCAACAGCATACAGATTAATTCAACATAGAAATCTATTTTTAGAAAGAAGGGTTTTTTAGTATTATCCCTATGTTTGTTTCTAATATCAGAGGCAAGTGTTTCTGGATCATTTAGCAGTGGAAGACGACTTCAGTGGTATTAAGATGTAAGGCAGAAGAAACAGAGGAAAATTAAAACATTTAGGGTTGAAAGAAAAGTTTCCACTCCAGTTAAAATTGCTCACCAAAAGTCTGGACAATTCTTAGCCCTTGGCACAGAGCTGAATTTTACCTACACTAAAGTTTTATGCTCCTTACATTCAATTCTAAAATATCCCGCATCCACAATTTTAACCAAAATTATAGTTGTAGAATCATTCACTTTAGGAAACCAGGTTGCTTTGTTTCCCCAAATCTAGATGATTAGTTTGTTGAAGCAAACTCATTTTAGCATGATATAGAATATATATAACTAAGGCCCTACTTGAATTGCAGGATGATTGTCAAAAAATTGCAGCTGAGTTGCAGGCAAGCCATGGAAAATTGCAGAAAAGTAATAATGGACCTTATTATTTCCGGTAACAGAGTCCATTATTACTTTTCCGTGATTTTCCGCTGTCAGGGGCCTGGGGCTGAGAGCAGAGGCTCCCGCTGTTGGCCTCCTGAGGCTGAGAGCAAGGGCTCCCACTGTCAGGGGCCCGGGGCAGAGAGCAGGGGCTCGGGGCTCCCGCTGTCAAAATTGTGGTGAAAACCTAATATTGCAGAATCTGCAATTTCCACAATATTGCAAGTTAAGTAGGGCCTTATATATAAGCAATATACAAATCTCTACAGAACCCTGCATTTACCGTTAATCTTTCCCAACAACATTATCCCTGTACATCTGCAATAATCAGGGAAAAGTCAATACTCAAATTAAATTATAGTAGTATTCCATCTTCAGGAAAGATGTAAATATGGGCCAAATTCTGTCTTCAGATATACCTGTGCAACCTCAATGAACTCTGAGGACTTTATATGTAAGAAGAGCTGGGGCACTTAATAATTACCTACAATAAAAGGTCATCAGGCCAGTTCCAGATGTTTTTTCCAATAGTAAAGTCATTACATTTCATACAAAGACCTATGACTGAATCTCTCTGTAGTCCAAACCCAACTAAGAAAAAAAAACCAGCTATATAACCTGAATGTAACATGAGCTGTCCAGATGAATATTAAAATGAAAAAGTATTTAGGAGTCCTGTGGCCCCATCCACTCTCTGTAGTTTAGACATGAAAGAATGTGAACCACTCAAAACTTTGACAAAATGGACAAAGTTTACTATCCTGGAAGCAGACAAAGCACAAGGCACAGAACCATTTTACATTCTGCAAAGTTGACACAACTGCATTTGTTTTGCCAGTAAGGAACATCGGGACATTCATATTCCCTTTTACTATCCAGCTAGCTTTACATATTGCTCAGTAGTCAGCGACAGTCAGTGAAAGACTTGTAGGATTTAGCTCTTTATCTTCACATTCTTCTGTCTTTATCCTAATGGTAAAGCCATCATTTTGTGCTTCAGATTGCCCAAAGTAGTTTCTGAAAAAACTGATAGGTGTTTATGAAAGACCTGGAGCCTAACTCTGATCTCATTTACTGCAATATAGATGAGAAATACCTCCATTAAAAACAATGGAGATACACCAGGGTAAAGCTGAAGAGAGCTCAGAATCATGCCCCGATCTCAAGCACCTTTCCAAATGTAGAGTATTTCTCTGCATGTATGGCTGACTTATTTCTAATTTTTTGATTTATTTATATTTTCACCTACCAATAACCTTAAGAGCACTTTTAGGGGATATATTCAAATGTTGCATAAAGGCACAATTAACTCCCTTAAATCCAGAGCTAGAGAACAAAAGCCTGCTTCCCCTTACAACAGGGGTGGGCAAACTTTTTGGCCCGAGGGCCACATCTGGGTATGGAAATTGTATGGTGGGACATGACTGCTCATGAAATTGGGGGTTGGGGTGGGGGAGGGGCGGAGGGTCCAGCTGGGGGTGCGGGCTCTGGGGTGGGGCCAGAAATGAGGAGTTCAGGGTGTGGGAGGGGGCTCCAGGCTGGGGCAGGGGTGTGGGTAGGGGGGTGAGGGTTCTGGCTGGGGGTGCGGGCTCTAGGGTGAAGGAGGGTGGGACCGAGGGGTTGGGAGGGCGGGAGTGGGATCAGGACTGGGGCAAGGGGTTGGGGCGTGGGAGGGCGTGAGGGGTGCAGGCTCTGGGCGGCGCTTACCTCAAGCAGCTTCCAGAAGCAGCAGCAGCATGTCCCTCCTCCGGCTCCTAAGCGGAGGCACGGACAGGCAGCTCTGCGCACTGCCCCATCCGCAGGTGCCGCCCCTGCAGCTCCAGTTGGCCCCATTTGCTGGCCAATGGGAGCTGTGGGGGCGGCGCTTCGGCGGGGGCAGTGTGCAGAGCCCCCTGGCTGCCCGTACCCATAGGAGCTGGAGGGGGGACGTGCCGCTGCTTTTGGGAGCCGCACAAAGCGGGGCAAGCCCCTAAGCCTGCACCCCGGCAGGAGCTCGAGTGCCGGATTAAAACGTCTGAAGGGCCGGATGCGGCCCCAGGGCCGTAGTTTGCCCATCCCTGCCTTACAACCATTTCAGTTCATCAGTATCCTGTTCAGTTTAATAAACTCAAGCCTTACTATAATACATGCTGCAGTACATATGTACAAAACCAAATGGCAATAGCAATAATATGAATAATGCTTCTATCTACAAATGATTTTTATACCAAACATAAAATTACAAAAATTAGAGCAGAGCAGTACTCAAATTACAGCTGTAGTATTGATATAGGTAAGGGACTATAAGCATTAAATTAGAAACACCTTGTCTTGTCTTTGTAGTGTGATGATTTGAAATAGCACTGGTTTTAGCACACAAATTCTAAACCCAGACATTTAAAAAAAGGATTTAAATTATTTTGGCCATTTTAATTAAGAAAATGACAAATAAATGCTTATGGGTTCATTTTTGCTTTTAGCTCTAGAGTATATTTGGTATGTAAATTCTATTGAACTGTATTCAGAATTATCAAAAATAATCATAGCAAACAAATATTCATCTATGAAAAATAAGTGAATGTGTGGACTTTCACTCTTGAATGAAATTTTAGGCCACTCAAAATGAAGTTTGTAATACACAGGCTGACAATCACTTCACTAAAGAGGCAGTAATGGGAGCGACTATACATCTAATTTTGAGTCTTATCCTGCATTCGTTTCTCAGGCAAAATTATTGAAATTAAGGCTCTCTGTTATGCTTAGGCATGGCAGAATTCAGCTTTTTATTTTTATAATTTTGATGGATAAAATTGATTATTTTAAGCATTTTTTTCTATTTTCATCCATTTAAATTTTCACAGTCATAAGAAATTATGTGGAGGGGATCAGATATCTATTTAATGACACATGTTCAAACAATTTAAAGCTGTAGAAACAGTTAAAACACAAATTGCCAACATCACATGTCAAAATATACAAAGTAAATATCCTTAAGTCAACAGATCATACCTATTTTTACTGTTCATTTACTAGTCCATTTGTAACAAGCTTAATTCAAAAGTCTAAATCCTTGGATTTTGACTACTGAGTTCTCAAGCAACTGTTTTCTGATTTTGCCTATCTGTACATTTTTATTATACATGGAAATACTTTTTCATTGGTTTGTATATGTAGGTGAAATCAACATTATTGACATTTACTAATACAAATCTAATACTGCCAAGCCTAGTTATGCTCCAATTTCAGTCAATGGGAGTTTCGTCATTGACTTCATTGGGAGCAGGATTGAGACCTAAGACTACAGCAGTTCTTTTAATTATTTTGGTATAATGGAAAATCTTTTTTAGATCAGTGCCTCCAAATCTCATTTTTTTCCTATTTTGCACAAAAAATACATACTACTCTACCTCCAGGTATGGTGAATAGGCTACTTAATAGTGTTATATACTGTGGTATACTTTAATAATTTTCATTCTACTAGTCCTTCTACTAACAGACCTGAGTCACTTCAGTAGCACACTAAAAACAGTAGGATTAACTAGGCATATTCTGTGATGCTGAACACTAACCTTCCAGCTACTGTGTACATCTTTATTGTTAGCTAGAACATAATCCTTGGTACATTCAAGTGAAAGCCAATGGTATCGGGTATTCAGTTTAATCTATTTGTGAAAATATTTTTTACATTAAAATTTGTACATTGTTTTAAAATTTTTTGGTCTTTCACATAAATGAAATTTTGTTGGTGGGAATGTAGCATAAGGTCAATTTATTCTGTGGGTTTTTTATTGCATAAAGTATTAAAAATCTTACAGCCATGTAAACAACTAGGGACAGATATAGCTATGCAAATAGATACATTAAATTCATATTACTGGGATACACCCATAGAATAAAGTGTTCTTACTTTACTAACAACTAATATCTAACATTTATTTTACTGTATCTGAATTTAAAGTTCAATACCCCTGTGGTTCTAAAAGATGGTTAGTTAATTTCTAATGATGATGTTTGCCTATTAGTAAACACAGGGGAAACAGTTGTGGGCTTTTTACCAACATTTGGGCCCTGTTACCTAAACCTTTATGGAAGCCCAAGAGAATACACTGGATTCGCAGACCCCTATGATGAACTAAACTCTGGAAAGGTTAGTTTCTCTTTTATAATACAAACAGATCAAAACAACTGTTATTATCAATAATGTAAACTGAATTGGTTTTAATTATTAAGTTTAAGACAAATGTAAAGAAAGAACTTTTTATTTTTGTTTTTGCAAAATAACATACACTTAGCATGATGTCACTACTTAATAAATGGAACAGGAATATTTTTCTATTTGTGGAAGTTTCAATTGTATACATACTTTTGAATGAGCATTTGGGATCATATAGATTGAGGCCACTGGATTCCCACTCTAGTCCCATTGGCACAGGGGAATGAAATGGGACAGATCTCAGATGAGGGATTTTAAGGGGAGAGCAGCAATTAGTCCTGCTTTGAGCAGGGGGTTGGACTAGATGACCTCCTGAGGTCCCTTCTAACCCTGATATTCTATGATTCTATGAATTTCATTATATATTGAACCTCTTCTCCCAGTCCAACAGAAGCCCCTCGTCCATAGGTATTTTGATATGGCTGTTCTCCATGGCAGTGTCCCATCCAATCCCACAGGGATGTTGTAGCAATAAGAGAAGGTTGAACCTACCAACGTCATTTTGAACTATCTCCCCTTCTGCATATTTGAACACTCACACAAAGGGGAGTGGAGCACTGGCTAAAGAGCATGAGTGAGACCTGCTGATTAGCCATACTGTCATGAGGAAAACATGCTGTCATGGGAAAGCGAGATGGGGATCAGATGGGGGGGAGGACACTGAGCCTCCATGAAAATGTCCTCCTCTCCCCAGATGCCCCAAGATCAATGAGATTTTCCTATAGATCTTGATACATCTGCTCGCTCCCAAGAAAGAATTCTCCAAGTGCCATATATCATCCACTAGATTTTCCCCGCAGATGGGATGAAAGAAACAGAAAATATCTCCAAAATCTGCCACAGAGATAGGTTTGAGCCAACATGGTTTCATCCTCCCACCCTGCCTCCTATCCACAGAGCCTGTACACACAAGCTATGCACATTTGGACATCTGGGATCTGGAAAGATGTTTATGACTAGGCATGGCTAGGGATAGCCTCTCTGTGTGGCTTTATCCCTTGGAAAACCAACGAGGTTTTCTCATATAAGTAAAAATACTGACACTACAGCCCATCATCAGACACTGTCAAGAATGATTTGGGACCAGGTCAAATGGGAGGCCCTGGTAGGATAGTTTCTCAGGGAGCAGTGCTGGCATAGAGGTTCTGCCAAGGGCATGGGGTCCCTTGCAGATTCTCCAGACATCTTTTATGCTTCAAGAGCTATGGGATTTCCTTATGGATCTCAAAATATCTGCAAGTGGGGAGGACCATGGCCATTTCTTGCTCTGCACAGCAGCCCATATTACTGTTGAAGCTCTGTAGTTGTCTAAAACAGAGGGACACATTATCCTAAGAGCTAATATAGAAAAGCCTCAACAGAAAGCAGCTGATTCTGCAGGTCATTTGAGATTAAAATGCAACTTCAGAAGGATTAATGATTGTATGGAGGCTGAAGGATATAATTTATAGGAAAACCTATCTACTTTGGGCTACAATCTCCAGTAGGCAGTAATTACCCATTTGATGCTTGTAGCATATATGTCCCATTGTAGACACTTCTTCAACCTAAGGGGCAGTAGTTTTCAATTACTCTACAAATCCAGTCTATATATTACACCTCTACCCCGATATAACGCTGTCCTCGGGAGCCAAAAAATCTTACCGAGTTATAGGTGAAACCGCGTTATATCGAACTTGCTTTGATCCACCGGACTGCACAGCCCCGCCCCCCCGGAGCGCTGCTTTACCGCGTTATATCCGAATTCGTGTTATCTCGGGTCGCGTTATATCGGGGTAGAGGTGTATATATTTGCTTAATACCAATGGTTTTGGTGCTGTCCAGAATAAAACATACAAAAACATTGCATCTATAATTTACTGTTTCTTATTTCTTAAATATATATGCTCTTCATTTATAATAGAAATTAAAGTCCATGATTATTTTACATTTGTTCAATTATGTAAGTTTGTGTGAAATCCTGACCTCATTAAAGTCAATGGCAGTATTGCCATTAACTTCAAGGGAGCCAGCCTTTCAACTCCAATTTTGCTGGCCAACAGTTAGATATAGAATTTTGTGTGATTGTCTTACAGGAGGAAGGAGTTGCTTACAGAGGCAGAGTTCTAGTTGAACTATCTACAATACTTGACAGTAAACCTGTGAATAAAAAGATAGAGGCGATCTCCAGTGATGACGTACTGATTGTTGAGGTAATTCCTGGTGCACTTGTCAATATGTATGAATGTAAAACACTTGGTTTTACTCTTTTTGGAGAATTACATGACCTACTAAAATTGTAATAATGAAATCCTTTATTTATTCAGGTCATTAATAATACAATCAGAAAACCTCCCCACAAAAATTACTGATCATATGGCTGCAAAAATTACTTTCCCTTCCTCCCAGCATAGAAATTGTGATTTAAGAAATCTTTACTATTTCAAATGTATTATTTTATTACACATTTCTATTTTTACCTCTGCTTATTTGGAGTGTGTGTGTGTGTGTGTGTTTCACAGAAATGTGTAAAAGTATTAAGATAGATGTTGTTTCCATGTAGATACTGCTACTTTTCTCTAATCCTCTACCATTACATACAGTTAATTAATTAAAACAAAAACTCTTGTAATACTGTACAGAAATATCAGCGCAGACGAAAGTTCAGCCTGTCTGCTGTGTTTCATTCTGCTACCATGCTGCAAGATATTGGTGAGGCTATCCAGTTTGAGGTTAGCATTGGTAATTATGGGAACAAGTTTGACACCACCTGTAAGCCTTTGGCATCAACAACTCAATACAGCCGTGTTGTATTTGATGGTAAGTATGCTACAGAAGTATGGCTATAAAGATACAGAATTCTCTTTTGGAAAACAAATCTGTTTATTGATCAAATTTTAGGATCACAACAACCTTTATTTGTTGAAAGACTATTGAAGATATGACTGAAAGTAATATGTACATTTGTATTTGCTCTTGATATCTTCTGATATATTGTAATTAGTTACACATGAAACCTGTCCAATATGGGGTTGATACATCCCATTGAAGTCAATAGGCCCTGGGCACCAATAAAAAAATTATGAACACAAGCACAAAAAAACTAGGGATATGAAAGAGGAAAATACTGTTTTGAACTTTCTGTGCTTTCTTCACAACTCTTGTTCAGTGCTTAGACAAGTGATTGGCATCTTAAAAGCAGATAGACTAGATTGATTAGTAACATATAAAATACTTTTAATTTTTACTTTAGTTATTGCACACTTTAAGTTGTTTTCATTTTTTTTATTTACTAGACAAAGCAAAGAATTTTGCTCTCACAAAATTATTTTAAAACATTTTTATTCTAAAGAAAAAAATATATAAAGCTACTTTCACAAGTGAATTACTGGAGAGAATATTGTAAAAATGTTATCAGATGATTTAAAAAAACACCTTATTGGCTTTCTAAATTATTCAAGTCAAATGCTTATTCTCCAGGAGACACTACTTTACCTGAAAAATATAAATCCATTAGATAAATGAGGGCAAGATTCTGCCACCTTCTCACTGAATAATACCTGCCTGTCTGAATAGGCCAACTGAAATCAATGGAACTAATCACAGAATAAGATACTACTCAACATAACTAAGGTTGACAGTTTCAAGTCCTTAGGAAGTATGTATTCATTCTCTCAAAAACAACTCTTAACACATTAATGTTTCACATCAGGTAACTACTATTATTACCTGCCATGGGTTAACAGAAAGCCAGTAGTGACAATAACTTCCTTTTGGGAGGACATAAGTCATAGACTAGACCCGGTGAACCTAATCCTAACCATGGCTGAAAGACTGGTAAGTGATTCAGGATTTTTTATTTTATTCTCATGTTTTATATCTAAATTATTTGTGTGAATTTAAGATTTAGGGATGGGATGGAAGACCAAATTCCGGAACCGAATCTGGCACACATTTTGCTCTCCAGAACAGACATACATTAATGCTGCAAAAGCAGAGTTAATTGTATGTCTGTATTCTGGGAAGTGACAACCATCCCCCCTGCAGTGTATTCTTGCCAGAAGAAGGAGTAAACTATACAGGAGGGGATGCATAGGGCCATAGGAGGCATTTTAATTGGTACGAAGGTGCAATATTATGTACTGTTAAGCATATTGGGCCTAACCCTGCACTCCTTTCTCAGCAGTTTTGCAAGGAATGCAGGATCAGGGCTATTAAATATGAATTATGTCTGAACATCTTTCTTTGTGGTCTTTGGGTTTTTCTAGCAAAATAAATGTTGTTTTGTTGAATGTAGGACTGGAACTCACATTAAAACTAATAACAGAATGTAAGTTTATATATTCTGCGCCTTTTCTTTAAACACTCCAGCAATCCAACATAGCTGCCCTAAAGTCAGGAATACAGGCTAAAGTTTCTGAAAACCAGTTGGCAGAGATATGGCTGAAGCTGATTGATGAACTTATAGAAGATACAAGGTAAAAGTTATTGTATAACTCATCATTCAAAGCCCATGAAGATAAGAAGACAATGTGAAAATCACCTTAGAACCCATTTCTTTTGCCCTATCGTTCCATTTTATATTAATGATCGACAATAATGAAACAGCACTTTAAAAAAAAAAATCTGTTGAGCATGGTCATTCTTGAAATTGTGGATCTGTAGTGTCCTTTGTCCCCTCCACACATTCACACACACTCATAGTCTCACACTCTGAAAGTGTAATTTGGCTTCTGTGGTGTTATACATTCATCTGTTGTCTACTGGGGATGTTTTGTTGATATGGAATATCAGCATCTCCTTTATGGGTTCAGACAGTTTGTAAAAATGTAGTTGAAGGATTTTTTTTTTTTTTTTGGTACATGTTATTAGGACAAAGTGCAAATCTCAGAGTAATACTGTCTAGTACCTGGTTGCTGGAACTCATCAGTTAGCTTTGTGGCTATCCATGTTTTGACATAACTTCAGAGACTGAGATTTTCAGAAGTGCCAGAAGTGTTTAAATCCCATTGAAAGATGATGGGATTTGGGTGCCTAACTCCGTTAAATTCCTTTGAAAATTCTAGCCTGGTCTTCTCTCCAAAGGGCTGAGTTTTAGGGGCGACATCACAGCAAAACAGTGTTTACTGCGAAGCGGCCCAGCAGAGCTGATGCTGAACAGATGGTTGGAACTCAGTTCAACCTGGTCAGACACTACGCCAGGCAGAGCCACCTGAGCCCTGATCAATGCACTCAGTCCAGAGGCCCAGCTGTTCAAGGCACCTATGCTTCCCACCACGAGAAGGAAAAAAGGTCTTCCACAGAGGCCCTTTTTCTTGGGCAGGAGGGAAAAGAATCTTCTCTAGCAGCCCCACTCATAGGGAGGGGGGGAGAGGAGAGCTCCCAGTTTCTCCTTGGAGGCCAGGGCACAAAAAAATCTGTTCAGAAGTTTCTGTGATGGGACGACTTTCCTGGGAGGGAATGAAAGTGAGTCAATATGTTGTGTGTGTTTAGACAGAGCAATAAGTGTCCGAGCTGGGTTGTTTGGAGGAGAATAAGTTCTAAACTTGGGAGAAGGGATTGGAGAAGAAAGGAGAGAGATATTAATGGGCAGTATGAGAGAGAAGAGAGACTGAACTGGAGGAGAGAGAGATTGAAAAATCATGGGTAAAGTTGATGAGAAAACAACACAAAAAACACAAAAAAGAAAAAAGTGGAAAAGAGGGAAGAATTTTACACTAGAAAAATTGGAGAGAAAACATAAAAAGAGAGAGGAAGAGATTCACCAAGATATACAGGAAGTGGAATGAAAAAAAATAAGGAAGGGAAGGGAAAGAGAAGAACCAACACAATGGAGTTATAGTACATTTTAGTAAGAAATCACTAATAGGAATTTTAATTCCTAAATAAAATTTAAATGACCTAGTAAAATGTTTAATAAGGGGCAGGACAGAATGGATGGCAGAAAGGGATTGGCATATTGAAATTCATTTAGGACAGCACACTGTCTAGGACCAACCCTAGTCTCATGTCATTACAACCACATGAAAAGTGTGGGTACACCCGCTTTATATATATTAAAAAATCTCTCTCTCTCACTTGTGCACACACACATTCTCTTTCAAACAATTCCCATGGCTTTATTAAATGTATTATTAAACAATTTTATTGTGGTAACACCCGGGGGCGTCAAATAAGTTAGTGCCCCATTGTGCTAGGCGCTGTACAAACATCTAGTAAGTGACAGTCACTAAAGAATTTACAATAAACTTATGAATTGCATTAAGAAACATAATTCCATGTATTGTATTTGTAAAAGAAGTTTCCTTGTCACATTATATTTTAAGTGACTAGAAATCTGCCACAAGCTTTAAGGCTCTTTATAAATCTGCAGCAGCTTTCAGGAGGTAGCTGGTGTAGCCTGAGTTCTATTATATTTAGGCCCAATCCCACAAACACCTATTACCAAGTATGGTACTTACATTCAAGGTAATGGGACTACTTACGATAATATGCAATACAGCCAGCATTAAGGCTTTGCAGGGTCGGAGCTTTTGTGCCCCTGGTTTCTGATTACATGGTTCAGACTCAGAGAGTAGTAAGTCTTTTCAATCTCACCAACAGCTCAGGAAAATGCTATGAAAAAGAGCTTCTTCTAATGCCATATTAAATGCACCTTAATGAACTGAGTAGCAAGGAGCTCCTGTAAAAGGAATACATTTGAAGACCTCAGAAAAGCTATCTATTGCTTTAACAAATCAGTGCAATCACTTTCTCCCCTGGAGTATGCTGCTGTACTATGGAATTTCCCAGTTATGTTCATTGCAACTGTGCACCCTGATGTCTCACCAATTTCTATGCAGTGGACTTTGGTGCAAATTTTCAAACTTGAGTGCCTGAAAGTTCGATAACTTCATAGTTAGATATTTAAATAAGTGGGTTACTTGTCAGAACTACCGAGCACTCAGAGCTTTCAGTCAATGAAAAGAGTCCAACTTTAGTTTGAAAATGTTGATTTCACCTTTGAAATCCATTTCTAGACATGAATCTTCTACGTTAATTTGATATGTAGAAAATTTGAAAAGTGTAGCAAAAGAAATTACATCTATCTAAGGCTGTTTTATGGTAGTGCTTATTATAAGCCTAGGCCTGCACTCAGTGGTCTTAAACTCTGTAGTAAGCACTAGGCCCAATAGGAGTGTCTGCAGGACTGGACCCTATAACGTTATTCTGATAGATTTCTGTTATTTTTGTTGCCATGGGGAAATACTAATGATGATACATAATATTATAAGGCTTAGTTAAATTTTTTCTTTAAGTATGAGCACCTATGCTTCTCAAACATTTCTTTAATGAAATTAGATGCTAAGAGGGAAGATTTATATTATTAAAAGTTTTTGTTTCTCTTTTCAGTAAGCCATTTCCCCTCTTAGAAGCCAAATCCAATGTCACAGTCCTTGACACACAGATACAAAATCTGCGCCTCAAGTCTCTCAAACACATTCTAGACGCAGCAACAAGGATGAGAACTGACGCTACCGATGTGAAGGCCACTTTGGCAGAAATTGAAGACTGGTTGGATAAATTAATGCAATTGACCGAAGAGGTCAGTACTTCAAAATATATATGATTCAGTTGGTTTAAAAAGACACAGTTTCTGCAAAATAACTACAATGCCTGCATATACACCAGATTCAAGCTTAAAAGAAACCTTCATCCATTCTTCTCCACCCAGTAATTTTAAAATTCAGAAGGTGAAAAATACTTCTTTCCAGGAATATGTTTAACATGTATTTTAATGTAAAATTTTTAATTGCAGTTGACTTCACTGAGAATTTTTCTTGGGTTAGGGTAGCAGGATAAGACCCAGAGACTTGGTTCTAATCTAGATAAAGGGGCAGCACTGTCTGCCTAATGAGCCTGTCTGGAGCTTTCTTAAAGGGGGAGAATATTTTATTTTCAGCCCAGGATTGCAAATTTCCTTAGGGTTTGTGCATCCAGAATTTCTGTGGGCCAGCAGCTATAGAAGCCTATTTAAATTGAGTTTAGACCAGTTATTCTAATTTGTTTTAATCCCTTGGGTAACTTTAGACCATAATAAAAGCCTGTTTTCGCATGAGCTAGTCTGTTAATTTGTTTTCATATCATCTATAGCGATATTCATCTTCTCTTTGCCATTGCTAATTTTAAAAATCACTGGTAAAAAAACATGATAACCAGTTTGAGACTCACAATTAGCACACAGCCAACAGAAGTGTATAAGGGGCAGCACAGAGCTGGCAGGGTGTTTACTTAGATTCTGCTAAAGTTCTTGTTACATGATTTCATCTTTCAGGCCCTGATTTAGGAAAGCACCTAAGCACGTGCGTAAGTCCATCCTTATTCAGGAAAGCCTTTAAATGTGTACTTAAGTCCCATTGACTTTAGGCTCCATGCAGGCCAAGAATTCCTTAATAGTGGAGCAGCACAAAAGGGACATAATGGGCCAAAGGATCTAGCCTAGAATATTCATTATAAACCATTTGTGACTGAATATGTTCATAGAATACCTCCAGCTTCTTTATCAAATCTTTTTATAAGACTTATTTGTTTTTTTTTTCTAATTATCATCTCAGAACAGTATGACATTTAATTATTTGCAAAAGAAAATTTCCTCCCATATATTAGTATCATGAATCTGTATTTCTGTTTTGTCTTAAATAAATCCCTGAAAGATGCCTGATTTCTGTTTTTACTCTCCAAACACTGGATTAATTTGAAATTCTGTTAATTGCAAAATATAGTTTTGATTCTTTTTTTCTCTTAAAAAAAAAAATAGTCACAAAACAGTATACCTGATGTGATCATCTGGATGATCCGGGGAGAGAAGAGACTAGCTTATGCCCGCATTCCCGCACACCAGGTTTTGTATTCTACGACAAGTACTGAAGCATCTGGTAAATACTGTGGAAAGACCCAGACCATCTTTCTAAAGGTACTGTGATAATTTCATTATGCCACTTTAAACACTACAGCTTGAATTTAAAAACGTGCTATTTTTGTTAACATCAGACGTTTTCCCTTAGCTAATTTTATGAAAAGTTAAATCCATGAAAGGCATGTGTACATCCATTAAGATGCATAGGGCCATATTGTATCCTCTGATCCGTAGCATAAGGGAAAGACATTTCTAGTGCAACTTGCTACAAAACGAGGCAGAAAAACTTGTGAGTGGGTGACAGCAGTCTAAGTAGCTAGCTGCTGGCAGGATATACAGTATGGCGCAGTCTGACAGTGGCACAGGAGAGGTGTAAGAATTCTGAAGTGGTGGAGTGATAAGACTCAAGGTGCAAGGTGTCAGCCACAAAGAGCCAAATTGCAGATGCTTCCCCCAAAACAGCACACAGAGTATGATGAGAAAGCCCATTGTAACAGAGAATCAGAATCAACTTCTGGTCCATGGCTCAGAACCTCATCCAAAAGCTCGGAAGTGTGATCCGGTTATTCAGCCAATGTGGGTGCTGATGCTGCTAGAAGGCATGTGGATGGATCTGTCGTGGCGAGAGACTCTTACTGGGTGGGATTTGAATAATTCAGAGAAACTGTGGATAAATATTCAAACTTTTGGATGTTAATCTGAACCTAATACTTAAGGCTTGTCTACACAAGGAAATCTCCCCACATAGCTATACCAGTATAATTAGACTGCTATAGTTATACTGGTATAACTCTCTGGGTGCACACCCTTATTCCAGAATTAGAGTGACCTTTTCTGGTTAAGTTTGTCTCTTTGAAAGTCAATTAAACCAGAAAAAGGCACTCTTATTCCAGGATAAGAGTATCCACACAGAGAGTTATAGTTATACTGGTATATCAGTATAGTTATGCCAGGAAATTTCCAAGTGCAGACAATCTCTTACCTTAAAACTTCCAGTGTGTGTCCATCTGTGTACTGTGTATAGCCCTTGCCTCCTATTTGAGTGAAACATTCTTTCTGACCTCTGCATTTCAAGCCTCTTGTGACAAAGAAATACTAATACCAACGCTGAACTATGAAGTTATAATTGTTCTCAGTACTGGGCAGAGGCAAACTCATTAGTGTGTGAGACTTTGGAAAGGAAACACAGGAAAGAAGTTAAGCAACAATCTTCCTATGTTTAGCTCTTACATGCTAGTAAATCAAGGGTGGGGTTCTACTTTTAGGATGTTTTCTGGTAATATCTGTCAAGCAATAGGGTTTTTGCTGATAAAGACATTTTGAAGTAACCACTAAAGCAGGAAACTGCAGTGCAGGAGTATTCGGATAAGCCATGTATTATTTTCTATATGTCTGAGCTATTATGTACATTTATTCAGAACCTACATTTACTGTCTACTATGATCACAGAGGATAACTATTCTTTTTACATATTCCAGTACCCACAGGACAAGAACAAAGGTGCCAAAATTCCAGTGCAGTTGCGAGTTAACATTTGGCTTGGGTTGACTGCAGTTGAAAAGAAGTTTAATAGCTTTGCAGAAGGAACATTCAGTGTTTTTGCAGAAATGGTATGACTCCTAATGTTAAATATATTACTCTTACATGAAACTTTGTCACTTACTCTGGAATGTACTGAAATTCTGACATGAATTACTTGTGTCATTTTACACTCATTTTGCATAGATATAAATGACTAGATTAGGTTCAAGGTAGTGGAGAATCAAACCCAACATCTCTTCCAGATGATGTCTCTGACATACTCATAAAACTAGATTCTGATCTTGATTAGATAGGTGTAAATCTGGAGCAACTCCACTGACTTCAGTACAGTGATTCTAGATTTATATTGGAATAATTAAGATTAAAACCTGGCCCATAGCATGTTGCTATGTGAAGAACATTTCTACTTTAATTGCTTGTTCATTGGTTAATAATGGTTCCACACGAGCAGAAAGATTCACTGAAACAAACACTACAGAAAAATTGAGGCAAACCCAGCAAATTCCAATTACAAGAGAATATACCATAACATTGTAGTGTTAAGAGTTACCATGTGTAATGGGATGGTGAAAATTAGGTGGATAATATTTAAAATAGCCTTCTTGGTATGCTGTAATTGTAGAGACCAAAATATCAGATGAATCTAGACTAATCCAAGAAACAATTTTATTCTTCTGTTAATGATAAGCTTCAGGCATCCTTTTCGTTCACTTCCTACTAATGGCTACAATGTGCTGAACCAGTAATGGACACCAACATCTATATAGTTGCTGATATGACATGATATGCTCATATGACATCACGACAGCAGCTTGTGTAGCCATCATCCCTACAGTTAGTTGAGTTGGCAGTACTCAGGCACCTGTAGTGAAAGTAATTTAAAATAGAAAGTGAATGTCAAAATCCATGATTTCTTAAGTATAAAATATGAAACATTATGGGACAAAGTTTTTACTATTTGTACAGTAATCCAAAAATTTTCCAGGAATTTTACAGGAGGAAGGGGTTAAAAAGCCCAAAACCAAAACCAATCTGGGATCAAATTTTGATTCAACATACAGCAGTGTAAATCAAGAATAATTCCATTAAAGACAATGGAAGCATGAGCGTGTGAAACTAGTGTAAGATCAGAATCAGTCCTATCATGCCTGCCCTGATCAATTTATAATCCGATTTTACATGTGACTCATGGGTTTATGGAGAAGAACAAGGTTTACACTAACAAGATCATGCAGTGATTAATTTATGGTACATGTTCTCATTATAATGGAAATATATTTACCAAACAGTTAAAGCTGTCTCTTGTAGGCAGCATGGAAGCAGTAAGTTTGTAGATTTGAATGAAGAGAGGATGTAGGTTGGGAGGGGATTCACTGCAGACAGGGCAGCATTGAAGAGGCACTGAGATGAGGGTAGGAGGAAGAGATGAAGGGATCATTGAAGTTGTCAGTGGCAGAGTAGGGGTGAGGAGGAAATGTGGTAGGAGATGGAGACAGCAGATATAGAAGAGACAGCACCCCTACTTGTTTCTGTTTGGAGTATGAAACAGTATGAAAATATGGCCCTCCAATGGATTTACTAAGAGCCACCCTCAAGCATGAAAAGGATGCTGTTAGTTATATGAAAAGTTGTATTTGAGACAAACTTTTTAACATCATGTTCTGAAGCACCATCTTTAGCTTCTGCCGGTCACTAGTTCTGATATCATTATTCTAAGTGCCACTTTGGGAGGTTAGTAATGAATAATGACATGAAATAAAGTGGTACCCAGCTGTTTGAAGGAACAAATATTTTGTCTGATTGACCTACTTGTCTGGATTTGAACATGGACAGGTTTGGTAAATCAGTGTGACCCATCTCTGTTTACATGGTGCACCATAAATGGTGTTTATAAGACTAGCTTACCCGTACTTTCTATCTGATAGCTTGGTCCTTTGATTTCAGATATGGGCCACATATAGTAGAATGTTTGAGTTGTAATGATTACATAAATATATGCTTGTATTTTCCTAACAGCTTTTCTTTTGACCCTAAAGTGCTCTTTTATTCTTCTCTCTCAAACAGTATGAAAATCAGGCTCTTATGTTTGGAAAGTGGGGCACCTCAGGACTAGTCGGTCGCCACAAGTTTTCTGATGTCACAGGAAAAATTAAATTGAAAAGAGAGTTCTTTTTGCCCCCAAAGGGCTGGGAGTGGGAAGGAGAGTGGATGGTTGATCCTGAAAGAAGGTCAGATTTCTGATTCCTACACAATCAAACAGCAATAAGGGGTTTGCAATGTTTCCTAGTTATTTTCAGAATGTACAGAATAAATTCATCTCTTGGGTTTAAGTGGGGTTGGGCAGGTTTTAAACAGAATTTTTGTAGAAGGAGAGTAAGTTAGCCAATCGGCAAAAGCTATTTAATAACAGTACAATCCATGTTTACATCGTTAGAAGGAAGGATGAACCTTCTGCTGTGAACATGTAAAAAGGATTTTCAGTGATTAGGGGGACTAGCCTGGGACACTAAAGACCTTGGTGCAATTTTTCAATTCCCTGCTCTGCAATAGACTTGCTGTGTGACCATGGGCAAGTCACTTAAACTCTCTGTGCCTCTGTTCTCCATCTGTAACATGGAGGTACAACTGAGGTGTTGAGAGAACGCTAAGGATACACTGCAGACTGTGAGGGGCTCAGATTACTACAGCGATGCGGCCATATAAGTACCTAAGATAGATCAGGTGGCTGTCTGTTTAACAAAAACTTCTTCCGATTTCAGCTTACCGTGGAGTCCATTATAAACATCCAGTTCACATCATATCCACACAGTGTACAAATCATCATCTAGATGGGGAGATCATCCAATGGGGCTTTTAATTTTTATTTATTTATTTTGCTTTTTGAAGGGATGCAGCCTAATAACAGTGCATGTTCACATACACAGAGATAGAATGGATTAAACTGTAATAGTTACTAGTAGTGAAATTCTGGCCCAAAAATTCCCATTGATTTCAGTAGGACCAAGAATTTCACCTCTGTCTTTTCTTCTTGTGTTCTGGCATTGAGCATGCATAGGAGGACTGCCACTGCACAACAGGAAGAGACCGGCTGTTGAGTCCTTCTTAAAATTTAGCAATGAAATCTTCATGATTTTCAAGATTAATTTTTTCAATTGATGGTCTATGACATGCAGAAAAGCAATAAGTATACATTTGAGAACAGTTCAGCTGATAAAGAAGAAAAGCCTCTTGTAAAAATATGAAATAAATACAATTATAAATACAATGATCTCTTCCACTAGACAGAAAATAACCCACACAACTTTATTTGACCAGTAGATGGCATTACAAAACAGATTTCAGCTCTTTCTGAAATCGAATCTGCCAGGCAATTAAAACTGGAGAAATTTATTTTATCTGAAATAATTAGTAATGTTTTAATTATCATGTTTACAGTTTAAAAAATATATCAGTAAAATATTTGACTTTCTTTTTAAACTCAGTCACACCTAGGAGGTGGAGAAAAGTCAAGTTAGTCCAAATTCACAGGACAGCTAACATTTTTTTTGAAAAATTGGGAAACTTGAGTACTGTAATGTGGATGAAAAAGTTTGATATTGGATGCATTTCAGCAACATTTTAATGAACAAATAAACTAGCTGCGACAAAAGAATCAGCTGGCAGCTCATTTAATTGCCTTTCCCCTCCTTAGCCTAAGTTAGCTTACGTGTAGTCATGTGTAGCTCGTAGGTAGTCTTCAGGGAAATGTTGATTTTTTTTTTTTCATGTTATGACTGTCAATCACTAAACTATAACAGTGATCCAGCACTATTGTACTATTGTATTTAGTGCAGTGTAAATGGACAAAATAGGCTTGAAAAATACCTGTGATTTACACGGAATAAGTGATCGAAAGACTTGAAGAAAAGGTGAAAGAAAACTCTGATGTGAGAATTGTTTATATTTTATATGTGTATATATGAAATATGTGTGTTCTCATCTGATATGCATTAGTATTTTATATATTTACATATATACACTTTTTGAGAGCGTTCAAAGCAGGTTTAGATAGCAATCGTGGGAAATTCTAGGAAAAGAAGTCTTTATGTGGTCTATACTGCACACTATGGATAGTTGGAACTTCACAGTGATAGTGCAATAAAACTCCAAAAGCACAGGCCTCTGCCACTGCGGCTGAAGAAAAATCTCCATTAGCTAATAGCAATAGGGCTTTTGGCACATAGACTCAGAATTACTCAGCCATCCATTGGAGGATGGTGATAATTTTTTGTATGCACACACATGTGCACACACTCTACAGTAGTTCTATTCAGTAATTGTAGTTTAACGATTTGCTTTGCTAATACATTTGCTTTTGACTTCACAGTTTGCTGACTGAAGCTGATGCAGGTCATAGTGAGTTTACAGATGAAGTGTACCAAAATGAGAGTCGTTATCCTGGAGGAGAATGGAAAGCAGCTGAGGAGCCCTACACAGATGTGGTGAGATTCTTATAAATTAATACTTTTCATTTTTTAAAATTCTGGTTACAAGAGTTCTGCTTAGCTGTGAGCTATTTTGCTCTCCCTTTTCCTAATTTTTCACTGCATGATGGGCTTTTGAAATGTCTAACATTTTATTTTGACTTTAGGAAAATGGGTCCTAAAACAAGTTAGTACAGAAGAATACAGTGATGTTTCACCAGCTATTTATTACAAAAATATTTGCTTCATCCTGAGTTGCAGCTGAGAGTGGGTGGTTTGAGCCCATCAAACCAACTTCCTATACAGCCTTACAATATGGTTATGCTACATGTGCATTTTTTACATAATAACCCTTTGTTTTTTTTCTACCTGAAAGAATGGAGAAAAAACTGCACCACCTGGTGAGATTACCTGTCCCCCTGGATGGATCTGGGAGGATGATGCTTGGATATATGATATAAATCGAGCGGTGGATGAGAAAGGTAAGATTAACTGTTTATAGTATACTTATTAGGACAAACTCTTCACAATCAGATAGAAGAATGTATTCCAAAACTTTCAACAGGTTATGTCTCACTACAATATTTTGAAATACAAGTAACCAAGAGCATGTTAGTAACTAGGTAGAGGAACATTAGTGATTTCTGGGAAGTTTTTATATTTCAAGGCTGATTTGGTTTTTGTGCATGGTAGAACTTAAAGAAGAGGCAAAATGTGGCTTTAAATAGAAACTCGGCGGCAACCTTAACTTATGGATAATCTAGCTGTTGTTTCATAATTTTAAAAAAATGTTATGATTTAGGACCATCAAGTTTTGGATAGCTATGTAAACACACAGTTATAAAACTGTTACCCTCATACTCCAGTTGTTTGTTACACTCATCTTATTGTTTTATATTAGATTGTAATTTGTTTGGGGCAGGAACCAGCTCTTTCTGGATGTTTGTACAGTGCTTATCCCAGTGGGGTTCCCATCCTGATTGGGATCTCTGGTCAATTCTATAATGATGATGATGATGTAGGCTGGTGTTGAATGAGGTGCATGAGAGACTGAGCGTGTGTTATACTTATTTAAGCCAGTAGGACCACAGTCATACTCCCCTTTTCCACCTGGAATCACATGTGCATTTATTTTTAAGTTCTGGTGGTTTGCCTGAAAACTGGTGGTTCTTCATTTGTGTGTTCCTTTGGAGAATACAGTGCAATAGGCTGAAGGGACAAAATGCCAGATCGCAGCCCAAAGGAATGATACTGCATTCTCTACTCAGGCAAAACTGCCATCAGCGTTAAAATAGGAAGTAATGGTTGAATATTTCCACCTGGGAAATCTATGGGCTGAAATAACAGGGCGTCCGATTCTACCCTCAAGACTGACATACTAAGGAGACCCCCATGCACATTTCTCCTCTTCCTGTGCAGAAAAAGGACTCAGCTACCATTCCCCTGGATCCAACAGAGAGTGCATAGTGGGTCTAGGGATCTACACTGCAGGACCTACATCAACCCCATACTGGCCTTTGGGGGATTTCTCTGAAGAGGGTCAGACGACACTGTGATTAAAATGCCAATGGCCAATCTAGTCTAGGGCTCCCAGCAGTGAAGATGCATTAGTGGTAGCAATATGGGAAATTTTAATGAAGAATCTAGTGTAGACAAAGCCACATGCTTCAAGTAGTTCATTATTATCTATTTCATCTTAATGCCAATATTTACACTTGAGGGACCATGTACCCAGCAAACTGGTACCAGTTACAAAAGGAATCCACAATTAAAAATGCCCACTACCTATATCTATTCCCATTTTTACCCTACTTTTACTCACCAGTCTATCATCAGTACAAAAAAAACACACTACATTATGCAGCATCCCATAGTAGGACATGAATTTGCCATGACATTATGCAAAGTACTAGTAACAAAAAAACCTGGCCTCCCTTGGATCACAGGCACCACCATTTTGCACAGTAGGTGAAGTTTCATAGGTTGTCTGCTGTGTATGTAATCGCATTTCATCAAGCAGAATCCAAGGTGGTGTACTTTTTTGTGTCTTGTTTAAGTTGTTAAGCACTCATTGTCACAAGTTACCACTGAGGCCAAAAGCTTAGTAGGATTTAAAAAAGGACGGATATAGATAATGAGATATTTATATAGGCAATGAGAATATCCACAGTTATATTAAAAGGAAAATAAAGCCTCAATCTTCTGGGCATAACCCAACTCTGACTGAAAAGGGTTAGGAAGAAACTTACATCATGGGCTGGTTATAAAGCTGTCAATGATGGGGTTTCCTGTGCCTTTCTATGAAGCGCCTGGTACTGGCCACTGTCTGAGACAGGATACTAGATTAGATGGACCACTGGTCTTATGAACTTTAGAAATTCGCAAGCACAGTAAAGAGAGACTCTTTGTTACTAGAACTGCTCTTATTTCCACCTGCTCATAATTAATCCAAATACAAGATGGACCCATCGATCCAGCAGCAAATGGTTCAAGAGGGTGTCGGTGTGGTGTAAACCATGTAACGAGATGATTGTTAGGATACTATAGGGATGTTTGGGGGAAATATTTGACTTCAAAGCCTGCCAGTAAACAAGGAATCTATGAAACATTTCTATAATAGTTCAAGAAACAAGGAACTTGGGAAAGTAGAAGGGACAGTTTTAAGAGAAGAGTATCTGAAGCCCAGAAGTCTGCAGTACTATCTGAATTTGAATGAATTCTAAAGAACCGAAGACTCTTGGATAGCTATTTTCTTTTTTTTAAAGTCCAGTGAAACAACTGGCTGTTTGGCATCATTGGAATCTAAGTTTTCTTACTCCTCTTATGTAGTTTTGCCATCTGTGCTAAGGTTAAGTCTCAGTGCATGAGGTCATAATACCTTCCACAGCAGAAAGTCAGACTACATAAAAATCTGGACCCCAGAATTCTGGCTGTTGAATTCCAATTCTGTACAGTGGAAATATAAAAAGCAGTGTTGCCAAATCTTGTGATTTTGTCATGTTTCTCACAATAATTGGTGTGTCTCTTAAAACCTGAGGTCATGTGATTATGTTTGAATTCCAGCTTCCATTTAAAATAAAAAGTAAGTTTCTAGCCCTCCCCATTGTAAAGAATGCAAATATGACCCCAATGCGCCCTAAAGTCTCAAAATCCAGTAAGTAAATAAAAAGAACTCCAAATGTATTTTTAAAAAATAAAATCTCATGATTTTAAAGTCAAAATATTGATTTTTTTTTGTGACATGACCCATGACTTTTAAATGTTTAGGGTTGGCAATACTAAAATAGTCCCTTATGAATTTTTATTTTATTTCCAATGAAACTTGACCATCTGCAGAACCCAAACTCCTCTTGTTTGTAACTCACACTGTTTATCTGAAAGATAACTAACAAATCCTGTTCTAGGGTGGGAATATGGAATTACAATTCCTCCAGACAATAAGCCAAAGTCCTGGGTTGCTGCAGAGAAAATGTATCATATACACAGACGGCGAAGACTGGTGCGAAAACGCAAAAAGGATCCAAGCCAAGCAACAGGAGTAAAGGTAAAAGGAGCAGATTAGAACTGTAGTTAAGGGTTTCTATTTCTTACACATAATACATGATTTTAGAGGTAAATGTGTTTGAAATGAATCTCACAGATAAGTGAGTGCAGAACAACATTCTGTTTCTACCCACAGAAAAATATTTTAAAACAACTTTATTTGACATGCAGTCAGTTCCCTTTCCTGCTGTAGAATAGTGTCTTTGTCTTTCACTTAGAGTTTATTTTGAAAAGGGTTGATTGTTTTTGTTGTAACTATTGCAGACTTTTTATGACATTTATGTAAGTACAGTGTGGATGGTTTGTATTTCTTCTGATGTCTCCTAGGTAATGGCTTCCCATGAAGATCAAGAAGGATGGGAATATGCATCTTTGATTGGCTGGAAGTTTCACTGGAAACCACGCAGTTCTGATACATTCCGCCGTAGACGCTGGAGGAGAAAAATGGCTCCTTCAGACACACATGGTGCAGCAGCTATCTTTAAACTTGAAGGTGCTCTTGTAAGTAGTAAAATCACAGTAGTAATTGTTTAATTAACAGGAAAATAAGTTTTAAAATTAGTGGTGGAACATTAACATGTTATTAAATACAGCAAGCTACTGCATGAGATGCTTTATAACCATTAAATTGCTGTGTGACTGAGGCATTCATAGGCTTCAAGGCCAGAAGGGACCATTATGATCATATTGTCTGACCTCCTGCATAATACGTATATTATTTGACTCCTAGAATTATTTATCTGTTAGCATGTTATGAGACTTGGCAGCAGAAACTGAACCCCAAGGTGACCCACCCGCCTGGAAAAGCAAAGGAGCTGGTCCAACTATAGTAAAGCTGCTCAAGGGTATAAATCAAATGCATAAAGAGTAACTGTGTCTGTAATAGGTATGGACAGGAATTGCCTCTGCTGGATATTTGCATCTAGAGGCAATCAAACAAGTAGGGGGGAAAAAGATAGAAAGATATCTATATGGTCACTAATAGATCATCACAATTTAATTATTCCATAGGTTTATGAAAGGATACATTGTATATGCTAAGGCATTAACTAGGGAATAGTATAAAGAACATAGTGTGAAAAAGTAATATATTTTACTAGGATATTGGATACAGAAAGGATGGTGGCATCATACTAGGGAAAATCCAGTTTGTGGCAGTGGCTCTACATTTTTTTTTCTTGTTTTGCATCATAAGCAGCAAATAACAGGCATCTAGTTTATAATATCTATTTTCTTTCCTCCACTTCCCCGGGGCCTGAGTCCCATGGAGTTTTGAAAATTTGCTTTTTAGTGTCTGTTCCTTTTAACCTTTATTAACTAATAAATATTGAGCTAGACACAGCTCATAGTTAGGTTCACTCCCTCTGGGGCACCTGGCATTGGCCACTGTCGGTAGACAGGATACTGGGCTAGATGGACCTTTGGTCTGACCTGGTACGGCCTTTCTTATGTTCTTATAGTTGCTGCCAGCTTGTGCCAGTGTAACTGGGGGGATAACGCCCCCAGCAACAGAATAGCTCTCTAAAGGAGGTTGGTGGCCAGTGTAGGGTGCTTGCAGGCAGGCCCATCGAGAGAAATGGGGGGCCCTGGTACATCATGTTCACTGGCATCCAGCCCCTCCCATTTCACTTTATTTACACAGACATTATACATTTTGGGGTCCCCCGAGCTCAGGCCCCCAAAACAATTGTTCCCTCTTTCCCTCCTTCTCATCTGCCCTGCTTGCAAGTGGCCAATTTATCCCCCAAATCAGGCAGCATTGGCCAGGAAGTGGATATGACTACCAGACTGATTTCTATAGCGCTCTGACTGCAACTTAAAAATTGTCTTCCCAAAGGAGAGTGGCAGAGCAAACACCTTTGCCTGCAGCCAAGCATGAACTTCTTCTGCAGTACACTAGGCTTCATTTGTTCAGGGAAGTACAATTTGCACCTCTTCTTGCCCCAACAGGAGCGAATGAAGCCCAGTGTGTACATAAGAAGCCATTAACATAAAGATCAGGTTATTTCTGTATATGTAAATGTCAGTGAACTTGGTTTTGTATATGATTTTAGGGAGCAGACACTAGCCTTGATGAAGAAGAGGCGAAGAGCTCAGAAAAAGCCAAGGAGTCTGCCACACGTGTATTTGGTGCCAACACTCCAATTGTTTCCTGCAGTTTTGACAGTAGGTTTTTGCCAGATCCCTGTTTAATGACTCACTTCTGTTGTTATGCGTACCGATCACTGATAATCAGTAGCCAGGTAGTGAACCACATTGTTACCCCATCCTCCTTCCCCCACACCCCACCAGCGTACGTGTCGCATCCACTTGTTGCATCTTGTTACTAACTAAGATTGTAAATTGTTTGGGACAGTGTCTGTATTTTAACTATATGCTTGTACGTCTCCTAGCACAATGATGGTCAGAGCCTTGACTGGGGCCTAGAGTGGCTACTGGAAGACAAACAATGCATAATACGGCTAATAATGTTCAACTTTGTCTGTTTCCATCATTTGAAGATCTAAATATAAATCCTATCAGGAGAAAAGTTAATAAAAATATTTGAGTGAACAGGACCAAAACCAATAAACTGGATTAAAGAATATGGGTCAAATAATCTCTAGTAGCTCATAATTATATGAAAATTTAGAGATGCTTAATTCCCATGTTGATAGGTGCCTTACAGATACCTAAAGTAGATTGATAGATAGTAATAGTGCAATATAGACAGTTGTGCTATTGACCCTCCATTCACTCTACTCTTTTGGAGCCAAATGCTTGTTTCATTGGCTACCTAATCAAAGCAGCCAACCAGATTTACCCTTGCCAAATCTGAATATAAAACTGAGCTGCATTTCAGCCTCAAATCCTAATCTAAACATAATCCAGATCTAGATCCAAACAGTCCTCTCTCAGCTCATCTCTTCCTGTTAGTACACATGCTCTTATTACAGTCTACTGGTACCCCTGAGTTGTCTCCTCTCCCTTCCTTTTAACCATAGTCAAATAAGTCTGGGAGCAGCTTGCTAAATTCTGCTGTAACCAAGCAATGGTGGAAAATGAAGAATTACCTGTCCTGAGCATAACATACACTTTGGGGGGGGGGGGAGAGGAGGAAGTATCAGAGGAAGGAACTAGAGGTTTTCAGAATTCAAATAGGTGGAAAATGAAGAATTACCTGTCCTGAGCATAACATACACTTTGGGGGGTGGGGGGTGGGAGAGGAGGAAGTATCAGAGGAAGGAACTAGAGGTTTTCAGAATTCAAATAGGATTTAGCTGAAAATAAAAAGCCAAGCCAAAAAAAAAGTTTTCAGTTCAGACTTTTGTTTCTATTTACCCTCTGATCTTCAGATGTTGAGCTAATAAAACTATTTTATGGAATTGTATTGTTTTAAATAAAATGTCTAATATGCTTAAATAAGCTCCTGCTCCCTTTTGAGTCAATGGCAACACTTGTATTGAATTCATGGGATCAGGCTTTGGCCCAAAGTAAGTCAGTGAACTGTATTGACCAACATTCTGGATTTGGGGCAGACAGAGAGGAATTAAAAAATGTTCAAAAATACATTCGGGGCTAGCTTGCTTTGGGGTGAATCCTGCAGTTTTCAGTGCTACTTCTACCTTCGAAGTCTTGAAGAAAGAACTGTTGGTCCTGACCTCTAATCTCATATAATTGCAGACAGGTGCATGAGAAGTTACATCTGATTATCAGACTCTTTTGAATAGAGTAATTTGTTAGGACTTTTTAAAGTCTCCTGCAGAGTCAGAAGTGAAAAAACTGAATGGCATCTACTTTGTGCTGGGCTGTAGAAGCAGCTCCCATACATTAGCCTGATAGTACCAGTACACTGGTCACAAATAACCAAGTTAATACATGGTGCTAAAATTGCTCGTTCTTTGGTTGAGAAGCCATTGAATGCCTGTTTTATAAATGCAAAATAGCCTAATTAAAAGAATCACACTCGTTTAATTCTAGCCACTACATTTGGACTCTCATTTTGTTTATTTTGTATAGGAGTGTATAGTTACCACCTTCGCTGCTACATCTATCAGGCAAGAAATCTTATTGCTTTAGACAAAGACAGCTTTTCAGGTATGGAAAAATCCTATTCAAGTCAACAAACCCACTCCCTACAATGAATGAATAGCTTATTTCAGCTATAGGATAGCTTGATTCACCTGCTGTAGGCCCCTATGGCAGTAATTACAGCTTTACTGAGTGGGATCCGGAGCTGGCCAGCACATCCCCAAAGTGCACAGTACTGTCCAACAAAGAGGGGTGGCTAGTGCATCCGGGAAATGCACTGATTCAGCAGTACCCCCTTGACAGCTCTCCCAGCATCTCTCCTGTAGGGAGAGAGGTTGTGCAAACATTGCTTATACTTCCCCATGGATGAATCTCTCCTGGGCCCTAGCTTCTCCTTTTTGGCCCAAGACTATGCAGTGTGTAACCCTGCCCCACCCCCCATAGGGTAGCAGAGGTGAATCAAGCTATATCTGCTTGTTGTATCAACAAGTTCTTGCCTTATCTAAAGTTTTATATTACGTTAGCACTAATATTGACTTGTACAGAAATTGCAGATTATATGTACCTTACTGCTAAGCATGAGACTTGTTTATTTGTACAAAGGTATTAATTAGTGCTTAATTGTACAGGAACTAAAAATGTTTTACCCTTAATAGGCAATAGTGCCACATGATCTATTGTAAAGATTTATAAACTTTAGTAGTTTATCCATGGTAGCATGATGATCAGACAAATCACTTTTACTCCTGGTATTCATTTGTATGACTCTATCATAGCTCCATCCATAAGGAAAGTCTTAGATATTTCTACCTGTGTGTATCAGTCTGTATCTTTGTAATCTAGAGTAAACTAATAGTTAATGAGGTACTCAAGTATTTAATGTTTGTTAGTTGCAATGAAAAATTCCACTGCGTGGACAGAATGGGATACTGTATAAACATGACTTTGAACTTCTAACAGGGTAGGGATAGAATGAATACACTGTGGATGGGGGGGGGGCTGGGTTTTTCCGGGGTTTTGTTTGTTTTTCCACGTTTCCATCTTCTCTCTTCCTCTTCTTCCCTTTTTATTATTAATTGAACATATCTAGTGCATTCCATAATTTGTTATAGAAACATAGAATGAAGTATATTGTAGCAGTGATGCTGTTTTCTCATATGTTGTCTGAGTTCAATTTCTATGTACATAGCATATGTCACTGTTTTGGACTTATTTGAATATGCAGCACTTAAAAAGAAATACAAAGGATCTACAACAACCCCCCCCAATTGACAGATACCTCAGATGCAGACACACATAAACCTAAACGCCTAAACTTGTACTTTAACAGCAATAATGTTTGAAGGTTTACATAAAAGTACATAAAACTTGGATTAGTTACTTAGCTAGAGGCTGTTGAAACTGACCTAAAGATAACCTTTAAAATAGCCTCTGGTGCTTGGTAATGGCAATTTGTACAGGAAATGTTAATATCCATCATCAGATACCTTCTTCAGAGATCCCAATGATTTAGAGGTCTACCTAATAGTAGGCCTAGAACACTTTAATCATTTAGTTCTGTTTCACAAGAGGAAGGGGGCTGCCATAAATAAGCATGTTTGAGGCCAAAGCTTGATCTGTGCAATAGCCTGGTAGAATTTATTGTTCAGCAACTAGTCAGAACTAGAATGATCTCTTTGTATTATTTATGAGTCCATGGAGTTGTACATCAACAGAGGCATCAAGGAGAAGCTTAAATAGAGGATATATATCAGTAATTGTAAGAGGAGTCTAGTATAGCCAAAATTTCATTTTAGTTTTCAGGCTAATTTTCTGATTCATAGGACATTTTAATCGTTATACACATTATTATGGTGTTCAAGATGTGCACAGAGCAAACTCTGCGGTAACCAAACTGAGAATTTAAAAGTTCATCATCAGTTCTGTGTTAACCATTCCATTGTATGTTATGATGTATTTGTATATCATGAAGGGCTTTGAAGAGGGAACCAGATGGCTCAGGAAACTAGTAACAAAATATGAAGACTATCACCTCCAAGTTGTAGTTTCAAATCCAGGCATGCTTGATCATGAAAAATATTACCAATCTTGTAACAGCCTAAATTCTGCCACTGGATTCACCTGTGTGGACCGCCAGTGACTTGATGGCTCTTGAGTGCTTTGGACAGAAAGGATAGGTTTTAATGCTATGATACAACATACACAGAGTGAAGAGACTTTTTAAAGGAAAAACTGGGATACCTGTCATCATGGGGAATTCACAGATGAGTTTTGACAGTTATGGTGGGCAAGTACCCAGGCCAATGGGATTGTGTCTGTTTCTTTTCCCCTCAGGGTTAGCTCCGCTAAGCAATCTTTGGTCCCCAAGACCGGATTAGAAATCTCCCCAGGAGATTTCTGGACATTCCTTGTTTATAATCAGGCCAAAATTATTTATTTATTTATTTATTGGTAATGGTGTTAAGGCACTTGAACGTCTGATTCAAGCTAGAACAGGAAGTACACAGGCATGTGAAAGTGAAGGGAAAATGGTAAACTTTTCAAGCCTCAAGAAAGGTTCAATGGAGGAATAAGTGAAGGTTCAGGTCAGATTAGTTTTCATAGCTCACATGCAGAGGTTCATACATAACACCCTTCCACTCCAGAGGGTTACATATTCATTACAGTGGGTGGAGAGTTATGTATCCAGGTATTTCTACCACACTTTCACTTTCATTGTGGTGTCTATGAATATTACATTTTAGAGTTACATGCACTGCTTTTAATACTAGCAGGATAAGATTTTTCTAATCAATACAGTGGGATGTTATACTTTGTAATAGGTTTGCTTGCTGCCTGCTATCACCATCCATAGGTGTTTGTTATAGACTGAGGTAAAGAGACTTGAACTGGGAGGAGACAAAGAGGGAAGGAAAATAATGTGGGCCAGATCTTCATCTGGTGTACATGGGCCAATTTCCATCAGCTGAGGATCTGGCCATGCTTGGTTTTTTTTAATTATATTTTCTAAATCTTTGTATGGTCTTTCAGATCCATATGCTCATGTTTCATTCCTCCATCAAAGCAAAACAACAGAGATCATCCATGCAACTCTGAATCCTATGTGGGACCAAACGCTTATATTTAATGAAATTGAAATCTATGGAGACCCACAGACAGTAGTACAAAATCCACCTAATGTGGTTATTGAACTTTTTGACAATGACCAAGTGGTATGTGAATTTTTTTGTCTTGATTCCCCTTTGGTTGTTTACTTGGAGAGAGCAGATTAATTAAAGTTTATGATTTCTGATTGGCCAATTTGTCCAGGGCAAAGATGAGTTTCTAGGAAGAAGTGTTTGTTCTCCTATGGTAAAGCTAAACCCAGGAGTGGATATCACACCTAAGCTTCTCTGGTATCCTGTAATGAATGGAGGAAAAGCTTGTGGGAGCATCCTTTTAGCTGCAGAGCTTATTCTGAGGGACAAGGTAATTTAAAAATATATATATTCTTCCAAACTGTATGGTATATTGAAACAGTTACCATTGTGAATGTTTTACTATATACAGTGCACTCTGTTTAAGAAAAAGGAGAGAAACTTGTGCTTCTGTGCTTATCTTCATAGGATGGCTCCAACCTTCCAATTCTTCCATCACAAAGAGCACCAAAGCTTTACATGGTACCTCAAGGAATTAGACCTGTTGTTCAGCTCACTGCTATTGAGGTAGTGTATGCTGCTCAAATTAACTGAATATAATGAGAGGAATCTCATCTTGAAGGTAGAAAATGTCTTTATATATTTGCTTCCATAAATAATGTGGTAATAAAATAAATACAGATGGCTTATTTTCCAGCATAGTGTCATTAACATTTTTTAGTAAAACACCTCTCTCTCTCTCTCTCTCTCTCTCTCTGTATATGTCAGCCATACCTTATAATTGGAAAGACATTGTTTTCCCCTTCCAGTTATTATTTCAGTATAATTTTTAGCACACTGGTTTCCCTTAGTAATGCCTATACTGGATTTTATTTACAGATTCTTGCCTGGGGATTACGAAACATGAAAAACTACCAAATGGCTTCTGTTACTTCTCCAAGTCTCATTGTAGAGTGCGGTGGTGAAATGGTGGAGTCAGTAGTGATCAAAAACCTCAAAAAGACACCAAATTTTCCATATTCTGTACTCTTCATGAAAGTGGTATGATGTTAAAATTACAGTGCAAAGATCTTCAGAAGTGTTAAATGTTCTAAACTCTAGGTTTCATTTTTAGTAGAAAAATCAATAGAAGGAATAAGCAATTCTTCTTTGACTTAATGTAAGACATTCATCTTTGAGTCTGAAAATTCTCATAATGGTAATTAAACATTTCTTCCCAAATGCTACTAATCAATATGACTATGTTGATGATCTGTCTAGGTACGGTCCTCATCACTGTAATATCTGAGGCTCAGGAAATCTTACTTTGAGGCAATACATGTATTTTTAAAAGGTTATTATACTGACATTTAATTAGTACAGCATGGAGCTGCATGATGTATGCAAATATACATGCGCAGATCATGAGAGTTTAGTATTAAATTACTGAGACTGTGGCCCAATCCTGCAGTCTTTACTCAGGCAAAAACTCTTTATTCTCCTTATCTACCATGGTTCTAAACACAAGCAACTAAACTCTATTTTTAACTTCTAGCTTTTGCCCAAAGAGGAGGTATACGCTCCATCACTAGTCATTAAAGTGATAGACCACAGACAGTTCGGACGGAAACCAGTTGTGGGACAGTGTACCATTGATTCCCTAGAAGACTTTCGCTGTGACCCCTACGCTACTAGGGAAGACATTGCACCACAACTAAAAGGTAGGCAGCTAGAAGATGACAACAATTCTCCTCCTTTTTTGAGGAAGATTGGAGTAATCCAGCTTGAACGTTCACTATATATATGGAATAGATTTATAGCCACCTAGTGTTGTTTATTAAATTAGTGACAGTGTGGTTTGAGTGAAAAATCAAACTCACAGTATTAATCACCAATGCGGTAATCTATAGAGCCTCAGAAGAGAGATGACAACCTACAGGGCAATGTCTGTATTCTTACAACAGACAGTGTCAGCCCATTGGATCAGCTGGTACCTCCAAAAGGCTTCTGTAGCATATGCATGCAATATAACTACCTTTAAATGACTGTTGTAATTGGTAGTACTGATGTAGAGAACGACACTCAAGGAGAAAGATAAAAGACTGAAAGCAAAGAGGGAGTTATTACGAAGATGGCGTTATATTTTATGGGTAAATTTATTCAGAAAGCCATTGTTTATTTAATCCTCCCATCTTTTACTTAGTTTATGTTCAGTGCTCCTTAGAAAGCCATCATCATTATTCCAGAGAATGGATGGAAATACAACAGTAGCTTTTTAAAAAAAGGAAGTGGCATGGAAACATAGGACCTAATCTGCTCCATGCATTTGGACCACATAAGCACCCCCATGGATCAACTTGAAGATCAGGCTCCTAATGGACCACATCAGTTCACTATACTGTACTGTCATATTATGCATATAGGCACCATTTTTTTTTCAGTTGCAATGGGAAGATTTTGAAAACCATAAATGGCAGGTAAGAGTCTAACATTCACTGACTTTCAATAGGCATTAGGTGCCGACCTGCCATTTGCAGCTTTGAAAATGTCCCATTATTGCTTTTTCTTCAAACTCCATTGCTTTTGATATGTGTTTGTGTGTGTGAGAGAAAAGTATGTATGTAACATAGCTAATTCTTGCTAATTTCTTTAAAGAGCTAATCCTGAGTAGCAGTTAACAAAACACTGCAAATAACTGCTTGCTTTAAAAAGTCAAACCCACGCCAAATAAATTCTTTTACATCTTCTATAACATTTGAATTTAAATTCTGATAGCAAAATTGACTGGCATATTTCACCTTAAGAAAATATTTCATTTACAGTTAGCCTCCTGTCTGCTGTGCCTCGTCGGGATGTGGTCATTGAAATGGAAGACACAAAGCCACTACTAGCAGCTCAGGTAATCTTTGCAATTTGATGCTTGACTTTCATATTTTGGACACATGATTTACTAACAACTACTTAGCATACAATTTTGGATTTCTGTAAGCTTTTCTGCCCAAGTCACAGAAGCAACTGCAAAATTGGTGGAGCACTTTGGAGTGTCATTTAAAATAAATTTGTATCGTGGCAGGGGAGCAAAGGAAGTATCTTAATTATTATTACTCTTTTTCTTATGGTTAACATTGAAATGATGTATTTCATGTAAAGTAGAGTTGAATAAATAATTAATAATAATGTATTCTCAATCAATTTATTCTATCTGTTCATGAATTGTCTGTGAGCAGTTTATAACTTTTCAAATTATTTCCTATTCCGAATTATTCACTAAATACTTTTGGTGAATAATTTTTGGTCTTCAGATCATTCATGAGCAGTTTGTTGCAGGTGTTCAGATATGAAATTCTAGAAGTGTTGATTGGTTTATTGAACTCACAGGTCATATGGCAGATTTCTGTTTCCTGATTGGATGAGTTACACTTAAAATCAGGTTTCTATTGTGAATATTTGCATTTACAAGTTCTAAACCTGTGCTCTGTGAATATTCTTGAATATTTGCTTACAATTCAAAATATTTTTGTGACTACTCCTGCCCGTAAACTCATTTTCTAGATTGTTCGTAGAAAGCATCCACAAAAGCCAAAGTGAATTCAACAGCAGACACAACTGGTGTTGAATTCAAGTTTTTGAGCAAGCACTTGCTGAACATTTTTGAGCTATTCACCCAGATTTAATGCTTAACACACTAAATCTTAAACAACTGCTTCTGTGCTTATTTATCTTTTTTCTTTTGTCATTGGGGCTTGCAGTTATGATGTGCATTATATTTTTTTAATGTTTCTTTTCTTGCTTTACTGAGGATCCCTCTCTATGCAATCCCCTTTTGTCTTTCATGTAGCGTAGCTGCTCTGTAATTATGCTATATAAACAGTGCCAGTGAAAGCAGCAGATGTTTATCACAGGCATACCAGGAGTGCTGCCAGACTATAGATATATCAATATGTTCTAGCAGCTAACAGTATACATTCAGTCCATTGTCCAACCTTTCCATTCAGCTAGAAGTAGTGTGAGGCTTAGTCCAGTCACTTACACAGTCACCTCTGGAAAGCATTTGCAGTTTGCATATGGCTGACCAGGTACATCAAAATACCAAAATATCGAGTCTTCTGTGTTGTTTCTGTTTTAAAATATTTTACCTAATTTAGCTTGAAGGTTGCATTATGGATGCGAGAAACAGAAAGAGAGTAGTCGAAGATGTCCCCAGGTTATTTTGTGAGCAACAGAGAGAATTATGGTGTTATCAGCAGTAAGAGAAAAGGCAGGAAAAGGAGAGGGTTTGGAGGAAGAAATAAGTGACAATTTTTAATTTTAGCCACACTAAGCTTAAAGTTTTTGGTGAGACATCCAGGAGATGCCAGATTTGTGGATGCAAGACAAAACAAGGAGCAGGGAGAGGCATGCAAAATATAGTACCAATTAACAATTGTAATGCTTTCCAAACATTTTAAAAATAAGTACAATAAACAAAATGCAGGGGGAGGAATTTCTCTGGTCAGCTAAGGTCTTTATGCAGTGCAAAAGGACTTTGAACCAGCCAGAGATAGCCAATGAAACATTCCCCTTACACAAGGGAACTCTCTGCCTCCTTCCGCACCAACTGCCACTCCCCTCCACCTTCACCTTGGGCATTGGGGGAAGGAAGGGAGTGCAGTATGGTGGTAGTGGTAGTGGGGTGGTTTGAGGGGGCATGGTAAAGAATTGCCCAATCCTCCACTGGTGTAAATTTGAGTTGCCACTGGGGTTTGACACCCATGAATCAGGGAGCCCCAGCTGGCTCTCTTCTTCCCCTTTGGAAGGAGTAGAGAATCAAGACCATGGTATAAAGGATTTATTGACGCTGTTTGGAATGGCAAGTGTATCTCAGTCATAGTTTTGCCACCCCCTTAGTATTAAGGCCATCCCAAATTCATATCAAGTGAAACGTTTCTGCTGCCCAGGGCATCATGTATATTTCTTTCTGTTCTGTCCTGTGGATCTCTTCAAAGTTCTGATTCTTTCAGCAATCCCATTATAAAACCTTATTTTACAGGTATTTATAATTCAATTACAAAAGTTTGGTCTTTGTTAAAACCTGGGGTCAAATCCCACTGATTTTATGTTTGCAAAATTTGTCCCATAGCTTGCAGGTTTTTTCAAAAATTACTGATTGTAGATGCTTTTAATTAACAAATTTCTTTAAAAAACAAACAAACAAACCAAACAATATTTTTAAAGGGTGTTGGGGTTTTTTTAAGTTGTACAGGCTCTTCGTCCAGAATTTTGATAGCAGTTTTTTTCTTAAAAAATTAAAAGCAGAATGATAAAATTTGTATTTGGAAACCAGATGTTTCAAACATACAGGAACTTTTTCTCTTTGTGTTTTTTCTTATGCACATCCATATTAAATTTTAAGCATAAGTCAACAGCTTTGGGATTTAATTTGTTTTTGTTGGTTTGTGTGACTCCATCTTTTCCTTTATACAAGTAAAGATTTTTTAATGTTACAGAGGTCAGTGAAAACACTCCAGAACTTTGGAAAAGTTCAAACTCAGATCCAAATTTTGTGGCTTGGCCCCTATTTCTAACGTGTTCATTGAATGTACTGTACACATTCTTTTTTCACTACTCATTCAGGATCTTAATGTCAGAAAGAGTGGACTCATTTAGAGACCTCATAATAATGCATTTCCCTATATTCTATTTTCTCCCACATAGGGACCTGCTGTTTAACATAAAATAGTAGAAACAAAACCAGCCTGCTGATCTAATCATGTTAATGCTTTCCAAGTTCCCAATCCATATTGAGATTTTTTTATGCCAGTTAATAATTATATACAAAATAGATGCCTAGGATAAAAGTCCTCGTCCCAGTGAAGTCAATGGCAAAACTCTCATTGACTTCAATGGGGCCAGGATTTCACCCATAGAAGGGAAAACTTATAAATACTATACAGTGTGCTCGAAAACTTTTTTTTAGAGTTGGACATCAATTTAGTAAATGTAATATTGCATTGCATACACTAATAGCATCCATATGATAAAAGGACTCTTTAGAAGAATTAAAAGTATATTTTTGGAAAGCATATGTGATGTACAGATAACACACTAAGGGCCCAGTTGCAGAAATTTCATCAATTACATTCCAATTTCCAGTGCTTAAGCAGTATGTCAACAGCACTCAGCAAAATGGCTTCTCCAACAGCAGTGCATGTATGTATGAAGCTAATGCATGAAGATAACCAAGTGGGGATTTAGGTGCCTTGGTCATGTGGCTTTCACTTCTCTTTTGATAATTCTTCTGTAGAGAGATTTTGGAGTGAAGGATGCTTTTATATCAAGTATAGTAGTATATTTACAATTACTAGGGAGTTCTTCCAGTTCCTTTACATGTCATATATCTACAGTTCAGAATTAATGATTGGTTCAGCCCTACTACCAATATTTGGATTTTGTTTAAAATTAGATTTTCCAGGGGAAAACATACCGATTGATCAACAGTAAATAAAAACATAATTCTGTTGCCTTGCTAAGACTCAACTGTGGCTGATAGTACAGGGTCTCCATAAATTGGAGCAGATAAATAAATAGCAGTTCAATATTTGTTATGAAAGAACATTTATAATAATACATAATGAGGTCCTTGGATAGCTAAAGAAATTGGTAAATTCTTTTATCTGGTCTTTGCCATGTGAATATTTCTCTCCAAAATCTCAATTTATCTATAATGATTTAAGCCTAAATCACTGGCATTTTATGAATGAACATTGCTTATTAATTTTAACAGCATCCAAAATATAGATCATATTTACAGTTTGTGGTGGGGATTTTTGGGATTTAGATTTTAAACATTTTTCAAAGCTATTAAAAATATTGTTTGAAAAGACATTTGACGGTATATCAGGAAAAAAATTAGTCTTAAACCAGTCAGCACCTTGAACATTACGTTCTGATGAAAGATTCAGAGACCATAAATAATTATGTTTTGTGGTAAATCCCCTTAATTCAGAGTTAAGAATGAAGCTTGTTGCACAGCAAGGCAAACAACATTGTTTTCATGAAAAACTGTCACTCATCTATCTTCAACATTGTGAACTAGTGAAAAAAATGTAGATTAAAAAATGCAAGGTCTTTAAATTTATTACATACCTGTAGGTGAACAGATAGGTAATCAGAGTTTCTGAGGGCAAACTGCTCGTTTAGAAATAGTCATAAATCCTCATACAGTATGAAATTATTTGTTACCATGGGATACTTCTGATTTTATCTTAAAGTTAGCCATGATGACTGAAATACAGTACATTTTAATATCCAAACAGGACAATTACCTTCATTATAGAAATGAGGAATTTTGAGTAGTACATTTGGTTTGTATACTCATATGCTATTTTCTGGATTTCTTTTGGTTTGCACAACAATCTAATTATTATACCTCTAAATTAGAACACAATGGGTGCTATAAACACAGAAAATCACTAGCGGTAATCATTGCTTCCAAATAAGTGTGGTACAATATTTGCTCTTCATGGAAGATCCTTATTAATAATGTAAATTATATAATTAATTTTGCGATTGTGAAAGTTGTTGTGAGTATTTATAATTCTTCACATTTTTTCAGACTCTAGAATGACCACAATTTTTAAAGGGGCAAATTGGCAATAAAAAGACAAACAAAAAGACTTGTAAGCATTAGCAACTATTTTATAAGTATGTAAGGAGTAAAATATGAGAGTCTTCAAAAAGAGCAAAACAATCCAAATTTGTGTGTGTGTGTGTGTGTGTGTGTGTGTGTGTGTGTGTGTGTGTGTGTGTGTGTGAGAGAGAGAGAGAGAGAGAGAGAGAGAGAGAGAGAGGATCCTTTGGAACAAAATCTCTGTGGAATTAAAAATTATTACGTTTGATTTAGAGATAGACCTGGACCCACTTGTAAGCGAACCAACCAAGCAAAGTATGGGCCAGATCTCACACTCCTCCTTGCACACCCAAAACAAATCCGTGAAAGCTGTGGGTGTGAGAGGAATGCTGCGTTGGGTCCCACGAGAGTATAAATACACTCTCACACATTTTCTCTGTTTACTTTTTAAAACATTGTTACAAGAACCAAAACATAAATTCCCCAATCCTGACAACTTTCAACATTTCATTGGGTATGTAATAAATACTATAGTTCAACAAATAAAGCAACAAATCATCTCTGAATAATTCCTAAGTAAGTAAAACATTTTGTGAAATATAAAACTTATATATGAAAACGAAGTTTTCCTTCTTTATCACCTGCCCCCAATGTAAAACATTATAAACTCTGTGTTTTATTTACCCTCTTTTTTTGTTTTGCTCTTTTTTATGAATGGATCCTTATGAGCAGCTTACAGAAAAGGTAATTACAATGTTCCTTATTTATAATAGCATAGTGCTTTCTTGTAAGTCAAAGCTCCAGGTAGAAATCGGTAAGTTAACTTTGTATTCTGGTTTTGGTACTTTTAGGGGGTGGAGGAGGGATTTGTAACTTTTGAAAAACATTAAAATAAAATGCTGCCTGCACTTTTTGACCAGAATGGAAAATTTAGGAAAATTATGCAAAATGGAAATGTGAGCCTCCACTTAATCCAAAAGTTATTCAAAACAACAGATTTATTGATCTGAGTATCACTAATCACCTCTATAAATGCCACAATCCTTTAATATTTTTCATAGTTACTACCTGGATTTTTTCTCTAGAATGATTACTTTCTACAAATAACAGGTGACTTTACCTGTCTAATCCCTATAGAGTTAGATACACAACATATCTATGATAAGATGCTGACAAAATAATTGAAAGAAACTGTTAAAATTATTTCCTTGCTCACTATAATGGTGCAGCACTAGGACAATATATATATTTTTTGCACACCGTTGTGAAGTATAAGGGGAAAGAAAAGTGAGGTAATAGTTTCCAGAATTCATTGATGGTTTCCCTACTCCTTCCTAATGGACATATCCTGTAGACTTTACTCTGACAAAACTCCCCTTGAAGTCAATGGGCCAGATCCTCAGCAAGTATAAAGGCAGCATAGCTCCATTGACTTTAGTGGAGTGACACCAATTTACACCAGCTGAAGATCTGGACCAATATAATTCTAATTGTATCAGTATTATTGAAATCAATGGGAGTTTTACCTGTCTCAGGACTGATGTATTTAACCCCCATATGAAAGAATTTTATGACCTGTTTACTCTAGGTATTATGAATAAATTAAATGTATGCATTTTGACGGAAACAGTCACCACGGTATCTAGAATTCATTGCAATAGCCAAAATGCATAGATTGCTGTGGCTAGGTGCATATTCAAGAAGAAAGGCCAGACAAAGTAGTACGTGCTGCTGTAGGCAGGATGCTAGACAAGACAGACCATTGGTCAGATCCAGTATTGTAATTCCTATGAGTTAAGTAAGACAGTTTAGCCCTAACTTTAAATTTCATTGCTCTCTTTTTGATTCAGACCTTTATTTGTTTATTATTTAATATACCTTTGAATAATAGTTTTTGTTATACTTTTAACCTAACTTTTAGTCATTGCATCTGTTTTATAGATGATAGAAAGAGGCTGGAGTGCATGCTATAAAGTTCATTCTTGTCTACCACTAAAAGGGATTTTTCTTTTTTTAAGGAAGAAGAAATTGTTGATTGGTGGAGCAAATTTTACGCTTCAATAGGAGACCATGAAAAATGTGGACAATATATTCAAAAAGGATATGACACTTTAAAGGTATTATATAAAAAAATTAAAGGGACATTTTGGTAGGTCAAAATGTTCTCTCTTTTTGACATACAATTATTTTTATCTGATTGTTAGTCTCCAAAACAAATGATTAAGTCTTGTCTTTTCATATTGCCATAATTGTAAGCAATCCAACCTCATCATAAGTTTCATCTGACTTCTCTCCAAAGTATCATATTGTGCATAACAGAACTTGAACAGTGAAACTGGTGTTTTGACAGCCCTAAATGGATTGGAGTCAGTTTCCATTTTCACCTGGTTAAAAAAAAAAAAAGACATATAGATGTCTGTCTACCTGATATGTAGGTTCATAAATAGTTAAATATCTCAATACCAGATGCAACCACAAATAAATGCAGGCACATAACTGCCTGTAATTATTTTGGGCATGCAAACAGGGAAGCCAAGATAAAGATAAGACCCTTAATATTCTTCTGATTTTAATATTAGTAAGGAAAGTTACGACTCTTCCCACATCAGATTTGTCACTATTTATGCCAAAGGGCATGTGGGGAGGAGAGGGGGAAGGGAGTGAAAGGAGTTCCAGAAAGGTCTTGCAGTTTTTTCCTCTATTGACTAGACACAGATATTAAGGGCTTGATCCTGCACCACTGATCTCAATAGGAGTTTTACCATTGATTTCTCTGGAGAAAAGCTCAGAAGCACATTGATGGAGTCTGCAGTTCTGTATATTTAATTAATATTTTTCTTTGTGCATTGGTGTAAATTGGAGCCAGAAATATCCTAAGACCACTCCCACTTTTTCATGTATACACCTATGGGGGCACAAGTGAGGTTGAGGTTGGGGAATGCAGTTGATTTGGGTTTTGATTAAGACACAAGTGGGGATTGACAGCACCAGAAACAACTCACATTTTCCAAATAGATTCTGTTCTTCTCCCCCTGTAAAGAGGTAAGAGTGCAATAATACTGAATAGTTTTGTGCCCTAACATCTCCTAAGTGGAGTACAGCTTTGCTACACCAAAATGACACTAGCTTTTTAATGGACTTGGTGTGTGTGTTAAATTTTTAAATGTCACTTCAATTTTACTTTAGGTGTATGATTGTGAACTGGAGGAGGTACCTGAATTTAAGCGCTTGACAGACTTCTCTGATACATTTAAGCTGTACAGAGGCAAATCAGAGGACAATGATGACCCTTCAGTGGTAGGCGAATTTAAGGTAAAAAAAAAAAAAAAAGTATCCTATTGTTGCACCAGAAATGAAAAAGTAACCAAAGGCTGGAGGAAGCCCTTTGAATGTATCACTTGCACATACATTGAGACTACTCCTGTGCCAGACACATTCTGTTTGACTCTGAGAGGTGCATTGCACCCTCCACTCCTACTCAAACTCTGATTCAGCAAACCACTTAAGCATGTGCTGGAATACATTCCTATTCAGCAAAACATTTTGAGTTTAATGAAGTCCCATTGACTTCCTTAGGACGTAACCATGTGTATACGTGCCTTGCTAAATAGTGATGTTTGCCTGAGTGGAAAATGCAGATGCTCAGAGCCTCTCAGGATCAGGCCCTTTCTTTTCAGTGGCACAGTGGGGGAACAACATAGCATTTATCTCCCTCCTCCAGAGATACTTGTGTGTTAATTCAGAGGACCAATGCTTCACAGGCATATGTTGAGAAGCACGTTATTTTTCAATGGTTACTGCTACAGGAAGCTGTCTTAGTACTGTGGTTTTGAAATAATAGGTTTAAAATAAAAAGATCAGCTAACCCCTCCCCCTGCCAAAAACCATTCTGCTGTATCTGTTGAAAATACATTTTACATTATTATATAGTTAAAGGAAATAACAAGCCAGATTGTCAACTAGAGTGAATAAGTTTAGCTCAATTGGAGTTCAATGGAGGAAGGCCATTTCACATCAGCTGAGAACATGGTACGCAGTCCCTATTTTAATATAATGAAGGCATATAAAGTGAAATCCTGGCCCCCACTGAAGTTGATAGCAAAACTTCCATTGACTTTCAGAGGGGCCAGCATTTTACCCATAATGTTTCTCAGTCAGGTGTACTTATGGAATCGAATCTAAGACAGCTTATGTACTCCATTCTGCACTCTTTTTGTGGCTTTGTTCACAAATTTTACAGGTAAAAATTAGGGCTGTCAAGCAATTAATCGCACTGTTAAACAATAATAGAATACCATTTATTTAAATATTTTTGGATGTTTTCTACATTTTCAAATATATTGATTTCAATTACAACACAGAATACAAAGTGTACAGTGCTCACTCTATATTTATTTTTGATTACAAGTATTTGCACTGTAAAAAAACAAAAGAAATAGTATTTTTCAGTTCACCTAATACAAGTACCGTAGTGCAATCTCTTTATCATGAAAGTTGAACTTACAAATGTAGAATTATGTACAGAAAATAACTACATTTAAAAATAAAACAATGTAAAATTTTAGAGCCTGGAAGTCCACTTAGTCCTACTTCTTATTCAGCCAATTGCTAAGACAAACAAGTTTGTTTACATTTGCAGGAGATAATGCTGCCCACTTCTTGTTTACAATGTCACCTGAAAATGAGAACAGGTGTTCACATGGCACTGTTATATCCGGCGTCGCAAGATATTTATGTGCCAGATGCGCTAAAGATTCATGTCCCTTTATACTTCAACCACCATTCTATTGGAGATGCATCCATGCTGATGATGGGTTCTGCTCAATAACAATCTAAAGCAGTGCAGACCGATGCATGTTCATTTTCATCATCTGAGTCAGATCCCACCAGCAGAAGGTTGATTTTCTTTTTTGGTGGTTTGGGTTCTGTAGTTTCTGTATCAGAGTATTGCTCTTTTAAGACTTCTGAAAGCATGCTCCACACCCTGTCCCTTTCAGATTTTGGGCTGGTTAGAAATCTCACATTGATTCCTTCTTTGCATTTTCTGAAATCTACAGCGAAAGTGTTCTTAAAATGAACAACATATGCTGGGTCATCATCCGAGACTGCTATAACAGGAAATATATGGCAGAATGTGAGTAAAACAGAGCAGGGGACATACAATTCTCCCCCAAGGAGTTCAGTCACAAATTTAATTGACGCATTTTTTTTTAAACGAGCGTCATCAGCATGAAAGCATGTCCTCTGGAATGATGGCAGAAGCATGAAGGGCCATACGATTGTTTAGCATATCTGGCACGTAAATACCTTGCAATGCCAGCTACAAAAGTGCCATGCAAATGCCTGTTCTCACTTTCTGGTGACATTGTAAATAAGAAGAGGGCAGCATTTTCTAATTTGTTTGTCTTAGCGATTGGCTGAACAAGAAGTAGGACTGAGTGGACTTGTAGGCTCTGAAGTTTTACATTGTTTTGTTTTTGAGTGCAGTTATGTAACAAAAAAAATCTAAATTTGTAAGTTGTACTTTCATGACAAAGATTGCACTATAGTACTTGTATGAGGTGAATTAAAAATACTATTTCTTTTGTTTATCATTTTTACAGTGAAAATGTTTGTAATAAAAAATAATATACACTGATTTCAATTACAACACAGAATACAATATATATGAAAATATAGAAAAACATCCAAAATATTTAATAAATTTCAATTGGTATTCTATTGTTTAACAGTGCAATTAAAACTGCGATTAATCGTGATTAATTTTTTTTGAGTTAATTGTGTGAGTTAATTGTGATTAATTGACAGCCCTAGTAAAAATATTTTCAATGTGATTTATACACAGAAGGAAACATGCAGCGGTATCTTTGGAATGGTGAAATACACATAAACACACTGGGCCAGAACCTCAACTGGAGTAAATCAACATAGCTCCATTGGAATAAAAGAGCTACACAGATTTAAACCAGCTGAGGATCTAACCCTACATACATTATGGGCTTGATCCAAAGCCTGTTGAAGTCAATGGAAAGACTCCAATTGACTTCAATAGGCAAGATCAGGGTCTAATTTTTGTGCGCATATGCAAAGCAGTCCCTCCCTAAAGCAGGAGATGGACAAGATAAACCTAGCAAAAGGTCTCCTCTGTCTCTAACTTGTATGATTCTTTGGTGCATATTCTTTTTAGGGCTCCTTTAGAATCTATCCATTATCAGATGATCCTGCTGTACCAGCTCCTCCTCGTCAATTCCGTGAGTTACCAGAGAGTGGACCTCAGGAGTGCATTGTGCGAATTTATATCATTAGAGCCTTAGCTCTCCAACCCCAGGATAACAATGGGCTGGTGAGACACTTTACTTTTTTGAGGTTCAGGAGCTAACTTTGTGCTTAAGAACTTAGTGATACCAAGAAAAATTGGCACACACACAAAAAAAATTATTACCTAATGGTATTATTTCCCATCTTGTTTCCAAACAGTGTGATCCTTATATAAAAATAACCTTAAGTAAAAAAGTAATTGAAGACAGAGATCATTATGTTCCCAATACTCTCAACCCAGATTTTGGCAGGTAACTCATTTTCTGATGTTTTTTTATCTGGTGTTTTCTAGAGTGTTTTCATAATCTCTGTCCATGAATAAATCATTACATTACCATTATACCTTCAGTTCTACACTACACTCATCTTGTTTTTATGTATTTTCTAAACTCTCTGACACCTTATTCACAATTGTATGCTGGCTATTTATTAGGGTCCAATTGTATAAAATTCTGAGCATCTCCAGAAATATGCTGATCCCCCTGCTCTTCCTTTGAAGTCAATGGAACTTGCATGTGCTCAGCGCCTCTGTGGATTCAGGTGCTTAACTTTAGGCACCCGAGTCTGAACAATTTGGCCATAGTTTTTAAGACTGTAAATGTGTTTTCATTGTACATATTGTGACAGACCCAGACCAGTCGGGTACAGGAGTCTGGTAGAGGGCAAATATACTGGTCACTGGATGAGTAGTTTTCTGTTCCCTGAGTGACCAGAGCAGGGGCTGCACTAGAGTAATCAGGAACCTGCTAGAACCAGTTAAGGCAGGCAGGCTAATTAGGACACCTGGAGCCAATTAAGAAGAAGCTGCTAGAATCAATTAAGGCAGGCTAATCAGGGCACCTGGGTTTTAAAAAGGAGCTCACCCCAGTTTGTGGTGGGAGTGTGAGGAGCTGGGAGCAAGAGGCACAAGGAGCTGAGAGTGAGAGGGTGTGCTGCTGGAGGACTGAGGAGCACAAGCGTTATCAGACACCAGGAGGAAGGTCCTGTGGTGAGAATAAGGAAGGTGTTTGGAGGAGGCCATGGGGAAGTAGCCCAGGGAGTTGTAGCTGTCATGCAGCTGTTACAGGAGGCACTATAGACAGCTGCAGTCCACAGGGCCCTGGGCTGGAACCAGGGCCGGCTCTGGCTTTTTTGCCGCCCCAGGCAAAAAAGCCTCCGGCTGCCCCCCCCCTGCGGGGGGGGGGGGAGGGCGGCGAGCCCCGGCGGGGGCTCCGCTCTCCCCCCGGTGGCCGGGGGGAGGGCGCCGGAGCCCTGGGAGGAGGGCGGCGAGCCCCAGCCGGGGCTCCGCTCTCCCCCCGGCGGCCGGGGGGAAGGCGCCGGGGGGGAGGGCGGCCAGAGCGCCGGGGGGAGGGCGGCGAGCCTGGCCGTGGCCCCGCTCTCCCCGGCGGCCGGAGCGCCGCGCCGCCCCCCTCCAGGTGCCGCCCCAAGCACAAGCTTGGTGGGCTGGTGCCTGGAGCCGGCCCTGGCTGGAACCCGGAGTAGAGGGCGGGCCCGGGTTCCCCCCAAACCTCCCAATTGACCTGGACTGTGGGTTCTCCCAGAGGGGAAGGTCTCTGGGCTGTTCCCCAACCCACATGGTGAATCTTTGAGGCAAGAAAATCCGCCAATAAGCGCAGGACCCACCAAGATAGAGGAGGAACTTAGTCACAATATAAAGAAGTGATCCATATATGCGGTGAATTGCTAATAGACATCTACATTGCTTGTGAGTTTTGTTTACTTTATAACAATCTGAAAGCTGCTAGAAAGTTTGTGCGATGGGGACACAGTGTGACTTGTATAAGAGAGTGCATGTCTCAGGTGTTATGATACTTATACCACCCAAAACAACAAATTAGATGAAGAAATTTTGCAGAGGAAACTTAGAATAATCATCACAGTTACAGATTGGCAAGGTGAAATTCTTAAAGTTTCTGCACATACGAAAAACATGGATTAAATAACAGTGATTTTTGAAAAGTAGCTATCAGGCCCCAGACAAGGGTCTTTGGACGAGCATTCCCTAAACTGTTGATAGCTGTTATCTAAGTCCCAACTCTGGCTGCACATGATTACAATGGTTCTAAAGAATCTGCAGGAGGCAGGGGTAGGATTGTTAAAGCCATGGTACCCATATGAACACATACAGATTTATTCATGTGTGGAGGCACAAAGCAAAACAGCAATGGTAACTCTAATTTTAGGTCTATCAGCACCAAGGGTATTTCGTTAAATGTCTTAAATGACTACTTCTCAGAAATGAACTTTCATGACCATTAATATTTAACTGGACCTTGTACTTTTAGAATGTATGAACTCAGCTGCTTCTTGCCTCAAGAGAAGGATCTGAAAATTTCAGTCTATGATTATGATATGCTGACTCGTGATGAAAAAGTTGGTGAAACCATCATTGATCTTGAGAACAGGTTCCTTTCTCGCTTTGGAGCTCATTGTGGCATACCACAGCAGTATTGCATGTAAGTCACGCTTTTGTCTCCTCAAACATTGTGCCAGTAAAGTAAGATTTCTAATAATTGAAAAAGCCAGGTTTTCTTCACTATCATTTGGTTGTATAGAAAGTGCTATGGCGTCTCTGCTACCTGTTTTGTGTACCTATAGAATCATCTACAGTCTAAAGAAAAACTGCAATTTTTTAGGAAGAGTCTACAAAAACTGTTACTCCACACATTCTTAGGCAGATTCTTTCTCTAGATGCAACCTTTTGTTAGTGGTAGGAAGTATTACTTGCATACAGAGAGAGAACATGTAATCGAATTATCTGACAAGCACAGGGCATTAAATACAAAAACATGAGTTGCAATAAGATGAATTTGCTGTAATGATTTCTCCTTTCCCAATACACAGAGATGGGGCTTAAAACAACACATACTGAGTAACTTTAACTGACCTTGAATTCAAAGATAGATAGATATATATGAGGAGGACGCCTTTTTTTTTTTTTTTTTTTTTTTTTCTGATACAGACTAACATGGCTACCACTGAAAGCTGTGACCTTGAATGGAATTTTATCTTTATAAAACCCTCACTAATACAGCAGTCAAGTAGCAAAATTTAGCCCTGGTATAACTCCACCCATCAGCTATTTAGCTATTGCATTTTTTATGTGTTTCGGGGGAAAACAGCATGGAGTGTACTAATTCCAAGATCTGCTCTATTTCCTAAAAGTTCAGGTGTAAATACCTGGCGAGATCAACTGAAGCCAACACACATGTTGCAAAATATAGCCAGGTTTAAAGGCTACTCTCCTCCTATTCTCTCAGAAAATGGAAGCAGGATTAACTATGGAGGACAAGACTACACCTTGGAGGAATTTGGTGAGCTCATTGCTATTTACTGCATGTTTATCTCTTTTGAATGCACAGATTTATAGAAATAAAAAACTTTAAATTATAACAATGTGAAGAATAAGAGTAAAAAAATGAGTACATTTTGTACTAAAGTTTGCATTCTCTCTCTGCATGGACAGGTAAATACAAGAATGGTTGCCGTTTGTTTGATTTTTACATGTATGAATACAGTCCATTACTAAATGCAAATTCTGGGTCATGAGTTCAGCCCTATTTCAGTTCTTTCTTTTAATTTCAGAGATTAACAAAAAATTGCATCAGCACCTTGGACTGGGTGAAGAGCGTCTAGCCCTTCATATCCTTAGAACCCAGGGCTTGGTCCCTGAACATGTGGAGACAAGGACCTTATACAGCACCTTCCAGCCCAACATCTCACAAGTACTATAAACTGGTTTCACCTTTGATTTCTGCAATGCAGAACGCTAGCATGCCTACATTTATAGAACAGGGTGCTACTATAATTAGGGGTGGGTGAAGGAAAAAGGGTAGCAGAGAGTATTATTGTGCCCAGATACTAGGTCATGGTCACATTAGGGAGGGATTACATAGAATGGAATTTTATTCTGTTATGATCACTCCAGATGGACTTCTCACACACCAAAGGAATGGGAGAGGGACCGTACTGAGTGCCAATCCAATAGCAAAGGAGTGAGCCTAATCCAGTGGTTTGGAAGTCATCCTTCTCCATTGATACCAAACTTGTTACCAAGTTCATGGGTTTCCACCAGGCTGACACATTTGCAACCATAAAGGCACTTAGTTTGAACTGCCGGTACCAGACTGCGTTCCCACAACTGGAAAATCTTTTATCTCACAAATAGAGCTCATGACAGTGACAACCAGATTATCCACCACCCAGTCAAGAAACTAACTACAAAACAAGAAAGTAGCTAAGGGGATGGTTTGCAAAGCCTCCAGAGGAGGCTGTTTCACAAGGTTTCCATATGTGAGTTTCATTGGGTAGGAGTGAAAGGAGGGAAGGAGAGTTTTTGTGCCAGTAACATTTGCAAAATTTCCTCTATTTTCACAGCAAACTATTTAGTCTGAGAAAAAGCTTGAGAGAGATGTGAATCACACTGTATTAATAAGGACTAACAACGCATTCATTCAGTTCACCAAGGGTGAAATCCTGGCCCCATTCATGTCAATGGGAATTTTGCCATTGACTTCAATGGAGCCAGGATTCTACCCCAAGTGTCTATACCAGTTTCATTCAGGGTAGACTGTGCTGAAGGGTCCTCAGACGTAAAGTCCACTAGGACAGCCAGGGAAATGCACTGGTTGATCCCATCCCTGCTGCAGCCTCTGCTCCCTCATGTAGCCCCTAGAGGACATTAAAACTGGCCTGCCCCAGGGGAACCCTCAAGGGGATTGGTGAAAATCCCACCTGACTTTACTTGACGGTGGATCCTCTTCAGGGTACAGTGACTCGCGTTGGCACAGCAAAGTTTAAATTGCACCTCCTTGTGCCAGCGGGATGAATCGAGCCCATACTCTCCAGCATTCACTAATGACAAGTAGGTGCTCTATACAGCGTGTCCTACATCCACCAAGAAAGGCGTTCATGAGAGGCATTGGAGAGAATGAATAGCTTCTTGTTATGGTTGAGGGGTTACTGATAATGAAATAGACTTTCAGTGGGAATAGAGCAGAAATCTACTATGGTCACATTTTGGCCTTTTAAAACTAATCAGGAAGATGACCTCATCTAGCTAAGAAGTGCTTCAAGGTCAGAGACCTGTTACACATGCAGCATAGGCCGTCTGCTGCAAAACACCAGGCACATTTGTGGGGCCACATAATATCATAAAACAAAATAGCAATTGTGATTCCTATGATTTCAAAGTTTGTACAAACTGAGGGCCCAGACTTACTCTGATTAAGGACTGTGGGAACTTTGGCACTGGCGTTAGTGGGAGAAGGTCTTGGCCCCACAACTGCTGCTAAAATTAGTTCTAGAGGCACTTACAGACTTCTGGGCACCATCTCAGGCTCTGCACAGCCTAATATAAACCCCTGGGGATCAATCAGAATTTTCACACCTGCATGTTTTTTAAACATGTAACCAACAAAAATCCCTTACTTGACTTCTTCACCAATGCAGGGAAAGCTTCAGATGTGGGTGGATGTTTTCCCCAAAAGCTTGGGACCTCCTGGCCCTCCCTTCAACATCAATCCCCGCAAAGCCAAGAAGTGAGTAGCCGTGCATTGATTGTGCACTTTACAGACCTTGGTGCACAGACCTGGCCAATTCACTCTCTTTCCCCAATCATCTTCTCTCTCAGGTACATCATGCGGGTGATTATTTGGAACACAAAGGATGTCATTCTGGATGAAAAAAGTATCACAGGGGAAGAAATGAGTGACATCTATGTGAAAGGGTAAGGGTGCCCTCCCTCTGACCTGCTCACGTGAGAGTATTTAATGAGATCTTTAAAATGTCCAAATCTTATATCTAGTACCTATAATAAAACCATGAATAAAATAATCACATGCAAAGCCCAGTGCAGGCATGGTCTAAGTATAACTTCCGGGTTGTGAGATAAAGCCTAACTAAATAACCAGTAGTGTGATAAGCTGGAAGTTGATTCTAGTTGGAAATATGTCTACAGGTGGGAAAGGATTAAAACTGTAACTACTTTAACTTGGTGCCTGTATCTTAACACCTGGCGATCCTGGTTATTGAGTGTTTCCTTGAATGCCAGCTAATGAAGGAAAGGATGCTGAAGTGGGCGAGTGTCTCTCTTGAAATTCCATCCTGGACTTGAGAAAGTTTAATCAAAACTGTTATTTCCATGATAAGTTTTGATTTAGACAAATCTGCATTTTCCGACAAAAAAAAAATTAGTCAAATTCCTGAGCAGCTCTAGTAATTAACCTGGGGCACTCACTGCCATAAGATCTCCTCAAGGGCTACAGAGCACCTACAGAAGTAGGGGCGGCTCCAGGCACCAGCGCACCAAGCACGTGCCTGGGGAGGCCTGCCAGTCGCTTTGAGGGTGGCAGTCAGGCTGCCTTCGGCTGCGTGCCTGCGGGAGGTCCACCGGCCCCGCGGTTTCGGCGGCAATTTGGCGGCGGGTATGCTGAAGGCGCAGGACCAGCGGACCTCCCGCAGGCATGCCACTGAATCCACGTTACCAGCGGATCTCCCGCAGGCACGCCGCCGAAAGCCGCCTGACTGCCGTGCTTGGGGCGGCAAAATACATAGAGCCACACCTGGCCGGAAGGTCTGATTCCCAGATCATGTGGACATACATGGACTAGCTCTGCTCAGTTAGTTTGCTAAAATTAGCAGTGTAGCCGTGGCGATATTGTTAGCGGTTCAGGCTAGCCGGAGTACAATCTCACCCAACCCCCTGGGGACATACTTGGGCAGCTAGTCTAAGCTGCCACAGTCACATTGCTAATCATAGACGCTATCTCAAGCAGAGGTAGCACAAGTACACCTACCCTAGCTGGGAATCACACCTTCCAGCTACTGTGTAGACATAGCGTATGGCTAATGGCTTAGTAGGATTCACAAAGGATTAGGCATTTATTAGATATGAAAATAAACACTCACATTAAATAGGAAAAAACATATTAGGAATATACAGACTCGTGCTCCACAGCTACCACTAAGTACTAACAGGATATTGGATAGATGAACCAAAGGTTTAATTTAGGGTGGCAATTCCTATGTTCTTATTTACACTGCTGGAATGGGTCCAAACTGAAAGGGCCAAAAATCTGTGTTTTGCCATTGACAATACAAATCCTATACCTCATGTTTGTAATCACTGCAAAATGTTGTTGTAATATAAACAAAGCATTAATAAGGTTAGCTGCATACCACTAAATATATTTGCATTTTAATTTCAGCTGGATGCCTGGCAATGAAGAAAATAAGCAGAAAACAGATGTGCACTATAGGTCACTGGATGGTGAAGGGAATTTTAACTGGAGATTTGTTTTCCCTTTTGAATACTTTCCAGCTGAGCAACTCTGTATGGTTTCTAAAAAGGTGCGGGTTCTCTCGAGTTCAATATAAAGAATTCATGTTCTCATTAGTTGGTAATAAAGCATTTTGAGCTAAATTCTGCCCTCAGTTACATTTGTCCATTAAAGGGTTGTATGTGCATAGCTGAGGGCACAATTGGGCCCTGTAAGTTGCTTTTGCACAATAAGGGACCCGGCCAATGCTCCTTACTCAAGCAAACTGCCATTGAGCTCACTGGGTACAAAAATCGGTCCTTAGTTACAGAGATGCAACTCCTAACCCAGTGGGAGTTTTCTGTTGGCAAGGAGGGCAGGACTGGGTCCTGAAATCCGCATGTCTGAAATCTGTTGGTAAAATCAGAATATTACTTTGCATTTTCAATCCATAACACATTAAAGATGTTTTTAACAGAAATTATTTTATTCTTAGGAGCATTTTTGGAGTCTCGACAAAACAGAATTCAGAATCCCACCCAAAATGATCATTCAGATATGGGATAATGACAAGTTCTCCTTGGATGACTACCTGGGTATGACTTTCACAGCTAAGAATTATCATCATTGGAAAGTGAGAGATTGCAAATGAACGTTTGCAAGTTGCAGCAGCAGGACCAAATTTTCAAATGGATCTCCACCAAGTGTCCATTTGTGCATGTATAATTTTGTATCCTAAAACCCCTTGTGCATACAGTCTTTGTACACTATCATTTGTGATCACAAATGATGGAATTTTGACACAAAAATTCTTCAAGCAAATCAAGCTTAGCTGTTTTTCACTCATCTAAAGTTGTATTGTGTATACAAATGGTAGCGTGCAAAATCTGCATGGGCAGATAATTTGTGCATGAAAAGTTGCATGCACACAAATGGAGGCAGGGTTGAGGCCCTCTTTGAAAATTTAGCCCTTTACATATTTTCAGATTGTTCATTCAGAAGGAGAGGTGACTTGATTAAGACTGCCTTCTTCAGAATCCTATATCTCAGTGTTGGTATTTCCTGCTGAGTAATGTCAGCATCTATTCACTATTTAACATGCTGAGGAAAAAATCAGACTTTTTGTGCAGTGCACAGTATACCAGGCTTCCTTACAGAACCACTTCCCCCCCCCTCATACACACACACTTTGACATATTCAGGGCCGGCTCCAGGCACCAGCCTGGCAAGCAGGTGCTTGGGGCAGCCGCTCCGGAGAGGGGAGGCACGTCCAGCTATTTGGCGGCAATTCGGCGGACAGTCCCTCACTCCCGCTCTGAGCGAAGGTCCTCCCGCCGAATTGCCGCCACAGATCGCGATCGCGGCTTTTTTTTTTTTTTTTTTTTTGGCTGCTTGGGGCGGCCAAAACCCTGGAGCCGACCCTGGACATATTTGAATTCTGATCTGAATTTTGCAGCTTGAACCCAAGTGGAATCTTGAGGCAAGATCCTGGACTGCACAGAATACAGATCAGGAGGTGTCATTCAAAGGCATTGTAAAGCTCAGTCTCCAATACTGCTGCTACACTGCACAGGGCTGACCTCCCTGCAGTGTGTTAGAGTAGCCCTAAGGATGCTCTAAATTTATGCCATGCTGCGAACAGCTACAAGGAGCTGAAAACACAACTGAAAATTGGCCTTATCACTCTGCTAAAGTACTAAATCATATCATTCAATATCAGAAATGTGTGTATGATGTTTTCTTTAATTTTCCCAGTGAGTTTTACTGACAAGCACCAGTTTAAGACTAACAGAATGTGCTTAGGGGTCCTCACGGGGCTCTCACTTCCCAGACATACACCTGGATCAATGCACTTTAGTCCTGGCCAGCAGCATCCTTGCTATTCTACTTCATGGCTTATTGTAAGGAGAAATTACCATATATATCATATGTTTAATGTTTTAGATGTCCACAAGGGTCAGATTGAAACCAGATAACTCATTTCATGTATGGCCCTAGTAAGATTTGACTGGAAACACTATGCTGTTTGGCCAGCTATGTTATACAGAATGCTTTTCTCTTTCACTTTCTCTGGTAGGTTTTGTTGAACTTGATTTACACAAAACAGTTATTCCAGCAAAAGTTCCTGAAAAATGCAATATAGACATGATTCCAGAATACAAGGCAAACAACCCTCTCAAGGCTCCCAAGACTGTTTCACTCTTCGAACAGAAATCCATGAAGGGGTGGTGGCCATGTTACACAGAAAAGGACGGCTCACGTGTTTTGGCTGTACGATTATTTCATTGTATAAAGTACCTCACTTGTTCTGCCTACTGCCTGTTTTCTTTAATGATACTTGGGCTCCCCTGCAGCTGAGCTCCTTTGAAGAGCTGGATAGCTTTAGTGGTCATTAAGCTTTCAAGCTTATAGACAGATGGACCCTTAGGGGTATTAATACACACAGAGCGTTTGGAAGATTTGCTTGGTGGGGAAGTTAAGTACTTTAAAAATACTTTTGAATGGTTTTAGTATTTAATATTAAGTACTTTTTAATCTCATGTAGAATTCAGAAAAATATTGAGCTAGAATCATTCTGGTTATATTCCCATTAAAGCCACTCGAGTTATTCTAGGGATGACATTAGCTCATTATGTCTCACTAGGAGTAGTTGGCTCCTTTGTATATGTGGAGTACAGTAAGGAGAAAAGCTTGAAAGCAAAGCTTTTTATGACATTGCAAATATAATTTGTAATTAATGAAGCCGGACTATTTGCTTGAGCATCAGGCCAATAAAATTGTAAAGGTCAGTAACTATACCTGGCTCATGAGGAACTGTTTTTATCCTTTAACTGCATAAAGGTGGCTAAGGGTGTGATTCTGCAAATGCTTATGCACATAAGCAGCTTTACACAGTAGTAGTAAAACTGAACTCACAAGATTACTCATATGAGCAAGTGTTTGCAGGCTCAGACCTTAAGAATGTATGTTTGCCATTGTCCTCTATTGATTAGAGTATCCGACTTTTTCAAATGTATCCGATTGTTTCTTCCAAATGACTTGCCTATAAACCCTAATCCTGGGATGAGGTAGATGATGAAAATATAACTATTCACCAATACTGAACTGATTTTTTTAAATGTTCCCAGCAGCCTTATACAGGTTGAGATTTTTATTAATTATGAAGAGACACAGACCTGGGGTTGTCATTGGAAGAAAAGTGGAATTCTTTCTTTCACATTATAAACAATATATTTGGGGATATGAACCAAACATATAGCTTGGAATCCGAATGGGGATGGATTACCAAACGCATGCTGTATGTGTCTACATTTTTAACTCCAGATTGGTATGTTGTAACATTGTCATAATCCAGAAACACATTTTGAGGTAGCAATTGGAGGAAAATATGAAGAGGGAGCTTATCCAAAACTGTACAAGGAGTTTTAAAGCCAAACAAACACTTTACATGCTATTTAAGTAAAATGTTTATATGTGATGTCATATGTTTAACATGTCTTGATTTACTGAAGGGTAAAGTTGAGATGACTCTGGAAGTCCTCAATGAAAAAGAGGCTGATGAAAGGCCAGCTGGTAAAGGAAGAGATGAACCTAACATGAACCCCAAGTTAGACCTACCAAAGTAAGATATATTTTTTTCTTTAGTTACTTTGAAGAATGCTGTGACACCCACATACAAACTAAAAAATATTGTTTATGAATGCCACATTTGACAAATGATGCTTCAGATGTCAGCTGTAATTTGCCAAACTTTATATATAGAAGGGAATTTTGTTTCTATCTTACAGTTCTTTCCATATGCATCCGAATAAAAATGCAACATCTTCTCTGTATAGTTGTGCAAATTTAATGAACCTGTCTTCTTAGACGAATCAATTATCTATCTTTTTCAACTCTATACAGTTAATTATTAATTGAACTGTGTTTTATTCTCGCACTGAAGTATTTAACTCTCCCTGTTTGTTAACATGATGAATATTGTTCCTTTCAAAATGCAGCCGACCAGAAACTTCCTTCCTTTGGTTCACAAATCCATGCAAGACAATGAAATTTATTGTGTGGCGCAGATTTAAATGGATCTTCATAGGCATTATCATCCTACTGATTGTATTCTTGTTTCTGGCGATACTCTTATATTCACTGCCGGTAGGCATTTCTAAATGTTCCTATGTTGTTCTTCAATTGTGACATAACTCTTGCTTTACTTAAGGTCAAAACAAGGACCTAGTCCTGCACTCTTTATTCAGTCAAGAATAACGATTGACTCTGTTTTAGTGGGGACTGCAGGACTGGACCCTTACATCTACAACTTCTTAAAATTTAATACACTTTTCATCCTATTGATCAATTATTTATAATGTATGCATTGATGGATCGAGGATTTTGATTGGCTCTAATCAAAAGTTTCAGGCAATTAAGAAGTGCCTTAAAAGTGCTTTCTAGATTGCATTGTTGCAGGAATGCAGATAGAAGTACATATTTTGGAGACTGTGGATTTCATTCTAATTTCATTTGAAATACAATACATTATAAGCTAGATCAAACAACTATGCAATAACTTACCACAACTGTGTTTTCACCAGAATAGTTATAACATACTCTGATCTGGTTTTAGTACTATGTTTGCTTTGTATAATATTATATACGTTTAAATGTCCAGCTTATTTTTTTCTGCCTCTGCTTATTGATTTTTTCTTTCTTCCTTTTTTCTAGAATTATATATCAATGAAGATTGTGAACCCAATCTAAAGAAGAGGATTTATTTTTACATTTTGAATAGCAATAAAGTAGTTTTACCTCAGGCTGCGAACCAAATTCAGCAAGGCTTGCTTCATGGTTTTAACCTTGTTCTCTTATATGTTAAACTAGGAAATTGATAAGGGATAAGAATTTAACCAAGGTTAGCCAAGGTTCATGGGGTCTTGACTAGTGTAAAAAGTCATGTTCCGTTTATGTTTTGACTTTGATAACATCTGTATGTGGTAAAATTCTGTCTTCCTTGCTTTTAAAGTAGATTTTTCATAAAAATTCTCCAGTTGCTCTTATTTTTTTTAATGGATACTTTATTTTGAGAATTATTTTCTACTCTCTCTCGACTTAGTAAAAAAAAAAAAAAAAAACAATTACTACTTATATTTTTGTATACCAAACAAAAAGTGCAATAATGTTCTGCCATTGTATTTTGAAAAGGTCACACTATTGCTATACTTAAAATCATTGTTAGAACCGTACTTTAAACTGTATGAGCATAGAAATGAAATAAAACAATACTAAATGACTATTTACTTTGAGTGTGTCAGAGTAATTTCATTATAAAAATGATTAAATACCTTACCAACAAAAGAGAGAAATCTCAAAACTGGCAAGCTCATTATTTATTGAATGCCAGGGTGCTTGGCACTGTACAAACTCACAGGAGGACATAAGTCTCAAGGAGTTTACAATCTAGCTATCTTTGTTAATTGGTATAATCTTTCCTGTAACTGATATCTTTATACTCCCTGGTAAAAATAAAACGGAAAACTCTCCAACTTAACATTTCTGTATAATTCACTCATCTCCATTTCTACTCTTGCCATTCATTTCCTGATGAACTTATTGATGAATATTTTTAGAGATGATCCTGAACTGGCACATCAGAATGGTTTGAAAGCCAAACCCAAATCCAAGTGTGAATCTTGTAATTGTATCTATGAGTTGAACTAGAAAACAAAATTCTAAATATCCCACCCTAGCTTTATCTACACCAAAAAATAAAACTATTCAGACCTGAACCCAGATCCAGATTGTGATTTGAACCTGTATTTATAGCGGGCCATACTGGAACTGTACATCTGAACATGCTCAAATGTTGGGAGGGTATGACATCTGCTTCTGAACCCATTTCAAAGTTTTGTAATGCAGGCCCAATTCTAACTGGATCAAGACTTGTGCTGTCATTGCAAAGATGACTATCACAACTGCTGGAATTAATGCATCAGTATCAAAAACCTCTGCCATGATTATAAGAAATGGCAAGTCTGCCACTGCAGTAAAAGATGTGTTTGTCAGTTTTCAGCAAAACTGGGCAAATGACATTGACTTCATTCCACTGAACAAACTGGAGTAAGGTTATTGCACGAAATAATTTCCAGAGTGTGAAGCAATACTGGCTGGGGTGAAACAACCAGCAGTCACCCTGTCAAAAAATAATAGCCCCCTTATTTTTGGTTGTTAAAAAAATTCTTGAGAGCCTCGACCTATAAATGATAGCTCAGAGCTGGAACTAATCACCCTCCAGATGGATTGTCACTTCACTATTGACAAAATAACACTTCAGAAATAAGCGGCAATTGCATCAGCTAATGTTTGATCATTCGTTATTAAAATATGTCTCAATCAATGCCAGAAATCTGACAGGATAAAAATCACAGCAGGCTTGTTTTTCATTATAAGGCTAGAAAATGGGTCGCTTATAAGTGTTGTAATTAGACAAGCATTTAACTTTAAAGAGGTATTTAAAGGACAGCATTCCTCAGAAACAATTCTGAAATAGCCTAAGAGATCTGAACAACCCTGTGCACCTAGAATTTGAAGATTGGCAGGTATTGCCCTTCTCAGCTCACCCTTCTCCAGAGAAGCTTTGTCCAAGTACGCACAGGCCTGGCAGTTTCACTGCTATTAGGCAGATGTTATTAAAAACATAACTAAACAGCTTCAGAAATCGTCCTGTCTCCCAACCTATGTCACTTAAAAAACCATGTAGAGTAGGGAGCAAAAAAGTTGTCTGCAACTGGGCGATTCGGTCATTAATGCAGTGAGAAGATTTTTAATAGAAATATACACAAGTATTTGAGGCCTGCTAGGGCTGCCATACATCGCTTCAGCAGGACAAAGCAGCCTTAAACCCAGCGGCAGATTCCTCCCAGATAGGGGAAACAGTGCCGGGTTTACAATGGCACCAGTGGCTCCATGGAGCCAGGCCCATGCTCAGAAGGAGCCCCGGCCTACTCCGCTTGCACTGTGCCCCGAGACCCTGCTGGCTCCCCGCGCCCACCACTTGCTCCTTTCGGCCTGCCCGCTGGCTGGCCGAGGTCTCCTCTCTGCCTCCTGGCCCCACCCCCTGCTCCTCTCTGCCCCCTGGCCAGATGCCAGTGCACCTCCCACTCTGGGCAGTCTCTGCTTCCCACCACCTGTGGGGCCCTGCCTGTCTCCCCAGAGCTGAGCCGCCTGGGACTGGTGCAGAAGCCTGGCCAGTCTCAGCCGGGGATGGGGGAGACGACAGTGTGGGGGGCTTGGCTGGGCCCCTCCAGTCAAGTGCGTCTTGAGGTATCCTGGCTGGGGCAGGCCCTGGCCTGGCTGATCATGCTACTCCCGAGGAGCCGGAGTGATTCCCGGCCCCGGGACCAGCCCTGGCTACACTGCCGGCTCAGCCCGGCAGCACAGTCACCTCGCAGCAGGGACAGTGAGTGCGGCCGGGAGGCAGGGCGTGGGATTGGGTCTCCGGGTGGGCAGGGGTGGTTTTGTGCAGGGTGCTGTGCATTTGTAGGGGAGGTCTGGGGGAGCACTGGGTATCGTGGGTCCAGGGGGGCTCTGGCCATAGGGAGTTGGGGAGTTGTTGGGTGGGGGGGGGTGGCATGGGCCCACCCCCGAGGGGAAGGGGCATGCTGGCAGCACAGGGCCAGGCGGGCCACTGTGCATCTGGCAACTGCTGTTTCGTAAACAGAGCCCTCGCACTGGGCTGGGTGGAGCGGGGGCCGCCCCTGCCATGCACCATTGACTCTGGCTGGCCCCTCGCTCCGGGGACTGATCTCCCTGCACCATACTCCATTGCTTCCACGGGGGCCCACAACTATGTTTGGCACCAGGCCCACAAAAGGTTAATCTGGCCCTGAAATCCCCCAGTGATGTAGCAATTTCCATGCCACTCTCATTCTGCCCCAACAGTATGTTGGGGAACAGGAGTTTGGTTACGTCATCTCTGCTTCCCACCTATTCCCAGCTGCTAGAATCATCCTGTGGAGGCCAGACAAAACATAGAGCAACCCTGACATCGTTCTACTTTGGGCTAAGGACTATCCTTGGCCAGCCCGAAGACTGACAGAGCAACCTCAAACACAAAGGCCACAACCTCTTGTCTACGCTATCAACTGTGGGATTCTCCCAGAACACAGGCCCGAACACACAGCCAGACACACCCTGGTTCTCAGGACAATTTATTTGGTGGCCTCAGAGTGTGGCTTGCTGGTAGCCACTCTCAAATTTTTCCCTAGAATACTTAATTAGGTTTAGGAAAAACAAATAAATATGCACATATAAACATCCAAATCATTGTAATTTATGTATTGCTAGCTAGTAAGTCTGTTGTGAAAAGTGATACTAACAAACATACAAGTATCACTTTTCACGGCAGACTAACTCAGCCCTGGCAACCCTGGACAAATTAAGCCCTGGATGTGGGATCTAGGGAGGCAGTAGGAGGCTGGAGCCTGAAGCCCCATGGCTGGGGGACAGAGCCCAAAGCCACACAGCCAGAGCCCAGGGCTGGGGGACGAAGCCACACGCCAAGAGCCTGCCACCCTGCCACCTCCATGCTGAAGCCCAACTGCCCCTGGGAAGGTGGGGAATTCACCAGGTGCGTGCTCCTCCAGTGTTATGGCCCAGGTGTCTTCAGAGGGGGGCAGAGCCCAACCCCTGCTGGTGCACCCAGGAGCACAGGGGAGGGGCCGCTGCTTTGCCCCCTCCAATTACAGCCCAGGAGGCTGTGACCACAAGAAAAGCCCATGGTGACTGCATATGGCGATGGTGGCCACGTTTGAGAAATGCTGGTCTTCAGTTTCAGTCAAGTTGCTGACACTTAGGAGCCAAGAATCCCACTTTACTCAGACCACTTCCTCTTCCAAACCAGTGTCAGAGCTCTTCCGCTCAGGGCCTGTAGTAGTTGTCCACTCCCTAAACACTCATGGACCCAACCAGTTTTGAGAATATAATAATAGACACGCAGACAAGCTGAGGAGGGCACCAGCCATTGCTGGACCTGCTATCCACAACAACCAATAAACAACCCCCTAACTGCCACTTCCATCCCATCACTCTATAGAGCACCTGCATCAAAAGAACGAAAAGTTGAGACTAGAGCACTAGAGATGCAAAATGAGAACTGAACCCAACAGGCTATAGCCATGAGGGAGCATGAAAGATCTCTCTTCTCTTATAGCAGCTACACAGCCATTGCCCGCAGAAATATTCTGGCATGTGAAGGACTGGGAAACATTAGGATTTGGAAGAAGAATAGCTGGCTGAAAGTCAGTCTGGGCAAGAACAAGGCAGAGGTGGAGAGTAATATTTTGTAGCAATGGCCAAAACAAAACCTCATCAATTTCAAACATCTGCCCCACAAGCATCAAAGTATTACGTAGTCTCAGGACCCTTCTGGGTTATTCACTGATCTTGTGGTCACAAATGGCTGCAGCAGCCAAAAATGCCTTCAATTGATTCCGCTGCCCAGCAGGCAGTGTGCTTTCCTGTCAGCTGCCAACTTAGCCACGGGGATCCATGTGTTTGTCACCTTCAAGCCTGACTACTGCAATGTCACTACCATGAAGAAACCCCAGCTACTACAACCTGTCTTTCATCCAACACAGGGTGATGACAACACATCATCCATGTTCTCTGCACTCTGTGGTGGCTCCTGACCCACATTAACTACCTGATTGGGCCTTCTTGGCAGCTGGCTGATAAGGGTGGAACTCCCTTCTCCAAGAGCTTGACATGACCTTTATTCTTACCATTTTCAGAGCAAAATGCAAGACCTCTCTCTCTACACCAGCTTTTCCACAATAACTTTCCTGAAGGTGTCAAATAAAAACTACCCAAAAGCCCAACTTTACCCCACACACTTCTCAGCATGACATGAGACAAAAGGGAGAAAAAGGTCTCCCAGACTGATTAGAAAGAATAAACAATCTTCTTTGTGCTCTGATACTCTGCCAATGTACATTACAATTAGATCAGTGAGACAGAATATGAAAGGAAGACCCATAATGTGTCTCAAAGAGGAGAACTGGCACCTAAAGTTTGAGTTAAAAGAAAAAATGAGATCACCAACACACTCTGATGAGCTTGCATTTCTTCAGTCATCCACAAGATGTCATTGTTAGTATCATGTTTTCACACGCACATCTTCAGAAAAAAAAAAACTACTTGTACTCCAACCCAAAATAAATGCCCAGCAATGCAGTCCAATTCCTGAGATGTGGAATGAGGTGCATTTAAAATTTAAGCAAATCCGTTCCGGCTTAAGGCACATGCTTTCTAAGGCTTCTAGCAAAGCAGCTGACAGCTAAGTGAATCTTTTGTTGTAAAGAGGCAGTTATAAGGATCAGGAAAGAGAAGATCAGGATGAAAGCCTGGCCCCATTGAAGACAGTGGAAGTTCTGCCACTGACATTAATGGAGTCAGGATTTCAACCTCAATGTCATTAGAAGCCTAAATATTTATTAACAACCTGAAAGGGTGAATAATGAAATGGCCACATTCACTGATGAATTTATGGATGCTTGTGACTCCTTAACAGCTAGGAATGATAGTACCACCTAGCTCCTATATCCTACTTTTTAGCTGGCATCCCAGAGCACTTTACACAGGAGCTCAGTATCATTATTCCACTATTACCGACAGGGAAACTTTCTCCAAAGAGGGGCAGTGACATGCTCAAGGTCATGCAGCAGTCCAGCAGCAGAGCTTGAAAAAGAACCCAAGTCCCCGGAGTCCCAGCGCAGTGCGCTATCTTCTATGTTGACTGCTTCCAAATCCAGAAGGACCTAGCAAAACCATGTAACTGGGCAATAGGAGAGCAGATTACATTAACTGGAGACACATGCAAGGTGAAGCATATTCTGGGGGGGAAATAAACACTTGAAAATACCAAAGGACTCTGATTTTGTTGTAGCAGCTCAGGAAAGGGCTTTGTGCCATTGAGCACAGCTTAACATGCTTAAGAAAAAAAGTTAATAAGGTCTTAGACTCCATTAAGTAGGGAAGAGAGATCAAACCAGAAGATATTAGAATGCTATTGTACCAATCATTGGTTTAGCCTCACTGCAAATACTGCAGTCAGTATTGTCACAAGATCTCAAAAAAGCCATATTACAAAAGGAGTAAGGGTTCAAAGAAGGGCAACAACAACAACTAGTGGCATGGGGGCATTGGAGAGCTTTAAGACAAGGAGAAAATAAGAGACCATGACTATTTTTAGCCTGGGAAGTAACAGTGTAAGAGGAGAAAGATAGCAGTATGTAAACTATTGACTGGTAGAAAATATAGCTCTTTATTCTTTCCCATTATACAAAACCAAAACAAACCCACAAGGAACACAAACTAAAAAGAAAAAAATTAAAACAGTTTGAAGGAGACGTGTGGTATTGCAAAGTTTGTTTAACCTGTGGAACTCACTTGCACATGATATTATTGAGACAAATTATTTAGGAAAGTTTTAAAAACAGCACCTACAATTACACTAGTTAAGTAAATATTACCAGTCCCATCAATCCTTACACTTCCAGGAATAAGATGATTATCAGCAGAAAGATATTCCATGAGCAAAAAGGCATTTCCTTCACAATGCATAGTATTGCACAACTAGGAGTATTGGTATTTTCCATCTTCCTTTGAGGGATCATGCATTGACTACTCTCACTACCGGATACTGGGCTACATAGACCATTGGTGTACTCTTTTGTTTTACAAATCAAGGGCATCAAACTCATTTTTGCGAGGGTCAAATTTCCTTTTTAATGATGGTCCATGGGCAGGGATATGCATTTAGGGAAACACAGCAGCTCTCCCACAAACTTCAATGGGAGCACAAGATCAAAGGTAGCATATAGCCTGTACGTATTAACTAAACTTTTCAGGATCATTATTTGCTAAGTTGCATTCAGCATTGTTCATTACAGAAAATATGCTCATCTTCTTGTTCTGCGCTTACACACCACCTGGCATAATGGGGTACTTGTGCATGACCAGGGCTCCTAAGCAAGACAGTAATACAAATATTAATAATACCATCACTATCTCCTTTCTGTTTCTCTCCTCCTTCTCTGTCTTTGTCAACACCACCAGTGAGCTTAACTGAGGTAGGGGCATTTCACCCCAAATCATTATTTTAGGCTGCATGCAGACTCAGGAATACAACATTGCATCAGTTACACTCAGATCACATTCAAAATATTATTTTTTTTGCAACCATGCAGGCTAGTAACTTACTTTAAAAAAAAAATGTTAAGCTGGATTTTGCAACTGCCACCTGGGCCACGTAAATAAATACATCAAATGCTCCAGTTCTGTCTGTGGCCAGGTGTTTGACACACCTCTCATATATCATCCTAGTAAATAATTTCCTATTACAGAGTGCTGTAGCAAGATCCTATGCACCACAAAGACTCTGCTAATAAAACTAAGGCTTATTTTGGTCCTGATGCTGCAAACACTTACGCATGTGCCTAACTTCACTCAGTCTGTAACAATAAGCACATGCGTAAGTGTTTGCTAGAATCAGGACCTTGGGTTATTGGGCCTGATGCGGTCAACCTACATGAGATGGATTTCATCCTCCAGCAGTAATTGAAACAGTGTTTTCTAGTGCATGGGGTTTACAGTATTCTATTGCTATCTGGCTCTTGATCGACTTTTATCAGAAAAACATTTCCTATTGAGAAATCCTCTTTTTGACTGTTATTTAGGTATATCTTTGAAAGATTAACTAGAGCGGGGGGGAATGAAATGGAAGTAAAGGTAAAAAAGTCTTTAAGTGGTTCAAAATTTATTCGAAAAAAGTGAGAAACAAATTTATTCATGGCAAGATAACTAAAGTTACAATTCTTAGCAAGACCCCCGCTGCCATGTGATTCCTCAGTAACAGAACTGAGCTGTTGTGGCAGAATTCAACACTTTGCATTGCTCTTTTGTGTGACGCCACGGGGAGTTTCTAGATATTCTTTTACTCCTGAATTTGGCTCTGTCTTTACCCCAAGATAAGCAAAGTATTTGTTTCAATTAATTTAATTAGCAAATGTTCAGATATCTGGGTCCCAATAACTGAGTATTGGTAGCAAGGCTAATTAGTTCCTTCATTGAAAGTTTATGTCCTGATTTGTAGAATTCCTGAGCACATATGGAAGTCCAAAGGGAACTGCAGATACTCTGCACCTTTGGAAAATCTAGCCCTTAGCTCCTACTTTGTGTTCCTGACACCCAGGCCCATTGACAGCAATTCTGGGCCCCAAGGCAGAACAGTCAGTGGGCCCTCAGCCCATGCAGACACGGTCCGCCTGGCATGTGGGCAGTGCTGTGCCTGTACTGGCTGGTGCCCAGCGATCTGCTGCCGGCTGCGCTGCTGGGCACGCTCGTCCGGCACAGCCAGGGCTTCCATGTGCCCACCTGGCTGCCTTCGCCGCTGCCGGTACCACCCCGCGTGCACCCTGTGGCCCACCCAGGTGATTTTAAAGGGCCTGGGCAATTGCCCCCTTGGGGACACACACACACCCATCGGTAGGCCTGCTGACACCCCATGGTTTGAGATCATCCATTCCTGAAGAGTTGGTCAGTTTCAATGCTTTTTTTTTTTTGTCAGAACTAAAAGTTCCTGTATGAGAACCAGGAGTAAACTTTCAAAACTAACCACAGCCACATTAGACTCCTGTTGCTGGAAATATTTAAATTCACTACATAAATCTCATGCTTTCACATGAAGGCCTATCTGGCATCTTTGCTCATTTTAATTTCACAATCTATTAACAAGGGAAAATCCTGCAAGGTGAGGAGGAAGATCAAAGGGGATTTCTATGAAACAAAGTTAATTGAAAATCACTTAAAACAGTGGGTCAGACCTTCAGCTAGTGTAAATCTGCATAACTCCTTGGAGCAATCCCAATTTACAACTGCTGAGGACCTGGCCCAGAGTTTTGGGTGTAATTTCTTGACCCCAAAATCATAAAATAAAATGGTGGTGATGACCCCATTGTCTTATGAAAGTAAAAAAAATGTGAGATGATTTCCAGTTAGAAACTATCAGCTTTGATAACTACCTATGTCAATTACTTCACTTGCATAAGTGTGTTTGTTTACACTTAGAAATAAGCGGGCTCCACCCATCCTGCTCTGATCCATCCAATGCCTGAGTGTTACCTGCTTAAACCCTGTTTAAATAGAAGTTGCTCCCCCTCCAATAAAAGATATTACCTCACCCACCTTGACCCTCAAAACCCTGCCAGTGCATTTGAATAGCCAAACAAGCCTCCCTCCCTCCTGAAACATCCACCATTCACATTAAATAAAACACATTACAATAGAGAGAAAATTGACCTGAAATAGCTTATTTCCAAATGTAAAGGGCTAAACTGAGGACTACTGTTTTCATGCAAATTTGGCTACTCTGGACCACTTGCATGTACTGAGAATTATCTATTCACTTAATCCCTCCCCCCTCCCCCCCAAAGCTTCTCTCAGATTTGACAGGCAAGGAAAAGCAAATAAAAGTAATATGGAAATGGAAAGTCCCCAAAGCAGACACATCAGCAGAGACAGTGCACCTTGCTCTCTGCTCCCTGGGAGCCGGCAGAAGATTCCCAGAAGTAAGTCTGCTCAGTCAAGGTTCTGGGAAGGAGAGGGTCAGGGAGATGGGGTTGAAAGCTACTTTCAATGGCACAATCCTCCTTGCAGAAACACTGTATTTTCTGCAGAACCAGCGGGAGTTAATGCTGCTAGCATTGGCTCTAACAACTGTACCACTCTGCTCTTTGTCCCTTTGTCTCTACAGCTTGACCACTCATTAGCAACGAATTATGTGAAGCCATACATTAGTGCAGCCTTGCCAACTCTCGCATTTTATCACAAGTCTTGCAGTATTTGGTTTTTGTCTTAAAGCTCCAACTCCTGCAGCCTGGTGATCACATGAGAATCTCAGCTTTCATTTTTAGATAGCAGTAAGATTCTAGCCTTCTTTCTTGTGGAGAAAGGCTCAAAAACTTGAACCCAACAGCTAAAAAAATTAGGAGGCAAATTAAAAGAATCTAAAATTTATTATTTTTAAAATCTCATTTTTTAAGTCAATCTCACAATTGTGGGGGGCCTGAGTCATGATTTTGGAATGCTTGGATTGGCAATATTGTTAGCACTACTTTTATGAACTTACATCCTTCCTATTAAAACTGTCCTCAACAGCCGTCAGGTATTCCCTGGGACACCAGACAGCTACATCCTTTAACATTATAGAGAAACTCAAAGGGTAGGACTGTTCCTCTTGTAAAATGGATTCCTAGGGGAAGGCATTAGAGAACAACGAAATGTGTAGACTGGGTGTGGCTCAGCTTTAGCAGACAGAATGACCTGTGCATTTTGGACTCAGAGTACAATATGGTTTCAGACAGCTAGTTACTGTCTGTATTATTTCAAACATTTACCAATGCAAGAGACGTTTGCACAGTAAAAGTAAATGTTGAAGAGTTGTAATTGTAATTCCCTATGAAAGATCCTTACCCTGCGTTAATTAGAACTGTGCCAGAAACTAATGTGTACACCAGTGAAGCCAAGTAGAAATCAGTGATACTGGACTGTCTCGTGCAAATTCATTGAGACTCAAACTAGTTATGGTGGTTTGAACCCCCTTGTAAACTGTGCATAGAAATGGCACTAATTCAGGAGAATTTTAACACATTTAACCTCTAATATAAACACTATGCTAAGTGGACATAATGCAATTCATGAGATTCTGGTGGCTATTAGTCATTTATCCTGTTGGAGTGGTGATCACTACAACCACCAGTGAAGTGGTATATGGGCATAATCCATTATCCCTATTGTTGTTTGAGGGGCAAATCCTGCCCCTTTATTCTAGGCCACAATGAAACTAGTGTGGTTCTCTTGCATTTGGGGTAAGTTAGGATGCTGGGAGTTTGCATGGAGTGGGGGGCTTCCCTTCTTCCGTGTGAAGCAAAGCTAGTATTTTGAGTTCCAGCATGTGGGTGGGTTTCGTGGAAGACACTAGAATGGATCCTGAGGGACATACAGTATGGAGAGGCCCTACAGAGGAACCGTAATTGGGGGACCGGGCACTAGAAAAACAGTCTCAACAATATAGAAATGACTCAGTGTGCAAAAAATCTCCCCTTTGATATTTGACAAATAAATACTATGCAACACAGTGTCTGTACTGTATACAAACCAGGGCTCCTTGATTTAACCATTCATTTGCACCAAAATCTGTTTGTTTGCGGGGGTTTTTTCAAATAAATATTCAGTGAATGGCTCGATTCCCTAGCTATTTCTTGCAGCACTGCAGTTCCTGGCCATCAGATGTGAACCCCTTCCCAGCGTGAAACCGGCTAGCACGACCATGACTTTCACAGCCCACAAGGGAAAGTCCAGCAGAAATTAAAAGGGAATGCCAACATTTCTATAGACCGCTATCACAGAAACATAACTTTCTATTCAAATCTATTTTAGAGTAATTTAAATATAGTGCTATTTAATGTTGATGGACACCCATTGAGCTATTGAATTATACAAGACTTTTCCATATGGGAGGTAATGTAGTGGAAACAGGAGCACTTCAAAAACTAAACAAGTCACTAGTTGTCATCCCTTTTTTCTACACTAGCCTGTTATTTCGGAATTAGCCGAGTTATTTCGGAAAAAAAATGATTCCGTCCACATGACCAAACGTTTTTTTTTCTATTTAAAGGGCTCTTTAATTCGATTGCTGTACTCCACCTCGGCAAGTGGAGTAGCACTTAAATCGAGATCGCAATCCCGGGTGAAAGGTATTGTGGACGCAATTTGACGTTATTGGCCTCTGGGAGCTATCCCAGGATGCTCCCTTGTGACCGCTCTGGTCAACACTCTCAACTCCAATGCACTAGCCAGGTGGGCAGGAAAAGCCCTGGGAACTTTTGAATTTCATTTCCTGTTTGGTCACCAGCAGCACAGGTGACCAGCAGCACAGTCCACCATCACAGGCGACCATGCAGAGTCCACCATCACAGGAGATAACGCAGTCCCTGATTCGCAGACGAGCTCCAGCATGGTCCGAACGAGAGGTACTGGATCTCATCGCATGCTGGGGAGACAAGTCTGTTATGGAAGAACTACGTTCCAAAAAAGAAACGCAAATATTATGCTAAAGTCTCCAGGGCCATGACGGAAAGAGGCTACTCCAGGGACACAGAGCAGTGTCGTACAAAAATCAAGGAGCTCAGGCAAGCATACCAAAAAGCCAGCGAGGCAAACGGGTGCTGTGGGTCACAGCCCCATACATTCCGCTTTTACCGTGAACTCCATGCAATTATGGGGGGGGGTGATGCCACCACTACCCCACCACTGTCCGTGGACACCTGCAAGGGGGGAGTTGCATGGAGCGAGGAGGAAGAGACATTGGAGGACGAAGGGAGGAGGAGGAGGACAGTGCACAGGCGGCAAATGGGGAATCTGTTTTCCCCCCTAGCCAGGAACTAATCTTAACGCTGGATCCAATAGCCTCCCCTCACTCCCAAGGCGGGCTCCTGTTCCATGACCCTGGAGAAGGTACTTCTGGTGAGTGGGAGCCTGATCGGAGCCACGCAGTGAGGGGGGGAACCCAGCCGCGCTGGGTTGTTCGTGTTTAGAGTAAATGGCTCAGCTCATCCCTGCTCTGAGCCTGATCGGAGCCACGTAGTGGGGGGCGGTGTTGTGTGCAGTGATCATCCCAGAGAGCCCGCAGGCCCTCCTTTTATATGGCAAACCCACCAAGCATTGCTTGCTGTGGGAAAGGGGGCCCAGCAGTTTGAAAGCATTGAAATGAATGTAGAAGAAGCAGAACCCCGCGTGCCCCTAGGGGCTGCCTGCAAGATGAATTCTGTTGCCCGGTCGTGTATTATGGCTTACTCATACCAAAGTGCCCCCTTTGTTCTCTGCAATGTATTTTTTAAAATACTACCCTCCCTTTTTCTCCTCCCGCAGGTGCAAATGTTTCAACGCAGCCCCTATCTACTCCGTCCCAGAGGCTGGTCCAGATTAGAAGGCGGAAAAAACAAACTCAGGACGACATGTTCGCCGAGCTCATGCAGTCCTCCCGCACTGATAGGGCTCAGCTGAATGCATGGAGGCTAACAATTGCGGAGTCTGTAAAGAATTACAGGAACACAAAGAGAGGAGGGAGGCGTGCGATGAGAGCAGGCAGGAGGCTATGGTCAAGCTCATGGGGGAGCAAACTGACATGCTCCGCTGTATGGTGGATCTAATGCGGGAAAGGCAGCAAGACCACAGACTTCCGCTGCAGCCCCTGTATAATCAAACTCCCTCCTCCCCAAGTTCCATAGCCTCCTCACCCAGACGCCCAAGAACACGAGGGGGGAGGCTACGGGGACCCACACACTCAACCCCAGAGGATCGCCCAAGCACCAGAAAGCTGGCATATGCGAACTTTTGATTTGGTTTCTGGACTTGTCCTTCCCTCCTCCACCCCCCCAACCCAACCCCTCCACCCCCCCAGTCTACCTTCTAATTTCTCTCAATGCGTTGTGCATCAAATAATAAAGAACAGTTTTTAAACAATTTTGACTTTAATTCCTTTCATATATATAGGGTGCGGGTAACTTCAAGAGAAACAAACACAACTGTCACACCATACCCTGGCCAGTCATGAAACTGGCTTTCAAAGCTTCTCTGATGCGCAGCGCGCCCTGCTGCGCTCTTCTAATCGCCCTGTTGTCTGGCTGTGCGAAATTGGCAGCCAGGCGAGTTGCCTCAACCTCCCACCCCGCCATAAAAGTCTCCCCCTTACTCTCACAGATATTGTGGAGCACACAACAAGCAGCAATTACAATTGGAATACTGGTTGTGCTGAGATCTAACCGAGCCAGTAAACTGCACCAGCGCCCTTTCAAACGTCCAAAAGCACATTCTACCACCATTCTGCACTTGCTCAGCCTATAGTTGAACTGCTCCTTACTACTGTCCAGGGTGCCTGTGTACGGCTTCATGAGCCATGGCATTAAGGGGTAGGCTGGGTCCCCGAGGATAACTATAGGCATTTCAACATCCCCAACAGTAATTTTCTGGTCTATGTAAGTCCCTTCCTGCAGCTGTTCAAACAGACCAGAGTTCCTGAAGATGCGAGCGTCATGCACCTTTCCCGGCCATCCCATGTTGATGTTAGTGAAACGTCCCTTGTGATCCACCAGTGCTTGCAGCACCATGGAAAAGTACCCCTTGCGGTTTATGTACTGGCTGCCACGGTGTGCCGGGGCCAAGATGGGGATATGCGTTCCGTCTATCGCCCCACCGCAGTTAGGGAACCAGTGCACTGAAGCCATCCACAGTGGTCTGCACATTTCCCAAAGTCACTACCCTTGATAGCAGCTGGTCAATGATTGCGTTGGCTACTTGCAGCACAGTAGCCCCTAGAGTAGATTTGCCCACTCCAAACTGATTCCCGACTGACCGGTAGCTGTCGGGCGTTGCAAGCTTCCACAGTGCTCTGGCCACTCACTTCTCAACAGTGAGGGCTGCTCTCATTTTGGTGTCTTTGCGCTTCAGGGCAGGGGACAGCAAGTCACAAAGTTCCATGAAAGTGGCCCTACGCATACGAAGGTTTTGCAGCCACTGGGAATCATCCCAGACCTGCAACACTATGCGATCCCACCAGTCTGTGCTTGTTTCCCGGGCCCAAAAAATCAGTGTTCCACAGCATGAACCTGGCCCAATGCCACCATGATCTCCCAATCACCACATGCCGTGTCCTTGTCCTCATCAGTATAGTAATCGCACTGTCATCGTTTCCTCGCTCGGTTTTGCAGGTACTGAACATACTGCTGGAAAATGCACGAGGTATTTACAATGGTCAAAACTGCAGCAGAGATCTGAGTGGGCTCCATGTTTGCCGCGCAATGGCGCCTGCATGGGTAATCCTTGAAAAAGGGCGCAAAATGAGCTGTTCGGTTCAAGATGGCCAATAAAAGGCGGTAAATGGTTGCCTTCTGTAGCTTCCATGGGAGCCCAGGACCGACAACATGGAAAAAGCGGCGAGAGCAGAGTTTACGGCGGAAGCATGAGCAGAGTTTGTGGCGGAAGCTGTGCGGCTCTGTTCACAATGGGCGAGAAACAGCAAGGAATTGTTGCCTTCTGTAGCTTCCACGGGAGCCCAGGACCATCAACATGGAAAAAGTGGCGAGAGCAGAGTTTGCGGCGGAAGCTGTGCGGCTCTGTTCACGATGGCTGAGAAACGGCGGGGAATTGTTGCCTTCTGTAGCTTCCACGGGAACCCAGGACAGACAATCTGGAGAAAGCGGCGGAAGCTGTGCGGCTCTGTTCACGATGGCCGAGGACATTCGAAGTGGATTCAACATACCAGGAGACAGGCGGTGCACCGTGCTGCACCATCTGCTGGCAGCATGGCGTCTGCTGTAGCTTTCACGGAGGGAGGAGCAAGTGACGGCACACACCCAGAAAAACCCACGAGAACGTTTTTGCCCCATCATGCACTGGAAGCTTAACCCACAATTCCAATGGGTGGCAGAGACTGCGGGAACTGTGGGATAGCTACCACAGTGCACTGCTCCGACATTCAATGCTAGCCTCGGTACTGTGGACGCACTCCGTCGAATTCACGCGCTTTAGTGGGGACACAACATCGAATGTATGAACTCGATTCTGGAAATTTGAATAAAATAACTTCGAATTAATTTCCTACTGTAGACATACCCTTAGATGGAGGATATTTCCCTCCCCTGTCTAACTTTACTTTGACAATCTCTCATCTATAATCACTACTGATATCACCTTAGCTGTAGGAGACAAAGGAAAAAATAACAGAAATGAGAACAATAAAATCTACTAAATAAGCTCAGCATTGTTTTACTTAACCCACAGAATTGGACAAGCTTCTCTGAAAGTCTAAGCTTTGCGAAAGATTAGTATTTTTCCCCTTTACAGAGCAGAATTGATCTTATCTCTGTAAACTTGATTCTAATTTTGGTTACACTGGTGTAAATTCAGAGCAACTCCATTGAAGTCAATTAATTGGTATGGGACATAGATCCATTGATGGATGGACTGGGGAAGGCAATGGAGTTTGGGGAGGGATTTGGCGGGACAGAGTTTGCATAATTACCAGAACTAGTCTGTGAATTGAAAGTAAAAACATTTGAAAATGATGGTGGTTCCTCTATGAAATATGAGAAAAATTGAGTGATGTGTACGTTTCATAAAGGCACCATTCATTTTCAAATCGTTTCCCTGACATTTCGCAGAGTAATGTTGATAATTATATGTGAAAACTAGAAAAAGTAAGGTGTGAGGAGGGCATCATTATTTTGATCAATTGATCTTAAACATTTCGGCTTCCTTTTTACATGTTAGGTGGGTATTTTTTATTTTATTTTATTTTATTTTGATGGTCGGGGGAAAGGTGCAGCGTTGCCCATTTTCTTTGTTTTGGACATTGGGTCATTGGGCCCATTTCTATTTTAACTAGTTATGGCTCATATCACATCCTTGAAAATAAAAACCCTATTCAAGTCCATTGCTGTTTAAAGAGAAATTCTGATCCTGTTTGCCTTACTCAAGCAAAATTGCCATTGAAACCAGTGAAAAATTAACCTATGTAAGATGAGCAGGATTGCTAAACAGGAATAAAACTGAACAGGGCTTTTACTTGGCGTTGTTATAATATTCTTGAAAGTATACATTTAGGGCTTCTATTTTTCAAGGTTTATTAATTTCATTTTTCAGGGTTTATTTTTAGCTATTTTTAATTGTATGTAGCTGTCCAAAAATCAGGGGGATTCAGGGCTTTCTCTTTGTATATACTGTAATGAGTAATGTATATTATATACAGTAGTATATACTATAATAAATAATCTCTTTGTAATGTTTCCTAGTGCTCTTTAATGTAATACTGTTTCAAACTAGGAAAACATTTAGTGCTCACGAGCAGGGTTTACATGGACTAAACATGGACCAATTAATGCACATCATGTTAGTGCACTTTAGAAATCACATCCTTATAGTCTGCAGTACTGCTCCATGTGGACAAGCCCTGAAAGACAAGTAACCATTTCTGATGTTTTTCCAGTGTTTAGTCGATAAACACCAATTTCTCTCTCTCTCTTTTTTTTTTTAAATAGGGAGTGTTTTATCCATGTTTATCAATTAAACCAAAAACCAGAAGTCCTATATACAGTATATTATTCATTTCCTGGGCATTTTTCAGGAGGAGTGAGGGACATATGGATTGCTATGAGGCTGTGCCACTGGGTCCGTGGGCAGGTGATTATGGGCTTGATTCCATTATTACGGAAATCAGTGGGAGCCACGACATTGACAACAGATCATGCCCAACTGGAGAGGAGCTGGGCTTATGATATAAGAGTTGCAGTTATGTTTTGGAATTGTGAATCTTAAATTGATGTGAAAGCTCCAGGTTGTATGAGAATTTATTGTTGGTTTATTAAATGAAATAAGTTCATAATCACATTACATACATTTCAAATAAAATCAACCTTATTGCAGCACACTTTCAGCCTCACAATATCTTCTTTCCTTTGTAAGACATTAGCCTAAAAAAATTTATTCCCAATGATTCCTTTCAGAAATTGCAAATGCCTAACTTTGATGCAATTAATTATCCCCTACAAACTCAGTGCTCCAGCCCGTAGTTAATATGATGTCACTAATGCATCTAAAAGCACGAGGCTCCAAACCCAGCACTTCAGTTTGGGATATTGGATCACAATTTAGATCTTTCTTATTAAATTTCCTACACTGACTAACATGCTGTCACTGGTAGAGTGTTTGACAGTTTACATTACCTGCAGACAGGAGCTTGTGCCAATTCAATTAAGGAAGATTAATTCTAGAACTGACAATGCATAAATATTTTCACATTACACCTGGCCTCATTGGCAGTACTTGCCCTATGACTACCTTTAGAGGAGATAAGTCTTTAGCCTCCTGGGCAGAAAGTGAAATTAAGAAGAAGGTGAAAGAAAAAAAACGTTGTGAATTGAGCACTCCCCCCAGTGTCATCCAATTCTGTCCTGTTTTTTCCATTTATTTATTCAGACTAAACATCTCTCTCTTTTGCATATCAGAGAAATAAGAGGGAGCTGGAAAGATTTGCTCACCAAAGCGACTGTCAGACAATTGTTAGAGATAGCTTCATGATAAAGATTTATTGATGGAACGGGACTACATCAGAGGTGGGCACACAGGCCCGCAGGCCACATCCAGCCCGCGGGACCGTCCTGCCCGGCCCTTGAGCTTCCGGACGGGGAGGCTAGCCCCAGCCCCTCCCTCGCTGTCCCCCGTCCCCTGCAGCCACGCCACCGCGTGGGCAGCACTCTGAGTGGTGGGGTTGCACACTCCTGCTGAGCAACGCGGCAGCGTGTCTGGCTCCATCCGGGCAGCATGGCTGCCAGCCATGCTGCTCTGAGTGGCATGGTAAGGGGGTCGGGGCCCGGAGGTTGGATAAGGGGCGGGGGTTTTGGGGGGCAGTCAGGGGACAGGGGACGGGGGGGTTGGATAAGTGTGGGAGTCCCAGGGGGCCTGTTGGGGTGGGGGTGTGGATAGGGGTCAGGGGACAGGGAACGGGGGGGGGTTGGATAGGCGTGGGGTCCCGGGGGGCCTGTCAGGGGGCGAGGGTGTGGATAGGGGTCAGAGCAGGCAGGGGACTGGGAGCAGGGGGGGTTGGATAGGGGGTGGGGTCCCGGGGGCGGTTAGGGGCAGGGGGTCCCGGGAGGGGGCGGTCAAGGGACAAGGAGCAGGGGGCATTGGATGGGTTGGGGGTTCTGCGGGGGATAGTCAGGGGATGGGAAGTGGGAGGGGTCGGATAAGGGGTGGGGGCCAGGCTGTTTAGGGAGGCACAGCCTTCCCTACCCGGCCCTCCATATCGTTTTGCAACCCCAATGTGGCCCTTGGGCCAAAAAGTTTGCCCACCCCTGGACTACATCCTGGCTTAAGTCTAATTTGTACACACTATTGCTTTGGAAGGCAGTAAGATGCCAGGGACACCATAGATGACATTTATTTTCACGAACAAGACCCGGTAACAAACCAATATCTGCAATCCTGATGAGTAAAGAAAAATGCCACATCAGACTAAGCCATCACGTATTCTACTGAAACATTCTTTCTACTGGAGTTAAATTGCTGGCACTATGTATAACAGCAGCAACACTGCCTAGATCTCAAAGCACTTTACAAAGGAGGGCAATATCATTATCCCCATTTTACAAATGGGGAAACTGAGGCATGGGGCAATGATATGACTTGCCCAAGGTCAACCAGCAAGTCAGGTCAGTGTTAGGGCTGGGAACAGATCCCCAGTTAAGTGCTCTACCCATTAGGCAACACTGCCTCTCCATTTTCAGTGGCTTAACTAAACAATTTCACAAGATTCTTTATTTATTTCTGTAAATTTTAAACTTGAGAGATTAAGGGTAACAAACACGTATATTGGGACTCTTCCTCTGCCCTGATCTGCTCCCTTTGAGCCACTCAGCACAAGGAGAGAGGAAATCTCCACTAAGACATGCTGGGGATATTCCTGAGTGTGGGTGAAGCAATAGCAGGCACAGAGCTAATGGGATGGGAGTGCTAGGGATGAGGAGAGACAATGGGCTCCAGCAATCTTCAGCTTGTATATGGACCTGGGGGGTGCCAGTTATGACAACTTGCGGGCTGCTCCTTGGTATTAAGACTGGGTAAAAACCAGAAGGGAGAGAGATTCAGCTAGGATAAGCATTCAAGAGTACTGATGCTTGTCCAAGGCTTTCCTAAATTAGCTGAATCCTTTTGGTCTAGAAATTGGGCTGGGAGGTTTCCAAGGTTTCTTATGAGATTTCCAGTGCAACTTATCATCAGCAGAGTCAAGAACTACCTCACTCCAGGAATGCGATACTTCCGCTGTTAGTACTGGCCAAACCTAGAAATGATTGAGGTAGCACAAAAAACAGACGAACACACAAAAGAGTTAACCAATATATTTCAAACCCCCAGCTAAAGTACAATTTGAATTTTGGGTACATGTTGGCACTGGATCTTATGTTTATCTGGATTTCTTCACGCATGTTTAGTGGGTATGCCTTATTTGTTATTATCTGAATTTTTAATGTGTCTATTTAAGACAAGAAAGACAAGATCCGATCCAGCAGTGACAGTTAAATATGCAGCATCCGTAATAATTTATCTATGATAGTACTTATAAGGCCTTCACCACCGCAGGATCTAAGTGCCCACACTTAATGCATTAACATCTTTATTATCACAACAGTCCTGGGAAGCAGGGAAGTATGTCCATTTTACAGTTGGGAAAGTGAGGCACACAGAATGCAATTCACAAGGAGCATTCATGTGCTGAAATGCTGAGTGTTGCAATGCCTAACTATTAGGACCCTCTTTCTCCAGTTCCATTCATCATACTATATGGGGGATGGGGAAATCCTCATTTTTGTGAGGTTAACACAGTTGAGGATTTCCATATGCCCTGGAGCAATCTGAGGCTACATTAATGCAATGGTTGATCAGAATATATCTACCAGTATAAAGAAACAACCTGAAACCACAAAGGAGGGCAGCTATATTCCCGGGACTCTGATCTCGCTCTCTAGCAGGCCTCAGAAATTTGGCAATCACCACTTTGGGGTAAGGGGGTCCTAAGAGCTTTTAGGAAAATTGACTCTCTCCTCCCCCCATCGATTGCAAATCTTATCACCATGCTATTTCCCTTTCATATTTCTCAGTTGAAATTTCATTCTCAAGCCCAAGGATAAAGCCTAGATGTTGGGAAGATTAATCTGATCTGAGAGAAATTGCTCCAGGAAAGAGAGTGGCACCAAATGATGGTTGATGATTTCACTTCTTAGGTGCATCAGGCGAAGAAATATTTCCTAATAAAAGCCAGAGTACATTTACATTGTTGTATGCAGTGTGTTGGTCCCAGTAGATACAAGGTGTGTGAGGTAATATCTTTTATTGGACAAACTTCTGTGTGTGAGAGAGACATGCTTTGAGGCTACAATGAGCTTTTCTCCAGGTCTGGGAAAGATACTGGGAGCTAAACACAAGGTGGAACAGATTATTTAGCATAAGGAGTTAACACATATTTCAAGGGACCGTTCAAGGTGAATCGGCCTGTTAATAGCTCTCCAGTCATTGGGGAATGCGGGGAGAAGTGGTTAGTGGGTTATAGATTTTTGGAAGAAGCCATAAATACAATGTCTCTATTCAGTCCATGTTTTTTTGGTGTCTAGCAAAGTTATGTATCGGGGGTAGCCGTGTTAGTCTGTATCTACAAAAACAACAAGGAGTCTGGTGGCACCTTAAAGACTAACAGATTTATATGGGCATAAGCTTTCGTGGGTAAAAATGTATGATATACATCTGAAGAAGTGAGATTTTTACCCACGAAAGCTTATGCCCATATAAATCTGTTAGTCTTTAAGGTGCCACCAGACTCCTTGTTGTTTTAGCAAAGTTATGAACTTAAGCTCCCAGGCTTGTCCTTTGAAAGTGTTCTGCAGGTTTCCTTTGAGGATGTGGGCTGAGAGATCAGATATATAGTGCTCGCTTTGTGAAAAGTGTTCCCCCACAGGTAAAATGGTGTTCTTCTCTTTTATCATTTTTCAGTGTGAGTTCATTTGAAAGAGTAGTGATTGTCTCATTTCACCCATGTAGTTGTTATTGGGGAATTTAGTGCACTGGTTGAGGTACCCCCTTTTTGGGAGATTGTTTGAAGGCCAGGAAAGATTTCTTTCAGGAGGTGGTCCCCATTGAGTACAGGATGTAATTGTTTGAAGATACCCATAGGGGTTCCAGTGTGGGGTGGTAGGTGACAACCAGGGGTGTGCTGTCAGAGAGGTTTTTGGGTGGCACATTCCATGATGCAATCTACCCATATATAAACCTTAACACACTTAAAACCGCCTTCACCAAACAGGCACATGCCACCAGAGAAGTAGATCGCATCAAGGAACGGCCACCCAAATACTCAGAGAACCTGCTTCAAAAAACCCCCAACCTCTCCAAGCTTAACATCAGAAGCAAGCTCCCCACAGACCAGTATCCACCAACTCAAAGTGGCACCAGACCCAGCCAGAACAACAGAAGCAAAACCTGTAGACATATCTCCACTGCTATGATGACCAACACCCCCGACAACACATCTTTCAAGCTCCATGGCTCCTACACATGCCTATCAAAACATGTGGCATACCCAAGCCCGAACATCTACACTGCAGTCAAATAGCCCCTTAGCCCAAGCCCCACAAGTCTGAGTCAGCTGGGACGGGCTCTCACCAATAGAAGATGTTCCAGTAAAAGATAGCACCTTGCCGACCTTGTCTCTCCACATTTACATTGGTATTTGCTATTCTTTGCAAAGAGAAACAGTCCATGTGACCAAAATAGACCAATGTAAGGTCTCCAGCATCCTTTGCAGTAGCCAAGAAGATTCCCCTAGCAGAAAAACAAATGGAACTCTGAGGTGCAAGCTGAAGGCTGAATTTACAGGACAGTGCTGCCTGGTGGGAGGATTCTTTACTCTTCCCCAACTCCTACCCCAGTTCCCACAGGAATATCCCTCAGTCTACTGCTCACACTGGGCACAACATCACTGAATTTCAATCTTTACTGTTCTACTGGAAAATAGTTCCTTCAGCTGGTGTACCCGTGAAGAGATTAGTTTTATGAATTTCCCAGCAGATCGAAGGCGCCTGCCTTTTACATATGAACTAGTCAAGGACTTAATAAAGAGACACACTTCTTCTGTCAAGGAAATAGTTGTGGATGTAAGATATTATTTGTCATTATAGATGGTCAGAATATGTTAAGTCTTTTCCATGAAGAAGGAATGAAAATTTTGCTTTTTAAAAATGTTTCAGGTTTTTTATTTTAAAAAGTGTTTTCAGTTTAACAATTTTTGAAAGCCACAAATTTATTTTTCATAAAAATAACAAAATTCATAACTTTTTCTTGTAGAAAAATGAGCATTTTTAATAAAAAATACTTTAAAGTTAAAAAATTTCAACCACCTCTAACTGACATGTAATGGGGCTGGGTGTAATCACTGAATGGGTTTGTCATGATAATTTAGGAGGTAACTCATGGATAAATCAATGAAAATTTGTATTTAAATGACAGATTTTTACCTAAAGCTCTGATGATTTTTCTCTGTTTTCACTTGGCTTCCTGCCCCAGCGTGGCTCTTTATAGATAGTCTAATGGCTTGCCTCTGCATGTCTTCTGCTGGAACCTGGAGTACAGGCAGCCTCAGCAACACGCCAGCTGCACATCACCATCGTGTTCCAGGGAGGTAAGGGGACCCAGACTACAGCCCCTGCCAAGGCCAGTTCGCCTGTCAAAGGTGATAATGACAAAACCAACACCTAAGGTTTTCAAAAGCCATGTGCTTTTTCACACAAGTTGTGGCCAACTCCAAACTCTCCCTACAGTTTTACATTACTTTGCCTATCACTTTTTTATATAAACTAACCAATTTCATAATCGGGAGTCATTCAGGGCTGTTGGGGGTCAATCTACACTACAGAAACATCTGAGTCAGAGTAACAGGCTACAACCTGGTTAAATTTGTAAGGTAGGTGGGATCTTCCATTCATCAGGGTAAATCCTTGCTCTTGTCCAAAGTTTCAGCTCAGTTATATGGCCTGATTACAGCACCACTAGGGACTGTTCATAGCAAATTTTAAGTGTGTTATAACCAAGGCAAATGACTGACTGTCTAGAGGACCTCAAATACTCATTTCTCTTAGGCAAAATTGAGCTTTTATTGATATAGTTTATTCCAGCCCCAAAGAGAAATTAGCTATATTGGCAAAAGTGCAGTTTTACTAGTATAGTTGTGTCTATAGGCACAACTATGTCAGTCAGGGATCCCATCACTGCACACCCCTGGCTGGCATGGGTTTGTAGTGTAGGGCTGGCCTTAATGAATACTACAGCAGACATACTGCTGTGTGCTGCTGAATATCGGCAGATTGTTAATGAAGATAAAGGGCACAATCATTTACAAATTGCATCCTATTTTACATGTGATGGGGTAAATACTCTCTCTGCAGGCAGAGGAGATCTATGGAACAGATTCACAATTTAGATTTCAAGTGTGAAGACCATGAATAAAACGTTCAGATTCCTGAAAACAAAAGGTCACAACCCTTAGTGAAAACAGAAATCCAATTACAGAATCTTTGTTGTTCGTCAAAATAGGGCAGAATGGTAATCTGGGTGTGCTCTGAACATGCCTCTTACAGCTTCTCCTTGCCCCCAGCCCATTTTTAAATAATTTTTAAGGCAAGAGAATACGGTCACACTTAAATAAGAAGTCCTCTCTTCTGAGATCTGTTTGCACAATGGTGCAGAGGGGATCTTTATCACTGCTGCCCATAGTGCCAACAAGGTCAAGTAAAGCAGTTTTACGTTGCAGTAGCAAGCACCAGTAGTGTGGTTGCTAAAACAGATAAATAGGATACAAGGCTGAGGCAATAAAAACATGTCAATGAACTATGATTTACCCTGCTTCTCCTGCTGAACTCCTGCTCGCTGAGTGACCTGATGTTATCTACTGCCTTCCGACTCAGTGTAATTTCTGGTTGTGATTATACCATTTAAGGGCCTTAAATATTGGAAATGGTTTTGGTCAGCTGACAATAGGGAAGACACACTTTGAAAGCAAAAAAACTTTTGTTCCAGACTGTCAGCAACATAACGGCAGCCTGCATGTTAATTGCATGAAGTGTATTTTCCAGGCCTTGGAAGGAAAGCACCTACAGTTTCTGTTCATTCAACTGTTTGGAAGCATGCATTTAGCTAGACTAGAAATGATACTGCAGCAAACATTAACACAGCATTATTAATGGTGCTTCCAGATGAAGATGACATTACAGGTTTGCAACTGGAGGAGCATCAATGTACTCTGACTGCTGAGTCAGTAATGAACCAATCCCTCAGCATGGGCCCAGGAGCTGCTCTCTTCTGGATGAGATGTAATAGAGGTCCTGCCCCTCATGGTCATTAAATATACCACGGCTCTTTTTGCAAGAGTTTTAATTCTGTAGGTGTGCTCAGCCTTGAATGAGGCACAAAGACGTGGGCCCTGATAAGAATGAATTCACGTAACAGTGCACTCGGTGACACAAAGGCTGGCAATAAGCACTAGGCCTTTTAACCCTTCTTCATTTCTTAGACTAACCCATTGTGTAGTGTTACCATGCTCTGTTAAACAGGTCCATGTTCTGTCCACACGGTATCATAGAATCATAAAAGATTAGGGTTGGAAGAGACCTCAGGAGGTCATCTAGTCCAACCCCCTGTTCAAAGCAGAACCAACCCCAACTAAATCATCCCAGCTCGGGCTTTGTCAAGCCAGGCCTTAAAAACCTCTAAGAATGGCGATTCCATTAAAAACCTCTAAGAATAGCTGCATTTTGGTGGGGGAAGGTTGCAGAGCTCTGGGAACCTTTGGAATGAAGGCATTATCTATATGTAAATTGGCATGCTTCCCCTGGTGATGCTAATTGTAATTACTGTACTAGTGTTTCGCCAACATTCTCACTCATTCCATGTGTGATTTCCTCTCATGAATATGAAATACAATTCACTTTTCTCCAGCACGCTGCCATTATTCACAGTGTCAAGTACTCAGAGAAAAATTAAAATTGTTTCAATATTTTACTATTTGGGGATTTTCAGCTGCAAAGAAATCTCATTACTTACAGTGGGAGAGAGTGTCTCTTATGATTAATAAAGAGGGCTTGAGAGACAGAGCTATGGATGCCAAATTCAATCCTTGCATAAGTAGTTATAACACCAATGAAGACAGAGGAGTCACATGTGCTTATACCAGGGCTAAACTTACTTAATTCTATTTATGACTCTGTTTTACTGTCTGAATTTAGGCAAATAATTTAATCTCCCTGTGCCTCACTTGGTCTACCTGTAAAAAAGATACCGAACCATCTCTGAAAAGCACTGCAGGATTACAGCTGTGCAGAAAACAGTGTTCTTCTCCCTTGAAAAAATTTTGCAGTATTGAAAAATGTTCTTGTCCTAAATTGCGATGAAAAAAATCAAAAATTTTCCTGAGCCAAAAATCTGATATTTTTAGTCAATCAAAACCTTTTGTTTCAATTTTGACCACTGTGAATTTTTAAAAAAAAAAACATTTTAACCACAATTAGCTTAAGTTTCAAAATTTAAAAAGTCATTTTGGACTGGCATTTGTCATTTTGACAAATTTTGACAATCACAGAACCTTTTTTTCAAAAAAAAAAAAAATTTGAGCAAAAAAATTTGTTGAAACTGACTCTCTCACAAACAGGTTTGGTTCTGATGAAAAAAATGTTTCATCAAAAATTCCTCACCCGCTCTATTTAGGATCCTTGGATGAAAGATTTTTTTTATATAAATACAAAATATTATTCTTACTACTGCAATGGAACACAGATATCAGTAGTGATAAAGTGTGTGGTAGTTATTGCCAAATCACTAAAGGTTCCAATGAGTTTATTGAATGTTTTCAAAATATAAAGTTCAGTTTCCGGTTTATGGGATGTCTCGGGTTCTTGTATAATCCAAATGTATTTACCCATCCATTGCAATGTGAGGACAATCTATATGCACTTTTTTCTCAGCTTCTACAAAATCACTGCTAATGTGAGCTGCCCATTCACACCCCACAAAGCTGACAAACTGTTCTTCCCAAGTGTTTTCTTATATATTTGTTCCACAAAGAAGAACGGAAATTCCATGTTTCTAAATCACCTGCTCCATTCAATCCCTGCTCAAACTGCTCTGCTGCATAGTCTGTTTTCTCATACAGAAAATAAATGATCAAAAGAAAAGTGTCATGAGTGCAGTAGCAGAAAACTGTTATAGCTTCTGGACTTAAGCTAGCTCCCAGATCTTGAACTTTGAGCTGAAATATATCTTTGCTGGTACAGCTCTTTGGTTCACTTGGTAAGTGTTCTGGGTGTTAACATATTCTCTTCATTAACAGTTCGGCAATTCTTCAGAATAGGGTGATTTTTCTGAAGTTGGGACATTTAAAAATATATAAAGTTTATTTGAGATGAGAAAGGTAGTCCATTTGGTGGGATCGTGTAGTGCATCGTGTATAACATAGTAAGAAAAAACTGCAGTAGGTCTGAAATTTGGGTCCAGAATCAGCATTCCTTGATATGCCACATTTAAAAAAAAATCAGATTAGACAATTTCCTATTAAACACGTTAATTAAACTAGCAGGGACAGTAAAATAATTTTTTCAAAGTGTTGGATTGGGATTAAAATGTCATTTGTGGCTAAAGCGAATATTCTTTATTCTTCTTCAGCTCCTCAATAACCATATAGGACATAAAAGTAAATCACATTTGGGGCCACTGCTAGACTGGGAGTCTTACAATTACACCCAGCAGCTGTGTTTTTTGTCGGGGATGCACATGTGCAGGCCACGCCGTCTGTTTCCTTCGGCGGTGTGCTCTGTTCTTGGGAGCAGGCGGGGAATCTACGCTGCAAAACCCTGCAGGCTCTTAAGTACAGCGAAGACCAGGAGAGGTGAAGGACAGTGCAATTTTCATGGTTGCTTTACACATACCGTTCATGATCATGTAGGAACCCAGTGGCTCAGGTACTACAGAATTGCCTAGCTGACTAATTAGCACTTTTATCAAAAGCATGGGTGTTTGCTAAAGGTTCTTAAGAGATAAGGTATAATTACACAGGTCATGGTTTAAAATAAAACCAGTAAAAATAGGAAACCGTTACATTTCACGATTTGAAAAAAGAAGACATTTTTAAACCAGTGTAAAAATAGGAGAGGATTAATAAAAAGTAAAACACGGAAGACATGAAAAGGTTAATATTAAGGTTTTGAAAGGGTTAAACAAAAATCAACACACAACCAGAAAACAAATATGGACAAGAGACTAAAGTAAACAGGAGCAAAAGAAAGAAAATATGAGCCGAATAGGCAAGGCTGGCAAAACAAAATCATGGACAAAGATAAAATCCTCTCCCCTTTATATTTTGTCTGTTTACCTTCTGATCTCTTCAGAAAAGGAGCTGCCTTCTTATGTTTCTAAAAGACACTGCATTGTAGCTATTGGACATGATGGAAATATATACTTAGAGTGAATCACAGTGCAGCATGTTTGGGGCAGATGTTCACAGATCAGAACAAAGAAGGCAGTGAAAGTATAATATATTTAAGATACCTTAGTATTTTGAGTTTGTTCACATGGAGGGGCAGTTCTGACCCTTTTGGAAAGGGGAGTGAGCAGAATACAAGCTGCATCGCTCCTGAGCAACCTCCAACAGCTAGTCAGTCATAGACCTCCCTCTTAGATGTTTAGATCCCTGTATGTTTTCCTCGGTCAATCCAATATGACCATGGGGAAATCTACCATAGCCATGAATGACATCAAACAGCATATTTTACAAGACTGCTTTGAAAGTAGCTATTTAAATGCTATTTGGACCTTACTCCAAGGTTAAATTTTGGTAGCAGTTCTTTTATTAAGTATAATGAACAACACTGAATAACTTTGGATTTTCATTCATCATTTTTAAAGTTTTAAAATATTAGAAAGTTTAACCCTTTAAATTAACCATTTCCCATGCTTAATATTTTTGAACCAGTTCTCTAACCATCCATATCAGGTCCTGATATCCCAAGCCTGACAATTAAACTATCCCCTTCCAATCACAAAAGTTCAGAGTAATTTTAAAAGTTCATTCTCGGCTGGATTGCAATAAGAACGATCATTTTAAAGAGCTTAGAGGAAAATAAACCAAACAAACTTTGCTCCTTGAACCTTTCCATTTTGCACCATTTACTTTTTAACTTGCAGCTGCTTGTGTGTTTTTAAAACATGCCTGAGCAAGTGCCGCTTGTCAATAGCTGCATTACAATATCACACTGTGATTAAATAATGTGAAAGACCTGGCTTAAAATGAAAAAGGGCAGGAAATTCAAAGTTACAGCTGACACTTCTCTTTAGCTCAACTGCTGGGGAAAGAAAAGGCATGAGGTAAGACTGCCTCAGCTATGACATTTATTTGAGAGTTTTAGAAGGGAGAAACACGTTAATGTCTGTAAGCTGTATCACCACAGACTGTGACCTCATCGGATCTGATGAGCCAAACAGGGTGGGGCTGAATTGGTATTTGGATAGGCGACCTCCACATAAAACCCAATGTGCTGCACATATTGGTGTTATTGATTCAGTAGGTGGCACTCTTCCCTCTGAGTCAGTACTGAATCAACCTCTCAGTGTGGCGTTAGGGTCCGTTGAAATGAGTGGACAGACTCCCACTAACTTCACCAGACTTTGAGTAGGGCTTTTATGGAGATTCGTGCTATTAGGGCTGCCATATCTCAGAAGAGATGTACAACCATGCTCCTGACCACTTGGGACCATAAAAGATTTCAGGGCATTTTTGTAAGAGTAAACACATTGGCACTGGTGTCCTGGCAAATTCCCGTCTAATCAGTTATGTTTCTCATGTCTACGCTTTCCCTGCCGTTTCACTTGGAAATTAGAGTACTTTTCATTCCCTTTTCCTAAATACATAGTAATGATGATCACTGTTCGGCTGCCACACTCCATCCCAGGAATGGCTCCATTTTTGTGGAGTTACAGCCTAGGGATTGCCAGCTGCATTATCGTTGTTGATCAAAATCATAAGCCTAAAACTGATCTTAAAATAAAATCTGATCCTCAGCTAGCGTAAATAAACATAGCTGCACGAGCTGTGGATCTGGCCCACTAATCCTATGCTGAGATTGTATATGCTGAATTTCAGCCATGAGGGAATTTTTAATACACTCTTTAGATTAAAGGTTTATAATGGAAACATTTTACAGGAATTAATTACAAAGTTACAAATAACACCACTATTATTAGCCAGTGTGTTATAAATGGATGTATAGATGATGGTTGAATTGTGCCCCTTTTAAAATGGATATGTAAGCATCAGCTGCTACTTAAGTGTAACAATGTAATGTTTATCCACTTAAATTAATGGAATATGATGTTGACAATAAATTGGCCAACTCAGAACACATCTTGAACCTCTTCTCAGCAACACTGGTATGAATCAGGAGTAACTCCAGTGAAAGAAGCTAGATTCGAGTAAAATTGATGTACATGACAGATAAAACAAACCTAGTGTAACAGCATGCATTGACCAGTTTAATGCTAACATCATATGTCCTAACTTTAAGCTGCCATTACACAGTAGGTGCCTTAAAAATTGGTACTGTTTTCAAAGATTCTACCATTTCTGGTAGAATTCTCTGTTATATAAATAAGGAATATAATGGAAACGAATCTTCCGAAAACAGCAGAATGTGTCAAGTTCACACTCTGTATTACATACCACCATTATGTCCATGTCAAGTTAAGTTCTTGTTTCTGTATCTCAAAGATGTGAAAGATTCAATTTCAAATGAATAAACCAGCAGGGGTTGATGTTCAGTATGGTTTTGAGATTACATCAATACAGAGAATTTAAGCAAATAAATAGCTCTTGTTCTGTACCCATTTTTAATTCTTAAGCAGTTTACTCATTTGGTGTAGTTATGTATTTGCATTTTAAAATTCAATTACATGCAAAAAGTTCTTGGTAAATTAGGGATTTTAAGTAAATATTGGGCCTAATCCTGCACACACTCACTCATCTGAGTAGTCCCATTGCCATGAAAAGAACTACTTATTTCAAAACGGTGTTCAGGTATGGGCCCTTTATTCAACAAGATTATTCCATCTAAAGCAGTGCTGAAAGATTGAAGGAGCAAATTCTGAGAAATTAATCTAAGACCTGTTTGAATAGATACATTTTGAAATTTCCAGTCAGAATCAACTTAAACTTTTGATGCCTGATTCTCATTTACACTAAGGACACTTTATACTGCTCCGGTGGTATAAAAGGGGACATTCAGTGGGTGAAAACACAACTTGTCAATGAGAATCAGACTCAAGCTGTTTAAATTCCATTTAGCAATGGTTCCTTGAGACTGGCTGAGGAGGAACTGTGACTATCAACCTGGAGGAGATGGCAGGGAGCCTACAAAGAAGTGAGAGACACGAGAGACACTAACATTCAAGTGTTCTTAGGTGACAAAATAGAAAGACAAAGAGGTGACCCATTGGCCCACGATCTGGGATGTAAAGAGAAAGGAAAGGGGGAGATGCAGCTGAGAGAGAGGCCCAGAGGAGGGGGATCCTTTTCCTTTACTCATCCCTCCTGCCATTCTTTTAGCTCAAGTTACAGCTTTGGATTTGGGGCTAAACAGCCTAGGTCCTAAGGTACGTCTCTGATGGTGCAGATGTGTTTAGTTGATGACCAGGTTGACTAGTTCATTAGCAAACAGCATCAGAAAAACTAAGAGACCGAATCCTAGAAACAGTCACATACTGGGGGGAAAAAATTGTCCTAAAATCACTGAGAGAATGAAAGACAAGACTCCGTATGCAAAAATAGAGGCTCTGTCCCAGAAACACAGAACTGGGAACTCCAGAAGCAGAGAGACGAACAGAAAACACAGAGAGAAAGACACATAGGAACGGAGACAGAAACATGTGAAAGGCTCAGAGGAGAGAGCCTGCTTGCCAAACAAGTGGGTCTAGCAGCAAAAAGAGAGTTGTCTAAGAGGAGGAAGTAGAATATAGGATGCTGAAAGCAGAAGAAGAGACATGTGCCAAGGGGGTAAACCTTGAAGCACAGAATGAAAAAGGCAAGCTAGATCAGCCCCACAGGGGAAGAACATGAGAGACACAGACAGTAGGGTAACGGGTCATAAAGATACTGGGAGATTAGGAGGAGTCTAAGTTATCTTCTGGTTTCATCAGTGTGTAAGTAACACCAAGTTAGACTCCCTTGCACTCCTGCCAAAGATTGGCACTGGGCAGTAGTGTAAGGGAGCTGAAATTACACTTCACATACCATCTCTGAATTTGGCCCAGGAAGCAGTGAAGAGGAGAGAGTATCATCAATGTGGCCTGCCACCCAGAAGCAGTGTGGGTGTACTAAGGGCCTCTAGTAACAGAGAGGAAGCATAAAATTGGCTCTTGGACTCAATGAGAATGATAATAAGTCCTGAAAGTAGATAGACCCTAGAGAAGACTGAATAGCAGGAAGGGGAAGAGACACAAAGAGGGACAGCGTGTGCACAAGAGCGAAAGTGAAAAATGAGAAAGGAATTCTATTTTGTAGGGAGAAGGTGTGTGTGGTACATGCATTGCAGGGAAACAGCAGTTGAAGGAGCCCCAGCTCTGTTCACCAATGGTTTAGAGGTTTGAAATGTTACTTACATTTCAATATTATACTATATGCAGCAGAACTAGTTATTTAGTCTTGCTGATATTTAAATATGAATTCCTTAAACAATATTTGGCATGATATAATGATCCCCACCTTTGTGAAGAACACTTTTCACCCACAGAGCTCAAGATAACATGCCCAGCACAGCACATTTACAATTATTGTACATTATGATGACTATATTCATTTGTAAATAGAATCACACCACACATGCTCTTTGATGGCAGATGGGATGTGGGGTGAACTATCAATGGAAAAAGATAGCCTAAGTATTTAAAGCAGATATCTCAGCACATAACCAGCCATCCTAACCAGCCAATTTTTGACCAAAATGAAAACTTGGGACTACTGAAAAGTGACACTGACAGTCTAGGAAAAACATGTTTTTTGTTGTACTTTTCTGTGCCTTTTTTAAAACCATTTGGTAAAGCATGCAGATGTTTAGAAGGCCAACAGGTTATACACTTCTACAACTGTTTTGGCATCTCCCATAAGAAAGCTAGAGTTGTTTTAATACAGCTGTAATCAGAGCAAGAATCCTTTGTGATATTAGACCAAGAATTATTAACATTGCTGTTATCTGAATTCACAATTATCAATGCATATGTTTGTGTAGCTATATCTCCAGACTCTGTGAAATAAATTGTTTATTTAATGTTTCATAACAAATGAAAAAAATCTCATTTACTACTGATATCTGCATAAGATCAAGATGTCTTAACGTTGGAATAGTCTTTATCTTTAAAAGAAGTCTCATTATATGGGTCATGAATAATATTAGAAAGGATCACTATGCCTCAAATTTAGACATCAACAAACAAGGGAGGCACAGAAGGGAGGGAAACACAATGGACCAAAAGAGGGAACATACATCCAAGCACTATGTAACTGGCCTAATTTATTTATATAGAGAGTTTGCCTGCAAAGTGCATTAATTTAGATTACTTTTTAAAATGGTACAGTATTATATTAGACATATGTCCTTGCTTAAAAGAGAGTTCAGGCAAATTTGTTTATTTTTATTAGTCTTACATCTAGTTTGATTAAAGTGCTGGCTAACAAGAGAAACCACTTAGGAAAGATCCTGTATACAGAAATGGGAGGTATGAGGAAAAACTGTTTTAATCACATGATTTACCCAAAAGGGAGTGTAAAATTAACATAAACAGGCCCATTTCATCTTGACTCTCTGAAAATGTTTAATGTGAAAAAAATGTGATAATTAATGTTTCTATACTCATATGCTTAAGGAGTCATTACAATCAGCCTTTGTTTGCTCCAGAGTTGGCAGCACCGACCTACTGCATTTGAGAAGGGAATGTTTTAGGGTCATTTAACATTATATCACTCTTGGTGATCCAAGAGCTGCTATAATTCTGCCAAAGAGTATAGAGGGTTTCCCAGTCAAGTTTCATCCTGATTTTGATTATTGTTTATCTCCAGTCCATGTCTGAATAGTTGTAGTAAAATAGAGGAAGTTTTACTCCTGAATTTGAGGTCAGCTTGTAATGAACCATGGTTTCAATCGCATGAACAGCTGCTTCTTTTATAAGCAAAAAGGGTTCACTTACAGTTCAGGGTAACACAGTAATAATTTAAGGAACAAGGAAGCTTCTATTCATTTCTTTATTTTTTTATATGTTTTTTGAAACGTTTTGACATTTGAGCGCCTGCAGCGGACTTGTCTGAGTTGAGTGTAATATTGACACTATTCTACTTTGCAAAAAAAAAAGAAATGAACAAAGTGAATTTTTAAAACAGAAATACAGTACATCTAGACCTATCAATCATCATATAAAAGCCTTTTTCATTGCGGGCTTCGTTTTTTGTAGTGAGAAAAACTATTATTAAACTTTTTTAAATGTGTAGCTGGATCTAAAAGGGACACAAATAAATCAGGCATATTCTCTGAAACGGGGGTCAAAATATTTTTAAATGGTTGGATAAATTCAAGCAAGCAACTTAATATTATAAAAGCAATGGGACAAAAAATTCTTTTCATCAAAATAAGTCTCTCAAAAGACAAAAGTTTAAAAGTTTGGCCAATTTGGTTTGCAAATATATATTTCTAACTGTATAGTTCTACAGTTCATAAAAAACAAGTCTTAAATGAAAGAAGATTAACTAGTAATTTTTCATTTATTTTCTTATGTTCATTTGTCCAATTCAATTTTGTTACCATACTCTTAAATCACATGGGTTTAAAGGGTGAATTTAACGCCTTTTGGCATTTGTCATCTCTACATATTAGGATTCCCCTAATTTTTCTAAAATCCATGTAGATGCTTCTTAGTTATCTTGTTTGCTTTTGGCAGTCACTGTACTGGAAGCCAGGAGACCCAGACTGTTCCTGACACAGCCACCGATTTGTCATGTGATCGTGGGCTACTTATTTAGGGCCAGGTTATAGAACCTTTACTCACATTGGTGAGCACTTACTCAAGTAATTTCACAGGTTTCAGTGGGACTATTCTCACAATTTGTTGCTTACTAGTTTGAGTAAGGGCTCCACAGTCTGTCTCAGAACCTCTCTGTGCATCATTTTCGCTATCAAATGGAGCTGATACCTATCTGCCTTTGTAAAGCCCTTTCAGATCTAGAGATCCAAGACTGTTAAAAGAGTTGGCTGAGAATGCAAATTACCACGTTAGGTGGTACATAAATGAGTTCTGTCTAGCTGAAGCAAGTACGCCCTTACTTGGTGCGGTCCCCTCTGTACTCGAGGAGATGTTCCCCCGAGTACAGAGGGGACCGCACCAAGTAAGGTCCCCTCTGATGTTCCCCACTGCACCCAGAATAGAAAAGTGACAGCATCAAATTGTGAGAAGGTTCTACTCTCGATTTCTTTGATTCCGTAGGGAATGTGCGAAGCATTTTTAACCACTTCCTCAAATAGCTCCCACTACCAGTGTTCTTATTAAGTGTCACATTCCTTTTCAGGCCCATTGACTGCTTAGTTTAGAACCATAAAGCTGAATAAACTGCAATCATTCCATTTTAGTTGTGTTTGCCTGCAGGGCTCAGGCAGAAAAGTGAGTGTACTATAGTTTCTCCCTTGTGCACAAGGTACCAGGCATATGCCAGACTGACTCATTGCCCTAAGGTAAAATGGGAACAGGTATATACCAAACTGACTCATTGCCCCTTATACTATCCTCTGTTCCCACAGATGAAGAGAGGTATTTTAGCCATTAATGCAACACGTGATTTCAGGAGCAATTGGAAACCCAAACGCATCACAAAAATGTGAACCCCTTGAACAAAGGGAAGATAAAACTTTTCAGTAAAGTAGGACCCACCATCACCTAATAGTAAAGATCCCGTACCCCAAACTTCTAACCTCACTTCCATTTTGTTTGAAACATACCTCGGTACGTTTGCCCTCATCCAATTTCCAATGATGGCTTGCTTTTCTGGTAGTTGGCTATCTATACTTAACGGAAATGAGACACAAAGCAGCATGCCATTAGCATTCTGATAACATCACACTCCAAATGATCTCTCAGTCTCATTTACTGGCCTTACATACACACATATATATGTATTACAAATCTCTCAGGAAACACAGGACCTGAATCCCTGTGTTCCAATGCAGTTAATTACGAGCAAGACACAAACAAATAACTGCATCACTCTCAAAAGAAATGTATCTATTAGGCAGTTTCACTTCAGAGGTCGCTGAAGATGGGAATGGGGCTGCTGGCAGCCTTCCCAATTATTATTTTCGCTCTTAAGGAAAAATCAAGACCATCGGTCACCACTGATGGCTATGTTACCCCAGAAGCCCAGGTTGTGAATAAATTTTAGATGTTTAAATAAAAAAAACTCTCTAATGAGCCCTCAGTTTACAGTATAAGAAGCATGCCTCCCATCTGAGCAAAACTAAAGCTCATCCAATACTAAATATCCCCAGGACAATGAATGAACAGAAAAAACACTTGCCATCAGGCAGAGTGGAGCACCATTCAACACTGCAGCTTGTGCTCTTCCCTAACACATAGATGCGTAGGGCAGAGAGATCAGCCCTCTCCATTTCCTTCCATTAGCACTGTAAACCACTGAGGCAAGTAAATTCACGAGGACAAACAAAACTGAAATCAACAATCAAGACTGCAGCATTTTACAGGATCAAGTGAAACGTACAAGGACAATTAAATCTGCTATGACTTCCAAAAACACTGTTGGCCTGCACCTTGCAACTCTGCTCTATGGTTTTGATCTGGTAGCACTTTACACCCGTGTTGCACAGGTTTCCAGGTGAAGTTATGGAGAATCAAGGCCCTGAGCTCTCCCCCAGATCTGCACAAGATTACTAAAAGAAATCTGTTCTGAATATAATTTCATAATTCTCCTTTCTAACCACCTGATATTCTTTTATCCCCTTCACACTTTTCACGATGAGCCTGATTCTCCTCTTATCTAACATCAGTTTTACACCATTTAACTCCATTGACTTACGTGGATTCACTGCTCATTTACAACAATGAAAAGGAGAGGAGAATCCAGCTCTACTACAGTCTTTATGGATTCCTTTTATTATTCACACGCATCCATACATCCTTCCAGTGCTATGTTACTGACACAGCAAGTGCCCTGACTTACCATGACCACTATAAACAAGACTTCACTCTGCATCAACTGCACCCCTCCCACACAGCAGCATCTGCCACTTCCAGCCATTCATCTAAATGTATCCACTCTCTTTACAGTTTACTCTAATTTCCACTTATTTCCTCTTCCTCGTTGGCAAATATTCTAAGTAACCACTTTCTAGTTCTAATTTTGTTAGCAGCAACATCACAGCCTATCAAGGGTTCACTGGAGATCAGCACTATTTTGTTTGGCTGAAACAGAATCAATCTCTGTAATGTATTTTTAGTTCTGTGATATGAGGGCAAAGCCAACTGCAAATACTCTTCCCAGACTGTTATATCTTGACATATCTTTGTCTGCTGGTCAAATGCAAACCTACCTTAAAGGAAGATTGTGGAGACTAAAGTCCAGATTTTTAAAGGTATTTTAGGCATAGCTGCACTCAGCGTCACAATGCCTAACTGATTTAACAGACTTAGTCTCATTTTCTATAGGGATTTGGCTATAGGAGCCAAAATCCCATAGGGGTTAAAAATCTGGGCCTAATTCTAATATCTTAGGTCCCATCCTGAGACGGCTCAACAGCCTCCAACCCTGACTTTAAGGAGCATTGAGGGCATTTACTATCTCCAGTTCTCACAGGAACAGGCCCTATGAATGAATAGCCTTCTCCCTTAAGATCTTTCAATAGACTGAGATGGAGAAATAAATAATTTTCAGGCCCCCAAACACAGGTGAGGGGCATGAGTCAGCTGAATATAGGGTACAAAGCTACTGGACTCTGCCCTGGCCCCATACCAGGAAAACTGTAAGGTATGCAATGAGAGAAGCCAGGGTCCTGTTTGATGTGATAAGGATAAGGACAGGCTAATAGTCAGCACTTTCCTATTGCATGATCCGGGGAAAAGCCAGCTGACTAAAAACACTACTCTGTGTGCTGTCTTGCAAAGTTATTCATTTTCTCCATCACTACTCACCACTAAGGCCTTGTGTACACAACAAAATTATGTCGACCCAACTTACATAGAGCCACCATAGTTATTAAATTGCTTGTGTGTGTGCACACTTAGCTTTGTGAGTCGGCGGTGCACATCCCCAGTAGAAGCACTTGCACTGATTGCATTGTCAGTGTGGCATTGTGGGATGCTCCAGAAAGCCAGTAACAGTCGACATAAGCAGTCTACACTGAAACTGAGCCAACCTAATTACATGAACCGTAACTCTATACTGCTCTGAGAGATGGTGTTACTAAATCGGCCCAGAGAGACACTGAGGTCAGCGGGAGTCAAATTTAAGTGAAGACACTTCCACCACTAGGTCAACGCAAGGCATCTTACGTTGACCTCGCCCTGTAGTGCAGACCAGGCCTAAGATTTTAGGAATGCTGGGTGACTAATTTCTGAGATTGCCACACATTCTTTCATTCTTTGCTGCATGTCATGCTGTAGCAGGGACTGTCCTGTTAATGCTTTTACTGTTATGCTTTAAAGCAATAAACACAGCAACAGATATATTCCACCTCTTCCCTCATTCCACCTAGCCAGTCCCTTGGAGTTCAGTATACCCTAACCAATGGATTATTTAGAGAGGGGAAACTCCAATCTCAGTCCCATTTTTCATTACTGCATAGATGACAAGCATATCAATGTTACGGAAGGAGGAAGAGGACATGTGGGGAGCAGAAAACCTCTCCAGTTCTCCCTTCCCCAATTCTTACAACACAGTAAATTAACTGGAGTGTATGCTCGTGGCCGATGGGTAATTGTGAATTCTCTATTTGCACCTGTCTCTACCTCCACACCGTAGACGCCTTGCAGAAACAGCAGTTTTACATATCTCATTTTGCTCTTTGTCCAGGCCAATCCAGTTTCATTCAATTCCTCCACATGGCTTCATGCTTTTCTACTGTTGAGCCTTCAAACAACTGGCATTACTTTAGGAGGAGATGCATCACTGATGGTGGGATTGGCAGGGCTTGCTACTCACAATTCCCTGCTCTGCTATGACACACTAGACTAGAGGATATCTTTCCATTCTAATTAGAGTCACAGGGGCCTAATTCTGATCTCCCTTACACTGGATTGACTTCGATGCAGTTACTCACAGTATAAAAGAGATTTGAATCATGATGCAGGATATCCTGGGAAATGAGATGCCCTTTCATGCAGGACTGTATTCTATCTTGTTATATAAAATTCAGCTTCAGGTTTCTTTACTTTTGAATTTAAGGAGCAGTTTTCATTCCATGTGCTAATCTGGGGCTGAAAGTACAGCCTCTTGCTATGGGGTGGGAACAGCATAAACTTTCCAAGCTCGGATACCTTTCACCCCTGGAGCTGCCTCCTCAGTGCTTGCCATGCCTGCTAGAGACATTACAACCCCAGGACGTTGCTCTGGCCTTTTATGAGCGATAAGCTATATTTTCATGCTCAGTAAGTATGGTTATCCTAATGTAGTTTGCTGAGTCTCAGACATTTTTTTCCAGTCTCAGACCACAAAGTCAGTTAGCAAGATCTGAAAGAGAAGTTAGCACTGCTCAGGAGAAGTATTTCTTTTTAATCAGTTTTACGTTCTTGTATTATGGGAAAGAGTGAATAGAAGTTGCTGATCTAACTTTTCCATACCTTTCATTGCACTGTATAGTTTTACCATGTCCCCTTGTGTTAGTCTTCTGAAGTTGGCGGCCTCAGTCTTTCAGGAACTTGCCTGAGACATTGATGAGGGTGGAGAAATACCCGTGGGACCTGCCCCAGATCAATTCCTCAGGAGAGGAGGGAAAGGACATGGGGACTTGTAGATCTGCTGTGCCCCCTTTTCCTGCTGCAAGGTACAAGTGATAAGTGACAGCTAATTTGGCCCAGGGTGGGTGTGTGTGTAACATTACTGGGCTCCAGGAGAAAGTGTATCTAGAATATAACCAGAAGTTTGCACTGGTAGTAAAACTTCTGAAGATGGACTTGCCTTCCAGCAGGGTAGGGAGGACTGCATTTAAATGCCATACAGCGACTGTGGGAAACCCCAATCTCATATGTTTTTAAAGAGCTTTTTCAAGTGCCCTCCCTGCATCCCACAGATTTTTGAGTGCTGGCCTTTTATTAGTTCAGAATCAGGTTTACAGAGATGAGGTAGTTTTATTAACTCCTCCTAGTTTCATTCAGATAAGACTTAATTGTACCTTACATGCTTGACCACTATACCAATACCAAGATGTTTGGCACAGATGAGGAAGGGAGAGTAAAGATGCCCTTTACAGCTTTTTCCATCTTACATCCTAGAGATATGTACCACCAGGCTGGTTTGCCATATAAATTAGAGCAACCTGAGGTCTGTTCTAATTTATATAGGCCATATGGCAACCATTCTGGCAGTCAGGGATCACCTAAGCTTATGGATGCCTTATAGGCCTGTCCCCCAATCGTGGCCTCTCTCTTCTGGTGGCTATGAAGGCAGATTTGTGGCAAGGGTGACACTATGGCAGCTCTATACCACCACAAGCTTCCTCTTCTACTACGGGATGCTCTTGAGGCTGGATAAGCCGGCTTTAGTGCTGCTTTGTGCCTCTGGAATGGCATGAGCTAGTCGTATTGTGGAGCAGGTTCAGACCTTAAAAGTCTCCCCACAGACAGACAACATCTCCTGCAGTTCCCAGGTGCACAAGAGGAGCATGTCTGTTACTATATGCCTGGCAGTCAATGGGGTTACACTGATATAAGTGAGGGGAGAATCGAGTCCTGTATCTGGACCTTTGGGAATTTACAAATAGTTTATTTAATAATTCTCATCAGAGTCCAGCTGTTGGTGGGGGCCTTCTAAAGAGCATTTCTTAATAAAACTTAATAAAACAGATGAAAGAACTAATAGCTCTTTATTTATTATATACTCTGCACTGTATAGGCACTCAGTACCTAGGAAGATCCTTTATGTCCACTCACTGAAATGAAGTTTTTAGGACTCTTTGGAGCTGTCAAGAAATGAATATAGCTTTTGCAAACTAGTAATCCTAAATGGCTTTAATAAAAAATAATAATAATTAAAAAAAGCTAGGGTTTTTTGTGATCAGATGGTACATTTCTTTCATTTTACTAAATTTAGTTTAACATGAGGCTTATTAAGGCAAGTAAAGAGACTGATAACGAGTAAGTATTCGCTGAAGAAGAAAATGCCCTTGTTCAGTTTTTAGACTGCATGTTCACATTTAGAAGGGTTCAATTTGATTTGGATAAATATCTAGGACCAGATCCCTGGATTTTTCCAGGACACGCAGCAGTGATGGAAAATGTGGCTTCTGTTAATCAAAGAAGGTATTTAAGTATTTGAAAATTATCAGACTATCAGAGCTATGACAGTCACCTTTGGATATTTCTCTCTTCAGTGTTCATCAGAAACCATTTCAACATAAGAACAGAGTGTGAACAGAACCGGAAATTATGAACTGGAATGGCAAGTAATGAACAAAATTGTGATTGCATTATACCCATATCCATCATTATGTGCATTATTGAAGCCTCAAAAAAGATTAGGGCCCTTTTGTACTAGGCACTACATAGTGCCTGCCCTGAAGAGCTTATAGTCTAAACAGATAACACAGACAAAAGGGTGGGAAGGGAAACAAAAGTATTAAAAACTGAAGTGATTTCCTGATTGACAAAACACCATCACCACCATTAATTTGTTTGGTGAATATTATAATCATCATCTATAAAGCTGGTCAACCAGTGACTTATTCACCACATAAAGGGAAAGTAATATCCATGATTATCCAACCAACTCTACTTTGCAACAGACCAGAAGATAATCCTGTTTTCATGTACATGAAGATAGATTAAAGCTAACTTTTTAATGTTCCAAAACAAAACACACAAGGGGAAATTTTCAAAGGCAAAGGGCAGTTAGAGGCCCAAATCCCACCGAAAGTCAATAGGAAATAGGTTCTTAACTCCCTTATGGCTCCTTGAAAATCTCTCCCACAGCCTAGTCGACAAGCCGTACAGCACATCCTTCCACTTCTATGCTCCCTCAGGAAATGGATTCAAGCCAGAAGGTGGAGCTTAAGGGTGTCAGGGACCTTGTCCCTCCGGGAATTTAAAGTAATCTAAAAAGACAGGAATTACCATTTCATGGTTTTCCTTTACTCTACATTACTAACATGCTGCCTGTGCCATAGGAGCCCAGTATTTGTAGTCAGAAAAATAACCACGACCATGTAATATAAAATGTCAAAGTCGGTGTAGAGGTCAACTCCCAATAATGCTACAAAAAGGTCTGATACAAAGAAATAAAGTTTTGTCAAGGTTAACACAATCGGTATACATAACATTTTCCGTTTGATTTTTCAAATTGCCCTATTCTTTCATCCAAGTCAACTAAGAATAGTACACTACAATAGAAAAACGATTCCTCACAATGCAAAGTGCTTCTAAAATATAAAATCAAGGAGAAACATATAGACTAGCTCAGTAACTTGGTTGACAGCCTGCATTTCTGAGCTAGGTTAAATGCTATTATTTACATTTGCTGATAATTCCTGCTACTAATCAACCAAGAATGCACCTCTACATATATTAATTACACTGACTGTATAAGACAGTTCTAGAATAGTATCAGTGAATCAATTGCTTTACTAGGCAACATTAGTTTGTCATTACAGACAGGGCCGGCGCAACCCATTAGGCGACCTAGGTGGTCACCTAGGGCGCTACAATTTGGGGGGCAGCGACCGCTGCGGTATTTCGGCGGCGGGACCTTCCGCTGCCTCTGTGGGGGGCGGCATTTCAGGGCGGGACCTTCCGCCACCTAGGGCGGCAGAAAAGCTGGCAGCGCTCCTGATTACAAACATCTCAGTGAAACAAGCCATTAGTTCAGACCATATCCATCACAGTAGCAAAGACAGTCTCATTTCTCTCTTCTCTGTCAGCTGGTAAGTTTATGATTTCACTGGGCACTCTTTAGTTCACCTGTTTTTGTTACCATTTACTTTTCTTTTTAATAGTTCATAGTTTTGACATCCCTTTGAAAACTTGTCCTTGACGGGACAGCCCAGAAGCTGATGCTGGATATTTTGAGGTCACAATTTACAAGCAGGATGTGGAGAACCATCGGGAAGGACAAAATGAGCAACACTGAAATAATCAAATGAGAGAACTACATACAGCTACAGAATGCAACATTAGAAAAAGAGGGGGTGCTGGGAGGGACATAAATGAAAAGCAACATGCCTGAAGGGGAATACAATCAACAGGCACAGACCACATGGGAACGTCAAACCAGCGTGGAAGATATTCTGGATAAAAACTGATGCTACAGATTGGGTAATTGCATGAGCTGTAAAGGTGAAAGGATTAAACCTGTGGCATCTATGATCCATGTCATCATTTCACAAATGACTAACTGGAGTAGTTAGAACACTACATGCCATCAAAAGCACTGAGTGAAATTTAGAAGAGAGGGATACCCATGTTCCTGGTTAAGTGAGTCTTTTTTTGTTTGGTTGGGTTTTTTTAGAAAAAAATTATCTCTGACTACAATTCTGGAACCTTAAAATTCCACCTGTTCTACAGGAAGGGATGGTCTCTTTTATAGAAACTCTATATTATTCAGTGGAATTTACCCAGCATGGAAGAAGGAAATGTAAGGTTCCAAGACTGTATAGAGGAACACTGTGAAATGCAAGGGCCCCTGGCCAAGTGCTCCATCTCAGACCATGTCACTCTGTATTCTGCTTTTATAGGACAAAGAATACAATGTATGTACAAAGGTGGAGATATGCGTATCTGACAGAGGAGGGACTGTTTTCCAAGCCCAACCAATTGTAGCACATAAAACAATACTAGGCACAAAATACAGTCAGAATTTGTAGAAACAGTACAGGGAAAAGACGTTTAATGAAAGCAGACACAACTTTAATAATGTGACATATGTGCAATATGAAACACTGCGACTAGTAGCATATCAGTATTAGACCAACTAAACATGAATCGTTAATTTTAGAACCAGAGTTATTTAAATGAATAGTCACCTATTTAAAAACAGGCCCAAAGCTTTCTCTGCACTGGCAAGGAGTGGAGGGGATCAGGTTCAGTGGAATGGAACCCCATAGGAGTGGAGTGGTAGCTATGTATGTGGCATGCTCTTTGGTCTGTCCAAATGCCCATGGGAACCTGTCTGCATGAACACTATATGTTTACGTCCCAGTGGATTACAGCAGATATATCCAGCAAGCACATGTGTTAAACCAAGGTCAGGACAATCCATTGCATTTCCAAGCTGAAATCCACATGATACTTAATGTCAATCACTGTGGGCCAGATTCTGCCATCCTTACTTATACTGAGCAGTACCACTGAAATCAAAAAGGATAGAATACAGCTTCACGTGAGGGAGGCAAAGAGCTATTAGTGATCAGCTTCTCTTTTTAAAATGGGGACCAACACAAATAATTAACAAACTGTTGGACTAGAGTGAATATTCTCCACTGAATCAGAGGGTGCTTCAGGGTGTCTGTCTTGGAGACAAGTCTCCTTCACTCAAACAGAGTTGAGTGCAGCGTGTTCTTTTTTCTCATGCAGTTTTATGTGTCTCAAGACAATGGAAATCAGAAAAGTCTGCAAAGGTTTGTGAATGGATTTCAGCAGGCTCATAGGATGCCGCCAATGAAGAACTAGTTTGTAGACTGGGAAATAAGACTTTTTTTAAAATGGGAATCCTTGGCAAGATACATTAATGTAAAATAAACTATTCCTTTCATTGTACTCCCCATGGACTCAATCGAGCAATCCGATTTCCAAGGGTTGACCCTTATGCCTGCTCAGACCCCACTTCAGGCCTGGGGCCTATACTTGTAAAAATCAAAGTCCTGCTACATACAGCAGCAATTTCCAATACTTTTTGTATATTTATTTCAATAAAATAAAGGTTTTCTTTTTTTTTTAAATTGCTACCAGGTACCAAACATATTAGTTTCACTGATCTCTTGTCCTCCCACTCTCCAACATTTGTTTGTTCTCTCATCATATGCTAACACTGCAAGTTCTTTGGGGCCGGTGCTGTCTTTTTATTGTGTGTGTGCGCATGTACAGTGCTACCACAATGGGGCCTTGATCCCTGACTGGGGCCCATATGTGCTACTGCAAAACAAACAACTACCACCAATCTGTATCCAAATACAACCTATCAGCATATTTCAATAGCCATTGTACACATTAAAATTTCACCATGTAACTCCAATCTATTTTAGAAATATACAATTACTAAAACAAAACACTCAGCTATTATTTTTGACTTTCTCTAAGGCAGTGAAGTTAGACATGGAAGAGTAAAGCCACTCTACGAAATGAAAAATCACCTGGAATGGCTGGCTCTGTCATTTAAACATATAAGGTCAAATCCTGCAGTCAATACTCAGGCAAAATTCCTAATGAAGTCAATGGAACTTTTGCCTGAGTAAGGACTGCAAAATTTGGCTAGTGGTGAGATGGCTACTATATATTAATTCCATAATTTCAAAGACTTGAAATACAGCTTTTAAAAAAAAAAAAAAAAACGGGTTACATTTCTCATCTTTTTATCTTAACACAATGCACTTAGATCTTATATAGAAGATGACTGTTCCTTTGAGGCTTTCTCCAGATTTATTACAAGACACGGTAACATTCACTACTGCTTCAGCCACCAGTCACGCTATTTTATTGTACATTATTTACTGGGCCACAATGATCATATCCTTCTTTTGACCCCAAACCTTGGAAAATTCCACAGACTGTTAAAATACTTACAGTAAAAGCATCCATTTAATCTTGCTACTAGAGTAAAACAGTGCACTCTATCAGGAATGAAAAACTGGTTCACTGAGACTGACTGAGCCTCACTTGACATAGGAATGAACCCACTGAGTATGGAAGGTAAAGACAAAGGGTGTTAAAATAGGAGTGAAATGTTGCAAGGAGCGTTTCCCCTTAATGAATTACTGGGAGATTTGTAGCAGGCCAGCCGGGGTAAGTCTTTCAGCATGTGTATCCAGAAGTGTCATGGACTTGCTGCACTATATCGTTGCTGCCCTTTCCATGAACTGGGCAGTTTCCTTTCACCAGTTTATTTTCACTTCTATTCTGGCAGCTGTCTACAGCAGTAGACATTTATCTTAAATAATTTGCTACTTGTTTGAGAATTCATGCCAGTGGGGGGGAAAAAAGGGGAAAAAATAGCCATTCTTGGTGCAGCATATCATAACAAACTAAAAAGAAAATTCAATAAGGATAGAAGAGAGTTTCCACAGGTTTTCTCTCCACCCACCAAACCAGGCAAATATAATTTCAGACTGAATCTGATATATACAGGTTCCTCATTTTTATCAGAAAATGATGGCAGAATTTGCTAGGTTTTTCTTTACAGTGATTTTAAATCAGTGATATTTATGCACATAAATATGGGACGTTGTTTACTTTCACCTAAGCATTCCGAGGGCATTATGGATTTTGCAGAAAGAAGCTTAATCCATTATTAGTATCTTCTTTTCTTTATCATCCTACTATTTCATACAATAATAAGCCTTAGTCTATGATTCACAGGTGTCTATTGTTACATTCAGAAATAATTCTTGAGATCAGAGACATATTGGAACACAAATATATGACAGTAGAAATAAAAAAGATAAGAGGAAAGTTTAATGGAGATATTTTGGTTGCATTATCTAGTATTATGCCTTCATTTTGGTAGCATGAAAAATTATATCTGAAAATTATGGAGCTTATATAGTTTGTAAAGTGCTTATGGAGCTTATATAGTTTGTAAAATGCAGTGTGTGTCAGGTGTTACTATTTTTATCTTGCAGTGATCTCAGTGATACAAAGCATTGCTGAAGCACTAAAAAGAGAAAGGTAAATATTTTCATTCTCCCCACTGGCCAAAATTACTGACGCCTGGCCCGAGCCTGTTGGTCCATTGTTGGTCTTGTTAGGTGTTTAAAAAAAGAGTAGAAAGTTACCAACCAGAAGCAAAAGCAGAATGGGAAGGAGTGAAAGTAGAATCGAGGTCATGCGCTAGACATATGAAACCCAAGGGAGCAACTGGTATTCCAAGCACTGGTTGTTTTGAACGATTTGATGAAAGACTGGTAGCTCTGTAGCTTAAAGACTCCCGTGGACTTTTATACAAAATCTGTGAAGTTAGAAGTTCATTGCAGCAGGTGAAATCAGAGGAGTCTCACTGACCCTCATCTCCTATCATTTCAATGCATTTGTTTACACTGATTTGCATACTGTAGTCCCACAATTAAATGAGCACATGGTAATAATTCAGTCATTAGAACAGTTCATCTTTCCAGATTAAAAACTAGCACTAAAACTAATGGTGCTACAGCTGCACAGCTAACTCTTCGTGCTTAAATTACACATGCACTCCATTTACAAAATACTTATTATTCATATTCCATTCCTCAGAATGAAAGTGACTAACAGTTTCAAATTAAGAGAAAAATCATAAAACTAATATTGGAAAACAAAATATTTTCTTTTTACCATAAAGTTTGGTGAACGGCTACTGACGTTCTCCAGACTAGACAAGCTAAACTACAACATTCAATTTGATGTTCTCTAAGCCAGTCATTCAAATTGATAATATTAAAACAAGGAAGTTGGAGGAGTAAGCTACAGAGTTTGGCCACAAATGTTGAGGCTCATATAAGAGTTGTGCGTATCATAAGAACGTACTGAACTAGTTAGGCTGCCATGGTAAAATTTTCAAGAGTGCCTGTCTCATTTTCAAAAGCACCTAAGTCAGCTAGGAGTTTTTGAAAATTTTACCCTCAGAGTTTAAGCCTAAATTTTGGAGAACAGATTATTGATCCTCCCTCTGTGCTCCACATCCCAGAGCAGGCAGGTGGCAAGGCAGGTGTGCACATGATGATGGGCAGCTGGTATTAGTGATGGACCAAAACCAGAACCTCAAATCCAAGGTCCTGATCCAGCAAAGCACTTAAGCACGTGTTTAATGTTAAGCATGAGAGTCATACCACTGAAGTCAGCTACCACCTCCACCCACAGCTTTGATTTCAGGTCAGAATCAAAACCAGAAGGAGTCTATTTCCCAGTTCCAGTTCAGATGTAGTTAAAATGTAATGAGAACTAGAGTTTTCACGATGCTTCATCTTTAAAGTGTGGAAATCGTACAGCTAATCTTGAGATGATTCCCCTATTTCAGGCCAAAATCTTACAAACTACAGGTGTCATCTAATCTGAATCTTAGCCTCAATTCAGCCTTGAACCTGAACCTTGTCTAAACATACCCTGGATCTAAATACTGCCTCCTTGGTCCATCTCTATATAGAAAAAAGAGGAGGATTAGAACAAGTGTCCCATCCATCCCTCTCCGCTGTCCCATGTCCTAAAGCTCTTGCTTAGCTAAAAACACCCATTGTTAAAGACACTAGGGTGGTGCCTGGAGGCTGCTATTCGTATTCAGTTTGGATTTTGATAAATATTGTGTATTAGATGCCTCCAATTAACTGAAAAGCTATGCAAAGTCTGGCTTACAAAAACCTTATATCTTGGGCATCCAGTAACTGGCTGGCATGCAATCAAAGCTCTAGAAGTTTTGATTCCACAGAACTTTTGGAAATTTCTGCCCTTCCCAACATCAGTCACTCCCCTTCCCCACTAAAAACAGCCACTAAACATTTCACTATCCTTCATATTTTTCTACTTGAGGTGAATGCATATACTGCTTGCAGGTTCTGGCCCTGATGATCTGGGTTTGGATGGGTATTGATAAAAATTATGTAGATTACCGTAGTTCCTAGCAACCCCCAGTCAAGGATCAGGTCTCTTTGCGTTAGGTGCTGTACAAATATGTAGTAAAGCAAACAATCCCTGACACAGAGGGTTTACAATCTTGGGCCTTGGGGTGGAATGGGTGGGGCATGGGTGGAAGCAAGGTCACAGAGGGTTTTGTCTTGCTTGTATTTTTGAAAGTCTGGGCTTGGATACAAGGTTACTAGGAAGTTCAGGGAACTCTGGAGCTCTAATTATTGGGTCTTTTAAGTCATTCCTAAGGCCTCTGGGGACCCATTAAAGGTTTTAAATATATTTTTGTGGAAGTGAAACATTGCTTTTGAAAGGGGCCAGCCTGACACCCCTGGAGATCTTTGTCCTCTCATCATCCACAGTACATGTAGCAGCAGTGGGAACATCCCTGCAGTCCTTGGCCAACACGTCTCAGTCCTGCCCCAGTGCCAGAAGCACCAGGGAGCTGGCTGAGGCAAGACCAGATGTAGGCTGGAAAAGGGACTATCTAGCATGGATACAGGCGCATGGGTAGGAGTAGGGGCAGTCTCTCAGAATTACTAGGCAATGGGAGGATTCCCGGCCAGGCACTGACTTTGAGCAGACTGGAGACACTACTTCCCTTAGGAGCCTAGATACCTGCCTTGGGATTACCTGGATGGGTCCTCGCATGTGGATTGTCTGAACCCTGATTGAATGTCATGGTGCCTCTGCTGATTCACACCCTCTCACTCAGGGATGACTCATCAGGCTCAGAGGTAACTCGGGAATGGCTCATCTCACCCAGAGAAACCACCTCTGCAGTTGAGATGGTACGTCAGTCTTTGTTCCTATTCAGTCCTTGGCCTCTTGGCTTATGCAAGGTCGCCAACTAGTGCTAAATGTGACAGTAGTTTTTGTAGTATGAACTTGACCACTAAGAATTATGCTACACCTCTACCCCGATATAACGCGACCCGATATAACACAAATTCGGATATAACACGGTAAAGCAGTGCTCCAGGGGGGCGGGGCTGCGCACTCTGGTGGATCAAAGCAAGTTCAATATAATGCGGTTTCACCTATAACGCGGTAAGTTTTTTTGGCTTCCGAGGACAGCGTTATATCGGGGTAGAGGTGTAAAACAACCATAGTTGTTTTGTGAGAGCTGTACCTATTTTGTAAGTGAGGTGGAAATTGCCTATGGAACCTCTAATCTAATTGACAGAATTATGCTTTCTTCACTGTATCAATGTCTGTGACTGTCCTGTATGGAAAAGCACAACTTACTTTTAATATAAACATAATTTTGTTAGAATAAGATTACAATTTTGTTAAAGAGTGAAGCTAACAGTCACCAAAATGGTGCTATGGCAGTGCAATAATGAATATAGTATATTACTCAGACCGTAGGCTTATTCTGAGTTTTAAAATGCTTTCAAATATATAAAACCAATAATTATTGATAACATTACCCAGTAACAGATTTCATCACTTGAAGACAATAAATCTTAATAAAGTGGGAAGGGATAAAGTTAAATTGTCATTTACTTTAAATTCCAGCTAACTCTGCATTTCAGGGATATAAATTCACACCTTAACATTGCATTTCACATGTATACTTTACCCAGATGAAAGGTAACTGGATAATCTGAAATAGCAGTTCTTAACTGTGCAACTGATAAGCTTTTATTTAAACAAAAAGACAAACATATAGTACAGACAAAAATAAATCATATACTTGGGCAGCAACTACCATTACGTGTCGTGACTAAGTGATAAACTACTGTTGCAAAAGCAAAACACAAGACAACATAGTGAACATATATGAAATACTATTTCCAGAAGTTAATCAGGTGCACCATATTTGTTCATAGACATGAAGGCACATCTAGAATAAAAACTGGAAAGCTCTCCATCATTGCAGTGTGCTATATTTAGTGGGTGCAATCTCTCTCTTCTCAGCTACCAGAAAAAAATATCCAGGGTATGCCCACACCTTTGAATACTGCATGTAGTTCTGGGTTGCCCCATATCAAAGAGATGAATTAGAATTGAAAAAGGTACAGAGACAGGCAATAAAAATGATTAAGGGTATGGAAAAGCTTCCATATGAGGAGAAATTAAAAAGACTTGGACTCTTCAGCTTAGAAAAGAGATGACTAAAGAGGGATATAGAAAAGAGATGACTAAAGAGGGATATGACAGAGTCATAAAATCACGAATGGTGTTTAGAAAGTAAATAGGGAAGTGTTAATTTACCCCTCACATTACACAAGAAGCAGAGGTCACCCAATGAAATTAATAGGCAGCAGGTTTAAAATAAACATAAGAAGGTATTTCTCCACACAATGCACAGTTAACCAGTGAAACTCATTGCCAGGGGATCTTGTGAAAGCCAAAAGTATAACTGGGTTAAAAAAGAATTAGATAAAGTTTATGGAGGTTACGTCCATCAATGGCTGTTAGCCAAGATGGTCAGGGATACAACCACATGCTCTGGGTTGTCCCTAAACCTCTGACTCCTAGAAGCTGGGACTGGATGAAAGGGGATTGATCAGTTGAAATTGCCCTGTTCTGTTCATTCCCTGTGAAGCATCGGTCACTGGCCACTGTCAGAGGACAGAATACTGGGCTAGATGGACCACTGGCCTGACCCAGTATGACTAGTCTTGTGTTCTAAAAATAACCAGCAGGCAAGACCACCACATATAGCATAATGCTGATTCCTCTCATGTCATGGTACCCCCAACAGTTAGCATTTGCTAACTTTTTTCAGCTGTTGAAATATGTTCATGTTAGTTCTTATTTAAATGTCATTTACATAATGTTGATACGCGAAGCACCTCATAACTCTATAATGAAATTTAAAAGCCACCATAATAAATAGGATGCCAAGTCTTATTAAACAACAGTTCAGAAATACATTATTCAGATTTAAACCCCTGAAAATTGGCTCAATTTCCATGTTCAGTGGAAAGCCTCCAACCTGTTAAAACAATGGCCGCCTAGGAAGGACAATCTAAATTGTATAGTCTCAAAGGTTAACTCTTTTGAGATGAACAAAGAGCACTGTAGAACATATATCTTCAAGAGTGCTCTTGAATAGATGGTGCCTGCCAGTTCAATGCTTTAAAGGTTAGCAACAAAATTTTACTTTGAACATGGTATTTCACAGATAATCTGTTTAGCCAGACCAAAAGTGGTGTGACATGGTCACACTTATGTGCTTTCAAAACTAGATGAGTATCTGCATTTTAAATAACTGCAAAGGACCAGATAATGTTCCATCAGGAAGTCCTATTAGCGTTGAGACATGTAAAGACAAAAGTGAGGATGAGAATTTTGTCAATATTGTTTAGGCATAAAAATGAATTAACTCTAATGACAAAAAAAGGCTGTTATCAAAGCAATTGCATATTGTGCAAGAGAAAATTGGAAAGAAAGTGAAACCTGAATATCTAGCAAAATTTGTGGAGACAGAACACATGGGTCAAATTTTGTTCTTTTCCATCTGAATTCAGCCTTATAGCCATCCTGGTAAGATGACATATTGTACTTTGCAAAGCAAACCACTCTGTGGTCAGGTTCATTTTAGGCAGAGCTGGTAGTGACACAGTTGAGGTTGTTCAGCATTTCCCATTATAAGACCCTGTTTTCAGCAGCTTGTAACTTTGCCAAACTATCTGTTCAGACATTTTCCATCTCGGGTGTCTGCCTCAGGCTAAATTTTTTGAAAGTTTCAGCAGAAACGATACAGACAATTTCCAGAACAAGTTTAGGGGGGAAATACACTGATTTGGCAATGTTACAGCATTATAACTGCTTTGTTGAGAAGCTCTGGTGCTCCCATGCTTTGGAAAAAGGGCTTGACATTTGGAAGGGAGGGTTGCCTTTGTGTCAGGGAGGTGCCTTTTGCTGATCCCATGAAAAATTGTCCAAATTTGGCCAACATATAATCCTTTGAAAAAAAAAATCTCAGTTTGCACATGCTCAATAGAGATTTGTTAGAGTGATGGTCAGTTTCAGGGGCCAAACAGGACTTTCCCTGCCATTGTGCCATGCCTCCTCGTATGGTAAAAATGAGCACGTTTGTTCAGTACTAGTGGCTGTGACACTTTTGTATTTTATGTCTGATTTTGTAAGCAAGTAGTTTTTAAGTGAGGTGAAACTTGGGGGTACGCAAGACAAATCGGATGCCTGAAAGGATAGGCGCCAACTCCGTGGGTGCTCCACCGGGCAGAGGGGAAGTCGGCAGTAGTGGGTACAGTAGTCTGGAAAGGTTGAGAGCCACTGCTCTAGTGGAGCTGCTCTAAGCTGATGGGAGAGAAGCGCTCCCGCTGATATTGCGCTGTCCACACCGGCACTTAAATCTCCATAAATTATGTTGCTCAGGGGTGTGGATAATTCAGACGCCTGAGCGACATAACTTATGTCGCTATAAGGTGTAGTGTAGCCGTAGCCTACAAGACAAGGAGCCTGGAGAGGACTGGAATGAGGAACTCAGGAACAGAAGGATATTGGAAGAGCAGCCTGGGGGAGACTCAGATGAGGAGCTTGAGTGAGAGATTGGGATGAGGAGCTCAAGGAAGGAGACTGGGAGTAGGAGCTGGGGAAGAGGGAGACTGGGAAAAGGAGCTGGTGGAGAGTGGAGAGACAGGACAGAAGGGTCTGTGCCCACCAGAACAAACTCCTCTTCAGATCCTGGAGCGGAACCCAAGATTCCTAAATCTCATTATTCCTCTGCTGTCAGCAAATATCTGTGAATCCCACTGGCAAAGTGTCTCTCATCCCCCTCTGTGGCTGGTCCACAGACAGGATGACAACCATCCAATGCTATCATTCACTCTGCTATTTCAATGACAGAGGTCTATGCTGTGGCTCTAAAGTTGCCAACCCTGTTGATGGTCCACGTCAATATAATTGTGTATGATGGAATTTCATAATGGATTTTTTTCAGTTTGCTTTCTTTTTAAATCTAGGAAATTACATTAAAAAAAAACCTATAAACCTACAATGCTAGGTTTTCTGAAAGCTCAGGGCCTAGCCATCTCAGACTGGGTACCCAAAATTAGTGGGTTCTTTTGAGCCTAATCTCTCTCTGCCTCAGTTCTGCATTTATGAAATGGAGACAATACCCCCTCATCTCACTTGAGTGTTGGGAAGATTAATTCATGTTTGTAAAACACAAATATTCTAGTGATGAGTGCCATACAAAAGCCCATAGGAAATTAATAGTTCTGCCTTCAGAGCAGGATTTGAATAGTGTGTGTCGATAAAAGTAGGGCCACACATTGAGCAAAGAGACACAAAATATATGGAAGAGCTGCTCATTCAGTGAGCACTGTCCATCTTGTACACTGAACAAGACAGGGGTCCTATAGAAAAAAATAGCATGTGATTATGTAACTATAGAATATATCATAATAAATACACACAAAGGGACTGAATTAATGCTTTGCAGGCAACCTTATTTCTGGCATTTTCTAACTTCTGCATGCTTGATTTTGCAACCTTAACTTCTTTTCACTTAATTTTTTGGGTGTGATCTATATTTCATTTAAGGAGGTTACAGTCACCCAGGCCCTCAGGATGGAGAGAGAGTTAACCAGAGATGCAAATGTTGTATTATGATAGGATCCAGCCTTAGGAACTGTGTATTATATGCATACAGTATGAATCAAAGATGGAGTGATGACTTTGAATCTCAGAATCCAAAAGCAATATGTCCAAATTAAACAAAACAGGAACCAAAATTACACAATGAACAACAACATGAGTCTATCCTCTCCATTGAACCCAAAACATCCATGGAGTGATTGGCTCTGCTGCATCCATTACCTCTGGATTTCTTTTCAATCATGTTTTCCCTCTCATATCAGAACCTGTGCAAACAGATTGTGCTACCACCATCAACTGAGCAGGCAGAGAGGGACGACAGCCAAAACCCCAAAAGCTGTTACATAGTTTATTTACTTAGAAAAACAAGTTTTCACTGTAATCTGAGCAAGGCTGGATAACTACATTCTGGGATTTAAGAACTCAAACTCTGTGTTGTTAATTTTTTGAACAGTACTAAACCTTTGAAAGATGCTGTATGGTTTAGTCATCGTTAGAGGAAAGGACTGGGAGCTATTGGGACCCTGTGTTCTAGTACAAATTCATAGCATTGACTTGCTGTCTGATTTTCGCCAAGTCACTTGACCTCCTTGTGCCTCAATCAGTCCAGATAGAAAACGGGGTAAGAAATCAGGAACTATCACTGAAAACTAGATTTTTTTTTTAATCTAAAAGGAGCTCCTTGATAAAACACATACCACATATGGGAGTTGCCTTCTTAAAGTAGTCTGACCTAGAATAAAATGTAAAAGTCTGTCACTTGCAATGTTCTGATGCAAGTGGTGCGGGAAAGAAGGAAGATATGTGGTAATCCAGTAGGCAGAAAGCAGAGAGGAGTTGAAGGATATTTCAAATGAGCCAGGAAATGAGAAAAAGGAACATGGTTAGTATTTGCTGGTAGCACATGTGAACAGTGAAGTTGGGAAGTAAGGGAGAGTGGGGGGAAGGTTGGGGAAAGTGACTTACACAAGTATTCCAGTGGAAGGGAGTGCAGATTTTTCCAAGTAAAGATCACAGATAAAAGAACCTCAAAAGGTTTGGTTGGGTTAGGTTAGACAAGCCCACCAACTGCTGGGATGCATCCATCCTCCTTCTCAAGCCAACCATCTGGGTAACTCTCACTTAGTCCATTCCCTGACATTGCAGGGGCCTCGGCCATTGGTGCACTGCCGTTCCTCCTATTTTCTGTCTGTGGAACGCAATAGCTAGGTCTCTTGTGGGAAGAGTAATACTTTGGTCTCAGTTCCAGGCAAGACTGCTCCAAATTATGTCAACTACACACAAGCTACAAGTTAAGGAGGTACAAAAGGTGACATACAGCCACTTTTGTCATCGTCCTCCCCCACCCTGCCCCGGGCTGTGCCATCTGCACCTCTGGCACATTAAGTAAAGAATAAATCATTCCCTAGAGATATGGTGCCTTTAATACAGACATGGTCCCTATATTACAGTGTTTCTGAAGTAACACTGGGATTTTTAAATGGTATTTAGGTAATGCTAAAGCAGCACCAAATCTGAGGAGCTAGCAAAAATATCATAACTTAGAGAAAAATCAATGCCTAATGTGAGTACATAGCCCCTAAATGGTAACAACAACAGAAACAAAGCAAGGTATTATCTATGTGACTTAGGAAGAAATGGGGATAGTTAGTAATGCTGGTTTTTTGTTGGTGGTTTTTTGTTCTGTAAGAACTTCATTTAGATTCACCAGCCATACTTCATGATAAAAATACCCCTGCAAAAAGGTCAGAAGCAAATGAGGCAAAACATGGACTGAACAAGAAGTCAGTGACAGTAGGAAAATGTGAACTATGTGAGAGTCAGAGAGGCATCTACCCTCAGACTGCACTGCAAGTAATTTAAAGAAGGGGAAGAGATTTCCTTTCCTTGGACAGACATTACAGAGCCAAAATAAATTGAAGAACACAGTACTACACGAATAGAGCTATCCAGCTTATGACTGAAACATAACATTGAAAAAGGGAGAACACTAATGCAATTGACCAGAAGAGCAGCTGTGAGAGGACCAGCAGAGCATATTCAAAACATTAAAAAGCAAACACAAGTAAAACTTGAATTTAAAGAACGTGTACCCAAACCTCATTGCTTAAGTGGCAATATGGCGGCTCTTTTGTTTTTTAAAAGAATAATATCCTTAGCAATACATCTGACTAATAATAATAAAACATATTCATGGTCACGAGATGGTTATTTAAGATAGTGACACCTTATTAAGCTACACGGTTATTCATATACAGTACGATCAGAGAAAGACAGACATTTTTAACACTGGTCTCAATAAGTCACCTTTTATATGGCTTTAAGTAAAACCTTTGAGAGAAAATTCAAGTAAAAAAACAGGTAAGTCTGAGATCTGTGTTTGAAGATTAACACTGAAGAAAAATCATCCAACAAATGGCATTTGATCTTCGTTATGAACATCCTGATATTAAGCATTTTCAACAAAATTTATATTCCCAACCTCTACAATAAGATCCTAAAGGTAATTTACTGAAACAAAGTATTCCTGCAGGCAAGTGAAAAACCCTAGTGTGTGCTTGGCCAGTGTCCCTTGCATTACAGAGGTAAAGCCCCCAGAGTTTTTACCTTAGGAGATTCAGCTTCCTAGGGTTCTAGGTTTGATTGAATCAAGGAGAAGTCAGCAATACTGAAGGATGCCATCTTGGAACCATGTGAATGAGGTTGGGAGTGTCACTGATTTATAACCTCACAAATCTCAGCCTGGTGGCAGAAATGCAGCACTGCAATTTCCTAGGAAGCTGATTTTGGAAACTGCAAAATACTGTTTTGTTGATTAATTACTTTCCCACATGATAATTTGCCTGTAGTTTTGCATTTTAATATGGGGCTGGTGTTAGTAGTTCCTAATTTCCTGCTGGCCAGAGGAAGCTAAAGTGGTAGATTATTTTAATGACTAAAACCAAAAAATTTTTAAGAAAGTAAATAAGTAAAATATGGGGCACAACCAGCATGGAATGGAGGAGGACACAGCTAGTTGGCTGAAGCAAAAGAGTGTTGGAGCTCAAATCCTAAACAAGATACAGTAGTTGGGTCCATGATTCAATTCAAGCTTGCACTCCTCAGGCAAAGATAGACCTACTGAAGGAAATTTGGTCCTTGGTAGTCATTACTTTATGTCCTGCAACTAGAATTTATTCAAGGTGATTCTATTTACTTTGGTAGGGAATTTTAAATTAAAAACATATGATTTTTCCTTCTTGCCCTTGCTGCACTGAAGTCTACAACCTATTGCTCCCTTGCTACAGCCCCGGTGTGGCACAAAAATCATCAACTAGGCAATTCAGTTTCATACTTCTGTGCGAAAGGAAATTAAGGTCATTTGCCATATTTGGATGAAGCCATTGTCAACAACTTCTATAGTATAGAAAGAAGGTCAGGTCTTAGAGGCTCTATAATGCCTTCAGAAATGTGAATGTGAAAGCCATTCCTTATCCCTAATGTAAATGCCTTCGTTGGAGCCCTTTGCTAAAAATACTCTGTACTATATTGTTCCAATTAACTGCAAATATGTATATATATTATGTAGGTTTAGTCTATTGTCTATACCTATAGCTATATCCCTCCATCATCCAGAATATACCATATTGATTTTAGCAGCAACAGGGCTATTGTCTTCTCCTGCCTCACATATTGCCAGCTATTTGAAATATGGAATGATGCTAATTTACAATTAACCTGCTGTAAGTGGCCCTCCCTTTGATAGGAATTTATGACTTGCCAGTCTGGGACAGACTCAAGGACTATCAGTCCAATATCCTATCTCTGTCAGTGGCTGGAACCAGATATCAGAGAGACAAGGTGGACCAACATCTGTTGGTGAGAGAGACAAACTTTTCAGCATGGGACTGACACAGCTACAACTACACTGCATGGAACCAAATATGCAGAGGAAAGTGTGAGAACCGCATATTAGGCCAATATGGGATAATCTGTCCCCAACATTAGGTCTCATCCTGATCTCTAATAGAGATTGGTTAAGCATGAGATTTAATTGCCCTTCTAACATTGTTAGAATTAACTATTATAACTAAATACTCCTCTCACCCTTTTTTCATTGTGTTTATCATTAGTCTACTTACAGTCACCCTTTCAAACAATGCTGCAAGACCCAGGTACCTTAATATTTAACCACGTCTGTTTGGCAGTAATGCAACTTAAAATGCAAACACTTGGCAGGTGTCATCTAGTGGGGAAAAAACCACAGTGCTCGTGGTGTGGGGTCTCCTGATGGTTCCACTGGATTGATGAAGAAATAGAAGTGATCACTATTGTTAGTTTTTACACAAGCTGGCAGAGCCCTGCCACTCCCTGGCTTCATTGCCTCTTGGTAGGATGTGATTTAGCTTGCTCACGGCTGGCTTCTGGAAGCACTCTCTGTTTTTAGTAGTACTATGTTAGTCAAACTCCTCAATAGTCAGAGGACCATGACAACCTTGTACTTGCCATCTATTCCAGAGACTATAGTACTTGTGCTTTCTTTGGTAGGCATCCATTGCAGTTTTAGCTCCTCAAATTGACTCCAGTTTTGATTCTATGTCAGTCTCCAGATTAATTATTTAATTTAATTTTCATCCAAAAGAGAGAATGGGGGACCTTTCCTTTAAGTTAAAAACTGCATTTTACAAGCTGAAAGACCTAACAGCCTGTGTGGCTATGTAAAGACTGTTTGGGTGGCGGAAGCGGACCCTGAATTAGTAATGAATGAACCAGTTTGGAAAAAAATGTGCAAATATTCCACCCTTCCCCCTCCATAAAATTGTTTTTAATCAACAGCCCTAAGAAAAATGTTTAATCGCAGTTAACTCATGCAATTAACTCAAAAAAATTAACTGTGATTAATCACACTGTTAAACAATAGAATGCCAATTGAAATTTATTAAATATTTGTGGATGTTTTTCTATATTTTCAAATATATTGATTTCTATTAGAACACAGAATACAAAGTGTACAGTGCTCACTTTATATTATTATTTTTCATTACTAATATTTGCACTCTAAAAATGATAAACAAAAGAAATTGTATTTTTCAATTCACCTCCTACAAGTATGTAATGCAATCTCTTTATCGTGAAAGTGTAACTTACAAATGTAGATTTTTTTTGTTACATAACTGCACTCAAAAACAAAACAATGTAAAACTTTAGAGCCTACAAGTCCACTCAGTCCTTCTTCTTGTTCAGCCAATCGCTCAGACAAACAAGTTTGGTTACAATTTGCAGGCGCTAATGCTGCCCACATCTTGTTTACAATGTCATCTGAAAGTGAGAATAGGCGTTTGCATGGCACTGTTGTAGCTGGCATCGCAAGATATTTACGCGCCAGATGCGCTAAAGATTCATATGTCCCTTCATGTTTCAACCACCATTCCAGAAGACATGCGTCCATGCTGATGACAGATTCTGCTCGATAACAATCCAGAGCAGACCAACGCATGTTCATTTACATGATCTGAGTCAGATGCTACCAGCAGAAGGTTGATTTTATTTTTTGGTGGTTCGGGTTCTGTAGTTTCCACATCAGAGTGTTGCTCTTTTAAGACATCTGAAAGCATTCTCCACACCTCGCCCCTCTCAGATTTTGGAAGGCATTTCAGATTCTTAAACCTTTGGTCGAGTGCTGTGTCTATCCTTAGAAATCTCACATTTTTTGCGTTTTTGCGTTTTATCAAATCTGCTGTGAAAGTGTTCTTAAAACGAACATGTGTTGGGTCATCAGCCAAGACTGCTATAGCATGACATATATTGCAGAATGTGGGTAAAACAGAACAGGAGCCATACAATTCTCCCACAAGGAGTTTAGTCACAAATTTAATTCACGCATTATTTTTTTAACGAGCATCATCAGCAAGGAAGCATGTCCTTTGGAATGGCAGCCGAAGCATGAAGGGACATATGAATGTTTAGCATATCTGGCATGTAAATACCTTGCAACACCAGCTACAAAAGTGCCATGCAAATGCCTGTTCTCACTTTCAGGTGACATTGTAAATAAGAAGCAGCCAGCAGTATCTCCCATAAATGTAAACAAACTTGTTTGTCTTAGCAATTGGCTGAATAAGAAGTAGGACTGAGTGGACTTGTAGGCTCTAAAGTTTTACATTGTTTAATTTTTTAATGCAGTTATTTTTTGTACATAATTCTACATAAGTAAGTTCAACTTTCATTATAAAGAGATTGCACTACAGTACTTGTATTAGGTGAATTGAAATATACTATTTCTTTTGTTTTTTACAGTGCAAATATTTGTAATCAAAAATAAATATGAAGTGAGCATTGTACACTTTGTATTCTGTGTTGTAATTGAAATTAATATATTTGAAAATGTAGAAAACATCCAAAAATATTTAAATAAATGGTATTCTATTATTGTTTAACAGTGCTATTAATCGCGTGATTAATTTTTTTAATCGCTTGACAGCCCTAATTTTTATATAAATCTAAAAGGATCCTTTCTGAAAGATCAGAAATAGTACTCATTATTTTTTGTTCTTAAATCCACTATGGACCAGAGCCAAAAAGGCTAAAATACCATTGGAAAGGCTATTCTCTGGCTATGTCCAAGTGTGCCAGTAACAAGAAATACTGGAAATCTCCTAAGGAAGCTTCTGCTTGGATGGTTTCCAGGCAAAGTTTGCAGTCAAGAGTTTTGGGTACATTTGCAGCCTTTCAGGTGTCTATCTGAACAAAATCCATGGGGCAGGCAATGGGCTTTTGTGCCTGATACATTGTCGGCACTAGGAAATACATATAATAACAATAATATAAGATCTAATTTTCTTGTGATTCTAATATTCATATAAAATATAAGAAACACTATTGTGATGGGTTTGTGCCCTTTGGGGTGTCACCTGATGTGCCGGGGTTTAACTGAGCCTCCCCTGCTCAGTCAGCCTGGGTTCCCTTTTACTGCTTTGCTGGATTAGGCTCTCCGGCCTCTTGCAACACACACACACACACACACACACACACACACAGGTAGGGCCCCACCCCGCTGCAGACACAGACTGAAGTGAGCTCTGTGTGAGAGGGCTCCCCAGCACTCACGTGCCCACTCCCTTTAAGGGGTACAAACCCAAATGTCTTATTAAATTTGCCCCCTCCCTCAATGTGGAGGGAGATATGCACAACTTCTCCCCCCCCCCCCCCACCAGTTAGAAATTACATAAACTGAGTTATAGTATAAACAAGCAATAAGTTTATTAACTACAAAAGGTGAATTTTAAGTGAATATAAGAGATAACAGACAGAAACACAGCAGATTACTGAGCAAATAAAACAAAGTACGCAAATTAAGCTCAATATACTTAAGAAACAGCTTACAAAATGTAATTTCTTACCCATAATATTATTTTAGGCAGGTTGCAAAGTTTCTGTGGTTCAGAGTTCCAGTTATATTTCTTCTCAGACTGGACCCCTATATCAGTCTGGACTGCCCCCCTGCCTTCACTTCAGGTGGCTTTAGCAGTCTTTCTTTTTGGGCAGACAGGCCATGGAGAGAAGGAGTCCCTTTTGCATTCCTCTCCACCCTTAAATAGGATTTACATAAGGCGGGAATCCTTTGTTTCCTAAACTTGACCCCCCTCCCTTCCAATGGAAAGTTACAAAAAGGGGGCCTGTCTAAATTACAGGAGACAGCCTGGAATCTCTACGGCACTGCGGCTGCAATCCCACCCCAAGCATGCTCCCTATTCCAGGACTTGCCAGGGGTCTTCAGAAGACAGCCTCCCCCAGCCAGATCCAGAGCTTTTAGAGCCTTTTTGTGTTGTTCTGGCCCTCACACCCCAGCAATTTACAAGCATTGGCTGTAAATGAACCATCATATCTTGGAGCAGGTCTTTAGCTCAGGTCTTTCTGGCTGAACCAGTGTAATATACAATGCTTTCTACCCAGTGCTGGCAGGAAGCCACAAGCATTGCAATGCATGAGTTGTACTCTACAGGTTCAACTTCTCCTCCCAGATCCATAATCCCACAATATGGTGCTTTGCATTTAGAAGTTAGCAAAAAGTTCCTGCTTGAGTAACAGAGCTGGGTACCAAGCATTGTCTCTTTCAGCAGTTCTGGAATACAAAATGGTTGTCAATGGTGCTGTGGGTGGAGGTACCATAATAGCCCACAGCATGACTATGTGGAGATGCTAAATAGCAGGCAAGCCATGCAACAAACTATTACATGTAATTAGTATTTCTTCACTTAGGGTACTTCACTTAGCCTTTGAGAGACTCTCCTTGAAAAAATTACAACTTGGTATTAGTGAATCTATAAAACTACTGGGGACATCCACCATACTTGGCATTCCCTCCTTTCCCTTTCCATTGGTGTTCATGGAAAACAGGACTCCTCTCTTCTCACCTAATCTGTGGATTTTATTTACATTTGGCCCTTATTACTTAATATAGCAAAATGGCTTTGAGCAATTCCATCACTAAAATGGACTGTTTAGAGAAGTGATAAACAACATCTACTTTGTACACAGTGTTGCTAACTCTTGCAATTTTATCACAAGTCTCATGTTATTGGTATTTTTCTTAAAGCCCCTGGAGTCCTGTGATTATATGAGAATCTCAAAAAATGAGTTTCTAGCCCTCATGATTGTGGAGAAAAGTTTGAAAACATGAACCCTAAGGGCTCAAAAACTAGAAAGCAAATAAAAACCCCTAAAATGTATTATTTAAAAAAAAACTCCTGATTTTAGGCCTATCTTATGCTTTTTGAAGACTAACCCAAGATTTTTGAATGCTTGGGGTTGACAATCCTGTCATGTACATGTGCTGTCTCAGATTCAAGATTTAAATGAGGGAAGCAGATACTACTTATTCCTGATACAAAGAATTGTCAGTACTTCTGGGAAGAGTTTATGCACGGCAAAAAGTAGTTCCATTGTACCTAACAAAATCTATTTTGTCTGTTTGCTTTTGAGGCTGGTAAATTTCCACATTTTAAAAACAGCATTTCACAAACTGCCTTTGTCCACACATTTTTATTATTTACTTATTATCCAGTTAGTAGATGAAAACTGCATCAATATATTTTCATTCCTAATCATCGTATGCTCCACATACGCTTGTATAACCTACTCAACTCAAGACTGTATCATGAGAGGACATGAATTCAAACTTTAAACAAATATATAAAGCCATGACCCATTTGTTTTGATATTCTGCACTGTTCCAGACAGAGAGAAAAGCCATCACTGAAACCATGAGACAGAAGACTTCACAATTTATTAAGAAGATTAGCTGGGTTTAACTTGTGCACTAATGATTAGTCATTGAATATATGTTGGTTTGAAAGCCTAAAAGGTCAGGGATCAAGGAATTATTTGGTTTAATTGTGTTTGTTTCCCCCCCCCATCTTTTGATATGTTAAAGTTTTTTTTTAAATTAAATAAAAACTTTATGAAAACGGAGCTCCAAGTATATTCCATACAAAACAACAAGTGCACCTTAAATATTGTATGTTATTTCACTTTTGGGTTATATTTGTAGAACTGCCTGCTGTGAAATGACAAAGTTCATGGTTCAACTGAACTTTTGAACTCAAGTGAGTATTTGACACAGCAAAACAATCTAAATGAACCTAACACAAAGTTTTCATAGTTTAAACCTAGCTTTCAGGCCTTTGTCTGGGGCAATTGGGTAGGAAAGTTCTTTATTGATGTTGTAAAAACTACCAGTTTAATAACAGGCAGAGAGAGTGGGGAAATCAGTGGAAAGAGCACCTTAGCATTTCTGAAATAGTGCTGGTATGGTAGTTCATTGAACTTTACCTGACCCCATTATGAAGGCTTCCCCAGGACAAGTTGTAGCAGGATTTGTGACAAGACTGAAGCTTCCTATCTTATTTCAAATGCTCCAGGGCTGGGAGTTCACAGATAGTGACTTTTTAAACAGTGCACACAGAATTAACTGAGCTCCCTGCATTGCTATTCTATTTTCTTATATTGCTGTGGGATTCTTTTTATCATATGAGGAGGAGGGAAATTTTTACATAGGGTTGGGTTGTTTATTGTCCAAAAAAAATGCATTGTCATCCGCATTCTTGACCTATGTTAGAAAGGGATTTCTTTAATAACACCATGTTTAAGATTCTTGTTGCAGTCTCTTTCCTTTCCCCAATGCTCAGCCTGCTTGTATGTGAATGTTCACCATAGCCATGCAGCATGACAAACCAGGACTGTGGTCACTGCTCTCCTTCCTACGGTAATTAAAGATTCAACAGTGAAAGTGACACATTTGTTAGTTTCTCCACTTCTTCCTTATTGTATCTCTCCCTGCTCACCTCTATAAAACTACTGCAGCATTACAACGGTTTTGTACATTATTATGACAACCTTACTAGATGCACTTCAATTCAAGTTCATGACCTGTTTCTTAACTCACTAGCAAGTATAGGTGATAAGAATCTTTGATGAGATAAGAAGTGTTTGTCACTTGACATGCAGTGATTCAAATGCTCCTAAAAAAAAAAAAAAAAAAAACAGTGGACTTTAAAGTATTACTGATGAAGCACTAAAATAGTTTTATTTCCCTAGGGAAGGGTCATTTGAGAAGTCAATCATATAGCATACAAATCAGTACCACAAGTGCTAAGATTGTTTCCCTCCACACACACAAAAGTTTAAAAAATGATCTAATAATCATTCTCAGACAGTAAAATAACTGGACTACAGCTAGGATTAGATTAATCACATTCAGCAGTAATAGTCACTAGTAAAATTAGCATAATACCATCATCCCCAGACTATTAAGTAAACTGATGAGGATTGTAGGTTATTTTTTGCTTTTATTTAGCTGGAGTGTGATGTCAAGATAGTTTGTGGATTCTAGAAAATGCTTACGCAGTTTAAGGACATAAGCCAGGTTTTTCCCCTTCTTAGTAAAGCTGTCAGCTTGCTAATACCAAAGAGCATTTCTATGATTGCACTTTTAAAAACCTGCTTATTTTTTTTAACCAAGTTTTTTTTCTAAGATCCTCTCTCCCTTCATCCAGTCCCATGAGATTAGAGCTTCTTGCAGTTGCAGGGTTAGAGAAAGGAATTTCTCCCTCTGGTGCCTCTTAAATTTCAGCGTAACAGGACCCATTGGAGATATGTTAATGAGATGTTTTGCTCTAGAATGATGGAGCCAGCCACTCATCCTTAGATGATTCTCCCTCAATGAGTCAGAGTAGCAAGCTCATTGGACAGCCCTGAAAGACACACAAAAAGACAGAAGGCAAGTCATTTGTCCTCTGTAAATTTGGATATGGAGAATGGGTTTGCAAGGCCACCACTTATAGACAAAGCATGGAAAGTATAGGAGCTCACATGGTTGTTCTGAAGAAAGAGACCTTGAGTTTGGAATATGACCATCCTGCCAGGCCTTCCTCTTTCCCCCACCACAGATCTGCAACCACACGTAAAACAAACCAAAAAGGCAGAGAAGGGTATTATGGGATGGTGTAGAGGCCCTGTTAGGCCCTATTCCATTTCCTTCTATGGTGATGTAGGGAAGGAGGAGAGGGCACATCCTTAACCAGACATTTATAATCCATTATAAAGGAAAGGGTTTGATCCAGTTCATCCATTCTAGTTTACACTGCATTTACTGAAACAAGCTTTGACCCTCAGATGTGCACAGACAAAGCATTAACATGTCTGACCCACTAGGGAATTCCTCACACTACATTAAATAGGCTTTACACTTTCTGGGGCTGCTGCCAAAGACTATCACTCCATTCCTTATCATGTGCTTTAACAGGTTTTACAGATGCAGAGAGCATTACAAGTCTTGATTTTTAGGCAGGAACTCTAATTTTGAACCCACAGTCAGTTGCAGACCCAGCTAATGTGAGGTGCAAATCAAGTAGTCAGACATCTAAATGCTTTATACCTGCAATTAAGAGTCCCAAAGTCTTCTAATATTGTCTTCAGTAGCAGTTGAGGGCACTCTGCACTTCACAAAACGTACTCAAATGATAGGGCAGTTAGTTTATGAAATATGGGGCTTTAGGAGCTGGGTAGCTGACTTCCTATTTAGATACTTAACGAAGCAGGTGAGCAGCAGCCTGCTCGTGGGAGCTGCTGTATTTGTGCAACATTACAGTATGGAGAGGCCCTCAGCAAGATGTACCAAAGAAATGGACTCTGGCTCCTGCCAGGATCCCTAATTACCTCTAACAGAGAAGCGGACTAAAAGAAGCACCCCGGATACTAGGCCTGAGGAGCCCTAAATATCTTATAGACACCCCTAAGAAGCCAACCTAGACAATTCCCCTGCTATTGTTAAATGTAATTGTGTAACGCATTGAGCCTAGGATATTTGTAACCTTTACTGCCAGCCAGCCATAGTGAATGATCATCTTGTTTGAGCCATGTGTCTAAATCCATATTGGGGCCAATGAGGTGCTACAGCCTATAAAGACTAGCAACTGAAGCAGCTTCAACACTTCCCTCTGAGTCATGGTACACTTGACATGCTATTAAATACCTGAGGAGAGCAGGTGTCCCACAGCACTCAGGGACCCCTCTTAGCAGGGACAACTACATTTGTTTCTTTGTCTGGGCACAGGAGCTTCCTGACCCTTTCCTTACTTGGCTGGAGGTGGAAGGTGGAGCAACAGCTTCCTGCTCCCCTCAGGGGTCCTCTTCTAACCTTCCTATGCAAACTATTTATATCTTTGCTCTAACAAGCACTCAGTTAATACCTTTTTCACATCTTAGTTTGGGATACATACACCACTTCACAAACCTTTTAGTAAGTATACAGTATCTTTGTAATTTGCTTCTGCAACCTTTCCACACCCACCCCTAAATAAACAAGTAAATAAATGGACTATCTCAGCAAGACCAATAAAACAAAGTTGGAGCTTATAAGTCAAGCCATTTAGGAATCATGAGAACCCCCTTTTGTCTCCCCCCTCCAAACAAAAAAACAAAAAAAACCAGGACATTTTTGAACAAGTTAACAGAGAAATTTCAATACTATAAGACTCCTTTATGAGTCACTTCATTAGCAATTAGTGATGCAGCAGGCAAGCAGAATTGTAGAAAATAGGTATTTATTTGACATGCTGGGGCTCGAGTTTATGTGCAAGCAGCTTTCCACTAGCATGTAATCCTGGGTCCCTGGTGCTACACCTAATTAGGTGTCTTCCCCCTGAAATCTATCCCTCTTTCCCCAGTTCCACCCATCATACTGCACTAATTTTAGGCAAACTCCAAGAAAAAATATGTTAGGATGAGATATGGCTGGTGGAATTTCAGGAAGGTGGTTTTCTTTGAGGGGAAGTTGGCCTGGAAATAATCAAACTTATAATGGGGAACCTAGCTTCACCTTAAATGTACAGTAGCTACTGTTGCTCCATAATATGGTAAAATACTAGAAAAAAGGTGATGGTGAATGACTTCCCAATCACCTGAAGGACAAGGGCCTGTTGTACATTTCCCTAAACCAGCCACATTTTGTATACTCAGATATTTATATTTTTGTTATCAGAGATCTGCAAACATCTGGATAATTTATTGCAGTCTCCTATATCCTCATGAGACAGTTGAATTCATGCCCCAGGAGCTGCATGATAAATCTCCTTACCTTCACTGGGGGAAAGGGTTAGATCCCTTCCATCTCCTTATGTAACACTAGACATTCCTGGCCATTTGCATTTGTATGAGGCATATCATATTTTTCCAAGAAGTCTTTGTTTTTCTCCAGGAAGGTGAAGATGAGGGCTCATTTATTTCATGGGGGGAGGGGGAGTGTGAATCACCCAGGACTTGAGCCTGACATCAGAACATGAAAATAAACAAGTAGAGCTGGCCGAAATATTTGTGTAGAACCACATACCCACTCCAACAGAGACAGGATTTGAGGCTTAATGGGTTTTTCAAACTTGAGGGGAAAACGTCGTTTGCACAGTGGGGACACCTGTGAATCTGTGGAACATCCTTCCTGCAGCCAGCCTTTATCCCTTCCGGCCCCCCTCCCTGTTTCTCTCAATAAGCTCAGCCACATTACTGGTGTGATTTTCAAGAAGGGACTCACTGTTCTTCTCGCTAAGGTGAATTTTTCTTGCTGCTCCTTCAACTTCTGTCTTTGAGGAATGGCTAAGCAAGACCACTGCCACCATTCTGCTCCCCCCAAATATTCCCCGGGAGGTCCAGCAAGTGACCTGATTCACTTTCCATAGGGCAGTTAACTTCCTAGTGTATGATTTCTAAGAAGCCCTTGAGGGTTGCCTAGCTATTGTGCTAGGCCTTCATGAACATCACTTTCACTTTTAAACCAAGACTGCAGCAGCGCAAGAGAGGCTTCTCTTTTCTTTCTACAGAGACAGAGCAATTAGGCAGCTTCCTTGGGATGAGGGCTGGGAGGTCTCGTCCTAGCTGAAGGCAGAGAAAGCAGCAGCTGGTACCCATCTCAAGATCAGGAAGAGCTACCTGTGGTATCTTGAATGGAAGCTTGGAAGGATTTCGTTGCCAGGAACCCTAAGGCTGCTGTTGCCTTGTCATTGACAGGTAACAGATGACCATGATGTGTTTGATTCTCCAGATCTCCTTGTAATTCCTCTCAGAGGTTTAGAACAGTATGTCAACGCCATTCCCAGATTGAAACACTGAATCCTCTGTGAGGTTTAGGAAGTTGACCCTTGACTTTTAGCCCCTGCTCTCCCATCTCTCTCTAATGTATTGTAGGACTAGTATTGGCAACCTATTACATAAGTATCAATCAAATCAAGACCTAAGATGGTTGGTTAGCTTGTTGTGTTGCTCCATGCATCTTTCAAACAGGGTTTGTAATGAGGGGAAACTTAGAAACTGACAGGGGAATAGGGGTGATTTGCCACTTACCTGATTAATTCAGTAGTGAGTAGTCAGCAGTCAAAAGCCTAAGAAACAAACACAGATTGTGGTATATGTAGCTATGTAAATGTTCCTGACCTGTTATGATTATGTGTTTGATGTACTGCACCTTTTAATGTAAGGCAATGCTGGTTCACCTAAATAAATGGTTGATGGGGAAGGGTTGGTTTCAACAAACCTGCTAGTTTGAAAAAAAATTGAAAAAAGTTCTGGAAATGAAACAATAAATGTTTTGTTTTTCCCATTTGAAACATTTCACAATTGTAGTTAACTTATTTTTAAAAATGGTTTAAAAAGTCAAAATCAAAACAGAAAACATTTTGAAACTATCAAAACAAACATTGTGATAGACCCACTTCCAAACACTTTTTGGAGTCTCAGTTCCTGCAAATTTGAGGTTGACTTTTCATCTTGATTCAGGATGGGGGGGGGAAATGTTGAAACCTTGACAACGTTTGCCAGATGGAGAAACTGGTCTACACAACCCACTGGGCTTTCTCTCTCTCAGGCACTCATGGATATTTATTCTTTTCTGCCTTTGAGTATGGAAGACACACCGCTTCCCTTTATTGTCTGCAGCTTCTGACATTACAGAAACCTCAAGAGTAGTTGTAATGGCAAAGTACCTTTTTTACTTTAGGTCAGGAGACATCATTTAGGATTATATTAACTTATTCATAGGTTTAGGGTACCAATGTCCATAGTTAACGTCCACTTAAGCATATGGTGTCATGAATTCAGTCGGTTGAAACTTCCATGGCACATCATGACCTCTTTGATTCTGTGACACTTGTTCTGTAGTATTTTGGTGGTGTGCCTGTTTCATGTCCTCCAGTTCCTTAGGGCCATCTAGGTTACTGTCAGACTCTGGCTGTACCCATGCCATCTTCTACAGTCACCTGCAATTAGCTGTTGCCCCCACCTCTTGGGTTTTGAGAAGATGCGTGCTATTCCTCTATGGGTTCTTACCAAACTTTAACAGTATTATGTAGGACTGAAGGTCAACACATGCAGAAATTTAGACATGCCATTCTATTCATAATGTTCCGGATTATAGGGACAAAGGACAAAGGCTGTTTTAGTACGTGACCAAAATACTGTTTTTTTTTCCATTTGGCATTTGATAGCGTGTTTGTTAGAATTGTACTCAGAGGTGTTTGAATAGTCTATCAATGATTGAATAATAGTCTCTCAACAATAAATAGTTCTTCCCATTACAGAGAGGCTAGTCATTCTCTGTTTCTTCCCCTCTGACTTCATCCCAATCGAACTTACTGTATTTCTGTAGTCATTAAAGATGCCTTTTTTTTTAAATTAAACTTTTGTTGCATCTGGCTCATGCCTTAAGCACATATATATTTAAAAGCACAGGAATTAATAATTAAAAAAATTTAAATAAACCCACCACCGCCTTCAGTAGCTGTCAACTTACTTACAAGCATGTCCATGTATTTTATCATACTGAAAGCAAAGGATATTTTTAATCAGCTCATTTTGGCATTTCCTGTACCGCTTTTATATAGTCAAGCCCAGCTGTATTAGTACAACAGTTAATATATCTGCAAAGAAGGTACGTTTCAGTTCAGCAAACGGGCAGCTTTCTCCTCTGACTTCAGCCCATATTGATGCTTGGTCTCCAAAGCATTCTCTTTATGCTCATACTGGAATCATGCTTTTTGGAGGTCTTGCCCCAACTAACCATATTATCAGTGAAGATTTGGGCCCTACCCACTCCTCTGAATATATAGTTCAGTGATGGAAAATATCTGGAGATGAATTTAGCACTGTTGGAAGTTGCCAAAGGATGTGTGAAATATATGTATCTTAGCAGTTTTGTCATCTAATTGCAGCTGCCACAATCCATGTGATACATCCAGTTCTGTAAAATACTTTTCCTGGTCTTCTTATCAGTTGTTTCTTCCATTGTCAGTATCTCATGTTGCTCCTGCATTAGAATCTCATTGAGAACTTTGGGATCCATACGCATTTTGAGTTTCCCATGAGGTTTTTGGTTACACACTCCATTGAGTTTACCCAGTCTTTGAGCTCTTCTATTGCTTTTAGTTTGTTTAATCATCCTTTTATAGGGTACGTCTACACTACCCGGGGATCGATTTATTGCGTGTAGTGTAGACGCAATAAATCGATCCCCGATCGCTCTCCCGTCGACTGCTGAACTCCAGCAGTCCGAGAGGCGGAAGCAAAGTCAACGGGGGAGCCGCGGCCATCGATCCCACGCCGCGAGGACGTGAAGTAAGTAATTTTAATTCTATCTAAGATACGTCGACTTCAGCTACGCTATTCTCGTAGCTGAAGTTGCACATCTTAGATCTATCCGCCCCCCCAGTGTAGACCAGGCCATAGGCGCCAACTTCTGCTGGCGCTGCTGGGTGCTTGACCACCCTCGGCCCCGCCCCGACTCCACCCCTGCCCCGCCTGCCCCTGCCCCGCCCCCATTCCCACCCCTTCTCAAAGTCCCCGCCCCAACTCTGCCCCCTCGCTGCCCCTATTGGACTCCTTCCCCAAATCCCCGCCCCAGCCCCGCCTCCTCCCCTGAGCACGCCATGTTCCTCCTCCTCCCCCCTCCCTCCTGGAGCTTGTTACGCCACGAAACAGCTGTTTCACGGGATCAAGCACTGGGAGCTAGGCAGAGGAGTGGGGATACCATGCGCTCAGGGGAAGAGGAGGAGGTGGAGGTTCAGGTGAGGTGAGGCGGGGGGAGGGGAGGGAAGCTTGGCTGCCGGTGGGTGCAGAGTACCCACTAATTTTTCCCCGTCAGTGCTCCAGCCCTGGAGCACCCACGGAGTTGGCGCCTATGCATCCTTTAATAACCCTCTGGGTATTGCTACTTGTTTCAGGGCATATACTACTGAATAAATTGGGTCTTTCAAAGCGCTATATGTAAAGGGTAACATTTCACTCCCCTCAAACCTATAAGGAAAGCTGTGTCCAGGCCAGTATCGTTGCTGCTTCTGCAGCCTGGCTTGCTTACAGATCATGTCACTCTTGCATGATATCTTGTATCATTTGCTGTAAAATGTGTTGCATAGCCCCAGTATTTCACAGGCCAGGATTGCACCCAGCAGAGATTCTTTCCCATGAAGTGATTTCACAAAGAGCCATGTCTACACAGTGCCCTGTGTCTCAGCTTCCAGCTAGACGCTTGCAGTAGTTCCTGTTTCTTTAAGACCTTTGGTTTACCTATTTTAGCTCTTTCACATCTCCCCATCTGATCGTGTTTGTTTTCAGTCCTGCATCCAGTTTGTTAGAAGTACTATGTCCTTAAAAACAGCCAGTACCAATCACTGTTAACTGCTGACTCCTTTTGCAATGAAGCATGCTGTGCTGTCTCTGGATCTATTGCCCCAATAAACAGCACATCTGTGACCTCAGCGTTCCTCTCCTGGGGAGCACATTTCTGCAGAGGGAAATTTTCATTTACCTTTTGAACGTATTTTACCATGTGCTGGGTTGTTGTTGTTTTTAATGGGATGTTCCATGCCACACCATTTGCAATCCTTCCCAGCTCCATTCTCTGTCAGCCTCAGCTCAGTGTGTAGCATGTTGTCTGTCTTTCCCCTCTAAAAAACATTTTCCTTATTCTACCTCATTTATGAGCGAGACTTTTGCATAATCTGCCTCAAAGGTTGCACAATGCTTTTCTATTAAGCAGGATCCAAAGCCCATTAAAGTCATTAGAAAGTCTGCCTTTGCTTTCAGTGGGCTTTGGATCAGGCCCTTAATGTGCTAGCCTAACAGATTTTAATTGTATCTTGCAAGGTAGACACTGGCTAAGTAAAAGCTCTCAATCTTTTCTCTAAAAAGCAACAGAGGGTCCTGTGGCACCTTTAAGACTAACAGAAGTATTGGGAGCATAAGCTTTCGTGGGTAAGAAGTGAGGTTCTTACCCACGAAAGCTTATGCTCCCAATACTTCTGTTAGTCTTAAAGGTGCCACAGGACCCTCTGTTGCTTTTTACAGATTCAGACTAACATGGCTACCCCTCTGAATCTTTTCTCTGTTTACAGCATAGACTTCCTGATCTCTTATCAAAAGGACCTTGTTTGACCCCACAATTGCAGGACTAATCGTTTAATCTCATGTCTGTAAAGAAAGCATCAAAGGTTTCCATCGGCTGCTGTATGAAATCCATAGCATTCATATATATCATTCCTTTTCAGGGAACAGTATGCATTTTTATCCATTATGTCTAAGCTGTCTGACCCAACCAAAGCAAGAAGCTTTGTGTACACAAAATGCAGCTCAATTTACAAACTAAGGCTCAATTTTGCCTTCCTTTATGACTCATGCAGTCTCATTAAAGACAACAGGATTGGATGGGGTATAATTGAGAATAGAATTTTGCCCAAAGGGGCAAATCTTACTTGCTTTATTCTTGTGAGCTGCCCCTCTAAAGACAGTGGACCTACTCACATGAGTAAGATGAGCAGGATTCAGCCCTAAATAAAAGTCTTCTACAAAAGACTTCTCAAGTGCTACAGTTTTCAATCACTGCAAATGCTTTTTCTAACAAATGCTCATTTATTATATTTATATACTTTGCTGTTGGAATGTCTCTTTCATTTTCAAAGTTATGTTCAACATTTGAATATTTTTAAACTACCCCAAAAATGTAAACAAAGCCAAAGGTGAAGGTGTTCCACAGACACAACTGCCTACGGCAACTGTCAAATGTAAAATTTGGTGGAAAGTTTCAGCATGTCTCCAATTTAACGGAGTTGAGGAATGCAACAAAAACAGGTGTTGTCTGACACAAGCAATAATTATCTTTCACCTTGATGGATGTTAATTTAATCTGTTTTTTACATGGTAGCTAGGTCTCAGCTGAGTTAGTGCCAGAAAGCAGATGAGATGTTTAGAGTAGTTTGTATATGACAATTCACAAGACAGTTTCTACTCCCCTCTTTTATTTATTACACAGAGCAGTTTTAATGTTCTTTGCTGTTTACCCATTAAACTAGCTCTAGATGCATTTCATATTAGACTATTAATATATGTATAGTCTCATTTATAGGTTTTAAATGAGTTCATGATGGAAGTGATAGCTTTTGAGGACTCTACCAGAAAAAAAAAGTTAATTAGCAGAATATCCTTATAAAATATGGATAGACCTTATACAATATTTACAAAGAAAAACTGCTTGAAGGACAAGGTCACAGGACAAAGTGAAACCATCCTGCCATGACCTGTACTTAAATGAAGTCAAAATGTGGAAGGAGCAGCTCTCATCCAAAATGATTAGTTACTTTCTAGCATCCAGTGTTTACAGTACATCCTTCATTTGCATTAAGCCACTCCATCAGACAACACCCTACCTATGCCCCTGGGCAAGTTTTCTTGCACTACTGGCATTGAAATGTCAATAACCCACACACACTGACCTTGGCAGTGTTTCAGGGCCAATTACATAAACAGCTCTTTAACCCTGTCTCCAATGCTGTTAGGCATAAAAACAGTAAGTTCATCATAAATGTATACATTGCTCCCTGGTCTGGCAATGTTTTCTATTGAATTAAAGTTGATAAGTGTATGATAGAATATGTGTCATGCAAGGTGCTTGCTGGTATTCCCCAGATGCCCCCCTTACCTGTAAAGAGATCTATTGCCTTTCAGAAATATTGTACACCCAGAAGATACCACTAGTAGCAATGATTTCATACTATCACTCACTAGTGATGAATGAACTTCCTCAGCTACCCACCCTTACTGTCTTACAGTCATGATATAAACCATTATAGCACTGTTCAAGAAGACAGTGCAGACCAGGAAGTGTGGGAATGACTGAGCAAAAATGCATGTTAAAAGCAGAGTACAAGAAGAATGCACACTGGTACAGAGGTAAGATCACACAAAACTCCTACAGTCAAAACAGACAAGAAAGAGTATTGCTAAGAGGGCAAGAAATTTTCCCATGAGGAAGCAGAACATAGTGCCTACGGAGCCAAATCAGAATGCTCTCTAAGGAACCAAAGACATCCATGAAACCAAGTTCTCTATTCTGGCATAAAACTTTTGTAACTATGAAATCTGCATAAAACAAAATGAAAGATCTGTAGTCAAAATGGGGTGCGGGGAATGGGAACAATCACAGACACTTAGATCCTGCAGTAAGGTATAGAGCAGAAATCTACCCATTGGTAATAGAACAGGAAGGAGAGAATTAATGGATGAACTTCAAAATGTTAGGAGTTTGGTTTTAGTTTGGACAAGCTTATGCAAAAGTCTGAATTATCTAAACATCTTGGGTGAAATCCTGGCCCTGTTTTAATCAATTGGCATTTTGTCATTAACGTCAATGGAGCCAGGATTTCACCCCTTAAATATGCAATAGGGCCCCCAATCCACTCCCCAAACCAAATTGACATCGAGGACTAAGTTTTCAGTAGATTTCTGGTTCATGCTCAAAAAAATGGAGTGCCCACCTTTGCATGCACAATTATAGTCAATTTGTCTGCAATTTGTCTGCAGTCCCACAATTGGGCATACATTTTTCCCATGCTCCTTGAAAATCTGGCCTTCAAAAACAAACATCTCACTGTAGGACGTGAGTGTGTGCTCATCATACCAATTTTTCCTTTCTACAGAAAGAACAGAAATAGTGATATACCTCATATCAAGTTCACAGGCATTTAATTAAGATTCTTAGGTGCCTAAGTCCCATTTTTAGGTACTACTCTGATCCACAAACTCCCACTTGGCTGCTGCCTAACACTCTAGGAACCTAAACTCATTGGTGCCTTAGTTTTTGCAGTAGAAGCTCCCTACGTTCTTGCCTGCTGCCTCACTGTAGGACCCTGATTGCTTATCTCCTGCTTAAGCCCCAGAGCAATCCGCAAACCAGGAGAAGATAGGTATTTCTCCATCTAAGTCACATGCAGGGCCCAATTCAGTAGCCAAGCTCAGAGGCCACCTAAATCCACATAAAACAGCTGGGGGGGGGGAAGAGATTTAGCCCAGTGGTTAGGGTACTCACCTAGGGTGTGGGAGACCACCAGTTGAAATATTCCCTCTGCCTGATGAGCAGGGAGTTGAACAAGGATCTGACACATTTCAGGTGAGTGCCCAGGCTACAGGGTGATTCTCATTGGTCCAATTAATATTTAATTTTTCATTTAATTTAAAGGGGAACAAACTTCAACAGAAGAGACTGAGGAACCCCCACATCAGAATATCCCAGAGCTCAGTGGTTAGAGCACTCACCTGAGAGATTCTTCCCCTCAGATAGTGTGGGGACTTGAACCAATGATTTCCGATGTCCCAGAGGAATACCCTAATGGGGATAAAGGTTATACAGGAGGCCCTGTCCCCCTGCTATTTTGTGTGGAGTTGGGCAGTCTCTGAGCAAGTCTACTGGATTATGCCCTGCACCCAGTTTAGATAGAGAAGAACATGTTTTCCCCTGGTTTTTGGATTGCTAGCAGAGATAGGCACCTTCCTGCAATCCCAGACTGGAGCACTATCTAAGAGAGAGGAACAGAGCTTAGAACACATGGCTCTCATCTGTTTCTCCCATAGGCTTGCTGGGCTGGCTCCCTGCCTAGCGTGCTGACTTTGCAGACTGCATTCTATGGTACCTATCTCTCCCCATTCACTGCATAGGGAACCTAGGTGTTCAACTCAGGCTTTGTGGATCACAGTGTTATTCCTGTGATTTTTTAGGCACCTAAAAGGTGTTGTGATGCCCAAGTCCCTTTGTGGATCTGGGCCCTACTAACAATGAGGAGTAGATTTGAGGATTCCGGAGAATGGGCAGAGAGGTACTCACCCAGTAAATGATGGGCCAAAGAAGTGGGTGCAGCAGTTGCCAGTGCAGATGGTGCATTTAGTATGAATTATTTCTAGAACAATGTTGAAGGTATTTATAATCAAAACTGAGGAGAAGTCTTAAAATAGGCAACCAGAAACGTCTGAGAAAGAAAAGGAAGAGCACCTTTCATATCACTCAGGCTAGAGGGGATGAGGAATCTGGTTCCATTTTTTAAACCAGGATCATGATTTATTTACAGTGGCAGGTGGGAGACATCATTCCTATTGTTCATGCCCCTCCCGAGGTAGATTTATCAGACCCAAAATTTTCTCAAAGAGCTTTCCATTGTGTTTGAATATTGCTGTAGTAGTTAGAGGAAGAGCATGAGGGTAAAGCAAGAGCAGGAACTGCACTTGTGCAGACTGAAAATTAGACAAATTAAAGGTCCTCAAATCTGTGCACCAAAGTTGCAAGACTGTTTTCTGTGAGCACGATTTTTGGGTACCCAAACACCTGGGCATCCAAAATTGCATGTGCAGAACTCTAGGTGTTTATATGCTGCTTTTGAAAGTTATATATGGTATGCCTTTGTACAGTTTCTAATTATACACAGAAGGATGGTCCAGTAATTTGGGTACTTCCCTAGGAAGTGTGTGACCTTGGACAAGTCACTTAGCCTCTGTGTGCCTCAGTTCCCCATCTATAAAATTCGGATAACATAAGAACTGCTGACCTGGGTTGGACCACGGGTCCATCTAGCCCAGTATCCTGTCTCTGACAGTGGCCAGTTCCAGAGCTTCTGGGAGAGTGTACAGAACAGGGCAATTCTGGAATGATCCACCCTTGTCTTCCACTCCCAGCTTCTGAGAATCAGAGATTTCAGTGTTTCCAAGCAGGAGGTTGCATCCCTGACCATCTTGGCTAATAGCCATTGATAGACCTATCCTCCATGAACTATCTAGCTTTTTCATACTCAGTTATACTTTATAACAACAATTCCATACACCACAGGGGCCTTATGAGGGTAAATACATGAAAGGTTGAAAAGTGCTCCGATGCTAGGTGATGGAGGTCACAACCTGGGAACACCTTGAATGTGCCTGATGTAGAGGGATCTCAGAAGCTGCTGCTTGGGAGGAGCTGGATGGTGAAAAGTGCACAAAGAATGACTGGTTTATGTGTACTCATGCTGGAGACATAGTTCAACCACTCTTGCTGTAATATATCCATCTCTGGGTACAGTGAATTACCGAGAACTTCAAAACATCTCAAAAGCCTATACCAATATTTAACTATAGTGCTAAGAGTTACAAAAAAATTATTTAGCCTTGGAAAGATGCCATCCCCTTGGACTAAAATGAAGTGGATATAGGAGTTAATGGAAATATCCAACTCTAAGAAAAAACATTTTAAGGATAAAAAATAACTCAAAGATAACTTATATAGGAAAATATGGCACCAGTTAGATTTTATTAATAAAAATTAAGGAGCCAAGAAAAAAAGAAAAACAAAGAGACACCACTTAAAACATTTAGCTCAGAGACCTCACTTGACACACAGTAGAAAGAGCCAAATATTAAAGTTAATGAAGAGTGGAGGAAAAGACCAACCAAGGGCAGATAATCTTTCACACATGCTAAAATACAGGACCATTAGAACATAATTCCACACCCAACATTAAGCTGTACGTCATTCACAATGAACTTGAAGAAATCCATTATCCAAAATCAGTACAAGTAGATTCTAACTGAACAACTGATACCACGATTTCTAACTTGTTATTCTATGTAAACTATAGAACAAAAATCCTAAAGTTTAAAAAAAATAATTCAAAAGTAGAATCCTGGGGCAAATTTTGGTTCACGCCACAAAACTAAAGGAAACAGACTTTGAGAGAGGGCATTTTAATTTGGGGCAAGAGATTTGAGGCCAAATAAGGCTGAACTAGAATGTTAGATCTACCTCTCCCCTCCCGTGACCTTTGAGGAGTTTGTGAGCACTATTTATATATGAACTTGACAGTGGGCTCCTATTTCTGCAGTGAAGAAAACCAATACCCTTGATTTTGGAGAGTAGGGGAGACAAGTTCTAAAGTGGGTTCCAGACTTTGCAGCTCATCTGAATTTCTATGTATATCCTTTATAAAGTACTTCGGGATAGTTTGAGATAGAGATAACTAAAGTATTATTGTTGGCAAGCTCACTCTTTTTTGGTGGGGGAAAGGGGAGCTGGTGTATACGAATGTATTGTAGCCAGGGAAATGGTGACCTTGCCCATACGTTGATGGGAATCTCTGGTAGGTACTTTTCACAAATGAATGCACTGTTCATTCCCTTAAACAGTGAACAAATATGAAATTTTTCAATATATGTTGTACTTCTCAGGTGCCCAAATTCAGCAAAAAAACTTTCCATTTCTATGGACATTGCTGAGTCTCCTACAACCTCCAAGGATGGCATAGATGGCGGAGAGGAGAATGATGGAGAGTAAACCTTTACACTGTGGTCTGGTGAGCTCTGGCAGCCTCCAGAGCGTAATATATCTTTTTTTTAATTCTACCCCCACAAGGCCACAGACTGGAACATGTAAAAATAACTGGAAGAGACTGACAGCTGGAAGAAATCTCTCCAGTTTTGTAAAGTGATCAGGTCTGCAGCTTTGGAAGGGTCTTTCCATTTTCTTTCTTTCTTTTTTTCCCCCCTTGCTAGTCGGTCTAAAAAAAGGAATAATTTTCATTTCTCCAGATCAGGTAGGTTTTTAAAATGTGATTATTTCTGCTGAAAGTCAGTTTCCATTAATTAAAAAGTTGTGTATGGGTTTAAAAAAAATCAGATATAGGGCTTCTTATATATCATGCTTTATGGCAGCTACCTTTAAAACAGAGCTAAAACCTCATTTTGTATTACATCTCTTCCGTATTACAGATAAATTCTATAAACTGCTATATTCCCTATAGTTATAATATCAATATAGCTTTAATATTTTTAACAATCATAAATTGATATCCCAGTTTTCTGATGCCCGGACACAATACTTCCACTGTTAACGAATATTTGGTTCATGTATGATCATGATAACATAAACGGTATTGTAGTGGTGAATGAGACATAAAAAGTAAAGGGAAAGACATTTTCACTGAAATGCAAAATTTGAAGTGGGAATGTACTTTTCATCCCTTTAAAAGAAGATGCTAGAGCGTTGCAAAGAGAACACATGTGTGTGAACTTTTTTCCTCTTGTCTTACAGCTGATCTATTTAGATGGGTCATTTTGACATCCCCTTGAAAGGTATGAAACTCCTGCATCAAGGAAATTGCCTATGATTAAGGGATAATATGAAAGGATGTTTAAATTGCTTTTCTGGGCCACCTAACACATGTTAATGGCCATCATGTAAATGCCAACATTTTGACCCTCTCTTGCTAAATGAGACATGAGAACTTACATTCTCTTCTTTTTTTAAAATAATGAATTATTCCTTATATTACATATTTCACAAAAAATACAAACACATACACAAACAATAGAACAAAATATACACTGTATAGCTTATACCCCATGGACTTATTAACTGAGCATAAAGTATCATATGGCTAAATTATTTAAGTATATAATCATTTTGCTGAAAAAATAATTTTATTGTGCAAAATTAAATTATATATAGCACAATATAGCACAGTTGCCCATTTAATATATCTGTATGCCATATGTAACAAATAATTTTAAATTTAACTTAGTTTTGATTACATTTAATTTTTTAAGTCAACACAAAATTCATGGAAGCCTTTTGTCTATTAGAAGGCAATAAGAAAATACAGTATGTTGCATTTTTTCCTGGTTTTGCAAGTATCCTCATTATCAACTAACAATTATATTAAATCACCAAAAAAAAAGAAAGAAAGAATTAAACAGACATTGAAACCAATTAAAGTAAGAACACTGAGTTAAGATAGATAACAAAAGAGAGCATACAATATCATGTTTAATTCACCCCTTATGCAGCATGTTATACGTAGAGTCACCAATTGGTGCTTTTTACAGTGCTCAAGCATAAGCACTTACTAGTATCAAAATTTCATTCTTGTGGTTTACTTACATATGCTTGTTTATATTAGCATTTTTTTTAAATGACTGACAGGAAAATAAATCTTTGAAGGGTTTGAGAGATGACAAAAATTGTAACCACTCAGGAGGAGATAATTTTTTAAAATCTCTAATTATCTAACTAACAAACCATGATGGCTCATTTAAATTCTTATATTTTCAAGCATTATCATCATAGCCAGTGGAAGCTAGTGACATTTGAAAGTGGGTAGGTAAATCTGATACATAATGTGCTCTGAACAGTTTACAGCTGTGAATATAGCCTTTACATTATCAGACTCCAAATAGGAAGGTGCAATCTACCCTACCCTAACGAGCTTCCAGTAATCTTGGGGGTGCATTAAACTTAAAAAAACCCCAAGGGGATACAGTCTACATTAAAGTTTGGTGTTCAACAACATTTTGTTATACAAATGTACTATTTTTTCAGACATTTAATTATGTCCAATAATAATCCTAATGTATAACAAGACATTGGTATGCTTCATGATTTCTTGCCTCTACTTTTACAGAGATATTCCAAATTAAATATTCAGAAATAAGAGAAGGTCCTTAGGATATGAAGAGATATGAAGATATAGTAAATGACAGTGTCCAAAACACAACCATTTATGGTTTGCATGTGTAAACTCAGCTGGACTATTAAAGTTATTTACATTCTGACTGGCAACACTGCTATTTATATGGGCATTGCCTTCTGGAGTTAGCAAAGCAAGTTACTAGTTAATATAAAATACGATGGTTGCTCTGTTTCATATTGTTTGTTTCTCTAGTGAGGAGTGCATTTCAGAATCAGGATATTTTGAAGAGAACCACTCATTCAATTCCACAGTGAAGGCCTAAGACTAATATTTTGAAAACCTCTAATTCAAAGACCTGTTATCTTTACTTGACCTTATTTCCTGTCATTGGCAAGAATTGAGTTGCTTCTATTCACTCTAATAGCCATATAGTATAACCCTTGCTGTGAACAACTGCTATTTATGCATCCCTTTGTAGAATGCTACAATCTTGGGAAGTCATATGTCTGCCTCGGAAAGGGTCATTTACAAACAGCCTCTTGTTTGACCTAAGGGACACATCACATTACCTCACCCTGTACTTTTTACCTTATATACTGTACTTCCTTCCTCTCATGTTTAACACAGCACAGGTGGTTCTGTGCTTCAAAACCAGGTGTCTGAGGCTAAATTCATTTGCTGAAATATTCACCTTATTATTATTTTTAGTTTGGAATTCAGATCTCCTAGTACTACAAAAAAAAAATCCAAAAAAACCCCCTATTGTTTATGGCATCTTTTCACTGCTAACGGGTAAAATGTGATGCTTCTCTATAAATGTTGAAAAACATGACTGGAGTTCATAGTCATCCAAAAATAATTAAAGATATGTTGATTCTATTGCACCATGTCTGAAGGCACTGTTTGAAGGGGAAAGTAAATTTATACATACAACTATAATGAGGCTGTACCTGAGGAAGCGAGGAATTCTCCACTGTTAATGGAAAATGGCTAATACATTTAACATATTCTATAAAAGAGTCTAAATGTGTAAGGATTTGTGATATTTTTATTAATGTAGCACACAAGTAGCACTGAAAAGGTAAATTAGATATGCAAGGAGATTGTCCATAGTAGACTTAAAAGAGAATTCTTCTCTTCTCCCTGCACAGTTTAGTTTGAAATTCTGATCTCAGAATGTGTCTGTCTCATATATATAACTCAGAGACATGCACATCATAAAAAATACTACGGTGATGGGGGTTAAATATACTTAGATTAAATTAGATAGGAAAAAATGGTTTATTTCTTCATGCTCAGTACAATTTTGACCTTTGTTGATCAGTTATCTACAGCAGGGACAAATGAATTGCACCAATTATCCTCTATGTTAATCCAGACTGCCATTGGGAAAAAATATAAACACAAACACTTAGGGTGAAATCCTGAATCCCCTGATCTCAATGAGAGATTGTCCCTTGATTTCTGTGGGGCCAGAATTTCACCCTTAGTGAAGAATGCAATATTTAATTCCAATTCCCAACTAAGCAGGTCAGATTGTCGTTTCCAATAGTTTCTCCTATTATTGCAGATAATATCCAGATTCGGAGGGAGAACGGTCAATTTGTGGAGCATTTGCAAAATCTAGAATAACCAATCTATGCCCTTAAACAGTCCCACCATTAATATTTGAAAAGTACACGTGTGTCTCATGAGCCGTATTGATTTAAATGGTAGCTTTGCCCAAATAAGGACCGCAGGACTTCTGTTTGAAAATAATGAGAAAGTGGAATGTCTATGAATTTTTTTTTAATAACGTGAGCAGAGCTCCATCTCATTACCAGACTGAAATGAGCTATGCTGTTCACTGATCACCTGTCAGATCAACTACTATTTCCTGGACAAACTAAGGATTGTTTTGTATGGAAGAGTGAATATTCGATTTGTGGCTCATGCTTCCCTAGCATCTCTATTTTCTATTAAAGCAATTGTTTACCTCTTTAGAAGATAAGAGTGTTAAATATCTGGAAACAGTCAATGCCTTAATCAAAGGTAAATGATATTGCTACTGTAGTCACCTTCTCAGGTGAATTTTCACAGGGATGAAGGGGCATGGTTAGGTATGTAAAGCCTGATTATTTATAGGGAAATCTGGTTCCTTCCAATTAGATTTCAGGGCATCTCCGCAGTGAGCCAGCCCCCCATTACTGCTCCCACCCTTGCCTCCCCTTTAGTGTTCCTCATGATCATCAATACTGTGGCGCTCAAACATCCCTCCCATTTCACTGTTCTTTAAAGTCATCATCTGGAACGTTTAAGCTAAATGCCTTCAAGGGTAAGGCTTGAGGGTTTTCAAATCAAGCTCTTCTTAGTGGTAGGCATTCACCCTTTGGAACATACTCCTGTCAGAAACTCATCTCAGCCTGATCTTGGCCACTCTCAGAAAGCTCAGATGGCAGATAGCAGATACTTTGGTTGTTGCAGTAGAACACCCTGATAAACCTGATCCTCTCCATGTTATAGTTGCTTCTCACAACCGACTAGCAACTTGCTAGTCTTATGCAACCTGAGCTTCAAGGCAACTCACTCTTATCCATACCCAAACATTAGAAGAAGTTCTCAGTAACACTGTCTGGGTCATGTGAGATAGAAATATGGGTCTTGGCATTAGAAGTCTGCTGAATACAGTGTAACAGATGAGTCTCATCTACATGCATTTCCAACACCCCATACATGCATTTTAGAGAAGGGGAGAGGAGATGGAACCATGTGCAACCCCATTTGTGAGCACCATAAGAGATTATGAGTACTGACAAACACCATCCACTCATCAATGAAGGAATTCAGTTGCCTAAGAACAGCCTCTCGACACCTGCCACAGTTCATGGACAAGTCAATAACATCTTGTGATCAAAGGAATTGAAGGTAGCTGATAGGTCTCAGTTCCCACTAGCTCAAGAGCAGTTCAGTCAGTGATAGTCATCTTGCAAGCATAAATATGTTAGTTTGAGTTATTATTTATAGATAAAGATATTTATGCCTAACATTGCTGGTTTTACCCTAGGAAGAAATCTTTTCTTTTCAATCCATTTATTAAAGTTACTTAATATTTACAAATTGTTTTCTATAGATTTAATATTTCCCTCTCTAATGCGTTGAGACTCATGACATATGTTTCTACTTACCTGAAATACTTAGGCAGGTAAAGTATATAACACATATTCTCCATAGGTATCATTTCATCTAAAAAAGTAACTATAATACAAACTTCATGATGAAAAACAAATGATATACTGGCATTAAATATGGAAACAGGAACAAATTCAAGAGGGGAAGGAGCTGCCTTCATTCTTTATTTTCCAAATAAGATGAGAAAGAAGCTCTCCAGGAAAATCATCTTGGCTGAATTAATCTACTTGGATGGTAGATTATTTGGGGCAGAGACCCTGTTATTTGTACAACACCTAGCACAGTGGGGTTCTGGTCCATGACAGGAGCTGTTTGATGCTACCACAATACAAACAATAATACTATACGTAAATAAAGATGGCCATTCTAATTGACAGTGAGCAATGGGTACACTGTGGGTTCACGGACGAGTCCTGTGTGAGATCCTAACCCTATTGAACTCAGTTGGGTTTTTTACCACTGGCTTAAACAGGGCTGGAATTTTACCCCCTATATGTCATAGTTTGCCTTACAGTTCATACATAAAGCAATCACTTTGCAATCAATTGGTGTAAACAATGCCACCTTGACAACATCTATTTTTGTTATCTGTGAACTTGATTTGACTGGCTTAGCAAATTGTTGGAAAATTAAAGTCAATTCTAAATCACTGCAAGCACATAGAATAAAATACGCAATCTGGATGGGGTTTTAAAAGTTTTGGTATGGCAAAAATGGTGCAGTAGACTGCCAGTAGTGACAAGAGCACAGCTAGGATTATCTTCCAATTATCCTCCTAAAATTGCTTCCTGTCAGGAAAAAAAAAAATCCCTCTTCTACAACACGGACTGTACAGATATGCTCAATAGCAGCATAGGGTTTGGTAATTCTACCAGAATACATAAAAATCCATTTCCCCCTGTGTAGCGGGTCCTATTCTGGCATCATTTTCACATGGCACAGAATGGGATGATTTTGCGTGTGAGAACCATGACTTGAAGCAGCTTGTCAGTCTGTTGTGGAAGTTACACACACAAGTTACACTATCCATTCCAAAATGCCAGCTAGCCTTAAGGGTCTATCAATGACACAAGAGGGGGCAGGGTTTTTCAGCAATACTAAACAGGCTTTTGGTTTTATCCTGAGTAATTCAGAATTTGGTAATACTCCTTTCAGCCCCCACTCCCCCAAATGCAACTGGGGAGAGTCACTATGCCTTCAGCCTGCTCTTCCCTCTAGATCTGCAAACATGCTCGCCAAGGGAGAGCAGCAGTAGTATCCCTGTTTTACAGAAAAGCAAGGCAAGGGCGGGACACATCAAGTCACCAGCAGTATCAGGGAGGAAACCCAGGTCCCCTAACTCCCAGCTGTGCCCTACCAAGACCATGGTGCTCCTTCTCTTTCATGGAGCAAAGAATGGTTTAAAAAAAAAAAAGATGTGCATGTGTTCTTCATGTGTATTGATTAACTCCATCTCCAAGTTATGCCATAATTTCACACAATGGGTGCCCAGCAGCCTCTGTGTGAGATTGCTTGGTTAGAAGAAACTGCTGAACTATTTTACTTGTAAACCCCAGTTTGAAATGCTAACTGCTGTGGAGTGTTTATGTGAGTGATAAACTGTTTAAGAAGAAACCTTTGATCTCCAATTAAGTAACTACTTGGAGACCTTCTGGAGTCTGGGGAGCCGCCCTAAAGACCTTTGTTTCTAACCATCTCTGGAGGAGGGGGAGGGGAGAAGCATGTTGCTCAGTTATTGTCCAGGAGTTTGGATCAGCTCATAAATCTGAAAGATGAAAGGCCAACTCTCCCTCCCCTCCCCTTCCCTCCCACCCCAAAGTTACCCAGTCCTACGGTATAAGGCAGTTCTTAACTTTAAACTAGTTACTTGGGTTTAGTTAAGGTTATCATCAGTTAAAAGGACAGATTACGGTGATTGATGGTATGGTGATTAAAGAAGGTTTATAAAAGAAAAATTTAATGAGGTAAAATTAAAAATGGCCTGTGGTATCTCTTGTGCAGGACACAGTGTGATATTGTCTTATAGTCCTGTTTGATTGTAGCATTGGAATGGAAAGGACTTTGATTTGCATTCTGGTCATGATAGAAACATGTTAACTTTATCATTTGATATCTGATCAATTGTTCCAATGTTTGCTCATGTGCTAAATGAAGTTACTTCTTCAGCATCACTCATCTTAAATTACACAATCTGCAAAACACAGAGTGAAAGATGCAGAACATTCTGTTCTCACAATAGACTTCCTTGTAGCATAGGGGATATGGTAGGTAGGGTCTTTACTCTGTCAAGCGACCGTTTGGTTATAAAAAGGCAATAATCATGATCATCTTTGAAATTCTTTGTCTGTTGCAATGCCACTACTTCTCTCACCTACATGGAGGCAGATGCCAGTGCAATTCCAAATTCTGAAGGGTAAATTGCAGCGTATCTCCTCAACTGGAGAGATCAACTATGTTTATAGAAAATGTCCAGATGTTTCCAAGTGCCAGAGACTTGCCCTAGAGTAGAGAGACCAGCTGGGAATCAGAAGAAGGTTCTATGGAAAGGGAAGAGTGCTAGAGAAGATAGTTTTCTTGTATGGTATTTTGCTTTATAAACAACACTAGGTTTGGGCCTAGTGACATGTCAATTTCTGATCTACATTGTACCAGTTGGAATGAAGGGGTTTGGGTTTTTTTAGCATATTTAATGCTTGTGAACTATATTAGCAACAACAATACAGGTTTCGCTCTTCCTTTCTCCCCAAAATGCTTTAGATCTGACCAGGAATTGACTGTCTAAAGGGCAGCCGGTAGTTCATTTTCTGTCCAATTTAGTTTCTGAGACTGACAGTTGAGGAGAGTTGCTTTATGGTGTCACCTATTTACTGAGGACTCGACTGAGACCAGTAACTTGTTTTCCACAGGCCACTTAAAACCCATCAAATGGTAACAACTTTCAGCCACTGCTCAGCTGGGCTGGATATGAAACAGGGACCAGTGAATGAAAGAGGCCATGTGCCAGACTCTTAAGTAAAATAAGTCTCCCTCTTTATCTTCTCTGCACCTTCTGGGAATATGTGGACAGCCACACTGCAATGACATTCTGGTTACAGAATGTGCACATAGTGAATCATGCATGAAAAGCAGCCTATCAGTTCATTACAAGCAAGTTTAAAGACATCCCATCAATATAGTTGGGTTTATTTTAATGAATCAGTAATATTCAACTCCTCCCTATGAAAAGCTTAGCACACCTTCTATACTGGTGGTCAGAAGGAGAAAAACTTTAACCTATCTGATGGAGATACTTGGGGAACTCAAAATATCAGAGTCTTAATTAAGTTCAATGGATACATATGACCCACACATTAGTGGGGGCAGTGAGACAAGGTGAGCTAAATAATAGACTTTTGAGTCAGTTAGGAGTTTCTGGACATTAGTTCTGCACAATTAGAACATAAGAACAGCCATACTGGGTCAGACCAAAGGTCCATCTAGCCCAGTATCCTGTCTTCTGACAGTGGCCAATGCCAGGTGCCCCAAAGGGAATGAACAGAACAGGTAATCATCAAGTGATCCATCCCCTGTCACCCATTCGCAGCTTCTGGCTAAGGACGCTATCCATCTTGGCTAATAGCCTTTGATGGACCTATCCTTCAAGAACGTATCTAGTTCTTTTTTTAACCCTGTTACAGTCTAAGAATTCATATAGATTCCTATATGTAACCCCATAAGGTGAAAGTATGTATATACAATTACTTTGTAGGTGAGAAAGGCTTAGTTAAGTGCTTACTGGGTCGTCCTTTAGCTGACTTCTTGGAGCTTCTGCCTCTTGGCTACGCAACCCCAGTTCAAATCCAGATTTAGATCATGAGCATGTCAGAAACAGTCCAGTGATAGGAAGGAAGACTACATTAATCAAGTAAGTGCACTCACTGTGTATGGCTACTGACTACTAGCACATCTGCTAAAGGGCCCAGCATTTGAAAGCATAGAAGCAGCTCTCAACCAGTTTTCCTTTGGAAAAAAATATTTCCCCAGGATTTGCATTTATTGAGTCTTTAGCCACTCAAAAAAGAATTAGTGACCCAAGTCACTGAACCATGCTTCTTCCCGAATGACCAACAAGTACACAACAGACTCAGACAAAAACCCCACCTGTTAGATCCCCTGGTTACGGGACTGAGCGTCACCTGTTCCCACTTACTGGTTCAAGAGCACAGCTGTTTCTCCTCAACTCAGACAAACTGAGAATGGAGGAAAGCAGCTGCAACTGCCTGCCCGGTGGCCTGAGCCCTTTTTCCAGCTGCGTTGGTTGCAGGGGCAGGATGTTTGTAGCTCAAGAGGCCAGAACCTCTTCCTTAACCCTTTATCTTTATCAAGATGGCATTCATGAAATGGATGGGCAAAATGCTTTTCTTTAACTATATAAAAGAATCAACATTTTGGTATAACCAAAGTGGGGGCTTTACTCCTTAATAAAAATTTCACTCTCATATATTTGCTCTCTCTACTGGTCAACTGTGAGCTTAGATGGCCAATACAGTATATCATTCTGAATGTGTTACCATGGTAAGATTCCAGAGTGGAACAGCATCTACTTGTCCAATGTAAGTAATGCAGTGCTAAGAGCATTTATCTATCAGCATATATATTTACATAGTGTCAGTAAACATTCTTAGTAAACAACTAGCTTACTATGATCAGAATTTTCAGATATGTTCCTAGAATTAGGCAACAAGAGACCTTACTTCTATGGGTTCCAGAAATACAAGTCAGGCCCTCAATAGCATTCTTATGTTTTGGTCACTTGTGTACCATGTGTCATTTAAATATTTTTCATCTGTTACCCGCAAAAGAACCCCCAACTGCAGCTAAACACTGAGTCCCAGACCCTGAAAGGTATTTAGACTCCTAACTTCCACTGAAATCATTGGCAGTTAGGATCCTAAATACCTTTAAGAGCAGGGCCCCAGGGTGGGACTATCCATGTGTATGAAGCTAAGCAGGAGCAGACGGGTTTGCAGGATGGGAGCCTGAGTTAAGATTTCTGAATTTTATAACGAGACTGCAGTGTGAGCCAAATCTCTCTCAGCTACAGGGCTATACATTCAGAGCCCCTCCAAAAAGTTAGCTACTCTGGATTTGCACCACTGTAAGCAAGCGCAGATTCTGGCCTTTCACCTTTCCCAAGTACGATGGTTTACATGGCTAAAGCCTGTGGGGTTATATTTACTGGTGTGCTCTCACTGATTCGTGCTGCTGCAGCCTAAGCCACGCTGTTTCACCAAAGCAGCCAGAATGCACCAGTGAATCTAGCCCACTGTTTGTTGCTGTAAAACTTTTGCTTAAAAAACCCATTGGGATAAGAAACAAGTATTTACCTTCCTGCCAGGTGTGAGGCTGCACTTCTCTTGGAACAAGGGTAACTGACCCTAGCAGCCAGCTACTGCTTTCATGGTGGCAGGAAGTAAGGATAAGAAACCTTCAGGAAGTGCACACCTGCCTTCTCTACCAAGCTAGCCTTATTAGTGTTAAATCTAATAGAGGATACTGCCAAGGAAATACTCTTAAATGCAGGGAATGGCTATTGGAAAGTAGATGTTTGTTTTCAAAGAAAACGCTGCAGTAATGAGGCCACGTACAGCAAGCTGTGACACTTAGTGACAGGTCGGGATGACTAGTGCTGTTCTTTGTACCCAGTGAAGCCCACTGCTGCGGGCCTCCCTGATTTTGTGGAACAAGGGATATAAAGCTATGTCTTGCCCAATTCTACTCAACCACTCATACCAAGGTCCCTGTGTCCCAGCTAGACGCTAACAGACACACAGCTGGAATGTGTCTAGCTCACCTGGGGTTTAATATTGATAAAATAGGTATTAGAATGATAAGAAAGTGTTTAAACTCTGATGAATGCTTGTAAATTGCTGCATGCGTTAATATTACTTGCAATATCTCTGTTCCTTATTGTACTGTAATATTTGAACGGTTGTATTGTGAGCCTCTGTGGTTCTATGGATGAATGTAGGAGAAGGATGTTAATTTGTGAGAAGAGCTGCTCTTCTACAGAAATTGTTACTCATCCCAAAAAAGGAGACTCATCCATACCAGACAGGCTATGGTTAGATCTTACAGCTGGAAACTCCTTACATTTGGCTTGAAAAACAGTCAACAAAAGGACTACACTGAGAGCCTTATTGTTGTTCTGCTCTCCTCCTCATGAAGATGAGTCATGCAAGTAGACTTCTCCCATCAGCTGAGTATGCAGCTCGGAGCACATGGCAGAGGGGGGTTAAAAACCCCAAATCAAAGGAACTTTGGGTCTCCACACTCCTTGGATTCTGGAGGGGGGGAAAGGTATTTCTAGGCATAAGCAAGAGATCCCCAGCTGCTTAGCCTGTGTTAGCCCTAAAGGACAAATAGAGCTGCTGATTATAGAAGCCTAGATTACCTTTTGAAACCTAAGACCATAAATCATTCTTGTGCGTATGTTTGCTTGCATTAACCTTGTAAATAAATCTCCAATTTCCTTTTCCTATTCAATAAATCTTCATACACTTTACTATAGGATTGGCTACAGGCATTGTCTTTGGTGTGAGCCTAAAGCACAATTGACCTGGGGTAAGTGGGATTAGAAGTAACCTGAATATTGCTGTGATTCTTGGTGTAAGGGGCCATCTATCACAGAGATATGCTCACCTGGGTGGCAAAACAGACCAGAGTACCCAAGGCGACTGTCTGAGGCTCTGTGTTAAAGCGCCAGAGGAGTTTGCATTTAGTGCAGATAGTTGCTAAAATCTAAGTTTAAAATACACAGCCAGTTTGGGTTGTGCCGTGGTTTTTAACAGTCTGCCCTTTACTGTTAGGAGCATCATTGCTATGTCCTGGCCCAATTCTTCTCAACCAGAGCTTGCCTTCTTGGGCCTTTCCATAGGTCCCCACTGTCACGACTGCCCATTCAAAATAAACCTACTCAGAGAATGATGACACAAAGTGGAGCCCATATAAGAGGTAGATATTCTAGTAGTAAAAATATTACCAATGTCATTCAAGGCACAATAAACTGAGAAGTCAGTCGTGGCAAAAATTGTCCATTACCCTGCATATACTGGGAGTATATACTCCTGCTAAAGGCCAGCCAGGTTTTTGTGTCTCACTTTTTATCAAGATAAATTTGGAAAACTTTACAGAGTGTAGATTTCCTCTAATCTATCTTGCAGCTCAAAGGATGAAGCTGGTCAGAGCAGCAGTGAAGAGCACATTTATTTCTTCATAGTGGGTGATCACCCATCTTTATGCAACCCCTCCCCAACTGGCTGCTAGCTAATTCACCCCCATGTGCAAGCTGATGTATCTGTTTGCCAGACATGGTTGTTTGTATGTTTATCACTGCTGATCCCATCCACAGACTGCAGCAGCATAGCAATGAATTGATGCAGGGTAAGCTAAGAGGAAGCAACTTTGAGAGCGAGAGATTCTTTTTTCCCCTTCCAAGTACACGCTCTTTATTATGTTCTCTCCTCATGTTTTGATGACTTTCTTTTTCCCCTCATGCTGTGGTAATGGTGCTGAATGCTGATGAGAGAAAAACAGGTGGAATCCATGGCCGTTATTATTTTGGTACCAAACCCTGTATTTTTCAGGGCTCAGCTGGGTATTTTGGAGGTACTGGTGGGAACACCATGTCAGCTTTAATACCTGCTCCCCTCAGTCAAGAATAGGGTCATTTATTTGCATATTGTCAATAAGAGGAAATACTCCTCTTGCTTACACAGCTGTATTTTTTTTTCTTTTAGGTATTTCATCCTTTTTAAGGCTTATGTTAATGTTAGGTTTTTATAACATCTTAACTGTAGCTTTACTCTTTTTATCTTTGCAATTTCAATTAACTGTTCTAAATAACTGACAACATGGAATATAAAACATTCCTGCAACAATGTAAGACTAACAGCAATTACGTTGATTTACTCTGGACCATGTTAAGTTCAGGGAGTGGGATAAAGAGACAAGAGTTTAAAACTTCTTTCACACTGCTGTAATAAATTCAGTACATTGCTTTAAAGTTAGGGCAAAATAGCTGGTAACTGAAAGTAAAGAAAAAACTTGTTTTGTTTTCCACTGTGATGGAAAACAATAGATTATGGGAAAGTTCTTCAGAAGGTGATCAGAGGAAAAGTTCACCAGCATCTATCATGAACTGTGTCTCTGTGGCCTGCTGGGATAGGAGGGAGGGACATAAAGGTGTCAGCAGTAGAGCTGATACAGTAAATCACAGTAGCGCTAGTTAAGTGTAATGGCAACCTAGTGTAAGTGCCTTCAGAGTTCTATTTCTTTTTTGGGGTTGTACTCAGGACATGTCCCCCCTTTGTGACCTCATTTCTGGGGAAGCATGTTGTGCATTGGTCTTTCCCTTTTCATTTGCAAGAACTAATCTCTTAGCAGGTTAAGAAAAGGTGAAAAGGGCAATGGCCTAGGGATCACCAAAATAAACTGATGGTACCTCGTCATCTGCATTTTACTTTGCAAGGATTTTCATGTCTCCCCATCTGCATGCTCTGCTTTTTTCTTTCTCCCTCGAAATGTATTGATAATAAGCACATGCCAGCCACTGCTAAAAAAAAAGAAATATATACAACACTAAGCAAAACAATAGGACGACAAAACAAAACATTACCTTAGAATGTCATTTTTTTAGGAGATTGTAGTTTCATGCTGTAAAAAATACATTTCCCTGTGTTTCTACATGGCTGAAGTTTGAAATCTTTTCAGAAATAGGTGTCTAATAAGTTAATTTGAATGATCAATATCATCCCAGCTCCAACCACTGTAAAGGTTCCCATAAAAATATCGCAATTCTGATCCATTTAATTTCATACAATGAGCAAAAAGGTCATGAGATGCTATTAATTCAAACTATTTGGTGATAGACTAATGAACTTTTTCCTTTAACTACTAGATTTATAAAGCATGGACTATCTTGTCTACTGTGCTAGAGGCAGCATCGTTATAATCAATAATGTATATTTAATCTGATGACATTGTGTAGTGAGAGAACTACAATCTATACTTTATATGGCCAATTCTGGCAAGTGCCTGGGACCTGGGGTAACATACAAGACTAAAACATCTGAATTCTAACTGGAATCAGCTCTAAGCACATACATGCTTCTCCCCACTTTCCTCCCAACTCCTTGAAATCTATTCTTCTGAGAAGTAGGAATAATCCACAGAAGGGAGCAAGTAGGCTACAAAGTGGCTATTGCCAGATCAGGTATGTATGCCCATTATTATGTGGAGGGTGGGCCCTGCCTGCTATGCCCCTCATAAAATCATTAATACATTATTTTTACATAAGAGAGAAAAACTTGTATTAATATCTCCAGCCCATTGTAGAATCTAGCCTGTAATGCATTAAACCACCTCCTTCCTTTCCGGTAGAATACAGTCCAATTGTTAAGCCACAGTGTGCACTATATAAATACAAAGATTATTATGAAAAACATACCTTATCCTTCAGCTTTCTGTCACCCAACAGGGTCAGGAAACCAAGTAAATATGGGAACTATTTTAAAACCAATGAAACCACAAGTCCACAAAAGGATTTTTGTCTGCTGATAATTTATGGATAATAAGAAATACAGTGTACTTCTGAGATACATATCTATTAAAACACATCAAAATAGACTATAACCCTCTTTGCAGTATAGAAGAAATAGCTTGGTACTAAAAAAATTCTGCTGATTGTGATTCTCTGTGCAGACTGTTTTAAATCAGGCCAGAGCAAGCTTCAGAATCAGAGAGCACAAAGGTATGTTAAAACTATCTTTGCACATATACACATCCTTCCCCATTCTAAAGAGCATGAAGCTTTCCTAGGCCATAGTTTAGGATCTGGGCTCTGGAATCGATACTGATCTTGTTATCCATCAGCTTCCATTGATCATGAGATTGTTGACTTGCCTGCTACCCTAATGGGTGCAAAGGGAGCTGCCTTTAGGTGGCTTTGTTGTTCTCTCTCGAGGGACCCTCAGTTTTGGAATTTTATTCTCCTTTTGATCCAAAATATTTGACCTCAGGGGATGCTGTAAAGCCCACCTCTTTAGCAAGAGTTTGTGGTGGGAGGAGTACAATAAGGGATGGTATTTGTGGGTCAGATGGGATAGCACATTGTCTAGACTTGATTTCAGCTCTGGTTAGTTGTTTTCTAATGCTGGGGCAAGAGGAAGCTGCTGGTGTTATCTTTTATGTCATTGTAACTTTAAGTGCATCAAAGGTGGTTAGAACACAAGAGAGACACTTTCGTTTTTAAATTGGTTATAAATTAACATAAATAAATAAAATCAGATAATCCCTACGGCCTATAATGTATTAATGACTGCAATGAGTTTGCAAACAAGTATGAATATAGGACAAGTCACCCTTGCTAAAATGGTCAGCCTAACTTGTTAGTATTGCAGACTTCACAAACTCCACACATTGGTTTAAGGTACTAAAATTTCACAAAAAGACACAAGCAGAACAATAATGCGGATACTAATAAAAGGAGCCCACAATACCCCTTATTAGCTGAATATACTTAATATATTAGCTGCTCATACTGCAACTAAAAGGGCAGTTGTAAAATTCCATTAAAATTGTAGGTTTTTCGTAACACTGAAATGTTTGTAACTCTGAACAAAACATTATGGTTGTTCTTTCAAATGTTTACAACTGAACATTGACTTCGTACAGTTTTGAAACTTTACTATGCAGAAGAAAAATGTTGCTTTTAACCATCTTAATTTAAATGAAACGAGCACAGAAACAGTTTCCTTAGTTTGTCAAAAAAAAATTTTTAACTCCCCCCCCGCTTTTTTTAAGTAGTTTACGTTTAACAAAGTACTGTATTCGATTGTGGAGTTTTGTTTTATTTTTTTGTCTCTGCTGCTGCCTGATTCTGTACTTCCAGTTCCAAATGTGATGTGTGGTTGACCAGTCAGTTTGTAACTCTGGTGTTCATAACTCTGAGGTTCTACTGTACTGTGTAGGGTGACCACACAGCCCATTTTGGCCAGGACACTCCCTTTTTTAAGCCTTGTTCCAGCCGTCCCGTCTTGATCAGTTGGCAAGAGTAAACGGGACAAATGCCCACTTTAGTAAAAAAGTGGGGTGTGGAGGAACATGTAGGGGGAGCAGCGATGCCAGCCCTGGGCAGTGGGGGGAGGCTGGGCTCCAGTGGGGGGCAAGCAGGACTTGGGCGAGAAGCAATGCTAGCTCCAGCCTTTGGGAAATATGGTCACCCTATCTAGTATGTGCATCGCTGCTTGCCCAAGCCATGCCTGTCCCCTGCATGGGGAGGGGCGAGGGGGGCTCAGGCGAAAGGCTCAGGCCAGCCCTGCACGGTGTCCCATTTTCCCTTTGGGAAATGTGGTCACCCTAGTAGTGTGTCATCCTACAAAAGCGTCCGCCAGCTTTTAAATATTTTAATCTGAAACTCATTAAAAACTGTCTATGCTGCTCTTATTCTTGGTTGGAGACAGATTTGTGAAATATTTTATCTTTAACCCACCCACGAAGTTACATTCATTTACATAACTTAATGAAGGCTGCATTATTCATCAAACTTCTCATATAACATTTTTCATATGACATTATTAAACAAGCTAGGCAAGCCAGTATAGTAATGAACCTTCTCTAAACTTGCTGCCAGTTATGTTCCCTTACTCCTAATCTATCACTCTAATGGTTGCAACTAATAAACTTTAAGAATCTTTGCCACTAATCTGTATATGTTTTGCAGTGCATTCTGGATGTATAGCTTGACATAGAGAATTTACAATAGAGACCACCTGGCAAACAAAACTCTTTATACTAACAAATGCTATCCAAAGCTACCCACCCCCTCTTTATTACATGGTGGGGTGGGGGGAGTCCTTTACATTAACACAGAGCCTTTTATCCTGAAGTGTTTTGCAGCCAGGAATAACTGTAACCACTTCTGGGGTGGAACACAATCTTTTAAACAGTGCACACCACAATACACCAAAACCAATATTTGTGATCATCTTTTCATATCTGAAACATTGCCAGAACATGCATGGATTAAAGTTGAGTTTGAACCTCTTTGACACTTCATTCTTTTTTGTGCTTTCAAACTTTTCCCCTAACTTGCATTTAGGGGCTGCACGCAAGCTAAACATAACACCATATTAGCCTCATCTGACAATGCTAATTAATACCAGGTGTGTATTAAGGCAAAAATTTTCAAATCTGGTTCTCTGCAGTTAGGCTCCTAAAGCCATATTTAGGAAGTAAAAGTGGCCTGACTTTACAGAGGTATTGAGCACCGTAGTTCCCATTGAAATCAATAGTAACTGCAAAGTCTCAGCACTTCTGAAAATCTAGTGTTGTTTAGAAGCTGAAATACAGATTTAGGGGGCTAATTTAGGCATCCAGGTTTACAAATGTTGACCTAAATCCACTGTGATAAAATCCTCAAATGGTGCCCCTCCTGATGAATATTGCCAATGAGTAAAATTTTCAAAAGTGCAAAAATCCCATTTTCACAAGTGACTTAGGTACTTGGGTACATTTTTTTCTCTAAATTGCTAAGTATTTTTTCAGTACTTCTCAAAAAACACTCCAAGTCATCAAAGGGAGTAACATAAGAAAATGTGATGCAGATAGAAATTAACATGCAAAGCAGAACAACCTTCTATCAAATGTGATCTCTCGAACGCTAGAAAGAAATTCCTAGAAAAAGTCTAAACAAAGTACAGAATGTTGAATGTAAAAGGTTTTAAGTGTTCTGGGCTGTTCAGTTTTTTGTATTTTTTTAAAACAAATTAGAAAGTAAAATTTTTCTACTGTTCAGCTGATAAAAATATTCTGACCCTTGTATAATTTCATGAAGCCAAATGGCAATCAATAGGCTGAAATGTTCTTTCAATCAATCAAACAATAACCCTATTTTCCCCAATTCAGTTTTCAGAATTCATTACATTAGGTTTGTGCAGTTATTGCTTATTCATAGAGTCATTACTTTTAAATTCAGCATTATCCATCTATATGAGCAGTGTTGTTGTAGCCGTGTTGGTCCCGTGATACTGGAGAGACAAGCTGGATGAACCAATTTCTGTTGATATTACCTCACCCACCTTGTCTCTTTAATTACCCATCTATGACCTGAGGTTAAAAAGGTTTCTGCATTTCAATCAGAAATCAGTTCAATATGTTCCTTAATATCATATTTAATCAGGAATTAACCTTCGTATAACATAACACAGCAAATTTCAAAAATATGACACATTTGACATGCTGCGAAACTGAGTAAGTTTTACTTTAAATAGGTTAAAGACAGGTGTTTCCGGTAGTCCATGTTACATCTAGAAAAACAGCATGGTGCCACACAAAAAAAGCAAGCACAGCCTTCCATTGAAAGATCAGAGTGCAGCACATGTTTGATCTGCATTTTTAAAAGGTGTACGCAGCCCAAAATGTTCAAAAATGACTAGTAAATGTAGGTGCCTAACTTGAGACTCTTTAAAGGGGTCTGTTTTTTATAAAGGGCTGAGCACCTGCTCTCTGAATCAGGTCCCTTTAATGAATTAGGCATTCAGAAGCACTAACACTTTAGAAAATCTTGAATAGAAATTTCAAAAGTATCTTATGGTTTTGAAAATGGGATTTAGGCTTTTTTTGGAAAAATTACCCTTCGGCCCTACTGTTTAGTTACAATGCTAAAATTGTTTGGGGCAGACCCTCAGCTAGTTTATATTGTCACAATTTACCTCAGCTGAGAATCTGCCCCAAGATACCTTAACAGATCCTGACATAGTAAGACAGCTATGTCATTTTATCTCCAAACACAAATTGCTGCAGTATGGCTCAAACCTGGCCAACAGTGAGACAAAAAAAATGTTACTATGCTGCAAGTGCAATCTCAGATTTACAATATGATATAGCCATTTATTCTCCAAACATAGCAACCATAAGCACTGAAATTGTTATATATTAGAGCAGTCTGTATGGCTGACACTTCATTTAAGATATTGGTAGCAAGTGCAGTTATTGCTTAAACCCCATGTAAGAATAATATGACAGTCTAGTTTTTAAAAAAACCTAATTTCCAGAATATTTATTATCTAATCTCTTTTTCTATTTGCAGATTATTGTAAAGAAAAGATTAGCAGGACTCTAATAGTGCTATTTAAAAACATATGACTAGCCTTTGCATTACATAAGGTTGCAGATGAAGTGTAAAGTGTTTGCAATCAAAGGGCTGATTCTCTTTTATACCACTCTGGCAGTGTGAAAGGGCATAAAGTAAGCATAAATTGTCAAGTGGTGTAAATAACAATCAGACCCAGAGAGTTCACATAGTAACAGCGATCTTAAAATTGGGCAAACTACCTCTGAAAAGTCTTGGCAAAGAGTGATTTTTATATAAAGCAGAGCCTTGTAATGAGACAATGTAGGCAATGTTTATGTCTAGAACTAAAAATCACTTTTAATCTGATCTGGAATAATTCAAAAAGCTATTTATTAGAACAGATGTTGATTGTGCTTAACATGTTGCCCTAGAAACTAGTATTTTGATTTTTAGCATGAATAGATGGCAAAAGCTTTTATGCTGAATAGAAACATTCATAAGACTTTTAGTTGCCATTATTTGATAAGTGGAACACTTGCAGACATTCGTGATTTAGAATTTTCTCCCCAACCCCCTGAAATCCTCCCCAAGATCAGGACTAAGAGAAAAGGATCACCCAAGAATTGTTCAATATAAGGAGTAACCCAAGTGCCAATGAAGTTTGCTTTATGTGTATGGTGCTAGCAGTGTATGTAACACTAGTGTGACAGTTCACCTTTTCCAGTATTTGTGCAGCCAGCTAAGCCTTTTTGGTCACATTTCAACCCTACCTCTGTTCCAAAACTTAATTTTGAGTTAGCCAAGGTTGAGGGAGAGTCATGCCAAGCCCACTGCATCTTTCCTGCTCCCACACTCTACTAGTACACTTGATAGGGCCTGATTCATGGCTAACTGAATTTGTATTTTGCTTTTTATTTTTTTTTGTTCTAAGAAATCCCAATATTGTTAACAGCAAACCCCATCCGTCCTCTAAAGGCACTTCATTACAGCATTTACAGTTGTAATTACACACACACACACACACCCCTAGTAGGTAGCTGGCTTGTTTGCAATAACCATTGATAACGGACACCTTCAACAATCAGAGATTTAGACAGCTATATTGTTGTCTATGGCAATGTTCAGGGAGCTGTTGGTGCAGGTTAAGAATAGCATGGGAGAAGAGGAGCTAAAGAGGTTTTATTCTGGACTTTTGTTCTTGTCTCTGCCTACACAGGTAGGAGCTTATTCTAGCAGGCTGAGTGTGGTTGAGGCAACATCGTTTATTTAGTCTTCGTTTACCATGTCTCAAATTTAGATTTATAGGTTACTATACACTGGACATGGTAGGGAAATAGCCTGCGTTATTTTCCTCTCACTCCCTCAGGATTTTAGTCAGCTATATAGAGGGTGGGTTTTCTAAGGGTACGTCTATACTTTGCTTACCGCCGAACCCGGAGGTAAGCAATTGATCTTCTGGGATCGATTTATCGTGTCTTGTCTAGACGCGATAAATCAATCCCGGAATTGCTCGCCGTCAACACCGGTACTCCTGTTCCACGAGAGGAATACGCGGAGTCGATGGGGGAGCCTGCCTGCCGCGTGTGGACCTGTGGTAAGTACCTTGTAGTTCGAACTAAGATACTTCGACTTCAGCTACGTGAATAACATAGCTGAAGTTGCATATCTTAGTTCGAACTGGGGGGTTAGTGTGGACCAGCCCTAAGTAGATGATAGGAGTCTCCAAGAGTTTGAATTTGAGAAGATGTTACAGGATTAGTCAACCTATTTAGGAGAGTCTTAGTTGCATTTATTAAGGTGGCTTGGTTAAGCCTCAGTATCTTTAACAAGTGAACTGTTTTGACTCCAGTTGGAGTCTTTTCATTAGACTTGTGAGTGCAGGAAGAATGGAGGCTAAAATGCAAGAGAACCCCTCCACTTGATAAGGTTGGGGGGGGGGAGGGAGGAAACCCCACAAACAAGAATTTGAATTCGTGTTTATACCACCGAGCAGCTAAATTAGTATATGCAAAAACCACTAGAGATATTTGAAGCAAAGCATCTTCGAAAATAAAGTTTATTTTAAGTCATAATAATCCATAAACTTTGAACACAAAACCTAGTATCAAAAAGTAATCTGAAAACACATTCTCCTGGCTTAAATATAAGCCATGTGTGTATTTTGGTCACAGGATGTGCAGTTAAGTCCCATGGTTTCATGCTTGTTAAAAGTTTAAGGGTCTCTGAATACATACACTGTCCTTAAACTCCTTCAAAATGCTAAAATGGACAAGCTTTCAACAAGGTTCTTAAATAAGAGGGAAACATTGTGTTTCTATAGAAATAAGTTACCTAATTATGGACCACACTGACCCATAATTGTAGTGCTTGAACAACACATCAACCAAACTTAGGACATTTAGTAGATTTTTTTTAAAATATTTTTTAAAAAGACATAAATAACTATTATACATTTACAAGTTAAATATTTAATATTGGATTTAGGTTTCTATAAAAAGCTATGTGTACTTTAAATGCTATAGAAGTTCATCCAGAAGTAACCTTTGACCTCAGATTTGGCCATTGAAACCTATGAATTTGGTAGGCAAGTTGTCCACTGGATACACTATGGGACCAGTTTTCATTGTAGGAGGTCCATTTAACAGCTGCCAGTCACAATTCCGAGCCAACTCCACAGTAAATATTTTGAGAAGGATTTTTGCAAACTCTTTGCCCACACAGCTTCTCAAGCCTCCTCCGAAAGGGATGAAACTGAACCTGGAGGAATCTTCTGGAGAGGGAGACATGAAGCGATCAGGGTCAAATTCATCCTTGTTGGTGAAGAAGTCTGCAACATCATGTGTATCACAGATACTGTAGATAACGTTCCAACCTTTAGGAATCTGGTAACCCTGTTTAAAAAAAAAAAAAAAAAAAAAAGTTAGGCAATTCCAATATGTGAAGACTTCAGCTTAGAGGCAGATGAATGCCAAGATTTTTCAGAGAAATAAAAATCCCTGTATAAATTGTCAGTTTTACTTGCTTTCAAATAATTACTATGGAGGAAAAAAATTTTTTACTACAGCCTGTGAAGGGATTTAATAGAAGCAAAGCCCAAGTAGCCCAGCTTACATTTAACTCAAAAGTCTTGAGCGCAACTCGAAATCCTCCAGGTACTGGTGGACTCAGCCTAAGGGTCTCTTTGATGACACAGCCTGTGTACTTCAGCTGTTCCAAGACTTCTATATCCAGTTGTTTGTCATCTTGGTTCATGCTGCACAATAAACCCTAGGAAAAGAACATGGTTAACATAAGACTATGCACATAAAAGTCAGACTGCAGTTTGTGTTAGCTGGACATTGCATTGCCATCAGTAATGGGGTACAAACTAGTCAAACTCCCAGTTATCACAAGAGAAAGGGCTCCCCAAACAAGCTTGAATCATTGCAAATCTCATTTTTCAAATGGAGAATTCAGCTCTTCCTGGTTAAGTTGTTTTAATAAGGGGCATTAACTTTCCTTAATTAAGAGATTTATTCTCTAGTCTGTTAAAGTTAATACACTCCCTCCTCACGAAGAAGGAACAAACAGTAAACTGAATACAGAGGAATTTTAATTTCCACAGAGAAGACACCCACCTTCATTTGTAGCTCCTTTCTCACTTTTTGCAGAACAGCCCGGTGAAGACCTAAGAAGGTGATTAGAGATGTGGCAGCACTGGCCGTGGTTTCATGCCCTCCAAACAGAAGTTCTGTTGCCGATTCTTTTAGCTCCTGAGACAAAGAGCAGGATGTTTGGGTTTACACCCCCCCACACACACCCTATTGTTTTAGGTACTTGACACCACACTGCACCGCCAAACTCATGGCCTTCTCCGCCCCTACACAAATGCCCTTCTAAAACTGCACCTCCCGTAAAGCAGAGAGGAAATTCCGCATTTAAATGCCACCAGTGATTAGCGATATTCCTAGGCTACACATCTGCAGGCTGCGTTTTAATATAAAGCCACAGAAAGACACGGGGGGCGGGAGAAGATGAGCAGAGACTCCTTGTCCGGGAAGGGATTTTGGAGAACCGATGGCTTACGGAAAGGATTGCCCTGGCTTTGCACACGTCATGTTGCGCCGTTCAGACAGCCCGAGCACAAGGGGGGAAAGCACCGAGAGGGGTTTCGATCGCTCTGCGAGCAGGATGTGCCCTGGGAGCCCAGGATCCGGGGCGGCTGGGACAGAATTCCGGTAGCTCCAGAACCCGGGCTGCTACAGGGACGGGAGGGACTGGAGCATCTTCCTCAACTCTAGCGGAGGGAGACCACTCATGGGTCGCCATCGTCCGAAATCCTGGCCCTGAAGCTGTTCCCCTGACTAAGCCGAGGACTTGCCACCCTGATCTTCCTTCTTCTGGACACCGCACTGCGGGGGGAGGGTACACTTCGGGCCCGATCCTACTCCCATTACATCAACAGGAGCGATGCCACTAAGTTTAAAGGAGGCAAAAATCAGGCCTTTGGTTGGGGCAATGCAGCCATCCCCGTGGCAGGGCCGCCAGCTCCCGCGGGCATCTCACCTGCATGTTCAGCGGCTCCCCGTTGTCCTGCGTGTGCTCCATCAGCAGCTGCAGCGCGTCCTTACAGCCGCCCGCGGGCTGCTTACGGGCCATCTTCGCCCGGATGTTTTCCTCGATCTTGGCGTGGATGAAGTTCCGCGCCCGCAGGCCCTGGGGGCGGAGAAGGGAGCCAAAGGGCTGCGGGTCATCCCGCTGCCAGGCCGTCCCCACACGCCCCTCACCCACGCCGTGCCAACCCCCTGGGAGCACGCTCCCAAACCCTGCCCCCCAATTCCAGCTGCCATCGCCGGGCACCTAGTGCCAGCCCCCCGAGCCAGGGCTGCCCCTGCGGCATCGCCCTCCATAGGTACCTGGAACCCTCCCACCCCAGCGCTAGCCCCAATCGCGGGCGGGAGCGTTACCCGGTAAAGCCCGCTGAAGGGCACATCGATGGGCAGGGAAAAGAGGTTGCGGATCATCTCCTCAAAGGCCTCCACCAGCTGCTGCTCGCTGTCCTGGTCCGTGTGACGCGGCTCGAAGCCCAGCAGGATCCTCATGGCGATGCGGAACATGAGGCGCTTCACTTCGGGGTAAACCAGGAGGCAGGAGCCGCCGCTGCGCAGCCAGCGCGCCAGGCAGGCGTTCACCTCCTCCTGGATGCCGGGGACGTAGTGCTGCAGGGCCTCCCGGGAGAAAGCCTTCATGATCACCTGGGGGAGACGAGGAAGGCTCAGGCCACCGCTCCGCGCGCCACTGCGCCGCCCCAAGGGAAGAGCGCGCCGGAGCCGGAGCTCAGCCCGACTGGACAGGGGAGCGCACACCCGCCCCAGCAGCACAAAGGAGGGCACCACTCCTAGAGCTTTGAGAGCGCACAGGCGGCAGCCCCGGCCGGATGCAACCGGGGAGCTGCAGCCCAGCTCGCAGGGCAGGTGGGGGGGAAAGGGAGCAGGGCTCGCGGTACCTTTTTGCGGTGCTTGTGCTGCCCGTCGTGCAGGTTGGAGAGGCAGCCCGACCCCAGGATAGTGCGTACCGAGGCCGGCCACTGCACCGACACCAGCCGATGCTCCCCGAGCAGGATGTGCCGCACGTTCTCGGCCCCCATCACCCGCACGGTGGGGCGCCCGAAGAGGTGGGTCTTGTAGATAAACCCGTATTTCCGACGCTTCATCTGGAGAAACTTCCGCCGCTGGAGGGAGAGAAGTGCAGTGACAGCGGGGCTCCGGGCCAGCCGCCCGCCCGCCTCCCCGGCTAGCGTTACCCTGCTCTGGCTACCTGGAGCTCAGCGCACCCAGGAGCCGCGACAGCTGCTGCCGCCAACCTGATCCCACAGAAGGAGGAGCCGGCTCCCCGAGTCGCCCCTGGCTATTCCGAGGGGCTGCCCCTTCCCGAAGCCGGGCGGAGGCAGGGAGAGCTCACGGGGCCTTACCTGCAGCACCAGTTGCAGCGTCTCCCCGAAAAAAGGGAGCCCCATGGTGCCTGGGGGCAGCGGCAAGCTGCCGCCGGGCTCCCGGCCGCTCACGCAGTACAGATTCCACAGCTTCACCGCGGCCAGGAAGAGCAGCAGGGGCAGCAGGACAGTGCACAGAGTGCTGGCCAGCAAGGTGGAGAAGCCCATGGCTCGCGAGCAGCGCCTACAGCCCCTACCTGTTTCCGCAGAGCACAGCAGCTCACAGGCCAAGCCCCGCCGTGGGCCCCTTTTTATAGCCCTCCCCAGGTTGCTGCCCACTCCACCTTGGTCAGATAAATTAGTTCACCCAAAGTTCATCTTTAATTACGGATTGTGGCCTGGCTCCTCCCCCCGAAATCTTTAACTGTTTGTTTTGCGCGGTGGCTTCTCCAGGTCTCCCTCCTCCAGGAGCTACAGACAAGCCACAGAGCTGACTTTGAAAAGGTGCTAATTTCACCCGGACAATAGGGTTTGCGGGAGAGGGGGCCTCAGATCTCAGCTCCTTCAGGGCGCTACTCTGTAGCTCGTTGAATAATCATTAAAGGATGGAATGGGGGCAGAATTGCAAACAGCTGCTAGTTCAGCTCGTCAGGATCAAGGAAAGACCAGCTAATTAGCTGCATCCCTTTTACCTTTATTTATCACTCATTAAATTGAGTAAGAATATATTGACGCAGATTATAGAAATGCCTCGCTCACTTTGTCCTTATGCCCAGTTACATGGGAAAGCACATACGTGTTTATATTTTGCCTCTATGCGCGGTTTGATAACAACCATACACACAACAGATCTTTTTTAATCTCTCCTACTGCACTTTGCAGTTCAGCATTTGTTTTAAAGACCTGAGCCCCAGGCTAAAGGCGAAGAGCTGTGCGAGGAGTAGTTAATTGGACTTCGCCTGGTTCCGGGTTGGTGCTATTGCTCGTTAGCACAGTGGGAGCAAGTGGCGCAGACCCTGGACAGCACTAGCGGGGCTGGCTGGGCCAGCGACTGCGCGCTTTGAACATCTCCTCCAGGTTCTCCCTGGGTAGGACTGAGTTCCCACAACTCCAGCTGCAAAGCGCTGAGTCGGCTGGAACCCAGCTTTGGGTTTACAGGATAAAAACATAATTATGTCACTGGATCACGAACAGCCGCCGCTTCACCTTGTCCTCTCAAATTAGTGCGTAGCCTGAAGTTCACCTCAAAGGCCCAGCTTGTATTTATGGTCAGGTTCCTGAGAGGAATCAGCATCAGGCAGGAGTAAATTCTGAAACATATGATGCAGCGCTAATGGCAGGTTCAAACGCAGGTCAGCGAGGGAAGGCAAGGTTATATCAAAAAGTAAACATCCAGGCTATTGCCACCCACAGACTTTTATAGACGCTTAAATCATAGATCACAGCACCCGCAGACCTGCGCCTACGCGTGAGGTTTCTGGTGCTTCTCATCCTGGACCCTGGAGCATAGCTAGTCCTTACCCCGGGGGTGTTCTATGTGTGAATCTTTTCTTTTGCAACCTGCGGTGATGGGTTTGCCTTTTCAACAAGCAGAGCAGTAACCACCATCTGTCTGAATATAGATGGGAGGCAGATAACCCACAGGCCGCCATAACATTACGGGAAGAAGGCAGAGGAATTCGGCATACTCCCCAGCAGCAGTTAAATTCAGAGGGGGGCTAACTCTCCTGGCACAGAGGCTGGGAGATAGCTATGTGTGCCTGGAAAACGGACTTCGCCCTGGCTATGTGCTCCCACAAACCGTACAGAGAATTGCCCAGGGTCTGACGTTCATCTGTAGAGCATCCAGGAGGCAGGAGTGCTTCACAAATGCTGGGAAATGTTTTAATGCGGAGCCGCTTTATATCACTGCGGTGCAAATCGGAATGGCAGGGCTGACTGCTGGGAAAGGATGTTCACGGGCGGTGGCTGCCACGGACCCTTCGCTCCTCCCACTCACGGCTGTAGATTTATAAGAGGTCGCTGTAAAGGAAAATACGATCAGGACTGGAATGACTATCCAGTTCGTTTGGGGATCCTGGCGTTATACCTTGGCGAAACCTTAAAAAAATATTTTGGAGCAGAGTTGAAGTTCCCTTCTGTGCAACCAGAGACGTAGAACACAAGTACTTGTTGGTTGTTCGCCAAAAGAGCAGCCAGCTGCTAAAAGTTTCCAAAACACCGATCGCTCTGTCATGTGCATCATCTCTGAACTGTATGCTTACACCCATCTGATTGCAATCGGTAGCTTTACAATCGGTAGGTATTGGTATTCGGAAACATGGTAGCTCCGGGGACACTATATAACATCTATCGGGGGTAGCCGTGTTAGTCTGTATCCACAAAAACAACAAGGAATCTGGTGGCACCTAATAGATTTATTTGGGCATAAGCTTTCCTGGGTAAAAAACATTTTTTACCCAGGAAAGCTTATGCCCAAATAAATCTGTTAGTCTTTAAGGTGCCACCGGACTCCTTGTTGTTTTTATATAACACCTACACAGATAACACCTGTCCAGAAATTACTGACTCGCGGTTACCGTTATTACTATAAATGCAGCAGTAAGTAGTTGAAGTATGACAAACACTTATCATAAAGTCTTACATTTGTATCTAGCTTAGGCACCGTTTCGTAGAAATATGGCAAATGAATACAAACAAGATCCCCGATAACCTTCAAATTACAGAACTTTTTCTCCCCGTGTTTGTTGCTCACTACTTGGCTGAAATGACCCTCGCAATTTCTTTTGTAAATTAGTGACTAAGCTGGGAAATGTTTAAAGGGGCACTCCGAGGTTCAAAGTAATATTTGTATCTAGAAAATGTCCTTGCATCTAATATCAATAATATATTAAAAGAGGACGAAGTTTCAAAATCTAAAGAGCTGTCACTGTTGTTTGTCATATGTTTATATATTTATTTACCCTATTTCACTCAGCTTAGACTGTACAAGTAAACTATTCAGTTTCATTTTTGCCTAGTCAATTTCGTTTTCTGATTCCCTGGCTAACCACAATAAACATTCGAGCGCGATTTTTTTAACGGAATCTAAATGTTATCTAATGTCTAATGTACCCCCTTTTATGTTTTCTGGAAGACATGACTCGGGGAGTATTTCTGCTTAGTATTTAGTAGCCTGGTTGCTTTGACAATACCTGGCAATGTAGTCGTTGTACGCCAATATTTCTATGCCGCATGCACATTCTTTTGACTGTTTCCTAGTTCTGGGACAAGACACTTAACCTATGCTTAAAAACGCAAATTTATTTCTAGATGGTGCAGCGTCAGCAAACGATCTGACCCGGGAGGGCTAAGGGCTTTTAAAGTTTAGAGTTTAATTGAAATGTAGGTGAACTCCTAGTTCCTTAAAAAACATTTATCGGTAAAGGGTTGAAGCATATGGTGATTATTGTACACATGCCTGCATATAATGTAAACATGTGTATGCGGGTTGTTTGCTGGGCCCAGACGTGATATATAATTGTATATTATATTATTTCAGCCTAAATTTAATCTGGTAAATTTCCCTATTTTCTGTTTAAAATGCTCAGTTTGTTCCCATTCCCCCACCCCTCCTCTGACCTAAATAAACCAACCAGTGGTTACGTTGGCGGCTTCTGAGCCCTCCAAAGCTGGCAAGGCAGTTCTCTGCCTAATAGGGATGATCATTTTCTGGTGTCTCCGTATCCTCAGTGAATTGCGCTGGGAGCAGTGGCATGACCTCGGGGTTCTTTCCCATTCCCGTACTCTGACCTGCTTGTGACCTACAACACGGACCGTGACATCTGAATGAACTCTTGCCGGCAACTTCGCCAAGTTCACTGTCCATCAAATAACGAGATACGGTGGCCTGAGCACCGATAATTACCACAGGAAACCTTTATTATCGCCACAGCCATCTATTCTACAGTCGTCAGTCCGAAAAGAATCAAATGGTAAAGAGTGAAAGGGATAATTAAAGACATCTTGGAAGGGGGTCAAGAAATTAACAGCCTGATAGGAACAAACTTTGATTACAAGTAGTAATTGCTACACTTCACTTGCAAATGCTCATGTTTATTAGAAAAACAACATCCGTTTCAAGTCTTTTTTTTTTTTTTTTTTTTTTACTAGATTCACATTACGTTAGTCAACAACGCGGTTACAGTGTTCAGGGGGATTTTTGAGCTTGGTCCTGAAGAATCGACGATTACTTCTCATCCAAGCTGGGGGAGGAGGCTGCAGAGTTGCATTTGCCAGTCGGCTCCCCAGCCGATTATTGCCTAGGTGAGCGGCCAGGTCCCACCGAAATAAAACGGAACTGGAGGTGGATCAAAGGTTCGCCTACTTTTCCTTAAGAGGATCACAATAGCGTCACTAGCGTTTGGATAGATCAGTTCAGTGGTTGTGCTAATTAAAGTTAGTCATTGACACTTGTATCCACCGCCTACTGATTTCCCCTCCGTTCACCACAAAGATTCACCTTAAAGACAAGGTCAGGAGGGCAGAGGCTTCTGGTTCACTAAAGGGTCAACCTGCCAACAACACTTAACTCCGACTTTCAGTACAACCTTTTCCAGATTTGACCTGTCACATTTGGTAGCCATGTTTCTGCTCTAGGTAGCTGAGATGTTGCATGGAATGAAATTATGTTACCCGACTTTCTGATGTTTAATTAGAAATACTGATCCAGGTACGTTAGCTGGGCGGTGGCTGCTAACAGAATAATAAATCATTCCGGTTGGTTTTCAGGCAGTGGGTCACCATTTAAGGCAAGGGGGCTCAAATATTTTGACTTTCCTCATTTTGGGAGATTGCAGAAGGACAAGAAAGTTTATTTAGGGCAGAAGTGTTGTTGGAGAAATTATCCTAGGAACCAATGTGTCAGCCTTCACAAAGGGCAACTTCATCCTACGGTTTGGGGATGTAGGTGTTCTGTTCGACCTCTCAGCGATCTGATACATTTTAATATTACACAAGAGCTTGACCTAGAGCAGGAGTAGCCATATTTTCCATCAAAATGTATGAAAAGTAGTTATCAGATGTTTCCATTTCCTTGCTTCCCCCCACCTTTTAGACAGACAGTATGTACTATGTGCCTTAGCCAAAGCCCAGCGAAGGCTTTCCATTGACACCAGTGGGCTGCCATCATGCCCTAAGTGAAAATGAAATAATGTATTCACTAATCTACACAGGGCAGAGGCTTCTGGTTCACTAAAGGGTCAACCTTTAGTGAGAGTTTAGGGTAATACTAAGTATTATTAATACAAATAATACTTAGTATTACCCTAAACTCTCCTCTCAACGCTCCAATGTAACTGCCATTTCCATTCATGGACATGAAAGGTAGGCATCACAGACCTTTCATTTTACCATTACAAAATATCTGTGAGAAATTCTTTTACAAGGGGAAAAAGAAAAATACTGGAATTGAAGAGCAGGGAATGGCAATGCAGACAGTATTCAGAGACCCTCTAACAGGTCAGTCAACACCCAACCTTAACTCCACGTGAATCCATATTTAAGTCATTGTACACCATATGCTGCATGACAAGTGGTCTTGTTGCTCAATGCTGCTCTGATAGTTACTGTAATGTGACTATCACTATAAATATTGAAAGAATTATTCTGGTAGAAGGACCAGAGTGTATGCACAAGAAATGGTTTTCGATCTTTAAAATCAGGAACTTTTCAGCCAGAATCAAATAGTTAAATGTCCTGACTCTTTAAATGTTTATTTTTAAAAGATCACTTCCCTGTTGAAATCTGATTCTCTCATGCAGGTTTCAACCTGCAACTAAACTCTAGTCTAGGGCACATTTACTTTGAAAATGGGATTTAATGATGGATCCTTAATAATAGCAGCACAGTCCTTACTATGATACAGTGTTAATGTACAATATTAATATACAGTACTATCAGAATGCATCTTTATCATATGGACTCTAATGGAAAGTGTCGGAGTGAGATGAAATACAAACAAACTCTTTACATTAATCTATCGGAAGTTAGAGAGTTATCAGAAAGTTACAGATAATTGGGATGTATCTGACAGGTTTGGACCTGTCAGGTTGCAGCGACCCCTTAGGTTTTTCTCTTTTTAAATATCCATGGAAATTTCTAAAAGGCTATGACCCAACGTGAAAAAACCCACTCCCCCCTTACAAATACATGTATCCCATATGGCATAACTCTTCTGCATGTGGAACAGGAAATTCCAGGCCATCTCTAGCCATGCGCTGTAATGAAAATGTGCTAGAGACAGTTATTTTTCTCTCCTTTCTGCATTATTCTCTATGCGATCAGAAGGAAGGGGGCAGGAGGGCTGATCAGGACAACAGTGTGGCTTGGAAGGCTGTTCAGTGGATAGGGCGTTCCCCTAAACTTTCAAGAGTCAGGTGAGAGGTAGCAGGTGAATCTAAATCCCCGGAGAGTCTGTTTTAAAATATAGAACAGTTGGTTTCTTCCCCCCAGCCAACACCTCTAGGTCTGCCAACCCTTTGAAGTTTAAGGAAACTGCATACTTGGATCTTGGACTCTTTCTCGGTGGTTTGGACTCCTCGGAGTGCATCTGGGCCCTGGTTTTCCCCACCCCGGGTTCAGTGAGGATGGCACAAACCAAGCCTTTCTAATGTGCAAGCGGACGAAAAGGAGATCTCACCGGATTTGCTGCTGCATCCGGAGCCCCTCTCCTGTTGCCGTGGTGGGCAGCAGCAGGGCACCGAGAAGGAGGGGATGGATGGGCTAGGCCCCCTCTCAGAAGCCGGATTCCAGCCCCGCTGCAGGGCACTGCGAAAAGGAAACGGGCCCAGGGGCTCGTGTCGCGCTTTCTGTGTCCGGTCGGTACAAATCCTGGTGCTTGTCCCCCACGCCCGGCCCTTCTGAGATCTGCCGCGGGCGGCGTCCGCTCCTCGCCCTGCCCGCAGCCCGCCCCAGCGCAAGAGGCCGCGGCGAAGGCTCAAGCTTCCCGGGACACCTGGCGGCGGGTGCTGGCGCCGCCGGGCTGCACGGGGTGGAAGAAGAGCTGCAGCCCGTCCACGGGATGCACGATGGGCACCGTCTGCATCTCGGGAAAGCTGGGGGTGGCCAGCTCCCAGCGGGCCGTGCTGACCAGCTCGATGGCCAGCAGCTTGAGGATGGCCTTGGCCAGCTCCTGGCCGATGCAGCTCCTGACCCCCCCGCCGAATGGGATGTAATGGAAGCGTCCTGCCCCCTTGCTGTCCTCCTGCCGGGCCGAGCCGAACCGGTCCGGGTCGAAGCTCTCGGGGGGGCTCTGGTACACGGCCGCGGTCTCGTGGGTGTCTCGGATGCTGTACATCACGCTCCAGCCCTTGGGGATCTGGTAGCCCTGCAGGGGAGCGGGGAGAGGAACATCAGCTAGCGGGCAGCTGGCACCGGCGCTGGGGGGCCCTGGCCTCGCTGAGCTGCTAGAGGGAGCCCTGAGGTTGTGCTGCTGCTGCTAAGGCCTGGGGCCCTGGGACCCGCCTCGCCTAGAAACCTGCCCGACCCGGGCCTCCCCACCACCAGCAATCCGTTCCGTTCGGCCGCCAGAGGGCAACACTCCGCCCTGCCCAGAGACCCGGACCCTGTTCCCACGGCCCTCCGCTAGAAACCGGCTCTGGCTTTCTCCGGGAAGGAGGGGGAGTTGGATGACATGTTTAATTCGATCGGGGCCGAGGTGCCTCCCTCTGGGGGACACTGGATGCTAACTAACCACCCTGTCTAATGCGGCAGCTTCAGACAAGCCGCCCCCCCCCCCCCCGGCAGGACACCGGGGTTAATGGAAATAACTTATTGCTCTTCCTCAGTGCAGAATCCTGCAGCAGGAAGGGCACTTTGAGACCAGAATCCTGCTCGCCTCGCTCACGCCTGTAGTCCCAAGGACACAACAGGACGTGTGATGACGCCAGCTGGATTCAGGGCCTGTTCCTTCAGCTCCTACTCAGACAAGCAGTCCCACTCCTGTTGTGTTCATTGGGGCTACGGTGCCTGAGCAAGACTTACTCTCCTATTAGTTGTAGAACTGGGCCTGCCGTGTGATTTTGCGGTTCTATACTGCTCTGTTTCGTTGTCATTTCTTGTATTCACGCTGTGATATTGTCACATTTCGGTATTTGCTGATTTAGTAAAATCAGTATCATTTGATTTTCAGGGAAGCAGCCAATACATTTTTGTGCACTATATAAATAAATTAAAAATAAATAACCAATTATTTGATTTCTAGTTGCTTTATGTTTTCCATGTTCTGTTTTAAGTGGCCAGTTAGCTGTGTGCAACATTCCCCTGTATTCTGTGCTTTCTATGATGGTAAAATGCAAAAAACAGATTCGGTGCACATTTATTTTGCACTAACTCAGGTGCACCTGCAGTTGGCAAAATGTCATATCTTACATCTTAACAAGTGTTTCACACTAAAGATAAACTCGTTCTACAGACAAGTTTTAATAGTCGCACAGCTGCCATTATTAGTAAATCAGCCCTTTGAAATACCCAGAGGTCACTAAAGAGGAAGAAGAAAATGGTGTAAAACTGGCTGATAAGACATGCAGATACACATAAATGAACTAAAGCTGCTTGGCTCAAAGACATACCCGAGTCTTTAAACAATTGCAAAACGGAACAGATAACTTACATCCAGCTCAAAGGTCTGCAGGGCAGTCCTGTAGCCTCCAGAAACGGGCGGCAGCACGCGAAGGACCTCCTTAATCACACAGTCCAAGTAGCGCAGACGGCTCAGTTTATCCAAGTTCATCTCAGGCTGACAATGACACTCTGCCTCTGGAATCACTGGCCCTGTGGGCACCTCGAACCTGCTGGGCGGCTGGCCGGCTTCCTCTTGCCTGTGGTTTGAATAATGATCGTTTGTATTCAAACTAATTGTTTCTTGTGTCATTCTGGTTAACGTGAGCTCCTTAAGGAGAGGAGGCCGCCGGATAAAACCACCCCCAGCCTCTCCTTCTGCCTTTAGATCAAGTTGCTGACTTTGATTCTTCGGCGTCCCTTCTGGCGTGGAGAGGAGACGCTGTTGAGGGTCACTGTCCTTCCTTTCTTTCTCCTGGACCATCGGTGTATCTTGGCAGGGTTCAATATATGGGTGGTTCTTTTGGGAGACTGCAGGCGAAAGGCAATGGCACTGCCAATGCAATTCATGGGACACCAGTTCCTGTCTTATTTTTTCTACCGTCGAGGGGTGTTTCAGTAGCAGAAGAATCAGAGAAGTGCTGGCACTAGCAGTGGTGAAGAAAGCAGCAAATATCAGCTCAATCGCTGACTCCTGCGAGATAATCAAATGTGACAGTTTTAAATGCATTTGTGTTTTAATCTTCAAATCATACTCCCACCTGTTCCCTCTGAGCAGAACTGTCTAGCCCCACGTGGCCCGTCTTCATTTCCATCATTTGAGTGTTTAGAAACTAAAATCTCTGTAACTTTACAGGACTTGCGTTCCTTTGCTAATCAAGCATTATATTGCACATCTACCACTTATGTAATGGATTGTTTATTCCACTCCTCCCTACGAACCTGCAAACATTATCAGTAAAAAAGAGAAAGAAAAGGAGAACGAACCTGGCTGGGAATTTTGTGAGCAGAGGTTATCCTCACACTTAGCCTTGGAGATTTGGATCTCCGGCTGCCAGACACTACATTTGATATGTACAGATTCTTCCACTCTCTTAAAGAAATCATCGCCAGATAGGCATGTCTTCTACTTTGCTGATGGTGGATATTATTCCGGGAGTCCTAGGTTCCTATGCTACCATCTAAATCAGGTAACGTTTGTTCAAACGCCCCCTGAAGTCAATGTGAAGACATCATGTACATGAATAGAACCGGACTCAGGCCAACAGTGAGTAAAAGTAATAAGAAACTTGCTGTGCCATCATAATTTATGTATGTGAACCTCTGCAGCCAATAGAGAGTTACCTGGATACAGATGTTTGACAAATCCCGGGTTCTTCGCTTGCCCCAGAGGCAAGGGCATGTCAGAGTCTGTAGATTAACAAACTTTCTTATTGCTCGATGACATTAGTGGAACATCTAAAATCCTGTCAATGATCTTCGATGGTTCAAAATTCCCTGAGGCTATCAACCTTTCTTCCATGCACCCACACTGTGCATAGATGTGCCGCCACCTGAACTAAATCGCCATGGGCTGGATTTTGCAAGGTGCTGAGCTAAACATTAAGGGGATTCTCCTACTCACGTGCGTCAAGTTAAGGGCTCTGCTGGATTGCCACACAGTGTTCAGCATCTGGCAGAAACGAGACCTTTATAACAAGTCATGGGACAACCACGGAAGAACTCCAGACACTGTCCCCTGCATGCCCCCTTCCCATGCTATTTAGTGCTGCGTGAAAAACAAGCCTAAGGATGCAATTATTCCAATTGCTTCCTAGAAGCAAAAACTGAGGTGTGTTGCAAAGGAAAACAACGGACCCGAGTGTTATACATGTACTATGTCCATATGATGCTTTACATACATGTTTGTCACAGTGTGGCTCTGATAACTCAGCACACAGCCAAGCCACAGAATGATCCCAGACAATCAAAGTGGGCTATCTGCGCCGACAGTAGGCAAAATATCCATCAAGCATGGATCCTCAAAACCGTACAATCAGGGCTTTCTAAGAACCTCCCTTCAAATATCACGGGAAACCAGCTAGGCCCTAGCTAAGTCATAGAAGGTTAAATATTGGAAGGTTTTAGCTCCCCTTTCTCTTTCCCACCCATACAGAAATCAAAGGAAAACGTGCAGGTTTAGGATGTGAACTATGACTATTAAGCCAGCATTTAAAAATATGACCGAAATATCTGACAATAACTATTTTGCCTTTCTATAACTATGTCTGTCCTATTTCTGACTAATACACACTCAAGGGACTGCTGTTGCTGTGTATCCACAGGGCGCAGCATCACGCCTCCCAGATGCTGTGTAGAATACACACAGTTATGCACAGAATATACACCCAGTTAAGCTTTCCTAATAGCTGCTAAGGTAAGGGGAAGAGAGACGAGTTGGGTGAGGTAATATCTTTTATTGGACCAACTTCTGCCCGGGAGAGAGACAAGCTTTGGAGCTACAACACAGCTGCATACAGTGCATCAGGAATTTGGGATTTCCAGAGACTGCCGGTCATGATCTGGAGGCAAAAAGAGGGCTGTAGGGGGTGACCTAAGGGTGGGAATGTCTCCAGGTCCCACAGCCCCCCTCCAGATGAAAGCCTATAAGAAGGGAAGGGGTGAATCCAAAACACATCGGTGAAATCCTGGCCCATTGAAGTCTATGGCAAAACTCCCACTGACTTCAATGAGGCTAGGACTCCACCCCAAGGCTTCCGCAGAGCCTCTATCGCGCTGCTCCCGTGTAAAGACAGGCGAGCTGGCGGCGCTGGGGCCGGGACAGAGACTTGCAAAGGATGGGCAGAATGACACCGGACTGCAGGGGGGACACGGAAAAAGCCCTAGTGGAGAAGCCGACTGGACTCAATGTGACCCCGGCGCAGGTTTCTTCTCCCTACGAACCGGCCCAGCGGCGGGGCCGAGCTACAGGATTCCCGCGGAGTTTGTTTCCTTTTACAAATATAAATCTGGCCTGGGAATACCTCGCAGCGCCAAAAGATCTGATTTCCTATTAAGGAGAGCGGGAAAGCCACACACACACAAGGCCATTCCGCTTAAAGCCCTGAAGTTCCCGGAGCCAATCCCGCTATGCCGGGGCATTGCAGGGGTCCCATCGCAAGGATTTTCCTTTGCTACAAGACCGAGGCACTGCCGCTTAGCTAGGGCTTGTTTTCCTTGTTTTGCCGGGGGAGGGAGATTTGTCAGTGTGCTGGCTCTCCGGGACACCTCCAGGATGTATATAACGCTGACAGAAGGGGGCTGCTTTCCCCCTGTATCTGTGCACATCGCTCCCGTAGACATTAGCAGGAATTGGGCATTCCCACCGTTTGTGCTAGTGACGACAATGTCTTGCTTCTCCCAATGCGAAGTTCCACAGGGAAAGCATCGCGTAGTAAAGTGTAACACCTTCTACATCCGCCGCATAGCAACGGATGGCACTGCTGAATCAGGGTGATGCTGAGTTCCTCACTGTTAGTCTTTACAATGCTAATGTATCACCGCACAAAGGATTAAAATAAAGCCGCTCGCCACGTATTAATGTGACTGGAAAGAACGTCCTGACGCAAGAATATTTTATTAATCTACAAAGTAGATTAATCTACAAAGTATTTTATTTATTCTTTTATAGCCAGTACAATTGGGTGTCTTGTAGACCTCACCTCGCCTCTTATTCAGTCTGGTTCATTATGGAAATAGCCTCAGGATTATCCTGTTTCCTTCAAATTTAAATCTCACCTTTATCGTGACTTTACTGCAGTGGTTTATAGTTTAATTTATTTTAGTGCATTCTCAGAAAGCAAGATGCCCAATCCCCCACTGCCTTCTGTGAGATCTCTACGCCGCTATGATAAAGGATGTGCTCTTTTCCCTTTTGGCCTTCGGATTTTTCTGGTGGTTTCGATAAAACGGTGGGCTTTTTAACCTGGATTGTTACAAATCCTGATTTTGTAAAGCACATGCTGCATTCATTCCCCGAGTACAATTCCCAGCATCTCTCGGGGGTGGAAAGCGCTCTTTGACAAGTATTTAAACACAAAGCGAGTCAGGAAATTAGTGTACACTCGTGCTTGGCGTGTCTCTCAGAGATTTGTATCCAGTGCTGTAAAGCAACTACGATTTTTTTACCTAGGCAGATCATTCCACTAGATTAATATTCCGCTGTCATTTTATTTTAGTACAAGGCGCTGCCACATTAGACAGTAACCATAAATTATTTTACAATCCGCAGGAAAGTTTCTTTAAATGCAGCTGATGTAGGAAGTTTCTAAGTTCTAAGCATACAGAAGTGCATATCAATATACTAACACATGCTGACTCCCTGCCCATCACTGTTATCTCGACTGGGATGAGCCACACTAGACTCTTAGACTTGGCTCTATCCGTGGGGGCTCTCCAATTGCTCATATAATTATTTTTGCATAATATGCATTAGGGATGCCTGGTATAATCTGACAAATATTACATTACAGATACCCGTGTTTAATTTCACAAAGATAGTTATGTTCATCTCTTTTGACTAATGTCACCTATACCTCTTCTAAGCACATCTCGCTGCTCCTGGAGAATATCATTGAGCATTATTTACAAATTAGCGCATTCTTTTTGCCCAATAGTTTAGATTTTCTTAAACATGGAGATCGATTTTTGGGTCATTTTAATTAATCTCTAAAATAGATTATTCTCCTGGTGAACTAGTTATACAATGTACAGGGGTTCCTCCCACAAACTGCTGTGCTACACAACTCGTGGCAAACACCCTCTTTTACTCAGAAGCTTACAGTTCCCTATTTGCAGATTGGATTCCCCTTCATGGAGTTCCACATAGGATAGGATTTGAACACAAACAAATAAACCAACCCAAACCTCTTCATGAGGAGATAATTATCCCATTGTAAATACCGGGAAAGTGAACCACAGAGAGGTGAATAGGAAGTGACAGAACCCACATCTCCTGGGTACCAGTCCAGTGCCTACTCGGCCACGCTGCCGCCTCACAAGGAATCCTGCCCCCTGGCTTGGAGCCAAACGGTGCTCCTTTTTGTGACGCACTCAAGTGAGAAGATGCCAGGAATGGGAAAGATCGCAGACAGAAAAGACCCCCGAATGGTTCCTTCTCCTGCCAACGCAGCATTGTTGGGAATGGAACGGTGGCATAAGGTCTCTGTTACTTAATTTGCTATGATGTTGTTGCTCTGTAGCATAAGCTAAACTGACGGAGCTGGGTGTTCTGTCGCTGTCCATTTCGCTGCCTACACTAAATGCCTAAGGATTGCAGGAAATGCTTAATGACTTTTACCGCTGTTATGAGGAGGGATGCCAACAGGCAGTGATGAGTTTCCATGTGGAGACAATGCAATTCTGTACACACACTTCCAGATTTTCAGAAGCAAAGATTCACAAACTTTACAAAAACTGGTCACCTGCTCCTAGGAAATAAAGATCCGGGCTGAAATCCTGACCCTGCTGGAGTTCACAGGAGTTTGGAGTCAACTGAGCCAGAATTTCATCCCGGAGGAGGCTAAGCAGCAGCGTTTTTACCATACAAGTTAATAGTATCTTATACCCTGAAACTGACTTCACATATGCTCGGAAAAGAAGGTGACTTGGAAGGCCGTCAGTATTTTGGCAGTGTTGGCAATATGGCAGCCAAACATGCCTGTTTTTGGAAGCCCAGGGCAATACGGATAGAAGCTGATTCTCAGCCGGAGAAGAGAAAGATAGGTCAGTTACCCATTTTAGGTTTTACAGTAAGTCCTGATATCTCGATATGATATTTTAAAACCCAACATTATAAATATACTTAAATCAGCTACTGCACACGCTCAAAATTATCCCAGAACTTTATAAACACTAGTTCAGATTTTTATATTTTACATCAATAGTGACACCCAGAATAGCCTCGTGGTAGGCACTGACTCAGTACTAAGGACAAATACTTTCTCAGTTCTTAGGCAAAATTCCCATTGCTTTCAATTGGGAGCTTTTCCTGAGTAAGAACGATAAGATTTGGCCTTAAATCATAGTACTGTCTCATGTTCACTATTCCATAGAGCACATCCACATTCTGAGTAATATAATTAACGAGCTGATCCTAGGGAATGACCCAGAATCCATCATTCCATCTCAGGAGTCATTTTGATATATTGTTACAAAGATTTCTAAGTTTACCGCCCCCTGGAACACAGTAGCATGATCCATAGGCCCCGCTACAATAGGCGTGGGGATGTGCAAGGAATGCACAATCGGGTCTATCATGTCAAAGATAATATTTTGAAGTGTATTGAGAATACATGGATACACAAGAAGCCCCATTGGAGCTGGACAACCTAGCAGTATTCTAGTAAAACCAGGCAGATGCCTGGAAGAAAAGCCAAGAGGATAAGGTAGGAGGGCAAAAGAGGCATTTATTTACTTTTAAAATATTAACTCAGTTCAAATGCAAAGCAATTTAACCATGAAAAGGATGACTGTAGGTCTGGCACACTCTTCCTAAGTGTCCGCCTCACCTGCTGTCTGCTCAGGCTTGGGAACTGGTAAGATGCTACAAAGCTCACCTTTCTCTGCTCAACACCTACCTTAAGTGTTGGGTGTCCAATCCCTCTTTCAACATCCTTGCATTTCTACAGTGTTTGGGTTTTTTTCCAGACCCTTATTTCATCAAGGTGGACAAGCAATGTTTAGTGTCCAGGGGCACTTAGGGTGAGGAAGAAGCTTTGTTATTGTTTGTGATGGATTCTCCCAGAGTGGGTAAAACAAAGGCAGAGGCTAGCAGATATCAGTTGCTCCCCAATCAAACTGCTTTAAAGACAGTTAGAAGCAAAACAGCAAAGGAGATTCTCTTTACCTTCAGCTCCTGCATGGTGAATTCTTTGCCATGATCCTTGGCACTGTTTATTAAGAAATCCAGAGCATCACTATGACCTTCCGAGTTCTTTCTTTGTAGTTTTTCCATTATGGCTTTCTCCATGTACTCATGTAACATATCCCGGGCTTTGATCCCCTGCGAAGAGTCAGACATGATTGTTCAGGGACTGTCCAGTGAAGCACTGTAAGAAAAAACCCGGAAAAAGACCCTACCCAGGATGAATGGCACTCAAGGACCCCAAGAATCCCATCACTCTTATTCTAACTAATACCAATAGCTCAAATCCATGCTCCTTTTGTGCTCTGAGTGGTGCTTCAATCTTACACCTCACAATTAAAAGACTAGGAAGGACAAATTAATTTGTCTATGCTAGAGATACAAGGTGGGTGAGGTAATATCTTTTATTGGACCAATTTTTGTTGGTGAGAGAGTCCAGCTTCGGAGCCACACAGAGCTCTTCTTCGGGTCTGGGTTTGTCTTTGTTGACATTACTTGGCACTGGGCAGCTAGACTATTGGGAATTGGGTAATTTCTCCCTGTGATACTCCAAGACACCCTGTAAAGGGAAGTACTGCCCAAGGAACACTTGGGGGGGAGGGAAACAGTGAAGCTAGAGTGCTGATGCCACAGTGACCTCTTGATGACTGCCATGAACAAACTCAGCTTCTGCCATGTCCAAAGGGAGCTTTCTGGTACCTGGATAAGAGAGGATGACTTAACAAGCCAATCCCCATCTAATGTTGGTCTCCAGAAACTTCCAGAGGCTTTTCAAAGGCAGTGACAAAGGGGTTCACTATTCCACATGAGTATGCTAGCTCAATATGTGATAATCACACCCAACTGGTTGTGTGTAAATGTGTCTGTCAGAAGGCTGCATTTCCATTAAAGTAACCCTCCATGCTACCAAACATCTAATAGGATATGGAGGAGTCAGCTCCGAAGCTGTCACTAGGTGAAATGGAAATGCATTCGGAATGCAAGGTGTGTGGTTCTGTAACAAGAAGCCTGTCTTGTGCAGGCCTCATCCTACTAGAGATCACCCTACTGCAGAAGCCCAGAGGCAGGGCAATCTAACCTGAAAGAAATCCATGCACAGATTTTGCTCGGATTATATTATAATAGAGTCATATACAGGAGGTCAGATTAGATGAGCAGGTGGTCCCTTCAGGCATTGAACACTATGACTCCATAATAACATTGTCACAGGCCACCAACACCACCCAGCACCTGCACAGTTAACCTAACAACCGAAATTAGATCAAAGTATTACAGCCAAGGTTGCTCAACTCTTCCCATTACAAGACCCTGTTTTTATGCATATAGCTTTGCCAAACTTAAACTGTTTGGGCTGAAATTTTTTCCATGCCAGGTGTCTGCATCAGGCTGAAGTATTTTAGCAATTTTTGGCCCAAATGGCTCAGCCTTTTCCATGAACAAGACTAGTGAAAAATATGTTGTTTTGCCCATGTGAAAAGATTTTGGCAATCTTGAAGAGTCCCTAGCTCCCACAGGGATTTGGTGCAGGGATGATAAATTTGGCAGGGAGTGGCCTTTATGTCAGGGATGAGCCATCCCTGTGAAAATTCAGCCAAATTTGGACAAGATGTAAGCCTTTGAATCTTGCTAGATATTCTCAGCTAAAACCTCTGGAAATTCTATATGCCCTGGGCATGCTCCAGCTTGGGTTCTGCAGGGAGCTGAGATGACTTCAACTGAAATTGTAACTCTGGGCTGCTGCAGGCCATTCCAGAGTCAGGTACTGCAACTGAAAGCACAAGAACTATCTCTCCTGTGCTCTTCATGCCCTCTCCCCCTGCTTGCATCAAGATAGCATATAAGAGGAAGCAGCCTGATTTGAATGCAGAGGGGACAAAAGCCAGATGGGGGAGTAGATTAGAAGGAGGCTGTGAAGAAAAGACACAGGACTGAGACTAAAGGCTGTCGCCGGGGGAAAAGAGGAGAGGATAAACTGGGACTAGGTGTTGAGACTGATGGTGGGAGACTGGGACTAGTTGGGCAAAGAGACTAGGACTGGCAGCTGGGTGGGGTAAAATGGACTGGAAGCTGGATGGGAGGCGGGATGGAGGGTTCATAGATTTTAAGGCCAGTAGGAACCATTAGATGTAATGTGACCTCAGAGGAGACTGTGACTAGCTGGACAGGGAAAATGGAAACCAATGGAATGTGGGGAAGGACATGAGGAGAAGAAAGACAGATCTGAGAAGGAATCAGGGTGCTGGGGGAAAACTGGGATTGGCTGAATAAACAGATAGGGACAAAGAGTCTGGGGAGGGGAGGGAGAGAAGAAGACTGTACCAGGAGCCAGGGGAAATGGGACTGGCTGGGCACTGGGCAAGGACACTGGGGGTAAGGAGCCACAGGGCCTGGGTGAACTGGGACTGGCTGGGCAAGGAGATGGGGAATGGAGGGGAGATTGGGAGTAGAAGGGGATAGGGCAGAAAGGATAAAGCGTGCGGTGGTGGGGGGGAGGGAAGAGGCAGAGGAGTCTGTGCCCACTCAAGCACACTCCCCTCCAGTGCCTAAAATTGAACCCAAGATTCCTGAATCTCACCATTCCTTTGCTGTCAGCAAATATCTCTGAAACCCACTGGCAAAGTGAGTGTCTCATGCTCCTCTAGTGCTAGTCTACATAGAGAATGATCAGTTATTCTGTTAGCTCAAGTGGCAGAGGTCTGTTGGGTGGATCTAAAGGTTCCAACCCTGTTGATGACCCATGTGAATGTCAATATGATGCCACATGACAGAAGTTCTTTTTTACCCCATTTTTTCAAACGCCTAGGAAATTACACACACAAAATTGTGTGTAATGCACACACCCAAGAGATCATTCAATATAGTCAAATATATAGATGGAGCTCCCTATAGTGATAGACTCAAGAAACTCCATCTATTTAGCTTAACAAAGAGAAGGTGAAGGGGTGACTTGATTACTGTTTGTAAGCTCCTACATGGGGAACAAATATTTAATAATGGGCTCTTCAGAGAAAGGTATAACACAATCCAGTGGAAGCTGAAGCTAGAGAAATTCAGACTGGAAATAAGGCCTATATTTTTAATGGTGAGATTGATTAGCCCTTGAAACAATTTACCAAGGGTCCTGGTGGATTTTCTATCACTGGACACTTTTAAATCAAGATAGGATGTGTTTCTAAAAGATCTGCTCAGGGTATTATTTTGGAGGAAGTTCTATGGCCTGTGCTATACAAGAGTAGAAGATCACAATGGTCCCTTCTGTCATTAGAATCTATGAATCCCTTTCTAGCCCTCTCCCACCTCAGAACCCACAGAACTACAGCACAAACAAGTCAACAGATTATATACTATTCAGGTAATAAATAGATGTTAGCAAGGACTATCTCAGCCAGAGGAAGTGGCCTTCTCTGAACCAGCCCACAGGTGCGGAAAACTCGTGTGCTGGTGATGTACCATGATAATAGCAAAGCCAATAATCTGTGGAAAGGAATTGGACAGATCACTATCCTGCTGAGAATATAGCATCACAGAACTGAAATTTACTCCAGGGAAAACTCCAGATGTAACATGCTTAGCAATCAAACATTATATAATAATACATTGACGCCAACAACACAGAAAAGTGTTGGAAGCAAATATATAGAAAAAAAGAAAAAGAAATGGCTACGACGAGGAGTAATTAGAGAACAATTTGTAATAAGAGAACAATCCGACACTTTATAAGAAACCAGTGCAAAAGAAATGGGGCAAAATCTAACCGATCACTGCAACTAATACAGCAATGAAACCTGTTTAAAACGTGACTCGTTACCCACTCAGGGACATGTCAGGGGTAAGACAACCAAAGAGGGAATTCCTGAGGGGACGTGGGGCGGGAAGAAGGCGATTCACTATATTTGAAAATGGCAGTAGCGATCCACCTTGCATTACGAAAGCTAGAACACATGCATGGACCTTTATAGGACAGGGTAACAGTGCGTGGTGGGCTTTCGTGGCTCTGTATTATTTACAATTCTCTTTAACTTCCAGCGCTGGTCCTGGAGACCAACCTCGGCTTTTTTGGCTACTTTGGCGCTGGACATTGTTTTAAAGCAATGCAGCCTATACTCGGTAGGCTGCAAAAAAGGCAGAGCAGAGGGAAGCAAAGCGGTGCGAGTCGGGAATGTAACCCGGCAACAGTACCTTGCGCAGCCCACTGAACGGGATGTTCAGGGGCAAGGAGAACAGGTTCTCCACCAGCTGCTCAAAGGTTTTGGCCAGGTCCTTAAACTGCTTTTCTTCCAGGCTGAGGCCCAGCAGAACCCGAGCTGCAACGCGGAAAGTCAAAGTTTTAGCGGAGGAATAAACCGCGACGGAGCCAGGCTCCCTGCACCAGCCCCGCAGCTCCCAGCTCACGACCTTCTGGATCCCAGGGAGGTAGCTCTCCAGGGCAGCGCGGCTGAAGACTCTAGCCAGGATCTAGGGAGAGGGGAGGGAAGAGGGTTAGGGAGAGAGAAAAGGCTAGTGGCGCTGTCTCCAACCTGCAGCTGCGCAGCCAGGGGACTGGGGCTACCCGCTTGGCAGCCGCCGCCAATTGGATTCCTGCTGGACGGAGCTGCCGGCTCAGTGATGACAGCCTGGCCACGAAGCAGGCTGCAGAGGGATGAATTACAACCGCCTTCCCTGGACCCTCGGCCTCCGCCTCGCTCACACAGCCCCTCACTGCCTGGCCCTCCCCCGCAACTACAGAGGAGTTTTACACCTCCCTCCCGGGTCAGAATTCCCCGGCCACGCGCGAGTGAGCAGCGCTGTGCCGGTCCTTTCCCTGGCCACCTCCCCTCCCCCAGCGCACGGTCGCTGCGGAGCGCACCTTCCTCCGCTGGCGGTGCAGCTCGCCGATGGAGTTGAGCAGAGTGTTGGAGCCCAGGATGATCTGGGTGCTCTGGGGCCACTGGGTGCTGACCAGGCTGTGCTCCCCCAGCAGGATCTTGCGGATGTTCTCGGCTCCGGTCACGCGGATGACAGGCTTGCCCAGCAGGTGGGTCTTGAACACGTGGCCGTACTTCTCCCGGCGGGAGCTGTGGAAGCTAGAGCCCTGCAACCAGCCGGCAGGTCAAGCGGAGAGCCACCATCGGGGCAAGGCTTGGATCCCGCCAGCCCGACCCCCGGGACAGACCCGGCCGCGCTCAGATTTGCTGGCTGCGGAGCCCCCTCGCCCCATACACGCCCGCGGCTCCTCGAGAGCAAGAGGGGAGCTAGCTGCGCGGAGCCTGGCGCCCTCCGTCGCGAAACCTGCGGGAGGAGGGAGCCCAGCTCAGGGACCCACGTGGCTCAGGAATGAAAAGCATTTAAATCCCTTCCTCACGTTTCAGGAGCAGCCTGATCCCAGGGGGGTAGAGGTCGGAAGGGAGGGGGTGGTGAGCCACCCTGCAGGCCATCCCCCGCCCGCCCCCAGCAGTCACCAGTCCGGAGACTGCCCACAGCCCCCGCCGCAGGGGGACACGTGCTCTCGTTTGTACTTTACCTGGACAAGCCAGTGCAGGGTCTCCCCGAAGAACGGCCACCCCATGGAGCCTTTGGGGAGGGGCAGAGCGCTGCCCCGGTCCCTGCTCAGAGTCCACCTGAGAGTCCACAAGTGCCGGGACACGGTGAGGAGGAGCCCCAGGGCCAGCAAGGCAGTGAGCGCAGCTTCGAGCCAGGACAACATGCTGATCCCCGCCAGCAACATCTTCGGCTCCCAGCCGCGGCTGCTGCAGCCGGATGCCCTTTGTCGCTTGTCACCTCTGCAGCGGGCTGGAGGAGCGGGGGACTAGGCTGTCGGGAGGGAAGGAACAAGACAGGCAAGCCCTCGATTTCACATCGTCTGGAAAAGCCCCACTACAGCGCGCGTGGCTTGGGAGCTGTTCAGGGTTTGGAGAAAGGTGCCCACGCTCTGTCCCTGCCCCTCTCGGATGCCGCCTAGAGCGGGTGAGTGGAAGGTGAAACCGGCCACTTGGCAGAAAGGAGTTATTTAGAGTAAAAAAAATCAGCAGCTGGGGTGCGATAGATTTACTGCCCGGGGTGAAAAACTGCTCTGCCCGCAAAACGAACCGCACTTCAACACACTAAAGTTTGCGGGATGACATTTCATTTTCTCCTAGCAAAGCCGGGTCCGCTAATCCAACAAAGACACTATGTAGCAAGGGAGTCTCCTCTAAACTAAGGTGTCCGTCTCACTTCACTCCCCCACGAGTCCCAGGTTTGCTAGAAATCAGAGCTTCGGGATGCTGAGCGCAGCAACCCTGGGCTCCGCTGGAGAAACTTCCTGGCTTACTAGGTGGTTGTTGGCGACTCCCCTAGCTTGGAGCAGCCAGCACTCCCAGGTGCTGCAGCCAGCATCCTGATGACTTTCTAACTTTATCCCCAAAGCGAAAGCTGCGCCTCTGCCACAGCTGCACCAGCAAGGCTACATCTGTCAAAGACCCTGCGGGGCGAAAGAGAAAGAAGCTGGGTACTCACGGCTTCCCATAACTTTGGTGGCGATCATAAAGGCGAATGGTCCGCAGGAAAAGTCTGCAGCCCAGTTCCTCTGCCCCCTTCCTCTCGCCGTCTCTGTCCTTTTTAACTATTCTCTGCCTCGAGCAGTTTTATATGGATATTGGGTGCCTACTATCCGATCCACGTTCAGAGATGACGTCTTTGCTGCGTACTTAAAGAGCGTGACAAAGTGCAATGATTGGAGCCCGTGAGAAGTGAGGGTATTGATTGAAAGAGTGTGGGGAGCAGAAGAGGGGGGTGAGCTGCTGTGACAGATCCCTGCAGCTGGAGGGCTGGGAACCAGGTAACCAATGACAGCCAATCCACAGTGTCACTCACATTCTCATCCTCACCACAGCAAGCCTGCATGCCCCTCGGAGTCCAGCGGGGCAGAGCACAGCAGCCTGTGAGCCCCTCGCGTTTCCCCCCGAGCCTCTTCTCCACCGCTGACTGCACTGAACCCCCCATGATCCGTGCCATTCCTTGATTTTGATGCTACTCAAGATGGGACAAAAGTCTCAGCCCGATCGACGTGAAGTGATCCGTTATTTTAATAGTGTTTGAAAGGGAATGCTGCTCTCCAGCTCTCCTTTCCTCTCCAGGGCTCTCCCTGAGTCCCGTCCCCCACACCCGCCCCTTGCTCGTTTGCAGTTAATCCAGGGCCCCCATGTGCTAGGCGGAAGGTGTTTTACACTAGAAAGCAGCGCTGGCAAACAGATGCTTGAGGCTTGCACACTTGGTTTCCCCACCCCAAGGGGCGCCGGCCAGCCCCGCTCCAGCCCAGCCCGAGCAGGGCACGACCACACCCGGGGAGGAAGCTGCAGACACACGGGAGTTCTGCCAATCGAACGCTAAGGGCCGGGTCACTGTGTGTGTTGGCACGAGCCGGGGAAAGGGTTCCCAGTGAACTGCAGGTAGACAGCCGCTTGGGTTCCAGGCTCGCAGCTAACATTACCCGTAGCTTCCTCTATGACTCACGGCTCAGCAAATCATTACAGTGCAGCTACACTGCCATGAAAGGAACATTAAGAGCAGGTAGCCTAATGCCTTGTGCAGCAAACACAGCGCAGGGTAACGATCTAAATCCGAACCAACACGTTCCCGCACTAAAAGCTGCTGCAGGCATTTTAACGGCGGGCCGGGTATGACACACTCTCTTGCCATATTCCGCACGTAGGCAAAGCTCTCCCTGATGTCACTGAGAGTTTTGCCTGCGTGAGAAGTATGGGATCGGGCTAATAACGGGCCAGTGCCTCGGATCCGAGCCAGTTTCTCCGCTAAGTCCTTTTCAGGAGCGGTATTACCGCAAAGCAAATCGCTGCGCAGCAGCAAAGCTTGGGCTTTCCCGGAACTGTCTCCTCTGGAAAGCCTTGTTGGCTCAATGCGGGGTCGGCTCCTGCTCCCATCGGAAGTCAATCGGAGTTGATTTATTGGCGTCAATGGGAACAAATGTCTCTGGGTTCTCGTTATTCTTACCCTGCTGGTCCAAACGAAAACTCTCCCTCCTTAGGTCAGAACAGCATCTTTATACAACGTATGCACAGCACATGTACTTCCCAGGCTCTGGTCTCTGGGAGCTTGATGCAGCCTTTTCTCGCAGTAGCCCTGCACCCCATCTCCGCTTGCTAACACAGCTCCAGTTGCATCCTTTGGCGCGGCAGCATACAGGAGACACCTGTTGTTTGTTTAGATGCCAAGGTTCAGTGGCGCTCCCTTCCCTGCAATCTAGAGGCCCCTCTGGAGAATTGTCTCCGCTTTCCTTTGCTCCAGGCCTGATTAATCCTGTTTGCTGTAGGTCCAGCTCACTCCATGTATTGCCCCTGTGACCCAGGAGTAAAGAGGCTCTGGGCGGTTCGCAGAGCCTTACTATGTAGGAGAAGGGGTTCTGTGGGAAAATGACGCCGGTCCGTCTAGGTCCGCAACTCCTACAGGGCAGGTCTGCATTTACAAAGGGGCCGAATAAGCTACAGCAGCACACCGGCCGGGGTCTAACGCGAGCTACAGGAGGGCGTAACACAAACCCGCTCTGGTGACTGTGGAAAACACGCTGTTTAAAGGGCAATTCTGGTAACCGGGCAGTTCTCACTTCACACTCACACCCTCTATTTTCAAAGCAACGCGCATCCCCCAGACAAACCCTGCAGAGCTCGAGCTGGGTCAGCAACTCCCCAGAGCCTAACTCTGGTTTCAAACGTCGGTAGTCCCCTTTAATGCGAGACATTTGAATGATCCCGAAGGTATAAAATCCCCCCGCTCTTCGCATCCCGCCTGCCAGGCAGTCCCCTGAGCCGCTCCCTTTCCTCGTGGGCATTTTCAGGCTGAAATTCCACACCCCCCCTCAACATGGATTTTTATAAGGGCTGAGCAGGTTCCTTCCGAGTTAATCATTTGCGGATCTGCTGGGGAAAGCGGCTCTTTTGTAGAGCCCCTCAGTCCAAGTGGGGAGCACAGGAAGAGCGAAGGAGCCTCCAAGCCCTGCTCGCTTCTCACGGGGGACCTGGGCTCAAACCCCTTCCATAGCAGCCACTTGCGCCTGGAGAGGACACCAGAAAGGAAGGAAGACACGGGAGAGGCTGCACTGCAAAGCCGAAGCGACAGCGCATCGGGTCCCGCTTCCCAAAGCTAATCCCTTCGCGCTGCCCCATTCTTTGGTCATTACTGCGCCATTCTTCCCTGGAAAACATCTAACAATGGTTTTAGGGGGAGAACTGACCCAACAGGAGGAGAGCCTCTGCACCTCAGATGGGAGCGAGATCGCTAGGCCACGCTGAGCCCGACTGGGAATTTCAGCTCCAGTTTCACACCAAGTGAAATCCCAAGGTCTAACAGAAATTCTTGCTGCTGCTTTGCTGAAGCGGTCATGGGGCAGATACTCGGGCACCAAGCTTCCTGGGACACCCAAACAAACACGGATGTGGACAATGACACCGTATGGAGAGTTTGCTGAACATGTTTAATATTTCCATCACGGAGGTGAAGGCTGGTACACAGGAACCTTTCCAGTCTCAGCTTACAAAGGAAAAGGAGAGTAAATAATTGAAAGATAGAAAACAGGGGAAATGAACTCTGCTGTACAGTCCAACATGAAATTTAAGTCTGATGCATTTTAATACATAAAATTCAAAAATAAGGGTAAGATTTATATTACTGTATTTAGACCGTCAATAACTTAAAAATACAGCGAAATGTACATTCTTTTTACATGTTCCATAGATGGTTTGGTTTGTATTTATTATACATTCTCGTTATGTTTAAAATAGCCAGGATACTACAGGGCATAGATATTGGTCGTAGGAGGGAATTCTAATTATGGGGATGGCTCTATTTGTATAAACATACATATTGACACACAGGGACTTGGTATGATATCAGATATCGTAAATCTTTTATCCCTTACTTTAGTCTGGAGGGGGAAACAGGGGACCGAGAATCATCTACAAAAGTACAGTTATAAAGGTTACCCCTGAGGAACAGAAACCAAAGCACATTGCAGAGAATTCAAATGGTTATTTACATTCATAAACTCAAGATTAAACCACTTCTGAAGAACAAAGCTATAAGCCCTAACACTGAATATATATCAAGTCTGGTTTTCAGGTAGTTTTAAAGTGTACAAAAAAATCAGAAGATTTTTTTCGTACCTCCACACTACAAAATTTGGTATACAAAATTATGTCCCAATCACTTTTAAGGCTAATATACAATTAATAAAAAGAAAACGACCAGGCAACATCTGAAACGCATGTATTTCAACGTTTAAAAATATTAAATTAGGATGTATTCGGAAACCGGCAATTAAAGGATTATAGCAAAACTTTTTTCCAGTAATTTCTAACTGGAGCAAAAATTTGTATGTAACGGCTACCCACTTCTAAATAATGTATTTACAGTTCAGGTATTTCATGTACAGCGTGAGTGACCTGCTTTTTATTTTACAGTCCCATTTCCACCATTTGTTTACAATATATAAAATAGTATTCAATTCGTTAAAAATACATACAAAGTATTATTTACTGCTGTCTCCGTATATAAGCCACCTCTATCGCATTTTTCTTTTATTCAACCAAACAAGAGTCCTAATCACCATCCCTGCCTGCTATGTAGAAATGGTGGCCAAGAAATACATCTCGGCACGATGAGACACAAACGATCTAACAGGTCTATGTGTGCTGGGACATACCGTTCACTAAACTTCTAAGTTGCTTTACTACGGTCTCTATTAGCTTCTGCTTGTCACGATCATTCTTCCTGAACTGAGCAAAAATATTGTTCTTTTTGCTAGTGTCTTTCATTCTGCAAGAAAAAAAGTGGATGACACAGGCATGTTAGAAATGTCACTAGCTAGAGAAAATCGGACTGGCTAAAATAAATTCAGCGCTACTTTTTCTCTTTTAGACGTGTTCACTTTGTGTTAATAAGAGTTAAAGGTTACACAAATCTCTTTTGGAGTCTCTCTTAGCTGTGTTTTCTAAATTAAATCCCAGGCATACAGACCCAGTCTTAACAAATACTACTTAAAAACCGTTTAAAACCATTAAGCTAAACATTACATAAACAGGAAACATAACACTAAAAATTACATTTGCAAATGAACAAAATTGAAGGTTGTTTAGATCCTTCTCCATCTGGTTCCATTTTTGAGTTCATTCTCAATGAAATGGTGTGCCATTCATTGATAAATTATCCGAAGTCTTTATTACTACTACTGAAACTTGAAAATGAAATATAGTGGTGATTTAAAAACGAAATACAGGAAACTAATGTCAAAATAAAAAACAATTGTATATGTATGACATGATAGGGAAATACATACCCTCTATGCACTCTGCAAAACATACATTCATTGAGGGGAAAGGAAACAAAATCAGATAACACATTTAAATCATAATAGATTTATGGTTCAGTTATATGCAGCAGATTGACAAGTTGTTTTTAGCCAAAACATATATATGCTCCCCTTTCAGACTGTTTCTCAAATCTAATTAGCTACTGTAGATTCAAATATGAGAATGTGCAGAACACAGATTTAACACTCAGAGTTTTAAATGCTTTATTTTACAAAGTGGAAACTTGGTCCCGTGATGTTACTATATTAAGCTACAAGGCACCGGAAAACTTTGAATGAGACTGTGAGCTCATTCAGTGGTGTTTTTGGTTTAATTTCCTAACCGAGATACCTTAATTTTCTCTTGGGCACAGCAAACCTGCGAAGATCGCGATACAGTCAGTGTAATATAGTACAGTACTGATTTATAAAGTACAGTAACAGTTGGCATTTACATCTCTGTTTAAAACTGGGACAAAGAACAAATTGAAACGCACATTTCTAGATTCAGTTTTATAAAATGAGCCTGACAACCTAAGAGAGGCTAGCGCTTTGCTGTTCATGTTAACGTGATCAGTAACTTTATGGTACAGACTATGCTGCTAACCTTAAAGGAAAGGAGAAAGGGCAGAAGCATTTAAATTCAGCTTGTCTTTAAAACCGAGGTAGCAAGAGCTGTTGGGAGAAGATCAGCAACAGGGACGCCAGCTGCTGGAATCAGCCCACATTCTGCTATGTCTCTTATTCACATGAACAGTAATATTTTCAAGAGAACCCCCACAAAGTGTTGGCGCTACATACTCACTTCTCCAGGAGGGTAAGGGCTGTGCTTGGATTTACTCGTAAGTACTTAGAAGTAGGTTGACCATAATCAGCTAGGTAGGTTGACCAGTCCCACACCATAAAAAGGTCCAGAAGCTACATGAAGAAGACAGAAAGACAAGCAGTTAAGATTCAGACCTAGGTTTGTCTCTCTTCCCTTGGTGTAGAGGGGAGAATGATACGTTTTAACATCCCCGAAGTACTAGCGATTTCTCAGACAAGTGGCGCCCTAGAATGGATTTTAAAACAGTCCTACATCCCCACCAGGAAACAATATGATCACTCCAGTGGTGTTTGCAAAGCGATTCTCATAGCATTGGGACTTTACACGGAATCGTTCTGCACAAGTCACTTAACATTCTTCACCAGAAATAAATAATTAAAAGCGAAGGATTAGGCAGCAAACACCTTAATTGTTTAACGATCTCCCTTCTCTTCCTACTGCATTTTTCGTTTCATTCCCGTGCTTGGGTCTACTTTATATTTTCATGGGCTGCTGGACGTAAACCAACCTAGCAGGAGAATGTTAATGTTTTAAGCTTCCCATTTTGCTAGCCCACCAGAACATTTTACCTTTGAAAGAGAGTTTGCAACTCTACTTTTTTCCACAGTAATTTAAACCAGAGGTTCAGATAATCTTAATTAAGTGCATTAAACAACCCCCGCTGGATTCTCCATGGTGACTGATCCTCCCCGGGATTGGAAAAGGGCGGGTTCAAGATTCTGCTTGTTAGCCTTGGGAGCTCTTTTAGTCCAAACAAATATAAAACAAATTGAAAAAAACCAGGCCCTGTGTTTGGTAGCATTTTAAAATCGAGTATTTGCTTTATAATCTCCCGTCAGAGCTGTTGTCAAATATAAAAGTAATCTTTTAAAAGCTAATGTGATATCTAAACTAAAGCAGCAACCCCTTTATCCAACTTTAAAACCATAATCCCCTTTAAGCCAGTTAAAACCTACTTCCTATCCACGTTTTAATTGTTTCAAACAGCTAAATACTTTACTATCTTCAGTTCGGCTTCCTATTTCTGCACCTTGTCGTTTTAATTTACCTTGTTGCTTTTTTGTTTTGTTTTTGCTTCTTTAAACAATAGAGAGGGCAAAAGAGCACTCCCATTATTTATTAGCGTGAGTCTATCTGTAATTGCCTATTTGGCTATAATGATGAGAAATGGGAAAATCCTGCAGTAGTGTCCGCTACTCTGCGATGTTAAACAAAGTTCCCCAGGACTCCCTTCAAAGCAAAGGAGGCATTGCCCCGTTTGGGGCAGTTACTACAAGCATGCCCCTGGTTTTGCTAGCAATCACAGTCAATAGTTATTGCCCTGCTTGAGTAAGATACAAATGGAGCAAACACTAATTTTCGATGCCCGCTAAACTTTTCCCCATCGCTAGCTGAAGAGTTCAACTCGGAAACAAAAGAAAAAACCGCTCGGGAGGACGATTTTACAGGCCTCATTCAGGCAAACCTCCCATTGACATCAATGGGAGTTTTGCCTGAGTACAGACTGCAGTCTCAGGAGCCAGCAAGCTGGCTTAACTCAATACAAACGGAGCATCTTCGCAAAGGCAGGGCGGGCACCATATACGCTGCTCCAGAGAAAAAAGCATCTTAACAAATGGAACGCTGCAAGCAGAGCGAACTGAAAACGCCCACTGAAGTGAAGGGGTCGCCGGAAAGTAAGCAGTTAGATCTGACCAGTGATGCATTCAACAGTGGTTAGCCATTGAATTTTCTGGTTACCAGGACATACTGATACCCCGAGGAAAGGACCAGCCTAGAGACGTGCATCTGCTTTCCTGACTGGTCCCAATCTTGCATTGCTTGTGTCTCAGTGGGAGCTTTGGGCGCCTCCAGAAGCCAGGGGCGAGCCCCTGTAATTTGAATTTTGCTGAGGGTTTTGGTCTCTGAAGACCACGCTTTTTCAACGGGCGGGCTGGGGCAGGCTGTCGTCCTTTCTAAGCCATCATGTCCCCCCTTTGCGAATGAACACCGACTAAAATCACGCTGAGCGGTTCACGCTTCTCTGGAGGCTAATGTGGCCGTACAGAAATCAGCAGTTCCCGTTACTTTATTGAATAAAGAGCAGCCGAAATTGAAGCTGCGGATCTGCAATTCATTCTCTGAGTAGCAGAAAGGCGGTTCCTCAGAACTGATTTGCTGCTGCAAGCACACCCCAGTCCCGTATTAAAGCCCTAAATGTTTGATTTACTCTATCGAATATTTTATCCTTTTAAATGGAACAGTAAAATGCCACTAAATCTACAATGCAAACACACCGTCTGAAGGATAAGGACAGCTCGTTTGCCAGTTACTGACACGTGAAGAACCTGCCTGGAGTCCATTAGTGAGTAGAACTGAATCCTCGCAAATTAAAGTGAAAACCAAGATTCAAACCATAATTACAAACTCCATAATAAACATGAGTCTGTGCTTCCCCGACCCCCACACTTACTACAACATTCTTGGCTATTTCCCCCAGTAAAATGTCTCTCAAATGGCACTAGACTTTGATACGTCACCCCGCAGCTTTAAAACAAAGTTCATTTGTGGCAACAACGCCCATACCTGCGTATCAATTATTAAGTACTGGTCCCAACAATGCCTTGACAAAAGTTTCCTGGCAGCAGATATGCACAGGAAATAAAACACTTTCGAAAACTCCCTGAAAAGAGGCTTATCAAGTAGAATCAACAACTGCAGCTTGTGTGCTATTTACAATACTATACCCCTTCCCCCCCCCCAATGTTTTCTATTAGCCTAGTCCAGTGCTCACTAGTTCTAGGAAAGGATCAGCGAATATAAATCCAACTTCCACCTTCCACGTCTACAGCATCAGTCCACTTAGACTGCTTGTTTTAAGCCCTTCTGTTATCCAATCTTTCCTTGAGAATAATTTTGAGAAAATTTCCGGGTTTCAAGCAGGGGTCAGCTACACTGATACAAAGCACCAGTTCAGCACACCATGGCTCAAATCCTCACTATAGGCAACGCCTCAAACCAACTCCCTGAAAATAGGTTTGGTTAATAATAAATAAATAAACAATAACAAAAAAAAGTTTAAAATCTTTTCCGGACAACTGTTGGGGAACAAACTCCCAATTCTCTTTTCTCATTCCAACTTTCTTTTACTGTCGGCTTTCCATTTATAGCAAAAAAGCACTCAATCACTGGTCTGGGAGTGTTACAGTATTAAAACATATCCCTCAAATAGAAAAATAATCCACCATAAGCGATTTCTCATACTATTTCCAGCAAGAAATACCTACCAATCAAAGTCAGATGACTGAAGTAAAGTAATGGGATAATTAAACTCCATCAGACTGTATTTTTGACATGATGTCGGGTTTTGAAAATCAAATAATGAAGGCGCAAGGGAAGACTAGAGGAGAGGCAAGAAAATGCTGAATAATATAATCTCTCACTCATTTGCTATACCTTATTTTAGTATACTCCAGACTAAAATTTCCTCTATAACTCTCTAAAAGACACCATCTGGGATCCAATTCCCTCCAACAAAGGGCTTCCCCATCTATTTTGAGTGTAACATTATCCAAATAAAGGACTGCTGTGACAATTCTGGCAGCTGTTTACTCAGAAATTCACTCCAGATCATTCAATCATATTTAAATTACGGGTTTCCTTAAAATAATTAGTCTGGACAAGATTAAATCATGGTTATTTTCAGATTTTTCTAAAAGGTAGCCAGATGGGGTGTGGCCAAGCTGGTTTAAGGAGACTATGTAACTGTGGCAAGCCACTAGCAATATTATTACCTATTTGTATTATAAAAATGCCCAAAGCCCCCAGTCAATATCAGGGATCATTAGAGTGGGTTCCCTGCAAACACAGTAAAAGGCAGGCCCTGCCCTGAAGAGTAACATGATACAAATAAATTCGGGAACCCAAGTCCTCCTTTAAAGTCTTGATATATTAATGAATTAATAACTAATACATTAATAACCATTATGCATTAAATACAAAAGGTGAAATAATGGCTTTTACATTTTATTTTAAAAAAACTCAGTTAAATTTTATTATATTCAGTTAAATAAAATAAGGAACACATATTACTTAAATTAGTAATATCTACTCAATTATGCTTGAATACTATAATATTAACATTTGTTATACTTCCCCATAGATAGATGTATAATGGATTTGTGATATATTTATTGATCTCTTGTCTCAAACTTCTCCAGGGAGCATTACAAGCCACAATGATGTCCATGAGTGTTAGATTTTGTTTGAATATCTCATTTAAGTGAAAGATGTGTAAAAATTGAGGATACGATTTCATTTCCTATTGGTTACATATCTGGATATAGCTGAAGAACATGTTACTCCTGCTCAGGTTCAAATGCCAATTTGAGCAAATACTCACTCAGTTTAGCTCAAAAGCTAATTATTTAAGTTGGCACTGTAACATTATTCTTTAGTTAAGCAATGCATTCTTTTGGGGATCCTCCATCATAAACATAGAAGATGCAGGTCTTTTTGAAAGGCAGTGGAATATCTGTGCATGTAAGCTGAGTTGGACAACTCAGCATTTTGTGCAATGCATAGGAAGAGATAGGTGCCTGCGAATGAGATCCACATAAGACAGCACACTAGGTGGGGAGCTACCTAAACTAGCCAAAGGAGGAGGAGGAGGAGAGAAGTGTGTGCTAAGCCCCACCCCTCTCATGGCGATAGGCCCCTAAATCCAGGTTGCAAGGAAGTGCCTTCTTCTGCTTAGTGATCCATGAACAAGAACCTGCTGCCTGGAGTCAAGTGCTTCGGCACCTATGGAGTTTCTTGTGGGACCAAATTAGGCACTTCACACAAAACAGTCATGGCAGTGGCTCTCCACCTTCCTCCAGTTTTGAATGGGACCTGATCCAGTAGGCATGCTCAGAGGCTGCCTACCAGATTAGGCCCCACACCTGAATTATGTGGCCAAACACCTCTCTTTCCCTGGTTTGTGAATTGCTCTGGGTCTTAGGCAGAAGACTGGTGTCTAGATGCCTAGAGCGGACAGCAGTGTACATGCCCAGAGGCAGAAACCTAGGTGGCTAGGGAACCTGTACTCTGAAAACTTAGTGCTGAGTGAGTTTAAGTGCCTACAGTGAGACTTTTGTGGATTGCAGTGAAGCCAAAATTTGGAGTTAGGCACCTAAACCACATATTAAAGTGCCTAATCTGGGGTTTAGGTACAGAAGTACCTTTGTGGATCTCACCCTAACTGCTTTGGAAAGTCAGATAGGGTGAGTTTCTGAAGTAGCTAGATTCCAGTACTTTAGGGGTTTTGTAGATAGAACTAGGACTTTGACTTCTGTTCTGAGGCAGATTGGTAATCAGTGGAGTTTGTGAAGCACAGATTATGTTCAGACCAACCTTTGATGCATGCTAGGCTTGCTCCTGCATGTTTATTTTTTACTTATTTTTATTACAGTAGTGCCCAGAGGCCCTAATCTGTATTGGAGTCCCACTGTGATGAATGCTGTAAAAGCATACAATAAAAGGCAGTGTGTACACCAAAGAGGGACGAGATGCCACAAGTAGATGGAGAACCAAGGTGGAGAGTGGAAGAACAAGGATAACAGCAATAGGAACAAATATTAACCAACAGTACAACCTGGAGGCTTTGCTTTCTTAATAAAATAAGCAAACAAGATATATTAATAAAACACTATCTCACCTGCCTACCTTTATCACTAGGAAGTTTACCATGGGCATCACAGTAGAGGCGTTTCTTAAGAGACCAACTTCAGCCTTCTCTGAGAGGTTGTGTTTACCTACAGAAAAACTGAGCTACTATAATCTAATCTGTGGCTAGGTCCATTTGAGAGAAAATGGCTCAATCTCCTGGCCAGTTACAGATAGAAGGTAGCATTCCTTATCATTGTTGTAATCTGTAGAACATGGATTCATGATGAGTTTAGAATGACCCTGAGGCTTTGCATCACTGTAACAATTTGTAGTCTAAAGCCCTTGGTCACTGATGAGGTTAGAGTGTTAAAGTTAAAAGTGCTTCCCCTTTCCTGCTACCATCATCTCAGTCTTTTCTAGAGCCAACTTCTCTTGGTCTAGCTGCTGATTGCTTCCAGGCACGCATGTCTTAGTGATAGTGAAGGCCCTGTTGGAAGATTAGGGCTCAATTAAGCAGGGATACATGCTCATATTCCTAAAAACAGGATGTATACACAATATTTTCCCCACCCAAAGGTCTTACTTTCAATGTGGAGCAATGTCCTACCTTCTTCAGTGCCTCAGGCACACCCTATGCACTCCAAACCTGTTTCAAGGTACAGAGAGGAAACAACTGGGATGGTCCAGGGGTTAGGGTGCGAGTGTAGGATTTGGGAGGCCTGGCTTTAAGTCCCCGCTCCAGCACTGACTTCATCTGTGACCTTGGGCAAGTCACTTAGTCCTCCTTTATGAGGATAAATACATTACAGATTGTGAGGTGCTCAGAGAGTATGGTACTTATATGGGTGCCAGGTAAGTACCTAAGACAGATAGAAACTGGAGTATCAGCAAAGGGAGAGTCAGGTTCTAGTACAGTTCCCCCACAGCCCCAACATGATCAAATGGTTACACAGCAGCCAGACTCATCCTGATTCGTTTATTGAGCTAGAGCAGCTCCCACTACACTGTGGCAGTGAACCATGATGGACCTGCAATCAAATGACACATGTCATCCAATCATAACTCCCCTCCTGCTTCTGTACACAGGTTCAGGGGCTCCAGTGTGACAATTATTCACTGCTGCTGGAGGAAATGGGACATAACGACAGTGGTTGCTGAAGGCTGGACTGCTGTTGCGTACAATTCTATACTTGTGCATTTTGTCCCACTCACAGCTGCATGTATTGCTGTGACATACTGCTATATGTAATGGGCTTTGAGAGCATGTACTGTACAGCGTGGGTGGACAAGAGCTGCCTGGTCTGCGATTCTTTGGATTCATGTCCTGGCCATTCATGTCACCTGCATCTGATTTGGCGCTTCGCAAATGTACTGTCAATGCAGGCAATTTGCTAGTGGGGAGGGCTGGCAAGCAGCCAACACACTAGCAGGGACAGATAGCTGATTCCAGGAGCATCAGATGCAAGGGAAATATCTTCATATCAACCCTTACCCAGCTCTTAAGTCTCCTTCAATTGTATGGCCAGGTGTATATGGGAACTCTGCAGAGGTACGAGACATAGATTCTCATTCAACTTTTACTTCCTTGTACAGGTTTTCCACTGTGCATGACAATCATGAATTCTCTTGCAAAACAGCATGGCATTTTTACATGGGGGATGGTCTGGAGCATAATCTATGTTCTCATAGATGAAAACAGTAATAGCAATTTTATGAGTACTGCATTCTTCATGGTATTTTAACTCACTCTTTGAAACATGAAGGTGACAGTTATCCACTAGCCTATGCAATCTTTCACGAAAGAGCATGGGAATTTATGTGATGAATTAACTACAGGAAGGTTCCCTTTTTATTTATAGAATGGAAACATATTGAGAATCACACCTACACTGTTTTTTAAAAAACAGAAGACCTACAGGGTTAAAAAGATCTTTTCTTCAATTCATAAAAACACCTAGATATAAGTAAGATGTCACGAAAATCTGACATTTGCTTGCTTCTTCAATAGAAAAGCAAGATGAAAAAGAACAAGACTTTTCCCTACATTAGCTATTTTTTGTCCACCATAGGACACCTATTAAATTTATCTTTTTATGTGACAGAGATTAGGTGCATGCAAAACCACAATAAGATTCAACATGTGGTGAAGTTATGCAATAACCAAGATTCCTCACCAAGGTAAAGATGTAATGGTAATACTCTTTTTAGATTTGGCATCCGACATTGACATGACTCATAATACAGCAGATGTAATATGTTAAATATGCTAAATTGCATTGAAATAAAGGAGGTTTGTAATCCTTGGGGATTTAAATCCTGTAATTAATATTAGCATGGAACAGGACAAAAATGTATTGAGGGCAGGTCTAATTACAAAAAGGCTAATTCTGCCAAAAATGGAAATCAACTAAAAATATAAATTGTTGATTGCCATACAGGTTTACGTGATCCCACCCAGTGCTTTCTAAATTACGGGACACAAGTCTATGGAGAATTTGCTGATCACCTGGTGCTGGCTCTCCTTGCCTCTAGCTGCCAGAACACATTTAAGACAACTAAAATTACATTCAGTATTTTCCTAATGCTACTTTTTCCACTAAAAAAAAGTTAGCTGCTGTAGTTGCTACAGGAACATTATGTGATTATGACTGGAAGAGTGGTGGTCTATCTAATGGTGAATGGACCACAGTGGTAGGCACGGTAATAAGAGAAATAAATGCATGTAATTAGAGATGTCAGCAGGAAATGAAGTGTTATTTTTTCATCTGTTTATGAAGTACCAGCTAAATACAGTTAACAAGTACTTAAAAAATATACAGTTCTATAAAGTCAGATTTCTAGTGTTGAATATTCACACACACACTGGTCCTTGAGAAGTAACATCTGATTTCCTTTTAAAGGTATAATGGGAAATTTGTTCATGTTAGCTGTAAATTTATCTTCTCAAATATAACATGTATAGCAATCCTTCAAACTGGATGGGTCCTTCCCCTTTCCAGCGTGGAGGCAGTGCAGAGCTCTGGCAGCTCTCCTTCACTCCCCAACATCAGACACACACACTTGAGGATCCACCTGTCTACCTCTGATTAGAACAGATTTAGCACAAGGCTGACAAATACTGTCATATATACAAAGATAACTATATTCATACTGTGACATGAGAAAGGTTTTTCTGTAAACACTTTATCACACACTTTTCTCCTGTAACCTTCATGGAAAACAAGAGTGGGCCAAGACAGCGAGGCAAGCTACATCTGAGAAGAGAAATTTACAGGTAAGCAGAACAAATATCCCTGTTAAGAGAAATATCAAGCTATTATCAAGCTAGAGCATATCTGTCAGCCCCTCACACTGTGACATAGCTAATAAGGAGTATGGAAAGGGGAGAGCACAGAAACAACTCCACATACAAGTGCATGAGAAAGGAGGAGGAGCAAGGGGAAAGTTCCATACTCTCTCCAGAGAGAGAAGCTAACGAAAAAATATTATAAAATGTCAGTAACAACTTTTGCCACTTCTTGGAGGATTTGCCTATGGAAAAGGTGAGTCTGAGGAGGAGACCTTCCTGGTCCAACTTTTAGTGAACATCAGGACTGATGATTTTCTCTGCTGAGGCACATGCTCTTCCCACATACAAGGTAGCTGTTGCCTGTGCTATGTTACCCTCTGGAAGTATCATGTTCCCAGCTTCACATACTCTTACTAGCAGTCTTTTGCTACTTTTCTGCCCCAGCATCTTGAATGATACCTATGAAGAGATGCTGTGATTTTCTGAGAGTCTTGGTCCTGTCTATATATTTTCTAAATGCTCTTCACACAACCAACACATGCCCTACATCTACACAGTTTCAGGTGAACTGGATTTGGACAAAAGGAAAGCTATGCCATCTCTTGCATCATGTGGACTGATACAGGTCCTTTTTACTGAAAGGTTTCTGATACCTTAAGTACCACTTGTAGCAGATACTGAACTGTTCCTCAATTAAAAGAGCTCCCAACTTAGTCAACTGATGATCAAGAATGCTGTTTTGATCAACATGAAATGTTGTAGTAAGACTGATCCCACAGGTCAAAAAAAAAGTTCTATAAGGGCTTTAGGGATAAGGTTCAGGCTCTAAGTAAGGTAGCTGTGAATATGTTATGGTTTCAAAGCTCTTGCTGTCTTCCAATAACTCGTGATATGACTGCTTGTGAACTGATTTATTGTAATCGATGCTCAGTAATGCATTAACTGCTGGTTTCAGAGTAGCAGCCATGTTAGTCTGTATCCGCACAAATAACAGGAGTACTTGTGGCACCTTAGAGACTAACAAATTTATTAGAGCATAAGCTTTCGTGGGCTACAACCCACTTCTTCGGATGCATCCGAAGAAGTGGGTTGTAGCCCACGAAAGCTTATGCTCTAATAAATTTGTTAGTCTCTAAGGTGCCACAAGTACTCCTGTTATTTTTGCATTAACTGCTGCTATTCAGAGCCTTAAGCTGCTCAGTCTGAGTCCTTCAGATAGGCCATCTTATAAGTATAGAAAATGTGTGGGAAGGAGTTTTTGTATGTGGAATTCTTGGAGCTGCATCACTCTATGAACCTAATTCACCTCTCAAATACACCACAGTCATGCACTTTTTCTTCAAGGTAGTTAAGGTGTTTATCACCTGCTCTGAATATATTTTAGGATCTTCCTTTCTACCTGTAGGCTCTTAAATTCAGTTTGGAGGGATCTGCATATATGATTGGAACCTTATTTAGCGGATTTATTTGCAGTGATTGTCTTCGTGAGACCTGAACCCACCTTTGAACTATCCTTGAGAACCAGAGTTTTCCTACATTCAAATATTTTTATTAATATATTGCAAATAGCTACATATTTATACTGTAAGCAGCAAAATGTTATGGTCTCCACTGTGGTTAGTTCTATTCAGGTGCATAAGAGTTGTCTTCCCCTTTTGCTTTTGGGCAAGAGCTGGGCAAAATCCTGCTTGGGAGGTCCCCTATGGCAGCTAGGGCTAGTCCAGAGCTGGCCAGCAAAGAAAGGAATGTGTGCTGCTGCGCCAGTTAGAGAACAAAACCAGATCATTTCTCTTGAAGTAATTCTAGAATCATTTTAAATGATCTAAATAGCGGTGTACAGGCGGAATGGTGCCTTTATCTGTGTTTTGCTATCAACTGAACCAACAAATAGCTTTGGCTTGCCCAGCTAGGTACCAGCTATTTGAGAGAGTCTCCTGTGGCACCTTTAAGACTAACAGATGTATTGGAGCATAAGCTTTCGTGGGTGAATACCCACTTCGTCAGACGCATGCGGTATTCACCCACGAAAGCTTATGCTCCAATACATCTGTTAGTCTTAAAGGTGCCACAGGACTCTCTGCTGCTTTTTACAGATCCAGACTAACACGGCTACCCCTCTGATACTTGAGCTATTTGAGAGTTTGTGAGAAAGACGAGTTGCATATTTTTGCTACTTTAGAAACCTGTTTTGATTTTTGTGAACTTAAATCCACATACTGAAAAAAAAGTTATTTTTTACTGCTTTGCTTTTAGTTATCCTTTTCTAGCCACTTTCTTTGAACACAAGAAGGATATCTCTTATGCTAAACAGTTTATTAACCCCTAATCACCCAGTTACTTCTAGACTTGATTGCATGTGTAATTACCTTTTGTCAGGTACAATTTGCCTGATAAACATGTCAGAACACTTGCTGCTTAGTCTGTTTCAACAGATAAATGCGGTCTTTCCACAGCCTTGGGGCATAATTAACAGAGAAAAAAGGCAGTTATAAAAACACACAGAAGCTGATTCACTAAGGCAGGAGTTCACAGCATGAAGCCCGCCAAGGCCTATTTCATGGCCTGCCATGCTTGCCTGAGCGCTTATTGAGTTCCAACCTGCTGTGACAGGGCAACAGTGGTAACACTGAAAAACTGAGATTTAACGTAAATTTCCACATGAACTTCAGAATGGAGTGGGATGATGTCTACTTGAAAAAAATGAAAGTGAAGCACCAGATAATGATACTGGTAGAACTTCCGTGAGGGTCAGTATCATATGTATATGTTTAAGTATGGTGTTTGGTATGGTGCTAAAAGAAAAAAAAAAAACTAAAAAGGAGATGGGGGGATTCAATTAATTAAAAAAAGCTGTGAGACTTATATTCTTGGGATTTTAACTGTGACTCATCAGGGCTCAGTAGACTCTAATTTCTTCCCAACAGTGTTTATGAGTTGTGTACCCATGCACTATGGGGAGTGCAAAAAGAAATCCCTACCTGACCTCTGGATAACCCAAACAGGAGATTAGCCCATTTCCAAGCAAAGTAGGTTGTCACACTGTTAGGCCAATTGCTTCTATTGACACTTTGCATAAACATCTTACACAGGGTGATCAGAAAGGACTGTTATGCCATTAACGTTCCTTTTTATTTTTTATACCTAAGCCCTACAGAATAAAAGCCTTTCTGAGTTAGGGATAACAAAAGGGTCAAAAGGCCACAAACATTCTTCTAAGTCGGTACAAATCTGGAAAGGTTAAATTAATTGAAAAGTGCAAATTAGAACTTTTTCAGTATCTTGAGAAAAAATCTTTTCTTATCTAGTTTACTCTAATTTGACATTAATACTTGTATACATACTTTAAACTACTACAGTGCATTTATATTTACTTTTAAATACTGAAAACTCTCACATCTTCATTTTAAGAAACAGCAAGCTGTTTAATCTTCTTAGCCAATCAATAATCTAAACAGATATTTAATTATTACCATTAAAATCCTCATGAAGAATAGTGTTAAAAATGTACAAAAGAAAATATTTCCTGCAATGCTACAATTTATTCCCCCTCACCACAATTCACCTATAATTTACACACCATACGGTTTGCGCTACATAACAAAATACTTAACATTTTCCTTACTTTTGTTTCTGCTTTGATCAGAGATGGAAACAATCTCCTTTTAATAGTATAAAAGCCACCTGCTGGGCATTGCAGACTACAGCTAATTGGTAAATTCTTTGAAATTTAGATATAATGGTTTGTGACCTTTTTAATTAAAAAACCCCAGAACCTAAAAGGCTGGGTGAACTTCCAGGAAAATAATGCTGTTGAGCATATACAATTATGAGTTATCCTAAGACACTTTTGAACAGAGAATACAGATTAGCTACATATGTGCGTTTTTAAATATGGATCTATAGCTTTTCATCTAAACATTTGCATGTAATTGTTGTAAATTATATATCTATTTTGAATAATTAAGATAAGTATTGCAAGTATATTAACAACACATTTATAATTATTTTAATTGTGGTAGTGCCTAGAGGCTCCAATGAGGGATTGGGTCCCATCATGCCAGGCAATGTACACACATACACACATTACCCACCTCTAAAAAAGACAGTCCCTGACTGAAAGAGTTTACAGTCTACATAAAAACATTGTCCTTCATTCAGAAGGATCCCAAACTCTGCAGACTACATAGGAAATATTTCAACCATCAACAAAATGAAGACCTTCCAGGAGTGGATGACACCAGCCGTTCTACACCAACATCACTATATGATACTATCTTGATAATCATTGCCTAAAAGTGTAAGGAAAAACTGCTCTAGAGCAAACAAAATCCCTTGCACTGTGAATGTGCACATGAATACGTTTGCAATCCAAACATTTTAAACATATCCGGCAAAATCTTTTTTTTACTTATTAAAAGAGCTTGCTGAAGTGAATGGGACTACTTGTGTGAGTAAGGATTTGATTACTAGTGTTACTCTGTGAACTGTGTAAAAAAAATCTTCTCAGTAGGTATGATATCATGTCTATGAATTATGAGAATCCAACTACATTATTTGGTATTTATGTTACATCCCTGAATTACAGAGATTCACCCCATCAATATGTGCACCATCAACTACTCTTACTCAACTCAGCTCAAGCAGTATTTTCAAAACATAGCTGATTTGGAGGAGCTTCAAAGACCTAGCCACATCAGTAGTATTTGAAAGAAGCAGGAGAGTAAGGGACAGTATCCATGTTCTATATTACATTCCTTAGTTCTAGATAATTATGCACACTACTTGAGCACGACTTTCATGGTTTATGATATCACTGGAACATCTCAATGGAACTGTTACTATAGCCCTATTAGACTGTAAAGTTTGAAGAAGGGACTGTCTTTTTGTTATGTTTGTACAGTGCCTAGCACAATGGGGCTGTGGCTTCTAGGCATACCCACAATACAAGTAATAAAATAATAATAAAAATAATAATGTCTTCTTCAGTCAGTGGGTATAAAATATAAACAAGCACAATGCTTTTGTGTACAATACATGTATAATTATTTATAATAAAATAATAATAATTAATAAAATCCAGTTACAACATTTTCAGGTTATATATGAAAAAAGCTTCAGACACAATAATGTCAGTTCACAAAATGTATCCTTTCCATATTTACTGAAGCATAAACACCATGAAATTACCTTCTAGAAGAGAACTGAAAAGCATGGGAGCAAAAGGAAGCAGAATTGGATATTTTTTACACCAAACAAATAACAAAAATGTTTAAAAATACAGATATGCAACTTAAACCTGCTCAGAACAAGAAAAAGTTCACTAACTGTAGAATAATATCAGCACCAAACAGCTCCAATTATCACTTCATCTCTTCAATGCTGACAAATATCACTTTAAACTGGTTAGCAAGTCTGCCTGCCACTTGCCAAAGTATTTTTTATTTACTCCTGGTGACTTATTTTGTGAATGTGGTGAATTTTAAAATCCTCTCACTGATCACATAACAGGAATAACACACACTAGTATAATATTTCAAAGTGTAAATTGATCTCTCGATCAGTGAATGTCTCTCTATAGTTTATGCTACCCTTTTTCTGGATCGCTCACCATCTAAGGAATATGCTTTCAAAGTGATGTTCCAGGAGTCAGCTATGCAATTCCCATTAGTGTCAATGGGAGTCGCAGGGTAAATTCCTGGGCATGCTTTGAAAACTGACCTCTAGATTTTCAAAAGCAGGGCAGTTTGTGTGTTAGCAAGGCAATGTCTTGAGTCTCCAGTTTTTAGAGCACTGCACTTAAGTTTGATGGTTTTCAACAAACTTAAATATTACATTTAGAAATTGTATTTATAAGAGAACATTTAAACATTTACCAAAAAATGAAACCTTACTTTTACATTTAAATACTTACATCTGTTTCAAATTTATGTCCGTAAGTGAAGATAGTAGCTGTCACTATCTTGAATGTTAGGGTATAATCTCTCACACATTTGTAAGTGTATAATATGTAAACTCAGAGGTTATGACATCTGAACCAGAGGGAACTGTTGTTTTGCTTAGAAAAAAGCCAAAAGTTCAAACTAATCCTTTATAACCTAAATTCTCCCAAAGGGCAGAATACTTTCCTAAAATCTAGACCTTAAGGTATATTCTGTGAGATGCCTGGTCTTGTTACATTCACGAATAAACCCAAATACACCTCTAATTCTTTGGCACTTCAAATGAATTTAGGACTGTCTGCAGAAAAAAATGCATGCTGTTGGAGTTATGTGAAGAAGCTTGCTGCTCTGTTAGCAAAACCAGAAAAACATTCAGCTCCTACAACTTTTGCAAATCCCATTAATACTTTAAGAAGCCACGGTCTTCTGAATAAAGTTGCTGTGAAGTAGTAATTGAAGGAAATATAAGTAGGCGGGCCAGTACAATATATAATATAGCAATACAATACAAAGATTTGTGTAATTACAGTGCAAATAATCTTTATTATAAAGTGCCTTCTTCCTCATCATTAAAGAATAATGGTCTAGTGGCAAAACAAAAAAACAAAAGAAAACTGTCTTTTGAGTTTAGAAACAGACAAGAGTTTCAAAAGCAGCAGTCTGGCAGACAGTCAGTCTCCGGAGGGCAGGGGTTCTGGCCAAATTGTTCCTGCGTAGTCGGTTAGCCTGTACAACAAGTCCCTTCAAACAAAGCCTAAAACTATGTCAATGATAAAATTTGGGTGGATGAAAAATTGTGTATTATGCATGTTTCAGGGTCATTCATCAATTTTTGAGCTTATGACGCAAAGGCGTGCGCTGTTAAAGATCATGTAGGGAATTATGTGCACAGTCCCCCAAAACAGAACTTATACCTCTGTTCTGCACAATGTTTTCAAAATCTAACTTACATGCTATAATTATGAGGAAACATTTACAATATTTTAGCTGAATTTAAAGCTGTAACTTTTATGTTGACTTTTTTTTTTTTTACAGGGGTTTATATAAGCTCTATTTGGGATGAAATATAGCATGTAATATCTGATCTGGAGAGTGAATTTTTACCCACATTGGGTTTATATAGTTATATTCTTCTATAAGAAGCTATATTTTTCTATAAGTAGCTTTTTTAACTACATCAGGTTTAAAACTGGCTTAATTGTAAATACTTCGCTTGTTTTGAAAAATGAAGATTGAAAAGTGTCATATTATACATATGGCACATAAGTTTCTTTTAATAACATTTGTTGTATCTGTACTAAAACTGTATTATGTGCCTCAACCTTTTAGATAATGTGCGTTTACAGCTGCTGATATCTAGGAATAATAAAATCCATCATTTTAATCAGATCCACTTTGCTTTCCTCTAAACGCTGTCTAAACTTTGGTGTAACTGGAATATGCTGTTTCTAAATACAAGTCATGTTCACTGTATAATCCATTATTTTCAAAGGGGGGAGACACTGTCAGCATGCCATTTGGTTATCCTACTACTAGCCACTGGGAACTGCTAGCATATCCAGTGAATGGGTTCTATGTGGCTCTCCCCTCAAACAAAGAACTATTGTCTCTGGGCATATATTTTGCCTTAACTTCAGCATTATCAATGTAGGTCTCTCTAGGTATCTACAACCTTAGTTTATTCTAAACTAAACCTGGATACACAGACTCTTAACCAACAAAAAGTCAAACTCTCTGGAAAAATACCATTTTGAACAAGCTAATCCAATCTGTCTTTGTATACATGCACATCAAATCTACAAAGTGAATCTACTATACTATAGAACTAAACACTGAAGTGTTCTGCCCAAGAGTGCAATAATTATAGTGTAAAGTTTGAAACTCTAGCCAGGTTATTTCTAGGGATTGAAAATTTGGTGTTTTGAAGACACAGCTATGATCTGAGAATGTGGCTATGTAAAATGACATAAAAGGGAAGATAGTTTAAGCATTGTTTGTGGGAGTCCAGTTCTGACCAACTGTGTCCAGTTGTCCAGTGACCAAGTGTGACATAAGAAGCTTTAAAAATCTTAAATTATAACTGTGCAGGAGGCAAAAAAGGATTTCTTCATTTTCATTTGTGAAGTCCCAATCAGCAGAACTGTTCCAGGAGGTGAACAGTCTGGTTAATATGGATAGTTCATATCTGGTGACAGAGCAGAGTATCTCTTTCTGTGGGGAGTTTTCCAATTATTATGCAATAAGATTTTTCAGATTCAGACCAAACTATACGTCACATAAACCAGACTAAGCTATAAAATGGAGCTGTGTCTAGGAAGAATACTGAGATTGCGCTAGCTATGGTGGTTCATGATGATATTGTCCTAGCACTGGATGCTGATGAGGTGTCTACGCAGATTCTTCAAGGCATTTTCTTTGAGGGGGCTCTTCACTCTGGAATGTCTTGCCCTCCCACCCCCACAGAGTTCATTGACCTTCTGGATATGCTGCAGAGTTTATCTGTTTCTGCAGAGGTTAATTGGGACTCCGCAGTAGGTGAAGGGAAGTAGTTTGTTTTGGTGGTGAGTCTTTTTTACTTATTTTGTTTGGCTCTATAAAGTAAATGCCTTTGTTTCACTTGAGCACTCAGAAAACTGTAAATCTAAATACAAGAAATAATGTAAAGACTCACACTGAGGTACGTAACATGGTCCAGTGTTGTGGATTCCTATGTTAGATGACCATCAAAGCCGCCAACATCTGGCACCAAAATTAGTACAATACATCACTGAGACCAGATTCTGCCTCTTCACTCTAACTATGTCTTTAATCTGTTCCCTGAAGCTCTGCTCCAGAGCAATATTGTCTACACCACTTGGTATTTATTTTTCAATTTATACAGCACATCTATGGTACAGTAGTGCCTCTAAGCACATCCATACAAATTTAAAAACATGCAATAATTGACCAAATGTCAATACTACTAACTAAAGACTCCACCAGCTAGACAATTGAAATCCTACCAGCTCAACCCAACCTTTGGAGAAAACCGGGGTAAATGTCTAAGCCTTGAAATATGTCCTAAAGGTCAACAAACATGGGCTCTGTCAATCCAAGAGAAAGTTCCAAAATTGGAGGCTTTCCACTGAGACCCCTTTGTAGGTAAACTAAAGCCAATAAAACCAGGTCAACCATTAGATGAAGTGTCCAGCTGAGCTCTACATCTGAGTTAGACCATGAGGGAACACACACCATAACCAAAAACTTAAAGGACTTTATAGGTCAGAAATCGACACCTTGAATTGCACCCAGAAACTATGCAGAAGTCAGTGAAATCTGTGAAGCACAGTGTGATAAACTCATTAACATTCTGTTCTAGCTGAAGTTTCTTCACGGGCTGCCTCATGAGAAACACATTACAGTAATCCAGGGTATGCTTGCACCACTTACTTTCTGGCTGATGAAGTTGCATCCCTTAGGCAAAACTATACTAGACCTGGGAACCACTGGACCAGAAATGCAAGTATAGCCAAAATCACTGGTTTAGGAATTGATTATAGCCAAACTGTAAGTGAAGCCAAAACCACTTGTTCAGGTATGATAATGTAGCTGTTGGTGGACTATCTTCAGTGATTTCTCAATCCCCTCCCCACCTACCATTTCAAGTTTACCTCTATAGTCCATATATTAAACTGTACTAACAAACATTTCAGCAAGCTTTGGGGCCCACAGCAAAATCTTAGCTCTTTTCTTTGGAAAAGTCTTCTTCCCATCACTTAAGATGACATATCTCGATAAAACAATATTTTGTCTCAATTCTTGTTATTTGTTTAGTTACACTGGGTGATGGGAAAGGACATGCAATATGTAACTTTGCAAGAATTAGCCTGGTTCTCATGACCTGAGCAATAAGGTATTAAAAATGGGACTTTTGCCTCTGTCCTCCTTCCTCTGTTTTCCTGCTACTTTGAAATATTATCCATTCTGAGCAAGTAATCTGTGCTAGATTCTTGTGCTTCTTAAATGCATATTATTGTCATCCGTTATTGACCGACTATGTCTATTATCACATGTAAGCAGTGTTAATCCCCTAGTAATTAACACCCTTATTAAAGTAATTTGAACTCAAAGTAGTTTAAGTCTATTACTGGTTTTACTTAATTAAGCTTGTTGGGAATGTTTTACATTGTCCTTTGAGTTTTCAGCTTGTTTTTTTTATATATATACTATGGTTGTGCCTTTTCAATCTACTATTGACAAATTTTTCTTTCAAGTTACATAAATATGTATCTGTGGACTAAATATTCAGCATGATTCTCCCTCGTTGTGAAGAGTTCTACACTTTCCTCAAGTTCAATGTGTGTAAGATTTAGGCATCACTGTGAGTGTATACCATTCCCTAGTGTATTATATGGGTACGGGTCTGAACTGCATTTGTGGGGTCCATGTTTATTCTTCTATCCTGTTGGTGTGTAAAACAAAACAGCAACAATGCATCAGAGGGCTGCTAATGAGGAATTAAGGAGCCCTCTCTTTAAACTCCAGCTTGGCAGTGTTCATAAAAAAGTACTTTTTTATTTCTAATAAAAATGACAACTTTTTTGGCATCACTGAGGCTAGGAAAATTTCTTTTGGGGTGATTTATCTAACCACAGCTTGGATCTCTGATATGACTAACAAAAATAAGGTGGTTCGACATTTTCTGTAAAGCAAATAAGTCCATTAAAAAAATAAATTGTGTTGTATGTCTGTTGCCTGCTCCTCCCTCAAGGGCAAAGTGCTGACCTGACCCACACCTACAAATCTCAGGTGCACTGACTGATTGGCACCTCAGATCTAGGACTGAAAGTTGAAAATTAATTTCTCATTCTTGTTTCTTTGGATGTGCCAACAAACTGCAGAATGAACCATGCTGCATTTTGGGGGAAGTGCATACAATAAAGGTCTAGGCATGTGCACTTCTTCCCAAGTGCAGTATTGAGCACATAATACTTAAACTGAAACTATGGGTATATCTACATTGCAATAAAACATCCACAGCTGGCTAGTATCAGCTGACTTGGGCTCGCTGGGCTCAGGCTGTGGGGCTATAAAGTTGCAGTGTAGACATTTGGGCTTGAGTTGGAGCCAACCAGACCCTCCGGTATCCCAGAGGGTTCCAGCCTCAGCCTGAAGTCTACACTGCTATCTTATAGCCCAGCAGCCTGAGTCCTGCAAGCTTGAGTCAACTGACATGGACCAGCTGCAGGTGTTTTACATATCCTAAGAGTGAAGACAGCCCGAAGACTTTCCCCTTCTCAATGGGCCACAGCTGATCTCCTGGGCAACAATTATTTCACAGACTCCAGTCTCTTTTCATCTTCCTCTTTTCTTTTTTAAGAATATTCTTATTGTATCTCAGTACATACCATTTAAAAAGTGATAAGTACAGAGAAAAGAAAAAGGATAAAGATAACAGTAATAAAGGTTTAGGGACATTTTTCTAAGTAAGTCTTTTTCTCTTTCCTCCCTTATATTTAAGATGTTATCTGTCTCTTCTACCATCTACCACATTCAGCTTCATAACATCTATTCTCTTTATTTCCATTGTTTTTCTCCCCATATTCCCTTTTCTGGTTCCCCACCATCACCCTCCCCCTCACCCCTCTTCCGATTTCCCTGTCTCTTTCTTTGAGTCCCAATTTGACTGTGGGGTCTTCAAGATGGTGCTGACCTCTTCCTTTGCCCATGCCCTGGGCTAGGCCAGTTCCAAGAATTCAGGGATTTTATTTCAGGGTCTACACACCCTCATCTTCACAAAGAGTTCCTGTACTCCCTGGACTGGAACCTAGTGTAAAAGCACAAGTGACCCAATGAAAAGGACCAGTACAAGGAAACTGTGGAAGGAAGTCAGTTTTCATTTTAGGTCACTGATGGTAGTCAGTCAAGGAACCCAGGATTATTATTTATTGTTTGTTTTATGGTAGCACCAAGAGGCCACAATCAAGATCCGACTATGTTAGACACTGTACAAACATATATGAAGACACGGTCTTTGTCCCAAAGAGGTAAAAGTCTAAGTGAAGGGCAGTAGTTTGTCTAGAAGGCATTAATTACACATCACTTTTTTTATGTTGCTGGGCATCAGAATTTTTACAGCCTTGCCATATTGTGTTCTCTATGTTTTGGAAGCATGTAATCACACATGTAATGATACTGCATGCCTGCTAAAAGCTTCCGCCATCTCCTCAAATGGATTATTTTGCTTTCAAACACAAAATCATTACAATACTTTCTGTTGCAAAAGACTTTCTTTCATTTCAGTGGGCTTTGCATTCAGTCCTATGAGAAACATCTGGTGACTGCCAAATTAACAATCTCCACAAGGAAAATTGCTGCAGTGAAGAAAAACAATCTGTTGATTCCTATTCTTGTTGTATGTTCTAAATGCTACCTGTGATTGACAGATAATTTAGAGAAGGATGGAATCTGAAAGAATTGAAAGTAATACGGGATGTGAATTCATACAGGTTGCTGGATTTATTCTACTATTCATCAAATTAAAAATTCAAAGATACTATTGATTAAATCAAAGTTAGACATATTATAACTTTAGGGAAAAGAAAGGGGAAGTTATTTACCTTACAGTAACTTGAGTTCTTTGAGATGTTTTGTCCTTGCACCATTGGATGTGCGTGCGCCTGTGCGCTCTTAATCAGAGACTGCAAAGTAGTGTCTGCAGGCCTGTGCCTGCGCAGAGCAGCACCTCATGCTCTGAACAAGGGCATGTAGGGAGGTGCGAGAGCCACCATCAATCATTCCCTTCTCAACTGCGAAGCCAAACTTCACAGCAGATGGGAATGAGCGGGAGAGGTGGAGCATCACAGGGACAAAACATCTCAAAGAACTCAAGTTATTGTAAGGGAAGTAACCTCTACTTCTTCTTCATGAATATATCCCTATGGGTGCTCCACTGTAGGAGACTCTGAAGCAGTAACTCAATGAAGAGGTGGGTGCTGAGGAAGTAAATCCAGGACAGTTTTAAGGACTGTATCACCAAAAGCAGTGTCATCTCCAGAAGCAGGAAAGATGCTGGAATGTTTGGGAAGATATGGACAGAAGACCAAGTAGCAATCCTGCAGATTTTTGTTATAGGAACATCCTTCAGTACAGCTACAGATGTGGACTGATCTCTAGCAGAACGTGTTGTTAATCTGAGGAGGCCACAACCCATAACAGGTCGAGATGCAACCCAAAACCCAGTTGAACAGGCTTAGTGTGGAAATCGGTTGGCTCTTCATCTTATTTGCAATTGATACAAATAGCCTGGGAGAGGCCCAGAATGATTTAGTCCTATCCAAATAGAAGGCAAGAACCCTTCTGACATCCAGTGAATGCAGGCTTGATTCTTCTCTGGAGGCATGAGGTTTTGGGTAGTAAATTGGTAGATGAATTTCCTGGTTAATATTATGTTCTGAGGAGACCTATAGGAGGAAGTGAGGATGGGGAAATAGTATGACTTTATCTTTAAATTCATGGTGGCTAAGTCCATAAATGGCTATTAGCCAGGATGGGTAAGAATGGTGTCCCTAGCCTCTGTTCGTCAGAGGATGGAGATGGATGGCAGGAGAGAGATCACTTGATCATTGCCTGTTAGGTTCACTCCCTCTGGGGCACCTGGCATTGGCCACTGTCGGTAGACAGATACTGGGCTAGATGGACCTTTGGTCTGACCCAGTACGGCCTTTCTTATGTTCTTATGTTCTTTGTAGAAGGTGGTGTATGGTGGGTCTGCCATGAACAATCATAGCTCCCTCTTTTGCTTTGCTGAGGTGATGGCAATTAGGAATGAAATTTTGAGGGAGATGTGGAGGAGGGAGCAGGTCACCACCGGTTTAAAAGGACGGTGTTTAAAGCCAGGTTGATGTCCCACTGCAGGGGCTGGTTGTTGAACAGGAGTAAACAAGTTGTATAGGCCCTTAAGAAATCTGGTTGCTGTACATGGGCAAAGACTGAGAAGCCCTGGATGGGTGAGTGGAAGGCTGTAATGGTGTCAAGATGTACTCCTATAGAGCTCACTGAGACTGTCTCTGTTTTTAATCCCAATAGGTACTCGATCTTGGAAAGCGGAACTCCCAAGGCTTGAAAAGATGGGAGGGAGCACTAGGATTGGAAGTGCTTCCACTTTTGGAGGTAAGTTTTGCAAGTATTGGGCTTTTACTGATAAACTGACTAAACTCTAGCCAAAAGGTCAATTCCATGCTTGAGAGAGACTGAGAAACCAGTCTCTGAGATTCAGAGAGCGGGGTGTTGGGATGGATGAGGGACTCTGAGTTCTGCCTCAATAGGTCATTTGTGATAGGAAGTCTGAGGGGTGTTACTTTCGAGAGGTGGATGAGGTTTGAGTACCACACCTGCCTCAGCCTAGCAGGTGCTATGAAGCTAGCTCTCACTCTTTCTCAGTGCAGTTTAAGGATTAACAGTATAGGTGGGTAAGCAAAAAGAAGGGTACAGGGCCCTGATGTTATCAGGGCATCCCCTAGAGAGTTTGGGTTGTAACCTCCCTTGGAGTGGAGCATTTCACTTTGTTTGAAGTGGCAAAGAGGTATACTCCAGTATACCCAGGTCTGCCAGATGCTGTGTAAGACAGAGTCTTTGAGCTCCCATTCATGATCTTGCCAGAAGTGTCAGGGAGGTTGCAATTGTATTCTGGAGGCCTAGTAGATATATTGCTGATATTTCTATCTGATGGGAGATGCACCAGTTCCACAGCCTAAGCAACTCTTCACGTAAGGACTGGGATCTTGCTCCACCCTGGTGGTTGATGTGATACACTGCTGTCTTGTTGTCCAGTATTACTCTGACTGAGTTAACTTGTGTGGTGTGAAGGAAGTGTTGGTAAGCATATTGTACTGTTCTCAGCTCCAGGCTAATGCTATGGAGTGCTGATTCTTGTGCCAATCATTTTTCCTGTGCTGTCTCACCCTTTAGGTGAGCTCCCCATCCTAACAGAGATGCATCTATTTGAGGTCTTCAAAGGTGCTGGATGCAAACATGGGGTTCCAATACAGACCTTCCATGGGTCCTTCCACCACATAAGACAGTCCAACACATTTTGAAGCACTGATGTGTTTGGAGAGGCTGTGTCTGTTTAGGGTATACACTGTTCTTATTCATTTCTGGAGGCATCTGAGGTGCATCTTTGTGTGGGGAGTCATAAACGTGGAGGCTGACATGTGTCCCAAGACCTGTAGACGTGTCCTCACTGAGGTTTATGGGCTGCATTGTAATGCTGACATTAGGTTGGATAGAGTGGAGAATCTCTCCTTGGGTAGGCAGACTCTTGCTGTTGTGGAGTCTAGAGTAGCTCCTATACAGTCTATTGTCTGCACTGGAGTTAGTATGGATTTTTTTGTAGTTGATGCAGAGGCCCAGACATTGGAATAGTGCTAATGCTCTGGATGTTGCTGACTGGACCTCTTGGGGAGACCAGCCACTGAGAAGCCAGTTGTCCATACATGGGAACAGTGAGAGAATCTTGTGAGTGCCCCGGGGATGTGGAGAGTCTGAAGTGGAGAACTTGATAGTGATCTGCCCTTATCATGAATCTTAGAAAACATTTGTGGGAGTGGGGGATGGCTACATGAAATTGGGCGTCCTGTAGGTTGAGGGCAACGAACCAATCTCTTGGATCTAAGGATGGAATTATGGTATCTAATGTCACCATTCTGAAGTATTGTGCTAGAACACAGCCATTCAAATTCCTGAGGTCGAGCATTGGTCTCCAGCCTCTGTCTTTCTTGGAAACAAATTAATATTTGGAATAGAATCCTCTTCCAATGAACTCTGGTGGGACCAGTTCTATTGCTCCCAGAATGAGGACAGAATTAACTTCTTGTTTTAGGCGTTCCTCATGAGAAGGGTCCCTAAAGAGGAATGGGGATGGAGGGGTGGGTTGGAAGGAGAAACAGAATGGAAGTGGATAGAGTAGCCCACTTTGAAGACCTCCAATATCCACTTATCTGAAATAAGGTACTCCCGAGTAGGTAGGTAGTGTAATAGTCGGTTTCCAAATGGGGGGTAGTGACACAATATGTGATCTGGTGGAGAGAACTGCTTGATGCCCTTGACCAAGATGTCATAGAATCATAGAATATCAGGGTTGGAAGGGATCTCAGGAGGTCATCTAGTCCAACCCCCTGCTCAAAGCAGGACCAATCCCCAGACAGATTTTTGCCCCAGATCCCTAAATGGTCCCCTCAAGGATTGAACTCACAACCCTGGCTTTAGCAGGCCAATGCTGAAACCACTGAGAGGGAGGGACTGATTGGGTGGAGACCTCTGTTTCTGTGGTCTGGCCTTTCTCCTGAAGGGCTCCAGAGGCTTAGGGAAAGTATATTGATGGTACTGGAATTATCTCAATCTTGGAGCAGTTTGTAAAACTGAATACAGCAGACAGTAGAACTCTGCATCTCAAGCTGGTCGTTGAAAAGGAACTGAGGGGAGGCAGGCTTATACCTCCCTTATATGCCCTCGGTCAGAGTCCGGGGCACTGCTCTGTACAGGCACAGGCCCGCAGACACTACTTTGCAGTCTTCAATTGAGAATGCACGGGTGAGCGCACATCTAGTTTCAGTGAAATTACCAGAACTTTGTGGTAATTATTTGAATTATGGTAGCATCTAGAGGCCAGGACTCCTTTGTGCTGGGCATTGTACAAATAAAGAGACAGTTCCTGCCCCAGAAAGCTTTCTGTTTCACACCAAATATATAATTTGATCAGACCAAATAACAAAATCTCCTGGTTGAATTCTGTCTGGATACCAAAAAGTATCAGTGAGATTAATGAAAAAACCCTGCTGAGCTAAACTTCTCTTCCGATGTCCAAGCTATTAACCATAGCCAGACCGTCCAGGTCTGGGACCAAGATGGCATCCTTGATTCAGGAGGTTGTTTTCAGCTAAGAAAGGGCACTGGTACAAATACCTTGATTGTGGGAATAGTCCACTAGATGGACCTAGGAACCTGAAAGAATGCCTGCCTTCTCCCTCAGGATGGCTAGCACCCATCTCAGTACTTCGGGAGAGACCTAGTACCACTCAGGGCTTGTCTATATGGGACATTACTGCATGGCAAACCAGGATGAGAGTCTACAGTGCCCCAGCCTGCCATGCAGTAACATCCTGTGTGGACACTGCTACAGCACAGTGTCCCAGAGTGCAGCTTGATGTACTACTGTTTCAAAGATCAGGATGTAAAAGCATACTATGGAACTTTTAGTATTTGGTAGCAGCGTCCACACAGGACATTACTGTGTGGCTAGCTAAGCTAGTGAGCTGTAGATTCATACCCGGGCTTACTGCGAAGTAATGTCCCATGTAGTCAAGCCAGAGTCTTTTTGAATGTGGGAAGAGATTTTTCACCTGCCTCCCTATAATCAAAAGGTGGTGCAGCTGTGTGGGGAATGGAGCCCTCATGTGCCTCTGTTCTGGGCAGGGACTGCCTGAAGTGCTCCTTATACTTCAGTGAAACCAGCCTATGGAGAGAGGGAAGGGCAGAGATTCTGAGCCCCTTTCCCTGAAAGCCAGACAAACACAAATCCGTTTTACGTAACAGCCTGCGGTAGGGCTTCACAGGAGTGATAGGTTTCTCTGAATAACCAGACATGCTGCAGGTTGAGCCTGAAAAGTCCCACCTAACAGGCAAAGGAGAAAGGTTTAATAATAATTATTTCCTATTCTTGCCCTTTCCACCTGTTTCCCTTCATTTCTGCCACTCCCTTTCTTTCTTCAAATTACATATCATCCAGCTCATCTGCGTTTGGCATCAGTGCTGCTGTTCTATATAAGTCTCCTAAATCCTCATTCAGCAATGTTGGTTTCCTTTTTTCTCCTCTCCTTCCAGTCCTCCACCCTTGGGACTTCAGCCTCCATGTTGATCATCCCATTGGCTCTTGCTGACTTTTACTGATCTCCTTGTTTGATTTGCACCCCCACTCAATGTAGGGGTGATTCCTTGTCTTTAGCCAACAAGTTGCCTACATGATCTTCACATAACACTTACTTTCACTTACCCCTGTCCTTCCCTTAGCTGTTATCATTGTAGCGTAATGTCCAGTCTTAGTACATAAGCTCCTTTGGGCAGAGACTCTCTCTTTTTGGTTTTGTAAAATGCTAAGCACACATTAGTAGCTATATAAATAACACCAATCAATGTAGATATTTTCATAATTTCTTTTATCAAGAAGAAGAGTATGCAACCCATAGTCAGCATTTCCTTCCTGCTCCATTCCCACTACCCACTTTTTTTTTTACATCACGTCCTCTGCCTTCTTTTCTTAAAAGAATGACTATACAAATATTTTGCAATGGTATTAAATAAAAAAATTAAAAATCCAAGTGTAGGTAACCCCTAAGAACCACTACAAACCTCATCACTTACCGTTCCAAGTTCAGGGCATGTTTTTTTGCCATACCTTCACTAATAAACACACAAGGCACAGCATAAAAAAGTAAAAATAAAATAAAAATTGGAAGAAAATCCACACACAAAACTTTTTCCCTTGAGAGAGGAAGGCAGAAAGGGAAAATGACAGAACCATGTTCAACACACGCTAGTCACTTAATGCACTGCTGGAAGTTGCTCAGATACCATTGTGATAGAAATGGTACGAGAATCTAAGCAGAATCGAATTTCTGTAAGTGTGCTAGTGGAAAAAACATGGTCCTTAAGGAACAAAGTTGTTATTTTTTTGGTGGGGGTGTATGAGGTCATGGTAAGACAATGAGAGCACCTCAATCAGGAAGAGGAATGGGACCTGATTGCAGAAAGCTGCTGCTGCTAGGTGCAGCTCTTCTTGATAGCTTTTCTCCTACAGCTGTGGAGAGGATGTGGGGGAACTGGGCTTGCAATGTGAGGACTGGGACCTGACTGTTCAGAGCTATTACTGGCAGGGAGAGATAGCGGATCAGGAGCTGCTAAGAGGAAAGCACTTTCAGTGTGCTCTTTAGAAACAGCTACCTGCCCAGTCTGCTCCTTGCACCCCATAGTAACTATGAAAGCTTAGTTATCCTCCTGGTTCTTCCAAAGCTGGTTCCTTATAAATTAGATTTATTTCTTGTGGCAGAGTGTTCCAATACTACATTGCCCTATCCTTGTTAATCTTATACATTGTCCTGATACGACACAGAGGGAGTAAACTGTTGTTGAAATAACTGGCTTCCATTAGCAAGCATGTGATTGGCAGGATGATAAAGTCTTTTCCATCACAGGTCAGCTACTTTTTATAAAGAGGGCAATCCTGCTGATCCATCTTTTAGCTACAGTCTCTCACTGAGTCCCAATTCTCCTGCCTTTTAGCTTTGATATGGTTCAAGCTTTCCCCCTTGTATCAGCCCCTACCTGTCATCAACTCCTCTGTACTGAACAGCAAATATCAGGAGTTTGACCTCAGGGCACAGTCAGGGTGGGCAGGTAAAACCTGACCAGTGGACCTACTTCCTTATCTTTCATATCCCACAATTCATGAAGAAGTATCAAATTCAAACTAAAAAACAGAAGCATGACCTTTCATAAGAAGTTTCTGAAAAAGGCTATGTTGCCTTTCTAAGTTTTCTTGAAAAGAACTGTCATCTACCCTATTAAGAGAGAAATGGATGACAAAAAAGGAAGAGAGGGAAAACAGTGTTAAATCCTTACTAAAAGGTAACTGTCGCTCTTTATGAATACTTGCATCCCTATGAGTTTTTCATGAGACACACAAGAAATATAAAAGAACAAATAAACAAAATACTCTATAGCTATTCTATAGCTAGATGCTCAGTAACAAGCTAATTGCCTAAATTTTTGCAGTTTATAAAATATCTGAAATTTAGTAGATTCCCAGTATGTGAAAAAGACACTCTGTGAAGTATTATACAGCATAAAAAGAATTCTAGACACACGTTGCTAATCCAAGCACAATTTAAATAATCATGTATAAGCAGTACCGTAAATATTTATCTAGCATATTCAACAACTGGTACTTAAACATACAAAAATATTATTTATTTCCTATAGTAAATGCACACATACTCGCCCCATGCTCCTGCACTGCTGGAAATTACTTTTTCCCTGAAAGAAATGTAGGCTCTTCAAGGATTTATAGCATTTAGGATAATGAAAGTTGCAAAGAAGATGTGCCACAATGAAATCAATCTTTAAACCTCTCTTCCCTTCAACTAAACTATTTACTGTAGTACAAAGTGGAAGGCATTTAATCACCTATAACGCTAGTAATAAGGGAGGATATAAAAATCCAAAGGATAACGTCTACTTGTCAACCCAGGACCTCTGATGTAGAATACCAAAAGGAGAACTATACTTCCACACATCGAATTGCAGTTTCTGAAATTCTTCTTTCACTTCTCTTATCCACAGACATCACATTTCCATTGTATAGCTTTAACACAGGCTATGGGCCTGGATCCTCTGCTCACTTATTCCAGATTTACACCATTGTAACTTCACTGATTACAAAGGTATCATTGAACCTGTGTAAGTGATCTTAGAATCTGACCCTATACCTTTTAATTTTATCACTGAAAAAGCTGCTCCCCCTCACCCCCAATTTTTTGCTCATTAGTGAGGGGAAGACTATCTGCAAAATAATTTTACAACAGGATTTTCATTTTTTGAGAAGATTTGGATTGCCATGAGAAAGCTATGCAGAAGTGCAAACATTGTGAATAAACAGATAATCTGGCATGGAACCCTTCTTAGATTACCCCTTTTTTCTAGATGACTTTTGTCAAGTGGCAACATTGCTGAATAATGTTGTCAAAGGCCTTGTAGCGCTTAAGTCAATCCCATCTTTATTTGGTTAACTATTCATTTCACAGTTCAGGTAACACTTTAACTATATTTGTGAAACAAAACAAAACAAAAATATGATAAATCCTTTTTAAAAAAAAGATAATGTCAAGTAAAAAAAACTGAGGAAGATGAATTGTTAATGATGGACATAGCATAAGAATCTAACGAGAACAGGAAATAGAAGTAAGGGGATGAAACAAAGATAAGTAAGATTCAGTCTGGAAAATTTTCCTTATGGTGAGATCTGTGGAACAGTCTTCCCAAGGGAGGAGTTTGGAGCCCATCACTGAAGACATTTAAAATTAAAATGGACATAGCATTAGAAATCAGTCATCACTAGGAATGTGGCAGCAGTTTATCAGGGTAAAACAATTCTACATAACAATTTAGGACAGGCAGTAGGGAACAATACTATGTCAAATTGAAAATGCAGGATGTAATTCAGTAGGCAGAAGGTAATTGCCTGAAATGGAATCAGGCCAGCACACCGACATGTATACTCTTGCATAAAAAGTGACATGGGATCTTAACAAGTTGTGAGGACCTCAATTTAAATTTTATCCACAAGATGGCACCTCTGGTAGCACAGTGCCCCCTAACATCATGCTGGGGAAACAGTTTAATACTAACTCAAAGGGAAGAGTCCCACTAATACCACTTAAAATAATTGCTGTTTTTCAACAGTGGTTGCACTGAAGTCTAAAAACATGAGAGATCATTGAAGTGTAACAACTTTGGCACTAATCAAAAGGGGGAAATTAATAAGATAAAAAAACAACTAATGTCTTACTTGTCTGAGGTCGATGAAAGCTAACTGCAGGGTGTCCCCATGGAATCCTGGCACGGGCTCAGAACTGGCAAACACTGTAAGCAAAATTTAGGAATATTAAGGAGGCAGAATTAAAAAAACAAACTAACAGCAACTTCTATTTGTTACAAATGTGGGGTACTACAAAGCAGTAGACATTAACTATTTTGATAGAAATCAAAGATTATAACTATTAATTCACATTCTCCATCATTTTAAACTCTTATAATCCTTAATTACGATACATTTATCCTACATAAAGGTCAAAACCAGTAATAATACTCCAATCATGTGAGCAGCAGACTTTACACTTTTGTCCTGAGGTGAATGATTACAAAAGTATTTTGAAACTATACCAATTCCATGGCCGTCAATGTATTTTTAAACATCTGCTTTTGTCATAGCATCTGCTCTATAAAAATCCCACCTCTAGTCAAACAGCAATAAAAGGCAGACACTTAGGTGGGAGTTAGCTTAATGTGCAGACAACAGGTGGAAAGTTCTAAGCACCATAATCAGAACAGAGGTGGAATGTCTGCTCATGCCTTTTAACAAGTTTTTTGATAATGGAATTTTGCTCTTTAAAAAGCCCAAAGTAGGTTGTCAAAATTGGAAGGCTGAAGTATGTTCAAAACGCAAAAAACAAAAACAAAACCAAAACATATATTAAAAAACTACCTGCATTATTTCAGTAGGATGTATGACCATTGATATTTGCTGTTAAAGTGTTTTAAAAACAGATTTATTTTTAACAACTTATTTTATGGCAGTTTAAAATAAAGCTCGTGACTTAGGAAAGAAAGCAGGAAAAGGGCACAGCTTATTGAAGATTTTGTCTTTGTAAAATAAAAGTTACAAGGAACTTGAAAATTAATTTAAAAATCCACAATAAGATGCAACACAAATGAACCCACAATTAGGAAAAAGGCAGAGTGGATGATCTAATCTAATTAAAATTGTCCAGTGGAAGATGATGAATCCTTCAGGAAGGAGAAAGCAAGAGCCACTACAAGCAGTGCACCAAGGTGCTAGCCAGACCCACTTCTGCTCCTCCCTTTGCACCCCCTTGTGGAGCTTTTTGGGTACAATGCCCCAGCAGTTCCTTCCCTTCCTCTCAGGAGCACCACATGGGCTGAAGCTCTCCACAGAATTTACAGCAGGAATGGCCATTTTAAGGTGGCTCCTGGATGCAGCAGCAGCACCCACTGCCACCAGGGGCAAGTTGATCCCTGTTTGTCCCTTTATGGAGCTAGGACTTTGGGGGCACATGACCCCAGCAGCACACCTCACCCACCCCAACAACAGTAGCACTGGAGGAAGGGGAAAAGCCCAGGTGCCCCAATGAATCATCAGTTCCAGACACTCTGTGCTGTTTGTAGGGTGGTGAGACTGACTTTTGGATGCAGGAGATATTGGAAAGGGGAATAACTGAACGCTTAAGACCCTGGTGGCATTGTCACAAACCTAGACCACAGGGACATCAGAGCATACACTTCATATACGATCAATAGAATTTCTACCATCTTGCACCTGACAGCTGCAGGGACCCAACCTAGCCCCTCTGGAGAGCAACAGAGTGGGAAAACCATTGGTGCATGGTGTCCTTCCAGTCCCAGTTAGGATAAGTGCCCAAAGAGGAGGGGACCCATCAGCTGCAGGAGTTGTGGGGATGACTTATATTTTAAAAAAAAGGAACTAATGATACTAAGTAGACTGGAAATTGGGAATAGTCTACTGTATACAGGGGTGAAAACCAACCAAGCAAATAACAGGCAGGCAACAAACGGACACTTTCTGGGAGCAGGAATGTTAAGGGAGAGCATAGGCTATGGGTTTGACACATTAATTGATTCAGAGCCAAAAAGTTGTGCACATTGCAAAGCTATTGGACCACAAGATCTTATTATTCTTCCTTCATCCTTCTATTTCTTGTTACATTCACTTGCTGCATCGTGTCTTTATTTAAGCTCTTTGGGGCAAGGACTGCCTCAACGCTGTCTACGTACATGTTTCTGCATGCACCTTAACATTGCCATTTCCTGACTTCTAAGTGCCTTTTTATCTTAACATTCTTGTAATTCAGCTTTCACATATGGAAATTCATACGTTTTTAAAATAGAAAAATGAAGAATTTCTTTCACCATATTCAACTATTTGCTAGATGTCAGTGGAATGCTCTGTATTGCTCAATATGACCAGTCGTCAGAGGAAAAAGCCCTTGCCTCATTCCATACACACCTTTCTACCCTGTATGGAAAAAGACATTTACACCCACACTTATTGTATAGCAGGAGGCAGAAGTCTTCCCCACACACCTTCCCAGCACTGTCTCTGAACTTTCCTAGCTATTTATACATGCACTGAATCCATAGAATGATGGCAGGCCTATAAAAGGTCACATTACAAATCCAGGGTGTACGCACAAAGTATATTTTACAAAGCCATATAACTTAAACATTCACACCCAGTTTCTATCTCATTACCAAAGGCACATTTACAACCTGGAGATTATCTTCCCACCAAATTTCAACCTTTTGCTATGTTACATTGCTGTACTAGAGATGTTCAAAGAAGCATATTGTTAATAAATCATATATGGGCATGCTTTTTAAAAACTGTTAACTTTTTGCAAGTCTATTCTTCTTACTCTAGAGTAGGTTCTTACATTCATAAATATTGGTCTTTACTGTCTTAAATACAGTAGTAAGTAGTGCTCATATGGAACACTAGGTTATTGTTATTTAATTATTAGTGGTGCATACAGCAACACTATTTAAGGCTGCAAAAGTGTTTCCATTCTAATGGGTCACTTTCTGTTTTTTACCTTCCTGGCTGACATTTAGCAGGTTTGTTCTAAGAATGAGAATGATTTTTTAAAAAGAAGAACAGTTGAATACAAATGGTTTAGCTGTTTTCAAGAATGAAGAGAGGGATTATATTTGCCTTGTTATACAACAAATCTGCAACTTTTTTAATACAACATTTTTCATCTGCAGATGTCAGAGCATTTTACAAAAGAAGGTAGGTACCACTGTCTTAATTTTACGGAGGGGAAACTGAAGTGTACAGTAGGTCAGTGGCAGAACTGAAAACAGAACCTAGGTCTCCTGACTCTCAAGTCCAGTGCCCTATCCACATTGCCTCCCTGGAAGGGTAAAATGCAGGTTTGAAAAGAGGTTAGCTAGAAAATTTTGAAAGTCAAATGAAAGCTGACATACAGAAAGGAGATACTGGTTCAACTAATGGAAAGAAAAAATAATAAATGGCCCCAATCAACCAAGCAGCTATGCATACAATTAACTTCAGCATGGAGCAGTCCCATGCATAAAGTTAAGCATGTGTGAAAGTGCTTGCAGTAGTGGGGCCCAGATACCATACCAATACAATGTTTTGTACAAATTGGCAAAATAGAGACTAAAGAATATCCTAATGGGCAACTGTCAACTATACATGTAGAGTAAGACTATTAGAGGCATAGTTTATTATTTGCATTACAGTAGTGCTCTGGCCCCAGTCAAGGATCAAGGCCCTTCTTGAGGACATTTAAAGGTGATTGCCAAAGCATTTGTGAAAAATTTAAATAAAATTTTTAGACAATAAAGCAATATCCAAATTTATTAATTTGGACAAATACATTAATTTACAATACAAATTAGTTTAATTTTCACTAACCAAAGTTTTCATTAAAAAAAAAAATCAGCATTTTAGACCAGATCCAAGACCAATAGAAATGTGTGGTAAGTCATATAACATTGTTCATTAACGGTTGGTTAGTACTAATTGGTTAACAGTGACCAAGATATTTGATTTCTGAGTTGCATGTGTTTCCTGTATTAGGAAACATACTGTATCAGTGATATAGCTAACATTCTACACAGAGGATGGGGAAAGATTCATTGTAGAAGTATTTTTGTAAAAAAATAAAGTTTGAAGCACTGGTGGGAGGAGAGCTGCCAAAAATTAAATTTTAAAGAGAAAGTATTAGCTTTTTTATTTAAACAAACCATATCAAGAAAATATTGCCTGCACACCTACTAGCCTATGGAAATCTCATATTTTCCTGGGCTGTGAAACGACGCTTCTTCACTACTTCCGACTCTAAATGACAACATATCCTGTAATTATCTTCTGTAGGCATTCTGTGACTGTCTGGGAGTGCCATTTTTTCCAAGGGCTGGGACTGTAATTCTGTCCAGCCCAGTTGTCAAATACAGTGCCAAGCTCATGGGAATTACATTTGATGTGTTCCTGAAGCCCAGTGGTTTCTTACATTGGGGACTTCTTCAGCAACTTGCCATAGAGAACATCTAAGGAAGAGAATTAAATGAGGTGTAGCCCAAAGATCTACTCTTTTGGGGCAGTCCATACATTACATAATGCAACGCGAGAAGGAGGAAAGGTCCTTAATTTTTTGTGTTTGTTTCAGTGTTACAAGGTGTGGGTGGGTCTTGAAAATCACCAAAAAATGTGTTATGTAATTTATGGACAGTTTTTGATTGTGTGTGGGGTGGGGCCCCAAAAATATTCCTGCTTAGGGCCACCAATGGACTAGCATCACCTCTGATTATAGATATATAATTTTGAAGCCAGAAGGGACCCTAGTTATGGGAAAGGTCAGACAAGTAGATTTTTGTCTGGGTTACCACATTTCCATGACCATTTTATGAGGCTAATTAGGTATTTTATACTGCAGAATGTTTTAAGAGGACCAAAAGTAACATCTAGAGTTAAGGCTGTCAGTGTATCCATTCTAGAGGGTTCTTTCTAGATACTGATAAAACGTTGCCATACTTTTATCTTTCAGGGAAAAAATCCTCCATATTTGTTCTTAGCCTGAGAGTGAATTTTATTTTTACTCTGATCAAAACTGATTGAGCCATTTTGTATAGGATAGACAGAGTGAAAATTGCAAAGATTTGCCATTAAAAACACCCTCAGGAGTTTGGTCTGGTAGGGAATTAAGTTGCATATATGCATTATGATGGTCTGGTAAAAATCTTCTTTGGTTTGACCACCTCATAAGAAAATGTACAGTATTTAGTTCACGCACACTGTTTTTGTTCACAGGTCTCCCAGCATACTAATGGAACTGTTTAACATAAATATGTAAATAGAGTGAAATTCCATTTTCTGTGTGTATGTGGACTAAGATCTTTGAGTGTGTGTGTAGCTACACAATCTACCTGAGTGCATTCACTACACAACCCTGAATCATTCAACATCCTCCAGCCCACACACTTAATGAAGCTTGGGAGCAAAGGAGAAATAATTTGCAATTATGTAATTAAAAGATGGATGGTAAAATGTATGCAAAAGGGGGCCAAGTTTTAAGATCATGCAGACAACTTCAACTCTGGTATTTTCTGGTGTGAATGTTTTGTTCTTTTAACTAACTTTTCTATATAAAATATGGATGTGCATTTAAATAATAAATTCTAGGGAGTGGCAAACCTTTTAGATTTTATAGGCCAACCTCAGTGTACAATCCGGGGCTCTTTGAATTCCTTCATTCCTCCCAACAATCTCTCTCTGTGCCACCGTCCCATCCCCACTCTATGTCAGGGACTCCCTGCAACACTCCCCCTGTTCCCCTACCTCATACCTGGGCTCTGTGCCTCCATGCCAGGGGACTCTGGGTGCACGCCATTTCCCTCTTCCCCCATGCCCCCCCTTTCCCTCCATACTAGGGCTCCTGAATCTCTCCCTGCCAGGGATTCTGTGTACTCTCCTTTCCGCCCATACTTCTTATTGCCTCCTTCCCTCCTTTCGCCCCCATACCTCTCTTCCCCTTATTCCCCCATTCCATCTCTTACCAGGGTCCCCCATTCTCTCCTCATGCAGGGGCTGTGTGTATGCCCCAATTCCCCCCATCCTCCATGCCAGGTTTCCCCATCCCCCCTCTCCCATTAGGAGAATGGGCAGAGATGAAATAGGGGTATTGTTATGCTGGAAAGTATTAATTAGTATCATTAACCAGTTCTTTGATCTACAGACAATTGCAGAGGTGCTTGAAGCTGTGGCTGTGCTAAACAGATGGCCAGGGCTCTGTGTGTTCCCCACTTCTGGTTTTCCAGTTTTCCCTCAAATCAATAGGGTTCTGCTCATTGGAATTGATTGGACGTGGCGTTCAAATATTATTGTGTTACATCCAAACACAGAAATGCCATCGAGTTAAGCTGTAAGGCCTCACAAACTCAGCCAATAAGTACACAAACAATTATTTTAATTTATATCTTAAGACAAAGAACATCTCTGCTATGCTGAAATTTAGGTTATCTGTTACAGTAAACAGTGATAATACTGAGCCTCTCTGTAGTTCTATATTTAACAAAATGCCAGGGTCTACTGTTTATTTTACGACAGGATCTACTGTTTATTTTATACCTATTAATGATCCCTAAGCATATGCAACCATCAATTCATGTCTGTGACTTGCTCAGTGTACAGGACTGGAAATTCAACATTTACTTTGAGAGCATAAATGAATAGTTTGCACCTAAGTGACAGAAACTTAAATTTGGGTACATGCTTAAGGTCATAAGTTAACTGAACACAGCTGTTTCTTCACCTTCATAGCATTGCTTCTTGGATTCTAATTCAAGACAGCAAAACTGTAAATTAATTTTTAACCCCAGAACATGAATATTTAAGGCCAAATCCTGACCCAAAAATCATTTCAGCATCACAGAGCCTTTAGCACCTTTGCAGCACTGTTGGACTTTCCAGCTGCTCAACATACCCTGAGGGGACCTTCCCTGTGGCTGTCAACTAGCACTTAAAAGTCACCACCCAACTCTGCCCATTGAATGCGTGATGTCCCTCTCTTCCCCCAAATTGCCATGAAGGATTACCTCAGGTGAGTTAGCGCCAACATGACTTCCCAGGAGAGGGGAGTTCAGCCAGCAGACTGAGTAGGCTATCGAGCAGGAGACGGTCTCCTGCAAAGAAACAACAGGGCTTTGGCTCCTCAATCTCTTTCTTGTCTGTATGTGAGGCCACCTGCAAACGTGCTAAAGTGAAATAGGGTCCAAATTATGTCTTCCCCCTAAAGCAGCTGCAACCCTATCCAGGCACAATATGGCGAAAAAGGGGAAGATCTATGAGAGAGTGGTTGGTCAGGAATGGCAGCAGGAGCTGATTTGCATTAATCCCCTTATCTCCCAAGCAGTTTCAGCAATTCTATGTCCTTTTATGGACTGGGTGCAAATTCCTTCCCTCTCTCTTACACACAAGCCTAACTGCCCTAAGAGTCAGCCAGGCTGATGCACAGGTGGGTTATGAGGCCTGCTAAATCTTGTGTGCCTCTTACTGACATTTAATCCTTCATCAGGAATTAGCTCTTTACTTTTTAAAAATAATGACATAGCGAAACTCTCTGGTAATTTTCTAGTTATTAATATTTCTAAATCACTTACAATTTCATTAAAAAATGCTGATGTCAATATATCCAGAATGGCATGATGTTTTAAATTAAAACTTTATAGTCCCTTAAACCACAGACCCTGAGTTCTACAATTATGCCAAGCATAAGCCCAAATTTAAATATATATTTTGATAGACAGTGTCCATGGCAAGTCAAGTTTTCCCACAAACAGGTCTTTTGCTGCAGGTCTTATTCTATTTTAATAAATATATTTAAATGGTTTCAAATGCTATGGATCTAAATATACTTTCAGGTATAGTTTTTAATTTCAAAAAGCAATTTTAGTTCCTGTCACCTTAGATAGGAAACATTTCTACTTATATTTAACAGTATAAATTACCAAATAATTTTAGCAATGACAGTCGTTATAGAACATTAAATACATATACATCCGATTATATATTATTAATGGTGGGCACACATCTAACGTGTTTGTAAGTCAGAAAATCCAAAAGTTTGAATGCTTTCCTGAAGCTTTTTATGTGTTCTTGTGGTTCTCCACCAGAACCAGTGCTCAGTCTCTCCTAGCAATCTCCCTTCCCCAAACAAACTCCTGCTACTCTTACCCACTGCATTGCAGGGAGAGACCCAAACAGTCTGCCCCTGCTACAGCTTGTGAGTTTTATCTTCGGGAGGTGACTGAAATACCCCATTTCCCCCCAGGATACTCGTATTCTGGCGCAAGCAGGAGGCTTTTCTGCAACAGGCCTCAGTGGCCCCTCTTATAATGATTATCAGAAAAAAACCTGGGAAACCCTAAAGTTATCCCATTCATACTAGCTGCAGATTACCACAGATATAAAAGACACTGTATAATATATAGGGAGTAAAACAACTACTTCAGTTCCAATAAGAACACCTGCAAAACCTCCACCCATCCCGTGAATCAAATCCAAAACTTTTAAAATGTTGGGAAAGGTTGATTAAGTTCCCCAACCTCCCCAAAAAAATGTCTCCTGGAGACAGAGGAGTCACAACATGCCTTCTTTAACATTCCTCTTTCTTCTCACACCCTTGTCTCCTTGGAAATGGGGAGGCCTGGCAACATAATTTCCTCTTTTAGAATCAGAGGAAGTTCATCTTGAAGCAGCCAGGTAATCTGGTCCTTCTGTTCTCTGGCATCAGGAGCAAGTAACCTCGCTGCTGAGCCCTGCTGATCTGCCCCTTTAAAATGTAAACCAGCATGGATCCTCAAAATGCAATGCAGGATTGTGAAATCTCAGAGCATGCCATAAGAGCTCTTCCTCCATTCTCACAAGAACTATTAGTCCCTGTACTCGTTTTATGACTAACAAAACTTCAGTCTCCAGGGAGGTTAATACAGAAGCTTTTTCAAACACTAAATTTACTAACAATTTTTTGAAGGAAACAAATTTTACAGGAAATCAAATTTTTGCCATTGTTATTTCCTTCTCCTGTTTATATAATATACTTTTAAACCTGAAAGAATTTTAAAAAAAAAGTATCATTAAAATCAGAACAAATGTCTAGATACCGGAATGTTGCTAAGACTTAAAATAATTAAAATGGCTATTTAGAAGAACTGAACTTTCTGCATTACACCTGAAAACTTTTGAATTCAGAATGCATCTGATATACCCTCCACTTCTGGGTCAGTAAAACATCAAATCCATTTATCAAATACAGTAGGAAGCTACCTGCCATTTGTGAATTATTTGCACATCCCGAGTGCTAATGGAAATGTCACTGTCATAGCCATTAATCCAAAAATGTCAAAGAATAAAGCTGGATGAGGGCGATGAGCAAGAACATAAATCACAGCCAGCACAGTGATGTCTGGAATGTGACTGTGACAGACCTTATGAATGAATCTCCAACAACAAAGCAATCTCTGGGCAGACTATGGTGCCTACCCCTTATTCTGCACATTATAAGATGGTATTTTTTGTAACATACTTATTCAGCAAACATTACATAAACTCTTATTTAGCTGTAGCTAAACACTTCAAAGGAAATATTGAATATTTGATCAAATATATTTGCAGAGAAATTGTTATACTTTACATTAAAAACATTGCAGAAAGAGTTAAAATTTTACCAACAGTTGTATATATAAAAAAAATGCTACAAGGCACCTGGGGTTATCCATTATAGTTAAGCATGAAAACAGTTTCCATAAAATTATTACTCCCCCGGTCCCTCACCTCACACACACACAACTTTTGGAAACATTCACATTTTGTTCTGAAATTTTCCATGCTTAGTCTCTGCTATATGCTAAATTAATTTTGGGGGGAAACTTAGAACATCATCCTTTTGGCTAATTTTAAGTTATGGGAAAATTAAAAATCAGACTTCTCACTGTAAAAACATTCTAACCTCATGTTTTTGAGCAGGACGATAGCAAAAAAGCTAGAACTTGCAGAGACATAGTCCTGATGAAAAACAAAATCCTTCAATTGGTTAGGAAAAAGTAAACAATAAAGTTATATGTGACTGAGAAGTCACTTAGAGCATTCTCACTAGATAGCTGCTAAGATTATAGCACAGTTTACTGGAACCCTACCTTCTCTGTGGCATCATGGCACACTTTCCTTGTATGGCCTGAGGAGGGAGGGGCTGCTGCTGGGATAATATTCAGGAGGTAGACTATAAAAGTCTCTTTGAAACATATAATGAAATCTAAAAGAAAGGCCAATAAAACCATGGGCATGGAAGATTATTACAGTTTAATTTCATTTCTAGAAATATAGAAAATGTAAGTTAATTATCCTGAGTAAAAGTCGGAAAAGGAAAAGCATTCCCTCTCAACCTAATAGAGGGCAGAAAACCCACATTCAGGATTAGATTTTGGGTCTCAAGCAATGAACAGGTCATTATGTTGTGCAAGTAACGCTACATCACTGCTTCAGCCAACCCCATGGCATTTGAGCAATTGGCAATATGGTAGTGGCTCTGGAGTTCCTACTAAATCTGTCTTTAAATTCAGGTCCAACTTTTTAGGAAGGAAGGGAGTGGGAAGTTAATGTGGTACACATGGACAAGTATCACTTTTACACATACATGCTGAGTCTTATAGTCATAAACCACATAATTATCTGGCTGTAAACAGCATATACTCAAAGATGCTGCCAGAAAATGAATAACTATCTCAGGAAGGGATGGAGAGGAAGAATTTTTTCAAAGAATTAAATAAAACTCTAACATATTTATACATAGCAAACATATGTATTAATTGTATCAGAATTATAGGTAGAGCTGTTAGCAATGCCTGGGCTGTAGTTAAGGTTGCCTAACACTTTTCATTATTCATTATTGTGCCAGAGTCACAATCTGGTCCCTGGTTCCCCCTTGCTTGGGAGAGGGGAGGAGAAGAGGAGCAAATGGGAGTAATTTGTGCCAGCCCTATAGTTGGACCAGATTACCTCCTCTGCATCAGCTCAGCTGTGCAGGCTGGTGGGGTTTGGGGGTTGACAAAGGCTCTGCCCACCCTCTGTCCTTGCCCACCTATTCCCTGCCTGCAGGATGGGGATTAGAAACCCAGTGGAGGCTGCCATCCCCTGCAGCTCTGGATACTTGTAAGTCACTGCAGGGAAGTGAAGGAGCACTAAGCAAAACATAGACCTAGAATGCCCTGGAATGCTAAGGTGTGAGCACGCTATCATGGAGGCACTGTCAGTGCTTTGGAGGCATGACCAGGCCTTCCAGCTTCTTGAACCCAACCACCCTGCCCTTAAACTACTTCTCGAACACATTTATTTAAGAAGGCAAAGTAAACTGTAGTCTCAGCAACATGACGTATAAGACTGCAATCTTTAAGATCATGCACTACTCACTCAAGCAACTCCATGAACTTGTCTTCTTGTCTGCCCTTTAAACTTCTATCACCTTCCCCAAATATACTGGCATCTACTCCTGTTCTTGTCTTAATTTGGGCCTGATCCTGTAAACTCTTTTGCCATTGATTTAATGCGATTACTTCCATGGGTAAGAGCTATTCATGAGGAAGGATTTGCAGGACGAGAATCCTGAGATTGGAGGCTCTTTGGTCAGGGAATCTGTTATTATTTGTTCTACGAAGTGCCATGTACATCTTTAATGCTACGTAAATGCATAAATAAATGCATAAATAAATAATTAAATAAATAATAATAATAATAATGAAAGCAGCAAGACTATTCTGACTTGGAGCTAGATTATGCAGAGGCCTTAGTTAACTCACTGCTTGAGAGAAAAAAGTGAAAGAATTGAAAAATTCCACAAAAGTGCCAGAGAAGATACCCAGTGGTGGGCTTCAGGTGAACCCATACTTGAGGGACAGCCCTTAGCCTTTGTTACTATGTTGAACTATCATAAGAGTTAATTTGTTGGTAGCATAATCTATGTTTAATTTTTTTTTCTCTAACAAAAAGTAAATTGCTATGCTTTGCTCGTTATAGCCAGTTTTTGGGTAAGCAGAAGATGATTGAGATAATGAATAGCACCCTGTGCATTTTTAACAAATGCAAAATAATATGCAATAAAAGAAAAAACAACCTGCAAAGAGAAATATAATGAAAAACATATCCCAACACAGGACCGGGCCTGACTTCCCGCTCTTGGCGTTGTAACCTGGCATTCAAGGTTGCAACACCACTCAGACTTGGCCCCCCAGCCCCTCTGTCATGACAGAGGATGATGGGCCAAACCTGAGTGGTGCTACAATCTTGTGTGACAGCTTGCAAGGTGGCCAGGCCAATCCTGAGCAGCACCGTGCCCCCAGGTGCTAGGCTGGAACGCCCAGTGAGGGGAGCTGGGTCCAGTCCCATGGGACAAGAGCCGCTGCTGTGCGGTGAATGCAAGGCAGCCTTTCTCTGCACCTCTCCCCCAACTCCCCGGTCAAGGCCTTCCAGTCCCCAGGGTCAGAACCCACCCTCCACACAGGGCCCCCCTGCCCTCCCATTCCCTCAGGACCTCCCATAATAAAATGAAATAAACTTCCCCAAAAATCAAACAAATAATCACAATTTTTTTTTAAAAATCACGGGGCTCTAATAATGAAGATAACAAAAACACTTTCTAGTAAGGTCTTTCCTCTCAGGAATATGAAATGTATCACAGTACAGTTCTGTTTATTCTAATGTATTCTCTTGAATGGTTGGAACTTCCAGTCTACTATATGTAATGGTTCCCTGGGCAACACTTTCAGCCATAGTAAATATAACTCTAGACATCATAAAATAGCCTCCAACTTCTGAATCATAAAGCCATACACATTACATTTTATTATCAACAGGGCTGGTAGCACCGCCTGTTATTAACATACATATTATAGACCTTGTTTTCAGTTTATAACTTTGCCAAACTTTTACTATTTGGGCTAGAATTTTCCAAGTTGGAAAATACCTCAAGTTGATTTTTTTTTTGAAAGTTTCAGCCAAAATGGTTCAGCCATTTTTGAGAACAAGGCTAGGGAAAATAGATTTTGACATTTTAAAAAAATGTGGTGACCTTTCCTTTGTAAAGCTCTAGTACCCCCATGCTTTGGGGTAGGTATTTAAAATTTGGCATAGGGGCGGGGTGTGTGTCAAGATGTACATTTTGATGTTCCTGTGAAAGTCTGACCAAATTTAGCCAAGTAATAAGCCTTTGAAAAAAAACTCAGTTTGCATGTTCTCTGCAAAGACTTCTTAAGAGATTAGCACCCAAATTATCTAAAAATTCCTTCCTTGGTTGCCTGACAGCTCCTAGTGTTGAGCAGACAGGCATGCAACATCCCTATAGAGCAACTGAACATTGCTCTAACCCTGCAACTGCTGCTGTCAACTGCTCTGGGCTGGGGTATAGGCTGACACCAGAACTGAGAGCATGGAGACTGTTTCTCCTGTGCTTCCTCCCCCAGGCACCCTGGAGGATGAAGCTGCCTGACTTGAACGCAGAAGAGACAAGAGAGAGCCAGATGGTGGGAGAGGAAAAAGACAAGATTGGAACACAGACTTTTGACCTTACTCTTTCTATGCCTCGGCTCCCTATCTGTAAAATGGGAATAATATCCACTCATGACATAGGGATGTTGTGAAGGTTAATTAATTAATGTTTGTGAAGCACTCAGCTAAGTATAGTAATGAGTACCATAGAAAGCATATGAGGTAATTATTATTCTGTATTTACAGCAAGATTTCAATAGTAAATAAGGTAAATAAGGTCTGGGGTCACACATTGAACACTCAGACAAAATATTTAACAGCTGCTCATTAATTGAGCACCATCCATCTTGTGCATTGAATGAGGCAGGGCCTGTGGAAAAAATAGTATGTGATCATATAATTAAAGACTGTATCATAATGCAGATGCACAAGGGGATTGAATTAAGGTTGCACAGGCAACCTCTATTCTGGCGTTTCCTAAGTTTTCAGTGGCTGACTATGAAACCTTAATGTTCTTTTAACATAGTATTTTGTGTGTAATTTTATTGTAGATTATAGCTTTGTATTACATAATGATTATTATGCTACTAGAAGACGCAATAGAAGGATAATTCAATCTAAGCAATGCTTAGTTTCATTAAAAAGCTTTCCAGGTGTCTTAATATTCAGGGTCTTTATTTAAAACCATCTAACTGCCAGCATTTTTGGGTCCTGAATATTTAATACCCTTTAAAAAATTGAGATGTCATAAGTTAATATTTTCATTTAAATAATTTAACTTCATTTGGAAAATTATTCTCACAGTTATCTACATAACCAAAAATGGTACCGTACTTTAAAATATAGGTTAAATAAAAGCATAAGCAAAAGACAAAGAATTTGTATGCTATAGAAGAGGATCACTACTTGGCTTAGATAAAGAAATTTTTTTTAGTGTCATGGCAGTTATAATGAAACATACAAATACTGTAACATTCAGAATTCTCTACTTACATTCACACTGTATGACATCTAAGTTAAATTGCTGAACAGCTCCCATGCTTATCTGTTTTAACTCACTGTCCAATAGCATCTGCATCAGGGATGTTGAAAGATGTTGGCAGGCTGACATGCAAGCTGTCTGGGCCACTTTTCCCTGATAAAAAGGGTAACACATTGTAAGATAGCAAGCAAATTATATACCACCAGATAATGGCCTGTATTACTTTATTTTATATACACACACAAATTCTTAATACAACTACACTTAGAATAGACACTGAATGATTAATGAAAATTTATTTGATGCAATTGTATCAGTTTTGAATATAATTAAATCTTTAGGAGCATTAAACACAACCCAAATATGTATTAAGCAAGAGTTGGTAATTTTTCTGGACTCATAGACAAATCCAAATATTTTTCAAGAGTATAGACTGGAAGAGTATCATGAAAAATATTCGTTGCTGAAATATGTTGTTAACCTTATGACGACATTTTTTAACACAATGCAAACTGGAATGGAAATTGACACATTGCATATGTGTAACACCATAAAACAGACAAATACCTTTATAGAATCAAAACATTTGCTTTTACCTGGGTATTTTACTATAATAGCTCATTATTACAGAAATATTAAACTGTTGATTTCCAGTCCAAAAATCTGCTGCTTTCGAACTTCAAGCCTGTCCATACACTTTTAAAGTATTTGACAGGTCAAATAATGGTCCATGGAAATCAACTACTTACAAAATGAATAGTGGCCCTCTGCTGTACAAAACTGAAATAATTTTCTAATCACAATCCAGTTATTTATATTTTAATTACAATTTTTACAGAATCCTTCAAAAGAAATTATTTACTGTTGCAAGAGATTAATAAAACAAAGCACAATTTAGCTATGACCATGCTAAACTATTTAATCAAATGTTAATTTAAAACCAAATATTAAAGTTGCACTGCAGATGGATAACCAATTAAGATGAAATTTCAAAACAATTATTCATTATGACTATCTCACTAGAGCTATCTTTTACCCATAATGTTGCAATATTTTTAAAACATAGAAATCGTTGTGTTAAATTGTAATGTTATGCTTTACTGAACTTGTGGTTTAATGTACCTTTAAATAAACATGTTTTAATGTAATGATCTCAGTTAATGATATAATTTATTTTGTAACATAGCTCAAGTATTAATATACCATATTTTTATAGAGGAGAAATGATTTAGTATACCTTGTGCAATACAAATAACTTTACCTTTTAAATTATTACTATAATTTTAATTACAGGCCAAAAAATAATTAAGACTATTTTCTAAAGGATAAAGAGACAGATTTTGCCCTTAGTTATGTAAGTACAACTCATTCATTTCAATAAGAGTTGTATGTTTATGAATATCAGAGAGCAAAATCTGGCCCTAAATATTTTGCATTGCTTTCATAATTTACTGTTATAATTGAATTTATCAAAAGAATATATACATAATACAATGTATCATTTTGGAATTTCTTTGAACTTTTCCTGCTTTTGTTCATGGATATTACATCATGCACTCTGTTCTGATGTCAAACTGGAACTTCCAACAACTTTCACTAATATATCTTTAGCATTAGGACACCTCGAACTGTAAGGAGCTTCATATCTAAAATGTCAATTTCTTAGTTGAAAGCCTTAAAAAAGTAAAGCAGGAGCAAATAACATATTTGACCAAAACAGATGAACTGCCAACAAGGAATGTAAGAAACAATGCAAGAACAGCATGCTTAAAAGTCTCCCAAACCCAATGGTAATTACATTGGGAGACATGCAGCTCTATTCCCCAAGCAAAACAACATCAATATGAATGGGGGGGGGGGGGAAGGGGAGGAGGATAACCAATGGGCCACAATTCATTTAATTACAATGTAGTAGGTTTGAGATACTTAATGGAAATGTCATTTTGATTTAATGGAACAACTAGTGCATTTCAGTTTAATGTACTGCTCCATCAAATCAGCTCCATGTCCTATTTATGCTGCCACCATAATGTAATAACAGTATAAGCAGATTAATAGGTTGTCAAGAAAAAATTTAACATTCAATTTATTTTATATGCAAACATAGTGTGTATTCTTATAAACAAAAGATTCCATTTTACCTTTCTGACCAAACTTCTGAACTTAATTGTTGTAAACTGGCATGTATCAATAGCACTGGAGCACAAGATAACGGTGACAATACAGAAATACATGATATGAAATAATTCTGTTGGACTTTTTAAAATAAGTATCAATATATGTTCATTTAATGCTTATTTTAAATGACAAAATGCAAACATCCTAAAATTTAAATTACTCCCAACTATGCACTTGAACTACAGGCTTATTGTTCTCATGGTACAGTCAAGGAGTGATAAGGGGGGAGTTTACTGTACACAATTTACAACTATTCAGTGAGATCACTAGGTTTTTGTAAGTCTACGTTAAAAAAAAGTAAGGCTAAATCTATTAAACTTATTGTTTCTTCCACACACAAGAATCTGAGTTATTACTCTACTAAACTAATTTAAACTCCTTTATAGATTTACTTTGCAATGTTCAGTATTTCCAAATTCAAAATGCACAGGGTTATAACACTTATTCATAGGAGAATAAAATAAAAATTCAAGTAATTTTTTTAGAAAATGTGAAACATTATTTCAAATTCATATCTGATAAATGAGGTCTGACTATATTCATATTCCAACTTATATAACGTAACAATTTGTCATCCCTATTTTCAATATTTTTCAAAATAGATGTTTTTAAAAGTAAACTTACGGGTCCATGAATATTATCATAATGTACTACTACTTCAGAATAAAACTAGTTCAGTTAATTTTAAAGCATTCTTACTATTTAGCATTTGTAAGTTTGAGGTTTTTTGAAGTTACTCTTTCAAGCAAGTAAATTAAATAAACATATCTGATGTCATGCATAAATTCAACAGTTTTATTGCATTCTACTATTGCAGACCTCTATGAAGAAACTACTACCATCTCATCTTCAGACAAGTTATAATTGCCGCTATCTACTAAGCATATTCTTTTACTTCACCAACGCAAATTTCAGGAAACAAGGACCCTATTCTATAAGCAAAAACACCTGCTAAATTTTTTTTAAAGGCAACTACTTTTACCAACCCTTTACATTTTGCTGAAATACAAGTTTGTAAAAAGAGAAAACCCTTAGACAAACTTCTTATATTTCAAAGGAGCTTGTAAAAAAGAATCTGCTGACATATTAAATCCTTTCTGTAGTACCCAAAAGCTTTTCTCTTAAGAACAATTGTAGTAAAAAGACATTTGGCTCCTAGGAAATTCCCATAGGGTCAGCCATATGCATCCTTCCATGGCACCTTCACGGTACTGCTTTCTACATCCATGCTAGCTGTCTCAAAAGCAGCTTTCATCATTCACTAGGGTGTCAGTCAATATGATTTATGGACTGCATTCAACAAAGTCAAAGCATATAGAATGAGAAATATGACTACAATCTGCTAATTTGTTTTGTATTGAGCCACTTAAGAGTCAAAGACCTGATGTCAGGCTAAGACCGGCAACACAATTAACCAGCCGGTGACAGATTCATCCATCCTCCCTGCCAGGCAGTGCCAATCAAAGACAGCATGAGGTGACATTTGGAGAAGTCAGTAAGAAAACCCATTCTCTAAGTAGCCTATGTGGGCTTCTGATTGACAGCTTTTGACTATAGCTTGTGGAGCACCACCACCCTTTACCCAATAGTTCCTCACTGCAAGCTGTGAAATAAGGCTTTCACTGCCAATCACAAGAACAATAAAACAACACAAACTACCATCCCCAATGAAAAAGAAAATAAGAAAACTTGTCTGTTAAATCTAAAAAGTTAAGCTTCAAAATTAATTTAACTATATTAAAAGATATGAAGCAATTTTTAAACTTACTGAAACTGCAAGAAAACTAAAATACATACGCTTCAATAGTCACATTAATTAATAGTTTTGTTTAACAATTGCAGTAACAAATCCAACTTTTGATAAATAGATGAAAAATTTATTTCTTAAAACAGTAGGAGAATTTTAAAAATACATAATTTCACTATTTATGTAATCCCTCCTCCCCAAAGGGTTGATCAAAATAAACTAAAGATTCACACAGAGAAATAATTTATCATTCTTTTTTCAGTAGTCACCGTTTCCTCTAAAGCAGCAAAGGATCTTTAACTTTGTATTAACAAAATACATGCATCACTGTTGAAAGAACTCTTCAACTATCTGATAGCCCACTTATTAGATAAAAAAAATTCCATTTATCCTTGTGAACCAAGTATTATCCACTATTGTTTTCAAATTAATTTATCTCAGAACTTAAGCTATAATATATCCTGAACTTTCCAAATAAGGGCCCAAGACTGCATCTTTTATTCACAGAAGCCATCCCATTGACTTAATGAGATTACATATATATGGATTTTTAGGATGAGGACCTACATTTTTATAGGTATAGTGCCACTATAAACCACAAAAGTGAAGCTTATATAGGATGTTTATGTGAGAAGAACCCGAAGATTAAAATAAACTCATACGGCCAAATCCTAGTAGCTTCTGCAAAGCAGAGGCAGCAGGAGCTTCATGACACACAAGGGCTGCACAGCTCCAAAAGACAATGTACCTCCATACCATTGGTTAAGAGATCTGATCCTGATCCATTACAAATCACATAGGATTACTCCAACCCCAGCAGCAAGGAGTGTCGGTGGTGGTGTTGGGAGACATGCTGGCTCCTTCAACAGAACAGGAAGCTCATTACATGAACTCTCTACCTGCGCTACACCTTTCATATGTGCAGCTGAAGAAGATGCCCTTATCACACCACTTCCGCGACTCTGGATCAGTCAGCCCAGGGCACAGCTGGTTTGCGTGACCTGTTGAGGCTCATACTCCCTTACTGCCACATAACAGGTATCATGATTTAGTAAATTTATAGCACCTAAATGTATGCTAGATGATTCACCGAAGAAAGAGAGAAAGAGATTCTTTCCATTCCAAAGAGTTCAACATTTAAATGTGGTCATTGATTTTTATGTTAATTGGAGCTGACTGAATATTGTTTGCTTTTTTTGCCATTAAGAGAGAGGGTAGGTGTTACGATGTAGATTAAGGAGGAAGCAAGAGTCCAGCACTGTGGACTACACACTCCTCCTTTTCCGCACCATGCAATGTCAGTTACAAGTCTGTCTGGTTTTCTGTGCAGGAAAAGGAAATGGGATTCTTCGAATGTAGGGCAACTTTCTGCTGAACAAGCTAATCTTCTATGGAACCAGCATACACCTTCACCCAGGATAATTATACTTCCTCATTCTTGTGCTTTATCTGGTTTTCTCTATTTAGATTGCAAGCTTTTCAGGGCAGGGGCTCTCTTTTACTATGTGTGCATCCACTGCCTAGCACAAGGCCTGTTAGTTGGGATTTCTAGGCACTAATTTAATACAAATAAATCATAATCTGTGGTTTTTAAGATTCATTTTATTTCTTCACTTCAAGAGCAAGGGTAATTCTGGGTATTCCTATTTCCTTCTTTACTTCCTCACCCTGGATTCTTGTCTGAGCATCAGCTAGAAGGGGTGCTTGAGTACCATGTGAGGTGCCCCCCTCCCTCTAAATTCTGAAGCCTCTGTAGTAGTCCCAGGCTTTTGCAATCTAGACATGATTGACCATGACCCTCCCTACACTCTTATATGCCTCCTGCATGGCTAGTATGTTGAACATTTTATATAGAAATATTTTCTATTAATGTTGCTGGTGCAATTATCTCCAGACAATTTGATGGTTCAGCATGAGGCTATGAACTCTGACCTCACATATGGGAAATTTCCAACTCCCAAATTAGATCTGTTAGTCTTGTCTGTGAATCCCAAGATGGGGCTAAGGTGGGGCTAGTATTAGCATACAGGTTGGCTCGATGCACATATTTCACATAGAGAGGTGCTGGAGTTGCTGAGACCAACCAGTCATGGGGACTTCAAATGTTCAAACAGATGATGATTCTTCTGAATCAACTCAGAATTTCATGGCTGACAGCCACAATCCTGACTGTTGGCTCTAAGAATGGAAATGAGCACACTGGATCTGGAATCTGGGCTGGGATTCAATTGAATGGAGTTGGCTATTACATTTTTGTCATGAATAGACCATTATAGTCTTCATTTGAAGTTAGGCACTTTCTTTTGTTGGGGCAAGAGACCTGTCATGATGGTCTACCCTCAAAAATTGATCGAACTGAGGAATTTCCAGAAGATCTTCAAGAAAATACTCCGCAACCAATTGACTGAGCTAGCGATAGTTTAATTAACTTTTGTTTTCTGATATCTGCATAGTGGCATCTAAATCTCCTCGCTGCTGTCTTTATCCTCTTGGGTCATCTTGGGTTAGAGATAATCTGTAACAGGTGAAATGACAGGGGAGACTACTTGAGCATCAATGAAAAAGTCTCTTGCTGAGTGACCAGTTGCCAAAAAGACTTTTTTGAAGTCTTATGCCACTGTAATCTCTTCAGGACAGGAACTGTCTCTTTGTTATATGTTTGAACAGTGCCTAGGAAAATGAGACCCTGATTCATGACTGGGGCTTGTAGATGCTACCATAATGAAAATAATAAATAACAACAATGGTTGTGCAGAAAGCGAAGAAAGTAGTTTTCACCTTCAAAACAGCATCCAAAGTCTTGCCCAGGGAAACTCTTCCGAGTGGTTGACAGTCTGGTTAATTTGGACTGCTGCCACTTAAGAAAACAGTAAAGTCTTTCTTGATGTGAAGAATTTTCAGGTTACTTTGAAGAAAACAAATTGCTCAAATGTGGAGTGAGTTCTTTACCACTGTGGATCAGGAAATTATCTCAAGGGAACATATACCAAGTTTTCTTTGTAAGTTTTAGCCAGCAGTCACCAAATCAGATCCATGTCCTTTCTCACTGGTGATACATGGAAGTGCTAGAATATCTTTGTTGGTGAAGACAGTTAATGTTTCCCTAGGGGTGGAAAGCAACATGCTGGCTATCCTTAAGGAAGCTGTTCTGAGGCCTCTGCTAAATAAACCATTACCAATCCATTAACAGGATTAAATTAAATTTGTGTGTGTTATGAGATGGTTAAGAAGTTAAGTGAGGGGACAAAGGCAATGGTGCATTCAACATGCTGATGATGCCCTGTACAGTGAACCACTATCTATATGAACTGCGAGTTGGATAAGGCTCAACCTGGACAAGACAGAAATAACTTGAATGCTGTGGGGAAAGCATTATCAATTAATATAAGCACCCCTGATTAAGGGCAGGTATTTGTCCTTTTAAGATTCTGGGCTAATCTTGGATACTGAAGTAGCAGCTTTGGTCAAAAGTGCATTTTTCCAAATGTGACTTTCAAGAAGTGCCCTTTGGAAGCAGATCTTGATACAGTTATGCATGCCTTTATCAATGGCAGATTAAATTACTATAATGCACTGCACATGGGGCTATATACTGAGCTCATTTGAAAACTGAAGGTAGTGCAGAACATGACTGCCTGTTTATTTAAGATTATGTTTCACAGAGGAAACACATTACTGCCAGTGTTCCAGAATCCACACTATCCGCCAATATATTTTTGGGTGGAGTTCAAGGTGATGGCTTTGAGTAGAGAATTACTCAAACTTCAGCTGTCTCAGTAAAGAAGAGAGAATGCTGCTCATAGGGCATTTTTCCTGAGGGATCTTGGCTTTGGAAATTGGTCCTAACCCTCCTTGGTCTACCAGAGTCTATTTTCTGAACATTCTTCAGAGCCCACTTTTTTTTTCAGTCATTGGAGGGTGGGGAAGGCAGGTTGATGGAATATGGTGGGTTGTTTGATGGGTTACTGTTATTAAACGGGTTTGGTGAGCATCGGCAGTCCATTACGTTTTAGTTTTAATTGCATAAAATACGGTACCCACAGCAAACTTTGGATGGATGCTAAAAATTGGAATAAAATGAAAATAATCCTAAATAGATGTGAGTCAAAAAGGTAAGGGAGAGTGGCAGAAAATAATATAATTTCATATACGTACAACAAAAATTCCTTTCCATTTGTTAAAAGAAGCAACAATTTAAGGGACGCTATTCAGGTTTATGCATCCCCCTGCCCTCCAAATTACTTTGAAAGTTTAGTTCCTTCCCTCCCCCCAAATTTGGAGATCAGGACTCCTCCAACTTGCTTTTGATAGCCAGTCCTAGGAGTGATGTGTTATTAAAAATAATCCAACTGTTTGGCTGCTCCAGATACAAAACTGTGAACTACAATATACACATACACACTATGATGGAGTTTTTAATATCTCACCACTGAAAGGACTGTTGTTGAAGGAGACACGGAGGAATCCTGGCCTTCAAAAACTACAGGAAAAAAACATTTAAAGGGAATAATTTTGAGCCCACAAAACTTTGACATATTCCTTTAAACTTAATATATCTGTTTTTGTTTCTATTTTACTAAAAGCACATCATTTTTGTAATTTTAGTAGTGCAGTTTCTACACATCTCCATGTTTACGTTCAATAAAAAAAAACATCCTATGTTAGCTGGACTCTGGAAATTCTTTGGATACTTAGTAGCAAAGCTTTTGCTAGATTCATCAAAAACAAAATAACCAACTTCTCAATCTACTTCAAATATATTTCTCCACAAAAATAAAGATATAAAATATGTACTAACTTTAAAAAATAAATGTTTCTAACATTTACTTCAATATCATACATAATAAATGCCTTGCAAAATCTTTCATTTTTTAAAATATGAGAATAATGCAATCAAATAAAACCAAATTGGGTATGATAAATCAAAATTCTACATGCATGTGAAATTACAAAAAAAAAAAAAAAAAAAAAGACAATTCTGCCACTCCATGTTCCGAAACAATTGCTAACAAACCCAATATTAATTTCTCAATTTTCATTATTCATTATCATGGAAATAATCTGTGGTTGTTCAAAGTAAACTGCTTTTAAAAAAAACTTGATGACCTGAAAATAACCAGGGCATGGATGAATCCCTAAATGCAATCCATCATCTTTTTACACAAAAACATTTGAGTGCAGACATTCCTTCAACTCCAGCCAGCATGTGCACCAAAAGGGATATAGAACTTTCACCAAATCTTTATTCTGTGCCACTGTTTTTCCATTTTAACCTTATTCTGTATGCACATCCCACAGCTGCATTTTGACACCTGACCTCACTTCCAAAAGGTCTTAAAGTCTCCTCTGAATTATCTCATTTGTGATACAATGCACACCCTATCATGTTTCTGCAAGGCTTTTAGGGTTCCTTCTATCCCAAAGAACGAAAGACCAACGTTAGTAATTAACCCGTTTCTTGCATGCAACCACACAACGAGGTACCCAGTGAGTCATCAAACAAATGGAAGGGTTGTGGGTGGGGGGATTTATTAAGTGATTAAATATTGAAGCAATAAGCCTGCAGGCAGTTCATAGTTTTTCAGTTTACATGCTTTTTCTTCATCTTGCATCTACTTACCGACATAGCTGCATGGTCATTGTTGTTATTCTGAGAAGGAAACCAGTAAGGCAATCAAAACAAAAAATTAAAATGTACTGTCAACATCAAAAGAAATGTTGGCATCAGTAAAAGGGAAGCAAATTCTTCAGAAAACTTTTATTTTACGAGTCTTGATACTTAATTATTAAGTACTAAAATTATTTTGCCATAGTCTGCATGAATGAAAAATACCTAGATCTAGGAAGGTTTAATTTGCTATATAAAGTTTTGATATTCTTAACACTCACAGAAGACAAAAATATTTTGCTATATCAAACTGATAAATTTTCTAAAATTCAAAGAAAGTCAAAATTCCTTGGAAAATGTAAGGAAAAAAGGTATAAACAAATTAAAAATTATTATTTTGCAAAGAGACACAAAAAAGTGATTAAATTGAAATGGGGTACTTAATATAAAGATTGTCTTTTTCAGTGGGAATGAGCTGTATGCCAAAATAAAAAATCCAAAGTAACACATTCCACAAGTAACGTTTTCTGAGTTGATCTTCTAGCAATTTTTAATTGTAATAAGTATTAACAATATACTTATTAAAATATTTAAAATAAAAATTAAACGGTTCCTTAAAAATATTTTAATCATGTATATTTAACATCCAAACTACAAAGCACATGGTTATTAGTAATTTATTAATCTATTTCATTCAAGCAATACTTAGGAATGCTTTAGGACAATGCAAGGCTAAATAAAGTCTCTGTTCCATAAGTAATTTATTTTTTCACAGATTTTACTATTAATGGTAATTGGATGAACTAACAAATGTGAAAAGAAAATATTTTCCTTTTTCAAGCCTTTTATGCTAACATTGTTGCTAATGTACAGTACACTTACATCCCTGGAGTATATGAGAACTTTAAGGAGAAACAATGCTAGAGAGACATCTCAGCGATGCCACAGTTGCTATGAGAGCAAAACCTGAACAGTTTGGGTTGTCACCTTTACCATGCTGTACCTAGATGTAGTAACTTAGATCATAGTGAGCCTGTTTTGTGTACTTTAGATTCAAACATAAAATAGTATAACTGTATAAAACACATTTTTACATTATATATTCAGTTTTTTTAAAGTTATGTCCCCATCAATACAAACACATCTAAGTATATGACCATATGCAAGCATGGCACACACACACACACACACGGACGTGACTGTCTCTATACATTTAGAGGTAGTTATACATATTCCAAAAATGAAGTAGGTTCTAATGTCAGATGCACAGGAGTAATAATGTGTAACCTTCTGCTGTGCATATGCTTATGAAAGCATATGCACAAGCAGACTGGAGTCTAACCATCCTCCAACAGGCAGCACACCATGTCTGAATCAGGCTATGGAGAGCTCATGGGAGCAAGGTGGCCATGTCTCCAGACTAGCAAACACCTGAATTATATTCTGCCTTTCTGCTATGTGGATACACAAGGGGTGGAGGGAGAAGAGGCTCCCTGTACCTTCTTCTTTCCTCACCAAACCCACAACCAAATGAGCAGGACTTGGTTCTATAGTTTCTGGATATAAAGAGTTCTGAACTATTAATATATGTTTGAATATCCATGATATTTCTACCACCAATGCAATAAGGCACCAACATTTCTTGAAGTAAAATTGTGAAGCTTTTATTTTGTTAATATAAAGTCCTTCTAAAAACTATCCCATCCAAAATCCAATATGTGGCACATTACAATCTAGCTTTGCTTAAAACATCAAAATCTCTAAGGTTAGGCTTGTTTATGTTTTATTAACTTGTTTAATTATGAAAACGAGGCAGTTTTGTGGGCTTGTCTATTGAAAATACCTTTATTATAAACATCCTTTTTAGGACAAATATTTCCCACTATTACAAATCAAACTCTGAAACCAATGGTAAGGAAAAGAATTAAATAATAAACTAATTTTCATATCATTTCTACAACTCTCTCACTAATATTTATATGCAGTGCAGAGGTCTGTGGAACGGGTTTCCACATTTTGTTGACTTGTTCATAAATCAATCAACCAGGTCAAGCAAATGTGTCCTAGGTTATTCTATTAAAGATGCCCAGAATAAGACAAAAAGATACCATCCTACATTTTACTGGAACTGTAATACTGGATCAAACTGGTAGTCCATCTAGCTCAGTATCCTGTCTATTACAGTGGCCAATACCAAATGCAAGAAACCCAAAGTAGGGAATTATAGAATAACCTGTCCATCAGGGGAAGTTTCTTCCTCACCTTCTCAGCTAGAGGTTAGGTTATGCTCTAAAATATGAATGTATATCCCTTCCATTCTTTTTATTCAATTGTTAACTTGATATAACTGCTTCTTTCCATTCTTTCCCATTCAGTGCTACAATGTTGGCACAGATAGGCAACTTCTTGCAAGGAAATGGCACTTATGTTAGCCCACTAATCCAGGGTTACTTAACATGTAAAACAGTGTCACCAAACGGAAATGTAGCAACCCACCATGAGTGCAAATGGCCATAAGCCATATAAGTATATCAGTTATGACTAATGAAGCATAGCCTCTAAAAGAGGATTAGAAATGTTCCACGTCCCTCATATTTCACACAGCTATTAACCTTATGTGCCTAAAAAGGAATACTTTAAGAGTGGTGGGAAAACTAAGACAGAGAAAAATCAAAGCCACTTTAATATTAGATTTGGAATACCAGATCTGTCCCTTTGTGCACCAACTCTATATCTTGTCTCCTCTACAAATGGCCAAATATATGATGCTTCAGAGGAAAGCAAAAAAATCTCTAATTCCCTTGCCTACTGTAATTATGCTATAGTATTCATAGGTGAAATTCTTTTCTTGATTTAACTTCCAACAGAGATGTGGAAACTCCAGACTAATAGAAATATGTTATATTTATTAATAAGATTGTACACCCGTCCAGAGGCACTGAATGTGGGTAAAGTAATCACACATCAAGCAATAGCAACAAGGAACATGCTGAAGCACAATGTAATGAATCCATAAAGGCTAGATGTTTTGGGCCAAATTTTGCTGTGGCACTGATATAAACTGGAAGTAATTCCATTGATTTCATTGGAGTTACCCCAGATCTACAATGGTATAAACTAAGAGCAGAATGCACCCTAGTAGTTGTGCACTTGTCTTGAAAAGTGACCAGTCAGACAATGAAATATAATAATTGATACATAAATCAGATGGACAATACTCCCTTTACTCGGAGCTAAGGAAAATAAGGAATTTATCTGACTCATGAATGAAGATTAGTTTCAGTGGGAACTCAGACAGGTAGAAGCCTATGGAGTTTTTATGGACAAAAAATATTTTAGTTCAAACAGAGCTTTGGGTTTAAATTTTTAGATGCTGTTCAAAATCACACGCACAATGTGCATGGGTCGAATTAGGTTTGCATTCTGTGGATCAGTGGACTTGTCCACAGAATTTGCAGGCACAATTAAAATGAACATTTGAAAATCTGGCCTGAAGTGATTTAAGTTTTATGAGATCTAAAAAACAGTATGAATGTTTACTACTAGTAGTAGTTGAGTTAAAAAAAAAAAAAAAAAGCTTTGAGGGTGCTGCATTTTATTTTCTTCTTTGAAAGTAAAATCTTTCACAAATATTTTATAATTCCGTTCATCATAATATATATAATTCTACACTGAATAATGCATCAGTTAGTATGTAAGCAATCTGAAATCATGTCTATCCCCCTAAAATATTTACTTAAAAGCTATTTTCTTCCAAAAATCAGAAAGTTAAAATGTATAGAAAATAGGACTCCAATAATCTGAAAACAAAGCCTATTTTGTATACTTACAGGCAAGTGAGTAAAAACTTGAAATGTGCTTCTTAAGAAATTAATAAGGTCCATTAAATATCCACTGGCTCTTCCAGCAGGCTCAGACATTGTCCAATCGTAGTCAGCAAGCTGAATAAATTCATCAATTTTTTGATTCAGTTTGGTGTATATTTCTCCTTCTGCTGCATGTCTTGCATCCTGAAAAAAAAACAATACTGCATAATCACCACTCAAAACTTTATTAAAATTGATATAACTCCACTGATAGAAGTGTCATTTAATGGTGCATATGGCTTTTTGGGAATCAAGTAAAACATTGACTAGTTTTTAAATCCATGCTGTAACTTGTGGCTTGAAAGCACAACGTTGCCAGTGGCAACTTAATTAAATCCTTGGTTTTGTAATTTTTTTTTTAAGACTATCAACGTAGTGCCATCCTGAATATAGTTTTTCAGATACTATGGTTATGTGTACTATAAAGATGTTGATAAATGAATCTCACTGTAGAGCAACATCAGTATTCTTCAGACTCATCCAGGAGACTTGGAGACAGAATCAAAAATCAGTCAGTCTCCTCTTCTTTCCAGTGAAAATCTTTAACTCCGTTTTGGAAAACTATAATGAAAATTTACCGGACCAGGAACAAATTTATTTGCCCACCTTTACAAAGAAAACTGATAATGAAAAAGCTAATTATCATATCTGTTATGGTTGAACAGCCAGGATTCACAAGTTTTTACATTAACAATATACACTCTAAATAATGCACATTTTATGAATATGCGTTTCCTCTTCATAAATGACAGTATAACACACCAGGTTTCAGAACACACCACCCATTATCAATCTGTCCTCAGCAATATCAATTTTGGGGGGGATAACAACAATTTCTTACTTCACAGGGGCATTGTAATGATGGATATATTAAAGATTATGAGGTGCTCAGATACTATGCTAATAGGAGTCAGTTAAATATATAAGATAAATCCCAGAACAGGTCATGTCCAACATAGCATCTGAACTTCTCATACATCTCAGGTGTATGGGTGGAGTTCTTTGAGATATGTTGTCCACACAGATTCTACTCTTGGTGCACATGCACCCCATGTAGGCAAGATCGGATTCTTTTCAAATAGCAGTGTCCAACAGGGCCATGCTTGTGCCCTGAGTTACCTCTCACCCCACAAAGCCAAGGGCATAGAGTGGAGAGGCCTCAAGTGCCTCAGTTCCTTTGCCAATTAAAATCCCATAAGAGCAGTCTCTGATTAGCAGGGATGGAAGGCAGGTTGCGGAATCTGCATGCACATCTCAAAAAAATATACGTAGTCACTGCATGGTACATAACTGTTCTTTCTTCTTTGAGTTATTCTTCACACAGATTCCACTCTCTGTGACTAACAAGCAGTCGCCTATTTGCTTGGAGATGTGTAAGAGGATGTGAGTTGTCCCTTCACCAGTTCAAATACAACAAATGGCCCTGGTAACCCTCAAGGAGTCTTCCCACTACTTTCTGCAAAACTCACATTGTGCCGCCACGGGGATTAGGGGCTATGCTCAGGGAAGGAAATCTTGCTGTGTTCTTCTGAGGAAAAGAAAATGAATACACGTCTTCCAATGGTGGGGCAGTTCTGTCAGGCATGCCCTGCCCGGTCTTGCAATCAGCACTGAAGGGTGGTTTGGCAATAACATCCTGTAGCCTCTCGATGACAAGTGATTCTACTGCCAATCCCTCAGAAAGGTCTCTCTACACCAAAATGGAAATCCCATGGATGACCATAGGCAGGGTCTCAGGTGTTACCACAGTAATGGGCCTTCGTGCCAAAGTGGATGAGGCCAAGATTGGTGCCTTGCTGTTGGTACCAGAGACAGCATGGTCCTTGGTATGGGAAAAAGACAGTCAGTGCCATCTTGGATTTCAGCGTGGGCACATCGGTTGGGATTTCACCTTCAAACTTTTAGAGGAGTGAGCCTTAGGGGAGGCTGTTTGCCTCCTTTTTGGAGAGAGGTATTTGTGCCATCCCTGGAACGATGCGCCTTCTGGCGGACTACATCAGTTTGGTGCCCCAGCTTCCACATTAACTCTACCCACAGAGCCACACAATAATTTTGCATAATTTTGCCACCCAACCTCACACGTGCCCTTTCCTCCCAGCTCAACTAGATTCCTCCTGCAACTTTAGAGGTATCATACCCCTTACCACGCCTGGGGGGAGGGAAAGCTCCCTGGGGATTTTTATTCCCTCTCTCGTGGGCCTAGGGGGGAGTAGCTCACAGGTTCTTCATGCCTGCCCACTCTCTTATACCTGGGGGTGGGGGAGAGAGGAAGGCAGCTCCAAGGGATTTGTCTTCTCTTACTTCCCAGACCTGGGGTTATAATATTAGAGAACAGGAGAGGGGAGATGGAAGACGGAGAATACAGGGGAACTGATATATTGTTCATAGTAGGGGAGGCGTAGAGAGCTGCTTTGGGCTACTGGGCTTTTTCTGCTCTCCCCTCTTCTTTCCCTTCTTGTAGAATGGTGTCTGCTGCTTCTTCTTCCCCCTCCTGAGGGGATGGGAAGAGAACTCTATCTGTCTACTGCTGTAGCTGTGATTGGCTGCTCTTTCCCAAAAGACGAGGAAGTGGGGAAGACAGCCTGAGAGTTTTTCTTCCTGAGTAATCTGAAAACTGAATTAAAGTTGGACATTCTCACATCATAGTGAGACTAGCTCCAGCAGGAGCCAAAAATGTGTTACTCTGAAATTAGGGAACATTGTAATTATATTTACTTGCCTCTAAATTATAAATACATATATTTGTGCCAGACGAATGGGCAAGTAGAATTTAGTAAGGCTGCTCTAACTTGCTACTGCAGGAACAGACAATAAAATAGCTGAGCTGCTAAAAACTGGCAGGACAATGATATCAAAGTACTAGAAAACCATAAAGAAGGTACGGGAGTAACAGGAGGTACTAGATGACTGTCTAAAAATAATAACTGTACCAATCGTGAAGAAAGGAGATCCTATTGATACAATAATTATAGAGGTATTAGCTTATGGTTGGGAACCGAAAAAATCACGACGAAAGTAATTGTCAACAGATTAAGGACAATTTTACAGGAAAAAGTAAGTGAGAAACAGTGCAGTTTCAGACCTGGCCTTAGTTGATGAAAAAAAAGCAAAAATGGAAATTAAAGAAATGGAAATTGCTGTTTTCATTGACTTTACAAAGGCATTTGATTCAGTTTGAAGGGAAGCATTATGGAAAACAGCAAAATCATATGGAGTTCCAGATAAAAGAATTGCAGTTATAAAACTTAGGTACAAAGATTGCAAAAAATGCAATGCCATAAGAATTGGTGGGAACTAAAGCAACTGGTTCAAATCAAAGTTTGGTGTAAGACAAGAGGCCACGGAATCAGTCATGTTTCATCATGTTATTAAACTGGACATTAAGAGCATTAGACAAGTTGGAGGGTGTGACACTGGATGATCCAGAGCAGTAGTGGTCAACCTGTGGCCCACACGTGGCCCGTCAAGGTAATCCACTGGCAGGCCGCGAGACAGTTTGTTTACATTGACCGTCCGCAGGCAGGGCCGCCCGCAGCTCCCAGTGGCCACAGTGCACTGTTCCCTGCGGCCTGCACCACTTCCTGCAGCTCCCATTGGCCGGGAACAGTGCACTGCGGCCACTGGGAGCTGCGGGCGGCCATGCCTGCGGACAGTCGATGTAAACAAACTGTCTCGCGGCCCCCCCAGTGGATTACCCTGACAGGCCACATGCCCACCTCTGATCTAAAGTTAAGCTCCTTAACTTGTGCAGATGACCTTGCACAACTGGCAGACATGTTTGCATTGATGATGATACTCTTCACTCTCTTGGAAAATTGGTGTAGTCAACTTCAGCTTACTATAAATGCCAAAATGACAAAGTGGTTGCATCTTGGAAAAGGGACAAGAGATAAAGTGCAGAAGCTACGTCATAGAACAAGTAGAATCTTGTGAATACCTATGACACTTGATTAGTGAGGACAGTTCCATCAAGGATGAGGTTACAAGGAAATGTGCTTTAGCTACAAGTGCTGCACAGAAATGGATGAAATTATGGACTGGTACAAACATTATATTTGGTACTAAAGTGAAAATTTATCAAATCAGCATACTAACAGTATTACTCTGTGGTCTGGAAGCAGCTGCATTAAATGAAACAGACATGAGAAGGCTGGAGGTAGAGGAGATGAAGAGTTCTTTGAAAGATGGTGAATGTAAAGTGGAATGATTTTAAGACAAATGTAAAGTTAGAAGGAGAGTAGGATGTGAAATCAGGGTACAGGATTGGTTACAATTGAAAAGATTACAGGGGTGGGGACACTGCTGAAGACAAGCAGATAACAGGATGCCAAAGTAAATAATGCAAGCACAGCCAAGGTCAGTTCAACCTAGAGGCCAACCACTGACTAGATGGTGGGACATCATACGCAGGGACATGACCAGGCTGGGGTTAATGGAGGAACAAACCATGGACAGGAATGAATGACGACTCTATACTGTTTCTCGTGTCTGCAAAGATGCTCCAGGGTGAAAGAGAAAGAAGCTCTAACTTGTAAATATGTAGATTTTCATTACAACAAAAATACTGATAGAATCTCACTGTTTCCATGAAAAAAATAATTTGATTTATGATTTAACTCTTTAACATATCAGGAAATTCGTAATTAAATATTCTATGGCACTCTTAATTCTACCCTCTTACTTGTAGTCATTAAGTATTTACTTTTCCTCCATTCAGGCCCAGACTGGTCAAGTCAAACAAACCAATATTCAAGTTGGCAGCAGAACTCCCACTGATTTAAAAAGAAACAGGATTAGGCCCTATTTTAGGACATGCCAATACGGTCTTTTGTTGTATCATCACATGACATTGAACAATGTGACATACAATTTTGCCCAAAACTTATATGGGCTATTCAGGTGTAGGGGAAAAAAAACCTAACGAAAACAAGTAACAACAATGCAGGTAAATGTACACATGTATTTACATAGGTATTAAATTGTCAGATTATATAAATCAACTGACATGCAACTAAGTTTACTATATTATTCCTGGCATAATTCCCTTATTCTTAATCATTAGAATACAAAGTATATGAATTGAGAATCTTAATTTCTCTTTCATTTACAGTTCTTTGCCTCGAGTTTCCTTGGGGAACTTTTAACGGAGGAAAAGCATTTACTGAATGTGTAAAAATGTCAAATAAAAGATTATCCTAAAATGGCATTTTATGATCAAAGCAACCTATAAAAGCATCAAACAGCTCTCCTAATTTGACATTTAAGAGTCTAGCAACTTGTTAAAATGTCAAAGTATTATATTGGCATTTACTATTTTGTAGATTGCTAGAACTGTAAAAACATCAGTTAATGATAAACCTTTACTTGATCTTTTTATTTAATTCATAACAATCTGTAATAACAAGAACTGTACATTAACTCCTGTAGGAGTGAGCTTCCTGAGCCTAGTGTGATTGATGGTTTGAAAAAAAGCAGAAACTAAGGGATTGGTTGTACCCTACCACCTGCTAACTGGGTCTAACAGCTGGCACAGGTCTATTTAAACAGTGAAAGCACCAGTCCCCCTTTTTGTCCTTTGTAGCCAGATTTTGATTACACCCACCTATTTTGCTTTAGTTATAAAGTTACAATAGCAATAGTGTGCTGCCAATATTTTAATAACAAAGGGCTCCATATTCTCACCCAGGAAAAATATTGAACACACCAGCCTTTTGGGGTAATGCGGTCCACTCCAAAAGCAAAAGTTTAGTTTTCAGAAGTACTACTGGGATCCCAAGGGATAAATCAAACAGACATGGCTTACCAGTGTTTAATAATGGGACAAAATCACCTCAACTCTCCTTTTCATTTGGTAACAGAATTTTAACAAGGGACTTCTGGGAGCTCCCAAAACTCCTACCCACCATCAGAACAGTGAGTTGGATGGGAAGGGCTGATTTCTTCAATGACTCTGCTCCTTGCTTTGTGAGAGGCCCCTGGGGGCAACTCTTCCATAGTATGGAGTATCACATGGAATCCTACAATATACATGTGATACTCCATACTATGGATACTCCCCATGTAGGCAGACATGGTGATAAAATGGAATCCTACAATATACATTTTATTACCATGTCTGCCTACATGGGGAGTTATTCTGAAATAGCTCCTGATTAACTCCCTGTGTGGATGCCGTATTCTGGAATAAGAGTGCCTTATTCTGAATTACTTTAATCTACTGGATTATAATAATCTGAAACAAAGCACTCTTATTCCAGAATAAAAGCATCCACATAGGGAGTTAATTAGGAATAATTTTAAATTCACACCCTACCTTAAACTGAATTAACTTCTAAGTGTAGACAACCCGTTAGTGGGGGGACATAGGCTTCAATATGCTGATGACACCCAGCTTTATATCTCTATCTTGTCTAAACCAGACTGAACCACTCACCTAGTGTCTGAATGAAACACTGTCTAATAAAATTAAATAAGATATATATTAAAGTGATATCATGGGGGAAAATAGGCAAACCTCTAAAAGGTTAAAAATGGAATAAAATTTAAGAACATAAGAATGGCCATTCTGGGTCAGACCAATGGTCCATCTAGCTCAGTATCCTGTCTTCCAACAGTGGCCAGTTACAGATGTTTCAGAGAGAGTGAAGAGAACAGGGTAATTTATCAATTGATCCATCCCCTGTCGTCCGGTCCCAGCTTCTGGCAGTCACAGGTTTAGAGACACCCAGAGCATGGGGTTGTGTCCCTGACCATCTTGGCTAATAGCCATTGATTGACCTACCCTCCATAAACTTATATAATTCATTTTTGAACCCAATTATACTTTTGGCCTTCACAACATCCTCTGGCAATGAGTTCCACAGATTGACTGTATGTTGCGTGAAGAAGTACTTCCCTAATTTTGTTTTAAACCTACTGCCTATTAATTTCATTGGGTGACCCCTGGTTCTTGTGTTATGTGAAGGAGTAAATAATACTTCCTTATTCACTTTCTCCACACCATTCATGATTTTATAGACCTCTATCATATACCCACCCCCTCCCCCAGTCATCTCTTTTCCAAGCTGAACAGTTCCAGTCTCCTCATCTGGAAACTGTTCCATATCCCTAATCATTTTTGTTGCCCTTCACTGTACTTTTCCAATTCAAATATATCTTTTTTGAGATGGGGCCACCAGAACTGCACGCAGCCCTCAAGATGTGGGCATACATAGTGGAATTATGATATTTTCTGCCTTATTATCTGTTCCTTTCCTAATTGTTTCTAACATTCTGCTACATTTTTTTTTACTGCCACTGTACATTGAACGGACATTTTCAAAGAACTATCCACATTGAGTCCAAGATTTCTTTTTTGAGTGGGGAACAGCTAATTTAGACCCCATCATTTTGTATGTATAGTTGGGATTATGTTTTCCAATGTGCGTTACTTTGCATTCATCACCATTGAATTTCATCTGCCATTTTCTTGCCCAGTCACCCAGTTTTGTGAGATCTCTATAATTCTTTGCAGTCTGCTTTGGGCTTACCTATCTTGAGTAATTTTGTATTGTCGTCCAACTTTGCCACCTCACTGTTTATCCATTTTCCAGATAATTTATGAACATGTTGAACAGCACAGGTCCCAGTATAGAACCTTGAGGGACCTCAATCTTTACCTCTCTCCACTGTGAAAACTGGCCATTTATTCCTACCCTTTGTTTACTATCTTTTAACCAGTTACTGCTCCATGAGAGGACCTTCCCTCTTATTCTATGAGTCTTTATTTTGCTTCAGAGTCTTTGGTGTGGGACCATGTCAAAGGCTTTCTGAAAGTCCAAGTACACTATATCCACTGGATTACCCTTGTCCACATGTTTGTTGTCTCCCTCAAAGAATTCTAATAGATTGGTGAGGCATGATTTCCATTTACAAAAGCTATGTTGACTCTGCCCCAACAAATTATGTTCATCTATGTGTCTGAGAATTCTGTTCTTTACTATAGTTTAAACCAATTTGCCTGATACTAAAGTCAGGTTTACTGGCCTGTAATTGCCACGATCGCCTCTGGAGCTTTTTTTATAAATCAGCATCACATTAGCTAACTGTCAGTCACTTGGTACAGAGGCTGATTTAAGCACCAGGTTACATACCACAGTTAGTAGTTCTGCACTTTCGGAACTCTTGGATGAATACCATTTGGTCCTGGTGACTTTTTACAGTTTAATTTATCAATTTGTTTCAAAACTCCTTCCTGACACCTCCATCTGGGACACTTCCTCCGATTTTTTTGCCTAAAAAGGATGAGTCAGGTATGGGAATCTCCCTCACATCCTCTGCAGTGAAGAGATTTCTGTTTTGAAAAATTTAACACATAGGGTAGAGACATTTATAAACTGATCTTATGGAATATAAGTGGGATCAATAAGAAAAGGATATTCTTCATCACTTAAAATGTATGGGATCTGATATAATTTGCCTCCAAGAGATGTACTTAATAATAATGGTACATACCAAATTGCAGAATGGCCGAGTTGGTGAGGTGTATGCAGTTTTTCATAAAAAGAAAAAGGGATTAATCAAAAAAGGATTTTCCAGTACAAATGAAGCATGTTATATTAAAGTGTGGTTCCCTGGGGGGAAAAATAATACTTTTATGTCATGCCGAGGAGGAGAGAAACCATACAGGGTATCTTATAACCTTGTTGTCTGTGCTTATAGTTAATTCTATGATCTTTTTTCTGGTGCTTAGATACCACAGTGACAGGCACAGTATGAACACCTAGATAATTAAATGAAGTACATCTAGCTCCATACACAAGAAGTCATATTGTTGTTGTCTAAATCCCAAATGAAAAAGTTCTGATGGCACACATAAATAAGTGTTCCTTGAAGTTACTGTGCACAGTACACTCCGGAAACAGTATAAGTGAGAGTACTTAATAAACTGGTACCTGACCATAATATGGACAAGAAAAAAGATAATTGATAAAGACTAAAGTGAAGAAAAATAAGGAAAATTAATGACTTAAGTTCTAGAGACAAGATGGATGAGATAATATCTTTTATTGGATCAACTTTTGTGGGTGAGAGAGACAAGCTTCCGAGCTTACACAGAGCCCTACAGCTTGAAAGCTTGTCTCTCTCACTAACAGAAGTTGGTCCAATAAAAGAGATTACCTCACCCACCTTGACTCTTTAATATCCTGGGACCAACATGGCTACAACACTGCATTACTGAAGGATAGGGAAAGTGAGAGACCATGACAAAGTCCTTACATTAAATGCAAAGGCTCCGCCCACCAGAAAACAGTCAAAAACTGTCAATCACAAGTGTTACTAACATAACCATCCTAATTCTAAGTTCAGCCAAAAGACTTTCAGAGCAGGAAAATGGAGAAATATAATATTGAAAGAGATACCACAACTTGAGAAGCAATCCCTGACTAGAGGTGAGAGAGATCTAGGATAGGCAGAGGAAGGCTAAGACTAACAGAATTTTCCATAAACAATTTCCCCTTGTTTTAGGTTTTCTCTTCCCCATCATACAACAAACATTAAGATGACATCTTTATGTTATGCAAATTCAGCAAACATTAAGACTTAGGAAGGATTCTCTTGTGGAGCTGCCAAAAGCATATATTCCATCCCTGTTTTGCTCCAACGTGACTTAGTGAACTAGTTAATTAGAGAGACCAAATTTAAAAAATAATAACAGGGCACTGTAATCAGCCTTCTCTGTCAAAGAGCTAGCCAGACCTCAGATACAGAGAAAAGAGGCATCATCCCATATGCACTAGGTGAATATGTTCCTGAAGGTTAAAAGCCTTCTCTTGCCTACTTGACACGGTAAAGAGGGTTTGGCTAAGCTAATTAATTTTGAATGAGAAACATGGTCAGGAGAAAGCAGAATAGAAAAAAATGGCTGGTGTGATGTAGTTTAACATGATCAGTTCAGCCTAAGAAATTCTGGAAGGGGAACCATCCCAAGGAGAGCACTTTAACAGCTGATAATTCTGAACTGAGCGAGGAAGAGTTTATATGTTCAAGTTCTCAAGACTGTGAGCCCAAAAATAGAAGAGTGAGGGAAATCACATAGACCTCAAGAATCAAGAAATTCCAAAATGCAGAACTGAAGGAACCCAACACATACATATTTAAGTTAAGTGACATTTCTATAGAATTCCTTACTAAATCAAGACTAAACAAGGCATTGTAGTTAACTACTGTGACTAAAGAGAAGACTGACTTTCCCAGAAAGCTAACACCACTGTGAGAACTGGACCAAACAAATGAAAGAAGAGAATCTATGCCATGGAAGAGGAACCACCTTAGAAGCTGTCCATGGTCATCTCTTACCAGAGACTGTGGACAGAAAATCCCAATTTTTGCCACAAAATAATTCCTTGATAATTTAAGTCCAGTCATTCCTAACATACTTGGGAGCCCTAAGTAGGTGGTTATAAATTATCTGAGATTAAGAGTTAGTTTAAAGTAGTCTCTTATCATTGAATAGGGGAAGAGATGCCTGCCTAGCACCTCACCAAATAGGAGACAGGGTGCTGAGAAGGGGCAAGAATAGGGCAGCTGTGTGCCAACCTTCAATCTCCTAGGGAAGAAGAGCTCCTAAAATACTCTGTCTCTACAGGCATAGCATTTCCAGTGAAAAGAGAAAGCTGTAGGCTACTAGGGCATATTGGAGCTGCTAAGGCAGACTGCTTTCTTAGCAGCAGCAGTGGGACAGAATTTTCTTTAGTGATAGAAGATCTTATTTACAGCCATCAAAAGGAAGAAGAGAAGGTTCCTTTAGGCAGGAAACAGCATCCAAACTGCTTTGGGTTTGGGGAGGACTGGAAGTTCCCAGTCTGCAAACAACCTGGTCATGGACTCTGGAGACAGAGAGAGAGAATGAACCACTGGACAATTTGGTTACAAGAGCAGTCACCAGCCAGTGAGAGTCCTTGTAGGCAAAATTAGTCATGAAGACAGTCATACAGGAAGTGTTAGTTGCAACATCAGAAGTGAAGCCAGATGGTCTCTCAGCTGGGATATGTGAGGTAAGGAGGAAAGGACCGCGAAATGAATCTGGAAGAATAGGAAAGGACTCTGTCTGAGTGTGATTCACAGGTGGAACTAACCAGCATGAAGTTCTTTTCTTTGGCAGTACAGCACAAGACGCAATGCAACAAGTGTTCATGTTAGGAGGAAACCAGCCTGTAACAGCAGAAGTGAGGGAAAGATCACACTGTTAGTGCAGAAGCCCAGAGAGTCTAGAAAACAAAAATGGGACCATGGCGGCTGTGATGGCAGCCAGGACTCAAGAGGGACACAAATGGATGAACAGCTCTTAAGTTGTATGGCAAGCTGGATGAGCAGGCAGAAAAGCTAGGCAGTGTTTCAGGGAGACTAAACTGAGCCTTAAGAACAACACTTATTACTTCAAGGAGACTGCTTTACTCTGGGCACATCCCAGGTCAGAGAATTCCAAGGGAACTTATGAAGATGGTGAATTTTTCAGCTAGTTCCTTGAAGAATATTTTCTTGAATGACTGGAGACCCTTATCTGTGAGCATCTCTGAAGCAAAAGAGTCCACTCCCTCCTTTTACCAGTATCCATATTTCCTATTTTCTTCTTTCTTGTCTTCTTGTCTCTCTTCTATACAAAAGTTGTAAGAAAAGTTTAGAAAAAGAATTAGATCAAAGTACTGTGGTCTGAGGTTGCACTCAATTATTCCAGGACAAAGGAGGCAGAGAAAACTGAGATAGAAATAGGTGGAATGTTGCCTTTACACTGATTTTGAATAACAGTGTTTTACCTCCATTCTTTCTAAAACATGCATCCACAATTCTTAAAGTAAGGACACTCCTGTATAGGATGAGGGAGAGGGAGATGTGTAACAAAATAAGAGTTCCTAAAAGCTTAGTTGACTTGCACCTTGTTAATGTATGGGAGGAAACCCACAATATACAAAATGAACTGCTCTGATACAGAATTATTTGGATAAACGTTTTGTGCCCAAATTAACTGCAGCAAAAACAAATACAAATTTGATAAACGAATATATCCATACAAACTAGAATATGCCCATGGCCAAGTGGCATCTCTTTTTATAAGGCATTCACGGAGAAGAATTGTTGAAATATAGGAAGAAGCTACAAAGAAATAAGAAAAATAGAGAAATTAACACACAGTGTGGAATAAACTAACAAAACTGAAGGACAAAATGTAATGGATTAGCATGCTTATCCAATATCCTCACTAAATACAGACACAAAAATTCTGTGATGGGTTCTAATAAAGCTTGAGAGATTCATAGAAAAGTTAAACAGGGTTTATTGCAAGAATGAAATCAGCAGACAATTTGAGGTGAACATTAAACTGTATTCACCTGGCCAGATTAAAGCACCTGGATAATTTTTTTATCTCTTGATTTATGGAAAGCCCTTGGTTGGATTGAGTGGGTAATTTAAATACTTGGAAGGAGGAATCTATATCCATATCCAATATAATATATATCTATAGACACATATATGTGCGCACTCACATGGGAGACAAAATTGGCAAGGCCACACTGAATGGGAGCCCTCTTCACCTTTGCTCTTTACTCTACTTTCAAAACCCCAAGCAGAACAAATGTGAGCTAATGGGAAAATTGCAGGCCTCCAGGTGGAAAATATAGAACATAAATGCACTGCTCTACAATGATGATATCTCATTGTACCTCACCCATACTTTAACATCTGTGCCAGAGGTGATATTAGAATCGGATAGGTTTAGTCTTGCATCTAGGTACAAAACAGAACTACTCAACAGGATTAATCCTTTATAGTCGATTAATTTAAGAAATTCTGTTCCTTTGTTTGGGTGTACCAAAATATATATAAATAAATAGTTAAATGCCTAATATTCAAGTTGCAACTTCTTAAGAGTTACCTAATAATTACCAGTAATTACCAAACCCAGCCTTTGCTGGAGAGAATGTGAACTCACCATACACACTTTCTAGGCTAGGATGTGTTTGGAAGTACATTTGTTCATACATAAAATTTAAAACATCCTTGAGTTCTGCTTTGATAAAGTTAACCTATTATGCTTTGGGAGACAGTCCCTCAGATGTACAAAACAAGGAGATATTTATTCAAAATATATATCATAACAAGGAAATTGAATCACCACACTATGACTTTCCAGAATAAAACTCTACAAATTATGGTCTGGCTAAATGTGAGAAACATCCAAAGTCTTTATGACTTTCAAAATTATACCCAATGAAGTCTCTTTTACTTCAATAGTCAACAATTTATTAGGCAAGTATTATTAAGTATTGGATTTCAGAACTATACCTGTTGCCAAAGAATCAAAACATGATAGGAATAGTGCAGATACAGTTCTCACTTCACAGCTCTTTCTACCATCACACAAGCTGTCAAAAGAGAATCAGAGAAAAGAAATGTCTCTTGTGGACCTCTCTCCACCTTTTCCATTTCTCTTCATAGATATAGAAAACTGCCATAAAAATCCAAAAGGATCAGTACATAACTGCCATCATCATTAAGCTGGCAACAATACAGCAGGAACTGTATAGTGCTTGCAGAAAATGTATGGACTCCATCTGAACCTCAGCTACTATAGACTTTGCTTCCTTTTTCAGTTTCTCCAGGAGCTAATCCAAAAAAGGTGCACTTATCCTCAAGAGTGGGAATCCATATAGGCATTTCTCAAAGGAGAACTTCTAATGTTTTGGGGATTCTTCAATGATTTCCCGTGGGCAGTTTTAGATGCACTTCTTCTGAACTATTAGATCACAGTTTCCATACAAGTGTATCAAGATATTAGAAGATAAATGATCCCATGTTTAAAGCATGGATAATTGTAATTTTAACTTTAATTGACAACTAGTTAACTAGATGGCTATTAGTAGCTATGAAGATTTTCCATTCTATTATTCTGAATTGTAACTCTGACTGTAGGTGAGATCTCTGCTTCTTCCACAGTGTTACGATGGATTTATATTATTCGGTTTTTTAAAGTTCTAGAGAGAAAAGACCTTTATAATTTGGAAGATTGGTCAACAAACAGACATGTGTAAATTTTAATATATATTCAAATACATTAAATGTGATTACTGTACTTTATCTCCTCTTTTGTCATGAGCAAACTATAAATAAAAATTGAAAACAAATATAAAATAACAGCCAACATGCGTGATCAAGTCAGAGAAATGGGTAGGTGTAACCTCAAAAATATTTGGCATAAACAATCTTCCAGTTTGTCTCTCTTCAAATATGAACCCATCAATACCTACAAAGATACAGTTTGTTGGGGGTGATCTATAATGGGATTATTACTCATACACCCAAAGCATGACATTTTAATTGATAGCATCCTGTAATTCTCAAGAAAGACATGACTTTCATATCCTGACATGTTTACCATTGTAAGGCTAAGCTCATTATTAACATAAATCCACTTAATAACTTCTACATAGTCTAGATAAACTGTTTCATTTTAAAATCCAGTAGAGCATGTTATTTTACCTGTATATTAAAAGTGTAAATCACAAGGCAACTGATCATATTGAAATAGCATCTCTAAGCCTATGTTGTGTTCATTCAACTTCTTATTCAAATTATTGTGACAACCTGATTTGTCTCCCCAATACCAATAAACATATGTCTCCTATGTATTTGACACCTTTAAGCTGTTTCCAAGGACCCCGTATATTATGTGAGTAATGCATGCATATCTTTTTGTTTTTCTGTACTGTTATGAGAAGAACCAACAGCTGTATTCCTATGGGTCAACTTTCCCCTGGACCTTGTAAGGATCCTGACCACTGTAGGTAAATCAAGTAATTTCAGCTGATTTTCAGTCCAAAATCTGCTCTATTTTATGTACAGCTGCCCACATTCCAAGGGACTCTTCTGGCAGCCAGAGACCATTGGAGCACAAAGTCCCCTTTCCTCTGAAAATGCCCCCTGTGTCAGGGCCAGAAAAGTTTACAGCATAGTGCCACTACACTGGCTCTATGTCATGTGGAAATTCCTCTTACCCAGGAGGAATCTCCAGGTGGCCAGTTGAGCTATCTTTCTGGCTTATTTGTGTCACTATGGTGTAATACAGACCAAGCAGGGACCAGAATCTGGTGTAATTTTTCTTAGTCATGGACATTTTGAATTACTTGGCTAGAATGGAGCTTCCTCACATAAGTTGTCTTTAAAGATTTAATTGCTGTGTCTAGGTTTGGAGTTAACCACATGCACCTATCTGACTTACGACTGAGGAGGACGGATGGCTTTGTGATTAAGGTTGTGGACTTGGAATCCAGAGACCTGGGTTTAATTTCCACTCTACCATAGACATTCTGTGTGACAATGGGCAGGTCACTTAGTGTCTGTGCCTCAGTCCCCCACCTGGAAAATGGACATAATAGTACTTTCCTACCTCTCTGGGGTGAAGATAAATTCATTAACTGTGAGGTGGTCTGCTACTATGCTGATGAAGGCTATTTAAGTACCTAAAGAGAGGCAGAGAATGTAACATGTTTCCATTACATGATCTTTTTTCTAGTTATTTATAACTTTGTCAAAGTAACAGTTGAAGATGAAATTTTCCATGCTGAGTGTATGCCTCAGGTAGAACTTTATCAGAGCATTTCAGCTAAAACGATCCAGCCATTTCTGAGAAACAGATAAGGAGAAAATAGGCTGTTTTGCCCATCTTACACATTTTTACAACTGCTTCATTGAGAAGCAGGGACTTGACAACTGCCAGGATGGCAAGGAGGGGAATTATTCTAGTGTCAAGGATCTGTCTTCTGCAGTGCTGATGAAAATCAGCTCAAATCTGGTCAAGCAAGGCTGGCCCACAACATTTTGGCACCTGAGGCGGGGAGCTCAAATGACGCTCCCATGCCCCCTCGCTTGGGCCAAAACTTTGAAAGGTCTCAATTCTGCCTTCTTCCTGTTCTACTCATCTCATGGTACTGCTCTGCTACCTACCCCAATAAAGGAGAACTAACAACTTTAAATGTCTTGTTCAAAAATTTTAAGTAACACTCAACATTCAAACACCTGAACAGCAAATGTAACTTTTCTTGTCTGCATAGTAAACACTGACATTTTTATCTGTTTGAATAATCAAAGTGGTGCTTTCTGTGCCTTCTTGGTTGCAAAGATTTGAACTGGTTCCTGAAGGTCCACAGTCTGGGCCAGCTCATGCTCTACTGAGATGGTTGCAAGGCCGACCAGCCTCTCCTGTGTCATTGTGGAGAGTAGATGTGTTTTTATTAACTTCAGCTTGGAGAAGCTGCATTCTCCACTGGCAACTGTTATAGGAAGTGTTAGAAGTATGTGCAGAGCAACAAAAGCATTTGCAAAGAGGATGGTCAACTTATTTGTGCACATAAATTCCAGAACAGCCTTTGGAGTTGATCCTACTGAAATGTATCTTGAAAGGGCTTTCAGTTCATCTCCTAAATCACTCGCATCAATATCATGCATGTCATCATGTGTCAACACTGTCTCTAGTGCCCTGCATTGCTGGTGTAGGTCTTCTTCAGGTATAGTGAGGAGTTTTGGAATATCATACAACATGCCAAATATACTGCTGTGTTCCTTGAGCTGCGTTGAAACGTTCTTCAACTGACTGTATTGCACAATCTAGCACCTGGTTAAAGAATTCAACTTTGAATTGTTGTTTGGGGTCTCTTATGGGATTATCCCGTGCCTCGTAATCAAAATGTCTTCGTCTTCAGTGACTCTTGTATTCTTGAATGGGTGGGAAAATAGCTTCAGTGTGAAGTTCCTCTGCCAACTTCTGTGCACTCTTCAGAACGTTTTGAAATCCCTCATCTGACCGGTAAGACTGTAGGTCTGACTTTGCTTTGTCCTGTTGTTCCATTGCTCCAGATATATCAAGGTCAACACCTTGGAGTCTGTTGCTTACAACATTTATTTCATGTCATGCCCCAATACCAAGACACACAGACATTTCAAGTTATGTATCTTTCTGGTGATTCCATTTGTCTCTGCCACTGTTCTCCCACAAACAGTTCTTGTCATAGCATTATCCTCCATAATGGCAACTATGGCATCATCTATCTTCCCAATTTGGTGTTTGATAGGCTTTATCGCCTCCACTCGACTTTCCCATCGTGTGGCACTCAGTAGTTTCACTGTGAGAGAGGATGTTCCCAGCTGTTGCTTCAAAATTTGCCATCGATGAGTTGATGCAGAGAAAAATACATAGATGCTTTGAATTACATTAAAAAATTCAGCAGCCTCACTAGAAGCTGATGCTGCATCACTGACCACCGAGTTCAATGAATGAGAACTGCATGGGACAAAAAAAGCTTGAGGGTTTAACTCTTGGATCCATGTCTGCACTCCTCTGTTCTTTCCTCCCATGTTGGTACCATTATCATAGCCCTGACCTCTCATGTCAGCTATCGCAATTCCCGTATCTTCCAGCTTTTTAAGAAGCACATTTGTCATACCAGCTCCTGTAGTATCATCAATGTCAATAAATTCTAGAAAATACTCTCTGACCGTCACCATTGCAGGGACATTTTCACTAGGTTCTGTTGTTGTTACAAAACGCACCATTAAAGTCATTTGTTCCGTATGGCTGATGTCAGGTGTGCAGTCCAGAATAACAGAGTAATATCTTGCTGACTTCAGATGTGCCACAATCTTCTGTTTGACTTTCGTTGCCAGTAACTGTATGATCTCATTTTGAATTGTTTTTCCAAGGTAGTGGTGTGTATACATTTCTTGGGTGGTGACTCTTCATAGATGCTCCTGGAGTACAGCATCAAACTCAGCCATCAGCTCCACAATTTTAAGGACGTTTCCATCGTTTGGCACATACAGCTGATCTGAAGTGCCACGCAGTGCTAGGTTTTGGGTAGCAAGCATTCTCACAATGGCAATGAGTCTTTTCAGAACATTTTGCCAGTAAAGAGACTCTGATGCAATCTTCTCTTGATGCTGATCATCTATGGTGGCCTTTAACCTTAGTCTCATCTCAAGCTCTTTCCACCTATGGAATGCTCTCTGGTGATTTGCTGCCTTCTCACGGCATGCCAGACTTTTCCAGTCCTTTGTTCCTGTAGAACCCAGTGTGGCTGGAACATTATTAGACTGGAAGAGTTTGCAACAAATACACTATGCAGCATTCTGGGTTTTTGAGTACATAAACCATGGCCTCTCCACTTTGTCACCACTGGGGATTTCACGCCAGTAATGTGTTGGATGGAAACTTCTATTTTCATTGTCTTTGGGGAACATGACGTTTTTCACTTGCTGTGGCCCATGCAGTACAAGGAAGTCCCTCAGGCTACTGCTCAAGTGGGTCCACAGTCCCGGATCATCTAGACTTAAGGAACTAAACTCAGCAGCAGCTGTTTCTTGCGCCTCCACCACACTCTTCTCTGATCTACACTTTTCTTCAGGCATGTGCATGGTTACATCCATTTGAGATGGAGATATAGATGCTGCAGTAGCTGCCAGGTCACCTGCACTCTGACTAACTGGAAGATCAGACATCTCCTCACCACTCACATCCTCACTGGGGCCGGAAGGCTCACCGTGAACATTCGTGTCTATGTATCTCAGGAGAGCTCCTTCCTGCTTAGATAGAAAAGCTTCCTTTGCTTGCTTTCTTTTTCTGAATGCTGCCCCTCATGACTGCTGTTCTGTGCCAGCTATAGTGGCTCTCAACACTCAATTGAAGGGGACAAATAAACAGGCTGGTAGCAGGGCCTGAGTGAGGGAAGATATCAGTGTCTTAAGGGCCTAACTGGCTCCTACTACTTCAGTTGACTGCCTGTTCTTCTCAAGTGGGTTCAGGGAAGCAGCAGGAAACAGGAAGCTGCCTGAGAAGCTGGTGTTAATCAGTTCAGGCTCCTGGGGGTGCTAGAGAGGTACATAAGAGGCTCCTCCTCCTCTCTCTCCCTGCAGCTCCTGCTGCTTTCTGTTATTCCCTCTCACCTTTTCTCCTGCATTGTCTCTTGTGCCTGTTATGTCTCTTGTGCCCTCCTTCCTCCACCATCTCTGTGCACCTAGAGCAGAGAGAATACATATGCACCAGCAGCAGACAATTTTCTACACTCTGGGTCCTAGTGGCGCCCCCGCCCCCACCCCCACCCCCACTGTCTGGCACCTGAGGCAGCCACCTCAGTTCGCCTCATGGTAAGGCCAGCCCTGTGGTCAAGTTATAACCTCTGAAAATGTTTCAGATTACACATGATCAAGAGGCTTGTTGAGAGTTTGGCAGCTAAATTCTCTGAAGAGTCCATCTGCACTGAGCATGCTCTATCCCTGCACAGCTGCTATGTGCCAAACAGACTGCACATGTATGCTCCATCCCAAGGCTATAGGGGCTGAGCAGGACTTTCCCTGCAATTGTTCTTCCTGGCAGCTGAGAGCTACTGTGGCGCAGAGCACCAGAAATGAGAGCAGAAATAGTGTCTCCTGTGCTTTCAATGTATCCATTGCTTGCCCAGAGGCAGTGAAGAGGAGGAGGAAGCAGCCTGACTTGAATGAAGAGTAGTGAGGAGCAAAGACAAGGTGGGGATAGAAGCAGAGAGTCAGAAGAGGACAGGAGCAGAGGGAGACAGACATAGGAGTTGGTGTGTGGAATTGATAGAAGCAGAGGGGAACAGAGACAGGATGGGGATAGACTGAGGCAGAAGGACTTATAACCACTAGGGAACATTCCTCTTAACAACCTGGAATTGAACCCAGGATTTCTGAGTCTCAACATTATTGCTTGACCATCTACAAATAGCTGTGAAACCCTCTAGGGGCTGCGAATAACAGTCCGCTTCCACCAGTTGCTCCATAAACTCAGGTAGCAGTGATCTGTGCAGAGGATCTAAAGGTTCTAAAATGAAACATGGGTGTCAATATGTTTCACATGATGGAATTTCTATTTTCTCAGTTTGCTTTTTGAGAAATCTAGGAAATTACACACACAAGATTACATTAAAAGAACATTATTAAGGTTGCAAGGTCAAGCAGTCAAAAGTTACGAAATGCCATAATGCAACCTTAATTCAAGTCCCTTGTGTGCATGCATTATGATGCATGATTTAATTACATGATCACATGCATATTTTTCTGAATAATTTAACATAGTTTTTTTGTATGCAATAGATAAATAAATAGATCCCAGAAATCACATATTCGGTGTAAATTTAGGAATGGTTTCCATTTGGAGTCACAGATGTCTATCTTGGAACATACAAAATTGTAATGCGGTACACAACAGTTGTGATGTCAAAATCACAGCATATTTCATTAGCAGATGATAAGATAATAACGGTGACATTCTGTAGATTCTGATCTGACTGTTCTCTTTCCACATTCCTGAAATTTTGGTTTACCCATTGCATCCCTTGTATAGGTAGCAATTTTAAATTAAGGTTATGCAAGTGGAAGTGAAGTAGTATTTTAAAGCAGGTGGAAAGGTGTTTTTCATGTGCTGATATATGTACTTTGTAGTAACGTGCAATAAACTGACCACCGCCTACATTCCTGAAAGTATTTGTCAGGTAGTTGCCACAGCCAGAGGCAAGATATCTGACTAGACAGAACTCTGGTCTAATCTGGCTTGGCAATTCTTGTCTAGTTGAACATTTTAGAAATCAAACTGTGGCAAAAACATATTTATGAGTGTAAAAGTACAAAAAATAAAGAGATATGGACACATGAAGCTATAATGGATAGATTTACAGAATTTACTGGGCTCCCACATATAAAATGAGTATTCTAATAGAGAATAAAAGTTGTCAGAGTTGCTTGGATATGGCTAGATTCTTTTGGACGGGGACTATTTTTTTGACTGTACAGAGCCTCAGATAATGGGCCCATGATCCTTGACTGGTGGCCTCTAGGCACTAACATAATACAAATAACAACAAAACAACAATTTTACATATGATTCAGGATTGCTCCATAACAACTATAGTCTAGATTAGAATACTGTACTTACCTCATACTAGAAACCAGCACTCAGAAGAACATAATATTCCCTTACATTAAACCCTTCCTGAACAATTACCTTGCCAAAAATCAATGGAAGAAGCAACAGCTCAGAACCATGATGCCACACAACAGGCTACGAGTAGAACTACACAGCAGCTGAGAGTGTGCTTCCCAGTGTGGTTAGACAGACACACACTAGCTCTGCTCCAGGTAGCATGCTAAAAATAGCAGTGTGACTATGACAGCATGGGCAGCAGCTCAGGCTAGCCGCTCAAGTACAATCCTGCCCAATCCTCTAGGTGGCTAGCTTCTGCCACCGCCCGTCCCTCCGCAGCCACATTGCTATTTTTAGTGTGCTAGCTCAACTAACGCTAGCATGTCGGTCTACCCGTTCTGGGAAGCACCCTCACAGCTGCTGTGTAGACAAACCCTTAGCTTGATGAACTGCAATGAAAATCTGTGCTGTGCCTAGATTTGTGGTTCATTAACCTTCTATATGTAGCTCTTTTTGTGTGCTACAAGATTGACATCTATATGGAAGCCATTCCTCAATTTACACTATGAATAAACAATTTCTAGGATTATAATCTTATTAACCATTAGGCCAGATAGATGCATATGATCAGCTAATATTAGAATTTAGGAATCAACAATTCTTTCCCGCCCATAGCTCCCCCCAACACAGTTTTTCCGCCTTCCGCCCCCCACTTAGAATAGTATTAATCATTGAATTATATTGACTCAAACTTTTTAACACTAGACAACAGACATCGGTATAAATAAAATAGGGTGGTATAGAGCCAGATATAATTACATTTTTTGCATATATTATTGTGAATGAATACTATTTCTTATTTTAAATGAAAATTCAGTAAAACCTGATTCTCAAAAGACAAATATATAACTATTATTGCTTTACAAACCATTTCTAAACTTCATAAGTGAAGTTCTGAATTCTGTCTTGCTGTTACCTAAAAGCCTTCAAAACAATGTGTTTTCTAGCAGTGCAATATCAGAATCATGTTTTCATTCTCAGGTTGAAATGTAATTATACTACAACAGTTTCACTTTTTAAATTCTGTTTCTTTGACATTACTAAGTAAGAACGCTTGAAAATATATCATGAAGTACCGCTATTACAGCAGAAAAAGGCAAACATTTATATATACACATATACCTTTTGAGAAAACCTGTTGTTTGTTTGATATTGTTCTGAAACTAAACACTTTGCAGTATATGAAGTACAATCTATTAAAGTTTATGATACAGTAAATAATAAAATCGCAAATTACCTCAAGACTAAGGCACGAACTATCTGCAAGAGTTTGCTGTTTCGATGTACATACAAACACATTTTCATGTCCTATTAATGTTTAAAATGCCATAAAAGAAAAACTACATTTACCTGTTCATTGTTAATACTGATAATTTATCTTTAATTCTCAACATTTAGGAAACTGTTAATGTAAAAACATGTAAGAACCTCCTGGGCCCTCATTTATTTTGCTTTTTTACACTTAATGTATGGTGATTTTAATGCAAAGATTTTTAGACTTCATAATTTAAATGGTGGACATATTACATACCTTAAAAGTGGAAAGACCATACAGTCTTGCAGTGTGAACAGTCTCTTGGGAAATATTTGTAATGTTAGTTATGAAGTCCTCAAGGTATTTACAAGCTTGTTCCAGGTGTGTTGTGTTTATGATGATTTGCACCAGCTACAAAAGACCAAAATTCTGGTAAAATGCCCTTGCATCAACAAATATCATCTGATTTTTTTAAGAGTTATTGCTTTCAGCCACTGCATTGCTAGTAGATAATTATAGTATTACAGGATACAACTGAATAACTGCCAATTTTAAAGTCAGAATGCAAATACTGCTCACAAGTCGTACTACAATTTAAAAACAAAAATTATAACCATCAATTCATTAAAAAGAAATTCCATTTTATATTGTAAGACTGTTACGATTAAAAAAAGATCACCATAGTCAAATTAATAATTCCATACCAGAAAAATCTCTGCATTACATTAAATGTTACGGTCACAAAGTGAAAGTCAGAAGTTAGGAAATTTCAAAGTTAAGATTGCACCCTTGTGCATAAACTATGACCCCAGTATTATATGATATTCTCTTTTTCTGCTGGACCCATGTCCTTGTTAGTACACAAAACAGACAGGGCTTAGTGGATGAAACAGCATTTCAACATTTCTTAAACCATCATTGTACAGTGTGTGGCCCCATGCCTCATTTACTGGATGGCAACCAAACCCTGCCCAATATAAAGGATTCTTCTCTCTCTTTATAGTCTTTTCTATGGCCCTTATTCATTTTAGTAACTAAGCACCTCAAATATAATAAAGATTTTATCTTCACATCATCCCTGAGAGTTCAGGAAGTACCCTATTTTACAGATGTACAACTAAGGCACAGAGAGATCATGTGCCTTCCCAAGATACTATAGCACCCATAGAACCCAGATTTCATAGCCTCAGCCCAGTTCCTTTAACTGCAATATCATTCATCAGCTTTCAGTAGACCCGTGCTGCCACCATAGCACAGCATATAACTGCAGGGAATGAGACACCAGGCTAAGAGCTCATCTACACAGTGAGTTAGTGCTCTGCAAGTCAGGACATGATCTACAGCACACCAGCTTTCTGTGCACTAACATCCCATGTGATCACAGCCACAGCAGAATGAAAATCCTAGCGTACACCCCACATGGGATATTAGCGCATAGCTAGCCAAAGAACTGTATATTCACCCCCTGGCTTGCTGCACACTAACTTGCCACGTACACAAGCATTAATTCACTTTTCAATCCTGTCTCGTTTTCAGTCCAATACACACCCTGAATGAAGCTGGGATCCTGTGGAAAAAACAGTATGTGATCATGTAATAAAATATTTTATTGCAATGCACACACAAAAGGAGGACAGGTGGTGTAGGGAACCTTAACTTTGTTGTTTCTTGAACTGAATGCTTCACTTTGCAGCTGTAATTGTGTGTGTGTGTGTGTGTGTGTGTGTGTGTGTGAGTGTGAAATTTCCTATTTTTAAAAATATTAAGAAAGAAATTCCACCATGTTCTTCTATTTGTACATAGCAGAAGAATGCTCTGCACTGAATAATGTGCAATCAATGAGGCAGGAGCCCTTAACTTATTCCTTGCACACCTATGTCTTATTGAACAGGACTCCTTCAATGCAACCCTTCCTTCAATATGCATCCACATATAAATATATATTTCATTAGACCCAACACTCTACAGCGTTGTCATTTTCATATGGAAATATACATCTATACATCTTCCTCTTTTTCTATTTCTTGAATTTATACATAAAAGTGTTTCTTGTGATTTAAAACCAAACAAACTATTACATTTGTTAACCTGATATAAAGCTTAGTACTACAATATAGCTGGATTTATGAAAACATGTTTAGCAGTAACTGTCCTTTATAAAAAAAAAATCTTTGGGCTATGTATTTCATAACTTACCTCTGTTAAACCTATGTGTGGCTTTTTGATGAGGTTTTGTAAACAACTACTTAAAGTTCTTGTTAGCAGCAAATTTGTAGATTTTCTAAGCATATCATCTATTTCTGTTGAACTGAAAAACAAAGTTTTGGATACCGTTAAACCGATACTAAAGTTACAATACTTTAATTGAAATATTTAGCACCTTTACATCTTCACATGCTTAGCATCTTCAACATGGCTTACAAACATTAACAAACCCTCTCTGCTATGGTGGCTCCAAGGTTGTCTATGACTCTTCCTCATCTCTGCCTTGGTCACCTTCTTTTACATGTTTGGATACTGAGTCTATTTAAATGACACCAACATCTACTGTCCTTCCATTGTTTCAGGCCTTTCCTCCGTTCTCCATTGTTTTCCTCCTGCCCTAGTTATTTTCTCCTTTACCAACTCATGGCTGTGCCACAGTTTAATATTCAACATATCTCAGAATTATATCCTTTTAATTAGATGGATTTAAAATCCCAACACCAAAATCCAGGATCAAAATTACTCAAACACTCACTGCACTTATGCTATATGAATTTCTGAGCTTGCACCAACAGTGCTTCACAACCATTTAGGAAAGGCATTGACTGGGTTATCCGAGTATTTTGTGGTATCAGATGTTCAGGCCATGTAATCACATTTACTAGTAACCTGTCAGTCTCCCCATAAAAATCCCATTGGTGGAAGTGATGAAGTCTAGTGGTTCCTCATTGTCACATAAAGGTAATGTGTGGTGATCAGAAGGCAAGTGGGAGTCAGGAAACTTCTATACATGTTGCAGAAATAATATCTGTCTATGACTTGGTTACGTAGTTAAAGAAATTTAATCAGCTTCAGTATAATTAAAGTGACTAATCTGTCCTCTTCTGATACACAGCAAGGACAAAAGTATGCCTTTCACATCCTTTTCAACAGAATCAGGTATCAGAACATTAACCTGCTTCCAATCTGAAGTGACTGGTTGGGAGTTCTGTAACCAGCCAATCACAAGGAAGACCTCTTTCTTTCTTTTTTTGGCTTCAGAGGGGTGCCTCCTCCCCAGTATCATTGCTGCAATGAATAAAACATTCCCTCTAATTCCAACATTTAACACCACCAAATAAATAAATAAATAAATAAATAAATAAAGATAAAAGCCACTACATGTACTGGTAGGTCATGGAACTCCATAGTGGGAACTAATCACTGGCCAGGAAAATTGTGTCAGGTGAACAGAAACACACACTACTAGCACTGTGTCACCAGCAGCTAAGCAGTTTAAAAATCAGAAACATAGGAACTTTTATACTGGATCAGACCCAGTGTTGGTAGAGGTCTCTGGTAGAGGCCAACACTGGATGCTTCAAAGGAAGGTGTAAGAAACCCTGCAGTGGGCAGATATGGGGTAATCTGCTCCCTTACAAAGGCTTCATCCTAATCCAGAATAGTAAGAGATTACCGTAAACCCTGACATACCTTTTTTGTTATTATTAACTATTATTATTTCTTATCCATATAAACATCCAGTATCTCTTTGAATTTTCCTAAATTCTTGGCTTCCATGTCTGATGACAATGAGTGCCACTGTCTGGTTATACATTGTGTAATATATTTCCTTTGATCAGTTTTGAACTTGCCACCTTTAAATTTCATGGAATGTTTGCTTTTTTGACCATACTGCACATTGAGCAGAGGTCTTTATGGAGTTGTCCCTTTTTTGAGTTGATATAGTCAATTTAGAACCCTAAGAGGTGCACAATCAACACACATTTCCCCCTTCAATGAGCATTACTTTGTATTTATCAACACTGGACTTCATCTGAAATTATTTTGCCCATTCACCTAGCTTGCCTAACTCTCTCTGAAGTCCCTCAGTCTTCTCTAGTCTTGACTAATCTAAATATCAGTGTCATCTGTCAATTGTTCCACCTCACTGCTTGTCCCTCTTTCCAATCATTAATAAATATATTAAACTCTAGACGCAATACAGAATCTTGTGGCATCCTGGTGTTAACCTTTTGGCATGATGAATTGGCATTTTTTCCTATTGTTTTCTGTCTCTTAGCCAGTTTCTGATCTGTGACAATATTTTGCCTCTGACCACATGACTATTTAGTTTCTTTAGTTGCCTCTTGCGAGGGACCTTGTCAAAAGCTTTTTGAAAATCTAAAACTATGTCAATCTGGTTATCTGTATCAAATATTATTGACACATTCAAAGAATTCTAATAGATTAGTGAGATACAATTTTTCTTTGCAGAAATCATGCTGGATAGCCTCCATCATATATTAATTATTCTATTTCAAGGATCACCCCAAAGCCATTTTAAAATAAGTAGAACATTAGAGTATTGGAGGGTACCATGGTAGCTGTTTTTAATGAGGGATTGCATATTTTTGCCAGCAGTTCAGCCACTTCATACTTCAGCCACTTCATACACACGCCTCAGCACTCTTAGATTTACACCATCTGGGCCTAGTGACTTGTTGCTTTTTAAATAATCAATTTGTTCCACCACTTCTTCTGGTAACTCAATTTCTGATAGAACCATGTTTTTATTATCAAAAACAATCAGGCCTGGAGTATGTATCCCTCTAACATTCTCTATGGTGAAGACTGATGCAAATAAACCATTTAGCTTCTTAGCAATGTCCTGTCTTCCGTAATTGCTCATACACCCTGGAAGAAAAAATCAGGAAACCTACCTGGAGATCATGCCAGAAGTTGATCCAGTGAAAGATATTACCTCACCTACCTTCTCTCTCATATCCTGGGATCAACATGGCTACAAAATGCTGTTACTTTAAGACTAAGTCAAGAAAACAGCCACTCCCTTTTGTGTCCTCTAAGAACAAGCTGTTCCAAGAGCAACCATTAAAATCTTGAGAAATTGCTTCTCTAAATTTTGTCATATTGTGTAACTTGCCTGGTTTATATATAGGTCATTTTGTAAAATTTTGCAGCCTCTTCAATCTCTCTCAATACTGTGCACTCAATATCTTTTTCTTATTCGGGATGCCCTACTAACACATTTACATTCTTACCACTTAGGTTTTGTACCCCAAGATTCAACTGTGTGGTCTTATCATTCAACATTTTTACACTGACAGATTCTATGGAATATTTTAGATACAGTGCTACTCTGATGGGTTTTTAATATGAGTTAGAGTCTGCTGGAAACTAATTTGGATTGATTTACTTGATCTATACTGTGTCAAACTGCTAATAGAACCCAATGTTGTTTGACAGAGCAGAAGAAATAACATGGGTGCAAAACACATTTAAGTAATGAACTAAAAATGATTGGTTGCTCAGAGTAAGTCACTTTCCAATCTACACACCCCGAATCCTTTCAGGGGCTCACTCTCAGCTTCTTTTCACTTTTAAAATTAATAATCAAGGCTGGGATTCTCAAGGAAGCCTAACACAGACACCCAATTCCCAATGAAAGTCAATTGGAGATGGGCACTTAATTCCCTCTGCTCCTTTGAAAATCACTGCCCAAGTTTCCAGAATATATTTGGCAATACTACTGCTGAACCCTGGTGATGACTGTCCTGGAAACAGCTCTCATATTCAATCAGAAGAAATGCTTTTTCTAATGGTGGTGGTGATAGTGGTGATAATCCACTGCTGCAGAGGAAGATAAAGGAGGCCAAAAAATTAAAGGGCATGTAAAAGAATGATTCTGCCCCTCTTTTTTACATGCTTTGAGAGCTAAGAAATTAAAAGTGCTATATAAGAACTAGAAATTATTATTTGTAATTTATGCTACAAACTGACGTATTCAGCAGACAACAAACTGGATTTAAAAACATCAAGGTCTGGATTCAAGCCACTGCCATATTTTGGACATCGCTGATTTACAGGCCAGTCCATGCACATTTTAAATGTTAATCACTTTCCTTAATTTTTTTAACCTCTCACAGATCTAATGGATTTTTCCAAATTATAGATTTTTTCCATTGTCTATGAACTAACTCATGTTGCTCAAGATTGCACTGCAGATTAAATATTCTCTCTTCCCCCATGAATTTTTTAGAAATATGTAAGTCTCATATATTAGATCTAGGAATTCTTAATAGAATATATAATTTCAAAATGCAAATAATAATTTGAAGGTGATCCATTTCATCCTTTTATAGCCATACACTGTAAGAGTTATCATAAAAGAGCATAAAAACAAACAATTGCAAAACTTTACATTTGTCTGAAAGATACAAATAGAATTTCAATACCTCTTTATTACACTAAAGTCAGTAAAATTAAGTATGAAGAGTTTCTAGAATTCAAGTTCAAAAACTACAAACGAATGTTAGACAGCTTCCTCTCCCCAAATCTGAGTATTTCATCTCTTATCAGTCACGTAGACTTTGCATCTTTGATTTCAAGCAAATTCTTCCAATTGGCAATAACCTGTGGCTGGCTTTCAAGGCATCTTTAAATACTTATTTTTCAACATATCAAATGTGAATGGGAACAAAATTAATAGTAGTGTTAAATCGCTCAGCTACTGCAAATTTTACATCTCCAGAAAACTGCAGTTGCTATTTTCTGATTAAATTTGTACAACACACCAACACTACTCTTAAGAAATAGATCAGGCAAAACACTTAAAAGCAAAACTGTATCTTTAATAAATGAATCACCATCTGAACACACTCATCTCACATTACAAAATCTTTGAAATCCACATTTTTATATGGTATAAAGAGGTGTTGATATAACAACAGAGATTCGATGAGACATTATACCTATAATTATACCTTGAAATTAAGCCAATTTTTCCTTAGTCTTGGAAGGCTAACAACCAGACTTGAGGAATGGTAATTCAAGACTCAAGAGTCCCAGTTCCACTCATAGAGACATGTCACTTAACCTGAGCCCTAACTTTTTTAACATACTCACCAATGAGTTAGCAACAGTAGTGGAACAAAGTCCCCAAACCCAGTGCTCCAAATAAATGAGACACAGATAAAATGCCAGCTTATACCCATTCAGGACAGTTCCCAAAAGAATTCACATTTACTACAAACATGCTGCAACAATACAATGGATTCAGAGATCAACCTGGGAAAAGATAAAATCCTTCACAAAAAGCATACACAGTACTTATAGTATAAATATATACACACATCTGTACATACAAATATATACACACACTCAAAACTTGTGGAACAGAAAGAGAGAAAACACCTTTGAGAGACACAAGGTAGGAGAGGTAATATCTTTTATTGGACCAACTTCTGTTGGTGGAAGAGACAAACTTTTGAAAGACATTACCTCACCCACATTGTCTCTCTCATATCTGGGACCAACAGGGCTACAATATTGCAAACAGTATCTATCCGACAGATATCCAGGCTGTGTATCTGTTTACAATTTGGTAATGCTTATAAAGATTGGCATGACAAGAAAACATTTCTGATTTGAATTTACAAAAAAAATGAGTGTTCCATGATCTGTCTCACAAAACACCCTATTCACCACCCAATTACCCAGTACCACTAACTGAATTTCAGCACTGATGCAAAAATCTGTTATTTTTAGCTCTTGGAGGTTTGTTAACATAGCAGTTAGGAAAGAGTAATTTGTGTGTTTAATGAGTCACTGTTTAGATATGGGGGTCAACAGGCACTCATTAGTACGTGTAAATTATAAACAGTATCAATTAAGAATGTGTGAAAGGAGAGTCATTTACATTTGTTAACAGTGCAAAAGTGGATGACCAGCTGTGAATAGCAAATTTGAGCCTTCAAGACTAATCTACAAATGTTATTTTATGTAATTAAAACCAAGCTGGGCTTTTTTGGGGGGGGAGGGGTAGCAGGGGGGAGAATGGAAGTGTTGAAATATTTTCCACTGAAGAAAGTCATTTTGTAGAGCTTTCTCTTTAGTTTATATTTAGTTTTGTTTTATCAGAAACTCTCTCTCTCTAAGTGACTTCAAAGAGAATCTTCAAAGTAAGAACAATTTGACATACATTCAAGAATTCTGGTCCAATGTAGGGATGGGAGACCACATTATTATTTTATACCTGCATATTGCACCATTAGTGTGCATAGTGCTTTGTATAAGAAGTAAAGGTATGTTTCTTGCCCCAAAGCACTCACAGTCTAACTACGACAAAGGCAGAATGACTGGGGGAAATAAATATCTGGCAAGATGGAAGAAGAAAGTAGATAAATAAGTATATGAGTATGCTATGGTTTTACAGTATGCATCATGTTAATGTGGACACAGTGACAAAATGAGGATAGACACATGCATGAAATTAAGTGGCAGAATGCAACTTTTATTAAACTTTAACACAGGGGAGGGGCACTACCCACCCATCATTCATATTCTCCTAGACCAGACATTTAATTGGTTCCAAAGCCAGAGTTAAGAACATAAGAACAACCCTACTGGGTCAGACCAAAGGTGCATCTAGCCAGTGGTGAGCTGGAGCCGGTTCGCGCAAACCGGTTGTTAAATTTTGAAGCGGTTTTAGAACTGCTTGTTAACCCGCTTCCCTGTGAGGAGGGGGCACTGCGACTTTGATGGACTCCAGCCGGGACGTGTGCAATTCCTCCTCCGGCCGCCAGCGGTGCTGCGCTGCGGGAGCCATGTGGGCCGCCACCTGGCCCTGTTACTGCTGCTGCTCCCCCCGAACTCTGGCCCTGAGGCTCCCACTGCTGCCTGGTGGGTCCCCGGCTGCTCTGCTGGGCCTGGGCTGTGTCCTGCTGCTTGGACTGCTCCAAGACACTCTCCCCGTGAGTACCCATACCCCCTGCCCGCAGCCAGCCCCTGACGCATCCCCTGCCCTGCCCGCACCAGCCCCGCACCCTCTGCCCTGCCCGCACCAGTCCCACACCCCCTGCCCTGCCTGCAGCCAGCCCCGCACCCCCTGCCCGCAGCCAGCCCCTGCCGCATCCCCTACCCTGTCTCCAACCAATCCCTGCCACACACCCCTGCCCGAAGCCAGCAAGCCCCGTACTCCTCTGTCTCCAGCCAACCCCTGCCACACCCCGCTGCGGCCCTGCCCGAAGCCAGCCAGGCCCACACCCCTCTGTCTCCAGCCTGCCCCGCACCCTTCTGCCCTGCCTGCAGCCAGCCCCTACCTCCAGTCAGCCCCTGCCCTGCCTCCAGCCAACCCCACACCCTCCGTCTCCAGCCAACCCCACACCCTCCTGTCTCCAGCCAGCTCCGCACCCCCTGCCCTGCCCGCAGCCAGCCCCGCACCCCCTGCCTCCAACTAGCCCTGCTCCACGCCCGTCTGCAGCCAGCCCCACGTCCACTGGGGCCCTGCAGTTCCCAGGGCAGTAACCCTGCACACCTGCTTCAATGAGGGGGGCAGGGAGCAGCTGGGACCCACATGTGCACACCCTAGGGTGACCAGACAGCAAGTGTGAAAAATTGGGACAGGGGGTGGTGGGTAATAGGAGCCTATATAAGAAAAAGACCCAAAAATCAGGACTGTCCCTATAAAATTGGGACATCTGGTCACCCTAGCACACCCCCAGGGAGTGGCGGGGACCCACACATGTGAAATGGAGCTCATTTCTAGTTCAGGCCCATCTTGTTTAAAAAGAACTTTAGGTAGGGTTAACATACATCTGTATTTTCCCAGACATGTCAGGCTTTTTGGTTCTTAAATTGCCTCCCGGGATTCCTCCCAGGAAAATACAGACGTATGGTAACCCTATTGGTACAAAAAATACATACTGTGGCACATCCCTTAAATCAGAACTTTTTATAGGGAACCAGTTGTTAAGATTTTGGCAGCTGATCACTGCATCTAGCCCAGTATCCTGTCTTTCAATAGTGGCCAATGCCAGGTGCTTCAGAAGAAATGAACAGAACAGGTAATCATCAAGTGATCCATCCCCTGCCACCCATTCCCAGCTTCTGGCAAACAGAGGCTAGAGACACCATCTCTGCCCAACCTCGCTAATAGCCATTGATGGACCTATCCTCCATGAAATTATCTAGTTCTTTTTTGAACCCTGTTATAGTCTTGGTCTTCACAACATCCTCTGGCAAAGATTGACTGTGCATTGTGTGAAGAAATACTTCCTTTTGTTTATTTTAAACCTGCTGCCTATTAATTTCATTTGGTGACCTCTAGTTCTTGTATTACATGGATCCTTACTATAAAAGCCCAGGCAGGGCTGGTGCAACCACTAGGCAAACTAGGCGGCCGCCTAGGGCGCCATGATTTGGGGGTGCCAGAAAGTGGTGCCCAAAAAAATTTTTCACACTCCCTGCACAGGGGCGGTCCGCGGCCGGGCCAGGGCAGGGTTTGCCTTGAGGGGCTTGGACGATGCTGTGCAGGGAGCGGGTTCCGCTCGCGGCTCCAGCGGGGCGGCCAGGGGCGCGGGAGGAACCGGGGGGTGAATCTGGGAGCTCCCAGCCGTTACCTGCTTTCTGCTGTTTCCTGGGCTGCAGCTGGTAGGAGCCCGTGCCCCCCCTGCCAGCCCGGAGCCGCCTCCTCCCCGAGCCCCCGAGATCTGTGCTCTGATCCCCAAAACAGTCCTTTCCAGATCCATGGGGGGGGGAGGGCAGGAGGGACTCTAGCCACGTGCAGGAGACCCAAGGCCATTTATTTTCATTAAATATGTACACTAAATAATGAAATTAATAAATTTTCAATGTGTATTAATTCTAATGAACAATGCCACATCATGCAGTATTCATTTTTGAAAGTTTATAATAAGCGATACTCCGGGGGGAGGGGAGGGAAGAGGGGGGCGCAAGGTAGAAGTTTCGCCTAGGGTGCAAAATATCCTTGCACTGGCCCTGTATAACCCGTAACTGGTGCCAGGGTTACAGGGCTTCAGTCCTTACCATATAACCTATAATGCTGGGCAGGCTTTCCTCAGCCTACCCCACACAGGAGTCAGCTCTGTCTGAGTCCTAGCACACCCTCTCCCGCATGAAGGGGACAGAGGGTGCACCTGGGAGGGGACCTCGGTCCGCAAAGGCCACAAGGTTTCACCCTATCACATGAGCTCAAGGCCCAGCACCAAAATCCCAGGTCTGTTACCTCTGGGAACATTCATTTTATTCTCTTAACTGCCCTGGAAACAGGCCGCAAATTGTGACAAACAAACAACTCCACCCCAGTACCTCAGTTAGGCACTAAGTGTGTTCCTGCTCAACTTACTGTAGCTTGAAGGTGCTGCAAGGAAGGCAAAAAACACCCTGGTCCTCTGCTCATGGAAGAAAAAAATTTGTTCCTGGCCCTCTGAACAGGCGTTTGGCTGTCCCCCTTTCACTGCTGGCCCCATCAAGTTCCCCCATCCATTGATGCAGGTGACTGGCATTTAACTCAGAGATTCATTGATTATAAAGCCAGAAGGACCACTGTGTTCATCTAGTCTGACCTCCTGTATAACACAGGCCATAGGACTTCCATGAATTAACTAGAACAAAACTTTTACAAATGATAAATATTCATCTGTATGTCATTTTCCCTTTTCTTCTTGCACTCTATTTAAGTTTTCTCTATTTTCACTGACCCTCTCAGAGTAAAATTTCTACAGCTATATTGTAGATACACCTCTACCTCGTTATAACGCGACCCGATAGAACACAAATTCGGATATAACGCAGTAAAGCAGTGCTCCGGGGGGGGGGGGGGCTGCGCACTCCGGCAGATCAAAGCAAGTTCAATATAACGCGGTTTCACCTATAACACGGTAAGTTTTTTTTGGCTCCCAAGGACAGCATTCTATCGAGGTAGGTGTACCAGCAAAACCAATCTGCATTAGCAAAACAAAGAGCTTTTGCTGAACTATCCAGTTCCGGGTTACTTTTTTCAACTACTGCATGATTTTTTAAAAGAAGAAAACCTCCATAAAATTCAAACCAGTAAATATTGTCTAACATGATACTAAAATTGTAGACAGTTTTCTGTGCAAAACTATCATACACATATGATATACACATGCTACATTTGATCACATTATATGTATGTCTCATTAACTTCCAATTATGAAACAAAAACACGCACATGCCAAGATAATGTATATATACCACTTTATCAATGCTTACCTGCGGTGAAGTGACTCTGAAAATTTAAGGCTTGCATAGATAAACTCCTTAACCTGGATATAAATCTGAGGCACCGATTGAGACATTGGGAGTTTCTTTGGGAAGGATTGCTATGGAAACAAAACATTAATTCTACATTATATTTCAAACTTTGATTCTAACTAGATATTCACATTACACGTGGCAATCTAATAAATGCCAAATACTATAATTTAAATATTTTAATCCAATTTATTTTTGTTTCTGCTTTTCATCAAATATAAACATGGGCATGTATTAGACTGACCATCACACTTATGAAAATAATTTATAACATAACAGAAATTATTTATTTGTATTACAATAAAACCTAAAAATTCCAGACAAGATTGAGACCCTACTGGACAAACACACAGTAAAAACAGTTCTTGCCCAAAAGAGCTTTCAGTCTAAATAGGCCAGAAAAGGACTAGGGAGGGAAAGAGGCACAGAAAACAGAAATGTTTCTTATCCTACAGTAACTGGAGTTGTTCAAAATGTGTTCTCTCTATATATATTTGACTCTTGGTGCATATGTGCCTCAGGCACTTGATTTGGGAGTCTTTTGGTCAGCACATCCATTGGAGCTGTCATGCGCCAAGCGTCCTTGTGCTCCTGTATCGACAGCATAAGGGGTGGAGTAGCCCAACCACCACTTAGTTCCTTCGCTACCACAAAATCCAGATATTATAGGACTCTCTAGTACTAGGGAAGAAGGGAGGACTGTGGAAAATACATATATGGACAACACATCTCAAAGAACTTCAGTTATTGTAGGGTAAGCAACTATTCTTTCTTCTTTGAGAGCTTGTCCATATATTTATGTCCATCCCACTCTTGGTGACTCACAAGCAGTGACCTGATCTAAGGAGGTGGGTTCTCATAGTATAGTTAAAGAGAGGTTGCAGTACAGGTCTGCAAAAGAAGCATCGTACCTCGATGCCTTTCCAGTGGAAGAGTGTTTTGTAAAAGTATGAATCAGACTCCAACTGGCTGCCTTGCAGCTGTCTGAAATGGGTACACTGTACAAGGAAGTGAACTCTAGTAGAATGCAACCTAGTCTAAGCTATAGGATCTAGACAAGTTATGTCATAACAAGCCTTAATGCAACCCTAAACCCATCCTGGCTGACCCTTTGCTGATACTGGCTGACCCTTTGTTCTTTCAGCAGATGCCACAAATAATCACAGGGAAGCCCTGAAAGATTTCATCCTTTGTAAACAGAAGGCTAGGGCTCTTTGAACATCTAGAATATGCAGCCGATCTTTTCCCTTACTAGGATATGACTTAGGAAAAAATGACAGAAAGTGGATTATTTGATTTATATTCAAGTCTGTAACTACTTAGGCAGGAATTTGGGATGGGTTTTAAACGACACTTTATCTGGGTGAAATATAGTACGAGGTGGATCCACCATAAGAGCCTGTATCTCCCTGATCCATCTGGCTGATGTAATTGAAACCAAAAAAGAGATCTTCATAGATAAATGCAATAGAGAACAGGATGTCATGTGTTCAAATTGGGGCCACTTTAATCCCTGGTAAAATCCCAAATTGGGAAGAAGATTTCTTTCTGGTGGAAAAACCCTAGTGAGACCTTGTAAAAATTTTGTCATAATAGGATGGGAAAACACTGTGAAGTTTTTGACAGGTGAGTGATGTGCAGAAATTACTGCTAAATGCAGCATAATAAAGCTAATGGCCAAACCAGAGTCTGTTAGCAAGAGTAAGTAGGTCTAATAATGACAGGGATCTGAATGACAATAGGGTGCAGCTGCCTTTGCTCACATCAGATTGAAAATCTTTTCCATTTAGCAGTGTAGGTCTGTCTGGTGGAGTCCTTTCTACTATGGATTAAAATGTTCTGTACATCCAAGGAACATGATCTCTCTATGCCTGATATTCAGCCAGCAGCCAGGCCAAAAGATGTAGGGAGACTGGGTTTGGGTGAAGGACATTTCCCTGGTTTTGAGCTATCAGGTCTGGCAGAAGGGAAAGAATCTCTGGAGGATAAACAGACAACTGCACTAACTCCGGGTATCAAAAATATCTTGGTCAGCTGGGAACAATCATGATGAATCTGGCAACATCCTGTCTGATCTGATCTCCCCAAGTACTTTGGGGATCGGGGCAGGGCAGGGGGATGGTTTGGAAGAAAAGGATACATGAGATTTACAAACTAAGGAATGAGAAATACATTTTAAGGGACCCTGGACATTGACTTCCTTGGAGCAGAAAATAAGACATTTCCTGTTCTTATGCACCACAAACAGACCTATTGCTGGGTGACCCCGTTCCCAGATGGTGATATAAATCAGAGTCCTTGATTTTCTGACCAAAAACAAGTCTGCTAGAGCATTTTGTAGACTCGGGAGATGAGTCACCATGAGAGATATCTGGTGATGGATACACCAGGTTCATAGTCAAACTTTTTCCTGACATATAGGGATTGATCATGCTCCTCCCTGCTTGCCTGTAACATGGCTGTCATGTTGTCTCTCATAATGTGAATCGACCTCCCCTTAATGAATAGTAGGAACACAGCACAGGCATTGTAAATTGCTCTGAGCTCTTAACTCATTTACAGCCAGTCAAATCTCTTCATGAGTCCAGACACCTTGTGCCTGGTGATCATTCACATGCACTCTCCATCCCAGAAGAGATGCATCCATCGCTGTGATCTTGGTTGGAAGGGATAATGAGAAGAGTACTCCCTTGCACACCTCTTTGGAGTCCTTGTACTTTTTCAGTGACATCAGGACGTCTAGAAGAGACCGACATGACCAAACGATGCCTGTTCAGAACATATACTGAACTCAGCCAACCATGCATGCAGTGTAGATGCAGTCTGGCATGCTGTGTGAAGAACATACGGGAGGCCATGCTTCCAAGTCCCTACTGTAGTGTGAGGATTAAACTATATTGGAGTAATAAGATTGGCCCTGGTGTTGAATTTGTCGAATAAGATTGGCTCTGGCTGTCCTAGAGAGTCTATTATTGCATCTATGAATTCTATTAGTTGCGGTAGTGTTGATCTGGACTTTTCTTTGTTGATTCTCAGGCCAAGAGTAAGGAAGAGATGAAGAATCTGCTATATGGTGGTTTCCACCCTGCTGCAGCAACTTTCCCCAAATAAGCCAATCATCCAGGTACAGATAGACTATTATAGTTTTCCTTCTTAGGTAAGCAGTGACAACTGTTAGGACCTTGGTAAATATCCTCAGCACTGCAGAGAGGCCAAAGGAGACGACCGTGTATTAATAATAATTTTGTCTTACCTGGAATCTTATATATTCCTGTGCACCAGACATATGATGATATAGAAGTAAGCATCTCGCAAGTGTCGGAATTATGGATGCTAGGGTTACCATTCTGAATTTGAAGCAGCAAATGAAGGTGTTGAGGATCCTCAAATCCAGAATGGGATATTATTTCCCCTACTTTGGTATCAGGAACTAGATGGAATAAAACTTTTCCCATGGTACTGAGGCAGAACTTCTTCTAATGCTCCAAGGGACAGAACTGAAAGCATCTAATGATGCAACAGCCACTTCTGAGATGAGCCCCTTAAGAAAGATTAGGAGGAAGGTAGTGGTAGGAACAGTATGGAACTGGATGGAGTATCTGACTGAGACTATTTCTAAGACCCAGTGATCTGTTTTAGTTATGCTCCATGCATCCTCAAAGAAGTAGAGAGAATTCCCAAATAGGGGACAGGAAGAGTCTAGATCCTGAGAACTGACTGAATTGCAACTCCCGACCAACCCATCAAAATGGTTGCTTGGGTGCAGATATATATATGAGATGAGAACATAGCTGAGGTAGAAGGTCTCTTTCTCTGATGACACTGTCCCTTATTAGGGGCTCTGAAGCTCTTTGATGGAAAAAGTGCCAGATGAAGGTCTCTGTCAAGGTGTTCTTTGTTTTTTCTTTGGGGCAAATGGGCGTACCCAAGAGAGTAAAGGATGGCCGCCTGCAAGGAATGAAGACTTTCATACTTTAAGAACATCAGAAGCAGGAAGCCTGCTAAACAACCAGTGGGGCCCCTCGATGACAGAGATAGAAAAGGAGCGCTTAAAGAGGATAAAGTCATTGCAGAGAAACTAAACGAATTCTTTGCTTCAGTCTTCACGGCTGAGGATGTTAGGGAGATTCCCAAACCTGAGCCAGCTTTTGTAGGTGACAAATCTGAGGAACTGTCACAGATTGAAATGTCACGAGAGGTTTTGGAATTAATTGATAAACTTAACATTAACAAGTCACCGGGTCCAGATGGCATTCACCCAAGAGTTCTGAAAGAACTCAAATGTGAAATTGCGGAACTATTAACTAGGGTTTGTAACCTGTCCTTTAAATCGGCTTCTGTACCCAACGACTGGAAGATAGCTAATGTAACGCCAATATTTTAAAAGGGCTCTAGAGGTGATCCTGGCAATTACAGACCAGTAAGTCTAACGTCGGTACCGGGCAAATTAGTCGAAACAATAGTAAAGAATAAAATTGTCAGACACATAGAAGAACATAAATTGTTGGGCAAAAGTCAACATGGTTTCTCTAAAGGGAAATCGTGTCTTACTAATCTATTAGAGTTCTTTGAAGGGGTCAACAAACATATGGACAAGGGGGATCCAGTGGACATAGTGTACTTAGATTTCCAGAAAGCCTTTGACAAGGTCCCTCACCAAAGGCTCTTATGTAAATTAAGCTGCCATGGGATAAAAGGGAAGGTCATTTCATGGATTGAGAACTGGTTAAAAGACAGGGAACAAAGGGTAGGAATTAATGGTAAATTCTCAGAATGGAGAGGGGTAACTAGTGGTGTTCCCCAAGGGTCAGTCCTAGGACCAATCCTATTCAACTTATTCATAAATGATCTGGAGAAAGGGGTAAAAAGTGAGGTGGCAACGTTTGCAGATGATACTAAACTGCTCAAGATAGTTAAGACCAAAGCAGACTGTGAAGAACTTCAAAAAGATCTCACAAAACTAAGTGATTGGGCAATAAAATGGCAAATGAAATTTAATGTGGATAAATGTAAAGTAATGCACATTGGAAAAAATAACCCCAACTATACATACAATATGATGGGGGCTAATTTAGCTACAACAAATCAGGAAAGAGATCTTGGAGTCATCGTGGATAGTTCTCTGACGATGTCCACACAGTGTGCAGAGGCAGTCAAAAAAGCAAACAGGATGTTAGGAATCATTAAAAAGGGGATAGAAAATAAGACGGAGAATATATTATTGCCCTTATATAAATCAATGGTACGCCCACGTCTTGCATACTGCGTACAGATGTGGTCTCCTCATCTCAAAAAAGATATACTGGCACTAGAAAAGGTTCAGAGAAGGGCAACTAAAATGATTAGGGGTTTGGAGAGGGTCCCATATGAGGAGAGATTAAAGAGGCTAGGACTTTTCAGCTTGGAAAAGAGGAGACTAAGGGGGGATATGATAGAGGTATATAAAATTATGAGTGATGTGGAGAAAGTAGATAAGGAAAAGTTATTTACTTATTCCCATAATACAAGAACTAGGGATCACCAAATGAAATTAATAGGCAGCAGGTTTAAAACAAATAAAAGGAAGTTCTTCTTCACACAGCGCACAGTCAGCTTGTGGAACTCCTTACCTGAAGAGGTTGTGAAGGGTAGGACTATAACAGTGTTTAAAAGAGAACTGGGTAAATTCATGGAGGTTAAGTCCACTAATGGCTATTAGCCACGATGGGTAAGGAATGGTGTCCCTAGCCTCTGTTTGTCAGAGGGTGGAGATGGATGGCAGGAGAGAGATCACTTGATCATTACTTGTTAGGTTCACTCCCTCTAGGGCACCTGGCATTGGCCACTGTCGGTAGACAGGATATTGGGCTAGATGGACCTTTGGTCTGACCCAGTACAGCCGTTCTTATGTTCATACCTCTGTTAGAAGAATTTGTAGTCAATCTGCTACCCTTCCACTACACTTTTAAGTAGATCTTTGAAATATTTGAAATAAATCCAGCTGAGACAGTATACAGGGGAGCACTGCTTCACCTACGAATGATAATGATATGGCCACAAACATAGTTACATCTCCAGTCTGAGGCAGCTTCTCCTCAGAAATTTCCCATGAATCACAGAATATCAGAGTTGGGAAGGGACCTCAGGAGGTCATCTAGTCCAAGCCCCTGCTCAAAGCAGGACCAATCCCTAGACAGATTTTTTTTGCCCCAGATCCCTAAATCGCCCCCTCAAGGATTGAACTCACAACCCTGGGTTTTAGCAGGCCAATGCTCAAACCACTATCCCTCCCTCAAGCCAGGTTCATGTGCTGTTAATGGAGAGATTGCAGTTCCTGACAAATACGAGAGTAGGATATCCCTGTAGGTGGTGGTATATAGGTATGTCGTCTTGGGTGATAAGAACCCCCAGGATTCCAATAGGGCCATTTTAGGATGTTATATGGATGGAGACCCAAGGACCACAGAGGAGGATACCGGGGAGGTCTACCCTTATTCTCCCGACGGGATATGGATCTAAATGAAACTCTCAATTCCTTTTCCAACCCATAAAATTTGTAGGAAGTTGCCCTAGAGAAAAAAGTAAGGGATTCCTGTCCACTATGCTGAGACTCAGAAGATGAGAAAAATTAATATTCAAAGTCTAAGGGAGGGGCTGCTAAACCTGAATTACTTGGTGTCAAGGTAGCCACTGATTTAGCATGCCAATACAGTACCAGCAGTCCAGTACCATGCCAATACGGTACCAGAAGTCCAGTACCAGCTAGTAGTCAATTTGGGCTGAGGAATCTCTTGGGAATAGGATCTGTGAGGTGACTTGGACCTCTTTTTACTGGAGGTTTTAATAGGAAACCTGCCTTTCACTTTACCCAAGGAGTGATGCTCCTTTCCTTGTGAGGACTTAGATTTAACTGTCCTACTGAGTCCAAAGTTGGGGCATTAGAGGACGGGGCTCAAGAGCTCCAAGAACCCATGCTCATAGAGGCACTCCTGTACTGATATGCAATTTGTCCAGTGGAGTCAGCTGTACCCTGATCTTAAGTTGGTCGCATAGAACAATCCAATGAAAACAGCTATACATGAGCCTCCCTAGCTTTCAAAATCCTTTTAGAAAAGGATTTACAGATGGAACACATGCTGGGGATATGAGATTCCCAACAACAAAAAAGGCACCTGGTGAGACCATCATGTATAGGTATTGCTGCCTTGCAGAAAGGATATTACTTAAAATCAAGAGACGTGGAGTTAGACACCCTGAAGCCCCAGTGTTGGGAAGAAGATCCCAGTAAGGGAAGAAAATAAAAACTTCTTCAAACTAAAATTTATCAAAAATGTTCCAGTGTACAACTAATTCTAATTAACTATTCCTAAACTGACACTAATATTTACACAAAACTGGAGAAGAGTAAACAGCTAAGGGATGTGTCTAGATATGGATACTGGGTAACTCCATCTCGCAACCACAGGTTGGGCTGCTCTGCCCTTTATGCCCTTGGTATAGGAGCACAAGGACACACTCAGGGCACAAGTGTGGCTCCAAAAGACACTGTTGGCCAAAGACTTCAATCTCATGTGTATGAGACAAGTACACACCAAGAGTGGAACATTTATATGGACAAGCACTTAAAGAAGAATTGTGCAGTTCTCAGATCAAGGAAGTTAAAAAAAAAAGTCCAAATGATATACAATGGTTGAGATTTGCACAGCAGCCTAGGGGATTTAGACACAAATATTCCATTAATTTTACTGTGCATACATGCTCTAGGCTGCTGTGCAAATCTCAACCAATACGTATATATTATTTCATTTAAATATCATAATACAATTTCAAATTAATGATAAATATATTTTGTAAGCCATAGTAATTTATAAGAAATAACATATCACACTGATACTTTTTACATTTATGTTGTACTATAAAAAGAAAACAAAAATTTTATTAAACCCCAAACAACAGCCTTTTCTGTATGGAATTCATTATAATTGAATTCTCAATGACCATTGACTTCTGTTGACTGAAGAATTTAACCCATCTGCAAGGACAATGATAATTCACAACTGGCATTACCACAAGACAGTTATCAGGTCTCTTCACACAAGAAAATGGAGGTAACAACAGATCAGTGTCACCATGTAATAGTTATGATGTAAAAAAAGTTGGATTACTTAACTTGACACTCTTCAAACCATACCTCTCAGCCATCAAACCTACCAACATGTGGGACAAATGGCCACAATGTGGGACATCCGTACTGTGCTGTGCATCACACTATCACTGACCGATGATCATGTACTGTTTTAACTACAAAACCTGTTTCTCGCTGTGTGAGAACTGAACAGACCATTAAAAAAAAAAAAGAAAACTGAAAAAAACAAGTTCTATCATGCCATTAAACAGACTCCCCACATGGGTTATCATCAGGGTTTAAATCTAGAACCTTCAGATCCTCTACCACTGGACAGACAGGAGTAGTTGTTTATCCTCTGTGAGGACCAACCACTACAGGAGGCCACACTACCCACTTTCCCAGTGGGTAACACAAGAATTTGCTAGACAGCAGGAGAATAACAGTGATCAGAAATCATGGGTTGTATCCCTGAATGTGAGAGGGGAGTGTAACACAGTGATTAGAGATTGCATAAACAAAACATTACAGAATTAGCACACTCAATCTAAAAGTCAATATAACTAGGTGCATAAGACTTGGGTTTGCCATATTACAGATCTGGTCCCTATTCCCAACTATGCCTGAAGTGGCATTATACAACCTCTGTTAACTTATTTGTAAAATGATGCAGGCTAATATTTGACTGCCTTGTAACCCTTAGGCAGCACGGGGCTCTCAAGTATATGGGAATATAAACAGCAGTCAACAAAGGCAATATCTTAACTCATGGCCTCCTGGCTCTTAACTCAGTGCATTTTCTCCTAGGACACTGTGAAGAAGTTTCTCGCATGTCTGCAGAACACTACCTGCCTTTGTGGTCAAGTAAAACAGACAGCCTGATTCCACCAAATTGCAGAATGTCCTGCAAAACCCAGTACCTTAGAGAGGGATGCTTCAAACAATGGTCACCAAAAAACTAAGATACTTTTTGTGCAAGGGCCATGAATGTACGCATTATGCTATATGAATATAAGCATATGTCAATTTAAGAACACACAAGAGCATTAGCTCTATCTGGAGAAGAAGTAATGGATACACAAGAGATAAAACAATCTAGAGCATGTTATTTTTAATAATATCCTGCATTATGCAGTGCTTTAGATCTATAGCTCTCAAAGATCTTTACAAATGTGTAGGAATCATTATCCCCCATTGTACAGATGAATTAGCAGAGTCGTGCAGATGTGAAGTGACTTGCCCAATCCCTCAAAGCAGGTCAATAGCAGAGTTGGGAACAGAAGCCGCAACTCCCAATTCCCACCTGTATTCTCAAGCATACTAGACTGCAGCTAAATACCAGACTGAAATCTGGTCCACAGAAAAATCTATAAACTGAGTGTTGTTCAGTTTAAAATGACAGTGCCTTTCTGAGTTATAAGTCAAACGGAAAACTAATGGGTCATAGAATGCATTCCCTTTTTAGTGAATGACAATCTACCCTCATTGACAAAGTACTCAATTTTGAATTCTCATGGCTCATTTATATGCATAGCGGATGGTCTAAGATTGTGTATTTGTATAAGTAATAGAACAGTTATAGTGGTTTAATACAATATAAAATTAAGGCACCCTATTGGCTAAGTCTGTCATGACAAATACTATTCATAAGACTGAATGTAAGACCTATGTGGTGTGCTATATATTGCTGATATTGTGTTTTATTTATTTGTTTCCAATTTTGGTATTGCTTTATTATTATACAGTTAAGAAAACTGATTATTAATAAAAAATAACAATTTGAAAAGGTAAACGTAGTATGACAGTGAGTTAAAGTACTATCAAAGTCATGACCATCCTAACATTTTTAATAGATTGTTATAGTCCGGGGTCAGCAATGTTCGGCACGCAGCTCGCCAGGGTAAGCACCCTGGCGGGCCGGGCCAGTTTTATTTACCTGCTGACGCGGCAGGTTCGGCCGATTGCGGCCCCCACTGGCCGCGGTTTGCTGTCCCGGGCCAATGGGGGCGGCGAGAAGCCGTGGCCAGCACATCGCTCGCCCGCGCCGCTTCTCGCCGCCCCCATTGGCCCGGGACGGCGAACCGCGGCCAGTGGGGGCCGCGATCGGCCGAACCTGCCGCGTCAGCAGGTAAGTAAAACTGGCCCGGCCCGCCAGGGTGCTTACCCTGGCGAGCCGCGTGCCGAACGTTGCCAACCCCTGTTATAGTCCATCATATATGTTCATCTATAAATAAAGCTTACGCTCATTAAGCATCATAAAACCCTCTTTAATCTTCTTCCACTTCACTGCAGTAACATACACATGGTATTCAGCTGTTACATTTGGAAAGATAAGTGACAGCTGAATGGCAGATTCAAAATATCTGCAAGACTAAGAAGATAGCTACAGTGGTGGACCCTACAAAAAGCTGTTTTATGGTAAACAGTGGGAATAACTGTCTATTTGGGTCTCAGTTTTGTTTGGGGCTTCTAGGAACTAGTGAGATATAAATAATACCACAAACCTGGGTCTTCTACTTCCTGCCTGCTACTACCTACACAACACATTTGGCTTGCACAACATACTAGTCTCATCTTTTTTTTTTTTTTTTAAGGGAGCAAATTTTCTTTAAGAACTTTGTAGCTGTACATAGAGAAATCCACAAGAACTCTCTACTGGAATGCTAAGGCCTCAAAGGAACACACACAGTTCATATAGAGAAGAACCTCAGGTATGTTTTGTCCCACATAACGAATGAGCTCAGCAGCACCCAAACAATTAATTTACAAAAAAATATATTTTTAATAGACCTTGTAGTTGTTTGTTACATTTTGTAATGCTACAGTACATCATAGACTGTGGTTTATGAAACCTGATATGCTGTAGCAAAACTTAAAAGTTAACTGTCATTAAACAAAAATTGTATTAATTATTAAAAGTTGATTATTAATTTGTTTACAAAACTATAGGCTTCATTACTCACTAAAATTTCAGATTAAATGACTGCATCTTGAATTTTCATGTTTATTTATAACTAGATAATTACCCATGAAAAAGGTGATTTAGCCTCTTAATCTACCTTGTTATTCAAACTTTAATTACTTTTTAATTAAAAAATTCATTACGCTCCTAACTCTGTTTAATTGGTTTAAAGTAAACTTTTGTAATAGAAAACTTGTTCTTACCTTATCAAGTTCTGGATCTTGAAAAGGAAATTTGCTAATCACTATTTTGTACTCCTCTTCATTTGCTACAGGGATAGGGCTGTAATTATCTGCTTCAAAAATATCCCTGTTCAGAGTTAGCAAAATCAGCACAGTCAGGAGATGGATTAATACTTAAAAACATCATAAATAAGTGAATACATAAATGAATACAAAGCTTTTCACTGACATCAGATTGGATGTACAATTCCAAAAGTGGAGAACTGAATTCAATATTGATCCAGAATTCCAAACAGCATTTTGGGAGATTGAGTAATACTTACTGCAGCACTGGGATCGCATTTATCCATGCAATGACTTTTTCACAGTCTACATGACCCTAGAAGGTTTGTCCATACTGGAATATTACACCATTTTAGAACATATTTTAATTAACACAATGCAAAACACAGCTTAGTATTTTCTAATTTCTCCTCAGATCATATAAAACAGTATAGACAGGGACTTCATATTAGCTGGACTACCCTATGGTTAACTATGAACAGCTAACTCAATAAATATGGCGGTCCTTGTCTACACTGAATGTTTAACATTGTGTTAGTTAACGTGATCAACACAAATGTATTTTTTTCCACTGTAAATGCACCCAGGGCACATTGGGATCATTCTCTATCTGAAATAGGAACTTCAGATTAAAGCTCCAAAACCCCCTTAATACTGGGTTTACCATTTTCCCTCTCAAATTATTTTTAAGGCAAACATAGAAGCAGAGCAGCTGCATCAAAAGCACCCAGTTTCTGCCAAGAGAGATACAAAGGAATGCTCACTGACAACAAAACAATAACCTTTTCTGTACCCTTGCTCCCGTCCAAATTAAAGGCGTCACTTTTGTGATGCTCCTATAATAGCATAATATATAAGAACTCAAGGTTAGCCTCCCCATGTCATATTGCCTAGAATTATTGTACAATGACATCAGCCCAACTCAATCTATGAAAATCTGTAATATTTCATTTTCAATGTTGTTTTTAAACTAGAAAAAGTCGCAGCATTACTGAAACAGGAAAGAGATTATTAATTTTACCACCTTTCTCTAGCAAAATGATCCAACCTGATATTAATTTTTGTATAAAATGAATGCAAACTTTCATGCTGGAGGAAATTAAATTTTACAGTTTGCAAGTTCTATATCCATTCAGGTCAATTCATAATAGAAATGCCAAAAGACCTTTAGTCCTATTGGGTCAAACTATAGTATACTGTACTCAGTTAACTAAAATTTAGAAAATTAGTATTTAATTAAATAACTTTGTAATTTAACAGAAAAAAGCAGATTTGATTCAAAGACACAATTACTGAGTAGTTAAACCAACCCTAACTGACAGAGTATTTTGAGATGTTTTTTCATTTTGTAATACTAACCTGAACAACCCAGCCCATTTTTTAAGCAGTGTTTCATTGTACTGATCTCTTATTTCAAATAAAAGATCAAACAGTCGATTCACAGGAAACCCATAACCCTAAAGTACAAAAATAAAAAGGACAAATAATTCAAGAACTACTATCATCACTTATCATACAGTGCTTCAATATGTTAAGAGGGGTTATTTTATCATGCAATTTTGTACCACTATTGTACAAGTTACAGGACTCAACAGGTAAACGTACTATTAAACATGATCTACTAATTTGTAAACCTGATACTCTGTTTATTTTAGAAATACTACAGTTTTCATGGCAAAATGTGACAAATTACTTTTAAATGTTTTTAACTCAGTATTTAATCAATGTGTTTTATCTGTTTTATCAATGAATCAAGAGCAGACCAGCAATAAAACATAACTGGTTTTCCAAGCAGCAAATTCAATGACTGAACTGAAATACTACTTGCTATAAATTAGAAATAAAATGTTTACAAAAATATAATATTTACATTTATTTTAATGCTATGTAATACCCTTTCGAACAAATTACAAAAACTGACAAAGATTTTTTTCAGTGCACAACTGGACACCTAGGAGGTCTGTGGTGGGCACAAATTAAGAAGGTTGTGTTAAGGGGGAGCCAGCAGAAGAAAGCTAGGTAAGATATTTTCATTATTTAAAACATCTTACCTAATTCTGTTCTTGGTACATGCATGCAATTCCACTGAAACCAATGGCAGTTGCACATGCATATCCAAAGGCAGAATTTGGCTCCACGTATTTTAATTCAATTATCAAAATAACACCAACCTGCAAAGTATCAGCAAACACAACAATGAGATTCTTCAGCTCTAAAACAAGATCAGGATCAGTGCAATATGACTGGAAATAAAAAATATTGATTTTGTAAAAGTTATTTAAATCAAACAGTAAATACATTTTCAACTTACAGTGGTACAGCAGGTTAAACTCACTAGCTTTATACCACTAGTAAAGTTCTTGTGTTGATAAAAGCAATTTAGACTTACATATCTTAATTTATGTATGCAGTGTTCTTGTAGCCTTGCTGGGCCCAGGATATTAGAGCAACAAGGCGGGTGAGGTAATATCTTTTATTGCACCAACTTCTGCTAATGAGAGAGACAAGCTTCCAAGCTTACACAGAGCTCTTCATAAGAATGGCCATACTGAGTCAAACCAAAGGTCCATCTAGCCCAGTATCCTGTCTTCTGACAGTGGCCAATGCCAGGTGCCCCAGAGGGAATGAACAGAACAGATATTCATCAAGTGATCCATCCCCTGTTGCCCATTCCCAGCTTCTGGCAAACCTTGAAAGCTTGACTCTTGCACTAACAGAAGTTGGTCCAATAAAAGATTTACCTCACCCACCTTTTCTTAACTTAGTCCAATTATATACAGTATTTGTTCATATCACAAAGCTATTACAAAGTTTGTCCTAACAGGAAGAGCTCAGACAAGACCAGCTGGAATATGAAAAGTGATGCACACCATCATAGGTGCCGACTTACTCAGATCCCGGGGGGTGCTTGACCCCTGCTCTGCCCAGGCCCCGCCCCCACTCCAACCCTTTCTTTAAGTTCCCACCCCCATCCACCTCCTCCCCCTGCTTCACCCCCTCCCCCTCAGCGCCTCCTGCATGCTGCAGAACAGCTGATTGCGGCGGGCGGGAGGCAGAGGAGCTAATCAGCGGGGCCGCCAGTGAGCAGGAGGTGCAGGGGGGAGGAGGGGAGGGAGAGGGAGAGATGCTGACTCGCAGATTGCCAGTGTGTGCTGAGCACCCACTATTTTTTTTCCATGGGTGTTCCAGCCCTGGAGCACCCACGGAGTCAGTGCCTATGCACACCATGAATGAGATGCATTGAAGCTCCATTCATTGAAGTCAATGGGACCTACGCACATGCAGAAGTGTTTTGCTAACTCAGGAACCTTAATAGTACTTTCAAACATTAAACCTCAATCTAACCAATATTAACACAATGGCATTTTCAATACTGATTTCTAAAGGGAAAAGTTCTAAGCAAAATGTTTACATATTATGTTAATATCTGCAAACTTGGGTGTATAAGATTAGGCAGCTACAGCAATATGATTTCATTTTCAGAGGTGTTAAGCATCTGCAGCTTTTACTGAAGTCAAAGGGGAGTTGTTGACGCACCTCTGAAAAATAAGGCTACATTTATCCTGCAATTATGTTTCTATCTTTATGTCCCCAATTCTGAATATTTTGGTCTTAATCATCTTTTTTTTTTTAATAAAAAAAATACAAATAATATTTATGGCCATGCAATGTAATGCAGGATGAGAATACAAGATTGAAATGCAGCCCACATGTCTGCCTTACAGTATTTTTTGCGTCTTTACTCTCCAAGTAATTATATAAATAAGCTAATGGTTTTGCTTCTTGCAAGTACTCTTCAAAGAAGAGCACTAGCCACCACTTCACCTCAATACAGACTAGCATGATATAATTGATTGTGATGGGAGTTACGCATCCTGAGAACAAATAATGACATCAATTTCAATTATATCAGAAAACCTTTAATGAAGGGTCCAATTTCTATAAGAAACAAGATTTAAGTACATTTGAATGCTTTAAATTGTCACTTTTTTATAAATGGTTGTCAATCAATAGATTAAACATTCACCTGCCTTGCAAAATATGTGGTTTAGAAATCTCTAAACAATTTGAACTTGCTAGTAGTGCCTTCTAAAATGAGCTGGGGATTGGAAACAAAACTTAACTGGCATTCACCAGAAATGTTCCTGATGAAAATACAGTTGTTGCAATTTGAAAAACCAAATTGTTTTCAGCCCTTCCTAAAATATTTACAAAATATAAAATATTCTTCAAACCTAAAACAACCTGTAATAATAGGGAAATGGTAACAAAATCCAAACTCCATGATTTAAGCACATATTTTTGCATGAATTAATGAAGATTAGTGAACACTGAAAAGGACAAGTCGAGACATGAAATAACAGCACTTTGTATATGTTACAAATCTTCTATTTTTCTTCCTGAACATGCCATCTATGACCCTTTTGGCAAGTTTTGAAGTAATTTACCAGGATAAAATGCAGTCAACCACAATCAATGACTGTATTCCCTTGTTTTTCAAGGGGGGTCAGAAACAGCATGCTGATAGCCAGTTTTCTTGTGGGTGGATAATAGAGAGGTAACTTTCACTATTTGAGATACATTTTAAAAATACTGAAATATTCAGCTAAATATAGTATTAAGTTAATAACACTTTAGCATTTTAAAGATTTTAGTAATGCCTCTACTGCAATGTAAACATACTACTACAGGGGCATTGAAGGGGTAGCTCTAAGGGTTTTGTTGGTAAAGTTTATTTTGGAAACAGGGTATTTGGAATGATAATTAGGAATTATTTCCTGGTGGTGCTTTCAGTGATGAACTATTCAATCTGATCTAATGAAGAGGTCAGTTGAAACTAATGAGGACAGATTGCAATAATAACAGCAGATTAACTCTGCATATTCTAAACTGCTGGACTAAGAGCACTTTTGGAAGACCCAGAGAGTTGTAAATCAGTGGAGGATTATGCAAATAGCCCATGGCTGTGGCTCACAGCCTGATACTGCTGGGAAAAACAAAAGCTTGGCAGGCTCTCTCCCAAATGTGAGCAATTTTTAATCACAAAAAACCCCACAATGATGTAGGTGTAATTTTTCACTTTGACATTATCCTACTTTTAAACACACAGACACTCTTTAATGGATTTACACTGAATTACCACGAGGTCTTCTCACTTACCGAATGGGTTCTAAGAACAGCAATGATCTTTGACAGTGCCATGTTCCAGAGTTCATCAGTGTATGCTCTAGTTACCAATCCTTGGGTTACATGTAAAATGTGATCTTCCACTACAAAGAAACTAAAACAAAAATTTACAAGAATTAAGTTAAATAACCAACAGTTATTTTCAAATATTTATTACAGTATGGAGCAAATCCTACCCTTTTGCACAGGAGCATGGGAAGGCCGTGTCCACAGAACAACTGGGACTTCAATGGACTTTGCATCGGGCCCTTGGTGCTGTTCTGGACAGGATGTGGGAAGCACACCCGCTCCCAATTGGAGCCCAGCTCAATGGAGAGTCTATATCTGTCACTACACTGGAAGGATGTGTGTGCCGGACAGATGAATCCTCCACTCTAGAGAAGCAGCAGCCATTATCCATGTGGCAATTGGATACAGATGGCATGGGTCTTACACAGAGGAGAGGATTGTGGGGGGTAAGAATAAGGGCAACAGATTTCCATTTAGAAAACTTACCCTACAATTTGACTGAAATATCTTCTGTAGCCTTCTACTGTTTCATGCTTTAAGTAAAAAACAAAAATGTTGAGGAATAAAAATACCACTAAATATTTAAGTAAAATTCCAAGTCAGTGCAACTTAATAAAAATTGTATTTGTTACCATGCTTGACTGCGGCTGCAGAACTAATCTTGCTTGTTTCCTTCTTTGCTTTCTGTAGTAGTTTTCAAATGTCTCTCCATCACCCTAGAACAAGACAAACAAAATGTGGTTAAAAGAGGAATGTTCTTCATATGATGAAAAAGTACTTCTGAAATTAAGGGCAGAGTTCTCCACTGTAAGTCACAACCATATATTTTGCATTTGTTCCATATATGGAACTCCCAATGACATCAGTGGAAGTTCTGCATACTTGAAATGAGTGCAAAGCATATGAAAGAGATCCACAATGTACACCGGAGAGGAGAATTGTGCCCTTCAGCCCATATTTTTACTTATGTCATGCTGCTATGATACCAAATACAAATCTTTTAAAATGACTAAGGTAACAATATCAAACTAATTATCAAAATTTAAAAAATCTTAACTCCTATTCTGTAACTTAAATACAGCTGCTTTAACTACAATACTGCTTTTTTAAAGTTATACAGGAAACTTAGTTTATGTTGACTTTTGTGACGTGTAAAGTTTAGTTATATGTTAAATGTTATAGAAATTCATAATATAGCCTGACTCTTGAATGCATTAATATTCCTTGAGCAAAATGTAAAACAAAATTTAATATTTGCTTACCCTTTCTTGGTACTTAGTAAATATAATGACTAAAGATTTGTATTTTGGTCATACAACAGTCCTCAAAATTTAATACATAGGCAATATTCTCTATGCCTATTGATTATATTGTTAAGACCTCAAGCAACATCCTGGTATTCTCATTAAGATGATTCATTCAGTGGAAACCATCTGTCCATTTGAAACCATTACAACACTGACTCATCTACCTATTGAATGCAACATAATCTGTATGCAAGCAGAATTAAGCAGCTTAGCATTTTAAGTTTCATTTTTACTCCATGAGGTTATTGCTAGGTCAGAGCTATTTAGAATTCCATTACTTGGGATTCCAAAGAGCTTCAAATCAAAACCTAAGAGATCCCGCATATTCTTAAATCAGTACTATTTCAGTAAGAAATAATCTAAGTAAAGCTCTAAATTAATATTTTCAAGTGTACAAAGAATATTGTTTTCTTTCCCCAAAATGCAGATAACCTACCACAGAAGGAAGCAAAGCCTGAAATTAAAATAAAGGGGGGTGGAGTGGGAGACTTTGCTTTTAAAAAAGCAAGTTCTTCATGTTGTGTGATCCATATTAACTAGATCACTTTTTATTACTGTAATATTTTATTCAGGACATTATTACTTACATTTATTATCATAATGTAAATCATTACTTTCCAGCCAAATAGTATGATGTAATTCTTAAATGCATAATAAATTAATTGGCAGAAATGTAGAATTCTACTTCTAATATCATATTTGTCCATGAGTTTAGTGGAAGTCTACTGTGAAAAAGAATAGTTGCTCTTTCCAAATGCACAAAATAAAATTTGATATGTAAAATACTTGATGGGTGTTGAATCACCACCATATACCATGCAATAGACAGGATTACTTGGAGGCAGCTAAGATCATAGCTTTTAATAGAAACCACTTTAATAGATCCTCTGACCCTTATCAATAGACTAAAGCAATAGCCTTGGTGGCGTGACATGTATTCACAGGAGTAGCAAAGGAGAGTCAAAACAGAAAATGCCCAATATAATGGATGCAGCTGTTCATCTTTGAAAAGTTCCTAAATTCACATACATAAAATAACGAATCAGTTTATGTTGGATGATAAATGATTGGAAATTTGCTCACACATGAAATCCTATTTTGGATTTTTTTTTCCATTTTATGCTGCCATATAATTTTTATTTGCCTCAAAATGTAGTGTTGTATACCACAGAACCCGGGGTCGGGGGGCTGGGGGGAGCGGGAGCTTACTACAGAATTTAAATACAGCATTCCACAGAACACATTGAGCCCTGGTTATTCTCTACTCTACAGTGCTTAAACACACTCTGTATCTAGGCTAGCCTACTAAAAAATGTGAACCAAAAAAAGGCAGGAAAAGACTAAAGCAGAGATTGAACTTCGCTAATACATAGTTACAAGCTACAAGTTTAAATTGCCGAATTATGGTGGCGTTCTCCCTCACATTTAAACACAGAAACTGCCATACTACGTCAGACCAGTGATTTATCTAATTTGGTATTTTGTCTCTAACAGTAGCTAGGACCAGACACTTCAGAGGAAGGCGCAAGATCCTCATAATGGGCAATTATGAAAAAACTCATAATGAACATTATGAAATAACCTGCCTCAAGTGGGAAGTTTCCTCCCAACCCTAGGAGTTGTTAACTAGCTTTATGCCCTGAAGCAAGAGAGTTTAACATCTCTCCAATTTTTTATCCACATCCAATCTAATGTTTTATCCAATATTATTGGATAATAAAAATGGCTAATCTTTTTTGTAAATCGTATTAAGCTTCAGTTATATCTAGTGGCCACTAGTTTTCAAAGAAAAAAGAACAGGAGTACTTGTGGCACCTTAGAGACTAACAAATTTATTTGGGCATTAGCTTTCGTGGGCTAAAACCCACTTCATCGAATGCATGCAGTGGAAAATACAGTAGGAACATATATATACACAGAGAACATGAAAAAATGGGTGTTGCCATACCATAAAATCAGTTGTAATTTGTTACCTATTTATGATAATTTCAGTTTAAATTATACTTTATTAATTTTAATCTGCTGCCTTCCAATTTTATTGGTTGCTCCCTTCTAGTATTATGAGACAGGTAAATAAAAGTAGCCAACTCCTCTCTAAACTAAACAGTCCCAGTCTTTTTAATTTCTCTTCAGATTTTTCAACCCATCTTTTGGCCTCTTCTATTTCTGACATCTCGCCATTGAGACAGGGTGGTCACTGATATAATAAAATCTGACAGTGCCACCATCAAAATAAAGTGTGCGGGCATACTTTATGAAGTGCATAGGATGAAGTGCAGTGTCCCACAGGACCTGCCACATCACAGCAGACATCAGATTTAGGGATTCATGCCTATAATTATAAGCTTTAAACATTCTTATTTCAAAATACAAAGCCCTGTATTAGCCATTGACTCTCATATGAAAAGAATCTTCCTCAGGATTACGGAGCCTGAAGTTGGCTGAGCCAGGGAAAGAGATACGGTATCGTGCCCACACTGCAAGAGGGGGATGGGAAGAGCTGAGGACTCGATTCAATAAATCAGGCTGCTTTGCCCCACCCACTGAGCAGCCACCCCTGGATCCCTGTCCCCCTCTCTCCTTACGTTGTATCCACAAGGCTTATTGCAATCCGCACCAACTGCCCAGAAGTGTCAGCTGATGCAGAATGCAACAGGGGCGGCTCCAGGCACCAGCGCTCCAAGTGCATGCCTGGGGCGGCAAGCCCCGGGGGGCAGCCTCCTGGTCGCCGTGAGGGTGGCAGTCAGGCTGCCTTCAGCGGCATGCCTGCGGGAGGTCCGCTGGTCCTGTGGTTTCGGCAGCAATTCGGCGGCGGGTATGCCGAAGGCACGGGACCGGGGGACATCCTGCAGGCATGCCGCCAAAGGCCGCCTGACTGCCATGCTTGGGGCGGCAAAATACATAGAGCCTCCCCTGGAATGCAACTACCTGTATCCCAAGAGTACATCTACACTGCAGCAGTCAGTGTGATTTGCAGCTTGTGCAGATGTCCCACCCTAGCTATACTCCAGCTAGCTCATTTAAAATAGAAGCACAGGTGCCATGGTGTGGAATTCAGTGAGTGTGCACCTGGGGGGTCAGGTAGGCTGATGCAGCCAGAACTGAAGCCTGCATTGCGGCATCCTCACTTAGATTTTTAGTGAGCTAGCTTGAGTACGGCTAGCGCTGCAGCTGCAGTGTAGGCATACCCTAAGTGAGGTGGGCTGTTATGAGCATGGAGCCATTCTCTAATCTCTCTACTGGCTCCCTATTGGCTTCCTCACAATTCAAAGTGCTGGTACAGTAGAACCTCAAAGTTACGAACACCAGAGTTATGAACCACACACCTCATTTGGAACCGGAAGTACACAATCAGACAGAAGCAGAGACCAAAAAAAATAAAATAAAAAAGCAAATACAGTAAAGTACTGCATTAAATGTAAACTACTAAAAAAATAAAGGGAAAGCAGTATTTTTCTTCTGCATAGTAAAGTTTTAAAGCTGTATGAAGTCAATGTTCAGTTGTAAACTTTTGAAAGAACAACCATAATGTTTTGTTCACAGTTACGAATATTTCAGAATTACGAACAACCTCCTTTCCTGAGGCATTTGTAACTCTGAGGTTCTACTGTAATACTCTTTAATGTTTAGTTCTCCTATGAAAAGTGACTACGTAAAAATAGCAATTAACTACAGATTTTCTCCTTTGGTGCAGTCACTTAACTTCGCTGACTTCAGTGACAAAACAAGCTTTTACTGTTACTTATTTGTGTTAACACTGCAGAGCCAACACAGCTAACAGAAGGAGTTGGATTCTATTCCTTCTTTTGTATCACTGGATTTTTTTTTATTAAGTTCCAATCAACTACATTTCTGCAAAGCCACTAATGGCAAGGAGAAAGGGAAAGCTGCACAGGCAGGTATCTTTGGGGTGCATAACCTGAAAACAATGAGATTTCACAGGTGTAAATGAGGGTTTAATTAGTCCTGCAGAATCTTTGTTACTGGCAACTTGTGAGAAGGAACGAATCCATCTTGACTGTCAGAACCCAGGCTGAGTTTACAGGATTAGGAGTTTGAAAGAAAATCTTTTTAAAAATTACATTACACATAAACTGAGTACAAAAGCTATTCAGACATAGTGAACATGGAAAGTAACAATCACTCTTTTTAGCCCTGGTTACCCTGTGTACTGCCCATCATTTTTTACTTTCCCACAACAACGGTGATGTGTTGTCAGGCCTTTGCTGTTGATTCCTAGTGTAAAACGCTTATGAGTTTGGTAGCAAGCATCTCTGAGTCGTCAGCATTTGCTTGGTGGTCCACCAGAACCTGAGTTTTGTGAGTTTTAGGACAAATTTTTATTTTATGTTTTACTCTATTATTTTTTAAACAGTTAGGTATTAAGGAACATTGGGAACAGTTAAAGGACTGGCACTTTAAGTATTACTATCTGTTGAGGCATACATAACTTGTGTGATTTTAAAAATGTTTATGTACTGTAATTACCTAACTGCTACTCTGTTAGGCACTATAAAAATAAACCATACAAGAATGTCCTGTGAGTACCAGTGTCAGATCTATTTCATCTGGTTCAGCACAGTTGGACTCTGATGAAATGTGTTCACATGTGTCTGCTCACTTGGAAATTGGCAAAGTGCAAAAGGTAAGAAAAAGGATATTTAGACTTTTTAAAATATAACCATTCTTGATTATTTTAAATCATAGTAATACATACCAAAACTGAATAGATATGCAAGCATCTGTAAACAGGAGAAAAATCTACAAGATCATGAGCAGTCAAAACCTGCAGGAGGAAAAAAAATCAGTCTCATAACTTGGTGCATTAGGAACAGAACTGGTCTTACAAACTGATCAGTAAATTTAACATCTTATTTTGCTTAACATGAATGTGAGGATAAAGGTAAGGAACTGGCCGCATTTTAAAGTTAGTTGGCCAAATTGGAAGGTTAATCACCAGTGACTAGTTTGAAGTACATCGCTACTACAGCTCAACATTCTTGGGATCCATGGGCCTCAGCATCTTGAGCTAAGACCTATCTTCAAAGCAGTGAACACTGGGGCTACATGAGCACCTCCCCATGGATCCAAACATGTGGAGCAAGGCTATGATAAAAGAGACTGTAGTTCCAATAACCGTCATTTCCATACACTAAACTTTGAAAAAGTGGGGGAAAGAGAATGGAGCTATAAAACCAATATACTTTGAGAACTTCTGTTATGAGGGAGTAACTTTCCTTTTTCTTTTGAGAATTGTTTCTTTAGATCCTTACTCTTTGGAGAATGACTGGCAATCATAAATCCCGCATGGTGGGCAGAGTATTTAAAACTGTAGTTCTGCTCTCCCAAAATAGGCACCATACTTTGCAGTTAAGTTAAAAGTAGTGTAGCCTAACTGCATGAATGGAATTCCAATTAGAGTCCTATACATTTCAAAGAACAAGTGAGCTCTTAGACCTTGGGGTATGCCATACCTTCTAGTTCATAAGTATTTTGATTATGCAGCCAAACTGATTTAGACAATCTTGAAAAGAAATTCAAGACAAGTCCAAGGGGGAGCCAAATGCAACCAAAATATACTTATGGAGACCAATAAAAGGATTTTGTTATATCATTATTATTATTTAGTGCCCTTTTAATATCCAATTTGTGCATCTTGGTTTCCTCCAATAATTCCTGAGGTTTAGGAAAGCATACTGGAAGGTTAGTAGACTGGTGAACATGGAATTCAGACATCACTTTAGGCAAAAACTGTGGGTTGAAACACAAGACCACAGTAAACAGAGACTCAAGTCAGTCAGAGTCATCTCTGCTGGTAGATTTTATAGCCACTTAAAAACACTGTTTTAATGGACAAGCGGTAGAAAAAAAATATGCCTGAATGGCTTGTAGCATTCTTTTACTACTAACTTCAGGCCTCATCAAAGTGTTGGTTTTCTCACAGAAGGGTAGATTAAATGTTCAGGTTTTCCCCTTTTTCCATTACAGGATTAGAACTTCCTTTTTTTCATATTAGAAAACAGACACTTCATTCACTATTTTCAGGAAATAATATTTAGGGTGTAATCCCTCATGCGTCATTTAGAAGACCAAACTCATAAGGAGCACATAGTAGCTGAAAGGAGAGGCTACTCACTTTTCTGTAACTTGAATTCTTTGAGATGCATGATCCCTATCTGTATTCCACCATGGGCTGAGCATGAGCATCGTGAGTCAGAGACCAGAACATTTTTGCTAGGAGTGTCCTTCAATCCACTCCTGTGCAGTTCTTCTCCTCACGCAGCAGACGGAGGGTATAAGTGGCAGTATAGAACGACTGCCTCTCCAGTTTCCTGGAGAGGCAGGATTGAAGGACACTCCAGTCTCAGATGATGGTGTGCATGCACACCCACAATGGAATACAGATAGGGGCCAGCATTCAAAGAACTGTTCTTTTAACATAGGTTAATATCCACTAAAAACACAGAAGCATAATGGCTACAGCAGTGGCAGAATATTCTCACATGTCAGACAATTCTAACAGGTTACATATCATATACAGTGACTAGATATGGTACAGTAAGTAATAAGTTACAATTGAACTTCTATAGAATTACAAGTTATATTTACATTAATGTCCATAAAATTGTTACTACAAGTAGCATGAATATAATTAACATCTTGATTTGTTTCTTTTCAAGACCTTGATCCAGCAAACTTCTCCATGAGGGGGACCTTTGTTCCTCCACAGAGTCCTATGGATTTCAATGGGGGGGGGGGGGGCCGACCCTATCCATGCTGTGCTTATTGCAGGACCAAAGGCCTACATTTGTACAACAGAAATATTCAGTTAATGCTATAGACTTCACTTTAAATAAATGATATTAATATTGACTTAATACTAAGTTACCTCTTCTTCATGTTCATCCTCTTCCTCAAGTGTTCGCTTGGATGTAATTTCATACTTAGGTTCTGGAACTCTGCCATTAATTACATACATATTCCTCCCATAGTTTACATTATTCTGTTTCTGAAGAGCTGTATTAAAGGTTTTCTGTTGCTGTGCCTGTTTTAGCAAGACATATATTTAATATCAAAAGAGAGGGACTGCAAATTTCATTAATGATCACAGATCTGAATATACGCTATGACTGTAAAGGCAAACTGTGATGTTTTATGCACTTGGCATATATTTATTTTAGTGGGCACATATCAGTATAACTCCAAGGCATACATCATGCAAATACTGAAAATAATGTCCTTAATCAACTTGCAATCATCATGAGTTCAAAGGTTAACCTCACTATTTTTTTAAATTCTCAAAATGTAATTTTAAAGAAATAATCACAAAATTATAATGTGATTATGTTATTAACCAGATACTGCATATAAAAGATGAACATTTAAATATAATAAAACGATTATATAGTTAGCTATCTCCAACTACACAGATTTTGGCCTAGTTTAACTGAGAAGAGTCATATGTAGAAATCAAGAACTTATTTTATATGTCTATTCTTTCTACTATTACAAGAAATATGAAAATGTGACTCAGTATAATCTTGTAATCATATTTCATCCATAACACCATAGCTACGTTTACACAGAAATTTTGCTTTTGTAAGCCAAAAGAGAATGCCCCGTATACTAAAAACAGAATTAGGAAGCTTAAATTACAGAAGGGCAAACCAGCTTGAAAAAATAATCAGCCCAAACTGAATTTAAAGGATCATAAATGTTTGGTTAATAACTTACCTATTGCAATCACCACATCACACACCAAAACACTGCTACTTCTTTGCTGAAGTGGCAGATAATTTTAGGTTGGGAAGAGTTGCTGGACAGTCCACTCCCTGCCTCTAGCAGTCTCTCTCCTTCAGGAGATGCCAGCAATCTGCTCTCTCCTCCCAGTACTGGTGTTACCTGAGAGAGGAGCTAGGGCTGTCATCTTCCCTTCCCAATCTCAAAAACCACCTTTATGTCTTATTAATCATCATACGAGACCAGATAACTGATCTCCCTGATCTGGTGCAATAGGACACAGTAATCTCTTTCCTTGGGTTCCATTAAGCTCACTGCTTTAAAATGTCAAAGGAACCAGGAACGTCAATGTGCAACAATTCTCCTTCCATTCCCACAAAAAACAGTAATATTGCAAGGAGGAAGGGATCTTACCTACTCTAGGAAATTATAATATTGCACCTCACTCAGGGCTACAAACCTCACAAGTCCTTTTTACATTTCAAAGTGACCAGATAAATGGAAGTTAATGGAGGGGTTACTAGGACCTGCAGCACCATAGTGCAGGAGTTGGAAGTTCTGCCACATCTTGAAAAGTGAACCCAAGAGTGGAATTTTGAGGGAAATAAAAGGAAGGAAAACTGCCCGGCCAACACCCCGAGGAAGGCCCAATGTTGGGGGCAGGTCAGGATAATATAACCTTGGGCCTCCCTCTGAAAAGGAAGATAACCAACCAGTGGGCTCAGCAACCTGTGAGGTCTACACAGCTGGAGGTGAGTAGCAGGCCCAAAGTCTCCTTCTTAAGAAGCAGGATACTCATCAGAGATGGTAAAAAGTTCCTTGGTTTCTATCTCCCTTTTCACCCAAAAAGACAATGCAGGCAGAGTGTTTAGTAAGTAAAGTGAATCATGTGTATGTGAAAAGTGAGTTTTAGGCTCTGGGAGTTCTAGTCTCAAAGATTCATATAGTACGGATAAGCTTCCAATAAGAATATTAAATTTTGGATGCTTCTTTAAATTGGACCGTCAAACGTTTTGTTGTTTGCTCATCACTATCTTAAATACAAAAGTAAAACTGGCTTTCAACAGAGTATCAGTAAACTGGAAACTAAATCTGGTCTAAATTTTGCTGGAAAACGTCAATTTTTCACAAAAGTTTTTGAGACAAAATTTCCCATTGGAACCACAACTAGGAACTTCTCACTTATTACCTCTGTACTGCAAATGAGATTTAGAAACGTTTTAATTTATTTCATAAAAATAAAATAGCTCAACAAATATTCTTTCTTTCAGTACATGGAAAGACTAACTTGTGGGGCTTTAAAAAACTATAATGTACTGTATGTAACTCAGCACACATTAAGAGTTTTAAAATATATATGAAAAGTTTCAAAAGCACTATGGAACCTAGACTTTAACTTGATCTGCTAACTTCTGTGAAAAACTAAAAAATCCTTGTAGTCACTAGGATTTTACCTAGAGTTGGTTAACTCAAGTTAAGAACACACCTATTTTTCCCTAAGTGAAGACAAAGCCCTAGTGTAGTCACAGTTTAATACCTCTACAATTGCATCTGCTGGTTATGTTCGACCAGCTAACACAGTTGTACAGATGCTAAACTGTCTACACTAGGAAAGAAAGTGTATTTTAAACGTGTTAAATCGTAGTGAAGAAATGGCAGTTGTAGTTTTAACCCATTTGCTGGCACAGCCTAGCATAAAATATAAATTCTGGTAATCTGGACAAATGTTTGGGGAGTGTCCATATTAGCTTTACAAACATGTTAACTCTTTCAAGTTAACTGGTAATCAATTAACATCAGGTTAAAAAAATCTATTCCATTCTACATTGCATTTTAAACCCGGGCCCACTCAGGTTTGAGCCCAAAGCCCCCTATCATCCACCCACAAATCTGTCTGACTCTGATTGGCAATCATTCAGGACCTGGCTCCTAGGACCCACCCGGGAGGGCAGGCCTGAGCCCAAGTCCCACTGAGACTTGAGTCCAAGTCTTAGTATTCAGTTCTGTGGACATACCTCAAGCCACAAACCCAAATCAGAAGGTCTGTGTAGTACAGTATGGACACGTTAGCACAGTTGTGAGACCCAGTTCCAGCAACTGTAAATCCAGATTTATGATGCAGCGCAGACACTCCAGTGCAGGTTTGGAAACAGAATCCACAAGCACACGCACCACAGACCCAGGTTTACAATGCAGCGTAGACATACTGTCCTCATAACCATAATATCTGAGTGCCTTCCAGTAGTGCATCAAACCACATGACTAACATCGGTCAAGTGTGGTTCGTTCTCTCTCATCCTTTCTTCAGGGGGAAAATATATACGTGTGCAGTAAAGTTTTTTGTTTTGGTAGGGTTTTTTTATTGTTGCTGTTGGGTTGTTTTTTATGTACAAGCTGCTATGTGTTTGTGTTAGTGTTAGAGAAAGCAAAGTCAAAGAAGTGTGCCTTGCACTTGGAGCAGAAGGTTTGTGAAGGTCCACAGTTCCAGTGGGAGTTCATTCCACAGTTTTAGATGAACCTGCAAGAAAGCTTTCTACTACACAGATGACCTTTACCAGTGGAAGAAAGCATTACTGAGCCGAAGTTACACAGTTGTTGACCACAGTTCTCATCTCTGAGCTTTATGCAATCTTTTAAATATCTTGGGCCCAGGCCACTGAGAACCTTGAAGATAAGAACCGAGACCTTACACTTGACTCGGTGTTCTATAGGAAGCCACTACATGGAGCAGAGGACAGGCTTGAGTGATCATGGTGCTGCTGAGGAGACGCATTGTAGCATTTTGTACTAGGAGTTTCCTATGGGCTGATGGCTTCATGCGTAGATGAATGTGTGTCTAGAAGTCTAGACATACCATAGGTGTTAAGGGATGTTTCAAGTCACGCTAACTAAACCAAGTTAGCTAATTCAACTGAAAAAAGCATCTCATTTTTCTAAGGATATTCAAGGCTTAAGGGGTTCACAGGATTGGGGCCTCAGTCACTTTTAAATAGATTTATTACTTAAACTGTAATAGTCTCCTATTCTGCTAAAATAACATATGGGGAAAGAGACACTCACTATCTATAAAATTCACACTTCACGTTGCAATTAGAAATCTGAAATTATATTTTTTGTGTTTAAAAAAAGGAATACATCTGCAGATCATTATTTTTCCAAAACACAACATACTATGAATTTTGAGCTGCTTTAAATGAATGTTGCTCAAATTTATTTTTAAAAAAAGAGAAAAACAGAGAAAAATCAGAAAGAGAAGTGCAAGTGGAAAAAAGCATATTTTTAAGTATCTGTATAATAAATGAGATTAATACACTGATGCTATGTCTAACTTAATTTAATAATTTTTCACAAGAACGAAATTATTTTATGTAACTTACCTGTTTCATTGCTGTTTCCCCTATTTTGTCAGAATGTTTTCGAATACTCTCTAAAAAGTCCTTGAGATCTGACATGGAAATTTCTTTAATTTCTTCACGCAATTTTGGAAGGTTTTCTATCATTATTTGGCAAAAACGATATTGGCTAACTCTAGGAAGGTACATATTTTCTAACTGTTCCATTGTTTTTAAAGCAGAATAATATCTGTAAAGAGTTTAAAAACAGGTTATGAAGACATCTTATAAATTTTAAGGAAGCGTGCTTTGTTATTTTTGCTTCTGTAAGCCATCAGAATCATACATATCAATATACAATATATGATTAAAGCATTTTATACTTACAAAAGAGTTATGTTTAAAAAAAGGTCAGTCTTAGAAAGCTGTTAGTTTAGTTAGAAAATCAAGGTGGGTGAGTTAATATCTTTTATTGGCCAACTTACGTTGGTGAAAGAGACAAGCTTTCTAACAAGACAAGCTTTTCTAATTTTTTAGTTACAAAAAGTTAGCCAAAGTGACCTGTCAATTTGAAATCCAGTCATTTTCAAAACAGTTAAAAGTACTCTTAAGTACAAAATTAGGCTCCACTGTACAAACTGTTTTGTTCAAACTAACCCCTTGTACTACTCGCAAAAACTTGAAGAGTTGGGACCTTAATATTATAATAAAATCTAGTTAGTTCTGTTTATTTAGCTTAATTTATTGTCTCATCACTACTAACCATATTTTTATTAATTTATTTGATTTTCTGAAATACAATGGTGATTACCCATCCAGTGCTTGGGGTGCCTACCCCATACATTTAAAATAAATCACAAAGGATTACCCCTAAAAGTATCCGCCTCACCATCCTTAGAGAAATAAATATATACATACACCACCTTTTTCCTTTATGAATATTCTGTTCAACAATGCACTTTTTTGCTGCAAGCCATGATTTAATACTAATTTCAGTTGCTGCTAAGTCCCCACATGAACAATAAGAAAAAATGATTGCCTATGGTAAATACAGTGAAATGGATTATACTCAAAGTGACAGTCAGTGTATAAAATAAACTGATAAATATACTTTTCTCTAATCTTTCAGTTACAGTTATCGTAAAGCTTCTCTCCCTGCAAACACTGCTGTACATAACTACCCTTATTTATGTGAATAGTCCCCCGCACTGACATAAAAAGAAACTACTCATGTGAATAAAGTGTGCATGATTTGTAACAATAGTAGCCAAAACTTGTTCAGAAACTACTGTAATGTAAATTTTATGCTAACTGTATTCCTTTAACAGGTCAAATTTTAAAAGACAAAATTAGGATTTTTACCCATCTCACTTCATGTAAGTGGATTTATGACCTTAAAGGATTTGGGGGAGAGCAAGTTAGCCTTAGCTATCTTTTTTTTTTTTTTTTAAGGATATTCAGACAGCTAACCCATTTCAACAGTCTCCCTTTTTAAAATATTACATCTTTATATGGCTCACTTATTTTTCATCAGCTATTAATGTAGCTTTTTTGGTTTTGCTTAGAAAAATAAATTGAGAATTTTTGTCATATATCAAATTAAAAGAAAAATGATTATTAATTTCTGAAAATGTTGTACAACCACCATAATTTGAACTCCCAAACTTGTATGCAGTCTTATCCACAGAAATACAACTTTTTTCTTTTTTTTTAAAGTAAGGACGAGCACTCGTCTAAATTTGCTATGGTCTAGGCCAACAAGTTGCAATAACAAAAAATTATTCACAATGGACTTTTAAATGATGTACAGATTTTAGTATAATGTTAATTAGGAAATCACAGACTTAAAATAATAGAAAAAAGTCATCAAATGCCTCTTTTTACGATTAGCTTGATATATCAACATTTCACACAATTCCATGCTATCTATCCAAATTCTTCATTACATTAAGAGCCTGTAATCTGTGGAAATCTAATATACGGAGACAGAGATGCAAAATAAAGAGTACCAAGTAGTCAACAACAAAAATCCCCTGCATAAAGTGGTACTAAATTGAGGAAACAATAGAAACCCCTCAGATGCAACATGCAGTGTACGCCTTTTAGATTAAAAATAGATGGCTTTGTTCATTTTCATTTTATTTTGTACAACATTCTGAACACATAAAGCGCTACGTGCTTATTATTAGAACCTCTCTCTTTTCAAAAAGTTTCCAATGTGTTCTCACTAGAACCCAACAAGTTGCCCCATACTTTCCATTCACCCCCAAAGTCAGACTCACAAACACCATGAACTGTTAGAACCCAAGGCGAAGCAGGATTTTAAAGTTATCGAGAGGCACAGGAAACATACAAACCATATGATATGAGACAGCCTACTATATTAGCAGGTATGATAATAAATTGTTCTGTCAACAAAAATGTTGCCAACCACTCAGCATGGAAGCCATTTAAAATAAATTTAAAAAAACATTTATTTTGGGCTGAATCCTGTCTTCTGTAATTTAAGAGTAATGGTACAGAAACTTCCTAGTCAAGAAGGAAAAGGGGTCAAGTTTAGGTCAGGCTTAGTTAATATGTTTTCTAAATGCAATCTTTTTCTTAGCGTATATGCAAGATAACCCCTTTAGTTCAATTTTAGTTGTTTGAGTTGTAGCTTTAGCTTGTCTTTCTCCTTATAAGCCCCACACAATCAATAAGGGAACTGACTGACTGACTACATAATGGAAAATTTAACATACACAAAGTTCTTTCAAACATACAAAGTAAAACTGGAAAAAAACATCTCTTTCAATTATGGTAATGTTATGTGTTAATTCAAAATAATAGTACATAACACTTTTGTGAATACATAAGCAAAAACCACCTGAGTATTTCAGCTGTAAATTCTGGTTCTATACAAACAAATTCTCTCAATTCAAGACGGTTGAATTCAGTATAGTCAAAGGATGGGGGGGAAAAAATGTTCTTTCTCCAAGAACACAACTGCTTTCAGTAGACTGCAAACAAAGTAGTTTCAAGTGTAAATTAGGAGCCTTTGCTTTATTGTATATTTGCCTTCTGTTTATTTTATATAAAGCAAGTAGAATGTTTTCAATAAAAAGGGTTTTTTGGTGTGTGTGTGTGTGTGTGTGTGTGTGTGTGTGTGTGTGTGTGTGTGTGTGTGTGTGTGTGTGTGTGTGTGTGTGTGTGTGTGTGTGTGTGTGTGTGTGTGTGTGTGTGTTTTTTGTTTTTTAAAATAACAATGTCCAAGAGGGCCACATGGTGAAACTTCTAAGGAGGAATAAGTCTATAATAGCATCAAAATCATATAAAAGGTTTTTATTTAAATTATACAAATCAGCTTATCAGAGCACAGTTAGTTCATCTGGAAGGTTTTGACTGCTGTCTCTAAGATCAAAATTAACATAATCCATTTTCAATCCATTCTAGAGTTGCTTACTAATTATATATATAAGGTCCTGAGCACGTGCACTCTCTCTATGCATACACACACACAGGACCTTGCCCCTTTAACATCTGTTCTGATAAAGCACTGAAGACATCATTTGAAAGTCACCAGCAGGTTAGGATTTAAGCTACAGAGTTTTGCATATCATTTCATGGTGTTATTTATTTTAATTTTTTATCTAGAAAATATTATTTATGTATAAATGGGACACAGGAACTTTGTCATAAACGTTATTAGCTCTCAGCAAATGTAATGAAATGTACAAACTGAAAGTGACTAATATAAATGAGTTAAGCAACAATTTAAACTTTTTAAAATGTCCTCCTTTAAGATATAGAAGTGCATTGTTACTACCTCCTCTGAGCAAGTCTTGCAAGAGTAACTTAACTAAGTTTTGAAACTATGAGGACATAAAAATGTGAAGTAGCAATAAAAGTCATATGACATAAGACAGCAGAGGGCTGATAAATCTTCCCATCAGGACCAGAAATCCATCAATAGGATTGATTTGATCCCCACTGACACCTCCAAAATACAAAAACTTCTAATAATATAAGGAAGCAGATTTGGTGGGAAAACAAAAAGATAAAAATTATTTATATCTGAGTTCACTATCTTGTTTTGATACTGAATTGACCCCTTACAGATTGTCCAAGCCCCGTCTCTATAGGGTAGGGAGGCCCACCTGGGAAACACAGAAGCTGCACCACACACTTTTCTAAAAGAAGTTCAGAAAGGCATAAACCTCCTTGCTGACTAAATTACTTCTGCGCATAAAACAATAAATGATAATAAAAATGGCATGGAGGAGTTCCAAGAGAGAAATGCATAGGTGGAGTGCCAAACTGAGGGCACTGAAGACACAGAATCTTCATCTCAAGCCATAGCTGCTGGAAATAAAGGTGCTGGGGGTGCTGACACACCTCCTGGCTTGAAGTGGTTTCCATTTTATACAAGGTTTACAGTTTGGTTCAATGGATCTCGGCACCCACACTATAGAAATTGTTCCAGCGCACCTGGCTCAAGCTCAAACCAGTAAAATCAACTAAAATTGCTAGAGAATCCAGGAAAAAATTGGAAGACATGGGGGACAGAGCAAGAAAATTTAATCTGAGGTTACTGGATCTCACTGAAGGATATCTGCTTTTTTCATACAGTACTTCAGCAAGAAAATCTTTGCAACAGAGCCTTCTGACCATGGATTTAAGACCGAGTTAATTGCAGCCATCTCCAAAAACCTGCTGCTGCTAATAAGACAGAAAGAAAGAAAGAAAGAAAGAAAGAAAGAAAGAAAGAAAGAAAGAAAGAAAGAAAGAAAGAAAGAAAGAAAGAAAGAAAGAAAGAAAGAAAGAAAGAAAGAATCTTAAAATTCCATGGCAAAGAAGAGAATTAGCCAGAGAAGAGGACTGAATCTACAAAAAAGGAAAAAATAATGTTCTTCTCTGACATATGTGTGCCCACTCGGAGAAGAATGCTATATATACTACTGTAAAAAGACTGAATGAGAAGAGAATATTCTTTGTTCTTTCATATCCTGCCTAACTCAGAGAACTTTATAGAAATCAAATTAAATTCTCCAGCAGTATAGTGATCTCTTGGAAAATCAAAAGGTATCTAAATAACTAACATGGGAACCTAACCGATAGCCACTGAAAGATAAGCCAGAGAAGAGGAAAAGAGCTGAACTTTTAAAAACTCATTAGTGCGTGTTTACTGTTTACTTGTTTGAAACATTAAAAAATAAGGGTTGTAAAGGATGCTATAGACAGGGAAAGAGATAGCTGCAGTATTCACAGGTTTCAAATTTACAATTATACAATATCTTTACTTTATAAGGAAATTATAATAATTTTCTCTTCTCTAATTAAATTCATATCATGCAGGGTCCGACAGCATTCTTTTTGCAGAATAAGAGTGTAGCTCAATACTTTTTATTTAATTAATAAATGTTTACCTCTAGAATAGGTGTTATTTTTGTACAATTATGTAAGAGGTAAAAGCTGGCACCAGTATTATTTATTGATTCCATTACCTAGTGGGGGCTACTGATGAAACTGTAGGAGGAAAAACAAAGCAAGCATTGAACATTAAGTTATAAAACCTAAAGATAGTTACAAAAAATAAAAAGTATATTTTTCAATGTATAAATTGGAATGATATATGATGGGGATACTAGCATTATTGCTATGGGATGTGCCATAGAGGAAGTGGCACTTAGAGGAAGATTTTTTGTATCTGTATCAAATCACTATGTGTGCACTGTCCCCCTCCCCCCCTCCCCAATGCATACACACATTATGCAACAGGGCAGGACAACATTTTTTTTTTCAAGTAAAACTGATATTTCTAACATAAGATACAATTAGATCAGAGGATGCAACACCTCAAGCAGGAATTGAAAGGACTACAAATAGTGTAATGTTTAGGGGAAAGCCAAATTTTTCTCCCCCTACACCTCAGGAATGATGCTGGTGATGTGTTTTTCCTCCATGGGAGTAGGGAGGAGAAAACCCCAGTATAGCATCAGGGCAATTGGCACTGACTTCAGCAGATCCAAGCCAGGACTTCCTGGAGTTGATCTACATTGTAGCAGGAGAAGCTGCATCAGCTACAGTAAAAAATTTGCAGGTAACATATTATGAGCTCTCTGTATATATCTTTCAAAATGGAGTTTGCAGCCTGGTATAGATAAATACAGAGCAAGAGCTCAGTCTCACACAGATTCATAGGTTGTACAAATTCCCCAAATCATCACATTCAGGAGAGAAAGCAAGCTAGGGAAGGAGATTCTAGGGGGAGAAGCAACCCAACATGCAGGTGGTCTGCACGAGGCAGGAGACCATGCTTGCTTCCTGGACACAGATGGTCCCTCAAGAGAAGGATGAGCTAGTGAGAGGAACAGTGTTTAGGATGTTCTACATGACTCGATTCAGACTGATCTGAAGCATAGCAAGAGAGTTCTCTTTCCTCCACGGATAAATTAGGGGAACATTTGCAATGACAAACATTCCTCTGTGGATAAAAGTGATTTGAACTTTCTTTCTCAGAAACTTTCCCGTTTTCTGAGAGTGTTGCCTAGCCCAGACATGTAAAAGAGCTGAGACCCTGAGCTTTTCTAGGAACAAAAATGATGTACTCATTGAGATCTGTAGGACTCAAGACCATAGGTATCAGTGTCCTCAGACTTGCAGGGTGCAGATGAGGAAGAGGGGAACAGGATGAGGGGTATAGGTCTTTTGAGAGAACTAGGAAGCTTAAGCCATCTTCCTCGGGAAGGAGGGATTGGTCTCTCAACCAAGTCAAAAAAGCTACATAGTAATGGTGGGGATTCAGAGCCATCTGTGGGCTAGTAATCTCTATTTAGTTCCTTGGGGGGAAGTAATCCAAAGAAGTTATTGTGATCATAAAGAAGGCAACGCAGGTTACAAACACTGGGGTACTGCATGAAATACTTAAGGCAAAGAAGCATACACCACATCAGTCTTGGGGAACCCAAACGTCTAGCATTTCCTTCACCTCTGACCAAACCTTTCCTGCTGGAAGACATGCTCACTTCTGAATGGGCACAAAAAGCTAACAGAGTGGGAAAAAGGCATGTCCTGTCTTAAGAAAAGGCCCCAAATACTCAAAAAAATCTGTTAGAAAACTTTTAAACATTTAATCAGCTTCAAAAAATTCAAGTTGGCAGTGTCCCGTTAAGGGGGAGTAACCCTTTCCTTCAACATGTCGAAAAAAGATTTTCTTTAAGGAGATACAAATACTGTGGTTTCCTCTAAAGGGACCCACAAGTCAGAATATAACCATAACAAACTCTTTAGAAACTTGATTGGTTACAAAAAGGAAGGTGAACAATCCTTAACCCTGGAGCATGCTAGAACTTTGGACAGCAAAGCACTGATTCAGAAGTACAGGTTATTACGGCCAAGGCACAGTGTGGGTTGGCAAAGACATGCACTTATGTAGGTATACAATTTAATTCATCCTTTAAACAAAAACATTTTTTTAAACTTTGTTTTTGGAGCAATTTTTTCTCTCATGTATAGAGATCTCTCAATATATAAGGAGAGGTGGAATCAGTGTAAAATCGTATAAACTATGGAGATTTGGTAATTCATCCTTAATTTCCTAAAATCCAGTAATTTTCTGAAACCTCCCGAATAAATCTGACAAAGGGTTAGGAGGCATGTAAAGCAGCTGTCAGAATACACAAATAGAAGCAAGCAATATGGAAAACCAAAGTTTTGGGGGGGGTCATCTGGAAAGTTGCTACTTTAAGATATCTACACGCATATTCTCAGTTATCATTGGCTTGAAATCACCTAAGCTTCTTTTATTGTCTAAGTGCCAAAAATTGCATCATTAAAAAAACCAGTTAGACTATCAAGACTTCTGGTGTTGAGTTAAGTTAAACATATCATAAACAATGGCAGTGAGAAAACATAATGTTATCAGCATGTAATATTTAAACAGTTTTAAACATTACCTCTGAAGATACATATCACACGTTTTTGTTTGGTGTTTTGGGGATTTTTTTTAACACAACTCCAGAAGGCTTGATTCAAATTTTGAAACAATATTTGACAAAGAAACTTACTTGGCACTACTCTCCTTTCCTTTTCCTGACTCAGTGTATTGCCTATTTAGATTGTAAGCTCTTTGTATGTCCTGTCCTCATACTAGTCTGAAAAACACCTAACTTGCTGCTGGTGGTATATAAATAACAAATGCTAATTAAAAGAACAACCTTACATAAAATGAATTTCATATTCAATATGTTCATACAAACTGGTTTTAAAAATGGTCAGTGCTAACAGAGAAAGAAAGCCATATGACCTGGGTACAGCTACAAAAGTAAAAAAAAAATTAATGTCAAAGACTCACCATCTTGACTGCAACATTACTTTTGTGAAGGAAGGGAATCCCTGTAGCCCAGTGTTTCTTAACCTTTTCGATACCAGGCAACAGCTTGCTGCCTTCCTAAACTGTTTCAGGGAGATCTCAGGGACTGGCGCCGGTCCACAGACCAATCATTGAGAAACACTGCAGCCAACTACACAGCTTAAAATTTTAGATTTAAAATTTCCTTTAAAAATACTATTCAAGCAATCCACGAGGGTGGTTGCAATAGGGACTGTGCAATTTCTGTAGTTTTCCTAGGACAGCAACCGTTTACAGCTATTTTCTTCACAGGGATTGAACTTGAGTCACCTCAAATACAAAAAAACCCCACCAAAAAAAACACAATATGAAAGAATAGGAAAGCACCACCTGGCTTAACCCACCTGCCTACTTTTGGTCCATCTCAATGCTTCCCACTTGTTATTTAACCAGACCTTTAAATCCCTTCCCTTCTATAGGAACAGGTGTCTCAAACTCATTTGTATTCTATGTTGACCAACTTTCCACTGTAATATACTCTATAAGTTTATTACCATTTGTGTGGGGGGGGGAAGGGGGATTCTGCTTTCATTCCCTGCTCACTCCCACTATCATCTTTTTTTATGAAAGGCCACCTACTTTTTGAACCATTTACCATTGTGAATAATTTATCTTAAGAAACTATCAGTCTATCAATTTTGAAAACTTCACAAAGTATCTTTTTTTAACAACAAGACTGAGCCACCATCTTTTCCTTGGAAGTTAAATTATTGATAACTGTTATTACTTTAGTTGGCCTATGTTTTGCCTTTCTAAAGCAGCACCAGCCTTGTAGTACAATGATCTATATCTTACTATTAGGATTCTGTGATATTGCAACCACATAATTTGCTGTAGAATTCACTCATTGCCATAGAATTGTGTCCCAGCTTCTCAGCTTTCATTTTGAAAATGTTTCTGGTTCTTGAAGAGATAACATGAAAAACACGAACCAAGCATAAACTGATGTAGGGATGCTTGCCTGAGTCTGCAAAGTGCCTAAAACTAAAACTTTGAGATTTGTGACCTGCCCCTTTCATCCTAAATAGGGACACATGCTCTTCACAATTTGGGCATTTTCCCAATATCCCATAGAATTCAACATTTTTGCCAAGCACTTCACCATTTTGCTGCAACCAGGACTCCCAATACTTTTTTCCCCTCTCTCCTTGCACTGTGACGACATGCCTATATCTGACTCCTGCTCTCCAGCTTTCCCTAAAAGAAGTTATTTGAATTACAATGCATGCTTGCTGCATTGCTCCATGAAGCTAGGCAAAAGTGGATCAGAGAAGCAGAGTTGGAGTCCAGCTCGCAACCAGGAGAACCACAAGCACAGACTGGTGAGCTGGGGGATTTAGAAAACAACACAGCAGTTGAGACCTGCTCAACTAGAGACATTAGCCATTGTAGTCAGCTACCAGCTTCCCCCTTCTCGGGGTACACTGGGAAAGGAAATTCTGAGCTGGGCTACGTGGAGAACGGCATGGGAACAGAGACTTGGAGCTTCATCTAAAGAGCACGATGAAAAAATCCATCCTCAAAAATAGTCATAGCTGAAAATAATCAACAATGGATTTAATGTCACTTCATATATTTCAACTGTGAGCGTTTGTTTGCCTGGGGATGGGATGAATGGGGATTAGAATAAATTTACATTGCCACAGAATTTAGGGGTTGCTGCTGTGGAATTTGGTCTCGTTGTGCTGTGGTTTTATACTGCACTCATATAGCACCTTTCCTCTGAGGATCTCAAAGTCTTGGTAAAAAGTACGAATCTCAACTCTGTATGAGGTAAGGAACCATTGTCTCCATTGTAATGTATGGGTAACTGAGGCACAGAAGGGCTACGTGACTTTCCCACAGTTACACAGAAAGTCAATGACAAAGCCAGAAAAAGAACCCAGATCTAAACCTTACCCACAAGATCATAGTCCCATCCATCTTTCCTACAGTGGCTTAAATAAGGTCCAACAACAGCCTTAGCAATCAATTTATTTGTTTACAGGCATTTCTATTGCACTCATTGTAGTACTGAGTGCTTCCTACAGTACACTAACAATGTTAGTGCTTTTGTATCTCTTTCTCTAACAAATCCTGTTGGAGTTGTATATCCATCATTTTCTAAAGCAAAATCTGTAACCTTATTCAAAGACACATACAGGCAGCCACAGGCTATAAGATATAATACGGTTAAATAAAAAGCATGGTATGATTAAGTCACTTTAAATCAGTCTTTAAAAGAAAAAAAATAAAAGCCTGGAAGATTCATTATAATCTATAAACCCATAGTGAGTAATAAAACACTGGGAGCACCAACACCCCTTCCCTTAAGCCCCTTTCTCCCAAGATTTAACCCCTCCATAAAACTCTCCAACCAGTCTTGTCTGTTTAGAGCAGACTCCTCATTTATTTTTCCTCGCAACTATAATTCTTGTCAACTTGCATTATACATGGCTCAGGAGATAGTTAAATGGGATACAGAGCCTTTCACCCCTAGGTCACCAGTTCAAATCCAGCCCAGGTTGGTAGTGACCAAAAATTGTTACCAACAGATGGCTATTTGGAATCCACTGCGAACCTTCATTCTGGCAAAGTAAAGCAACACATATTCCAGACACATACTTTGCATTATCTTAAAAGGTGATGTCTATAGTTGGAAGTAAATGAGCTTCTACTCTTTTGGCTTCTTTACGATGTGTAAAGAAGTCCTAAAAGGATTTTGTCCTAAAACAAAAAATGCCACACCTTTTTCTCTGCTTGTTTTTTTTTTACATTAGCAATTCTGGTCTTGTCTGCCATTTTACGGAAACTGGAGTACTAGTGAAATTACAGCATTTTAAAAGATAGAAATCTGAGAAATTGAGGAGGAAAAGTATTTTTATTAGTTTTTTGTTTTTGTTATCATTAATTTAATGTTAATATCCAATAAACTCTTGCGAGAAAAAATGTCTTTGTTAAAGAGTCAACACCCTTATCTTTTCAATTAAGATTCAGTTCAATGAACATTCACATTCCACATCTCTGACACTCTCAAGAAGTTCTTCCTGCAAAAACAAGCAAGACCAGACTTGCCATTCATGATATTTGTATGGTTTAAAAAAAACAGAGGGGAAAAAGCTTCATACCTCCTTTACACATCATAAAGGCAAAAAAAGAGGACAAATCTAATTTTAAAAAATCCATAGAATGTTGCCTTTAAGTCAGTGAAATATCTTTGTGTTACAAAACATGCCTGTAAATGGAAAAATAGTAAACTGAATTCAAAATAAACTATCCCATACACCTCACACTCCACTGTGGAAAAAAACTGTGTTTCATGGCTTCCAAGAATTTCTATTAATGTGTTATTTTTAAGTGCCCATCTGTTTATGCTGTTCAGCTTTTTAGTCAGTTTTAAAATTACAAATATTCTAATATTCAATTATAAGCATTAGCTTGGACTATGTACAACCTTTCAGTAGCGATATATACTGAATTATTAGTAAGTATACTGGATTATTGGTACATGCCATGAGTTTATGACATAAGAAGCCTATGCAGACGTAATCCCTGTTCCTCAGCTACTGTAGCAAAACTTAAAGAACACAACATCATGTCTGCTTGGCAGATATAAGATAAAGTCATTGAAGTCTCACTACAATGGGACCAGAATTGTTGGAGAGAGGGAAGAGGAACCACAACAGCAGCATCACACTGACCCTGTGGAAGTCCCTCCAGTGGTACCATTGCAGTATTAAGGGGAACATGGCTAGTGTACAGTCACTCTATGGCAGGGGTAGGCAACCTATGGCACGCGTGCCGAAGGCAGCACGCAAGCTGATTTTCAGTGGCACTCACACTGCCCGGGTCCTGGCCACCGGTCCGGGGGGCTCTGCATTTTAATTTATTTTTAAATGAAGCTTCTTAAACATTTTAAAAACCTTATTTAGTTTACATACAACAATAGTTTGGTTATATATTATAGACTTATAGAAAGAGACCTTCTAAAAATGTTAAAATGTATTACTGGCACGTGAAACCTTAAATTAGAGTGAATAAATGAAGACTTGGCACACCACTTCTGAAAGATTGCCGACCCCTGCTCTATGGCTTTGTTGCCTGGCAAGCCACAGGAAATTACCACCAGAATTAATGTCAACTTCCACAGGATACCACTCCATGCCCTCTATGCTCCCCCACAGGGAAGACTAAGTCATAAGGAAACGATAGTCCAGGGATTGGCAACCTTTGGCATGTGGACCATCAGGGAAAGCCCCTGGCAGGCCGGGCCGGTTTGTTTACCTGCCGCGTCCGCAGGTTCGGCCGATCGCAACTCCCACTGGCTGCAGTTTGCCGTTCCAGGCCAATGGGGGCTGTGGGAGCGGCGGCCAGCACATCCTTCGGCCTGTGCCACTTCCCGCAGCCCCCATTGGCCTGGAACGGTGAACTGCGGCCAGTGGGAGCTGCGATCGGCCGAACCTGCGGACGCGGCAGGTAAACAAACTGGCCCGGCCTGCCAGGGGCTTTCCCTGACGGTCCACGTGCCACAGGTTGCTGATCCCTGCGATAGTCACACAGTTAATGACAGAGCCAGACTACTGAGAAGAAAGGAGCCTGAGCAGTAGCATGAAGATACTGTCTCTCATCTTGAATGCTCTGAGGCAATGGTTCTCAACCAGGAGAATGTGTACCCCTGGGGGTACACTGAGGTCTTCCAGGGGGTACATCAACTCATCTAGATATTTGCCTAGTTTTACAACAGGCTACATAAAAAGCATTAGCAACGTCAGTACAAACTAAAATTTCATACAGACAATGACTTGTTTATACTGCTCTATATACTATTATACGGTAAGTATCACACTGAAATATAAGTAAAATATTTATATTCCAATCAATTTATGTTATATGGTAAAAATGAGAAGGTAAGCAATTTTTCAGTAATAGTGTGCTGTGACACTTTTGTATTTTTATGTCTGATTTTGTAAGCAAATCATTTTAAGTGAGGTGAAACTTGGGGTATGTAAGACAAATCAGACTCCTGAAAGGGATACAGTAGTCTGGAAAGGTTGAGAGCCAGTGCTCTAGACCTCCATGGGATTTCAATACAGCTCTGAGGATACTGATGCTATTAGAGGACCTCCCCCTTCGGCATTCCTTCTAGTGGGATGATGATGACATGTCCTAACCCCTACTCTGTTGGGCTGATACCTCTGTAATGCCACAGTTCTTGACTTGCAGTTTCCCATGTAACATTTCCTCTCCTGCAAATTTTTCTACAGGAGGTGACATAGCCCTAAATCTTTAGAGGACTGAAGGTTATTTTTAGCTTTAAAGAGTACTGATGAATACTCAATAACAGTAAAAAAAAACAATCAACCCCAAAGAACCAATGGGAGTCAAACTACAAAAATAATAGATTACCTGAAATCAAAATGCTGCTAAAAAACTAACTGCCATTGTAGCTCACTCATGTGATCCCTCCATGATTCCACTCAGTAATTTAACACCCCTGCCAATTATAAAGCTAGAGTGTTCCTGTCCTGTGCAACAGTGCAAGGAAGTAAGAGGACATGACCACTTTAACTAGTGTGCTGTATCACCACTTGCAGCATGCAGGAAGCAGCAGGCTCCGCAGAACAGCTATTCTAGCAAGCAGAAAGTGATAGCTGTATGTTACGGAGTAGGAGCTTATGCTACAATGAGTATAGGTCCAGGGAGTTTACTTCCTCTTCTCAGAACAGTGGGTGGGAGACTGTGACTCAAGGAGTCAGTCTCCCTCTTAGGCTGCTCCAAAGATACTGCAACAACATGCTGCCCCTTACTCTGAGAAGATTGCAAACCAGTGATCTAGCCCATAGGTAGTAAACAGCAAACACTAATCCAACTCTGATGTCTAGAGAATGTCTTTTAGAGTTCACATTTTTGTGCATATAGTAAAGAGAAAATCTTTACACATTACACTAATTGTTTCAAATAAATAAGAGACTAACAAAATTTCTGCCACTAAAGGAAGATATATGGGAAACTGAATTATACATTTTCATGTACTGTGATAGATTACCAGGGTATTAATGAACCAAAATGGGACCATTATTTTACCATTTCTACTGAACTCCCTAAGGATCACTATTATTCTTGGTCCTTAAATTGTTTTAGAGTATTAATAAAAGTTTATACTTCATGTCCTAAAATATATTTCCATTGCATTCATGCTTGTTTAAGTAAAAATTGTTTTCTCAAGTTTCTTAATTAAGATCCTAGAATTGTTTTATTTTTCATGTAGCGTCTGTTAATTTGTAATGGCATACTTGAAACAAAGGCAAGGAATGATGAAAAGACCTGACTATATGATTCACTATGTCTTGACCTTACTAGTCTTTATCAGTCTGTTAATAATTGTAAAAGACAAGTAGATGAACCCATTCATTAAAAAAGTTACACTTCAGTTATAGAAAGAAATTCACTCACCTTTTTACATTCATCTGCTCTTTTAGTTTGCTGTACATTTCCAGTACTATATAAAACAAAAATATTAACCCATTTAGATCTTATTGCAAATTAAATACTCTAGTTAATAAGAAAAAGAATATATACTTTAAAATGAAAAGTATATACTGTATATTATTTTAGTCTTAGTTTCACTTACACACTTTTCTCAATAACATATTACAATATGAAGACCAACAAGAAGTAGCAAAAAATAAGGTTCTAGATTGCAGATTAAGAGAAAAAAAGTAAACTATTAAAGAGAAGTTAAATAGCAAAGAATTTAAAATAAAACAGTAGTTTCAAACATTTCTCAGTGTAAACACACCAACTTTTGTTTAAATATCTGTCAACCAGTTATGTTCATAACATACCATAAAAAACCTGGGGAATGTCATAAGTATTATCAGTTAATAGGAACAGTTCATAGAAAGGCAACAGTACCATCTACTGTCATTATCCTAAGTCACAACAGAAAGATTACGTAGTACAAAGAAAAAGATTCAAACCTATCTGCCAACGTCATAAACAGAAGTCAGTCTTTACAAATGTACACTATGAAATACAATGTTCTCTAACTATATACGAAACAATGTCTCAAGATGGTGCTGTTCTATAACATACTATTGTAATACTGCACAATGTTGAAAGATGCTACTATAAATAACATTCACAAACTTTTTAATCTTTTCCCTTAAATTTTTAACCACAGGAAAATAAATATTAAACAACAACTTCAAAGGTTTAAATGAAAACATATTTATTGTATGATAAAAATAGACATGCTTAATTTTTTCGTACAATCTATGTCCTCTTGTTGTTAGCTTGCTAACAAAGCTGTATGTTTACCCTATTACAATTATTATAGAATAAATATACCATAATGAGATCTAAATTTGGACACATTTGTAAGATCCTAGTAACTCTTCTGCTAAATTTCATGTTACAGAACATTGAAATATGAGGGGAAAAAATAATACTTCTGTTGCATTTTGGGTACAATGACTTATCTCATTAGCTATTGTATTTAGCCAAATGTCACCATTGCACATATTTGTAACTCACCTGGAAGACACAACTGCAGTTTTTCCACTACTGTTGTAATATTCCGCTGCTGAATTCTACATCGGATGATTTCCTCTGTTTGGGCTATCACCTTAGATATTTTGTAAAAAATTACAATTAAATTATGCAAACAAATTTAATTTGCTGCAAATATTCAATTAAAAACCATTTTCTCACCTCTTTCCCAGCATCTTGAAGCCTTCGGTTGGTATCAGTAACTTGGACCTTAAAAATAATTTCACCTTTGTTAGACAAATATGCATATATTGCCCTGATGTAACTGCTCACCCTTGTAATTAGATCATGCTTCATGAGAAATTTAGAACAAAGAAATGCAAATTCAAATTAACTCTACAGCTTGAACTTGAACTTTTGATTGCAAAGGGCTTTTGTTAACTTCAATTACTTATGACAGTTCTTTCTAACAGATTCTGTGGCAAACTTCTCAAATTTACTTGGGATTTTTGAACTTTACTTGTTTCTGTAGGTCTGTCAAACAATTCAAATCATTGACCCAATTGACCACTGGTCCCTTTTTGATAACCTCAATGAGCTCTATGTGCCATTCATTGTCTGTAAGAAATGGTGATTGCATTTTATGGTAATTAAACATTCATACTTTGCTGAATGCAAACACTGGGTGGTTGATTAACATCAAACGTGGAAATCTCCAAACCACAGCAACATTTTAATGCTGCAGGTGCAGGCAAAGCTCGACCTCAGATTTTCCCACATATTAAGTGACTCATTAGGTCATCATAATAAGGAAGCACATTCTAGTTTATTAAAAATCTCATTAATTTCCAAACAAAGATGCTCAATGACCTCATTGACGCTGTATTTGGTCTCTTGTTATCTGAATATCCTTTATATAATGCTCTTCTAATCATAACCTCTGGTGAACTACGCTCATTCTGTCTGGTGTGCATATTTTGCTTTCCAAAGTGTAAAGAGAGCTAAAAGGGACAGGTCTCACAATTCATTATTCTGCATTCTGACTTCTGAGTAAACCTTAGTCCTCAATTCTAATGAATATCACAACACCACCTACTCTTTTGGGGAGCACAAGAACACTTTTTTAAAAATGTGCAACTGCAAGAGGAGGCTTTCCAAAAGAATCAAGATTTCTAACAATATTTTTTCTGAATCTGAAATTAAGAGGTCTTATACATAATTTGGTAATCAAAACACAAGACCTATTATAAGAAATATTGCTTTTATCAATACTTTGCCTTTTAAAAGTCTTCCAGAATTACTTAATACATTTATTTTTGGCAATGTTTTTTAAAAAAATTATAAATGAAGAAATCAGAAAATGAGACCTAAAAATATGAACATGGCAAATTTATTATTACAGTAAACAAGACATTTCTGAACAGCTATACAATATCTGAAAATTTAATTGTAAACATCAGGATGTGTATGTACACCATGAAAGTCTTATCCCTTAAAGAAGAAACATTCCATCTAAGAAACATTAATCAATATACACAAGTTTAAATAAGTAGTTTCTTACCTTTAATTTTCCTGCATCAGCCCTTACTTTAAGAAGTTCTGTAATAGCATCCACAAAGCCCTGATGATGAAAATTACACATCTTTTCTATCTCTCTGTCATGGTTACGTATGCAAGCATCTAGTTTTTCCATAAATCTTTGGTGTGCATTTGGCTGGTCATCATATACAGACCTGTTAAATACAAATTACAAAACAGAACTTTCTTTTTTCTGAATAGTTTAGTATAACAGGTAGGGACCATTACTGAAATCTTAAGGTTTTCATCTTTTAAATTCAAACTTGATATCACAATGACATAATTTGTGATCCACACCGCTGATATTATTAAACAAAAGACATAATTCAAAACCGAGCTCTGAACCTGACCCTTATGGCATTAATCCCGGTGCTTAACCAGTTATATCATGGTTGACCTCAGCCTCACTGGTCGGTTACTTATGCCCTTATGCTCAAATCTGAGTACAAAAGACTCAGCTTCTCTAACCACTTCAAATAGCATGGATCACTTTTTCATCAAATTCCACTGTTTGTTAAATATAAAGAAGTGCAAATATACATATTTATTTTTCTAGTATGTCTAACAGATTTGCCCAATTAAATACATTTTGCATGACTCTAGCCAAACACAGTTAAGAAATATCCTGAAGCATTCAGCCCCCTAGTGGACTACCATCAACAGTAACTAATAAAATGAGATCTTTTTTCTCATAAAAAGATTTATATACAGTTCCAAGAGTGCAATAGGGCCAATATTTTAAAACACAGATGCATAAAGTTTCCACCTAAATCTATGCCTAGACACACAAAAGTGGTCTGATGTTCAGAAGTGGTGAGCCACCATCACTCCTATTGACGTCAGCCCTTTTGATAATCAGGCTGTTTTTATTTAGGATCCTAACTATGGATTTAGTTGCCTAATTTTAGGCATCTGGTTTGAAAACTTTGGCCTTGGGACTTCACAGACAAGTAAGGAGTCTGTGTTCTTCTTCCTGAGCTGCTTATAATCCTACTGATGACATACAATTGAGGACTAAGAAGCAGATACAATAAAAAGCAAAGTTGAAAATGTGATTTGTTAATTCCACCTGTTTTAATAAAATTTGGTTTTGGAGTTTTCTGGGTTTTTTTTGCAAGGGTGGGGGTTGGCGGGTTGGTTTGTTAATTCTTTGAAGGTAGAACTAGGATTTATAGGCCTCATGGAAGAATTGAACGTGTAGCTTGTTGAACTTGCTTAGGGGAATAGTAGTCACATGAAAAAGGCATAGATATCAGAATGGGCAAGGAAAGGATATAGTGGGTGGTTAATCTTTAAGCTTCAACAGAAGGTTCAAAGAGGAGTGAGAGGTATGGGCAGCTAAACAGCAGAGAAAAGGACAGAGTCCTTAAATCTGATCAGTGAGGGAAAGGCAATCAAAGGATTAGAACAGTGACTTGACATGGTCACAGTGGCGGGCAAGACAGATGACTGTTGGAATGGCAACACAGACAACGCAAGAGTCAAGGAAGCCAGTAAGAAAGTTTTAGTATTGCCAACCCCAAGTGATCAAAAATCATCAGTCAAACTCCCAAAAGTATGGAATTGGTTTAAAAATCATGAGATTTTTTTAAAACTGATTTATTTTAATCTGCCTTCTAGTTTTTGGCCTTTTCACGTTTTCAGGCTTTTCTTCACAACCAGAAGGGCTAGAAACTTACTATTTCCCTCCCAAAAGGAAAGCCGAGATTCTCATGTAATTATAGGTGCTGGAACTAGGGGTTTTGGGGTTGCTGCTGCACCCCCTGGCTTGAAGTGGTTTCCATTATATACAGGGTTGCAGTCTGGTTCAGTGGCTCTCAGCACCCCCACTATAAAAATTGTTCCAGCACCACTGCATGTAATCACCTGACCTGGGCTTTAAGAAAAAACATCGAGATACTGTAACTTGGACAGAGTTTTTGGCTGTGTATTGAGACAGATCATACATCTGGATTTTGAGTACTTTATTCACAAAACTAAAAATATTTTCCATTTTGCTGACACCTATAGGCGAACAGTCATAGCACAAAAGAGAGCCTGGGACAGGTCATCTTCCATGGAAACCTCAACTTTCATCTCCCCCATTGTAGTTGTTTATTGCACTGTTCCTCAAATATTAGGAAAAATAAAATAAAACCAAAATATTGGAAAAGGCTAAAATAAGCAAAGATATAGTTGTGATGGAAATCATCCCTGCATTCACACCCTACAAACTACTGTAATAATCTTTGTACAAAATATGCCTTGTGAGGTATCATTTGAAAACTAATAACTCACTGGTCGATAATATCATGATGAAACATGTGTAGTAACATAATATGTAAATTTATAAATGTGAGCTGAAATTATAACTGAGGTGTGTTTATCAGACAAGTCTGGGGAGTGGGCAAACCCATTTCTCAAAGACATAGGACAAGCTGATGCCTCTAGCCAGATGTCATCAAAGCTGATGGGCCATCACCTATCAAGTGGACATTCTTTGGCAAGGAAGGGGAGCAAGAACAAACAGATCAGCATCTTAGCAAACAACAGCATGAAACCTCTTTCAACACAAAACTCCATAACTCCAACCTCACAGTGGGAATGAACTTCATCCAGGGGTAATCCTCAGGAAAATGCAATAAAAGGGTGACTGAACTATAAAAGTGAGGGGCAGAAACACCTCCAAGGGATCTCTCCCTATAGCTCTCTCTCTCCTTTTCACCTAAGACAACAAAAGAAAACATTGGATTTTGGCAGCAGATCCTGGCTGAGTGTTTGGTCAGCAATGTTTCTGGAAACATGTGGTAAGGGACTTCACCTTGAACCAAGTCTAGTTCATTAAGTTTAGTCTTTATATCTCTTATAACCATTTCCAACTTTAATGCCTTATACTTGTACTCATTTAAAACCTATCTTCTTGTAGTTAAATATACTAGTTTTATTCTTTAATTAAAACTAATCCAACATTGTGAATTGTTTGGGTAGCTTCATTTTAGGTAACAGACTGTTGAATATTGATCCCCTTAAAGGGGCAACGGACCTAATATATCTTGACTGTCCAGGAGAGGGCTGGACAGCACAGGACACACATTGGGGGGGCAGCGGGGGGGACCAGGATTAGGAGTGTGTTGGGATCACTCTGCAAGTGCTAATCAAGGCTGGTGGAAGCCAGAGTGTGAATGATGTGTGGCTAGCAGGATGCAGCTATACACAGACATTCAGGGTGTTACCTGCATGCTGGAAGGCTGTTTGTGAGCGGCCCAGGTGGGAGTTACAGCAGCAAAGCATTGTGAGACACCTAAGTGCGCAGGGCAGGGGTCACATAGCTCCTCACTGGTCTGGATTGCACCCCAGAATGTCATAATTGTACAGGACACTAGCGTGCAAACATTCCTGATACTTTAGTTTTACTTTTCTGCATGTATTTTTATAAATAACAAGCTTTTGTTCTCTCTTACAAAATGAACTTTCAATACAGACATCCCCTTAAGAGAGTCTTCCTATATGATAGCATATGATTTCTTATTTCTGTAACTTACTATAAAAACTTAGCTTTAAAATTTTCAGAAAAGGGTATTTGCTATGAGTGAATTTCACTCCAAGGCAAGCTTCCCCCCACCCCCCTCATTCTTTGGCAAAGAGATTTAGCTTTATTCCTTTTTTAAAAAGTTGCTGAGATCTTGAGTCCACAGAGGGAAAACTGGGAAGCACAGAAAATATTGAGGGACCGCCTGAGACATTTAAGTGGAGATTCATATTGCTTTCTTAAGGTAGAGTCCATTTATTTGTCCCCAGAGTACAAGGGGGAAGTGTTAGCCTCTAGCAAAGTGGAGGATTCTTCCCTCCCTCCCACCCCCCCAAAGACCTACTACTGCTGGATTAATCTTTGAAGAAGACCAACAGTTTTCCACTGTGTCTGGAAGGCTGTAGATTTAGTCTGAGGTTCAAGAATTGGGGAATGTAGAGTCTGGAGCCCTCTAAGTTTTTGTAACCATCTTGGCCAAGTTCTTGGGGAGGGGAAGAGTCCTATCCTTCCAAGTCTCTACAGGGAAGTATGACTTCCCATCCTTCTTCTATCTATACTCTCTGGGAAGCATGGGGGTTTACTAGAGTCATGGAAACTTACTTGCTGAATAAAGCTAGAACTGAAATGTCTGACAAGGCCTGGCGCTTCTGAGGAGAAAAGGGACAGAGAAGAGATGGCAGCTTCCCCTTCCTCTGATAGGGAGAGCCTTGAACTATTGAGATTTTTTTCCATTTTGATACTGACGTACACTTAGAATGTCCAGCTGGGGAAAGCAGTTAAAGCCAGAGAAGTAAAAGAGGTATTGAGCAGCCCTGCATAAAAGAGGAAGTTATTTTCAAGAGCAAGCAGATCTCTGGACTCCCAGATAGTCTGATCCACTAATACATGCAAGAAAGTGATGAAGGGTTCTGAGAACTGTACTCTCTAGCCCCCTATCACATCATGGGCAAATCCTGTAAGCTGCTTGACCTGGAGCAGCAAATGCTGTGGTACTCCAGGGTCCTAGTATGGGACAATCATCTGAGCACTATTCTGTCTCCGCTAGAAGAGGACGGGGTTAACATGCTAGAACCTGGAGAGCAGAAACATAAGGGAAACAACTTTGCAGTGCATTCCTGGAAAGGGAATGAGAATGCTGAGGAGAAAGAAGCCACCAAAACATGGCTTGGAAGATATTGTGGACACATCACCTGTGCCAGGATATCACTATTGCCAAACTATGAGCAGGTTGTTAAAGGAATTTGGACTTGGTCACACTTGTGGTATTTTCTGCCCATCAAGCAAGCTGAACTACTCTATGAGAAGCTGAAGCCATCTGCTTGGAGCTAAAACAGAAGATGAATTAAAGGTTGCATGTAGAGGCAGTGCTGGAGTGGGGGGGGAAATCTCAGAAGCAAGCAATTGGTCACTCTGCTTAGCAAGTTCAACCAGCAGAGAGAAACCTATTGGGCCAAATTGTTCAACGAAGCAGAACAAATTTGTAAGTTTTCCTATAATATATACTACCCAGTCAACTGTAGTATTGCTGGAAGAAGACTATGCCATGTTGGAAGGACAGTGGTGGGAACCTTGCACTGCCAGTTCTACACATAGCATGTGGACAAAGAAAGAGCTTCCTTTTCCAAGGTTATCTATCTACACTGTTCATGAATAGGAGGTTTTATTAAGTGAATTTATCACAATTTAATATTAATAAAAAAGGAGAGCTAAAAAAATAGATGAGACCTAGACGCAGAAAAGGACTTTGAAACATGATGTGACGAAACAAACTCCATACACTGAATTTTTTCTATTCAAATACATAAACTGGGAAATAATTGGGCACTACGAGATTGGCAATATATCGAAGATGTTATCAAACAAATAATTCCCGACAAAACAATGATCAACTAGGAAATTCTTGGAAGCACATATCCAGGTGCAAGATGATGCAGTGTCCAGTACATAATGAAAAGAACCAGTATTTCTTTTTATTTACGGGTTTTTGTATGGGGCTCACCAGCTTCATACCTAAACACTTCATATACATTAAGGGTTAATACTTCCCTAATTCACAGAGGGTAGGGAAGGATAATCTCACCACACCCACAGGAGGTTGCACAGTATTGTTATTCCCATACTGCAGAAGGAAAACTGAGACATAAAAAGATTATGTGACTTGCCAAAAGTCACACAGTCAGTGGCAGAGTCAGGAAGAAAACCCAAATCTCACGTGTCCCAGTTCAGTCTCTTAACCACAAGACCATCCTATTTGTCTATAGGGACACCTAATATTTACTGTTTTCTATACTGCATTGTGCCTTTCCATAGAAGCAGATTAACAAAATGTTGATGTATGTATTATCTAAAACATTATCTGATAGACTATCTTTAAGGTTCAGCAAATAACACAAAAAGTTACATTATAAAATGATCCTAACGTAACCATCACAGCACAGTTTTTATGTCTTACATATGTAAAGAGCTCCATCTTGTGGGAATGATGACAAATTAAACCTTTTCTCCAAATTGTGATGGAAAACATGAAAGGGAACTTCTAAAATCAAGCAAGTTATAATTATATCACAGTGTTTCAAAGAAACTTTAAGAATATCACTAAATATTTAAATTTTTATCTGAATGTTAAATTTATAACAGCTTTCCTTTTCTCTCTTTTTTTTTTTTTAATCAATCAAGTCTATTTTATTTAGTGGGAGACTCATTACTCCCACTTCATTATTATCTGTATTATTTCCCAGGCTCCACTTCCCATAGAGCACATTATTGGATCTATACGATTTGGGAGGGACTCCTGAATAATGTGATACTGCTTCTCTCCTCTGTCTCCCTCAAACGCTCTTACTCTCTTTTCCTCACATTTTATACTGCCCCCAAATTTTCAACTCTGATTGTGCCATATGTTTGTGCTGAAAACGTGTATCGTAGAAGTTGTTGAGGTTTTCACAGCTGGAAGGTATTGGAGTTGCTTGGGAGCCTGGGAGCAGTTGAGGCTTTTGGTACTGGGGAAAAGATGTATGTGTTTGGGAGGGGGGGAAATGACTTCATTGCGGGGGGGGGGACACAGGAGAGGGAGAAGAAGAAGATGGGAAATTTGAAATTTGAATTCCTCATTCTCCATGGCAACCTTGACAGCAACCTCCTGCACCAAAATCTGCCAGTTCATTGAATAACACTAGAGATGTATATTACCTTAAATTTTCTGCCAAAATAATCAGCTGTGACGTAGTTAACAATGCTGACATTTAAAACATCCTTAGTAGGTTTCAGTGTCAATACCCTTTTGAGATTAATGTGGGCAGCTCATCTCCGTCAGAACTATTGTTTCAAAGCTGTCTACAAGCTCGTACAGACTTACTGTGTAGTCATCACTCTAATCACGGATATCTTTTGGAAATACAAGGGCTAACTGCTTACTTTGTAAATGATAGCTTAGGTTCTGGAGCACAACTATGTGCCAACTCTCACTTTTCTACCAGCTACTTTCTTTTTATCTTTAGCATCAGGGCTTTGACCTCAAGAACAGAAGCCTAATAGTTCTGTTCAGTTTCACACATGAACTCAACAGGGAGAAAAGCTTCAAGAACTTGTAGAAAGACAACAATTTTTTGGTAGTTCAACTGTCAAACCCTCTTGAGAGAGGCACTCTTTTTCCTTGGACAGCCCTACACATCTACATTAGAGCCCTGAAGATCCCACCACCATTTTCTAATCTTTATTCCCCCACATCCTGGACAATCTGTACCCCAGCCACTGAAGATAATTAAAGAGAATATTGCCTTAATTATATAGAGGGGGCCATTTGATCTACAATTCAAGGATTCCCTCCCCACACACTCAATGCACCAACTCCACTGAATTTCCAGCCTCTAACATCTCAAGGAGCAAACAACATTATTTTAGAAGGCCTTTTTAGCATTTAACATTATACGGTCCTCATGGACTTCTATTATAACTTTAATTCTGCCGGAAAATGCAGAGGACTGAGCATCAGGAGACATGGGTCAGGTATGCTGTGTAACTGGGGAAGTAACAACTTCTTTGTGCCTCAGTCTCCTCATCTGTAATGTGGGAATATAGGACTTACTCAGACTTTTATAAAAAATGCTTTAATATCCTCAGATGAGAGGTGTTATAGACATGCAAAGTGTTATTACAGGGACTTAAAGAGAGATTAGGCAGAAACTTGATTTATTGTATTTTGTGGGTTGTGCACAACTGTAGATTTTGTGCTTAAGGAGTATATGGACTCTTCCCAGGTAGTGACCATAGGCGCACTGACAAGCCTCTTCAAAAGAAACAGAGGAGGCCAGGAGAAGCCATATCGTACCCTGCACTGGCCAACAGTGATGTGAAAGGAAGACTTTACACTGAACATTACTTAAGGTTATTGAAGCTGCTGCCCTCAAAAGATGCTCCCGGAGGCACTATGCTTCCAGGAGCTCCCTCTGCAGAGATGTACCTCTTCACCCTCCTCCCAACAATGTATGTTCTGTTGTAATGCCACAACTGAGCCCTGAATGTCAAGGTATGGTATCATTATCACATTTCAGAGACTTTTGGTCTTATTTATTCAACATATAAATCCTGAAAACAGCTATAATAGCGCAAGGAATTTGTTTTTATTTAAAATACTAAGATTACATGAAGGGGCTTAAGAGACTAGAAACTATACCTTAAAGTGAGAATGTTAATATAAGGAATTTTTTTAAGTAATAAGTGAACAGACCAAGGATATTTTCAAAGAAAAGTTTCTCAGTTTATAGGGTCAGACTTCATTTTTAACACTACCTTTGAAAATGTTTCATAAGTCATTATAGCAAAAGCCATACTGATTTCTATCTCATGCCCATGGATATTTACTGGGTGCAAAAGTTTTGTGCTGCTATGTAGCATGCCAGTTTGTGAATCATTCACAGGTAGAAACAGAAAAGCTAGAAATATTTAAATTCTTTATTTAGCGAGAAAAATAATAAATTTTGCCCCAAAATAAAGATCAGTCAAGCAAATATTTTAAAACCAATAAAATCCCTAGACACATAAATGTACAGTCATAATAAAGTGCAAAGTTCATTTAATAAATTAATTAATTCTAAGGCCAGAAGGGACCATCGTTATCGTTTAGTCTGATCTCCTGTATAACACAGGCCATAGAACTTCTCCAAACAATTCCTAGAGAATATCTTTTAGAAAAACATCCAATCTTGATTTAAAAATTGTCAGTGATGGAGAATCCACCACAGCTCTTGGTAAGTTGTTCTAATGGTTAATTACTCTCACTGTTAAAAATTTACATCTTATATCCGGCCTGCATTTGTCTAGCTTCTACTTCCAGCCACTGGGTCGTGTTATACCTTTCTCTGCTAGACTAAAGAACCGATTATTAAATATTTGTTCCCCACTTAGATACTTACAGACTGTAATTAAGTCACCCCTTAATCTTCTCTCTGTTAAGATAAATAGATTGAGTTCCTTGAGTCTAACACTATAAGGCATGTTTTCTAATCCTTTAATCATTCTCGTGGCTCTTCTCTGAACCCTCTTCAATTTATCAACACCCTTCTTGAATTGTGGAAACCAGAACTGGACACAGTATTCCAGCAGCAGTTGCACCAGTGCCAAATACAGAGGTAAAATAACTTCCTACTCAAGGATCCCCTCTTTATGCATCCAACAATTGCATGAGCACTCATGGCCACAGCATCACACTGGGAGCTCACGTTCAGCTAATTATCCAACTCAAACTCCTGCTGCCCCCCGAGCTTATTTAAAGTCACAACTTCCCAGGACAGAGTCCCCCTGTAAGTATGGCCTACATTCTTTACTCCTAGATGTATACATTTGCATTTAGTCATATTAAAACACATACTGTTTGCTTACACCCAGCTTACCAAGTGGTCCAGATCATGCTACCAGTGACCTGTCCTGTTAATTATTTACCACTCCCACAATTTTTTGTGCCATCTGCAAAATTTATCAGTGATGATTTTATGTTTTCTTCCAGGTTATTAATAAAAATGTTAAATAACATAGGACCAAGAACCAATCTCTGTGGGATCCCATTAGAAACACACCCATTCAATGATGATTCCCCATTTACAATTATATTTTGAGACATCAGCTAGCCAGCTTTTATCCATATAATGTGATCCTTGTTAATTTTATATCTTTCAAGTTTTTTAATCAAAATGTCATGCATTACCAAGTCAAATGCCTTACAAAAGTCCAAATATATTATATCAACACTATTACCTTTATCAACCAAACTTGTAATCTCATCAAAAAAAGATATTAAGGTAGTTTGATAGAATCTATTTCCCACAAACTTATGTTGATTGGCATTAATTATATTACCCTCTTTTAATTCTTTATTAATCGAGTCCAGTATCAGCTGTTCCATTATCTTGCCCAGGATCAATGTCAGATCGATAGGCTTATAATTACCCGGGTCAATTTGTTTAGCCTTTTAAAATACTGGCACAACATTAGCTTTCTTCCAGTCTTCTGGAACTTCTCCATGTTCCAAGACTTACTGAAAATCAACATTAATGGTCTGTTGAAACAGTGCAACACAGAAAAGCACCTTCCTTTGCAATTAATACTTCATTACAGTTAATTATGTATGCAAGTAAAAGCAGAGTTATCTTTACTTATTCTTCCCCTATCCTATAAGAGACTCCATTATTTCCATAATATTTCAGATCTTTTATTTTAAAAGTATACTTTAACATCAAAGAAGGATTTTAATTTCTTAACCCTGCCATAACTTCTACATACATAGAAATGTTATATAAAATGAATATATTCTACTCAGAAAAATATATTTTGTCTGTCTCAACACACTTCTCATGACTACAATATTTTTCTGTCAGTATATGCCTGGACTACCCAGATACCCAAAGATTTTCAAGTGTGCTCCATTTATATCCCAACCATTAGCATAATAAACCATGATATATATATCTGTTCTATACTTCACTACTCTAAGTCCTCAATACTCATTATTGCTCAGATGTAGACTCTCTTCAACAATTTCAGGTGAGACCATTAAGTTACTGACATTAAAAATGTAGGTTCTCATCACTCTTACCTTAATTTATTAGGTCAGAACTGAAAGGTTGCAAATTCAGTTGGTACAGACATAGTAAAGGACAGCCTAAACATAGTAAATTACAACTGGCTTGTTATGTGTCTAGGCTGAACTACTATGTCTAGGCTGAACTCTGCAATAGCATCCTAATAATATTTCCATAAGCCCACAAGTAAAAGGCATTTTACAGTCAAAAAGGTTGAGAAATTTTCTGTCCTGGGAGTTTTCAATCTAAAGTTAGCGGTGAAAGATAAAACAATCTGACAGACAGATAGACTGGTGTAGGACAGCTGAATTCAAGAGGAGAGATTAGCAATGAAAACAAAGAAAGGGAATGAGTAAACTAGAAGAACAAAGCTTCCTCGGATATAGTTCATTTACCAAGAGTTAATGGCCCAGATTTGTAATTGTATTTAGGTGCCGCTGCACTCAGCATTGCAACTCCTACCTGATTTAGGAGACTGTCTCATTTTCAAAAGAGATTTAGGCATAATCAATAGGATTTAGGCTCCTAACTGCCTAAATTCCTTTTGAACACTAGATTTAGAGTCCTAAATCAGTTAGGTATTGCAATACTGAGCACAGCAATGCCTAAATATCTTTAAGAAACTGGGTCAACATCCCTACTGTTGTGAAAAATGCTGAGTCTTAGATGACCACAAGTGCACAGGATCTTAGCTTTAAAAATCATCCAAAAGATGATAGCTCCAGTAGCAGTGTCCGTTCACACCATGCTACGACATTAATTTAGTCTTCTCAATGAGAAAAGTGCTACCCAAAGTATCACCAGCGCCGTTTTCTACAGAACATGGGTACTTCCTTTAGCTCTCCTATCAAACTGTAGCCTACTTGACAAATCATGGAATCACAAAATAAATGTTAATGCATGATCACAGAACTTTAATTATTCCAGAAATTTAAGTTAAATGGAAACTTTGCCTTTGTACTATTTTACAAACAAGTGTAACAAAGACAAAGATAGATTACTCTGAAAAAGTTATTAGTTAATTTTCACTAGTTTTAAATACTACTTACCTGATGTATATTATCTTATATGGTGTGCAATATTACGAAAAATAGCATTAAGATTTAAGCAGTTTAACTGAACTGTTTCAAAATTTAAAATATATTTTTGCAGTGTCAGGAAAACTTAAATTTATCCATAATAAATCAATAAGTAAATAATTTCCTATGGTGGGTTTATATCTACTCAACTGAAATGAAAAGTTTGGTTTCTCACTCATCAGAAGTACTTCAGCTAACATTCCGTTATCTCTGAATCATAACTATTCATGTTATTTCTTCTGCTCTTTTAAGCAACTACCTACTCACTTGGTTACACAGCTACAGTAGTAATTATTGTGACAATCATAGTAAAACTCACTGCTTTAATCTCAAAACTGTAAACAATTTAGGCAATGAATGCATATACAGTACTATATCATACACATCTGACATATTGAAAGTTATCTTCCACACTTGTATCTGAAATGTTATTTGGATTAATCTAAGAAAATAAAGAATTACTTACTTACCTGTAATAGTTCTCTGAAGATATACATGCCAATGGATTACCATTCTAGAGTTCTGTGGGACTGCACACAGTTCTGGCAGAAACCCTCCCAGATAGATCTGAGCTGTTGCATGCAGAGACGTCGTCGCACAGTACTTTGGTACTGTGTGCCGAAGTACTTGGGCAGTCCCTAGTGTTCCAATAGTTAGTTCTTTTCAATTATGAGGCAAAAATACTCCCTTAAAAGCTAATTAAAAAATTATATAAATTAGGAAAGTTACAGATCCTCAGTTTTCTATTGAAGAGGGTGAGTGAACGGTATTCCATGAACATGCAGGTTTTCAGAAAATAATAATTACACCTAATTACCTCTTCTCTAAAGATATACATCTCACAGGATTTCTCACTCTAAAAAGCTTCATGTTTTAATAGAAAAATGTAATAGACTGCAGGCAGTGAGAGAAACATGGCAAACTGCCAGGACTAGTAAGAGCAATTTAAATATAGTTTATATTTTTTATGTATACTATAAAGGGGTCTTGGCACTTGAAGTCCCCAGGAGGTAATCTGAGAAGCCATCTACCCCATTCCAGATGTCAAGGGAAGGCAGAAGACAGCTGAAGGAATGACCAAAACAGATGTTGGGTGAGAGGAAGATGGTTCTAGAGAATAGTGTCTGGGAGACGGATGGTACAGGAAAACCCAGCCCACCTTAAGGGGCCTGGAACCAGAAGCCTTGTAAAGTGAATGAGGTTAAGGCTGCCCTCTCCCCCCGCTGGCCCAGATAGGTATTTGGGGTAGTTCGACCCACCTGGAAAGGGTCAATGGAGTTGTCAGAGCGGGGGAGGAGGGGAGCTTGACTCAAAAAGGAAACTCCAAGCCCAATCAGGGAGAGCTGGCTGAGAGGAGGATTTTGCCAGCACAAAGTCCCAGAAGAAGGACTGTGTAAAAGGGGAGAGTTCTCAGGCCAGGGAGGCCAGGATTTGAACCACACAGCCCCAGGAAGGAAGACTGTGGGGCTCTGACCTAGGGGCAGGCTAAAGGAAGCTAGACTATGTTTAATAAATTAGAATCCAAGAAAAGGGTAGTAATTTTTTTTTTAAGTCTCTTGTGAGTGGATTATTTCCAGGAACAAGATGGGAAACTGAGGCAAGGAACTCCAGTGAAATGCCATGCTGCAAGAGGGTGCTGCTAGGAGTCTGCACCCCTCCTACATAATATATAGAGTTATACACTTCTCGATGAAGCAGCTGTAAAGAGCTCTCTACCTTTATAGGCCCTTGAACAGGATGTCAGTGAGAAACATCCTAGTTTTGCACAAATGTGGATTATACAGGATTCAGATAAACTAACACTTTTGCAGCTATGAAACAGGGGCTTGTACTTGATTTTTGGCAAGAGGAAAACATAAGACCATCTCCTCAGTTTCAAATCTGGAATTGATTAAGTGGAGTAATGAGCTAATTATGAGTAGTGCTCCGAATCAGTGACAGAGGTAGGTACTGTTTACATTTTCATTTGATGTGATAAATAGTCCGTCCATGAAGAAAGCAAGCTGAAATCAAGGAATCTTTTCAGGGTTGGAAATATAACAGGTTGTCGGGTGCTAGCAATATGAGAAGAGATGCAGAGAGATTCTTCAGACTCACTCTAGCAAACAGATCAGGTAGGCCGCCAGTCCAGATGTATAGAAAAATACCTCTCTAATCCAGAGGGAATTAGAGGCAGGGATAGAACTGTCCTGAAGGGGAAAACACTAAGAATAGCCAAACTCAGGGGAAAGCTTAATTTTAGATTTAAATTTCTTCAGTGCTAAAAGTTGTCTGAAAAATATGGGCGGTATATCATAACCCCAGCTAAAGTAAATTTTCATGCACTTGATACAGACAATTCACAATTTTATGTTATACATATATATATAAAAACAATAATATGATGTTTTATTTATACTCATATATTATTGTTTTTAACTGAGGTAACAGGCCTCATACAAATTCTTAAAACAAAATATGTCCTATGAGTTTGGGGGAGATGGGTGGTTCAGTGAGGTTGGGTCTCTCTGGGTATAGATGGCCGAGCTAGAAGTGAAATTCAGTGGGACTGTGGGTCCCTAGAGACAGGAGGCTGAGAAGTGCAGTGAGATTCAGTAGCATTGGGGATGCTTCAAGATTCAGTGGTGTCGGGGGGTCTCTAGAGATAGGCGGTTGGGGTACAGTGACAGTCAGTAGGGTTGGGGGTGGCAGTGAAGTGACAATGGGGTTGGGGATTTAGTGGCAGTGGGATTAAGGGTCTCAGCGGTTGGGGTGCAGTGACAGTCAGAGGGTTTGGGCATATCTCTCTGGGGTTGGGGTGCAGTGACAGTGGGATTGGGGGTCCATGAGGATAGGGGTCTGAGGTGCAGTGACAATCAGAGGAGTTGACTGTGTCTCTGGGATTTGGAGTCTCTATGGGACTCTGGAGATAGAGAATTGAGGGTGCAGTGACAGTTTGTGGGGATGGGGGGTTTCTCTCAGGGGTGGGGTGCAATGGGAATGAGGCTGCAGTGAGCAGGGTTGGGGGTCTCTCTTGGAGGATGGGATGCAGTAACAGTGGGGTTGGGAGGTCCCTCTCTGGGGATGAGAGTGCAGTAATGGTGGCAGTGCCTTGACATTGGGGTTGGGCATCTCTCTCTGGGGATGGAGGTACAGTAGGGGTCTCTCTCTGGGTGTGAGGGTACCATGACAGTGGGGGTGGGGATCTCTCTCTGGGGATGGAGATACAATGACAGTAGGGGTCTCTCACTAGGTGTGGGGGTGCCATGACAGTGGGAGTGAGGATCTCTCTCTCGAGGTGGCATGATAGTGGGGGTGGGGATGTCTGGCGGAGGGGGTGCAGTGATATTCTGTGGGGATTCTCAGTGAGTGCTAGGGCCTGTGTCGGGGTGCTGCCTCTGACCTCCCATCGCTTCCCACTCCCTGTTGGCCCAGCTCCGAGCCTATCCCCTAACAAGGTGCTGGGCAGACTTGGCTGGCTGGAGCCCTCCAGAGCTGCTGCCTGCCACTCCTCAGATTCCTGCAGCTCCCAACCCCAGGCTTGGCTTGGCTCCACTCCTCCAGAGACACCAGACCCACTTGTGATGGCAGATGGGCCAATACGTGGCCAGCGCCTGCCCATGGGGGAGCAGCGACCATGGCGTTGTAGGAGGCAGCAACTCAGGTAGTGTTCTGTGCTCCTCATTGACTCTTTGAGCTTTCAGTGTTTTGCTCCTGGGTCTCATCCCCTTCTCCCGCACACTTTAAGCCCTGTTTTCCTTGTTGCTTGAGTTAAAGCTGAAAACCAACTTGAGGAATGGGGTCATTTTGGACCTCCTGAGGGCACATGCAGAGCAGGGAGCAAGCTGTGAAAGCCACGCGCTTTACAGACAGCTTATTTGAAAGAACTGCAAAAAGGTAGATAAGTTTCTTCATCATTGGCACCACAATGATACTGCAGAAAGGACCTTGGTGCCCTTATCTCTTCTCACCACTTGGGCTGAGAGAGAAAGAGAAACAAATGCAGAACCTCAAAGTCAGCTCTCAGCAAGTAAATGAAGGAGGAGCCACTTTTCAAATAAATATTTGTAGTTTTAAAAGGGAATCTGCATGTTATTTTTAAACTAAAACTTCCTTATCTATATTCAAAAATGTTGTTAAAGCAGACAAAGATGTTCATTTTGAAAACTGTTGCACAGCAAGCTGTGAAAAGTATATATATTCAATAAAAGCTTTCACTTAACTTTTCATAATCTTTTATGGCTTGATACACACTATGGGAACACTAGAGGGCATCATTCCACACACAAAATACCTTATTGCTAATAATAAGAAAGCTACAAGAGGCTGATCACTACAGAGTTAACATTCAGTTAAATATCCCACCTAATCAAACAGAACTACCAACACTTCTCCAGATACTCTAAATGAAGCTATGCAGATTAAAACTCACTTCTCAGCTCATCTGAGCTATTACAAGACAACTGTCATATACTTCATTCACGCATAGTATCACTCATACACATTATCACAGATCACTTTACAGCTGATTACAGTGTAACTACATGTAATATATTTGAGTTACAATATATCAAACAGGCAGTATCTGTGGATGTAGTGGGTACACAATTCTTAAAATTACTAAATTTCAGATACAATGAAAAGTGGGAAGCAAAAGGATTAGGATTTTATTAAAGCAAGAAAAGATTAGAAGTCTTAGGCCAAGGAGAACAGAGGTTATGAGATTTGAAGAGACTCTGAAAATCAGTTAGGCATACAGAGGAAAGAACAGAGAGAGAGAGACAGTATGTACTGCCCACTATTGTGAAACAAAGGAGGAACAGAAACACATCTCTAGTTTTCAGAGTAGCAGCCGTGTTAGTCTGTATCTGCAAAAAGAACAGGAGTACTTTCGGATGGCTACAACCCATCCGAAGAAGTGGGTTGTAGCCCACGAAAGCTTATGCTCTAATAAATTTGTTAGTCTCTAAGGTGCCACAAGTACTCCTGTTCTTTTTACATCTCTTAGTTGAGATTATAGCCATTCACAGGACAACTTTATTTCTGTCTCTGCTAAATTCACCTTTGGGTGTTAAGGTCTTATTAAGAAGCCTGTAGCAGGAGTGGAGAGACTCAGGTGTCTAATCATTCTCACAATCTAGAAGAAAGACTGCACACAAAAAGATGTTGATTTAAAAAAGATAAAATCTACAAAGGAAGAAACTCCAGTCTTTCAGCTGAACAAGAACATTCATAGGACAGACTAACTTCCCAACTGAAATTAAATGATCAAGAGCCAGTGGAAAATAATTGCCAAGACAAACGTATTAGAAAAAGTATAAACAAAATTATAAATTCTCCAAAAATAATAATTTATAATAAATCTTTCCAGGGTTCAAAAAAAGTGTTGCAATTTAGTATTCCTTTTACGATTTATAAATGGGCAATTGGTTTAATTTTTAACAGTATCTCACATTCACAAAGAGAAACACCTTTAGGAGTCTGTGGAATGTTTCATTCTTGGACAGAACTGCTTCCTTCCTAGGGATCTAAACAGCAGCAGAATAGGAGAAGCAAAGGTATACTTTAAGAATTGGTGGACTGTTTAGAAAATTTGGAAGATGCATGATATTTTAACTTTTATGAGTTAGGATAGTGTGTGGAAAGAAAGAAAGAAAGAAAGAAAGAAAGAAAGAAAGAAAGAAAGAAAGAAAGAAAGAAAGAAAGAAAGAACTGCACATGGTTGTGCCCATGTACAGAATTGTAATAGTACTCATTGGAACATAGTATTGAGAGGTAAATCTGAGACCTGAATACATCAGAAGTCTAATGGGATGTGCTAGTAGTGTCTACCTATGACCAACAATGGTCAACTTTTGTTTACGACTTTGTTTTTTTAATGTTTATTCATTTTAGGTGGAATTCCTTGATTTCCAGACCCTTCCACTACTGGCCAGTTTGAGGCAGAGTGTTGGCGCTGCTGTGATGATATCATGAGCAAAGCAGCAGCAGCAGGGAGGAAAGAGAAACTCACAACTGCTAGGAGTCTCCCTGTACAAGCAACAAGATTGATATACCCAATATCCGCCCTAAGATAACAATTTTAGCGGGAGGAACTCTGAGATGCTGGTATTGAGAAACTGGAAAAAGAACTTAGAATACGGGGGGGGGGGGGAGATGTGCAAGAAGCTTGGCTAAAGCAGAAGAGGAATTAAAGGAGGGTAATGTGATTAATGCAAATCAACATGGGTCTATGGGAAACAGATCCTGTCAAACTAACTTGATATCTTTTTTGATGAGATTATAAGTTTGGTTGATAAAGATAATAGAGTGGATGTAATATATTTAGACTTCAGTTAGACATTTGACTTGGTACTGCATGACATTTTGTTTAAAAAACTAGATCAATATATAAGTAACATGGCACACATTAAATGGATTGAAAACTGACTGATAGGTCTCAAAATGTAACTGTAAATGTGGAATCATCTTTTAGTGAGTCTGTTTCCAGTGGGGTGCTGCAGTTCTTGGCCCTAAACTATTAAATATCTTTATCAATGACCTGGAAGAAAACATAAAAGCATCACTGACTAAGTCTGCAGATAACACAAAAATTGGGGGAATGGTGAATAATGACAAGGACAGGCTACTGATTCAGAGCAATCTAGATCACTTGGTAAACTGACCACAAGCAAACAATATGGTTTTAATATGGCTAAATGTAAATGTATACATCTGGGAACAAAGAATGTAGGCCATACTTACAGGAGATGGGGGACTCAATCCTGGGAAGCTGTGACTCTGAAAAAGATTTGGGGGTCAAGGGTGGATAACCAGCTGAACATGAGCTCCTAGTGTGACACTGTGGTCAAAAGAGCTAATGGATCTTGGGATGCATGAAGAGGGGAATCTTGAATACAAGTAGAGAGGTTATTTTACCTCTATATATAGCACTGATGCAAATGCTGCTGGAATACTGTGTTCATTTCTGGTGTCCACAATTCAAGGAGGACATTGATAAATTGGAGAGGGTTCAGAGAAGAACCACAAGAATAATTAAAGGATTAGAAAGGGATAGATAATAAGATGGAAAATATCATGTTGCCTCTATATAAATCCATGGTACGTCCACATCTTGAATACTGCATGCAGATGTGGTCGCCCCATCTCAAAAAAGATATATTGGAACTGAAAAATGTTCAGAAAAGGGCAACAAAAATTATTAGGGGTATGGAACGGCTGCCGTATGAGGAGAGATTAAAAAGACTGAGACTTTTTAGATTGGAAAAGAGACGATTAAGGGGGGATATGATAGAGGTCTGTAAAATCATGACTGTGTGGAGAAAGTAAATAAGGAAGTGTTATTTACTCCTTCTCATAACACAAGAACTAGGGGTCACCAAATGAAATTAATAGGCAGCAAATTTAAAACAAACGAAAGGAAGTATTTTTTCCACACAATGCACAATCAATCTGTGGAACTCCTTGCCAGAGGATGTTGTGAAGGCCAAGACTATAATAGGGTTCAAAAAAGAACTAGATAAGTTCATGGAGGATAGGTCCATCAATAGCTATTAACCAGGATGGACAGGGATGGTGTTCCTAGCCTCTGTTTGCCAGAAGCTGGGAATGAGCGACAGGGGATGGATCACTTGATGATTACCTGTTCTGTTCATTTCCTCTGGGGCACTTGGCATTGGCCCCTGTTGAAAGACAAGATACTGGGCTAGCTGGACCTTTGGTCTGACCCAGTATGGCCATTCTTATGTAGAAAACATACCTTATAGCGATAGACTCAAGGAGCTCAATCTATTTATCTTAACAAAGAAAAGGTTAAGGGGTTTGATTATAGTCAGTAAGTACTTATATGGGAAACAAATATTTAATAATGGGCTATTCAGTCTAGCAGAGAAAGGTAAACATGATCCAGTGGCTGGAAATGGCAGCTAGACAAATTCAGACTGGAAATATGGCATAAGTTCTGAATGGTGAGAGTAATTAATCATTGGAACAATTTACAAAGGGTCACGGTGGATATTCCATCACTGCCCATTTTAAAATCAGGATTGGATGTCTTTGTAAAAGATCTGCCCTAGACATTATTTTGGGGAAGTTCTATTGTCTGTGTGATATAGGAGGTCAAACTAGATGGTCACAATGACTTAGAATCTATGAACTACCAGTGGTGTCAGTTACACCTTTAGCTGAGCAGCAAGGGGAGCTGACAGAGTAGTACCTTTCCATTAGTAATGCCCTACCTTCCACACCTTTCCCTCTGTTGCAAATTTCAAACCCGCTAGTTGCATTGCCATAGAGGACTTTCGCTTCCTGATTACACAAGATCTATGAAGCAACTCAAAAACTTGCATACACATATTCCTTCTAGTGCACTGACAATCATTTACTTAGTGCCAATCAGTTACATCTATGTAAACACAGTGAAGATAATGGAGATCGCATACATCTGAACACTATGAAGATGATGGGATTGTGCATGTGTAACAGAAAGGATAAGTTGGACTGTAGAACTTTTATTACTGTAGGGGATGTATGACATGACTTTCACAGAATCACAGACACATAGGGCTGAAAGGGACCTCGAGAAGTCATCATGTCCAAGATTCCAGCCCCCTGCACTGTGGCAGGACCAATTAAACCTAGACCATCCCTGACAGGTATTTGTCCAACCTGTTTTAAAAGCCTCCACCCTTGGAAGCCTATACTAGTGTTTAACTATCCCTACAGTTAGAAAGTTTCTCCAAATATCTAACCTAAATCTCCCTTGCTGCAGATTGAGTCTGTTGACAGTAGCTGTGTGGTGCTCTGCTCTTGTTCGATGATGATAACAGTCGGCTGCGTGAGTGTTCCCTCTGTGTGCTGCCCCAGATACCTGACACAGCAAACCCCAAGAGAACCCCCCAAAGACCACAGACTCTAGTAAGGTACGAAGGAACCTGAGCCAGGTTTATTGTCAAACGAAGCACAGTATTAGTTTCCCGTAGACTCTACAAGACATACTACGAATTTGTGCCCCCTGGCAATGGACCGGCTCAGTGGTGGGACTTTCCACTGCCCCCAGGCCAGACAAAAATGTGCACTCCAGGACCTATTTTTATACAGTTACAGGACAGATTACTCATCCCTATTGACGTATTGAGGTACAGCCCCTTGACTCATTAGGGTGCTGTCTCCCCCCTTTGATCATGTTGTTTCAAACAGATCTATCCATCATGCTGTCCTTTTCACCCTGTCTTTAAGATACACCTGCCTGTTCCTCGTTATCTCTGTGGAGTGTTCTGATGCCATCTTGGCACAAGTTCCTCTTATTAGCACTTATGTGTGGATGCACCTGCTTCTAGCAACCCTCTTCTCACCAACATCTGTGAGTGGGGCCTGCCTCTGGCTCACAGCCCAGCTTTTGCTTAGCAATGCCTGAAAGTACTTTGGTTCAGGCCTTAGGCCTCATACTGGGCCTCTGATAAGGGTTTATGTTTCAGGGCCTCATCTTACTACAGAGTCCATTACTTTTTGTCTTACATGGAGATCAAGTGATCACAGTCTTCTTTATCACAGCCCTTAACACATTTGAAAACTTATCAGGTGTCCCGTGTCCCCCTCTCTTCCCCCCCGGTCTTCTTTTCTCAAGACTAAACAGTGCCATTTTTTTAACCTTTCCCCAAATGTCAGGGTTTCAAACCTTTTAACATTTTTGTTGCTCTCCTCTGGAGTGTCTCCAATGTGTCCACATCTTTCCAAAGTGTGGTGCCCAGAACTAGACTCAGTACTATAGCTAAGGCCTCCCCAGTGCCGGGAGGGACAATTACCTCCCATGTCTTACATACAACACTCCTGTTAATACACACTAGAATAATATTACTTTTTCAGCTGCATCACATTGTAGACTTATATTTGCGATCCATTAGAACCCCACATCCTTCTCAGCAGTACTACTGCATAGCCAGTTATTCCCCATTTTGTAGTTGTGCATTTGATTTTTCCTTCCTAAGTGAAGTATTTTGCTAGGGTTGCCAACCCTCCAGATTTGGCCTGGAGCCTCCCGGAATCGGCATCGATCTCCCGGTGACTACTGAAAGCAATCCAGGAGATTTTAATAGGATATTTTAAGAAAATGACATTATGTCATGTTGGGGGGAAAAAATCTCCTGGAATAGCTTCAGTCAGAATTGGCAACCCTATACTTTGCACTTTATTGAATTTCATATTGTTGAATTCATACCAATTCACCCATTTGTCAAGGTCATTTTGAATTCTAATTCTGTCCTCCAAACTGCTTGCAACTCCTCAAATAGAGTTCCAATGCTGAAAGTTAGGAAAAAACATTTTTTAAAAGCTCAAACTGATCATTTTGATACAGAAGTCACAGACAAACAAGGAACTTCACGGTTACATTTTTACAGTCATTTTCAAAGTGAAATTTTAAAAAGAAAACAATTATTTAACACACTGTGCATGTTCAATATGGTATTTTCTACTGTCAGTAACTTCTCCTGGCATGAAGCAATTTTGCATGAAAGCTACAGAGGCTCTTCATGACTCTCAACACCTCTACATGCACATCACAAAAAATGGCCAAATGGATTTGTATAAACTACAGACACATATACACAGCTTCTCATTTGAGAAAAAGCTGAAGTTTCATTTTGAGTAAGCTATAAAATAAAGCCATTTAGACCCCAGTCTTGTACTGTGACTTCAGCGGGGCTCAGTGCAGGCACAGTAATCTGCCCTAACAGAGCCCCATTGCAATCACAATGCAGGATCAGGGCCTTAGAATGGAAATGCCATCGCAAACACAACAGTAGTGTCGCTAATGTGATACTGTATCACACATTAATTTTAAACGCCAATTTCACAGGAAACACTGCAATTTCCTTTGTCCTATAATATACAAAGATATTCTGTGTTTACAGAAACTGCAAACTTTGTGTTATTTTTTTCCATGAAGTAATTTTATGTAGTTTGCTGCATACACCCTTAAAATGCTTTATAAAATAATGAACAGCTGTTTCCTGTAATTCAACAAAAGTTATTCTAATAAGCACATTTCTTAATAACTAACCAGACGTTCTACTGCCACACACTACCTAAGGGCCCAATTCTGCCATCCTTATTTATAAATACATGTCACTATTCTATTTAAAAGATCACATTATACACCAGAACAATGCAGAACTCAAGCTAAGGTCAAATCACAAAAACGATTTTATTAATTTTAGCTTAGCCGTTATGCTTTACTTGCCTTGTTTTCCTGTATGTACAATTTCTGTGAATTGTTCTCACTAATAGTATCCTGTTTCTATGAGCAGGAAAGGGCTGAGTACAGTTTGTTAGTTAACATTACTTCCTATAACCAGGGTCAATATTCTGTAGTAGTGACACTACAGCAGACATTGTTCACTCTGGATAAGCAATGTATCACGCTGATGGCTGTTAATGGACATCCTCTGTAGCGAAACATGAACTGATAATCAGTAAACCCAGATTTGCAATAGACTTCCTCCTTCCTGTTTTTACATTGCTGACCAAGGAGATGTCTCTTCCTGCTAAGCTTTTGTGCTACTAAGTGATGTATGAAACGAGAGATTGAAAAACAAGCACTGCACTACTTTTTTAATTTCCTGCTGTACTGATGCAACAATAAAAGACACTAGAAAAAAATATGCTTCTGTGGAACTCCCCCTAATTTCAGCAGAAGCTTCATGCATGTAAACAAGAACAAAGTTTTCCCCCTGTTTTGAATACATATGTTCACATAATGGAGGTAGCTGGGAAGATCCTGTAATCATAGATACTAGAAAGCAAAGTTCATAAAGCAACATCTTCACCAGTTAGTTCCATAGACTACAACCCAAACCACATTCAATATCAGGAGTACTGGATTCGTATACAAATAAAAGTTTGCACTACTAGGTGGCTTTAAAGGGTTAATCCATATATTTTTAGTTACACACATACACACACACAGAGTAGTGATGCAACACAATACCAATGATATACCTGAAATACATCGATGATATTTTCCTCCTTTGGACACACAGCTTAAACTCCTTCATAGATTTTCACCACACCACCTATCCATTATACTCTCTCTGGAACACTCCCACACTAGCATCAACTTCCTGGACACCACGATCAGCTTTTCAACAATGGAACCCTACAGACAACCATATACAAGAAACCCACAGATCATCACACCTACCTTCATAGACCCTGTAACCACCCCAAACACACCTACATCTAGGCACTCAGATACCACAGAATATGCTCTGAGGATAAAGTCCAGGATATGCACCTTAACATACTTAAAACAACCTTCACCGAACAAGGACACTCCACCAGAGAAGTAGATCGCATCATGGATTGGGCCATCCAAATACCCCAAGAGAACCTGCTTCAATACAAAAATAAAACCCCCTCCAATCACACACCCCTGGTTGTCACCTGCCGCCCCACACTGGAACCCATATGATGTGGTATCATCAAGCATCTACAACCCATACTCGATGGGGACCCCAACCTGAAAGAAATATTTCCTGAAGCCCTACTTCTGGCTTTCAAACAACCCCCCTGACCTCTCCAAGCTCATCATCAGAAGCAAGCTTCCACAGACCAGGACACAACAACTCAAAGCATCACCAGACCCTGCCAGAACAACAATGCAAAACCTGCAGATATATCTCCACTGCTACAGTGATCAACACCTCCAATACAAAGCTTTCAAGAGCCAGGGATCCTACACATGTCTATCACAACATGTGGTGTACCTCAGCCAGGGTACTAAATGCCCCAATAACAACTATGTGGATAAAACCAGACAGACAGTCACTACTCTCTCAAATTAACTCTCACAGGAAAATGATAAAAGACAAAAACACCCTATCACCTACGGCTGAACACTTTTCATAAAGCAATCACTCTATATCTGACCTATCAGTCCTCATCCTCAAAAGAAACCTGCACAACACTTTCAAAAAATGAGCCTAGGAGCTTAAATTCCTCACTCTGCTAGACAATAACAACCATGGACTGATCAGAGACACTGGACTTACGGCTTAATTAACAACAATCTGTAACCCACTATCCCCCTTTTTTTGTCTTATGACTGCAGAGGTGTTAACTTGAATGGTTCCTTACAATATATGCTAACTACTTATGCTAAACAATCTGTTCCACCTTGCATTTTATTGTGATTCTAGGATTACCTTTCCCAGACCTGAAGAAGAGCTCTGCGTGACTCGAAAGCTTGTCTCTCTCACAAACAGAAACTGGTTCAATAAAAGATATTACCTCACCCACCCTGTCTCTCTAATACCCTGGGACCAACACAGCTACAAATATACTCTCTTCTTCACAATCTATCTGTAGGAAAGTTTGCATCCCATGATGTAAGCTCATAGCCATCTATTGCCATAACAATGCTGAAGTTTCCACAGGTTTCCAATATATTTGTTTGTTTTTTTAAATATTTATTATAAAACACTTCATTTAAAAACATGGGGTTTTCCTTATAAGGTTGAAATGTCTCATATGACATGCCCCATTATATCGAGTTACTAGAGCACATGCATTTAGATATCTCTGTTGTCTGTGAGGACTGCAATATTTGCAATCAGTGAAATTTGTGAGCAGGTAACTTTCCCACCTAAAATACAACCCAAATGTCTTGTGTAGGGTCGAAACTCAACACCCTTCCTGAAGTTTGCCCTTATTTTGACAAATGAATGAACAATAAATAAGTCACAACCTTCTCTGCAGGTTCTTAGAGCAGTTCAACCTACCTCCTTGGTCCTCTACCTCAAGTTCCAGATTTTTCCATCAGGGCAGCTGAATTCTAAAACTTGTTTCCTTCCTTATTATTCCCTCAGCTGGAGTATTAGTTTCCTCCAGACTTTATTTTACTGGCAAAGGCTGGGGTGCAGTAAGGATTTCAAGATAGACTATTAGCTGCCTCCAAGATAGACTATTAACTCCTTCTTGGCCAGGACATAATTGATGCCAGCCACAAAAGTAACTCCTTGGGAGAAGGAAGCAAGACCAAAGAGAAATGCATGAGCAGAGCCTCAGTGTGAATGTGTTGTCAAACAAACACTCTTATCTCAGGTCTGCGGTGACAAGAATTAGGGTTAGGTTTTTCAGATATAGTCAGGTAGTAGCCATAAAGGCAAGCTACTGAGCCAGAACCGGCCGTGTATTACAATGCAATATAATTTGATTACTTGCTGCAGAAGTTTGATTTGATTTTTGGAAGGAGTTAGCCCTCTAATACTATGTTACAGCCTTGCAATTACAAATTTAGCTTCTGCTGCCACCAAGCAGTTCCATTTGCAAATAAATCCTTTATGCTATTTTAAACACATCTGTACAAGAACTATGAACATGATGGACATGGTTGATTTAAAAAAGTTTCAGAAACATGGGACACATTACACCACTACATTGTTGTTGTGGTGGGTTTCTTTTTTGGACCGGGGTGGGGGTTAATCGGTTGATGGTGATGCTGAATGCTCTGGACCAAGTAAGCATAAAGCACATGGAAAAGAAGAGAATGCTGATATTTATTTACATTATAGTAATGGTTAGAGGCTCCAACCAAGACTGGGGCCCATTGTGCTCTGCTCTGTACAAAGATATAGAGTCCCTGCTCAATAAGAGTGCACTCTAAATAGCCAAGACAGACAAAGGGCAGGAGGGGAAAAACAGAGGCACAGAGAAGTGAAGTGACTTGCCTGAGTTCATACAGCACATCAATGGCAGAACCAAGGCTAGAATCCAGGTCTCCTAACTCCCAGACCAGTGCTCTATCCAATAGACCATTCTTCCTCCCAAGGAAGGACTATGGGAAATAATGTGACATAAAGCACCTCCCAGAATCCATGAAAAGCTAAGTGTCCATGGGGTTTGTGTCATAGAGATTAAATATTCTATTGTTTGCAGAAATCATAAAATTTTTATATGTAGTCTTTTTACAGATGGGTATAAGTCCTTCAGAAGTGATTCCCTATGTACACAGCGTGCTCTGCTGCTTATGTGAAAAGCATGGAAGAAGAAAATGTGTTTTCTTATTAGTATACTGTTCCATAAAATGCAACATGAAGAGATTCAACAGTTTGCGACCTTTTTTAGCAGCACTTACAGTCACTGGACATGATTTCCATTTTAGAGATTGTGAAATACTCTAACTTACAGGTCAAAAATAGCCTACATTGACGTTCACGCAGTGAAAGTATAGAGGTAACTGCAAAGTCTCTTACATAAATGTCTCAGAAACACATATAGAAAGCTACACTTACTACTTTGCTGGTTAGTGCATTCACTGACAGGTCTGTAGGTAGGCAAGTGTCAGAGCACATCAGATTTGTGCAGGATGGGAAACTGTGTATTCTTTTTGGTCATAAAAGACCCATAACGTGGGATGGCTAATGGTATCATATAGGAAATAAAATCAGCATTAGGAACAAAATAGCAAAGAAGAGTTCAAATAAAAACTGGCTTGTCTAAATGTAGATGATGCAACAGTGAATGAGTTGTTCAAACGATGTGCAGGTGAGATATTTAGATGAGATATTCATCAGTGATGTTGTAAAAAGTTTATCCCTATTTTCTTAAAAGTTTGAATGTGTTTTGAAAGACATATTCAGATTTTACTATTTAAGTCCCAAAGCATGGTAACAACTCTGAGCTCTTGCTGATGCCTCTGAAGTTACAATGAGATATTTCAGAAGAATCCAACAAGTTCCCGGGTTGCTAGTCAGGTCAGAGTTCTGAAGGCAGTGATCAAAAAATGTCACCCATTTGGAACATATTGAATGGACCGAGTTAGAGGCTGATGTAGCCCAAGTTAGGGGCGCTTTTAAGGTGATCAACATAGTCTAATCTGTGGACATGTCTTTCATGATAGACTTACTCAGCATTGTGACTGAAGTCTCTCTTGCAACAAGAAATGAAATAAAAATGCAATTAAGCATGAAATGTTTGAGCCTTTGAAAAAGCTAGAAAAATGCTATGCTGGAACTCACAGTAATGAAAGTCAATCCTGGCCCAGACATCTGAAAATTTATCACTACAGATGGCAAATTTGAAGAGGCAAACATTTCTGGTTCTTTAGAGACAAAGTGCAGAAAAATTGGACTTGCATACTTGAAGCTACCATTGAACATATTAATTCCAGATTCACCAGGCCACTATGGACACTATTCTCATGTGCTTTGACTCTACTAAGTGGCCTAGTGATAAAAAAAATTATTGACCTATTATGCGATGTACAAATTGAGTCTGCAAGACCACTTTATACAGATAGGAGATGCCTTACCTGAGTGGCTACCTCTCAATTTAAATACCATCAAATTTACAACAAATAACAAAAGCATTGTTACACATATACATGCACTAATGACCAAGCCACCTGTCTTTCGGGATATATTATTCTCAGTGGAAATACTATTCTCATCGTCCTGCAGCATTGCAGTGGCAAAACACAAGCTTACCACAAATAATTTAATCAAAACAAGCTGATGCCTGTATCTGCAGCAAAGCACACTCCAGGATTTGATCCAAACACAAGTTAAGAGCCCAGGTATAAGACACTTTTCCAGCTCCTTCTAGCTTGAAGGGGGGACTAGGAACAAAACATATTTATGGACACAATCACAGTGAGCACTCAGAGCAACAGAAGGCAGCACTAATATAGGATTAGATTTGCAAATTGGTATTCAAAGTTTAAAATATCATATTACAAGGAAATTATAAAATCCCATACCCAAATCAAGGGACCCATTTCAAGTAAACTAAATTACTAACATATAATGCAACATTATTCTCTACAAAAAAAATCTACATTTGCAAAATTGCTACACAATATAGATAAAAAATACAAACTTGCAAGACCTATATATACACTTTCATAATCCTACCACACCATTTAATCACCAGATTTCATAACATCAAACAGTCATTCCATGTTCATAAAAATATCCTTCCAATCCACCAACCGATTACACTGTTGAAAAACTTTTAGAACTCTGACATGATTTAGAGTACATAGGGACTGTATTCTTTCTGCAATCTTTGTTACATGTATTACCTATAAAAGTAACATCCAGTAATGTCTTTCCATTACAAAGCAAAAAAAAAAGGGTTGAGTGGATAATGCAAATAAAGTAGGGTAGCTGTGAATGAGGAACACTATATGGCAGATGGGAACTGGCAAGATTGTTAACTCTTCATTGCTAGACTTTACACAGTTTTTTAATGTTTTATTACTTTCTTTACAAAATTATTATTTTGGGGGTATCAACTGGAAGGCATGGAACCACACTTCAAACTTTCTCATTATTAACACTTGTTTAATTTCCTCTATGAAGGTCAAGTTTTTCGGCGTTACGACAAAGTGGCAACGGTTGTACTATTTGTAATGGCAACAGAAAATATCAAATGGAACTGGAGTAAAATGTTTTGGGATATAGTGTGTGTAAAAGAAAAACAATATAAGGCCCAGATCCTGCAAGTGACTTCGCATAGGCACAGTGGTCTTCTAATAGATAGGCATTAGGTCCTGTCTAGGTTGGATGAGCAGGGAACTAGTGAAATAGTGGTTATCACAAAAGAATGAACACTGAACTACTAAGGCCTATATAAGGCCTCTGTGTAAAAACAGATGCTGCACCTGTTTAACTGAAATCTTTTTTAAAAACCCTGTGTGGGCACACTTAATTGGTTTAGCTAGCATCTGTATATTTATCGATGCAAGTTAAACCAATGTAACTTGATTTAAAAACACACCTTTGTTTAAACAGCTGCCACTTTGTGTGTAGACCAAGCAGGAAAAGGTTTGTAAAGATATATAAAAACTTTGTTTTGTTAACACCTATTTAACTTAAATGACCAATTAAAATTTTGGCTAATAGAAATCTTTGTTAAAATTCCATCATCCTCACCCTTTCCCTTAGTGTTAAGACTCACAATAAATATCCCCAATGCCTCCCAGTAGTCTTCCCAAAATCAAGGAAGACCAGACTCTGAATTCCTAATACTTCTAAGGTATAAAAACAAACAGAAAAATACTTTAAACATTTTCTTTAAAAAAAAACTTTCAGGCCCTCTTTAAAGAATTTTTTTTTTTAAAGGACAAAAGCACAATTTTTAAAAACTCCTTTACAAGTCATCTTTCAGCCAACCTCTTTTTGGGAAGAAGGTATACAAGGCCAGTTCAGAAGGGATGTTCAGTTTTCAGGCTGTGGGCTTCTGAGGAGAGTATATCCGCTGACTATGAGATGTTGGCCAAAATGGAAAACCTAGTGAAGCACAGCAGAGTGAAAGAAGGCTGTCTTGACAATGTCTCGTGTCACGCTTGAGTTTTTGCAGTTTGTTTTGGGTTTTTTGTTGTTGTAATGTTTGGTAACAGTTTGAATTTTTTTAAAATAAATGACTGTCTATAAACTTTAGCTATAAACTTTAAGATGTCTAACGTATTCAGGCAGTATAGACAACCTTTTCCTTCACACCCTCTCCCCTTGATGATACATCCACTGTGTGTGCTATATTCCACAATACATTATGTACAGCACTTGAAAAAATTACCACACCAACTAATCAGAAGACAAAACTTGGACTACTAAAAAATGAGGATAGCAATTCCAGTGAGATTTGGGACAGAGTCCTGGTGAGAAGTCTAGTCCTATTCCCCTCTCTACCCTGGGAAAATGGAGGGTTCTGGGTCCTTTCCACGGTGCTATCCTTGGACCCTCTTTGGGCTAGGATTTTTGGTATCAGCCTCTTGCTAACAGCTCTCTGAAATCTGCAGCCTCTGTCTGCTAGAAGGAAGACAAAGCTTCTTTTCTTCCCCTCTCCAATCCCAGAGCCTTCCTAATACTGGCTATTGTGAGGAAGGGAGCAGCCAGTCCCTGATTCGAAAGAGGCGATAGTTTAATACAGATGAATGTACAAATGTCACTGTGGATGGATGTCTTCTTAATCTGAGGTACACGTGAATTCTACAATATTACTGCATTTGCAAATTATCTTACTGAAGTCTATAAATTGTCCTGCCTTTTGTCAACACATTGTACTTTCAGTTTCATAATATGACATGAAAGAGGGACTGGTCATGGACATTCTATAGAGATGATGATGTTTTGACAAATAAATGCTATGTACTTTGTAAAATCTATAGGGTTTGGATAGTGTTCTGTACAGTAGAATTGGCTGTTCAACGAATATGACATGTACACTGTGGTTGCTGATACTCAGCTGCAGCTAAGGAGCGTTCATCACAAGTTAAGAAAGAGAGTGCAAAGATGGTTTTAGGCAACCTTTGATCCCTTGATCTTGAGGCCACTCTGCACCAATTTGGTTCTTTTGTGCAAGGTAAAGTAGATTCTGGTAGTTTCTAGGCTGCTCCAACTTGTGCCAACAACCCAAAGGGGTTATTACAGCAGCTGGAGATCACTAGATGCAAGGACACCACTGCCATGCCCCCTTTCTTCTAATCACATTACTTGCACTGACTCTGAGGAGCAGGGATGGGTGTAGGAGCCATTAGATTGGTTCTATGCTATTTGAGGATCCCACTACACTGTGGTAATCCTCCTAAGACTTGCTAAGCAGACTTTAAGGCTTTTTTGCACTAGTAAAACAGATCAAAGCTGTCCTGCTGTAAGGGAGAATCAAATGTGCACAATACCAGTTTTTTTGCAGTTTCTTGAACAGATCTTTGGAGATAGAGTGTAGCACTGCTGTATACCTTAAAAATCAAAATGGGTGACGTTCCAGAAATAATCGGACTAGAGACACAGGGTAATTAGCTAAGGACCTTTCAGAAATATGTATGTTCTGTAAGAAAACTGATATCCACTGAGGGAACAAGTCGCACCCACATCAGTAAAACATCATTAACATACAGGATATAAGAAGCAGAAGTAGCAGTGGCACTGGCAGGGAATCCTGTCTCCTTCATTCAGCAATTGAAGTTCCAAAGAAAAGATATTCTATCCAGTACTAGGGAACAGACATGGAGAGTGAGGACCTGATTTTACTGAGACAGAATGCCTATTGTAGTCAATGGGCATTTTGCCTGAAAAAAGACTTCAGGCTTGGGCTCCAAGTGATAATATCTTAACAGACACAGATATTCCTGTGCCCTTTCAAGAGGATTGCTCAAAGGAAAGTACATAACCTGTATAAAAATGCCTTTAGAATGAGACTCGGATGCTCACAGATTATGCAGATTTCAAATTCCTTCAGAGTATGGTTTATTACTTATACACATTAGCTAGCTACACATATCTGTAGCCTTAACAGAATGTCTAGTGAGCAGCAGCATAGGCATTGGAGTTGCCTGTCACTAGACTTGGGATGATAGCATTGCATTGGTATACAAACAATCAGGTTGGGGATTTTTTTTTTCTGATCACATCTATGGGCAGATAAGATGTCAGATGTGGTTATCCAATGACAAAATGTGGTTGCTCTAATATCTGGCCTGTGGATTCATTGTTGCAGGAAAATTAAAATGAAATATTGTTACTGATATGATTGTCTAAAGGCATTGCTCTATGTTCAGCTTGTTCTATTTTGGACTATTGAGACAGAGTTATTCTCATTTGTATTCTCTTATTTTTATTGTCTATCATTTGATTTTACATTTAGCTTTGTTCTTGCTTTAATAAAAGAGAACATAAGAACAGCCATACTGGGTCACACCATGGTTGATCTTGCCCAGTATGCTGTCTCCAACAGTGGTCCATACCACAACTTAAAGAGTGAACAGAACAGGGCAATTATGGTGAGATGCACCTCTGGCTTCCACTCCTTGCTTCTGGTAGTCAGAGGTTTGGACTGCCCCGAGTATGGGGCTGCATCCTTGGCCATCTTGGCTAATAGCTATTGATGGACCTATTCTCCATGAACTTACCCAGTTCTTTTTTTAACCCAATTATACTTTTGGCCATCACAACATCCCATGGCAATGGATTCCATAGTTTAGTTGTGTGTTGTGTGAAGAAGTACTTCTTGTTTGTATCAAATTTGCTGCCTATTAATTTCATTGAGTGACCTCTGTTTTTTGTATTGTGTGAAAGGATAAATAACACTTCTGTATTGATTTTTTTCCACACCATTCATGATTTTATAGATCTCTATCATATCCCCTCTTAGTTGTCTCTTTTCTAAGATGAACAGCCCTGATCTTTTAGTCTCTCCTTGCATAGAAGTCATTTCATACCTTTGATCTCTTTGTTGCCTTCTCTGAACCTTTCCCAGTACCACTATATTCTTTTTGAGATGGGACAACCAGACCTGGACACACTATTTAAGGAGTGGGCACACCATGGATTTATATAGTGGCATTATAATACTTTCTGTCTTATTTGCTATCCCTTTCCTAATAGTTCCTAACATACTGTTAGCCTTTTTAACTGCGGCTAAGCATTGAGCAGAAGTTTTCAAAGAAGTATCCATGGTGACTCCAAGATATTTCTTGAGTGGTAACAGCTAATTTAGAACCCACCATTGTATATTTATAGTTGAGATTATTTTTTCCAGTGTGCATTACTTTGCACTTATCAATGCTGAATTTCGTCTGCCATTTTGTCACCCAGTCACCCACATTTGTGAGATCCCTCTGTAAATCCTCTGCTTTGGACCTAACTATCTTGAATAGCTTTGTGTCATATGCAAACTTTACTACTTCACTGTTAACCCTCTTTTTCCAGATTATTAATGAATAATGCTGAACAACACAGGTCCCAGTACAGATCCTTGGGGGACTGCACTGTTCACCTCTCTCCACTGTGAAAACTGACCATTTATTCCTACCCTTTGTTTCCCGTCTTTCAATCAGTTACTAATCCATGAGAGGAATGCCTCTGTGACTAAATTCAAAGGAGAGGAACCATGGGCTTCAGGTAGAACTGAGGCTATTTAATAATTTATTTAAATTCAAGTAAAAATTCTAATACCTAAATATTACCAATCGTCTATCTGGTTTGAAATCTAGGTCAAATCATTTTGGGGGGCGAGGGGTAAGGTTGGTCCAGTGTAAGTTGTGCAGATAATAATGAATGATGCATTACAAAACAGCAGTTGGGAACCAGCTGGATCCCTTAACTATTCATTTCCAGAACTTTAAATGTAGTTTGTTTTTAAAAGGTGTACATTTTTGCAAAGGGAGTGTAATACCTTTGGGTGTTGGCTAAACGCCTTTGAAATATTTCTCCCTCTGTAAAACGTACCTCCTTTGTAAAGTACTGTCAGATCTACTGATGAAAAGTGCTATATAAGAGTTAGGCATTATTAATTAATTATTAATTATTATTATTATTATTATGTCAACCTTAATTCTTGTTTTGCCAAGTTTTTGTTTGTGAATGAGCACAACAAGTTTAAATCAGGCTAGTGTATAAGGATGCCCTCCTCGTACAGAACTTATCAGACCTACCAAAGCAAAGCTTCTCTTTTGAAGACATGAGCAAATCCATAAAATATGCATGGAGAAAGGTGGGAGAACTTTTACCCACAGAGAAAACTTCAAACATTTAAATGTTTATATCTTGAAAATATTAAGCAACAGAGGGTCCTGTGGCATCTTTAAGACTAACAGAAGTATTGGGAGCATAAGCTTTCGGGGGTAAGAACCTCACTTCTTCAGATGTCTTGCACAGATTCAGACTAACACGGCTAACCCTCTGATACTTGAAAATATTAGGTATTTAACATGGATAGGAGATTCAACCTTTCCTTATCCCCTCTTTGGTTCTCCCTGATTCCCTGTACCTTTCTTTCTTTGTCCCCAGTTCTCTCCATCCCCTCTTCCATACCTCACCCTGATCCCCTGTATATCCCCTATCTGGGCTTCTCACAGGTCCTCTGTGCACCTCAACCATGACCCCCCAACTCCCCTGCTCCTTTTCAAGCCCTCCAGTTCTCTGCATCCCATTATGCACTTTTCTCTCTCACCCACCACCACCTACTCCCCTCCATGTTTCAACATGGTCCCCTGCACACACTCTTCTATGCCTCCTCAGTTCCCTGCACACACATCCGATATGTCTTCCACCAGAGATCACACGTACCCTCATACTCACCCCTTATATGCTTTGACAAGTCTCCTGCCCCGTTCCAGGTTCCCCTTCCTCCCAGCAATCTTGGATTCCCTCATTCACAGATCAGGAAGTTAAGCTCCAGGCAGGCCATGTCCCTCCTGGTCCCCCACATTCTCTCCATATCCTGAATACCTGCCTGTCTGTGTGACACCCTTTCTACTACCAGCAGACTAGCAGTTGCAACAAAGCCTAGACTGTTCCCCCTCCACAAAAGTACTAAAGACATTTCTCCTCAACGAGGCCAAGAAAACAAGACCTATTTGAAGTTTGCAGGCAGAACCACCTGAGAGATATGACAGCTGTAAAAATAATTTTGAAGTTATGGTGAGTCAAAAATTTTCTGAATGTTATCAAACTACCAGAAAAAAATCTGCCAAGGCATGAGATGTGGCAACATTTCAGGGGAATCAGTTTCACTTGGGTGAAGTTAGAGGAGATTAACAACTAGTTTCATAGTGGGGAAAGCGACAAAGAGTCCTGTGGCACCTTATAGACAATACGTCTGTTAGTCTATAAGGTGCCACAGGACTCTTTGTCACTTTTTACAGATCCAGACTAACACGGCTACCCCTCTGATAGTGGAGAAACTAACTTCAATCTTAAATGTGGAGTGGAATATTCCTGCTCCTTACTACATCAAGCACCCAGGATAGGTTTCACAGCATGTTTGGAATTTTACCCTGTGGCCACTTGTCAACCACGGACTCGAAGATAGTAAGAAAAACTAAGATCTGAAATGGGATGGAGAGGCTGACACCACTTCAAAGGGAGCATCCCGAATCCCAAAGCCAATGAGGAAACCAGCAGCCAGCCACACCCACCGCCTTTGACAGCTCCCAAATACAAACACCAACAACTGAAGCCTCATTTGGTGCCCTTCCTCCCATGCAGAGCACGTTAACTTTAGACAAATCTTGACCGCCTTCTGCACCAGAACCAACGCTGCCCCGGCCAGGAGTGGGGAGGGAACGTGACAAGTTAGTCCCCTTTCCCCACCGGAAAAAAAAACGGAGTCAGGCTGATGCTGTCGGTTATGGGAAGCGTATGTGGCAGGGATCTGCAGTGTGTCTACGAGGGGTGCAGTGCCCAGGCCCTCCAGGGGTGCCTGTCCCGTGCTCGTACAATAACCAGCTGGTCCAGCGAGTCCTGAACGTGCTGGGGTCCCCGTGCTCTAGCTGCCTTCGCCAGCGCCTTCCCCCTGTCAGCTCCCGCGGCTCCGGCCAGGCCCCGGTAACTCGGGGCAGCAGGGGATGCTCCACGCTGGGGCGCGCCCCTTCCCTCCAAGGCCGGAGGCCGTTCAGACTGGCCGGGGTGCAGCGCTGCGAGCAGGGCCCCGCCGGGAGCTGGAGGGGGAGTGGGGGCTTTGTGAACAGAGGGGCGGACAAGACGCCCCCGAGCGGGCCCCGAGGCTCAGCGGCGGCGAACCCCCAAAGGGCTGCGCCCCGCACAGCACTTGCCGGAGACTCGGTGTCTCTGGGGCGGAGCTGTCAGTGCGAGGGCCCGGCCCAGCCCCTGGGTCTCGCCGGGCGGGAAGCCCCTCGCCATCTGCAGACCCCCACCCGCCTCCCGGCCCTGGTCCCTGTCCCTCACCGCAGGGTGGGCCCCACGCAGGCCGTGTCCGTGCTCTCGATCTCCTGCAGGATCCGCTCATGCTCGGGGAGGCTCTCCGCCATCTTGGGTGGGAGGGAACCAGGCAGCGGCGCCGCTGCGGGACGCGCTGGGGAGGCGGCGCTGCAGCCGCTGCCGGCCCGGGACCGGGCTCCTGCGCTCCACGCCCCCACCCCGAAAGCTGCAGAGCCGGGTCCCGCCGGGTCCGCCGCTAGCGCCCAGCCCACCCGCTCCGCAGCGGCTGCTGGGGGTACAGGGGAGCGGGGAGACGTGCGCACTCTGAGCTGAGAGGGTGGTGGGGGGACAGAGAGGGGCCGGGGTTGCTGGAACTGGAGGGCGGAGCAGGGATTCAGCGAGAAGGAACTGGGGCTGCTGGGGCTCGGGAGGATTGGGCAAGGGAAGACTGGAGAGAGGAGTCCAGGGTTAAGAGTGTGGAGGGAAAAGGTAAGAGAGTGTCTGCCTAGATCGCACAAGAGGACTCTGCTGGTCTGTGTGGCTCTTAGCTCCCAAATGCAGCAGCAAGCTAGAAAACAAGTCTAGCCACGCTTCCCGCACACGCCAGATCATAATAGTAAATGATCATATAAATCCAGTCTTGGCACATTTGAGTTCGTCAAAAATCAGGCACCGGCACCTGGATGGATCTAGTCAAATTTTGGCCCACAGCACCAAATTCTAATGCATAAACTGAGAACCAGTCTAACGGCTCTTACTTCACCAAAAATTTTGGACCTTCACAGATCCCAACACACAAACGCTACAAAAACACCCTTTCAGCACGTGGATTCTGCTGGAACACCCCTCCCCCCCTCCACACACACACACACACACACACACACACACACACACACATCATAAATTCCAGGGCCACTCCTACTGCACCAAAAATTCTGTACCCTGATACATCCTTGTGCATAGGTGCTGTAAACACCCAGGTGTTGCCCAATCCAACAGTTTGGTTTTGGGTTTTGTTGTTGTTCTTTTTTGTTTGTTTTGCTATTCATCTCTAAATTCTACAACATAAAGAGATCACTTATAGCTGCTCCTAGGCCCTTTTAAAAATCTGGTCCCCTATTACACTCTGGAACAGGAGCACTTAAAAAAATCAAAATATGGACCAGAATCCAGCAAGGTCTATTTTTCATCTAGATCCCAAGGCCTTTTTACATTCTAAACAGACAGCTAGTGTAGCTATCTTTTTTAAATTAGATAAATGTGTATCCAATTTAATTGTTTTTCCGAGAGGCCATGATAACTTTGGAGATGGGTGAAAGAATGAGCTGGACGTTTTGGATCTAGACCTGTATTTGGATTTTTTAAGTGCTAGTGTGGAGTAGACTTAGAGACCTACAGCCAAAATTTGCTAAACCCAACAAGACCTAGGTGCCAGATATGTGGTTTTGTGTTGCTTTTGCAGCAGGATTTATTGGAACTTGGATTTTTCTGTTCAAGCAGAAATAAAAACATGCATTGTCTATTTTGACAATACACGTTGTGGGTCACAACCAAAAATGGTAGAATCCAGCAAGCTCCAGATGCTGGATATATGTCTTTGTGGTTCTATTGACCAAGAATGCAACAGGGCCTTCATTTTGCAGTGGAATTAGAGCAGCTAGCAGTATTTCTCTCTTTAGCTAGTAGAAATTTTGTATTTGGGATAAAAACATTACAAGCTGGATCCAAGAAGATCCAGGTGTTGGACAGTGGGTTTTTTTGGTGCTGCCGGATCAGTTTTCTAGTTCTAGATTTCTTTGGTGCGCTATTATTATTTTTTATTTATTTTCACTGGGAACTGCTTCATTTTTCTCTGTTTAGCTTAGAGAACTAGATAGATTGGGGATAAAAATTTGCAAGATTCAGTTGGATCTGTGTAGCAGATATGTGTTTTTCCACTGCTTTGGGGCTCAGATAAATCAGAGTCCTTATTTTTGCAGAGAAGTAGGAGCTGCTCACTTGATTTCTATTTTGATTGTACGTTTGGGTTTTGGGGCCAAAAATTGCCAAGGTCCATGGGCCAGACCTGGATTTTTTACAGTGCAAAGTTATCTGTGCACAAATGGAAGCCAACGTTTGAAAATTTGGTCCTTAAAAGTGGCTTGCCCATTTATGGCTTTTCCTAGACTAGAAAATCTAACCTTTGCTAACAACAGTTATCAGCACTGTGTGTAACTGAATCAGCCCAGAATGTGCATTAGCTGCAATTGTGTTCAGCATCATTTCAGTAACTGTAATTAAACCACCATCAAGCACTAGGCCACAGTTAATGAAACAGTACTGAACATGGTTTGGATGTTGTCTACACTTGCAGCTAGATCATTTTCAGCTTTGGTTCAGCTGAACCTATTGGTGACATCCATAGTCAGCAACAGGTAGTTTTTCTAAGTGTAGACAAGTTCCTACAAAGTACGGTTCGGGCAGTGATGCAGGAGGGAGATAACTCAGAGTGGGGAAACTATTTTCAGGTTTTAGCTACCTTTTCTATATTATTTCCCTGTATAAATCATTGTTATATAGTAAAATTCTTCCTACATTCCTTTTTTCCATCACTCAAGTTATTTACAGAATAGGGTGATAGATGCAAGTTTCAGGAAAAATTAAATGTATTTCTAAATGAAGATATATGGTTTCTTTCTTTAGTCTGATCCTTACTACAAACGGACATCCACAATACCAGATAAGCTATTTTTAACACTCTGCTGCAGACACCAACAATAAAGCTAAACATACAATCTTTAATATATAAGCTTCATGTCCATGAAAATGCAATAAACTGTAAATGCATTATTTCTAATTTTTTCAGACATTTAGGAATTTCACTAAATAAAACTTAACTGCATGTAGATACACTTTGATAATAAACAAGGGTAGTGTCCGTCTAAAATATCTGAATTAAAAGTCATTCACCTATTTTTTCAAGCATGTCGCTGATGGCATTGGCTGATAACAAATTTAAAGCATTCCATTTTGGAAAAACAGTGATTGTTTCTTGTTTTCATTAATAAAAGTAATTTCTTGCTTCATGGAGCACTTGTGGTAAGTCTGTAAAGACACCCCTTGTCCTGGTGAGAAGGGGTTCAGTAGAGGCCTTTAATCTATGCTTGTTCCTTTAGGGCCCAATCCTACTCCCATTGAATTCAAAGGAAGTTTTCCTATGAATTTTAGTATGTGCAGGATTAGGTCTCCAGTACCTGGGGGTGAGGGAAACAACAGCCTAAGAATAAAACAAATCCTTTTTATACAATATAATATGATAGAAATGATGCCTACCTTAAACTGTTTCCAAGAGGCAGTTCAAACGACTCAATCTCAGCAAAGACATTTTCATATATTTGATCTTTGTTTTCTTCTGAATAAAGCTCCAGCAAGTTTAGTTTGCTTTTTCTAGCCATTGCAGAGCATGAAACAGTTCTAACTTCAGGGCAGGACTTTTATTCTGTTTACTATCATTACCAGAATGAATCTGTAGTCAGCAAAACCAGCAATGAAAAATCAGACCCTGGGCTGACCTCGTGATTCCTGAGGACTTTGTGTCCAAGAACGCTGCACAGCTGCTGTTTTCCTATCTCCTCTAGTAACGTGCCTATTACACTGTACCCACTTCATTAATGTCTTTTCTTGAAGATGGACTTATTTATTATTTTCAGGGAAACTTTGTTGTCAAAAGCATTGAATAATTCATTAACACATTTAAAACATTTCACTGATGATAAATATTGCAGATGAAAGGGGACACCAAAAACCTGAAATTTAATTATCTCAAAATATGATTTACAAGTAGTTTCAGACAGGACACTTACCTTTGAGTCCCTCTATCAATTTTTGTGGATTTGAAATCACATTTTCCTATTTTCCAAATGTTTGTCTTTTCCCTGTTGCTTTGTGAAAGATCCACACAAACAGAAAACTGTTAGGGAAAAGGGCTGTGAAATGCAAAAGTACACTAAAAAAGCAAAGAAAATATTTATGCTTTAATCTCTTTCAGTTTAGTCATTTTAGGTGTCATTTGTACAGTAATAGGTAAACTGTTCAAATAGAAATGTGGTTTTTAAGTTGATTGTGTCCGTTCGTGCTATAAACAAAATTCACACCAATTCATTATGCAGGCCCCAATCTTGCATTGAGAACCTAGTGGGTAGACTCCTGACTCTGCTCTGAGCACCACTGATTTCAAGTCATTGTCTAACCATTAATCTACAGCAGGGAAAATATCGGGTACAGCTTCCTCAAATGAATCTCAACCTCTTTTGTCAAACTTGAGAATAGAGTGCCAGATTCATTGAGAAACAAACGACTTGAAGCCTAATACTGGCAGGCAGTGTTGTGTGGAAAGGGCAGTCTTTTTATAGCTTATCTATTTTGGTATCTCCCTCAGAGACTTACATAAAAACTTGATTTAGATCCCAAACCTGCTCCTGCTGAAATGAATGTGAGTGTTACCATTATGTCAATAAGAGTAGGACTGACCCCTGATTGCTAGGATCTTTAAGCAAAGCTGTTATGTGCAGCAGAGACCCAAAAAATTTAGCAGCAATCTCTTTATTATAAATTCTGTGCTGTTTTCAGACAAATATCTCTTGCACAAGCTTCTTCCCTACTTGCTGTCTTTATTCTTTAAATAAAAGTTAACTGCTCTGTAATAAATATTTCAGGTGCTCACTATTGTGTAACAACTAGTGTTTGGGATTCATCTTTTGTATCATTAACAGATAATACACACTTGTGATTGACCCATCCAGCCACTGGATGTCACACAAATGCAGATGAAAGGATGGCTTGACTAACAGTTCTAATCTTGCACTATAAGAAGGGAGATTAGGTATTAACTTTTAAAATAATTGAGGACATTAAAAAGTTAGTTTAATAATTACAAAAGTTATTAAAATGATTAATTGGTGGCCTGAGTCACACCTACATTTCCTGGTTTTGTCCACTTACACTACATTTCTGATTCAAGGTCAAAAGATGTAATAAATGAAACCACAGGACTCTAACTTCCATTAGATCTAGCTACTTCTCTTGTAGGACTGTATCCAGAAATCAATATGGTTAATTTTTATGAGGATCTCTGCAACCATCCTCACAGCTATGTTACTGGCCATCCTTGGAAGATAAGCACAGCTACTGTTGATGAATGGATTCATTGGATTTGGTACATTCTTACCATGTAATGAACAAATTGACTTTTTGCTTGTTAAACAACTAGCTGGGCTGTATTAAGTACATTAAATTAATGGGCCTACTTACAGACTAAGGTACTACTCAAAAATTGGGGCCATAAGTTTATTTTTAACAGCCATATAGAGGGTATGGGGCCCAATCCTAGAAAGTACTGTGTGCCTTCAATCCCATTGACTGAAATTTGAATTGAGAGCACTATGTACATTGCCAGTTCTAGCCCAGTGTGTATTAGGGTATGCATGGAGAAACAAGGAGACTTGGTGCTCTGATTATTTTTGTAGCTTTTTCTCCTACTTTTGTTTTGAGATGGTTTGACTTAATATTCATAGCTGTACATATAAATCAGTGGAAAATATCTGATCATCATAAACCGTTTGATGGTAAAGTTATAGGGCTTGTCGTCACTTCATTGTTAGTTCAAGGTATAACTCAAGTGTTGCCCCTAATCTGACTCACATCTACACACAAAAATCTCTAGCCTCTCGAGTTAAATGGTGCTTTCAGTTCAATGTAGTTGGCCCAGTGGGGGAGTGGGTTGAAGCTTGAGCTAGTAATGTAGTGGGGATGCAACTTATGATCCACTCAAGTGCTGAGAGTCCCTCACGCCTTTTGCAAAATTCCCACCATGGGTTATTTGTTGCACCTTTGCCTTCTGCCTCCCAGGATACATACCCCACTTCAGCAGTCAGATCTTGCCGTGTATGAAGCTCTGTGCACCTATAGCATTTGTTCTAGCTTTGCTATTGCACTTGTTCAGTCTGGTGATGAGTCGGGGGGAAAACCTTCTTCCCAGTGTGTGGCTAGCTGGTCTGAGACTGACACCAAGCGGTTCAGCTGTGGTGTGATGCCAGCAGGACTTATGATTACACCCTGGACAGCTCAAGGGCCCCTGGGGAAGTCTGTGGGTCACCAACTGTGCAGGGGTGCTGGAACACTTTTTATAGTGGGGGTGCTGAGAGCCATTGAACTAAAATGTAAACCCTGTACATAATGGAAACCACTTCAAGCCACCACCCCCGCACCCCTAGTTCCAGCACCTATGCACCTGTGGATGACTCTGAGCCACAGCTGTCACCAGCCACAATGGCTTCAGTGCTGACACTCATCACGGGGGCCACAGCCACTCTGCCCTCACCCACAACTCTGGGGAGGTGATGGGGAAACAGGTCAGGGAGGAAGCAAAAGAGGAACTAGCATTGCCTCAGCTAGGTGAAGACTCAATTCACTATTACTGTAATGGTTGGGGGGGAAATGGCATAAAAGACCCATCACTAGCTGTAGAGAACTAACCTGTACTGGATGATGATGGGTGATGGAGGGCGGGCAAATGCTGGTTGTAGCTTCCCTACTGGGCACAGGAACTGCCATTTCCACCCACCTCCCCAACAGCCTGCATCACTCTCAATCCCACCCTGGCATCCAGAGAGTGGACTTCAGATACTGCTGCATCTATGGTCTCTGCTGGTCCTGGAAATCACCATTACCCCTGCCCCCAAGCATTATCCCCCCTCCCCAGAACCCACAGGGCAGGATTCAGCTGCTGCTGTGTCTAATGGAACCACCATTTCCATACACCCCAGCATCCCTCTGTCCCCACCCCTTGGCATCCAGTAGCGATGCTCTATATTCCCTGCTGGGTGTGACAATTGCCATTCCTGCACCCATCTCCCAGAATCCACACCCCCACCCCACAGCATACATGTGCAGTCCAAGTTGCAGTTCAAGACCTGGGGGGAAATTAAACATTTTAACTGCGCGTTATTGTAAAGCACACTGCTGCACGCAAGGGTGCTGGAACAGTTTTTATAGTGGGAGTGCTGATGATGGAAACCATTGAAACCATGTTTTTGGTGTTTGTTATTACAGCCATTTTGCACAGAAAACTTCCATTGACTTGAATGGGAGTGATTACAAGATTTTAAACAGAGGGGACAATCAATAGCTAATTGTTAATGATGAGCTACTTTAGCCACATATCTTTCATAGTTGTCAGTGTTCTATGTGTTATTGGGGTTTGCAACGATAATATATCATTTTGAAAAACAAAACCTGAAATTGTATAAAGAATAAGATTTAATTATAAAGTAAACACTTGAATGATATGGTGTGTTGGTTATGTATTTGTAACGTGTATTTGTAACACTTTGATCTCTGCAATCCAAACCTTTGAGATTAACACATTTTGGACAAACTAAGAAGTTTAATATTAAACCTGTAGGAACTATACAGATAACCTTTTACATATTGTCTAGGAGTCCCCTGGAGCGTGAGAGGGGTGTATCATTCACCAAAGTTTGTTGGAGATGAGTCATAACTTTTATTTTCAACAGCACCTTGCCGTGATTGTAATAAGGGATTGCAGAAGATACTGTACTATAGCTTGTCATACATGAAATAATTATTTCTATTTATGTAATCCACACACTCTTTCACTGCTTGTCAGAATACAATTAGTGCAAGGAACTAGTTCAGAGAATAAAAAATGAACCGTGGAGGAAGCTAAAAATTGTATGATGCAAACATTATGCAGACACTTTTTATTTTATGTTGGGAATTTTGGATCAATACATTTATTAACATTTCATGTTTAGATCTATGCTGTCTCTTCTGCTCCCCCTTCCCCAAATTAGGAGGTCAAAGGAATCCTGGTTCTGCCAGGATCAGTGGAGGTTGGCCAGGGAAGCATCATCCTAGCCAAAATGCATTCTCTTTCTCTCTGTATGTGCAAATGTTTCAAACTATTCCTAAAGGGGAGGAACGAAAATGTATTTTGTTCACATTCTTTTATTAAACTGGGAGATACTATGGTGATTAGGGCAATTTAAGTAGCTATATAAAGAGGTGGATGAACTGGTATATTGTATGGCTAGATCACCAGTGCATGTTTTGCAAAAAATATTTGTATTTACCAACTACCAAATCTTTTAGGGAAACACCCAGACTTTGGGGGAAAATTTGTTCTTGTCCAGGGACTATCATAAGAATGGCCCTACTCGGTCAGACCAAAGGTCCATCTAGCCCAATATCCTGTCTTCTGACAGTGGCCAGTGCCAGGTGCCCCAGAGGAAATGAACAGAACAGGTAATCATCAACTGATCCATCCCCTGCCGCTCATTCTCAGCTTCTTGCAAACAGAGGCTAGTGACACCATTCCTGCCCATCCTGGCTCATAACCATTGATGGACCTATCCTCCATGAATTTATCTAGTTCTTTTTTTAACCCTGTTATGGTCTTGGCCTTCACAACATCCTCTGGCAAGGAGTTCCACAGGTTGACTGTGAGTTGTGTGAAGAAATACTTCTTTTTATTTGTTTTAAACCTGCTGCCTATTAATTTCGTTTGGTGACCCTTAGTTCTTGTGTTATGAGAAGTAGTAAACACTTCCTTACCTACTTTCTCTACACCAGTCATGATTTTATAGACCTGAGTCATATCTCCCCTTAGCCGTCTCTTTTCCAAGCTGAAAAGTCCCTGTCTTATTAATCTCTCCTCATATGGCAGCCGTTCCATACCTCTAATCATTTTTGTTGCCCTTTTCTGAACCTTTTCCAATTCCAATATATCTTTTTTTGAGATGGGGCGACTCCATCTGCACACAATATTCAAGATGTGGGTGTACCATGGATTTATATAGAAGCAACATGATATTTTCTGTCCTATTATCTATCCCTTTCTTAATTATTCCCAGTATTCTGTTCGCTTTTTTGACTGCCACTGCACATTGAGTGGATGTTTTCAGAGAACTATCCACAATGACTCCAAAATCTCTTTCTTGAGTGGTAACAGCTAATTTAGACCCCATAATTGTATATGTATAGTTGGGATTATGCTTTCCAATGTGCATTACTTTGCATTTATCAACATTAAATTTCATCTGCCATTTTGTTGCCTAGTCACCCAGTTTTGAGAGATCCTTTTGTAGCTCTTCGCAATCTGCCTGGGTCTTAACTATCTTTAGTAATTTTGTATCACCTGCAAATTTTGCCACCTCACTGTTTACCCCTTTTTCCAGATCATTTATGAATATGTTGAATAGGACTGGTCCCAGAACAGACCCCTGGGGGACAACACTATTTACCTCTCTCCATTCTGAAAACTGACCATTTATACCTACTCTTTGTTTCCTATCTTTTAACCAGTTACCAATCCATGAGAACACCTTCCCTCTTATCCCATGGCAGCTTACTTTGCATAAGAGCCTTTGGTGAGGGACCTTGTCAAAGGCTTTCTGAAAATCTAAGTACACTATAGCCACTGGATCCCCTTGGTCCATGTGCTTGTTTACCCCCTTAGAGAATTCTAATAGATTGGTGAGGCATGATATCCCTTTACTGAAACCATGTTGACTCTTTCTCAACAAATTATGTTCATCTATGTCTGACAATATTGTTCTTTATTATAGTTTCAACCAGTTTGCCCAGTACTGAAGTCAGGCTTACAGGCCTGTAATTGCCGGGATCACCTATGGAGCCCTTTTTAAAAATTGGCATCACATTAGCTATCCTCCAGTCATCTGGTACAGAAGCCGCTTTAAATTATAGTTTACAGTCTACAGTTAGTAGTTCTGCAATTTCACTTTTGAGTTCCTTCAGAACTCTTGGGTGAATACCATCTGATCTTGGTGACTTATTGCTGTTTAATTTATCAATTTGTTCCAAAACCTCCTCTAATGATATCTCAATCTGGGACAGTTCCTCAGATCTGTCACCTAAAAAGAATGGCTCAGGTTTAGGAATCTCCCTCACATCCTCAGCCATGAAGACCGATGCAAAGAATTCATTTAGTTTCTCCGCAATCGCCTTATCGTCCTTGAGTGCTCCTTTAGCACCTCGATCATCCAATGGCCCCATTGTTGTTTAGCAGGCTTCCTGCTTCTGATGTATTTAAAAAAAAAAATTACGTTTTGAGTCTTTGGCTAACTGTTCTTCAAATTCTTTTTTGGCCTTCCTAATTGTATTTTTACACTTCATTTTCCAGTGTTTATGCTCCTATTTTCCTCATCATCATTCCAGTGGAAATAAATCTTCCAATCTTTCCTAACCAACTGAGTGATGCATATAACATGCATTTGGACTACACAATTTCTATTGACATGAATGAAAGATGACTACATACAGCATAAATCTTATATCTACATGAGTTCCACTTTGTGAGATGTGTGACATATGTCAATAGGGTACCAAGTTGGTTGAGACACTCATTGCTTTCTTTTTCCACCAATGACTGAGTTTTTATCAAATTATTTTCTTTCTTCTTCACAATGTCTGAAAATGTTTAGATGGGAATTTCACAAACAGGTGATGATAACATGTAAGTATTATTTTTTATTTCTGCTGGCTCTTCAACAGTTTTCCAGAGTTTCTTCCACACAGAAGTTGTACTAGACAAGGAATAGGTCCAAGGGTGTTTAAGAGCATTGTTTTTTTCTGACCTTCAGCACTATGATACAATGTTTTATAAGAAGTGTTTTGTTGCAATGTATTTTCCTAGTGACATTAGATACAGCAGCTTGAGAGGTCATTGCATTCCTTTCTAACTCAAGTTCTGTTGGTGTTCCATAACCTAGAGGGGCTTGACAGAAAGACACAGAGAGTCCCGCCAATCTCTGTTATGTGAGATCCTGTTTCTCAATATGTTTTGCTAACGGATTCTTTTTCTAGGCTCAACATGAAAAAGTCTCTCTTCGCTCATAATTAGGGCTTTGAATTTCTTGTGAAAGTTACAGTAGAAGAGAGACTTTTTAAAATTTATTTTAAAGTCAGCCCAGTCTGCAATAAAATGACTGTTATTTTCCTATTTTGATTCTAAAGACCATAGCTCTTTAACATAACTGACAAAGGCATAACAAGATCCAGTGTCTGTAAGATGAACCTAGACACATTCAGACTGGAAATAAAGCACAGACTTTTAACAGTAAGAATAAATAAGCAGTTTAGCTTAAACCATTCCTAATTGGGTAAAATCACATGATGCTAGCTACTTTTTGGTAACATATCTAACATCCCTGTTATATTCGTATGGTAAGTGAGATTTTGTACATTGGCACTTTTTCTCACGTTGAAATTAATCACTTGTTTTTAATCATTCCTGTACATGACTATTTTTTCGATCATTTAGACTGACCAATTATGATAAAACTGTTTTGTTAACAAAATAGGAAATGGTGCTAAACAAAAGGAAATGTTTACTTCAAAATACCAAGGCCATTAATTTAGATTAAGAAATTGTTTGTGCTCAGAGACTGTAATCAAAAGGTGATGTGTATCATTGATCACAAAAGGACTTTATAAGGAACAAGTACAGCACTGGATATTGTATTATACATTCACAACTTTCATTATCAGCATTTGCTGATTCATTTGGCAGGAAGCAAACTGCCAAGCAAGATTTCTAGGGGAGGAACAATCAACAGTATTTTCATATAAAATAACCTTCCGTTTCTGTATTTTTCTCACAACATTTGATAATGAATTCTTTCCTCTTATGAAAAACACATGCATTACAAAAACAAAGCCAGTTCATGGTTATAAAATATATATAAATTCTGGTAAAATGAGGATTTTTATCAATTAAAGAAGTAGAATACTAGCAAATATTCCTTGCGAAATTTACTGTGCAGTTGGTAATTAAGTAGTGAGATGGCCATTATTCTTATCAGGGGGAAAATCTGTTTCATCACCCATTTCCCCCTTGTGGGCATGTAAGTCAACAGATGCCACTCTCTAGTGGGACAAGAGATCACGGGTGAGCTGCCCTGGAAGTAGAATAAGAGTAGGGCTCGGGGTAGTATTATTATATGAATCTTTCAGCCAATGTTCCTTGTGAAGGTGCACAGGAGTCATGGGAACTACGGAGCCTCAGAGCCAAAGTCATGACTACAAAATGTGGAGGGAGGTGGGGGATATTCATTCTTGTGCAAGACTCAATTTGGCACCTTACAAGGTCACCTCTTTTGGAACAGCAAATAAGTTGAGGTTTATACCCTTTACTCTGATGAGCAGCATGACTAAATGCCATTTGATATCTTTTCCAGAACATGGAAGGTAGAGGAACCGTGGCACCATTTTTACTCCCACCCATCCTTGAGACCTCTTAGACGTCCCCATCCCTCCCTCGCCCCCCCTCCCCCACCCGTGTGTGTGTGTTTATTATATATTTAAAATGCGTACATATGTACATTGAGGTCAGGGACTAGTTGCTCTCTGCAATATCATATCCAGCTCATAGCCAAGTGAAACGTGTAAGCAAATAAAGATCAAAAGACTGTCCAGCATCACAAAAAAGATGGGATTAATAATCAGATATGGGGGGGGGAATCTAATGACAAACCCAGCAACTCCCAATTTAAGTATTATGTTAGAAGGCAAAGGAATACAAGAGAGGAGTCAATGCACATACTTTGGCAATATAATGCAAACCAATGGGGATATCCAGAAGGAAATAATATTTAGAAATTGATGGTAGCTGCATTCATCAGCTTAAACAATATTTGGTTATCAAAAAATCTACAATTTATAGACCAAACTACAAATCTTCAACTCTGAAGTTATTTTCACTTTAACATATGGATGTGAAAGCTAGAAATCCACCAAAGCTACAGACAGGTATCAAAAGAACTTTGAAGACAAAAACCTCAGGAAAATGCTGGATATTATATGGAATAATTTTATAATAAATGCTGAGGTTCCTCAGAATGTTCCCAAATCTATCTATAGAGTTATCCAGAAAAGAAAATGGAAATATCTGGAACTTGTGTTAAGAATGAAGCCACAGTGTCTGTCAGACAGCTGGAGAAATACATAAAAGGAGCCAAGCAAAAGAATCCCTCCATCAAACAGTACTGGGAGAGGGAAAACTTACAAGACTTAACGTAGAGAACATACAAATAACAATCCAGGATACATAGGGATGGCAGAGCTCATTTGTGCCTTAAGAGGCATTTGATGGCATGGGAAGGATTCGAATTTTACTCCATACAAATATCCAAAAATCAATCATTAAACATCTATGAGTCAAGGGAGTTGGTGATGATATAGCAGTTTTGTTTTATCCCTTCAAATTAGCTTATTGCTAGAGGAAGGTAACAGCCCAAGAGAATGAAGCTCTTGTTATTTGTATTTTAAAAAACAAAACTTTGCTAAACTGAAATTAAGGCTTAGTATCCATATCAGTAATTTAAGGGTAGTTAGCAAAAACAAAAAACAAACAAAAAAAAACCCTCCCAGTTTTCTTCTCACACCAAGATCTGATTTTTAAAAAGCATTCGAAGAATGTTTAACTATGGTGAATAATACTTTTTAAAAGGAGTCTTGCCTTTCCTGATGAATTTCAGGTTAGGTAGAAAAATACTCCTTTCTCCATTGACAAGCCTCCTTAGTGACTATTTTATGCGTTGAGGTATAATCTCACAAGAAAAAGGACTAGGTACTTTTTAAAAATAAAATCTTACTTCTCCAGCAGTCATTTAACACCCCAATTTAAGTGTGTTGGAAAAACATTCCATATTCACATTATTTAAAATCTTAATAACTTTTCAAATTACAGTTTAATGAAGTAATCTTTGGTCCTGTTGGATCTCAACTGGATGAATCCAGTGAACTAAGCTTAAGATTTCTCCTTTTCTTTTTTTAAAATTCAAAATGGGGGGGGGGGACTTTAAAGACTTTTTGGACTCAGGTAATCTTCTCTATTTTTACAATGTCATAATTCATGGACCTTTTGACCAATGCATTTCAAAATATGGTGGGGATTTTAACTCAGCCCCAGACCTCACCTACCAATTTTGAGGCTAATAGTCTCTTATTCTTGGATTTTAGAGAAGGGACAAAAAATCAGTTTGTATTATTATTTGTTACCTTAGCACTGAGGAATCCCTGTCATGGATCAGGACCCTATTGTGCTAGGCCCTATACTAACACAGAACAACAAGATGGTCCCAGCCGCAAGGAGCTTACAATCTAAACACAAGACAAGAGACAATAGATGGCTACAAACAGACAGACAGGGAAGTACAAGGAAACAATGAGTCAGTATTGGACAGTATGAGAGGCTGTGATCTCAGCACACCCTTATCCTAAGTTTTTTTGTAGACATCACCAAAAAAGAGAGTTTTGAGGAGGATTCTGAAGGAGGATAATGATGTAGCTTTGTGGATGTTTACAGGGAGTGCCTCCCAAATGTAAGGGCCAGTGTGGGAGAAAACACAAAGGTGTTTGTTTGAACATGTAACAAGTGTGTGAGGAGACAGACATCATGGGCTGATTGGAGGTGGGAGTTGACATCTCAACAGTGAATGAGAGATGATAGGTGGGCCTGGGATAGACCTTGAAGGGCCTTGAATGTGAAGACAAGTAGCTTATGTTTGATGCAATACAGAAGGGGAGCCAAATTGATATGCAGGGAAAGGAGTGACAGGGTTGAAGTGATGTGCTAAGAAAATAATCTTTGCAGCAGCATTCTGAATGAATTTGAGCAGGGTAAGATTACATTTGTTAGGGCTGGAGAGAAGGAAGTTGCTGTAATCAAGACATAAGAAGATGAGAGCTTGAACAATAACAATTCCATAATCCACAAAATAGGTGCTTGGGCAATAGCAGTGCCAATATCCCCACACTGACATGCCTATATGCCGCAACACTGACATGGAGAGATCCCCACAAGGGATGACCAGGTAATTTAATCTGCATACCCATTCAGTCTTCAGGGTGAAATCCTGGCCCCATGGAAGTTTTGCCATTAACCAAGATTTCACCCATGGCACTTGTGCTGAGATTACCAACAAGGATACTAATTCCTGTCAGTTGTGGTGGTGGGTTTTGTGATTTAGACCATTGGCCTCAAGGAAATGGACTGAAACACCAAGTCATTTCACATAGTTAAACAGCTCTAAACCCTAGTGTAGGCTACAGAATTAGGTTGGCGTAAGGCAGCTTACATTGACCTAACTAAGCGTCTACACTAAAATGTAGATCCCACCAATGTAACTCGCCCACTAGACCAATTTAATAACTCCACCTCCACAAGAGGCATAGCACTTAGGCTAATGTAGTTAGGTTGACGTAGTGTCAATTAGACACTGCATTGCTTACATCAATGCTGCCTTTCAAAAGCCATCCCACAGTGCCACACACTGACAGTTAAATCAATGCAAGTGCTCCTGGTGAGGATGTGCACCATTGACACAAGGAGCATAGTGTGGACTCGCAAAAGCGGTTTAATTACTGCAGTGGCTGTACATTGATGTAACTTAGGTCGACTTGATTTTGTAGTGTAGACTTACCCTAGGAAATAAGATAGTAACTTCTTTCTGGTCTACACTGAAAAATAATATCAGCATAGCTCCGCTGGTCAGAGATGTGAAATAACCACACCCCTAACTGACGTACCTGTGCCAACAAAGCCCCCAGTGTAGACACAGCTACATCGACGGAAGAAGGCTTTGGTAGAGATAGCTAATGGCATTCAGACAGACGGTGTTGCTACACTGACAGAAAAAAAACCCTTCTGTCAGTGTAGACTGTCTACACTACGGGGTTAAACCAGCATAGCTATGTTGGTACAACCCCTGTAGTATTGACATACCTCAAACACTACTGACTTGCCTGATTTGAACCAGTAACACAGAGATGAAAGACTCAGCAGTCTGTTACCAAGCAGCTGAGCCATTCAGTCTCATCTCATACATGAGGCCTCATTCTGATTTTCTGAAATAATCCCAATTTTTCTAAAAATTTCATAGATCACATTTTGCACCATTCTTTTTCACCATTTTTCCAAACAAAAACAGGCTTCAAATTGACCCACTAAGCAAACCATTCTGTTACAGACAAATTGAAAGGAAATGAGATTTTTTTTCCTAAATCAAACCATTTAAACAATGTCCTTTTAGAATGCGAGGACAAAATAAGTTGGTTTGTCATTATAGCATTATCATTTATGATGCTAGTTTCCTCATAAAGCCACAGGAGTTTTGAAGAGATCAGTATAAATTCACAGTTGGCTGAAGCTTGGCACATAAGCTTTCTACATAGGTCTCTTCCCCCCCGCCCGCCCTTACCAAATTTGAAGAAAAAGCCATTGTCCTGTTTTATACTGTAGGGACACAAAATAGCTAAGTTGTTCAACATGCTTTGTGTTCCCCCTTATAATTCAAAACTTGCTTTAAAAAGATTTGAAAGTGTATAAGATGGTGCTTAGCTAGCTGATTTTGCAGTCCATTCCACCATCAAGGACTAATGCCAGACTTCTACAATATCTAGGCACAATAGGAAGGATAGCCAGGTTGGAGCTGCAGCCTTAACTCTGAATTTCCCTTGTCTTTTGTGTTTAAATCAGACCCTTTAATGATTTTTTTCAAGGCAGGTTTTCGGGTTGAATAGTACTTTAAGTACTAAGCTGTCTCCTTAGTGTTTGGAGGGGATTAAGTTCAGAGTTCATTGTGTTGTCTGTCATTTTAAAGATTAGATAGTTTAGTTAGGCTCCTACTGGCAATGTAAAAGTCTCTGTATTTATTGACTGTCTGGAGTCATTATCAAAGCTTCTAAACCCAATCGACACCTTGTAAACAAAAATCCCATTATTTTAGTGGTGCTGATAAGATTTACATGGGATTTGCATTTTTGTTATGATTGATTGAGCAGTTAAATATATTAGTACAGTAGAGGGCAGTATGATGAATGATTATATAGATTCAATAAACAAACTAACCTTTTAAATTGATTTGTCAAGTTTGAACACATGTAAACCATGTTGGTTAATGAAAGATAATACATGCAGAAAGACTTAAAATTTGCTTCCAGGAAAAACAGTTTGTAAAGAGGAGATTATATTTTTGAATGTTTCATGTTTTTATTTTTTTCTTGCCAAAAGGATAGTGAATTGAGGGGAAACACCAGATTAAGGAACAAAAGGCTATGTTTGTAGTGAAAGGGAAAATTATGTTTATTAGAGGGACAGTTATTGCATTGGAAGTTTACTAGCTGAATATTTTTAAATGGTATGAACTATCATTTCCAGAGGAGTGGCGGTTAGATAAGAGTTTGGGCATCAGAATTGATTTTATGGGTGCTAGAAGTTGCACCCTTTACTTTATTGTGTCTGGGTGCACTTTTATGCTTTTGTAAAAAAAAAAAAAGTATACACAGACTTGCAGATTCTGTGACTCTTTAAACAGTTTTTAATTGCACAAATTATGCCAGGAAACCACTACCAAAATAAAACACTTAAAATAGATTACAAACTTTCTTCATAGTGATTAAAGCAACATGAAACAGCTCTAAAGCTAACAAAGTCAAATTCAAATACAGTGCGCTGGAGAGGGCAGCACATAACAGGGGTGGAATGGCAGCTTCTCTTCACAGGTGGGTGAACATCTTGCCTTTGCTTCTTTTAGTTAGTCCTTGGTTGAGTGTCGGGGCTTAAAGTTGCCAGATGCATTGGATGCTTTGAACAGTTCCTGTATGCTGTTATTCTTGCTGCCCTGCGCCAGGGCCAGGGGAGGGAATTGCTTCTCAGAACAAGGCTGCAGGGCTACAGCAAGGAACATCTGATGGTGTTCCCAGTACCCTGTATTATCCAGGGGTTGCAGAACTGGGTCCTGGGTGAGGCCCTCAAACAATAAAGTTGCCCTAATAACAGTGTGCGCTCCAGTCGAGCAGTCTGCCTGTTCATTGCCTCTAAGAATCGCTTCTGCATATCCCCATCTTTGTCCACTCTGTCTCTGGTCATGCAATGCTGTCCCAGACTACTTTAGTACCGTCTCTGGATAGCTGCCTATCTTTCTCCCTCCCAGACATCAATAACACCCTCCAGTTCTCGGTGGGTTTCTGGGTTTTCTGCATGTCTATAAGGAGGGCTCCAAAGGTCTCATTCTTACATGCCATTTCTTCTCCCTCAGGTTGACCATTGTTAAAGGCCTGGTCCTTGAGAGTCTTGCTGCTGCAGGTGCCGCAGCTGGGGGAGTAGATAAATAAGTTATTGTTCATATTACTGCTGTTTCCATAGAAGCACTGATTGCATTTTTTATCCTTGATTTCTGAAGTCCATCCCCTGAGATCCATCCCAGTCTTGGGACACCTCAGAGATGGTAAGCTATATCTTCACAGGGGCCAGACTGGGATGTTGGGACTTACGTTTCTGGTTTCAGTTTGCAGTTTATGCTGTGCCTTGGACATTGCAGGGTGATGTTAAGTCAGGATGTGCGCTCCCCAATTTGAGGTTTATAATTCATACTATGCTTTGGAGGGACCTATGTTGGTGCAGGAATTTCCTGATGTGGGGGTTGGACAGTGATCCCCTCTGCATCCCCTTTGGGCTGTCCTGATTCTTGAGGATGTTACACTGTGGTAAGTGACCAGGAGGCAGACGGTGGCCTTAATCAAAAGACAAAGATAGACCAGCGAGATACACTGATGTTACTCAACAGGATGGTCCCCCAGAAGTGCTGCAGGAATGGAAAGGGGCTGCAAGCTATGCTGGGGGCAATGATCATGCGGCCTTTCTGCTGAATGTCTGTACTAAAAATCAAGCCATTTCTCAGTTTTAGATTCTACTTTACCTCCCCTGCAAACATGCAGAAAGTACAGAGAAAAACAGATTTGGTTCTGCACTGATTGAAAGCTTAACTGCTCCCAGTCTCTATGAAATATGTATGCCTGTGAAAAGCTATTATGCCACCTCCATGATTTGACTGCAATATTGATGAACTGCTATTTTATATAGCTCAGCTAGTTGCCTTAAGAGCTGTATGGCTATGCTGTCCCTAACCTCATTTTCTTTCCCTGTACCATCTCCTGTTACAGGGCATATGTACCTCAGCAGGGACAAATTCCCATGGGAATCAAGACTGAGGGGAAAAACAACTGAGGAGAGTTGGCAGTTTTTCAAAGGGACACTATTAAGGGCCCAAAAGCAAGCTATTCCGCTGGTTAGGAAAGATAGAAAATGTGGCAAAAGACCACCTTGGCTTAACCACGAGATCTTGCATGATCTAAAAAATAAAAAGGAGTCATACAAAAATGGAAACTAGGACAGATTACAAAGGATGAATATAGGCAAACAACACAGGAATGCAGGGGCAAGATTAGAAAGGCAAAGGCACAAAATGAGCTCAAACTAGCTACGGGAATAAAGGGGAACAAGACGACTTTTTATCAATACATTAGAAGCAAGAGGAAGACCAAAGACAGGGTAGGCCCACTGCTTAGTGAAGAGGGAGAAACAGTAACAGGAAACTTGGAAATGGCAGAGATGCTTAATGACTTTTGTTTCGGTCTTCACCGAGAAGTCTGAAGGAATGCCTAACATAGTGAATGCTAATGGGAAGGGGGTAGGTTTAGCAGATAAAATAAAAAAAGAACAAGTTAAAAATCACTTAGAAAAGTTAGATGCCTGCAAGTCACCAGGGCCTGATGAAATGCATCCTAGAATACTCAAGGAGCTAATAGAGGAGGTATCTGAGCCTCTAGCTATTATCTTTGGAAAATCATGGGAGACGGGAGAGATTCCAGAAGACTGGAAAAGGGCAAATATAGTGCCCATCTATAAAAAGGGAAATAAAAACAACCCAGGAAACTACAGACCAGTTAGTTTAACTTCTGTGCCAGGGAAGATAATGGAGCAAGTAATTAAGGAAATCATCTGCAAACACTTGGAAGGTGGTAAGGTGATAGGGAACAGCCAGCATGGATTTGTAAAGAACAAATCATGTCAAACCAATCTGATAGCTTTCTTTGATAGGATAACGAGTCTTGTGGATAAGGGAGAAGCTGTGGATGTGGTATACCTAGACTTTAGTAAGGCATTTGATACGGTCTCGCATGATATTCTTATCGACAAACTAGGCAAATACAATTTAGATGGGGCTACTATAAGGTGGGTGCATAACTGGCTGGATAACCGTACTCAGAGAGTTGTTATTAATGGTTCCCAATCCTGCTGGAAAGGCATAACGAGAGGGGTTCCGCAGGGGTCTGTTTTGGGACTGGCTCTGTTCAATATCTTCATTAACGACTTAGATATTGGCATAGAAAGTACGCTTATTAAGTTTGCGGATGATACCAAACTGGGAGGGATTGCAACTGCTTTGGAGGACAGGGTCATAATTCAAAATGATCTGGACAAATTGGAGAAATGGTCTGAGTTAAACAGGATGAAGTTTAACAAAGACAAATGCAAAGTGCTCCACTTAGGAAGAAAAAATCAGTTTCACACATACAGAATGGGAAGAGACTGTCTAGGAAGGAGTACGGCAGAAAGGGATCTAGGGGTTATAGTGGACCACAAGCTAAATATGAGTCAACAGTGTGATGCTGTTGCAAAAAAAGCAAACATGATTCTGGGATGTATTAACAGGTGTGTTGTGAGCAAGACACGAGAAGTCATTCTTCCGCTCTACTCTGCTCTGGTTAGGCCTCAGCTGGAGTATTGTGTCCAGTTCTGGGCACCGCATTTCAAGAAAGATGTGGAGAAATTGGAAAGGGTCCAGAGAAGAGCAACAAGAATGATTAAAGGTCTTGAGAACATGACCTATGAAGGAAGGCTGAAAGAATTGGGTTTGTTTAGTTTGGAAAAGAGAAGACTGAGAGGGGACATGATAGCAGTTTTCAGGTATCTAAAAGGGTGTCATAAGGAGGAGGGAGAAAACTTGTTCACCTTAGCCTCTGAGGATAGAACAAGAAGCAATGGGCTTAAACTGCAGCAAGGGAGGTCTAGGTTGGACATTAGGAAAAAGTTCCTAACTGTCAGGGTGGTTAAACACTGGAATAAATTGCCTAGGGAGGTTGTGGAATCTCCATCTCTGGAGATATTTAAGAGTAGGTTAGATAAATGTCTATCAGGGATGGTCTAGACAGTATTTGGTCCTGCCATGCGGGCAGGGGACTGGACTCGATGACCTCTCGAGGTCCCTTCCAGTCCTAGAATCTATGAAAAATAGCATTAATGATGCCTTGGTAGGTATGCAATGCCTATGCATACGTATACCTCATGTGAGCTGTGAAAGTTAGCCAAACTATTTTTTCCTGTAAAAGACTGTCTCAAATGTTTTGAATTTCACACAAATAAGTAGTTTCATCATTTGAATCTGCAAAGCGAGGGGAAGGGACATAGAAATAGAGGTTGCAGCTGCACCATGAGGCCATCATTTTGAGCATGCAAACAGGGTTAGAGGGGGGCAGCATTCGCTGAGCAGGAGAGATGCAGGAAGGGGAAAAGAAATTAGTAGAGAGGAATGTACTCTCCATAGCATGGACTTGGTTAACACCTGATGGTTGGTGCTTCAGCAGGAGAGAAGCTGATTGCCTCACCCAGCAACCATTTTGAAAACTGTCTTGGGGGGGGGGCAGTAGAGAGGGGGGAGTAGAGTGAAGGGGAACAGCATGGGCTAAGGGAGAAAGGAAGGTAAGAGCTGGAGACTTGGAGAGGTTCCAAGCCCCCATCTACCCAAAATGGCAGCAGCCATGGGGCACCTGGAACAGAAGTTAGTAGAGTATAATAATAAATTGTAGAGATAGATGTGTACATGCTGAGCTCCCTTCAAGAGGACCTTCCTCCTGTGTGCCAGGCTTGGGGTCAGGCTGGCTTCCTACATGGCTACCTCAAGATCCTGAAGAGAGGTTGGTTTATCAAGGAGACCTCTTGACAGTCTTCCTCCTCCTCACTCTTGGTCATCCTCGGGGGCCAGTATCCTCAGTGGTGACAGTGTCAGGGGTTCCTCTGTCAATGAAGGCATTGGGTTTGGTAGTGGCATGGCAGCAAAAAATCCTTTCCAACTCCTCATAAGATGGACAGGTTACAAACACAGGCACTGCCAGAGTTGTTTCTGTCGTGTGTGTGTATGTATTGTATATTTTCCTAAGCTATTTGCTCTTTATATGACACCATCAGTGTCCCAGCTATGACTCTTCTCAGCCATCTGCTTAGCAATGGTCTCAAAAAGTTCCTTAGTGCAGTGGTTGGTCACAAGAGCTTGCTGTACTGTCGCTCCTCGCTAGATAGTGAGGAGAGCAAGAATCTCACCATGGCTGCTGGACTAATATTGCTGTAATGCTCCTATATTGGAACCCAGGAACTAAATGGGCCGATCCTGGCCCTGCAGGAGTTTTTAAATGGAAAAGAGGACATCCGGTCAACTAGACTCCAGCACAGTCGAGGTCACACACATTAAACAGTCAAGTTTGTCCAGGATATCTGCAAAGCAGTGTGAGACACCAAGTGGAAGACTGCCAAAGTAATGTGCAGAAGCATTGCGTGCACATTAATAGTCCACACTAATTCAATTCGCATCGAACTTTGTCGACTTTGAAAGCGGAGTACAGAATTTGCAGCAAATAAGAAGTTAGGGCAGTTAAGTGTTTGTGTCCTGTACATCCTGGCATTTTCAATACACACTAAGCTGAGTTAGTGCAGACTAAATGCCCAAGCCCCTAGTACAGTTTACTACTATATTTAGCATATGTTATAGTATTTTGAAACCAATATGGCTAAAGGGCAGCAACTCCTGTCTGCTCTTTTGTCTCTAACATCAGTCTCCTTTGATCAGGCACCAGAAACACGATGGAATAAACTTGTTCGAGGGGTGTGTGTAGGATTTTTACCTTTCCCTTTGTTCTGTGTCACCATTTCCCCCCTCTCTCCTTATTTCTCACCCCTCAGAACAGCTGATGATGCTCCAATGAAAGCTCTGACTCTGCAGTTGACAGCAGCAGTCTAGAAGAACTTTCTTAAATCTTCTACTATCGCTTCTGCAGATAGCCATCAGACCAAATCATGCTAAAGTAATGCAAACTAAAGTGCTTTTTCTCAGAAGCAAGGTTTTTTTGTTTGGTCCTTTTTGTGTTTGCTTTTTTATACATGCAAAAAAAAAAAAGTTGCTATATATGCAATGAAATCAATATACCTCATTTTACATAAAGAAGTCTATCTTTATAAGTAACGATAACTAAACTGGGTTAGAATGATGCTCTGCTTCTATTTTTTTTCAGTCCATTGTGGGTGACAAACCATTTTCAGTACTGAATCTCATGCTGAACTGACATTTGGTGACATTTTGTCAATACCTGCTGGTGTGGACCTAAATCAAACCATGTTAATAAGTCAAATCAGTTTGTTAAAAACTCAGCTGTTGACAGTAGCAAAGTGTTTTGTAATCAATGACAAAGGAATCAATGGAAGCACATGAAAATGTTACCACTATGGGACAGTATTGATTAATGTCTCAAAAATACTGACTTAAGGATCTGAAGCAAAGCCTATTGAAATCAATTAAAAGTCTCCCATTGACTTGGATCAGGCCTTTAGACTGTAAGCTCTTTGAGGCAGGGGCTATCGTTGTGTTTGTGTACAGTGCAGTACACAATGGGGCCCTGATCCATGACGGGGGCCACTGCAATGCAAATAATAAGAAACTGCATCCCTTGAGACTGTAGGCAAATTTGTATCCTCAAGCATTCATTTACCTGGAACTGTACTTTACTAGTTAATCTGATACAGATTTTTCTCAGTGACCTCTCTACTCCCATTAAACATTTCTGAGGGAATATAAATTTGGACAGACTATAGGATGGACAAAAACAACAAGGAGTCTGGTGGCACCTTAAAGACTAACAGATTTATTTGGGCATAAGCTTTTGTGGGTAAAAACCTCACTTCTTCAGATGGACAGAAAGTCAATTTCTCCCCAGTTACCTCAGTCTGTGCAACTTCCTATTCCTAGTCTTAAATTAATCCCCTTTTGCTTATATTTAAACACAATGCTTTCCTTAAGTAATGCCCTTCCCCGTTATAATAATTTCTCAAAGAATTTGTAACCTTCAAGGTGAATGTCTGTGTAATAGGATTATAACCATAACAGCTACACAATAGCATCATTAAGAGTACTTCAGTTACATTTACTTTCCCAGTGCTTGCAACACTGTAAAGTCCCTGTTCAGAAAAAAAAAAATACTTTTAGTTCAATTTATAAGTAGACTTTGCTGGAGAGAGATTAGAACTAAAACGATTTGAGATGGCATTCTTTGATTCTATCTTTTTAATTAGTCAGTTAAAGGCAGGAGCACCTAATACAAATATTTAACTGTGCAGTTGTACACCGGGCTCAGGTCAACAAGAGGAAATTTATAGGGAGCTCTAAAGTCACTTGACAATGATTTTCTTGGATTATGACTTCTCAAATTGCTGTTTATTGCCAATAGCACTACATTTGGACATAAATAAGATTCACAGGATTAGGGTACTGTCCCGGTTAAAATGTTTAATCTTCACTTTAAATGAGTTATGGTAATTGAACCCTTTTCTTTTTGTGTAAGAAGTGCCTTTAAACAAGGTTAGCTATTTTTACACACTAATGAATCACTAGCTAAAAAACCTTTTTGGTTAGATGCCAGCCTTGTCTCCTTACCTGCTCTTCTTAGCCAGTAGAGTGCAATGGTGCATGACTGGAGGAGGGGAGGTTCGCTATTTATTGGTGTAGGAAGAAAGAAGTCATTAACCACTACTGGTTAAAATATTTAAGTATCAGCAGGATTGGGAATAGAAACAGAAAAAGCCTTTGTCCTCTAGAACCTACGTTGCTGGTTCAAATCCAGTCCAGTTAAGTAGCAACTGAAAGTTATTATTTAGTGGCATATGTTAAATGAGGTTGGTGATCTTCCTTCGATTTCCAATGGACTGATGACCACAACACTACTGGCACCCTTGCAGCTAGGGTCAGGAGAGTGCACAAGACAGGATTACTCTTTCAGGCTTAGAGGTGGTCCTCCTTGTCAGGGTTGAAAAAAAATGTTAGTGGGGCAGTATGGGCAGCTTGCCTCTGTTCTGTGAAGAAATGAATGCCTTTGGGTTCCAGAGCTGTCAGTTCACCACTTTTACTGGATCTCTGTTCAGGCGAACCATTTAAAAAAAAAAAAAAAAAAAAAAGACATTTAAAGAGGGAAACATGGCACAGAATTGCTTCTAGTTTGTGATCCTCCAAGGCCCCAGTTCAGTGACTCACCCTGGTTGAGAAGGGCAGGATAGAACTCCCTACTGAGCCCATCACTTCTTCTTGCTCAGATACAGGGGTCATTGCAGAGCAATTTAAGAGACTCCTTCCTATCAGAGGATGAGCACACTGTATCATGTGTACATCCAGCAATCAGTTATTAAAAGATGCATACATTTGGAAAAAAGGAACACCAGGGCCAAATTCTACCATTTTCAAAACTGGTACTTTCAGTTTTGGTTGGCCTCAGCAGTGGCACTTGTACTATTTAGCCCTTTGATTTTTTTTTTTTTAAAAGGGTTGTTCAGAATGCTATGTGAGCTGGAACAGTCCTATGTGGTCTATGTAACCCATACCACTGTAGATCCTGAACTATGGAATTCTGCTTAGGTGTTTGTGTGTCTCCCATTCATCTCACTTTGAGTGCCCAGCCCAGAATAGACTTCTTAGTCATTTCTTTATGAGACTAACCATAGATCAGCAGAGTAGCTGGGATTAGCACTCAGGGCCCAACAGATCTTGGGGGATGGCTGATCCCTTTGGAAGTTCCACAGCTTTTAAGGGAGCAGAGAGATGAATGAAGCTCTCTCTGGCCATTCACTTCCCAAAGCATAGAGTATGTGCTCGAGAATGACATTGGAAGATTCATTGAGTATGCTCACAACCTTGATTTCTAATATGAAGTTAGGTCAATCAGAAGAAGAAGAATTTTCAAAGAGTCATGGTCCAAAGTAACTGCTCTCCTGGGTGACAATTAAAAAGTATTTCAGACATCCACCATAGGTAAGAAGGAAAGAAGTAGGCAGACTGAAGAAATTAAAACAAAAAGCTACACATACAGCAATTGATATAGACAGAGAGACACCCCTCAGAGTTCTAATGGCTGGGGAGAGGAAGGGAAACTTCCAACACAATACAGAAGTGATATTGTGGCAAAGTTAAGTTGGATGGGATAACCACAAATCAGGCATACCATTGCTTTCATGTGTGAATGGGCCCCCCCACCTGCTATATGCCCCCTTATTACCTAAAGTCACCCAGCAGAACCCCTACTTCAGTTTCCCCACTTTTCAGGACTCTCTCAAACTACCAACACAAACTCTTCTCTGGTTCAGCAACACCCCACCATGGAGCTAGATTTAGTAAAATAACAAAATCATTCCCCAAATAAAGTTCTCAGATTTCCATTAAGTCCATACGCTTAGTCTTTCCTACCAGCCTTCCCTTCATGGAGCCTTTTCCCTGAAGACTCAGTGCTAGAACCTCCTCACTCCAGCAGTTTCTCTCAATTCCCACCTGATACTGAAAGGTTCTCTGTAAGAGTCTACTCACTTCTAACAGCCATTCCCTGCCTCTACTGCAATCCTATTCCAGAGGCCTCTACTGAAGTCTCACACTCCAGCTTCACACTGGTTGCATCTGTCTCCCCCCTATAGCTTCTGCTGCTCTTTATAGAGGAATCAGCTCTTCCATACCCAGCTGGTTCCACTAATTAAACCCCACACCCCATCACAGGAGTGATGGGCATGGCTAATTGCAGAGGGATGGCCTATTCCATGCCTCTGGCCCCTAAAGAGGCAGACCACCCAGTTACACTGTGCATGCCACATTTACCAGAACTGTGAAAGGAAACATTTTGGGGACAGAACTTAGAATTTGTGTGGTTTTCGCTAACACATGGTGTTCAACAATTATTATTAACAAATCCCTGTCCCTATATAACTCTTCCCAGAGGTTTTCATTTATAAATGATGATGGTAAGTCATCCAGCTTCTTGTTTCCTAGTTTATTCATGCTGAAAAGTGAGACTTTCATCACGTCTGATGGCTAAGTATGAGGAATATTGGTGTATTGAACCTGGTGTTTTGATGACAGTCAATAAGCTGCCAAATGTACTTTCGGTGTTTTGAAGTCATGCCCCCAACAAACTTGAGGCTCTACAATGGTAATGTAAAAGACCACCAATATTTGTACAGCTATGCATGAATACAGGTATCCATCCCTCTGCAGTGTCTCTGCATCTGGAGTAGGATCTCATCTGTGTCTAACTTGATCTTCATTACGAGTTCTGAGACAGTTAAAGTCACATTTGTGGAGCAATGATCTTAAAAAAGGCCTATTTTAGCCAGATTATGCTTCTTTTTAGAGTGCTGTTGGGACAGCTGGCTGGCTACAGAAATCCTTATTTACAGGATGGAAGTGTCACATTTCTGTGGCTCCTCCCAGGCTCCCCCACTACTATCTGATGGGGAAAATATACAACTGAGGTGTCATCCTCCCTGCAGGAATCATGTAGTGACATTTTTGAAAATTAACAAACTAAAATATGTCCAGAGCATTTCACAAGTGTAAAAATATAATGTACAGTTTTAACAGAAAGCATAAACATTATCTGTAGAGTATAATGGTATGGCACTGACTTATTACTCACCTTAGCAGCTTTATTGCATAGTGATTATTGGGGGTGGAGACTTTTGTATCTAGTTTTGTAAAAATTGAATCAGTGATGTTCCAATAAACAATTCTTCATTTAATAATGCAGTTGATTTATGATTTTCCATAGTTCATTAAATCTTTGCTTCTGCACATGGAATTCAATAAATAGTAACCTCTTTATGTACCACTATGAGTGGACTCTAAAATTAATAATAAGACACAGCAGCTATGTACTTTTTTATTATTGCAGATATCAATAAAAATAAATACAATAGTGTGGTCTACAAGCTAAAATACAGATGGCTTATATATAGTAATGAACAAGCTAAGGGGTATGTGTACCACTGCCTTTTGCTGAATTAAATCAGAACTGTTTGACTTTGTGTCTCATGCCCCACACAGCTAACAATTAGCAGTGTTTTATTGTGGACACTGGTTTCCTAAAGCTACATTCCAATTGGCCAGTTGGGTGTTTATGATGTCACACCTATACACCAATTCACAGTGCAGCACAGCTAAAGCCTACCTCATCACCCATTACACTGGTTTACAAGGAGGGATGCTGGCCGGTGTGCATATGAGTTACTGCCTTCTGCTGATAGCAAGGCAGACCACACTTGTTCATGTGTTCACAAGTTCCCTCCGCTGGAACGTTAGTTCACCAAACAGTATGTCTACACTGAAGAGGAAAAAAAAAGATACCTCCTTAACTCGGGGTAGTTAACATCCCTTAGCTAACTCTGGTTAAAGTAACAGTGAAGACATGGTAACTCAGCTTTTAACTGGAGTAAGCAGCTTGAGTTTAAGACCACACGGTAGCTTGGGGTTGAACTTGAGCTCCTAAGTTGTTAAAAGTTGAATTACCATGTCTTCACTGCTATTTTAACCTGAGTTAAGAGCACACCTCTTCGTGCAGTGTAGACATACCCTAAGACGAGCTCTGAGTTTCTGAGCTGAGGATCATGAGTCCTCTCCCCCTGTGGCATTTATGCAGTTAACTGACAACTGGTATCTGTGTGCATAGGCTGGTTACTACAAAGTGCTCCTAATTTCAGTTCAAAAGAGGCTGAAGAGAAAGGAGGCTATAACAGATTCCTGAGTTTGAGCACGTGTAAAATGCAGGAGCACCCTATTGCAAGCAGGGAGTGTTCCAGCACGAGAGGAAGGACCCAAAAAATATCAGAAAGAACAATGACCTTTAAGCTGATTTTGATAGATTAGTTAATATAGGAATTGTTTGTGTGTTGCCTGTGCAGCTTGAAAGGCAAGTCATACACAAATTATTCACAAACAAACATATACATGTGAGCACACTCTTTGGGTACAAAGTGCCTTCATATTATTTCTTCCTTATGCCAATCATTACAAATCGGAGCAATCCAATCTAAACCAGGCATATGGTGCACAAATCCCATATTTAAGACAAGAATGTGTACTATAAGTCAGGGTTTCTGAACCCAAAGGTCAGGACCCAAAATTGGGTCACCAGAATGTTTCAAAAGATCGCGTAGCAGCTCCTGTGGCTCCTGTCCCATGGGGCTGGCTGGGCTCACCTCCCTGCTCCAGGCAATGCAACTTCTGGGGTCCCAGGTTTGGCCCAGCCGTCAGGATGACAGAAGTCCAGGTAGGCTAAATTTGAGTGAGGTAGCACTGTAACCCCATGAGTCAGGTTATAACTCCACTCTCACAAATTTGGTCCAGTCAAGGGGGCTGAGCCAAACCTGAGCATCACTGCAACCCTGGAGGTTCCAACACCTGGAGCAGAGAGCCAACCCCACAGTATAGGAGCTGCAGCAGTCACCGCCGCGGGGATGACTGCCAGGCAGGACACAACCCCAGTGCTTAATTTGTGCCAGGGTTGAGCCTCCAGCACCCCAAGGCTTGGCAGCTCATAGCCTTGGCACCTCTGGGCTTGCTGCATCAGTTATGAAAGTTAAAAAAATTGCTTGATTCCTGGCATCTAATTGCTTGAGCCCCAGCACCTCTTTCGTTACAAATTAAGCACTGCCCAACCCTACCCTGCAGCGCAGGATCCAACCAAAACAACCCCAGTGCCTCCACCCCAGACTATTTACTGGGACACATCAGGCCAAACATTTACAAATTGATCCGGAGCCCAAAAAGACTGAGAACCACTGCTGTAAGGCAAATATTTAGGGGATGTTACCAATTCTCTCAGACTGAGTAGGTGTGTTCTTGACTCATCAAATCAGGCCATATTGAATCTTATGGGCCAATTCACCTCTCTGTATAAATATAGTGTAACAAATGGGAAAAGTTAGGTGCTACAAATCCATTATATCTTCCTCAAGTATAACTTCCACATGTTTTAAAAAAAAAAAAAAAAAAAAAAAAAAAAAAAACCTTAGGTGACTCTGATATGGTACATAATCTTTTCTAGAGTCATGAAAGAATCAAACCCATAGATCTTTTTGTCTTTAGTGGACAGAGAAGACTTTACATCTATGGTGCATAATATAGTTCTTCACATGAGAGAGAGAGAGACAGACAGACAGACAGACACACACACACAACAGCAAAGGTGTTTATTTTTTTATACCCTAACAAAATAGTAACTAATAAGCATGTTTGTAGTTGGAAAAAAAAAATAAGAAGATCTGTAAACCCAATGAAACTTCCAATATTTCTCTATAGGCCTCGTTTGCATTTATCATAATTTATTATGTCTGTGGCCAGTAGACTCTACCTTAAATAAAACTATATTATGTCATGCAATTTATTCTTTTCACATATGATCTTTCATTCATCTTTAGAACGGAGTCCAGTCAGATCTAACAATTCCACATTAATCTTCCCTTCTAAACCTATGTGTAGTTACAGTTGATCTCTCTTTGTGTTAGTCCCTTTCAAAGAGAGTTTTATAGACACACTGTTATGAAAAACCTAGAATTTAATTGTAAAGATAAGTATCTACTTTTATTGCCATTTTAGTATTGTTTTATAATTATGCAGTTATACTGACATGAATAACTGACAATGCACTGTGTAATGGTGACGTAAAATGATTCTTTTAATGGGTGTATAAAAAACTACAGATACATAAGAAAATAGTTGATGTGTTTACTTGATTTGAAAAGAGTTTTCAAAAGGAACTGGAGTTCGTGTTCAACACATAGAGGAAGCAAATATGTAAACCAGGCATCTTTGAAATAGATAACTGTTCTAGATGCTTAGTAACACTTACAGTCATTTAACACTCATCTTTATTGAACAAGCATTTGAGGAGTGCTGAGGCAGTTGTGAGATTTCTTTTGGGAATTTGAGGACTCGGAAGAGTTTGTTTTATAGTATCTTTTCCTGAGTGCTGGGGAGAAGGTAGGTGCTACTGTTTTGTAATGGCTTTACTGATTATGGTTTGTATTTTTAATTAATGAGAGAGACAAGGTAGGTGAGGTAATAATATCTTTTATTGGACCAGCTTTTATTGGTGGAAAATACAAGCTTTTGAGCTACACAGAGAATGGCAAGGGTGCCAAGAAGTGGGATTAGGTGTTCTATTTACACTTGTTTAAAACACAATTTATGTTATGGGGGGGAGGGCGGGTCTTGCAGAATATTCAACCTGAACCAAGGCCAATTCAGCCTCTGGCAGCCCTTCAAGGAAAGACATGTATGGCCCTCTCCCCCAGGTGCATCAGAGATTGGGATCTAACCCTATATGTACTGTAGCAGTAAATGGAGGGAAAGTAGTGAAAGGCTTTGCTAGTGTGAACTATAGTAGCTCAATCACATTCTGCTCTCCTTAGTATAAAATGAGCCAGAGCTAGTGTTCTGTAAGACATCCACAAATAGTGGTGAATGCCCTACAAAAAAAGTTACCCCCCTAACTCTTAAGCAACCAGCAGCAAGTGCTTGCTACCTGCACCAGATGTGCCATAATCCCAACTGATACTCTCACACACACACAGGCCATCATCCTCTGAACTGTATGGTTGAGCAGGGAGATGGAAGCACCCAGACATGCTGGATCATATGCCAACAGTCAGGTGTGCTCTGTTATCTAGCAATGCTTCCTCTGAGCATGGGGTCTGCCCCAATCCTCACCTGCCAGGAAAGGTTTTATACAGAAAGTCTGAAAGCTTTTTTATCAAAATCAAAGAGGTCCATACATTTTCATTTAAATTGTATCTACCAACTGCCCCTAGAAATGGGTTGTATCTGAGATCTAATCCACAGATCAGTGTCATATCACCAAACCAGTTTAGTTTTATTGTCCAAGAAGGGAAGTGCAAAATAAACAAACAAACCATCTTCAATGGGGAAGTAAGTTTGACTTTAGAACTCTTTCAGTTCCAATAAACTATTGCAAGTGTGTTTAGTATGACCCTTCTGCCAGGTGCTTCAGTCAGTAATAAGGGGCAGATCCCACTGTTAGTTACACTTCAGAGATATCTCTCAACTAAAAATTTGGCTGGAAACCCCACCTAGAGACAAAAGCACTAAGAAAATGCAATAAATGGATCTGACTTACCAGATTGATGCTTCTCACTTCACCAAGTGATGGACACTGAGTCCAATGCGGTTTGCAATTAATAAGATGATGCTGATCTGCATAAATGTTATAAACCAAAAAGAGGAAGAGGGGTGATTACTAATAGCATTAACAAGCAGTAAATAACGGTGCAGCTATACCACAAAATAGGGAGACAGTGCAGCAGGTACTCTGCAACCATATCATAATCCCATAGTCTCTACCCAGTTGGGTATTATAAGAGTCTGCTCCTTGGAGCAAGATTCTCATTTTCAGATGGTACAGACAGTGCACATGAGGAGACTGTCCTGCATAGGGATCCTGTAGATGGAAAGTAGTTATTTATATCCACAGCCTGCTGGCTGCCCACCCAGCACTAACTACAAGCAAGGTAACTACTCACACTCCCACCCCAGCCAGTTCAGACACAGCAGCTAGGAATTGGTGAAAAGAAGCTCAAGCGCACAGGCACCATCTTACCTCTCTCCTGCTCTTTCTCCTCCATGAGGAACTGGTGCCACATGTGCCTGTTTCTTCATTGCTGCCGATGGCAACTGTTATGAGAACCCCAGTTTGGCACATTCTCCCTTTCAGGAAACTTGGCAGCTGCCCAGCCCTGAATAACTGCCTTTCTCTGCTTCTTGCTTCAGAGCCACCCCTAGTATAAGGAGTGATTAGTTTTTGATAAGTGTAGGAAGCGATCAGTCACTGAAAACTGTGAAGGGTAAATGGATGACAACAGCTCCCTCAGCTGGTAAACCTCCTTCATTTGCCCAGCCTCCAGAAGTGTCCCCATTCTAAAACCCAGATCCCCCATCCATGAATTACTGGTGGGGAATGTAATCTCTGCTCCTTCAGACAACTCTATCACCCCTCCAACCCCCCTCAAATAATACCCCCAGTTCTAGTTCTGCAACCACACAGACTGTGAGCCATCTGTGGATTACCTATGGCAAATCCCGCTCTGACTAACCTTTTGTGGATTATCAGAGTGAAAGTAGCAGCAGCCAGAAGCAGAAGGAGCAGTGCTTCTCAGAACCCCTCATCTCAAAATCTCCTCTGGCCCCCATAAGCCTAATAGTGGGCCAGGAATTAACACTTCTAACTTCTCTAGCACAGACAAGGCCAGTGACCTGGAACTGACATGAATCCTTTCTGGGCTGAATTATTGTTATCCATTAAGGAAGTTCACTGTTCATCCAAATCACACCTGGGTGTGATGTAGTAGTCTGATACAATGAGCTGTTGTGATGACTGGCATCTTGGTTAGTATACCAGGGATTGAACAGGGCCTCCAGAACTGAAAGCTTGAGACACTATGGCTTGAGCTAAAGAGTCAGGATCCATTGGTGGAGGCAGTAATAGACTTACATCCTTTGTGGATTGGGCAAAAAGTATGACATAACACACACTGATTCATATGACAGTGTAACCTAATGGTCAGAAACATGTGGCGACAGCGGTTGGCTCGAGATCTGCTAACCTATAGGCCTTGTCTAGACTTGGGAAAACAGTACATTAACTAGCCCTATTTGAAACACCATTTAGGACATAGCATAGATTCACTTAGTGTTTAACAACTTAAAACCCAGGTTAGCTGACTGGGGTTGGCATTAGGATCCCCATAGAAGAGGTGCTGTTTAAAAACCGTCTTTCTACTCACACGTATTAGCTCATACATTTGTTAAACATACCTCATTTTCCTGGCTTAGAGAGGGCCCCATGTATGGTGGGTGGAAGGAACAAGACTAGGGGAAGGAAACACCGCTCATGGAAAGAGCAAAGAGCAACAAAACATAATTTTTAATATAAGATATTTATTTCTTATTAAAGAAAGATACAAAAATAGATACCAGTTATTCTCTACCAGGTTAAACCAAAAAAAAGTAATGATTGGTGAACGTTTAAAAAAAAAAAAAAAAAGATCACATGATCAGATACATATAGAATCATAGAAGATTAGGGTTGGAAGAGACCTCAGGAGGTCATCTAGTCCAACCCCCTGCTCAAAGCAGGACCAACCCCAACTAAATCATCCCAGCCAGGGCTTTGTCAAGCCAGGCCTTAAAAACCTCTAAGGATGGAGGTTCCACCACCTCCCTAGGTAACCCATTCTAGTGCTTCACCACCCTCCTAGTGAAATAGGAGGAGCTGAGGCACAGAGAGATATTATTAAGTGATGTACCCAATATCACACAGGAAGTCTGTGGCAGAGGTGTGAATTTAACATAGATCTCCTGAGTTCTAGTCCAGTGTCTTATATACAAGAACATCCTTCCTTTATGAGCGCAATCTCTCTGGTATATTTCTGATTCTTCCTGGTTCTAGCTGGGTTGGAAGTATTTCAGCCAAAAGAAGGAAGTGGAGAAGCGTGTGAAAATGAAACAAATAGAAAGTTAACCAAACTTTTTCAACCTCAAAAAAGAAGAGAAGAAAGTTTCAGTTCAAGTGTCAGGGTGAAAGTTCAGGACCCTTTTTATTTAATCTGAACCACGCCACCCATCACTAATTGTAAAGCGTAATGAGTTGGGGTCTAAACTTCTTCCTTTTTAAGCAGCTGCACCCAAAACACCACAAAAAGGGAAAGTGGGACTGTGAAGTTACATGGCCAGACACTGGGAGGAAAATCTGGTCAGAAGTATAAATAAATAGCCCTATCTTCTGGACTGCTTACAGGGATGATGGCCTCTCTTTGTTTCTCCCCTCCTTTTACGTGCCAAAAGTGTTTTTCCAAGCTATATTGCACAATATAGATCTTTGCTAACTCCGACATCCAAGCCTTCTCATGCTTTAGAAGGTTGATTACTCTGTGTATATGACAGTATGATGAAGGAGTTACAGACAACAGGAAAAGGTTAGTACTATACTCACAGTGAGTACCAAAAATGAGTGGTTGGACCATAGGGCCGCAGGTCTCCAGCGGTGTGAGGTTCCACAAAGCAGAACAATGCAAAAACTTCCATTTCATTTTGCATAGTTTTCATTTTGCAAGTGTGTGCATGTGAAATGTGATATAGCACTGATTGTTATCTGTAAATGTGATCCAAAGCATTGATTTTCCATATTTACCAACAAATACCATTTTTTCCATTGTAAAAATGGAAATATTCTGTCATGGGACAAAAATATTCTGCCATATGGAGAATGGCTATTTTCAAAGCAAAACTATTTTGGAGCAGAATGACTTTTGCTAAACATTCAAGTTGGGGTGGGGGGGAGAGAAGAGCAAAACATTTGGCTTGCTTGAAAAAAAACACCTTAATTCTGAGGGTTTGCTTGTTTTCGGGCAAGCGGGGAGATTTTTTTCACAAATCTGTGAGAAAGGTCAACTGTACTGCACAGTGAAAATGCCATTGACCACTTCTGAATTTGCTTCCACACAATTGGCTGACACTGATGATAGCTAAGGGCAAGATCAACCCCTCCAGTGGAAAAAATTGTGGAAGGCAGCAAGAGAGAGGAGGAAAACTCAACAAGACCCCCTCCACAGTTTCCTGGGCGCAAGAGAACGGATTAGAGAGCTGTGGAATTGGGAGGCCTCACTCCTCCCAACCCTGCAGATCTGTAGGATTCACAAGGAAGGGACCTCCACCATGCTGCATGTATAAGTCTACTTGCTCCTCTCTCCATGGCAATATGGCTCCCACTGGAGTTGCATGGCCATTAACTGGATCCCCTTGCAGTTGGTCAACAGCATTTGCAGAAAGGGATGCTAATTTGGGACAGTGTCGTAAATCTCTCTTGTATAGAGTTCATTGTGGTTTTAAATCACAATATCCATTGTAATTAAAATAAAAACCAAATTCTTCCAAGTTTACTAATATAGTTTATTCCATGTAAGAAAAGAGACTTAAAGATGACAGACTTACCTCTATTGTATTGTCTTCTACTGCTGAGTAATTTCAGTAGACATAAGACTCTTCCTTTTTATAGTGCTAGCTGGTGTTGGCAAATAAAGAGGGGGTGTTACATCATGGATATGAAGGTAGCTGCTGTCAGGTAGAATACACATTTTTTGATTACTGGGCTTTTGTATGTATCACATCATTAACACATGCAGCCACAAACATGGAGGATGGGATAGAAATGGAACCCAGTCAGACAGCATCTCTCTTTTCAGATTGCCAAGAAGACATTAGGATCTGAAGCTGCTAGACACTTATCATCCCTACTAGCTGAATGCAATTGTGCTGGACCTTTTAGGTAAGGTATTGAAAGGGCTATGGGGGAGGCGCTGGCACTAAAAACTAGAGTCAGCAGGGAGGAGCTGCTGATTAGAGCAGAAGTATTGCTACACAGTTGAATAGGCTTCCTGTGGCTGCCCATATAGGCTAGCATCTGGCAATGCAGCCTGCTATACTGAAGAAGGAACTCCTTTATCAGGGTGATAGAAAATAGAAGCATAACCACAAAGGTGGAAGAGAAGCTTTATAAACTATAGCCAAACTTCTCAGAGTTGCTGCTGCTATTTGCTGTGCTGTTGGACACCACATGCTACCCTTATTTGACACATAACTGTGTAGATGACCATTAACTGTTTTAGATTTATTCACACAATCAAAAGTAAAATAGAAGTAGAATCAAAGTTTTAGTGCATATTTCTGTAATATAAGCAGACATCGCAGTGAGTTATAAAATGCAAAACAATTGTTTTTTTATGTGCAAGTAATCTTTTGGTTTTCATCTTAGTTTACATAGTAAAAGCAGGCAAACCATATATCGCTTCTTAAAAAGTGATAAATATAAAAACAAGAAGTGAAACAGTGCAGATACCTGAAACTATACCAATTCTACAGCTAGCTTTGCTGCACCACCAACAGAAATAGTTCTGTCCTGTTTAGATAGACTTTTGTTTTGCTACATGACTGCATATGCAGTGAAGTGATATCAAGTCCTGAGGGTCCACTCCTTTGATGAGTTAAGCACACAAAGGCCCACATTTTGATGCAATCTGATATCATATATTTAAGTCCTAGACAAACTGCAACTGTGAGGAAGTGATAAACAGAACTTCCTGCACAAAGCTGCCTGAGATAACACTTTCCATGGACTGGAAAAAAAGAGACATGATTGCTACAGAACTAAAAGGGAACTGTTCTGCTCTTAATAAATAACCCTTTATTTTTTCACGTGGCTATTGCAAAAGCCTAAGCACAAGTGACTAAGATTCATCAAACTACAGAGCAGATCCACTCACTACAGAGCAGTTGCATTCTGAAATAATTATTTGAGGAACTATATTAAATATTTAGTTGTTTAAATATATATTCTAGTGAGGTATCACTATCATATCAGATGATGTAGCCCACGAAAGCTTATGCTCAAATAAATTTGTTAGTCTCTAAGGTGCCACAAGTACTCCTGTTCTTAGTTCAAACTCTAAATCTCAGGTATCTTTTGGAACTGAATATTTTCCTTTCCATTTAAAGAGAGCCGAGTTTGATTAAATAAAGTGATACAAAAACCAAAAAATGTAAGGCCAGATTGTCCCCTCGGTGGGAAAAACCCTCATAGGCAACAGGAAACTCCCCTACTTCCTCCTCAAGGAGTTTCTTTGCAATGTTTAATTGCCATTCGAAATCTAAAACAAAATTTTAATTCAGCCACATTCATGATCCTTTTGAGTTCACTTGCTGTGAACATTTGGGCAGCCAAGATTTCCAAGTACAGAGACTTGTGAAAAAGTGAATTTTAAGCATGAATGCTTAAATATGCAGCATAAGTGAATTTTGTATTGCATATTAGGTGCTAATATTTGAAATTTAAAATGGTAGGTGCTGCTTAGTTATATAAGTCAACTGATCAGGGAGCAGAAAGATTGCTACATGGTACATAACTAAGCAACACAGTGCAAATTTTGAATTTCAAATATTAACAGTTCACAATGACCTGTTTGCAAGGTATTCAGATCAGAAAAATACCAAAAATGCATAAATAATTTGAGCAGATAAATCTGAGAGTTTCACAAGTGTTATGTGGACAGAAAAAGAGACAAAATTCTACAGCTGAATTTTGTTATTAATTGTACACTCAGCAATATGGGTATATATTATTATGCTCATTTTTTTCTAGATTGGAGAAACAGATTCAAGGGGGTGAAATTACTTGCTCAAAATCAGATAGCAAGTTGTTGGAGCCAGGAATAGATCCCAGAAGTCCTGCTTCCAACACCGCTAGCCAGTAGACAACAGATTCTCTCTAGCCTCTGTTTTAGGGAACTCCTACAAATGCTAGTCCACAACACAAAATTTTACCATGTCCGAATACAGCTGTAAAAAAATCATGTGAGTGACCTACAACTTAACATGAGTAATCATGTCAGCTAGCTGTGATTAAATCCACACTGACCTGTGCTCAGCCCCAGATCAACACAGATGTTGGCAAGTGAGTTCAGACATGGTTAAATTTTGTAAGATAGACCAGGTCCTTTCACTCCCCTGCTGGCTTCACCAAAGCAGATTTAACAAACACTACTCCCTGGGGAGCTGTGAATCTTCCTGATTACATCATGGATGCCACTAGTGCTCAAGTCAATCATATGGACATGTTGACTTCTACTGTAATAGTAAACACTATAGTCCCAAGAGTATTGGGTGAAATTGGTATTTGATGGCTAGAAAAGGATAAAACTAGCAGGGATTTACATATTATTTCCATTCTTTGGACAGTACCTTGCAAAAATGGAGACTTGATCATTTGTAATCTAATTTAAAAGTGATTGCTTCCCCTTTAATCTGGTCTATTTGCTATTTTTATTCTGAGCTCATGTACATGCCCTCCCCTTGAGTGATCTCACTTGCAGATAAAACAATGCAATCAGTTGGATAATGATTAGTAGATTTCAGGCATAGGATGATGATAAATGGCAATGAGTTCACAGTCTTTTCCAACTGAGTCCAGAAGTGCTTGATTTCAAATTAAATGAATTAAAAGAAAAAAGAATATTTTAAATAAATTAAACATTTTATCATCTTCAAAACAGGTTTCATTTCACTGAAGTAGGTTATCACAAAAGCAAAAATGTAGTATAACTGAAAAACAAATTATTACAACATTTGAATGACCATAACATCACATTTAGACTGCGTAGTGATGGACAACTTCGAAAAAGCTACAATAGGTAAACAGAACTATAGTAGCAAATGTGTTCAGTCTCTACCCCCTCTTTCTCTGAACATGAATACAACTGAGAATCTTTGCTGCGATGGTAATCTTGTAATGGGCTTGAGCCCTTTATCTAGACTATGAATGAATTATTGCTTTTTCAGTTGCAAAACAAACTCTGAAAAGTAGACACCAGTGACTACAGAGAGAAAACTCATCTGACGTGAATCAGTACACAGAGAAGCGTCTTGTGCGTCAGTAACTTATGCTTAAGAAAGCAAATAAAATGTCACTTAAAAATTGCTAAGAAAACTTTTGAATACTAGTGTTGCAAATGGGACACTTTGCCAACAGTCTTAGAGTGTGGTGAAGTAGATCTTAGGTCTACATGACAAGCCCCAAGAATCTCTCCTGGGAATGTTTATACTGTATTTCTATCCAGACCTCATATTTAGTTTGAATTGTGACAACCGTTTAGTCATTTTCATGTGCGGAGCTGTTGTCATGAAAGAAGTTTTTCATGAATATCAAAAAAATTCCCTCCCTTGAATCTATTTTAATATTATATTGCAAAATGTTGCAGCTTGTAACACTAAAGCAAATGCAAATCAATAGAATGAACTGTTCTCTGTACTCACATGACACACATTAACTTAAATGGGACTAGTCACCTGAATAAGGCAAGGAGGATTGGTACAAGGAATTTACAATTCTGGCTCCAGATTCCAGGGCCTACCTCTAGCATGCAAAGCAGCCATAAATCCAACTGAACTGGGTCCTGCATAGGGGATTTCTCATGCCACATAGAGCCACCATAGCATTTCCTACTCCACCCCAGCTGGCCGTGCAACAGGAGGCATATCTGGGAGGAAAGAAGCATGACTGGACCATGGCTATATCCCAGTGATTCCTGGATGCTGGCACAGCCCCTCGGTGCCATTGACAACTGGGCATAAAATGGCTTAAATGTGGCCAGTTTTAGGGTATATAAAGGATCTGTCCAATTAACTTTAATCATAGAGTTCTGGAGCCTTTGGGGAGTGCACGAAGATCACTGTTAATATGTCATTACAAAGTTACATAGACTGCCAGGTACTGAAAGAGATATATCTGAACTTTCAAAGCGCCATATAATTATTTTATTAATTTTGCATTCTAGGTGTGATATAACAAATTTGGTTAGTGTCAGTCAGAGCTGACTACAGCTGTAGGAGGTCCCCATTCTAGGTAATATTAGTTATATGTAGGATAAGTCAAGTCTGTTTTGCTTTTAAATTTCCTCTCCCTCCGCCTCCCAAGCTAAAGAACAGTTTCCTATTTCTTGCCATTGCCAAGTTCAGACAAAGTACTAGTGCCACTATGTCTTGGAGTGCCTGGTCTTCCACCTGTGAGAATTTCCAGTTTTAAGACCACAGCATGCCAAAAGATGGGAAAACTCATTGTAATCAATCAGGTAAAATCATGTTGTGGTCTTTGTCAACGTAAGAAGAAGTTACCCCAAATTTTCAGCGCAGTGAGAGGAAAACAGATGACATGGTTAATGATGTAGTTCATCTAAAAATAAGAGCATATTAAACTTCCTAATTTTTCATATATAGTGAAATAGTGGTTGTGCAAAGTATACTAAATCTTGACAACAGAGAGCAAGCTGAATTTTAAGTAGCAGTTACTTGTACACATCTTCTAAAACGCAAGCTCATCTACAAGTAGTGTTCATTTCCTCACACATTTTACCTGTGCAAATAGCAATCACTCACACGGTTCAGTTTAACTAGCTCCGTCACAGCACTTTCTGCCTGGAGCTCTCCTGGGACAAATTCCGTTCCCTACTACAAACCATCAAGAAGGTAAAAAAATAATGCAAACAGCTGTGGTATAAACGGGCTCTCTAATACCTTCATGGAAGATTAAAACCTACCCCAGCACCAAACAATCTTTTTGAAAGTTGCTTTAAAAGACGTTAAATGCAGACTCTCCCCATCCTAAGCATAAATAAAAAAGCAACAACATTTTGCACAATACTGCTATTGAGCAAACAGTCACATATCTTTAGGATCTTTGGGATATGGTAGGATAACAACAGAAATGGTTTGGTCAAATTTTTAGTTTTTAAATTTTTAGTTTTAAATTAACTCAATAACTAGGGTCATATCATGCCTTCAATTTTTAAGGCAATTTTTAAAAATGACGGGGCCGCTTGAAAGTTAATCAGAATTTGTTTACATACACTTTTATAAATAGGGACACATTCTGCTCTCAAGTACAGACTTCAGTGGAGTCACTGCTGATGTATTCTGGTTTAACTGAGAGCAGAATTCAGATTGTAGTCTTTATTTATATGTTTCATCAAGAAGTCCTGGAACTTTCTTCACATTAAATACTCAAGTGCCATTTCTTTAAAGCTCAATGAGATAGGTACCAAATGCTTTTGTAAGGACTTTATAGGATTTGTCTTTTATTATTTTTACTTCTTTTCCTTGAAACTTGAAGAGAACCTAAATAAATCAGTTGCTCTGCTTGAGTACTGCATTAGTTCTGTCACAGTACGTTAGTCCATCAACAGTGCAATTGAACGCCATTAGCTGTTTCTTGTACATACTAATGGGCTTTCTTTGAGGTAAAAAAATGTTATCATTGCCCAAGAGTTGTTTTTGCAGAACCAGCATCTGCAGCAGTTTTTAATCAAACATGGAACTTCCCTTTCTAGCTCTCATTGCTATAGATAATTATATACAGAGAGTCATTGTAAACAAAAGGTTAGAGTGCATAGCATTTATAAATTGGGGCCTAAAAAATACTGTGATTTTCTGAAGAATTCTTTCTAGGAGACTGTATTGACAGAGCTGAATTATAGGGATAAAATGAGCCTTGGCAATGTATCTTAATTTATTTGGGAATGTTTGCTAATATCTCTTGCAGATTAGAACACTTATTTACAGAATCTATCAATCCCATTTCATTTTCAGCAAAGTTTCAGCATATATTAAAAATTCACATCTACATTTGTATGTATTTAACTGCACACTACTCAGTGACACAGGTTGCCCATTACTATGGGGATACACTTTTAAAAAAATATTTTAAGAGCACAAAAATATTGCTAGTGTTTTTAATAATAGCATAAGAAATTTTTAGTAACAAACAATGGCCATTTAATCCTCATTTTTTTTGAGAAATGATTTCCTTTGTAACGGTCACAAGCTAGCTGACCTTGGCAGCACTCTGTGCCCCTAATGTTGGCTCAGAATGCATAATTTACATTATCTCAGTTATCTTGGACTAGCCCTCAACAGTGAGGACATCTGCAAATGTAGGCATTGTTCATGTTCTTTTTAACCTTGTATAACAGAAAACTGTATCTGAGGTGTTAAGTGATGTCTGAAAGGTTTTCAAACCTTGGCTTTCAAAATGTTACATGGTAATGTATCTCTTAATTCATCAAGGGATTACTCACTTCAAGGGATTACAAAAGAAGTCTGCTGACGAGAACAGTAGCATTTTTTTAATTGTATGGTACCACGCAGTAGTTGAGCTAGCATAGTAGTTTCCCCACCCACTGTAAGGTCAGTGTTCAGGAGCAGACACAAGATCCCAGGCCTGGGGCCAGTGAAGACTGATGGTGTCATCAGGATAAATTTCACAGGGGCACAGGATGGCAGTGGAAAATACATGCTTTTCATCCACTAGCCCAAGCAAGCCAATCAGAGAACTATCAAATATTTAATTTCCCTAGAGTATTGCTAACGTTTGATACTACAATGGACTTTTAGGAGCATTTAATAGAATTTAAATCTGGACTGTTTTGAAATTATAGAATGCATGACTATGACAATTCCTACTGAGGATGTTAGAGTGCTTTACATAGCTCACAACAAGCCTTGTGATAGGTATTCTTATCCCTTGTTATAGATGGAGAAACTGAGACATCAGATGAATTATATTTGCTTTGTGACCCCATGTAAGCAATCGTGTGAAGGGGCAGGAATAGAACACCGATTCTTGGCTCCCAGTACTGTGTTTTAACTACTAGCCCATGGCCTCTTTTTTAAAATGGTTCTTTTAATATGTTATAACATTGTTAACCCCTCCCCCCCCCCATTTAAAACGTGTTTTGTGTAATATAGAAGCAAATACATCTTCAAGGGATCAACATAAAAGTACGAAATAAATATAGCCCTGTAATTGTGATTCACTGGGAAATAGGCATCAAATTCCTATTTCTATTTCTATTAACATGGTCTGGTGCTAGTCTGCTGTAATATGGGTACCTTCAATCACAGAGCATCTGCAAGTAGTTCAAGGATTTGGACTACCTGACCTACTGACAATCCTGAATATGGAATCATTCTGAACAGTCACACTGCAGAAAGTAACAACCTGAAAGGGCATTTACTTCCTGGAGTGACTTTATGGCATGAAATTATCCTGATTGGCTGATGCTGTGACAGTGCTTGCCTGAAGCAACATAAAAAATATTGCACTCTCCAGCGTTCCCTCAGATATGTAGGAGAAAACAATGCTTTTCTTTACATAGAGGGTCAAATATGTAAATCCTTGCCCACATCTAGAAGAAAAAGTACACTCCTGACTAGTTTGAAGGTCTTTTCTGACTCGAAGCTTCTATCCTTTTATGTTTCTTAAACATTCCCATTTTAAGAGAGTAAGGCTTGGTCTACACTACCAACATCTGTCAGTATAACTATATTACTCAGGTAGTTATACCAACCTAGCCCCTGAAGTAGACAGTGCTGTGTCGACCAGAGGACTTCTCCTGTCGACATTGCTACCGCCTCTCGGGGAGGTGGAGTACCTATGCCAATGGGAGAAGCTCTCCTGTCGGTGTAGGTCGAGTTTTCACTAAGCGCTACAGCGGCACAGCTGTGCTACTGCAGAGCTGTAAGTGTAGACAAGCCCTCAGGATCAATTTAACAAGACTAGTTTGAATCTGGAAGTGTAGCCATGCAAGCCTGCTCCTGCAGGTCTTAAGCATGCATCATTGCATCCCATTGGCTTTAATGGGAGTTATGTAAGCCAGAGGGCTGCAGAATTGGGCCATCAAGTGGGCCAGTGATGTACACTAGTGCCCTGATTCTCCATTGCCCTGCACCTTGTGTAATCATTTAAACCTATGTAAAGTGAGTGCAAAGTGGTTGTAACAATGCTACCAAATAAGATTGGCGGCATTCTGCACCCACTTTGCACTCACTCTGCATTGGTTTAAATGATTACACAAGATTCAGGGCAATGGAGAATCAGATCTCAGAAGAGCAGATAAAAATCAGCGTCACAGTGCGGAGATGGTTAGAAGTAAAGAATTCACCTGTTGTGCCGCATGTCCTTGTATGTTGCATGCTTGGGTATTTTTATCTTGTGGTTTTAGAGCCACCAGTACAGTAATTGAGCAACCTCCTTCCTTGAAAACCATAAAGGTTGAAAAGTTAACCCGAGTCTTTGAGGTGGCACCACAGAGGTGACAAGGGCTGATTAACCCAAGTAAACCTGGTCAACATTATAATGTGTACATGTGTCCAAGTTGGTTTTCACCCACCTCTAGTATTAATAATTCTATTTATGGGTGTACATCCATCTGGTTTTAGGAAAGGTAATTTTAACCAAGAGTTTGCTATTCATTAAGTGCTATTTCCTTCCCTCCCCATGTCCCCACCCCCGTTTTCTAACTGCATTGATGCAAAGATAACAATTTGTGGTATAAATTTAATTTAAAAAAGGACCGAGGTTTGCTCTGAATGAGCCCAAAGTAAATCTGGAGTAATAGAGTTTGGCCCAGCATCTACTGTTCACTTCATGCCTTGTCTGTTTTCTTGTTGATTGATGGCATTCTGTGCTTTATTAAATATACTGCTTTGTGCAGCTAAACAAATTACACTCAAAACTGAGAAACTGATAGGTCATTAATGATATCAAGCCAGGAGAGTAAATAATAGCATTAGAGCTTGAAATGATAGAGGAAAAACACATATTTAAACTGGTTTCTCCATACTTTTTTTGAAGCAAGACAGTAGCAGTATCAGACTTTATGATGTCATAGACACTCATTTTTCCTTACCTTGTCATTGCATTCCTGAAGACAGCCCTGTGGTCAAAATGCTTCTGTTACCAACAGCATCCATAGCTGCTAGTAGAGGAGTTATTTCAATGTTTTAGTGGCCAGGCAGCTGAAAGACACTCAGACAGAATTAAAAATTTCTTGTACGAGGAGGTATGGCTGTATATCGGTGTATGAAGTTGCAGGGGACAGTAACACAGAGAGGCGGCTTAGAGCAAATAGTCAGGTGATAGATCTATAGGGTCTAATTAATCATTGCCACCTCGGCTTGTGTAAAGTGGCTGCAAGGCAGATATAAGTACCCTTCAGCAGGCCCCTGTGCTGCCTCTCCAGCGACCCTGGGTGGGGGATCAGTTGGAGGTGGGGCACAAGGCAGCAAGGCCAGGACAGATCTGCACCCCATAAAGACCCCTAAGGACCAGTAAAAGAGAGACACACTTTACGGTAGCCTCTGAGGTGGCTAGCCTGCTCTGGGAGCCACTCTGGCCTGTGTAACCCCTGAATAAGGCACATGCAAGATGCATTCCCTCTGTCCCTACACCACAGCCAGGACCCATAGTGTTCAGAAAGCTAAGATAAGGACTATACCAGGTGAGGTAAGGCAAGTATGAGTTTAACATGCACTGGAAAAGTCATTAAGTCTGTCTTTCATAACTAATTTTATAAAATGAATATGTCTCATTAGTGTAACAGCTTAAAATGCTGTTTTATTCAGTAAACGGTACTGTGGCATTCCATGTTTGTTTCTTAATTACTCCATTGTCAAATTAGTTTAAATTACAAGTAAAATTATGATTTTTTTGTAACTGTGAGCCCTGAAAAAACAATCTGAGATCTGTAAAGCAAATTTGGTTCTTTTCTGCTTATACACCAGAGCCAGTAACCTCAGACCCAACAGAGGTCATAAGCATCGATTGCACCTAAATGAAACCACTCACAAGAATATTTTTTTCCAGAGATGACCCATAATCTATAAAGATTTTTGGTTGGCTTTAATTCAGTGACATCAGCATAAATCCAGAAAAACCTCCTTTGAAAGTTACACTAACAACTAAGATCAGAATATGGCCCACTGGCCCGAACCCGTCTTCAGTATCATCACACCAGGAAAGAATCTGGCCCAAGGGGTCCTTAAAATGCTCTACACAAATAAAACATTTCATGCACAAATCCCTCTTACATCCCTTCAACAATTCTGCATTAAAGACAATTTCCTTAAATCTTTTCTGAAAAGCCACTTGTGTTGCAATTAAAGGCGTTTCCCACAACATTTCATCTTTGTTGTTTCAGTGTCTGATAGTGTGGGAAGGAAACCAAACAACTTGTGGATATTGCTGCTACCGTCTAATTCGACTGATAATACTTGTGGAAACATACACATAAGAATAACTTCCTGAATGAAACAATATTTAGGGCTTATGAAAGCTTTTGTTCTTGTTGCATAGAGGACATATATTCTTCCCCACTTAGGGTAGCTTTCAGTGGACCTAAGAGAACAGCGCTAAACAGTGTGAATTTTCTCAGTTTAAAAAAATGAAGAGTCAGACTAATTTTTGGAGCAGAAAGGACAAACTATCTACACTACAAATTATTTGCTAGCTCCATCTTTCTTGAACCATTTGTATCAAAACAGGAAGTGTTACTCATATTAAATTTCATGTTGTATGATTTTTCTGAAGTTCCAGTTAGTGGTTGGTAGGGTTTTTGTTGGTTTGTTTGTTTGGTTTTTCTTTTTTATTTCATAAACTCTGATATGACTTTTACCTGTAATTTTTTACTTTTCTTTTTCCTAGAAGAATTAAACCAACTGAAAATCATCTAAGAATGACAATGGAAGTCTTTAACTTTCTTGTCCCAAAGTTACAAAGATTTCTTCATGGTCCTTTTGGCTCCAATAATATGATGAAGTCTTGAATAGCTGAAGAGTGAATTTGTTATGGAGCATTGACTGTGAAAACTGCAGGCAAATGGCAAAAATTCCATTAACAGCCTGACTTCCCAAAGGGCTTGGACTTTAGAAGACCCAGCTGTAAGAAAGTAATACCCTAAGCACATGGTGAAGTCAGTTGGTGATAATCACATAAACTTACCTCCTTCTTTAACCGTATATATATTTAAAGGCAGCAAGGATGCAACCAGCTTTCACCTCAGTCCTCCAGAAGAAAAGCGGGGGAGTGGATTGGGCCAGAGGAAGTAAATTAGCTAGAACAAAGAAAGGCCAGGTGGTTCCTCTTATTCTCACTCATGCTGGCTGAGTAGGCTTGTCATTTCCTGAGATAGAATTCAGCCCATGATTTCTAAGAAATCATGGGGGGTTGTAACTTTATTAAGCTTATCTTGTCCTTTCTCTATGCACTAGCATCGATCGTTTTAAGAAATGTGCTTTCTGTGCACTACATTTTTATTGCATGTTTCCTATGGTGTCTGGTTCTGACCTTGAGCACAGTGTGAAATGCTATAATTATAGTTCCCTTTGACTTCATTGTATTCAATGATATATCCACGTAAAACTGGTAATGCTGATGTTCTTGATATCGGGCAACAACCACAGCAGCTTCTCTTCCCAAGCCAATGCTAGATGCAATTGTGCCCTTAAATGAACAGAGTCAACTGAGTTCAAAACTCAGTGGTAGCAAAGCATGCTAGATACTTCACTTTCCCAGGTTCTTAGCACACTTTGCTACATGTATAGCTGTTGAATTCAGTTGACCCTGTCCACATCAGCAGGACAACTGTTTTCAGCACTGGGTGGAGGAGTGGGTCTGTGTTTGACAGCGTGGCAAATTTCAAGTGTCAGACTTTCCATTGCCCTTCACCTTGTGTAGCAATGTACACCAGTGCAATGTGAATATAAATCATTAGAGTTCTATTTGGTAGCATTTTACACTCACTTGCCTCTGCTTTAAATGATTACACAAGCTACAGGGCAACAGAGAATTTGACACACAGATTCTGAGGTATTTTATGCATTACCAAAGGTGCTGCTCTGAGCCCATTTCGGCCTCAGAGTATAAGGTAAGTTGTCTTTTATTCCAAGACAAGCCTGGGACCACATGGTCTGTATCATATGAGTGAGTACTGAATGAATGCAATAGAAAGGACTCTGGAAGGGCAGTATGTGGCAATTTTCAATAAAAACAGCAGAGAGAAAAGAAAAATTCAGAAGGTCTTAGCAACTAAAGTGGAAAAATTAACTTCTTCTGGATTATTAGATTTACTTCAAAATAAGACTAAACAGTCTTGTTTAAATAAATAAAATGACCCTAATGCTGTTTGGTCCATCCTGCTTTCAAGATGCTTTAGAATAGCAAAACTGATTTTAATTTTTGAAGACAGCTCTATGACTCTTGCTTTAATTTTTTGGTTGGGAGACTGCTTTGAGTTGTGACAAACTGAGGAGCTCATGTTAGATGGACTGTCTGTGTGGCAATATTGAATCTCACTGATACATACACTAAGGGTGGGATTCCTAAAAGCATACAATGTTACCCTCTCTCTGCTCCCATTGAAATTGATGGGAGTTTTACCATCTAGGCCAGCATTGAGTACTTTTGAAAATCCCACCCTAAAGGCCTGATTCTGTCATCTGCTATCTTGGTGTGCTGAGGTGGTTAGAAAAGAGGGTCTCTATATTCTCTGTGCCCTCCCACTTCTCACTAAGGAGATGGAGTAACTAAGATGCCAGCCCACATACCACAAGAGGATGTGGTCTGCTCTCCAGCCCCATAGCTAGCTAACATGCATGCTTTGAGCAGCAATATGTGCTTGCGGAGGAATACATTGCACCTTTTTGAAGGACACACAAGGGGTACTGTACTCTGCAGTGCCCCATTTTCACATGTAGACTCCTTCTTAAGTCAACAGAATTTCTGGAGAACTGGATGCAACTACTAGCATCACTGTTCCTCCTCACAGTGCTGGTGAGGGCAAACATAAGAGCTGTAATGAATGGGAAGGAGCCTCTTTAACAAGGAGGAGAGGGAAGTACAACCACTGGTTCTAGTCTTGTCTCTTCTATTGAGGTGCTGCAGTATTGCAAGACCCAATCATTCCAAAATCAGGAGTCAGCCCCCCCACAAACTATAAGATAATTTTTTTAAAAAAAATCACATGACTTTTTAGCTAATGTTTTTATCTGGTCACTGAGCATTTAGGGTGCACTTGGGTCACAATTTCAAGCTTTTCTCTGCAACCATGAAGGCTAGATTTTTTCCCCTATAATTAAAGATGATATTCTGCCATATTCACATGCCTGCAGAGCTGGGGCTGTGAAAAAAACCATCAAATATTGCAAGGCATGTTACCATTGCAAGAGGAGGCAACAATGCTACCTCATGACCTCGGTAAGTCACTTAACATCCCTGTGCCTCTTGTTCCCCTCTCAGCTGAGCGAATAGCCTCACTGAGACCTGTGCTTTCATAGCAGCCTGGCAAGCTACCACTGCTGAACTCACAAAGGTCTTTACCTAGGTACCTTGCTAGAGATGTTGAGTGAAAGATCTCACAGTAGTCAATACCTTCACATAAACTCAGCAAGTGAGAGATGCTGATCCAGTGACCTCAGAGGCCTTCAAACTAGAGGTAGTGACCCAGTAACATGGCAGAGGTCTGAGTCTTGATGTCAGCCAGCAAACAGCAGCTGCTGAGCCATTAATCTTCACCAAGACCACTGCATTGGCATCAGCCCAGCAGGCTAGAAGAGCTGAGACACCTTTGTCTTGATAACAGCCCAGCAAAATAGAGGTGATAAGCTAGTAAACTCACTGAGTCCTGCAAAATGGGATCAGCCCAGCCTAGAGTTGCCAACCTGCTATTAAAATAAGGAAAAGACTGAGAGTGAAACTCCTCCCTCTCTGCTAAAAGCAGAGAGATGTTCCCCCTCTTATGAGACTGGGGAACCTTAGCTCCCCCAGTGTGCCTCTCCTGGTGTCTGCACTGACTGGTTAAATGAATTTTCACCCTCCATGCACAGATTTGCCTTTTCCCTGGAGAAAGGTGATTCAGTCACCTCCACAGCACTATTAGAACTTAACATAAAAACATAAGAACTGCCCTACTGGGTCAGACCAATAGTCCATCTAGCCCAGTATCCTGTCTTCCAACTGGCCAATGCCAGGTGCTTCGGAGGAAATGAATAGAACAGGGCAATTTATCCAGTGATCCATCCAGTCCCAGGTTCTGGCAGCCAGATTAGGGACACTCAGAGCATCTTGGCCAATAGCCATTGGTGGATCTATCCTTAATCACTTTCTCAACACCATTCATAATTTTATAGACCTCTACCATATCCCCCCTTATTGGTCTCCTTTCTAAGCAGAACAGTCCCAGTCTTTTTAATCTCTCCTTATATGGAAGCTGTTCCAGACTCCTAATCACTTCTGTTGCCATTCTCTGTACTTTTTCCAATTAAAATATATCTTTTTTTTTTTTTAAATGGGACCACCAAACTGTGTGCAGTATTCAAGATGTGGGCATACCATGGATTTATATAGTGGTATTATGCTATTTTCTTTCTTATTTCCTATCCCTTTTCTAATGGTTCCTAACATTGTTAGCTTTTTTGACTGCCACTGCACACTGAGCAGATGTTTTCAGAGAACTATCCATGATGATTCCAAGATATCTTTCTTGAGTGTTAACAGCTAATTTAGACCCCATCATTTTGTATGTAAAGTTGGGATTATGTTTCCCAATATGCATTACTTGGCACTTATCAACATTGAATTTCATCTGCCATTTTCTTGCCCAGTCACCCAGTTTTGTGGGATCCCTTTGTAACTCTTCACAGTCTGCTTTGGATTTAACTATGTTGAGGTGTTTTGTATCATCTGCAAATTTTGCCATCTCACTGTTTACCCCTTTTTCCAGGTAATTTATGAATATGTTGAACAGTCCAGACCCTTGGGGGTCCCTGTTATTAACCTCTCTCCACTGCAAAAACTGGCCATTCATTCCTAGCCTTTGTTTCCTATCTTTTCACCAATAACCGATCCATGAGAGGACCTTCCCTCTTATCCCATAACTTCTTCCTTTGGTTAAGAGTCTTTGGTGAGGAACCTTGTCAAAGTCTATCTGAAAGTCCAAGTACACTGTATCCACTATATCCCCCTTATCTACATGTTGGTTGACCCCCCACAAAGAATTCTAATAAATTGATGAGGCATGATTTCCCTTTACAAATGCCATGTTGACTGTTCCCCAACATATTGTGTTCATCTGTGTCTGACAACTGTGGTCTTTGCTATAGTTTCAACCAATTTTCCTGGTAATCAAGTTAGACTTGCTTGCCTGTAATTGCCAGGATCACCTCTGTAGCCTTTTTTAAAAAAAAAATCTGCCTTACATTAGCTATCCTCCAGTCATCTGGTACAGAGGCTGATTTAAGCAATAAGTTACATACCATACCACTGCCCATCACCAGACTCATCAGAGCCCTCTCTGTGCATCAAGGGGCAATGCTGCAGAAGAGGAAGACTGGGTGGGCTGAAAGAAAGAGGGATGGATCAGGGATGTGTGGGGAGGTACATCATTCTCCCACCACCACCCTGTGGATCTTACCTGGGAAAAATATGCGCTATCTTTTCCACTTTGCCCTCTCTGCAGTTGGCAGCATGTGACAGTAAATGGGTTACATTGATGTGTTTTATATATTTAATTGTGAATAAGCTGTGATTAGGTTGAAACCTTTCATTCTGTCTTGGAAAATTAAAAAAAAAAAAAAGTTAAAAACAAAATGGTGTATATTCACTAAACCAAATCTCAGAATGATTTCTTTCCATGCCCTGAGCAGCTGATCTTCTATACTCTTTCAGGAGAATGTCAGCATAGGCCAAATTGCTCACTTTACTCAGTCCTATTGACTTCAATGGGACTAACTGTGTAAAAGAAGAGAGAAGGACTGGGCCAGATACCTAGTGTGCTTGCTAACTCAGGGGACTGACTGTCCTTGCACTTCTGAAGACAGGCCAAAGTTCAGGTTTGGCTTGAATGATTGCAATTCATTCTGATTAGATAACTGTAAAAATGTCCTAGAGTTTCTAAGTGTACACACATTTGGTATTTCTAGCACAGTTTCTACACTGGCCTGTTTTCTCAACCAACCCATTGATTATCCAGGACATAGCAAAACTGCCAGTTTCAACAAAGTTACACAGTAAATCATTCATCCTTTGGTAAAGGTTAGTGTCTGAGCACTGGATGTCAGGGTAACATTGGTCTTGTGTTGCATTAGTATTTTCTGTACTAGGTTTGCCTATTCTGATTGCTATTTTTATCTGTCTTGATAAAGACGACACAGCTTTATTCTATAAACAGAATCTGATGTAATGAAGAATATCATCACAGCAGAGAGAGAGAGATCTGAAATCACAGCTGTCTTTTTTTACCCTGAGGCTTCTTCTTTAACTATCCTAAAATCACCTGGCTGTGCTGCAGCTGTTGCAATATTCATATAACATCCCATTCTTTAAAATAACTACAGAGAATGGGGTGAATTAAAGATGGAGAAGCCTTACCTTTAAATGTCTGTCTTTTGCTGGGTTTATGTCAAAGCCTTACAATTATTTTGACATTGCTGACATTTTATTTATTTATTACTGGAGCCCAGTGCAATGTTTGCATTGTATGTCTTCAGATCCCATCCTGTTAACCAACAAAATTTGACTAAAGTAGCCCAATATAATCAGATTTTTACACCATATTGCATCAAAACTTAGTGTCCTTATTTTAAAGACAGAGAACCTACCTTTGCGAGCACGTCATCCCTTTAGACCCCAGTGAGGTTTCATAGGTGAATCCATACTGTCTAATAGACAGGGAAACATGTAAGGCTGCCACAAGTCAGGGAAGCCCAACAATGCAGCTGTTTCACCACGGAAAGCCACAGGATGCCCCAGAGCCAGTGTGGACACATACACAGCATATCACCATGGATGGTTATGTGCCTCTGTGAACCCCTAAGAGCCACATGGATTTGGGGGGAAATCTGTGGGGCTTGGTGGCTGGACCTCCTAGTCTGTTATAGGAAAGATAAGTCCAACCCTCTTCCACCAGACAGAAGACCATGGAAGAAAAAAGGAAATGTCCTAGAGTTCTCGCACTTACCCACACCCCCATTTCTCTGCTATGGGGGGCTTTGTAAATTGAAGGAGAAAGGGGGAGATCATTTGGGTTTCCAAGCCAATGCAGGTGAATCTATTAATTATTTGGCCCTCACTAGCATCTTTGAACAGAGGATAAATGTTCCTCCATGTATGTTTATAGAAACATTTCAAAGAATTCCCTAGTGTGTCAGAATCTAGTAAAGAAAATTCTACATAGGGCTACAGCTTGATCAACTTTCTCAAGCAATCAGTCCTATTAATGTGAGTGGGAGGGGATCAGGGTCAGGCCCAGCTAAAAGTCTTGCTTACTTTTTCATGTTTTTATAGAGCAAAGTGGTCTGCTTTCAATGGCTGCTGCAGGATCAGCTCCCATTTGAGTAATCTTTTCTGTTATGAATTTTTTAGTTCCATGTTACAGATGAACATTAACCACTACAATCACCCTGTTATAGGCCTCTATGCATATGTATAAATTCATGGTCCCTGCTGCTTAGTTAATTTTGTAGGAAACTGGAGGAGAAGAAGAAAAAAAGAGAGAGAACCTCAAAGCTGAAAAAGCTTTTCAATGAGTTTTTAACTGTTTAATTTAGCTATACTGTTGATTGACATTCTTCTGAAGGCAGAACTTCATTCCGCTGGAGTCTTTCAGAACACCTACAACAACCTATGCATTTGCTGCCACCTGCCTATGTTGAAAACAGCCTTGTTCCATCCTCAGTCTGCAAAGGCTGAGGAAAACTTTGGTAGGCAACTAGTGGCTAATAATTTCTCCAACACTATAAAAGAACTACAATTTCTTAGAATAACTGTTTTTTTTACTTTGAAGCTCTGCTCTGAGCTGTTTAACCCATTCAGAAGGAGAGAGAAAACCACCTTATACCACAGCAAAAGTAGAAGAGTATCACTCTGTGTAGTAGGGCTCATCAGGTAAAGAAATGGGGATTGTAATCTGGTGGGTCTATCCACTGCTTGGGGTAGTCAGTCCTGCCCAACTCTGTTTTAGCCTTCAAGGCAGGTTCTTCTATTACATAAACAAAAAAAATGGGAAAGTAACAAAAGTGATAATCCTAGTATGTGTGTGGACTGGTAGTGCAGGGCCCTCAATGCCACAGTAGCTCAAGGTTTACAATCCTCCCTTAGCTTCAGGTTGGGCAGGCTCACCAGCCAGGAAAGCATTTATCTCCCCTGACCCTCCTTCTCTTAAAGAGCTGGGTCCACACTTATATCTTCTAGCTGGGACTCAGAACCAATCATTAGCTGCTGCTTAGCTGGATCTGCTGATTCCCACACCTCCCTACTGGGCTTCTTAGGCCAGGGCTTGCTGCTCCCTGGCTCTATAGGCCCCAGGGCCGGCTCCAGCAATTCTGCCGCCCCAAGCAAAAAAAAAAAAAAAGCCGCAATTGCGATCGGCGGCGGCAATTGGGGAAAAAAAAAAAAAAGCCGCGATCGGTGGCGGCAGTTCAGCGGCAGGTCCTTCGCTCCTAGAGGGAGTGAGGAACCTGCCGCCCCCGAATTGCCGCAGGTGCCGCCCCTCTCCCTTGGCCGCCCCAAGCACCTGCTTGTTAAGCTGGTGCCTGGAGCCGGCCCTGAAGGCCCTTAAAGGGGCAGACTGCTTTGCTACAGGGATGAGCACTGTAGGGACGAGCACTACATTGTGACTGGTTTCAACAATGCATATGGATTTACAGTGTCATGTAGTAATATTATATTAGTATTGTTATTTGTATTATGGGAGCTCCACTAATTGATCAGGCTAGGGTGACCAGATAGCAAGTATGAAAAATCAGGGCGGGGGTAATAGGTGCCAATATAAGAAAAAGCCCCCAAAATCGGGACTGTCCCTATAAAATCGGGACATCTGGTCACCCTAATCAGGGCCCCTCCTTCTAGGCATTGTACAAATGCATAAAAAGACAGTGCTTGTCCCACAGTGCTTTCAATCTAGCAACTAGTTTCCTTCCTTCGTTCCTGTGCAACATTAAAACCTGCACAAAGCATAGAGAGTCTGCTAAAAAAATTACAGACCCAGCTAGAACTGTGAAACCATAAAATACCTGTCTACTGCTCCCCTTAAAGATTAATGAGATGAAGCACATTCCTCCACCCAGTAGGTTTCATACATGAGGCTTCTAAATGCACTGCAACAACAGTTTGAGCTACTTATTTGAGTCAGTTTTGCAATAAATCCAAAGAAAAACAGACTGAAATGTTCATATTTTCTGTATTAGTCATTTATTAACCCTAGTAATTGTGTCTGAGCAAGTTTGTGTTGTTTTCCCGATTATGATCATGGTTTCAGTCTTGCATAGCTAAAAAACATGCATACACATTGTCTTTGTCTTGATTATTTAGTAGATTTAAATAACAAAGCATTAGGAATTGGTCACTTTTTCCTAAAGTTTCACAAAAGTTTTATTTTTTAAATGTCGTTCTGATGCAATATTGTTTATTTAATTCTGGTGTGACATTTTCAGGTACAAGTTTATTTGTCTTTCATTAGCCATACAAAATGAACGAAAGAAGTGTTCAGTGTATCCATAATTAATGCATTAAAGTACTTTCAATCTAGGCAGTGAAGAGACTGGTGATTTTTTTGATGTACAAATAGGAATAAGTGTAGTAAAAAAAACTATTAATCCAAAAATTCTGCAAGAAAAAAAAAATCAAAATACAGATGTACCACAGTTACAATCTCATGTACACATACCTAGCTACACTAGTTTAGGATGATTTTTTCTTTAGCTAACTCAAGACATTTAGTTGGAAACTATTGCTAAATAAGTAGATTACATTAGAACAATTTTGTGTAACATGCTTTAGACTAAAAACATACTGAACAAAGTAATCAAAAGAGTTTTGATGGTCACTTGTTAATGTGTTTTAACAGTCACACAACCAAGGAACATAATGACCAATTGTTGATTTTGGTTAACCATACACAATTATGTTGTGTTAAATTGATAAGTCAGTAAAAGAGAAAGTTTACTGTGTCTCTGCATGATTTTTCCAAGTCCTCTTATGGGCTTCTACATTATGTCATACAGGAACCTGGGCTCCATGAGCCAGATTTTTAAAGGTACTAAAACTGCAGATAGGTGCCTAATAGGATTTTCAAGCATCAGGGTGAGTCATGATTGCAGTAGCAGTTAAGCACATAAGCAGTTTTGAAAATCCCACTAGGGTCCTATCTGCAACTTTAGATGCCTAAATATCTTTTAAAATCTTGCCCCGAATGACTACTATGCTAGCATAGTGACCAAATTCAGTACTTTTTAAAATCCAAATCACTGTATTAATGTAACATTACGGGTAAAATTTTACATGCACAAAGCCAAGAATATTCAAAATGATGAGCCCAAATAACTGAGTTTGGCTGAGTTGTACTGAGGTTAGGACCTGAGATATGGCAAAGGTAGTAGTTCTAACTTGTACTAGCTGGCAGTGGTCCCCAAGGGACTCAAGGATATGAACTGGAGGAAAGATTGCTTTTGTGTATGGCAATTTCCTCTGCCCCACACACGAGCAACTCCCACGCAATTACACACATACACAATTCAGTTTCTCCCATGCAAGGAATTACTATGGCTGCTAGACCAATGATGTATGATCATGAATTGGCGTGTGATTGAGAGGGGAGATGGTTCATGAGATGCTCTCTTTATTACAAGTTAACTCATGCAATAGAAAGGTTTGAGAATCCCTGATGTAGATCCTTCTCCAACTGAAGTCAGTGAAAACATTTGAACTTAAATGGACTCAGGATTGGACCCTCAGTCCAGGGTAGGTTCCTATCGACTGCAGTGGAACTTTTGCCTGGCTAAGAATTGGGGCTATGCCCTATGAAGTTTTGAGTGACCTCAACTTCCATTAAAGTACATATGAGTTAAGTGTGCTCAGAACCTCATAGGGTCTGGGCCCTTGTCTTTTAATATGGTTATTACTGTTGATGAAGGAAATATAATGTAGAATTTCCCGAGAGCAGAAAATTTGGCCCAGTGATTGGAGGCAGAGGAAATACCCAAAAGAATATCCCCTGCTCTTAAGATGGCATCCAGGGGGCACAATAGTCCCAGCAACCTTTCTGCAAGGCCAGGATGCTTATGCGTTCAAATTTCCCATGCCTTGTAATATGCCATGCACTCTGAAGTATGAAATGTAAATCTACAGCCCAGGGTCCCAAGACAAAGGCTGCCAGACCTGCTGGGCACTTTCTAGTGTCATCTGAAAGGTGTGTGTGCTGGGGGGAGGGGAGGTACTCAGGGAAGAGGTGGCTTGCTAGTATGCTAGAAGTTTTATAAATGTGTTTAAAATGGATTTAAAATGTTACATCCTTTAAAAATTAAACCTCTGTTAAACCACATCAAAGGTTTTACAAAAGTTTTCCCTCCACATTCCATTTGTACTTGCACTGCCATTATAGTGTATGGCAAATCTTGCAAAATATTCCACTGCTGTCTGACTGAGTCTAGCTTTTTCACATCCCAGTGCTGGGTCAAGTGTTTGATATAATATAAAAATGTATTTTTTTAAACACGTCCATTGATATCCTTGTGAACATAAAGCATCTTCCTATGGGAAACAGTGGGAGAAATAATAGAAATCAGAACTATTGGTGTGAGTAATACGAGCAGATTTGGGTCCAGCATCATCAGCATCAATCTATCACACTGTTCAACACAACACAGTATGAATAGAACATTTCTCCTTCTCTCACAGTGTAGAAAAAGATCCATCTCACACAGTAGACCATATAGTCATAGATTAATAGATTTTAAGGCCAGAAGAGCTGACCTCTTGCATAACATAGCCACAGAATTCCCCTCTATATCTAGGCTTGGCAGAATTTAATTTTGTATATAATTTTGACAGATATCAATGTTTATTTTTAAGCTTTTTTTGTTTTTATCCATTTACATTTTCACAGTTGTGGGAAATTATGAGGGGGACAGACAGTAATTATTGAACAACTGTAGGCATCGAGGTTCAAAAAATCTAAAGTTTTTTAACAAATCAAATTGTCAACATCACAAGTCAAAATATACAAAGTAAATATCCTTAAATCAAACTCTAGTAAGTTCTTCAACAGCATTTTTCTTACTTTGCCTATCTATAAATTTTTATTATTTATCAGTGAAGATATTTTTTCATGGGGTGAAATTGACTTTACTGACATTTACCAATAAAAATCTAATCTTTCCTAGCCTTTATACAACTGTGCAGTTTTGAAGGGAAAGTGTATTTTTTTTCTGCTTCCTTAACTAAAACTTCCCAGAAGGGATTCCTGCCTGTTTCCAAATGCACAGAAAAGTCAGTTTAAAAGGAGGTTTTTTGGAGAAAGTTATGAGATTTTGAAAACAGGGGTTTATTGCTGACATTGAGCTGTAACTTTAAACACAGCTTTGACTACTTTGTAAGCCATAATACAGTATTAACATATTTTTTGGCCACTCAATTAAAAGTGACTTGGTCAATTTAAGCTATTTTGGGACTAACAAAATCTTATTTTTGGTCTGAAACTTGTCTACCCTGTTACAGCCAACGGGGCATTAAAATTGATGAGTTATAAATGACTAAAACCAAGATTTATAAGGAAATGGCAACTGACCCTTCATTAGCCTCGTATAGTGCTACAAGCAGCAGCAATAATGGCATAAATGGATGGTTAATCAGCTTTCTGTCTGGGAGTGACAAAATCATGTCAAATGAGGCATTAAACCCCCCAGTTTTGAAAACTCTGATAAATACTGGCTAATTTACTGACATAAAAAACATAAGGTCAAATATTTAGTTTTGCATTAAATCTATATCCAACATTAGAGCATTTCCTCTTGATTAAAAAGGCTAAAACAGAGACATTAATTTATGCTCCAGTTCCCACATCTAATGCTCAACATTCAGAGCCATTTCTGACATTACAAATGTATCAGCAAACATGCAAAAATAAGGGGGAGGGGACAGGAGCAAGATCTATATGCTTAATTCATATTTCTCCATTTGCAGTGGCTGCTAATATGTTATTGCAGAGACTATTTGCAGACACTTACCCTGCCAGTGAACAGTTAACTTCCCTGATTGCTTAGATAAATAGTCTTCTAGAGCTACAGTTAGGCATTGTAAGAAAGCACATCAGCAATTTAATTTATCATTAAGAGTTAAAAGGTGATATACTAATAGAATCACAGCCGATATTGGCAGGAGCATCATCCAATATGGTTGTTAAATAGCTTAATAATTGTAAGTAGTCATAGGGAAAAGATTCATTTAAAAAGTTATCCATTAAGGAATAAGATACTTACATAATAAGTGAGGAGGTTACGCTACGATATTACAACATACTTTTCTAGGTGTTCCCAGCACTATATAATAGATAGATGTTCATAAGTGTGAGGAAATTGCACTTTTAGCATTAACAGAATTGTGGAGTGGGTAGTTTCTGATTCAGATTACCCATTTAGAAACAGAGTGTGAGATAAAGCCCTGGGAATATCACCAAAGAATCCTTCTCTTAAAGGATAAAGAAAAATGCATAGATAAAGAAATGTAGAGATCCCAGGATTTTTGGTCCTTGAGTTCTCACCCTTCTCTAGCTCTCACTCTCCATCCCCTCCCCTTCTTTTTTCACTGAGTTGGAGGAAAGAAGAGGATAATGACTATTTGTATAGCTGCTGTTTTTTCACATTGCTAGCCCAGTAAGAAAATCATTGTGATTAGTGTCTTAAAGGACACTGAGCCTGATTCTCTTCTCACTAAAACTGGTGTGACACTGACTTCAATTGAGTTATTCCTGAATTACATCAGTGTAAGTGAGAAAAGAACGAGACCCAATGAACTGAGTTTTCTCAGCTACCAATGCGGTCTGATTGGCAATAGGTACAAGCCTAGTCCCAAGTGCAATTTCCAATCACATCACCACAATTTTGCATGCCTTTGGGCACTCCAAATTGGACTGCTGCAATGTGCTCCCTATGAGCTACTTCTGAAACTCCATCTAGCCCAGAATGCAGCTGCCCAGTTACTTAGAAAAGCCAGACATACAGAACATAGTATTTACTTCAGAGACAGGTATAATATCTTTTTATTTGTTTTTAAGTACAATACAAGGTGCGGGTCATTTGGATTGTGACTGTCTAAGGGCCCTATCCTGCAAGGTCCTATGTGCCCTTTCCTCCCCCTTTGGGAGTCAATGACTTCTGAATTGTGTTCAACATCTCACAGGATTGGGCCTAAAGTGACCATTTTCCTCCTGTGTATTACCATGATGGCTGAGAAATTCTTCTAATAGTTCTAAAATCTGAACTCCTGGGCCCATGACTCTGGAATTCAACTCCCAAATGGCTATTAGCCAAGATGGTCAGGGATGCAACCCTGCTGTCTGTGTGTCCCTAAACCTCTGACTGCTACAAGCTGGGACTGGACCACAGGGGATGGATCACTGGATAAATTGTCCTGTTCTGTTCACTCCCTCTGAAGCATCTGGCACCAGCCACTGTAAGAAGACAGGATACTGGGCTAGATGGACCATTGGTCTGACCCAGTATGGCCATTCTTATGTTCTTAGTTAATCTAACAGAGCCCATATTTGCTGACTCCCAAGCCATGGAGTATTAAGAAATATAAAGGGTTACTGTTTAGGGAAGGAAACTGTCTAGGTTGACAAGTGTCAGCGTGTTAAGTCTGTTATCCTGTAGATCTATATTTTGCATACACTCAGAATATAGAATGGATGCAGTTTCATAACTCTCAGAATAAATAAGATTTGAATTGTCACAGTTGTACCATTGAAAAGAAATATGTAAAAACACACACAAAAAAGGAAAACAAAACTAGAGAGTGTAAAATATGGAACTCTTTACCATTTAAAATTTAATATTTTGTGTATTCAGAAGAACTACACTGTGATTTTTTTATATTGTATTCAGCAAGTGACTCTCCTAAGTACATAACCATGTATCAGCATATGTCCTTCAGAGATCTAGAGTTATTTGACACTTACGGTAATTGTACAAGCTTTGATGACAGCCAGATACTTTAAAAGGTATTTACCAACAGCAGAGAGAAAGCTGCCTCAGTGCCTCTAATGTGCAGTGCTGTAAGTGGGAGGGTGCTGCACCCTATAACAACAAATACAACAAGCTAAGCTCTTCTACCACTCACTCCCTTGCCTGGTAGTTGTTTTTATTCAGTTTCCTCATTATCTTATCGCAAAACCCCAGAAACCTTAAGCAAGGCCATACTTCAAAACAGTTCAACTATACTTGGTCATAGACTCTCTCCTGAGCTGACTTTTCCCAGAACATCTCCTTGTAAGACTTATTTTCTTACAGCCTAGCTCTCCCTTCACAGGAGAACTTTCAGCCCTCTTATCTCTGCTGCTGAAATGGATTTACAGCCTCCCTATTATACTAGGAAAGTATCCTTTGTTGACAATAGTTATCAGCAATAGGTCCCCCTGAATCAATGATGAAAAGGGATTAACTATTAAAAAAGACACAACCAATTTCTGCATCATTCCAGAATATGATGGAAGGCTCTATCATGCTTTCTGTAGCAGTGCTGCAAATGTTGTGTCCCATTTATATGAGCAGCTAAACTGTTTTCAACACCAAATTGGCAGGACAGGTTGGTGACAGTATGATTGTCATCAGAATGAGATCCACCTAGTCTCACTACCAAAGTGAGTCTGCAGAGTAGCTCTACATATCTGTACAGCTCTTACAGTTTCTGCCCACTTGCAGAAGTAGAAATAAGGTGTAGCAGGATTGAGACATTCCCTTCCTCACCCCAAAAATGGGAATGCCCTGTCAAAATGGAAAGAAAATAAGTAGCTTTTATAATCAACTGTGGGGAAAATACTAAGTCACTACTGTCTGGTTGCTCACAGAAGTGATTCTCAACTTTTACCAAATCGTGACCCGATGTAACAACAGAAAAAAGTTTTGGTACCCTCCCAACCTCCAACAGCTAACCATAAAGAAAGGGGGAATGGTCTGGATTTGCTATTGATCCCCTGGTGTTGTGACCTCCATGTTGACAAAATATGGCTCAGGTTCTTTCACTTCTGTTGCCTGAGAGGCTGTGGTTTCTTCTGTTGGAATCACCATTTATCAAACAAAGGATCCATTTAATTGTTCAGAATCTCTACATGCTAAGAAGAGGGAATTATTCTATACCCAAAGAAAGAAACTACTGAAAAGGTCACAAATCACTAGCTTTATGGTAATAAAATCATGAGGATTTAAAAACAATCTGAGTTTGGAAAATAATTTACCTTATGAAAGAAGGACACAGGCAAAATCCAATATAGATAGAGTGAGCATTTTCTAGTGGCTGAAGAACACCATACCCTTGGAACAAGAAAGCCCTCACACCTGTTATGGAAGGGAAACCTGGATTTGCCTCATACTTTGGAGAGATTCTTCAAAAATGGTTCCTCTTTATGCCAAGGGAAACTTTTGATACTGAGCTCTAGGTCATCTTCATCACATAAAATTGCAAGCTGACACCACTGCATGTCCCTATGCAAAATTAATTTACATTTCTGACATTTTTAGAAAGTTTTCTAAAATGGTGTGCCTTGTTATCTGTTAGAGACCAGCTGAAGTCAAAAGGTGAAATGTTTAAAGGAATTTCAAGTTGGATCTGGGAACTCAGATTACTTTGAAAATCCCAACCAAAACACTTGGAGCCTGATTCTGCTCACATCAATTTTATGCTAGTGTAACTCCATGGAAGTGGATGGAGCTACTCCCGATTTACATTCGTGTAAGTGAGAGCAGAATCAGGTCCCTAATATCTTTGAATACTCAAAATACTCCTGGCTAATCTGGTAACCCAGCCTGCCTAGTTCTGAAAACATACGGTTTAGGTGTTGCCTCCAACTACTTACCCAAAAATGGCTTTCTGAAGCTATCCAAGGTGTTGATTTTCTGTCAGCATTGAACATGACTGTAACCGCATGAAGGAGAGAAAGAGAGAGAGAAATATATAACATTGGTGGAAGAAAAGGTCCATTTTCTCCTGCTTTGAAGCAGCTGCCTCTAACTCTCAGCACATATAATTATTTTGCATGTTTCCAAAAAATTATCTATTGCAGCCTTAAGTTTTTTAATGCTACTCGCCTTAACTACCTTGTTTGGCAGCCTGTTCTATCCATTATTAGCCCATTGTGAGAAAAAACACGTCCTATTCTAGCTAGCCTTTCATTTAATTCATGATCTCGTGATGTGTCTTTACACTGAGCAGCGAACAAGTCTTTAGCTAGATCCGTTTACGAGTTCATCAAACCACGTTCAGATCACATGTCGATTGCTTCTCTAAAGATAAGCAAATTCAGCTCAAATTCCATCACTTGGGGGGGGGGGGTGGGAAGCTCATTTCACACATAAGCCTAGTACCCAGCCTCTGCACTCTCTCTAATAACTGAATGCTTTTTACAGGAAACATTAAAAGAAAACAGGCTGAGTACTCAGTTCATTTTGAATGAGGGTAGGAGCCAGGAACTCCTAAATTCTAAACGAGGCTCTGATATTAACCTAAGTTAAGTAAATCAAGGTCTGAGGTAAAGTGTTATATATGGTCTTGCATCAGTTACTCCCTAATTAATGAAACCTCATATTGTATTAGGCTTCCTTGCCATCAGAGATTTCTGTTACCCTGTGGATCACTACTGCCCTGCACCTTCATACTGTCACACATTGTTATAATAGCTCTCGGGCTCTTTTTTGTGTCCTCCCTTTTGGGTACCAAGGCTGCATGAATTGATTTTTATTCTTCCAAAGCAACAGATATATTCTGTACTGTATCGTTGGCAGTTGTTGTTTAGATATATATTTGAAACAACTCCACCATATTTTCTGCTTACATTTATTGCAAGGGGGGAAATCCAGGAAATAGTACCCCCCCCCCCCGCTTTTACTACTATATACACTAATTGTGCATATATAATCAAATCCTAAAATTAAAAGATACATAAACTCAATAGTTGAAATTTCATAGCACTTTTTGTCTTTAAATACCTGATATCTCTCACACAGAGAAAGCTAATTCGGATGCTAAAAATATCATTGTTTACACTTGTTAATCACCATTAGCAAGATGATTTTCCTAATGCCTTAGACAATATAGTAACAAGGTGCAGTTACTTCAGTCAGAATGGTATGTTAGTGATTTTTAAGGACTTAATGAGATCAAGTAATTGACTAGTGAAGCTAAAAATTTTACCTTCAATTAAACAATCAACAGCTCCGTACATCAACATAATCGTTTTACCCCGTCCACCTACCTACTATCAGATCAATATGTGGGCAGCTGTTGTCTAAGAAACCACTTCCAGTGTGCTTCTAAATCAGCACTCAGGATCCATTTTTAAAGCATTTATTCAATTAGTCTGGTGTAATTTGCAAATAATGGAAAGTATGCAGTAATGCAGATGCCATAAGCAACTAAGGAAAAATAAAACCTTGCTTCACTACGTTTAACATCACTATTTATCCTATAATTACATTTGTTTTGGTGCGATTGACATATAAGTTTAACACTTTACATTTTAAAATATGATTGGGTTTGCGGTGCTAGAAATATTTATTACATTTATAGGAAATAAGATCAGTCAAGACTGCTAATGAATCATGCAATTTATAAAGGGTCTGTACAGCAGAAGGCAAAATATTATTCAAATAAAGAAAAACAGTGTAGTTAGTCAACAACCAATGTAAATTAGGCTACATTATTATGTAGTAATCTCACTTTGGAGGGTGCAGTGGTGATGTAAAGCATCCATTTGTTGAAGCAATGGAAGCCATTACTATTTCTAAATAAACAAACTTGTATCTAAACATTTCTATATTGATATATATTAAATTCAAAAGAGTTCTAGTCTCATTGCAAAAGGAGGTGTTAGGTGCATGAATCCCCTGTGTATCAAGGACATTTGTTTCAAAGTCTGTGGATGAAGAAAATTGGTGGCATTTATTTTTTTAGCAAATTAGCCAATTTGTGGTTAAAAGAACATTGCAAAGTAAAGTTGGAGTCTGAAAGTTAAGCTGAAGTCTATCCCTTTTGTACTATCCCACTGTATTCCTTTAGTTCCCATTTGCTTCTCTCTTGATTTTTATCTCATACAGGTGAGAATCAAGAGTAAAGTCAATGCAATTATAGTACGTTCCTCACTTACACTGTACAAATGACGTCAGTCTCAGGCCCAAACAGGTGTAACCTAGGGAAGAATTTGAAGAAATTGGTGTTGCACAGGCCCAATTGATGACATGCATAATGTGGTCCTGCCACTGGAATTTGATTAACAATTCTGCTGCCTACATAGTAAAAGTAAGAATAGAATCCAGTTCCCTCTCCCATAGATCTGTTGCCTGTGCAGGGGAAACAGGTATAAAGAATAATAAAAATCTAAGTATCGCCCATGTAATCATACATGAGTGCTGAGAGCACTGCCTATCAGGCTGACCGGTATTTTGATTGTTTCCTTGTGCTCCATGTTATACATCATTTGCAAAACTGTGCTACATTCTAGGGGTCCCGGCTGAGCTTTGCAGACAGGGTTTGAGAGAGAACGATTGGACTAGTAAGATAAGATCCATCAAGAAGAGTTGCCAGAGCTGCTGTGATTCCTGATATGAGAGCATAGGCCTTGCTGCTGAGGCAGTTTTACGTTCCCCGGACTAGATTCTGCCACCATCTTTGCTGACAGCCAGCAATCCCTTACCTCTCAGATAGTCCTATTGGTTTCAGTGGACCATTGGTAAAGGAAGGTACCACTCACTGTGAGTAAGAGTGGCAGAACCTGACACGTGTCTTTCCTTTAGCTGTTGCGGTGTTTGGGTTGTGCCTGTGTGTTGTCTTTTTATGGTATGGGAGGGAGCTGTGAACAATGTACTGGGTATTTGTAGGAATTGTGACCTTGATAAAGCATTTGACAGGAGTGACTAGTGAGCTAAGGTGCCTCAATTCTTTGATGCCCCGCTAGAGTAACCAGGATGAGACTGATTTTCAGAAAGGGCTGTCCACCCACCCTATTAAACAAACCTCATTAAGGTGTCCGGACCTGCGCAGCCTAAAATGTAAGCACCAATCTAGGGTGAATCTAGGCTGAATCGTTCTTAAAGACTTCGATGAAGTCTGACTATTATAACTTCTTAGTACGGAAAACAGCGTCCTTCTCATTTCAAAGCGCCGGAGTCTGCCACCCTTTCTCCTGGTTATGCATCCGAAGAAGTGGGCTGTAGCCCACGAAAGCTTATGCTCTAATAAATTTGTTAGTCTCTAAGGTGCCACAAGTACTCCTGTTCTTTCTCCTGGTGAGTAACCTTGTCTTCAATAGCAGCAAAGAGTCCTGTGGCACCTTATAGACTAACAGACGTATTGGAGCATGAGCTTTCGTGGGTGAATACCCACTTCGGCGGATGCATGTCACCCACGAAAGCTCATGCTCCAATACGTCTGTTAGTCTATAAGGTGCCACAGGACTCTTCGCTGCTTTTACAGATCCAGACTAACACGGCTACCCCTTTGATACTTGTCTTCAATGGGATGGTTCACAGCGAAAGGTGCTACTCAGCATGTTTAAGGGTGCTCAAATCAGGCCCAAAGAGAGCATCTGTCCCTGTTGCTCCAAGGTAATAGTATAAAGTGTCTTTCGCTCCCGTTAGAACATTTATAACGTTTCTTTCTATTGATGTTTGTCCGGACAGAGGAGTCCTTCACAAACCTATTATTTGCTGCGATGCACGACTTGGTCCAATGCTGAATAACCGAGCTGGGCTCAGAAGTGCTCTGTTGGGGATAGCACCCTTCCCCCAGTACGAGGAGACAGCCGAGCTGCTGCTCACTGTTACGACTGCAGGTTCAGCTTCCTTGGCAACCGATTCCGTCTACCTGCTGGGTGTGGCTTTGGCCAATAGAGTAACATGTTCACGATTCTTCCTCCAAATCGTTCTAACAGTGCTTTATATGATGCCCAGATCAGTTCCGCCCTACAGCAAGCAAGGCTTGTGGAGACCCCTAGACAACCTCCCTGCATCCTGCCTCAAGCCCTGGGCACGAGAGAGTAGCGCTTCTCTGTTGCCTGTCAGACTTTCAATACCCAGGAGAAAGATGGGACTTGCCCGTGCTTTGTCTAACCTTATTATTTTTTCCCTAAGAGACCTGGTAATAAAGACTATTACTAATCACACCTGTCCCAACTGCTTCTTGTCTGAGGAGACCTGTGCTAAAATTGGAGCCCTGTTGGTTGGGCTAGAAGCCTTGCACCTCTTGCATAAAAAAGGAAGTGGCAGATTGGTGTAAGCAAAGGGGAAGAGGTGGGTGGTTTGTTTTTTTAAACCTATTTTCCTCAGCCCAGTAACTACACAAAGTTTTTCTGATCGTTTAGAATACTGTCATATGGCGTAGGGCAAAAATCTGACCTATTCTAAAGTGCTTGTAATCAAGTGTGGATGTTCCTCAGGAGGAGAACTCGAACAGAATGTCTAGAATGGGATAAACGGTGGGTTTTAGAAATGTGTTAGCTAACATGGTTTCACTAGCACATTTTAAAACCCTCTGTAACTAGGACAGTTGTATTCTAAAAAATCTTACCTAACAGATATCAGCTAACTCCCTGAAAAATCCAGTTATCCTAGTCTAGACAAACCCTAACGCCTAACCTTTTAAATGAGTGCTCATGGAAGGTGCTGAAGTGACAGCCCTAGACAATTATAAAATACAAAGAGCGGTACGAGCTTCTCCCCCTTGACCGATCAACGTTCTTAATGTCAGACCTGTACGGAAAACCTCTACAGTCCTGTCTAGACTAGGAGACAAGGTCCTTTTTACCAATGTGTTCAATAAGAGAAGAAGGAACCATGAAGGTCTCCTCAGCCATCTCTAGACTAAAAGGGGATGTAATGAATGTTTAAGAGAGACCTTAATTATGTGCACTAAGATTTAGGGGGGAAATCTGTCCAGACAGATTCAGGACAAAGGCATTTCTAATATAAAACATAACAACTTACTACATCAGCTGAAAAATAAAGATGCCCCACTTGCCATGATATATACAGCTGGTGTTTATTCATTAAGGACTTGACTCTACCCCAGTTTGTAAATCGGGAGTAATTCCGTCCAAATCAATGGATTACACCAGAGTAAAACTGGTGTGAGTGAGACCAGAATCAATAGTTAATGTACATCCAGGAAACAGATACCCATGGGGAATTCCTGCCATCCTGCCCAAAGCTCGAAGACATACATGGACTTCCCAAGAGCTGCTGCTATTGCCAGACACGAACTCTTCCTTAGATACTGTAATAATTCAAAAACAGGTTCTGCGTCCCTGGAATAACAAGAGGCTTACGTGGAGTGGTACCTTATTACTCCTAGTGAGGATGGGAGAATCGGACCTCTGAGCCGTACTTTGCTTCCTTGTTCAGTTTTGTTATAAAACTGTTATTAGAAGTGATAAATTGTTCCTGCGTTTGCTGGCTTGCCAGCTCATAAAATCAATGCATACAGGCACAGAACAAACCGGTTGGCTGCTAGGGAACGTGCATGTTCCAAATACAGAGTAAAACTGTGGTTCAAGAAAATAAAACCGAGTGTCCAGAATAACTGGCCTGGGGAGCATGTAAAGCAGCCGGCCAGGAGGACCCCGTTGGAGTTCTGCACTCCCAAAGCTGTAGGGTGTTTTCCCCTTCCATAGATTAAGAGGGGGTGCGCGGTGTATAAACAGAATCTGGTGTCCTCTTGTGCTGAAAGCTGGACAGATTTGTCACTCCTTTGAAAGTGCATGATTGTATTTTCACCACGAGGGACGCCTGTTGCTGGGAGATCGTGCAGTCTCCATGATACCACCTTCTTGCCAAGTGAAATAATGAAAAATCCCCCAAACTTCCTTGTCAGGTAGTTGGGTTGGACTGGCTGAGAATACTATACACCGTTTGCAATCTTTAAAAGTGAGTGTTGTTTAAGGAGTCAAAGTACACTATCCAGCAAGATCAATATCCTATTAGGCTAGAAAGAGTTCTGAATATCAAAGGACAACGAACCTAATGACTAAAAATATAAGTACCTGACCGAGAGGATTAATCACACACTGTCATGGTGAAATTGGTGCAATTCTTCCAATGATTAACGTTTTGCTTACAAAAATGTGCTTTTGTTTGTTTTCCTGCTAAATGATAACCGTTTTCAAGTTGAATCTCCTGATAAAAGAGTCGAAAACAAGACAAGAGTTGTGTTGTAAAGGTCATACGTGCTGATTCAACATGAAATAGCCAACATGCAAACAAATAAAAAAAAGTATGTGGACAGTAAGGGACTCAGATATTAACAAAAGATGTAAGGTGTTTTTACCCAAAGAGAAAGATTAAATATAGATGAGATTGCTCAAATAACGCAGTTTGTTAACAAATGCAATTCCTGTTGCTAATCTCCAGTTTAGAGAGTTATGTTAGACAAATCTGCGGTGAATTGTCTGGATATAAATTTAGGAAACTGTCTTTTAAATGTAGGGAGGCAGGTGGGTGAGGAAAAATCTTTTATTGCACTAGCTTCTGTTGCTCTGAAAGAGACACTCTTTCAAACTACACAGGTCTGCATGTAGAAACTGTTGCCCTAGTGACTAACATTTTAACTCATTTTAATTGCACTTGACATTTTAGCAGAATGTTTTTATCTCCTGGAATTTGTAAACCATCTATTTGTAACGTTATTGTAACTCCCACCCTTCCAAAGATATTGAATGGCACACGGTGGGTCTAAGCAGGACATATTTAAATCCAAGTGCGGGTAATAACTGTATTGCCACCTGCTCAGAAATGTCTGACCTATCCGTACATGACTGACCAACTTCGGATTATAACTATCAGCACTGCTTTCGCTAAATAGATTGTATGAAACAGCAGATATATGCGGCATCACATTTCACGATTATCACTTAGAAAATGTCTTTAACCCAATGTATCGCCTCACCTCCCACAAGGCTGCTATTTACCGAGTCCAGTTTTCTGTTATAAAAATGTACCGTGTCTGTTGAGAATAATGTGACACAGCCTAGTGCAAAACACTGTCACAGCACAGCTCGGAGATCCCCGGTCGTTTGCATTTACACACTCGGGCGGGCTGCGTGTCAACATCTAGCAGGGTAAATCTGTGCAGGGTTTTCAAGCACCAAGCCCGCTCGAGGTTGGTTTAACTCAGTCAGTGCTTTCGCTGCTTTCTCGAGAGACAGTTCGTTTGAAAAACCCGCATTCCTGCTTCTGGACCGGATCCTGCAGCCTTTACTGGCATCGAAATTCTGTCTTTATGGGCTGCAAGATCGGGTCACTTGGACACCCCAGGAAAATACAGTAACACAATTAATGTGCTCAATAAATGAAGTCAAACTTCGTGCTTCGCTGTGATGTGTTCTCGACTGGGCCAAGACATCCAAAATAAGCCCTTGCACAATGTCCTTATATCAGAATAGGGTGGCCACTACCTCAGCTCTAGCGTTACAAACTGATCGGTCTGTCGTTTGTTTCCATTTATCTAGCAATCAAACTGAGGACTGTATTTAAATATGATGCAGAAATTTTGACAGAGGCAAGAAGGAACTACAGTATTTGTCCCTGCTTGAATGAATTCCGACTATATAGCGGAAACCTGGATATTTTGTAATCACTCTCTGCTATAAGGATAATGTGGAGCTTCTGATTACAAACATTGAATCTATCTCCCCTTGTAAGTATTTTCACACTTGCTTCTTATCAAACTGTCTGTACTGAGCCATCTTGATTATCACTTCAAAAGTTTTTTTTCTCTTACTTAATTGGCCTCTCAGAGTTGGTAAGACAACTCCCACCTGTTCATGCTCTCTGTATGTGTGTGTATATATATCTCCTCAATATATGGTTCACTCTATATGCATCCGAAGAAGTGGGTTGTAGCCCACGAAAGCTTATGCTCTAATAAATTTGTTAGTCTCTAAGGTGCCACAAGTACTCCTGTTATTTCTTCTGATTACAGTGTACCATGACTATGTCTCATAGACACGCGTTAGATGGCTAAAGGCACAGTCAGGGACATTTGTCACTGAAAAGCGATCACATATACCACTGGAGGATTTCCCATCTCAGTACTGCTTTCTTTGCTGCATTAAACTATCGGGAAAGTGCGTAACTCTTCTGTTGCAAAGTGTATTCAGGGATTTTAACATTCACCTCTACCTGGCAGCACTGCCGTTATGTTGTATTTTATCTTTTTATGTTCTTAAAAACCAGCAGAAACCATGTGCAAATAAAGGTACATTTAGCTCATTGCTGGAAAGAAAGAAAGAAAGAAAGAAAGAAAGAAAGAAAGAAAGAAAGAAAGAAAGAAAGAAAGAAAGAAAGAAAGAAAGAAAGAAAGAAAGAAAGAAAGCTTTCTGGATACATAGAAAAATATTTATGTTTTAAAATTCCCCGCTGTAGTTTCCGAGGATGTAGAAATAGGTGCTATAGGAACTTGCATATTTCTTTAACGATTTACACTAAAACCTCCTTATTCAGATTCCATTTGGATGAACAACTTTAAAAAAATCAAAAACAAGTAAATTTAAGCAGACAAATGAATCCGTTTTGCTCAAAGCATTAATCTGTTTAGATGTTATGTTACAGATCGGTGTCTGATAAATCTGCTGCACGGGTTTATGCTGTCTCCAGTAAAACAACAACCTATCCCTGGAAAAGTCTTTGCCTCGCATTAAAAGCCTCTATGCCAGGGAACTTCTAACTGAACAGGAAGGTGTGGCGCTAATAGGGTGGCTTATTGTAGAGCGAAAATGTGGGCTCCGAGCTAATCGCCCAAAGGCTGGAGCGTGCCCAAAATCTCCGAGACGTTTGGGATAAGCCGCTGCATCGGCTGCTCTCCTTCTGGCTTGTATTCTGTAGCCTTTAGCAGCCTTGCTTCCTCGCTGCTCAGCTCCTGGGGTAAGTAGCTGATTTCTTGATGTTGACTGATTTGGTTTCTGTACGGAGGAAATACACTGGATTCGGCTGTTCAATTTGTATTATGGGTACAGATCTCAAACCCGAGAGGATCTTGCAGAAATGTAATTCCCCAGGCATGTCACATCATGGCTTAGCCCTGTGTGAAGGCTTACAGGAGGTATTACACGGACAAAATAAATGGAAACCTCTGTTTGTCTCTATAGCCAACCCGTATTTGCCATAGCAAAGCTCTGTTACTAAACGTAGCTCTGGTTGATGTATGCTGTGCCCACGCACCGGGATAAAAGCGGTTAAAGGTGTTTAGACTCTTGGTATAATCAGGTTACAAAGATAAAATTCATTCATTGGGGGCTTTCGAAAGGTGGCATAAATTACGCAGCATAAACTGGCATTCAGGAGGTGAGCAAAACAGGAGCAGCCTACAAGCAGAGGCGAATGTAGCAAACCACTGAATTTCACCAAGAGATGTCCATAGATTTCCACCCCCTGAAGTTGGCCCACTAAAATTCTGCTCTCAGTTATGTGCAGCACTAATGAATTCAGTGGGGAAGGTGTGAAGGTTTTTGGGTGCGGAGCAGAATTTGGCCCACTGAGGACACCTAAAGAACTAATAAAGGCTGTAAAGGAACTGTGCATTTCAATCCTGAAATAAATCAAAGTGCTAAGTTCAAGACATACCTCTTGGAAGAGTTCCACTGAACTCTAGCAAAGTAGAGTAGGAGCCTATAATAATCCATTCTGTCCCATTCTTTCTGTTTTACAAGAATAGATTCGCTGGTTGTCCCAGTGCTACATGAAGCTGTACTGGAATCAGGCCACAGTCTGTTGTCTAGTATCAGAGGGGTAGCCGTGTTAGTCTGAATCTGTAAAAAGCAACAGAGGGTCCTGTGGCACCTTTAAGACTAACAGAAGTATTGGAGCATAAGCTTTCGTGGGTGAATGCCCACTTCATCAGACGCAAGTCTCTTACCCTGGTGTAAATCAATACGTCTATTGATTTAAGTGGAGTTACACCGGATTTACACCAGCATAAGTGGGATCATAACCTGGCTCGTTATGTCGAGCCACAAACACACAGCAGCTGTTTCTAAAGAGAGAAATATTTGGACACCCTTGCTTAGATGCTACGGTGATGGTCACAAGAGAAAACCCTAATATAAGGTAGGACTCCCCTGGCTTTATGTCTAGAGGCACAGTCTGCCCACGGTGAAGACTAACAGCATCTGGAATTATCTCCTGGGGATTCTAGTCCCTCAGTACTTTACACAGGGAAAGTCCCACTGACTTCTGTGGGCGTTTCGCCTGAGCAAGGCTAGAGAGATCCAGCCGCTGGAGTCTGGGAAACACACAGAGAGAAGTCCTTTCTCCCAGCCGCAGCCCCTGCGCTATCACTGGTTTGCGCTAAAGGAAGAAAAGGACAAATCTGCAGCCTACAACAACCCTGTATTCTCTTAATACAAATTACTTCTGGGAAAGGCTTTTGTTTTCAGAGGTAATTTCCTTTCTGGTGTTGCACAGCTGTAGAGAAAACAATCCCTCCCACGTACACTCTCACACACATGCACCCCCCACGGAAAATAGGTCTGATTCCAATCCTGGCCCCTAATCGTACTGTGGGGCTGCCAAGGTAAAAGAATGTTTACTAGGCAGCCTCCATGTAATTGCAGAAGGGAGGGAAACTGCCCCGGACATGTCCCAACACACATATAAACAGGACTGAAGTGTTAACCAAAGGTAACTGGGAGTTCGCAGGAGCGGGGATTTATATAGCAGGCTCCTTGAAAACAGGCAAGATGCCGCACTGGGGAGTGTTTATATTCAGTGCAAAGTATTGCACCCGCATACCTGCGCACCCAGAACTCCCACTGAAGTAAATAAAGCAGGAACGGGCCCCTCTCTGATGAGACTTACGGAACTAGGGCAGGCAGAAAGCACAGAGCTTCATCCTGTTCCCATCTTTCTCAGGGCACAGGGCACTTTCTACTTTCTTATACCGGAGAAGGTCTCCCCAATGGTGGCCCTTTCGGAAATTCCCCTTCTCACCACAAGAAGGTAACTAGTGCAAAGGGCCAGATTCTGCCGGCTGTAGTCCGACAACTGGGAGATTCCCTGGGGAACACAGTTGTTTGCATAGTAAGAGTCTTAACTGAGCCCGAAAAGACCTTCACAGCTGCCATTTCTTCCTCAGCTCTGCCTTTGCCTCTGGCAGTAGCCCTGTGCCACTGCCGATACATTCAGAATCCTGTCTGGAGAAAACACCTCCAGGTTGGGTTCCTGGCAACATTTCAGCCCCCACAACACGTCCCACCACAAACCCATGAACCCCTGCAGTGACCCTCATTAGCAGCCAGTTTGGCTGTCTCCGCCAGCCACCCACGCGTGCTAACTAGGGCTCAGTCGGCTTGAGGAACCAGCAGGATGCCCAGTCGTTAGCAACCCTTCTTCACAAACCTATTTCCACGAGTTCTTTTGGATCCTCCTGCTCAGGGTCACTTGCTGAGGAGAAACCCCCGAGGCCTGACCCAGGGGCTTACCGCAGACTTTTGTCTGTAGGGCAGGGGTAGAGAGCGATCCTACTCCAGATCCTCGGAATAGAATGGAGATAATAATAGGAGCAATAACACATCACTTAATATAGAGGAGGCACAAAGCTGTAGAGTTTGGTGTAAGAAAGACACCGGCTGGGGAATGCGCGACTCTCTCAAATGTGGCAGGCATTATTATATTTTATTGACGATTATCATTATTGTCCTTGAGCCTAACCCTCTCCCATCCTCGTTTCCTCCCGGCAGCTTACTGTCTTCTCTCCCCTTTATTCCCTGGGGCTCCTGTTCCCAGAAGACTCGCCTGATTTCGGAGAATGGCGGCTAGGATAAATAACCATTATTGACTCAGGCAGGTCAACGGCAGCCAGAGCTGGGCAGCGCCAGGGAAATCAATACCCCCCTCCCCAGGGAGCCACAAAGGTTTTCATTTTTAATCCACCCCACGTCCACTTTGATTTAAGTTTCCCTTTTTCTTCCTCTCTCCAAATACTTGGATCACTTAAGAGCTCCCTGTAAAACTTTACAACAGGACTGACACTTCAAAACCGCCCCCTTCTCTCGGTGGCTAATATTCCACCTCGCTCTGTATTCCGATGGGCAGGGGGCATGGTATTTTTTACAGACTGTATCAAACACGAGGGCGGAGCTGCAGGCTGTAAGAGAAAAGCAATCCCAAATTCAACCGAGAAGTTCTGAGCATGGAGCTGCTCAGAATCCTCTAAAGCCATGAAGTCAGTTTCACGACCCATCCCACCAATAAACTCAGAAGGAAACTTGCTCCCCCCCCCCCCCCAGTTGTATGATAGGCTGGAAATGGAGTTGGTTAAAGGCTTTTTGGAAAAGACATAAATTCTATTGCAAACATGCATGTTTCAAAGAAGTGACTGTCCAATATCTCGGGTGGTCCAGAGTTCAGTTTTATTTCACAGACAAGTTCTTCAACAAAAATTTAAATACCAGTTTGGGGCTTTTTTTTAAACAATAAACAAATATGTACAAAATATGAACAATTTGAGGTATAAAACCGCAAGATTTGTAAAGCAAAGGAATATATACAGAGGCAGATATGTATACAATAGGCATTAACTTCTCATGCCTACCTTACCATCCAGCAGCTGGTGTCAGTTTTTCTCCTACAGTAGGGCCCTATCATTTGTCACATTTTCTTGTGAAACAGAGGAAGTAAACTATAAATCAGGCAAAACCAGCTTGATAGATTTTAATCAAAAATATTTCTCCTACAAATAGAATCAGACAGATTGCAAGGCAACATCTCCAGGGACCCCGAATTCAAAAGGGCACTGTATATGAATTGTGTGTAATATAAAAGTAAAAATCAGCTTTTACAAATGACCTGTAGCATAAATAGAATAATGTCTTGAAGAAAAGCACCATATGCGTCATGAGAGGGAAGGTATAAGGCACTTGATGAGAATTATCAAATCCCTCTCCATTTCATTAAATATATTCCTTTGATAGGAAAGGAGACTTTTGAAAGACAGTCTATTCTTTTAAGCTACATTTTGTATATACATAAAAGGTCATAGCCCTGCAGTTCACTCTCACTTCCCAGTTGAAGTTGAAATAAATGGGAGTTCTGCCTGACTGCATAAAGATGGCTGGATCAGACCCAAGTCAGTAAAGACAGGACATAGTATTATTATATTTCAGTTAGAACATTAATCAATGTACAAGTATATCTTACAAATTAAATACAAAACATGGACCTGTTCCTTTATCCAAAATAAAGATCTGCCCATGAATCAACTGTCTGCACAAAATAGTTTGGTTTTAGATTTACAAAACTAGGTTAAGTGGTTGTCTCTGACAAATGGTGGAAGTTTTCTTCTGTAGCAAAACATTCTTTACAAGCCAGCTCCTATTAAAGTGCAAGCTGAATTAGGGTCCATTCTTAAAAGTGGAGCCATTAGTGGGTAGAATTATAATAGCCTTTATCACCTTCAATGTCCACTTCTTGATCGGAATCATCTGAGATTTCTGACTCAAGGTCCTCCTGAGAGACTGGTGAGGGGGTGTACTGAGACCCATCCAGAGAGACTTCTTTATTCTTCTGCTCAGGGGTCAGACAGCTCTCTTGCCTTTTATCACAGTGGCTATCCACACTTTCAGTTTCTTCTTTTTTGCTGCCTTGAGGGTTCTCCTAAAATTAATCAGTAAACAACTAGCTTGACATTGAAATATAGCCAACAGAATCAGAACACCCGTGAGTCAAGGCAATGTTGTGAGGCAAAATGAATTGTTTGAGGGGGTTAGTTCTAAGCCTACGATTCTGGGGCATTTTCAGGCGGTCTGGGCTGTTTCGATTCAATGCGCTGGTCTGCTTGTTAAATGCTTATGGAAATGGATGTGTACAGCTGTGAGCACTTCTTCCTTATAAAAGTGTCCCACTGAGCAGATGGGATTAAAGGACCATTAAGGAAGGAGGAACTGTGCTTGCACCAAAATGAGACGGGACAGGACAGCTAAGAGGCATCACAAACATAAGGGATCCATATGGGCTTGTTCCCGCTCCCACTGAAGTCACTGGCAGTTTTGTCATGGGCTCAATAGCACCAGGCTCCCAGGCAATATCATCATCATCATCTCAAATACCTCCCAGCAAGAACCTTGATCCAAGAGCATTTTGAAAGTGATTTTGTTCTCAGAAAATAAACCGCAAAAACTGACCAGCTGCTTCTTTCTGGACCGGATCATCCTTTCATTGAAACCAATGCCAAAACTGCCTTTGGCTTCAATGGGAGGCAGAACCAAGGCCCTTCATGTCATAGGAAAGAAATGAGAAAATTACCAACCATCAAGTTGTCCTAAGCCTAAAACCAGACATTAAAAATGCTAATTTCAAAATGATTCAGGAGGCATGAAGCTTTCTAGAGCAAAGAGAAGGCATAGGTGGAAATGTACCTGGGATATGGACCTGACTGACTAAAAAGGAGGCAGTGACTTAAAATGTCCCAGATTCCAAGCCATGTCTCAGGATATTTTAGAGCAGGAATCAGCCCATTGTATGTTTCTCAGGGAAAATGACTCCCTTGAAAGTAATTATTTCTATAGCAATAAGTACAGCTCTACATAAACCTAGAGTTATTAATAAAAGTAGACTGAGGAACAGGTGAAACCGGAAAATGTTCATATAGTAAACATAGTCAACAACTTCACACTGCTGTTAATCTTTGTTTTTCATTAACATATAATTCCCCCCCCCCCGAATTACTGATGAAAAATAGTAAGATTTAAAACAAATCTTCACTTTGTGTTTATTGGAGGATTAGACTGAACACGATGTTGGAATTTTTAATCTTTTTCATTTCTACATAATTTTTAAAGCCCTTTATCAGGTACCTCGATGGGAGCTTAACCAGATAAAAAAAACAGTACGATCAGGTAAATAATGATTTACTGATATGTATACACTTTATTTGAGGGAAAGTATTATAATTTCCAGTCTAATGGGCTGTAAGTGACTGACCCTAAACTAAATGAACTCACAAGCTAATTATTTTTCCCTCGGGCTCAAAACAATAAACAGGCTTTTGTATATTTATTTTCCAGACTTTATATAATAAATCTGCCTGTACTTGCTATAAATGTGTAATTAAAAGGACTAGTAAATATTCTCCCAAAGACAACTGCCTAAGCAATTTACTGACAATTACTTATCTTCTCTGCGTTAATTAGATAAACAACATATGGGTTTACAAAACAATTAGTGTGGAGTTTTAATAGGCAGTGTGTGAAAACCCAGGCATAATTGATATAGGAACTACATTAGGAGCTTTTAACATTAGTGCTGCCTGAACGAGCCATCCTGGATTCCAGCATGACTATTTGCCTTTTTAATCAAGGTGAAGAGGTTAAACAGCCTTTCAAATGACTTTTGCATACAAGCTGGAATAGGCGATCACGTTCTACGATAAGATTATTAAAATACTTATTTCTATAGAAACAGAAACATCCCAGTACCTGCTTTAGGCGCCTCCATTTAGCTCTGCGATTCTGAAACCAAGTTTTGACCTAAAAAGAACAGAAAAGGGCACAACGTTGTCCCCCATTCGGTATATCCCGGGCTCAGCTTAAAACAAAGTCCATTTGCTCGGGTGGGATGAAAAAAGGGGAAAAAGAAAAAATAAGCAGCAAAAAGCGGGCTGCTCAGCGACCCCAGTGTAAACGCGGAGAACGTCTGAGTCACTCCTGATTTCAACCCCGGCCACTGAGAGCCGAATTTAGCCCCAGGAGAAACTCAAACCCGCGGAACATGCAGGGATTTACACGCACCTGTCTGGTTGACAGAGCGGTCAAGGAGAGCGCTCGTTCGGGAGTTATGGGGAGTTATGGCCTTGGCTCCCAAAGGCGCAGGACACCCCATGTGTATCCTGTGGGGCCTACGCGCGTCAGCCCTGTACTGTGCTCCCACGTGCGTGGGGGGATTTGCTTGGCCTCACCTGCCTCTCGCTCAGCTGGAGCATCTTGGCCAGTCGCTTTCTTTCCGGCGGCGAGAGATACTTTTGGGTCTCAAACTTCTTCTCCAGCTCGATGGTCTGGTCATTGGAGAAGCGAACTTGGCCCCCTTTCCTCTTGTGCAGCGGCCGCTGGATGAAGGGACTCCAGAGCAAGGGCTTCCCTTCAAAAGAGACACAATCCCGGCACGTTAGTGGCAGACAGTAGCTGTGGCGCTGGGGCTTGTCTCTCACGCGGCTTGGGGCTGGGCTCCAGTCCCGGGGCTTACGCCCGCCCTGCAGAGAAACTTGGCCCTAGGAGCAGCTGCACCGGAGGGTCCTAGGGTAACAGAGGGGGAGGCGTTCGCTGTGGGTGCCGCACACACATTGCTGCTTCTTTGTGATACCCGGGGCCCTTTACTGTAATAGAAACACTCGCTTCCCAAATGGGAAGTCGGTGCGTTTCCCCACTGGTCAGAACTTATTGCACAGCAGACCCTTTGCACTGTGTGTACCCTCCCTCGCCAGAAGGACCACAAGTGCTGGGCGCAGTGTGACTTTGAGGCGCTTTGCTTTCAGTGCACGCTGACTTTTCAGCCTTAGCTTGATCTTTCGCCTCTGATTTTTACATCAGTCGAGCAGAGGAGACCAGTTAAAGCCACCCTAAGGGCTATGGCAACATTTCCGTCAATGTGTTTCCTGTTGGTCTATCTCGCAAAGAAAAGAGAGAGAGAGAAAAAAACTTTGCTTCCTTCTGCTCTTTCACTGTAATAACCCAAAGAAACTACCTTGCCTTCTTTGTGCAAATGTTTGCCCGCATGCTGAGCGCATGCCTTACTGAAGTACTCACTATCTCGAGTCTGTCAATGGTTTGTGCTAGAAAGTACAGGGGAGTGTACTTCACCTTCCACACGGGTTGGCAGCATTTCTTTGGAAATACCTAACGTGGAATCTATCACTGTATCTGTATTTTGTATATCCATATTAATCACACCGACTATGCTGTAGCTAAATACCAAATGCTAGTAGGTGAGTTGGAGACCCCCAAGGGGCATAGGCAATTGGTGGTTAATTACTTAACATTAGCAATCGAAATGTAGCTATTGGGTCTGATGGTCGTATGCAATGTATATGGAAGGAGGTGCAGGAATCCACACTTAATTACATCAAACCAAATAAAACAAGTTGCAGTGGCCTCTGGTCCAGCAACTCTCCAGTTAGAGCCTTTGAGTCACTGTTTGCCTTTCTGTCTGTACCCTTTGAAATGCAGCATTGTTTTTCAAGATTTTGCTTGCGTCAGGCTTTAGTAATTCTGGTGCAAAACAGACTCAAAAAATAGGAAGCAACTGGTTATTTTAGCTGTCATAAAGTCACATCCCACACAGAGGAAATGAACAATATCAGAAAAACGGATCCCGGCTATCAGAAGTCGAGTGTTTCCTGAATTTGTCTGTATTGAGGATGTCGATAAAATAATCAGCAGTGTGCACGACTCCCGGGGAAGAGCCTGCTTCAGGCAGCCAGGAAAACACTTAACAGCTTCTGAAACCAGATTTACTCCTATCGAGAGCTCAAGATTTCCTGTATGAACGGAAAGGGTCAGCCTCTTTCACTGCACAAATTTGGTGAGTCAGGTCCAGTTTTGCAATCACTAAGAACAAGTGCTGCCGCTATCAGAGCGCTGAGCCGGCTGAGGCTGGGCTCAGCCCCCAAGGGATTGAAGATCTCAGCCTTGCTGAGCGGGGTAGAGCAGGGACCGTCCTGGGGGTTGCAACAGAAGAGTAACAGGGCCTGATTCTGATCTGACTTATTGAGGGGGTGCACTAGTGCGCCTGAGTTACTCGGGTCCCAGTGAGATCAGAATCAGCAGCCAAGCGTTTTAAGTCATCTGCAGGCAAAGACTCAGATCTGAAATACGATTTTTCACTACAATTAAAACTCTCCACTAAAACCACACGCGACATTACTAAGGACACTCAGAGTCACTTGGTTGAAGGAAAACAAATCTGAGTCACCAGCGGGCGGGCGCTGCGGTCTGGTTCCAAACGCGAGAGCTCAGCGCTTCTCAGTTTACTGTAAATCAGACTGAGGCCAGAGAGAGTTTCAATGACTTTCAATTGCAGCCCCCAGCAGCAGAAATGCAGAAGCACCGCCAGCCCTGCTGGGACCCAACCGCGCGGGGACCCAGTGCAGGGCGAGGCGAGGAGCCAGGAGGGGAGAGAAGCTGGGGGAGGAGGGAGAGGGGAGCGGCGTTGCTTACCCAGGGGGTCGTGCCGGATCAGAGCGTGCGTGTAGTCGTTCACGGTCCGGGGGAAAGGATACAGGGGGCCGGCGTAGGTGCTGCCGCCGTAGGTAGCAGCCAGGGCAGGATGGTGGGAGAAGGCCGGGTGGATCGGGGTCGGCTCGTAGATGGGGGTCCTGTAGGTGGACACCAGGCTGGTGAAGGAGGAGTTGGGAGACGGCAGAGTCGGCGGCGCCGGCGAGGGCAGGGGGTGCGGCGCGGGGGGCGCGCCGGCCCCTCTGCCCAGGATGTCCTCGATGTAGAAGGGCGTGGGGTGCACGGGCTGCAGCAGCGGGGTGGGCGCGTAGAGCGGCACGCTCACCCCCATGGCCGCGGCGGCCGGGGCAGAGGCCGGGTGCTGGTACTGCATGGCTCCGCCGCGCTCGGCGCTCCCCTCCCTTCCCCCTCAGGCCGCGCTGCCTCGCCCGGCGCAGAGACACGCGCCCCCCAGCAGCAACCCGCCCGAAAGCAGCCCCAGCCTCAGGGCTGATGCCTGCACCGCAGCAGCGAATTTCTCCGGGCTCAGATTACCCTTCAATAGGTTTCTATTGGCGCTGGGCGGCGCCGCCCGGGCTCTGTCCCCTTCCTGCCAGTGCTGTGTCTAGCCAATGAGCCTGTCCAGGGAGGGGAAAGCCAAACCCCCCATTGGCAAACACTCCCCCTGAGCAAACTCCCCACGGCGCCAATCAACAAGCGCTGGAGCCCATTGATCACTGGAGCAAGTGGGAGCAGAAAGCGGAGCGGAATCCCCACCAAAGTATAACCGGGTTTAAAAAGAATTAGCTAAGATCAGGGAGGGTAGGTCCTTCAGTGGCTATTAGCCAAGATAGGCTGGGAGGCAACCCCAGGCTCTGGGTGTCCCTAAACCTCAGGCTGCCAGAAGCTGGCACTGGGACAACGGGGCTGGATCACTCAATGATTGCCCTGTTCTGTTCATTCCCTGGGAAGCATCTGCCATTGGCACTGTGGGCAGGATGCTGAGCTAGATGGGCCATTGGTCTGACCCAGTATTGCTGTTCTGGCCCTCCCTTATGGTACTGTTGGGGGGTATTTATTGCCCTGCTGCACACACATTCCCCGGGTCCTAGTGACCGACAGGCTCCTGCTCCTTTCTTTGGATGTGGATGGCGTTTTTGTCTCTGATGCAGTGACCATCCTGGCTGTGCAGGGAGCAGCTGCGAGCTATACCAGGACAGGACACACTCCTGGCCCAGCACAGCTCCAGCCACAGCTAGGGGGAGGGAGGGCAGTCGGCTACTAGTACTAGCTCTCCAGCCCGCTCATTGTGATCAAAGGTAGGGTTTATGCTGGGCAAACGTCTCTGGTAGCAGAGTTAAGTGGGAGACATCCCTCCCTGTAGGATTTTCCAGGAGCCACGGTCACTCCCGCCACTAGTGTCCTTCGCCCTGAAGGGGTCCGGACTCACCACCTCAGTGTGGGTGTCACTGGCTGCTTGGTTAGGACAGGTGATTGGGGCCGCCTGTAGCAGGACCAGAAGGAGGTGAGCGCTGGAGGTGAGCACCCAGCGCTGACACGCCCTCTCCGTCCTCTGAGCTCGCTGTAGGGCAGAGCCGCGCCGCGCCGGTCTGGCTCTCCCGTGAGTAGTGAGAACACAGCTCAAACCTGGCTTGCTTGACACGTATTGATTGAATCGCCCAACCCGCGAGCCCACAGTGTATCCGAAGGAGCTGCTGATGTATTTAAAGAGCAGCTACGGAGACTCCTTAATCTCCTGTATCTCCGTTTATCAGGACCGCTCCCCGGGCCCTAACTGAGCTGTTGACAGTCCCTGGGCCCCCCGGCCCGGGCTGGGTCACGGGCAGGGAATTAGGTATGCAGGCATTATTTTCTGCTGCACTTCTCATCACCTCGTCAGACACGGAATCCTCAGGCACAAAGCTTCCAGCTAGCGGCGACCCCGACAGTAAACAAAGGTGATGGTTGGTGTCCAGCAGCTGGACTGAGCCGCCGAAGGCCAGGCGCCAGACGCACCGGATCTGAAGGGGATTTCAGGCGCTGGGGTCCAGCTTCCTACACACTAGCAGCAGAGAACAAGCACAGCTGCCCCTGCCTAGCAGTACCGCAGCCTCCGATGGCTTTCCTCTTTAATAGCGCCACCTGGATCCCATGATCGATTTCATATTTAAAACTGTGTGCATAGTTTGCTGATCGGTCCCCAGTTTGTGTATTCACGACGTGGAGGAAAGCAATGCTCAAGCCCACGGGCTGCGCTCGCCTTCCTTACTGAAGCAGCCCAGCTGCTGAAGTAAATGACTGCTACCCCCTCTCTAGTTAGTAGTTATGTGCTAGAAGGAATACTCCTCCAAGCCCGCCTCCCCTACAGAAAACTGTTCACAAAATGTTCTCCAATGAAATGCCTTTCTTTGAAAGTGAACTTATTCCTGAGGAGTCAGTGCGGAGTTTTTTTCTATCTGAATATTTGGAAAATAGATTGATGAATGCATGTCTATATGGGAGAATTTTCCATTGATCGATTTTTCCGTGTACACTCTCTCGCTTTGTTAGTCTCTAAGGTGCCACAAGTACTTCTCGTTGTTTTTGCTGATCCAGACTAACAGGGCTACCACTCTGAAACAATTCACCAGTGGTGACACCGAACACAGATGACTAAAATGGTTAAGGAATAACAGGTGCTGGTAAAGAAAAAAATGGTCTCCGGTTGAAACCTACAAAGATCTTAATAACTAAGGCTCAGAATAGGAGGAAGGGGTGTTGGTGAAATGGAAATATATTTTTTAATAATACAGGATTTTTACATTGTTAACAAATGCCAAAACTCACCTTTAAAGTGTATGCCTGTGTCTTGTAAATTTCAGGTACCCGTAAATTAAACTGACAATTCTGATTATTTTTTCTCTGTATTAAGTCTCCCAGGCATTGCTTTTTCCATGGGATTTAGCTAATATTTTCAAGTGGAAGTGTTGGATTTGCAGCGTTATTTATTTAATAAACGTACAATAAACTGATGACCCGTTGCCCTTTAGAATAACGATGTGCACGATATGAAGCAACAATATATTTGGGCCCCACAATATTTTACAAGCTGTCGATTCAAAACCCTGAGAACAAGTTTAAGCCGAGAAACCTCCATGTTTTGCTGTATTATTGGAAAACAAATAGAGGAAGAGATTACTCTTTTCTGACTTTTATACAAGCAATAGGCCTTGTTAAAAGGAAGTTTTAATGGCACAGTTATTACATTCCACTACCACTGCATAATCCCTAACAAGAAAAATGAAGCACTTAATTTTGCGCTTCTACAACACCGCCCCTTTCAAATCCAATTGTTAGACCTTTGCCTTCTCTTTTCTGTCGGTTGAAAACTATTAAATCCACATTCATGAAATGTCACATTTATTGAACTACATAATTTTTTAATATCACTAGTGTAGGTTTTATAGTTGATTTTATTGTTTTTATAGCCATTCGGGGCTCTAAACCCCAGGTTTTTTCAATGTTGCCCTTATAATTTTTTTCACACAGTCAGAACTAATAAAATAGAACAGTTGTGACTTTTTAATGCAAGAGGTCTCGGAGTTTCAATATTTTCACTCTGCTGGATACTAAAACCAATAAAAATACATGAGATTTTAATTTATTTTCTGGATTAAATAAGACTTTTCCCCCTTTTCTTTTTTCTTTTGGAGCATACATTTTGTTTGCCGTTTCTGAAAGAGGTACTTCTTAACCTACACGTTTTTAATGCAGCATGAGATTTTTAAAAATTAAGGATATAGAATGTTATTACTAATACTATTGCTATAAACATGCATTCTGGTTGGAATTTACAGAGCAACACGCATTTAAAATAAGAGATTGTAACGGTATTGTAGACGCTACTAGATCAATACAAGCAATATAGCTCTTTGAAGCTTGGAGCATTGTTCTATGTTCTTGCTACAATTCACCTTATTTTATCTGAAAGAGCAAGGGGGAAATTATGCTCTTTGGGTCAGTCCAAGCAAAGTTAGTTCATAGTTAACCTTTCTTATTAGCTCATAACTGATTTGACTAGCGAGCTTTGAAATATATGCAATATATTTTAAACACCTACAAGTTTACTTGCTGATCTAAAGGTTCTTATTTGTCCTTAGTTATGTATCTCTCACCTGCACCAGTATAAAGTCACCCCAAAGGGCACATGATCGACTGTGGAACCCATTATTTTGTTTAATAATTTTAAGGCTGTATCCTCCCACCTAATTTTTCTAAAATTGCCCTTATCTTTGAGAAGTTCTGCATAAAAATGGGGATTATGTGCACCTTACTTTAAGGATATCAGCCATTTAGGCACTGACTGTATGATGGAGCATAAAGGACCCAGTTCTCATCCAACCCTACAGCCCCTGGGTGAAATCAGCTGTTACTCATAAGAACATAAGAACTGCCATACTGGCTCAGACCAAAGGTCCATCTAGCCCAGTAACCTGTCTTCTGACAGTGGCCAATGCCAGGTGCCCCAGAGGGAATGAACAGAACAGGTAATCATCAAGTGATCCATCCCCTGTTGCCCATTCCCAGCTTCTGGCAAACAGAGGCTAGGGACACCATCCCTGCCCATCCTGGCTAATAGCCATTGATGAACCTATCCTCCATGAACCTATCTAGTTCTTTTTTGAACCCTGTTATAGTCTTGGCCTTCACAATATCCTCTGGCAAGGAGTTCCACAGGTTGACTGTGCGCTGTGTGAAAAAATACTTCCTTTTTTGTGTTTTAAACCTGCTGCCTATTAATTTCATTTGGGGACCAATAGTTCTTCTGTTATGAGAAGGAGTAAATAACACTTCCTTATTTACTTTCTCCACACCAGTTCTGATTTTATAGACCTCTATCATATCCCCCCTTAGTCGTCTCTTTTCCATGATGAAAAGTCCCAGTCTTATTAATCGCTCCTCATATGGAAGCTGTTCTATACCACTAATTATTTTTGTTGCCCTACTCTGAACCTTTTTCAATTCCAATATATCTTTTTTGAGATGGGGCGACCACATCTGCACACAGTATTCAAGATACAGGCATACTATGGATTTATATAGAGGCAATAGGATATTTTCTGTCTTTTTGTCAATCCCTTTCTTAATGATTCCCAACATTCTGTTCACTTTTTTGACTGCTGCTGCACATTGAGTGGATGTTTTCAGAGAACTGTCCACAATGACTCCAAGATCTCTTTCTTGAGTGGCAACAGCTAATTTAAACCCCACCATTTTATATGTATAGTTGGGATTGTGTTTTCCAATGTGCATTAATCAACATTGAATTTCATCTGCCATTTTGTTGCCCATTCACTCAGTTTTGTGAGATCCTTTTGTAGTTCTTCACAGTCTGCTTTGGACTTACTATCTTGAGTAATTTTGTATCATCTGCAAATTTTGCCACCTCATTGTTTAACCCTTTTTCCAGATCATTTATGAATATGTTGAATAGGACTGGTACCAGAATAGACCTCTGGGGGACACCACTATTTACCTCTTTCCATTCTGAAAACTGACCATTTATTTCTACCCTTTGGTTCCTATTCTTTAACCAGTTACCAATCCATGAGAGGACCTTCCCTCTTATCCCATGACTTTGCTTAAGAGCCTTTGGTGAGGGGCCTTGTCAAAGGCTTTCTGAAAATCTAAGTACACTGTATCCACTGGATCCCCCTTGTCCACATGCTTGTTGACCCCGTCATGGAATTCTAGTAGATTGGTGAGGCATGATTTCCCTTTACAAAAACCGTGTTGACTGTTTCCCAACAAATCATGTTTATCTATGTGTCTGACAATTTTGTTTTTTACTACAGTTTCAATCAGTTTGCCGGGTACTGAAGTCAGGCTTACTGACCTGTAATTGCCAGGATCACCTCTGGAGCTCTTTTTTAAAATTGGTGTCACATTAGCTATCCTCCAGTCATTTGGTACAGAAACTGGTTTAAATGAGAGGTTACAAACTACAGTTAGTAGTTCTGCAATTTCACATTTGAGTTCCTTCAGAACTCTTGGATGAATACCATCTGGGCCTGCTCTTTAGTTTATCAATTTGGAATGCAACCTGCCTCCTCATATTGTCACCATTCAGAAGATAATTGGGGTGGGCAAGAGGCGTAGGATGCAGAGAAGACAAGTATCCACGCAGTGCTTTGGGGTGTACGATATGGAGAGCTGGTTTTCGATTAAAGCAGCAAAGCGGAGGTTGCATACGGTGGGGTGTCTTGAAAAGCGGTTGTGGCTTTTCAGCTGACCTCGATGTTGAAATGATGTCCCTGTAGCAGCAGGCAAACGCCACTGATGCACCCAGAAGGGGATTGAACAGCTCTGGAGGTCACATGCTGCCCGTTAGAGGATCTATCCGTGTAAGCGCTAAGTTAGTGAATGTTAGCCTGGCACAAGGGAGGGCAGTTTATTAGATACGCTGAAATGGCCGGGCTTCTACAGACACTCACTCTGGTCGATCTAGCAATGAGCATCATACACCGTAAAACAACTTTTTCATGTTTTCGACCAAACTTCTGGCTTTATGCGGCTTTACTTGCATATTTGTAACGTGCCTCATTCTGGCTTTTAAAACCGAATGCACTTTCTGTGATTTTGGCAATAATCCTGGCCACAGTTTTATGATTACAGTAGCACCCAGAGGTCTCTACTGAGATTGGGCCCCATAATGCAAGGCGCTGGACAAACCGTTTGTGGGTAGTATTATTTTAAGAGCGAGCTAACTTATTTCTCCCCATACCTTACCTGTTAGGAGCCCAAAATAAACACACCGCACCTGCCCTATATTTATTGCGATAGTCTCCGTTGTCATTCTAACATGTTCTCTCACCTAGCGGGCTCGGTCCTGCATTTGTCTGAAATGTTGGGGCTTACTACCATGTGCAGAGGGCAAAGATCACAACTGAAGACATGACCCTGCACCTGGGACTGGATAGATAAAATCAGATTTACAAGTAGGGACCTGGGGATGGGAGGGGCAATATAGGGCAGTGCGGAGTCTTCAGAGACCAAAGAAAATGCATATTTCCCCTGCTCATAGCGCATTTTGCATTAGTCATCGACCCTACCAGTGGCTGGGATAAAAGGAGAGCACATGAATAGGGAGAGGGCTACATTTTCCGGCTTTACCCGGGAGAAAAGGCTCTTTGCCAGAAAGGGTCAGAAATTCATTTGTAATAAAATCGAATGGCATTTTTCATTCCTCTGTCTTTTCTCTAAGGTGAATCCCACCAGCATGGATTTATTGCTTAGGATATATTTACTTCTTTAATGGAGACTCTTCTTTAATGGAGACTCTAATACAGGTTACGCAACTAGGTGACACAAAACAGTCCTTTCAAACTAACAAGTATAGAATTGTCAAGTTTCTTCCTAATCCAGATTTGATATCTTTAAAATTCAGCTTTCATGTTTATGCTGTTTCTCTTATATCTGGTGCACTTATGAGTAAGTTATATAATTTTTACACCAATAGGAGTACTGAAACCCAAGCCGTGGTAGATTAACATAACCATATAAAAACAGAATATCTAACCATACATTCTAAATTAAAGCAAGGTTTCTCTCTATCGCCACCTAGTGACGGTGAGAGGTACACATTGTGACTATGCTTCCAGATCTTCAACAATAACTCCTACACTAGCCTTTGATAAACATCCAATTCATTACTGTAAAGTAAGTGCATAACTGCTTGAAAGACTTAATTCAAAGAGTAGTTATCAATGGTTTGCTGTCAAACTGGGAGGGCGTATTGAGTAGGTTCCCACAGGGGTCTGTCCTGGGTCCACTACTATTCAATATTTTCATTAATTACATTGATAGTAGGGTGAAGAGTGTGCTTATACAATTTGAAGATGAAACCAAGATGGGAGAGGGGTCTAAGCACTTTGGATAACAGGATTAGAATTAAAAAAATACTTTGACAAATTGGAGAACTGGTCTGAAATCAACAAGATGAAATTCAATGAAGACAAGTGCAAAGTATTTCATGTAGGAAGGAAAAATCAAACCCACAAATACAAAATGGGGAATAACTGGCTAGGTGGTAGCACTGCAGAAAGGGATCTGGAATTTATAGTGGATTACAAATTAAATATGAGCCTGTAATGTGATGCAGGTAGTGAAAAAGACTAATATTCTGGGGTATATTAACAGGTGTGTCCTATCTAAGATATGTCCTATCTAATTGTCTCACTCTACTAAGCTCTGGTGAGGCCTCAGCTGGAGTACTGTGTCCAGTTCTGGGCATCACACTTTAAGAAGGACAAATTGGCGAATCCAGAGAAGAGAAACAAAAATGATAACAGGCTTAGAAAACCTGTACTATAAGGAAAGGTTTAAAAAAAAAAAAAGGTATGTTTAGTTTTGAGAAGAAATGATTGAGAGGGGACCTGATGGCAGACTTCAAATATGTCAGGGCTATTACAAAAAGGACAGTGATCAATTATTCTTCATGTCCATGGAAGATAGGACAAGAAGTAATGGGCTTAATCTGCAGCAAGGGAAATTTAGATTAGATATTAGGAAAAGCTGCCAAACTATAAGGATAGTCTTCCAAGGAAGTTGTGGAATCCCCATCAGTGGAGGTTTTTAAGAACAGATTGGACAAACATCTGTCTGGCATGGTCCAGGTATACAAGTCCTGCCTCAGTTCAGTGGGATGGAGTATATGACTTCTCAAGGTCTCTTCCAGCCCTACATTTCTATGATTCTATGATAAGAGGACTTGAAAGAGAACTGTTCAGCAGCATATCAGAGTCACCAGAGGAGTACAACAGTTATAAATTAAATTAAAATATCTTTGTTATAAAATGGTTGAAAACTTAAAGTTGTGTTAATGTTAAAATAAAAACTCAGAAAGTTTATAGTTAAACTTCCAATAACAATCTTACCTCTGATCCAATATTCCCACCACACATACCCCTATTAACTGTGTGATAAATGAGTCATATAAGAAGGGTGCTAACGTGGGGTAGATATTTTGGAGTGTGGATGAGTTATATCAGGCTCTCCAATTTATTAGTGAATTTGTGGAAGAGGTGTGGGGCATACACATGAAACTCCCACTGATAAATCTATCTAAGGTATTTCTAAGGTGCAAGTCATGCTAGTATCTATGCCATCCCATTGATGTAAATGGGAGTTATAAAAGCAGATCAAAGGCACTATATGACACAACTCAATGACAATATAGTTATGTGTCATCTTTGACAAGTTTGATTATGACAGAGTGACTGATCTGCTGGACTGAAAAATAATGAATAAATAATATGGCAGTTTCACAAAATACTCATATTTAATATTGGCTGATACTTCAAACATCTAACTCCCATAGCCAAACCAATTCTCTGAACACTACGATATGTAAAAAGAACAAGAGAGTCATGTTTGAACAGATACAGACATCTTTCAGTTTTAATTACACTTTTGAAAAGACTCTCCCATAAAACAATTTTTTAGAAACAACTATTTGCTACTAACCAACACTATGTACCTGATGTGCTAGCTCGTACATATGCATTGAAGTCAATGGGAGTTTTGAGGGCACAACAATCATAAGGCTGGACACATGTGAAGGCCTATATTTAAAAAGTTGATACTGTCCATGTATTTCTACCACATGGATGCTCTTCTGTCTGTGAGGTATTCCAGCCTCTGATCTTCCTGAACTAACAGTTGTGAACTAGCACATAGAGGTATGGGAGTTTTGAGTACAAATGGATCACAGGACCAATAGTCAATATTAATACCTGGTGTAACTCTATTAACTTCAGAAGAGCTACACCAGAGATGAGCAGCTCCTAGCTGAAATCAATGGAGTTACATCAGTGGTGAACTTGGCCCTACGAGACTTACGGGAGGTGGAGTGAACTTCCATCTTGTAACACCAGGAATAGGTTAGCAGCAAAAAATATCTCTTAATTGATTCCTGAAGTGTGTGTAGCTTTCCAAGATGCTCTATAATGTGTACAGCCATTTCACTTCTTCCCACTGCAGGAAAGATCTCCAAACTCTTCCAAAAGAGGTGAACCTGCAAGCCCTGAAAACCCTCCAAGGAGGAAACAGTACAGGATGGAACATTTCATTCTCCTAACACCCCAGAAACCAAACTGTGCTGCAGTCACTGGCATTATGTATCACAGAAAGTGATGTCACACAACACTGAGGTGTTCCAGATATCTTGGCTGTTAGGCACTTTCCTCTAAAAATCATCCTCCCCACCACTTTGATTCAATTTAAATGAACTGGAAACAGAATACACTGAAAACTTTCATTTCCATACAGTTCTAAATTGGCACATGTAATGTAACACAGAACATGGTGAATCTGTTTAGAAAAGAACTGAAATTAATTAGTTAATTAATTGTTGTTCCAGGCAGAGCTGGCAGTGACATCCATAGCTAAGGTTGCTTATCATTTTCCAGCACAAGATTTTACATTCAACTGCTTTTAGTTTTACTTGACTTAAACCATTCAGGCTGAAATTTTGCATGCTAGAGGTCTGCCTCAGGCTAAATATTTTTGGAAAGTTTAAACAAAAATGGTTCAGTGGTTTCCAAGAAGGTTAGGGGAAATACATTTTTCTGCCAAGCTTGTACTCATCTTACAGTCATTGTATTGAGAAGCTCTAGTGTCCCTTAAATGAGAAAACTTGTGCGAGGGAAACAGAGCCCACTACAAAATCTGCAAAGTTCTCTTCTTGGAGTTTCCTTTGTATTCTCTCCTCCTGGGGGAGTGGTCTGCAGTCAGACAGAATAGAGACCTAGACTGTAAACTCCACAAATCCAAAGATCTGCAAGGAAAATAGAGCACAACCACACAAATCTTGGGCCATCCTTGGGGTTGGCCTGACGCTCCATGATGATTAGAAAGCACCTTCTTCCATGGCACTAGGTTACCAGGCTATAGGAACCAGGCTGCTATTGGCTGAATGCCCATTAGCTGTGTATTATCTCCAGCTCTGATAAAATAGAAGCTGCAGAGGGGAATTAATGCTGCTGTTAGAACTGATTTTAGAAATATTATAGCAGATATTTATTAGCTTCCTAGGAGAAAACACTGCTGGGGTTCAGCTGCTTCCTGCCTCCACCTCTTCTAACTCACAAGATTCTCATAATTAACTCCCATTCTGGGGCATCATTTATCTAAAGATTCACATAATTCATTGGAGTTTCTGTCTGAAGCTCAAAGGGGGCATCTCCTAGATTATTTTGTGCTTTAATGTGTTTTAGAATATTTATTCTTTTCTATTCCTCCCATGTCTTAAATTGTTTTTTATCTGACCTCTACATTTATGAGAATATGGTGAACAATGTTACAAGAAACAAAACTAATTTAGATTTTCAGAAAAATCTATTTATGTTATTACTGCCTGTATGATATTTCCTCTCTGTCTCCTACCACATAAGGTGGGCTAATACAGATCCTTTCTTGGCTAATTTTTATTTACTTTGAGAGATTGACTGCAACATGTTCAAACTTCTCTCTATCTTTATGTAAAGGCTACATTCATAAAAGTTACCCCCCAAAAATGCTTATAAATCCCCACGGCCAGATTCTTCTTTGCCCTACATCTTGCAGAAAGCAATAGAGAATCTGGCCCCCAAACTACAGCAATGACAAAATACTTCTTTATATATAGTGTAGTCAATATTCAAAATACTATGAATTTCAAAGTGGACTTGCACAGCAAGAGTTTCATTGTTAACAGTTCAGTTGGTTCCAAAGTACACAGATCTAATTTGATGTCAATAGAAATTTCACATCAGGTATGAATTGAAAGTGTAACTCAGTTATATTTTGTTAATGTTTTCCAGAGCCTTGAATGTTCCCCTTACATATCTTAACACGTTTGATCATTTTGGTATCATAAAATCAATTCCTAGGTGTGCTTATTTTTATTTTGGGTCGATATGAACATACGGTAGCTGTTAATCGTCAAATACAGAAGATTAAAGTAACAATTAAGCCAAGTACCAAAGGTATTCAACAATGGAGTCATGAGGAGAATTAGATATTAGTCCTTGTGTGAAAAATATAAGGTTAGAAATAAGGCCCAGATCCACAAAGGTATTTAGGCTCCTAACTTCCATTGATTTAGGAACCTAAATACCTTTGTAGATCTGGGCCTAAAAGACTAATTAAGGCTTCAGGAATGAATGCTTAGAGACAATTCAGAAATTGAGTAAAAGGCTGCAGTTCCAGTGATGTCAATGATTTCCTCAGAGAAAGGGAGTTTTGCTTGTGTCAGAACTGCAGATTGGGCCTTGAGTGTATGTTTTAAAATATCTTGTAAGGTAAAATTTTATGTGGCTGAAGTAAAGAAAGTATCAGTTTTCCCTAAGGCCGATACTACCTCTGTCTCTTTCTCCTGCCCACAATCACAATCCCCCCAATGGATGAGAACTGCATTTCAGGGTCTACTGTATGAAACACAGTAACATTATTAATAGCACATAACAGGAAAATACCAAATAATAGAGTGAAGAGTCATTTTTGTATTTGCTATTTTTGTATTTACATGTAATAAACAACAAAGAAATACCTTAGAAACAATGCTATTAAAGACCAATCACTGGAAGAGATTTTTCCTTTACAAAGACAACAGATTTCCTTTCAAATGGATGTGTTCAAGGAAAAGACAGTCTGACAGAGATGCTATCATTAAAGAGAAAATGGCATCTTGTCAAATGCTTCAGTTGCAGATGATTCAACATGGAGCTTTGACTCTGAACACTTGATTTTTTTGCTAAGTGGGAGTGGGAAGAAAGAGAGAGAAGAGAGGTGTTATGAGCATGTGCACAAATACACTCAGAAATAAAAAGATCACAGGATGATGAGATTAGGGGATAGAACCCATTTCTTGGTCTGAGCGCAGGCCCTATTTGTTCCACCTTTATTCAGGTTGAGCACCTTATGCCACAAATTGTACTGCTCAGCCTGTGTAGGGAAGGAAAATAAGGCCTTTAATCTTGGTGTCTTTCTTATTCCTTTTGTCCACTTATTCTGTCAGTTTGTCTGTGATTATAAGAAAATGCATTGAATGATCTTATTTGCATTTCCAGTTATGTTTAAGTTTCTTTTGAAATCATCTAGAACAACAGAATCTTTCACTGTTTTGTTTGCTCTTATTATTCCTACATTACTATGGACCATGCACTAAATGCTTTATTTAATGTAGGTGAATTCATTCAGAAAGTCGTAACAAATGAGAACGGCAAGTGCTGCATTTTTAGCGTGCAAAGAATATTGTGTGATTTTATCTACCCTGTATTACAATACACATGGTTAAATGCCGGTGAACAATCTGTATGTTGGCAAAGGGCCCACCTCACTGGAAAGTTAAGAAATGTGATAAGAGGCTGAAAACTCAGCTTCTCAGAAGAAAGGAATGAAAAGAACTGACTAAAAAAAAATACTGATTAAATGTTCCTGGGCAGCCAAAACCCCCAGAGAAAAGGGTATTTCCCAGAAATCCAATGACTATTAAGATCATCTAGCTGCTGTAAAGACCAGGCCTGCATTGCCTTTGCACAGGGTGGCTGTATCAGCTAGCTATCTCATACGATGTGATTAGCATACTAGCCCCATCGTGCAGTACACTGGACACGGGCTCTTAAAACTAATATTATAAACATATTTTTTCTATAGTCTTGTCTTCTATTATGGTAGCCTCTGTTAGAGGAGATCCTCCATACAAATCAAGAGCAACCAGTAGCTATGGACGCAGGGGTGCATGAGAGGTTCTTGTCTCCTCCCTATTCGCAGGGGTGCATGAAAGGGTCTTGTCTCCTCCCTATTCTCCCATTTGCACACCTACATGCACACACACTGCTAGAAGAGAGAATATCTTTCCAAAGAGAAAGATCCCCGACAGTTAACACAGCAGGGTTTTATTGTCAGACAAAGGAAGGAGTGATGATGTCTTGGTGAGGCAGCATAGTCCAATGGCACTGAACTAGGAGTTCTGTTCCAAGCTTTGCCATTGACCTGTTGTGTGAGGTAAGACAAGCCACTTCGTCTCTCCATGCCTCAGTTTCCCCTCGCACCTTTGTCTGTCTTGCCTATTCAGATTATAAACTCTTCAAAGCAGGGACTATCTGTAGTGACCTGCACAATGGTTGGTTGAGGCCTCTAGGTGCTACCATAATATAAATAATGATGATGATGATGCAGAAGCTGTTACCCAAGCTTTCAGGTCATAGTTCCAAGTGGGGATATCTAAGGCTATGTTGATTATTTCCTTGTGCTAATTAGGAAGGGAAGTGATTTTAGGGAGCCCTATTAATAGCTGATTAGTCTTTCTCTTGAAGCTCAGTTATCAACAGATTGGCCCTCAATTTTTCCAGTGCCACTGATGCTTTTGGGTCTTTAGAATGCAGTTCACTGTGCAAAGTGTTCCCTAAAAATAATCAGCTGAAACAAAACATCCCGCCCAGACCCAGAGGCTGAAAGACTAGTCCTGGACACTGGGCAAGATAATGAGAGAATAACTAACATAGATAATCAGCAAATCATTGAAATGAATTGATTCAACTCTGGCTGGCGTCCTTATTTCTGCCTAAAAGCTTCTGTGAAATCTGAATAAGTGGCCAGTTATCTGACTGTCTCTTCCTGTTATCTGGCTCTAATGACAGAAGTGGGAGAGAGGGAAATGATGTCTTTGAACAGGATCATGGCCTTTCATTTAAAGTAAATACCAAATAAAAATGGAATAATAATATCTGAAGAAGGAGTCTGGCCTGGGTTAGTCCTGAACAGATTAAGTAAGCCATTAAAGACATCAGACAATATAAGATTGTTGCAGTAGGTGCTGCACCTCTAGTCCACATACACCACAGGGAGAATCAGAAAGTGATTATTTGTATTTACATGTAATAAATACATGTAAATACAAATGTCTAAACATTAGAATGTCTAAACATTCTAACAATGCAGCACAATGTTGCTGCTAAAAGAGACAAAATGCAGCCAAGACATTTCACACCACAGGGAATATTTGTTATATGTACTTTTTTAAATGACTGAACTGCAAAGTCCAGGAGATTCAAAGTAAGGGCTTGTTCTCCATCATTAACTCACTACTGTGAGTTGTACTAACAGGAGGACGACAGAAGCTCCACTCATAGACCAACAACTAGGCACAAGGAGATTTGTTAAGAATAGATTGATCATCTTGGCTCCAGATTGCCTTACTCTTCTTGCTGTAACTCAGACTATGGGCTGTTTTACGATAGATTTTCATTACTGTTACGTTACAAATACTATCAGGGGGTAGCCGTGTTAGTCTGTATCTACAAAAACAACAAGGAGTCTGGTGGCACCTTAAAGACTAACCGATTTATTTGGGCATAAGCTTTCGTGAGTAAAGCTTATGCCCAAATAAATCGGTTACAAATACTAGTTATTCCCCATTTTGTATATGTGCATTTGATTTTTCCTTACTAGGCGTAACACTTTGCACTCATCTTCATTGAATTTTATCCTGTTTATTTCAGACCAATTCTCCAATTTGTCAAGGTCATTTTGAATTCTATTCCTCTCCTTGCAACATCTCCCAGCTTGGTGTCATCTGCAAATTTTATATTTTATAATTTTATTTACTAACATTTATTAGTTGTAATTTTCCATTCTTTCCAAAGAGCCTGTACAGTTGTACTCACAGTATTAAAGCTTTACAGGTAGAGAGAGATGTAAAATAGAACCAGTACAACTTCCAGAAAATCTAAAACATTTCTACATGTTTCTCCCTCAAAGTAATCGGTCCCTCATTTTCACAAGCATCAAATTCACTTACTTTAAAACAAACCAACCGACACTCCAAGGCCTAGTGCATATTGTAGACTAAGTGTCCGCAAAAAATATAGTATTTTGAAAAACTAAGCTACAATACTGAGATCATAGAGAAATCTCTATTGGATAGTGCCTTTTTTAATGATTTATTTTTTATTTTACTCCTATAATTTAGAAAAACGCCCATCTGATTTTGTTTTATTAGAGAGAAAAAATCCGGAAACAAGGCTTCATTCTAAAACAAGTTTTAATAGCCTAGACATAAACTCTGCAAAACAGGGTTCAGAGTAGATATGCTCAGAAACTATTAAATGTAATGGAAAGAAAGCACCTACCAGTGACTGAATTTACACAGTTAAAGCAGTTTTATGCCTGCTATTCACAGGTACTACTCACATTTATGATAGCAACCTTTATAAAGTCAATTTAATTATCTTTATCTTATTACAAATAATAAATGTAGTTGCCCTACAATGAAAATCAATTGTCAACATAAGCTATGGATAACATCTAATAAAACTGCCCTTTGTAAATCTATGATTAATAAGACTGGTTTCTGCATTAACTAACAGACATCATAAAATTTCCTTTCTGGCATTGAATCCATCTATGCAAGGAAATTCAATCTGACATGATGAACCTAAAACAAACTGCCAGAGCATATGAGCAAAAGTTTGGCGCCAATCGTTATTATATGGTGACCATTTGAATATGTATATCTATCTGACAGATTGGTTTTGAAATGAAGGTAGCGTGTATTGCTTTAATTAAGTCATACGAGACACTGGATATAACAAGTGATAAATGATCCACTTTTCCTTTATTTCCAGAGCACACTGATAATGCTATAGCCATGCAGCTATGTAACGTTCTATCAGTAGTAGCAGAAGTTATACGAAAGTTGAGCAATCATTTTCCCAAAACAATTTTTACACAGAACAGTGGTTATTTCAGTCATTACACAGAATGAGATTCCCCTTATGATAAAGATGTCAAGGGGTTTCCATTTATCACAATGAAAGCTATGATACTTGAGTTCAGTATGAAGTTATGTTCCTGAAGTTAGTTTGCCCAGTGCATGAATTACTGTGTGATCTTATTGTAGACTTGAGAGTTTATTCTTTCTTTGATGCAAAAAGGATCCATGCTGATTACTCCCAAAGACACTTATTTAATTGTATTTTTGTTAAAGGCCCATTTAAGTCAATGAGAGTCTTTCACATTATTTTAATGGGCCTTTAACAAAAGTACAATAAAATAATGATATTTATCTTAAAGGGTCCCAAAGGCACTTTACAAACTACAGCACAGGGATACCACTGAAAAGCAGTCACCTCTGGGGTGAAGGGTGGCAGCACAAGAGCACATTACACAGCACTGGGGAAAAAGAGAGCCAAGAACACTAAGACAAGTCCTCCTAAGTGCCGTAGGATCTTTAATGTCCATATAAAACAGACAGGATCCTAGTTTCTTTAGGTTCCTTACATTGGAATAAAACATAAGTGTTAAATTTGTAAAACACTTGGAAGAAATGTGGCCTAACCTTCCAATCTATTACATTGGTATGAGTCAATTGACTTCAGTGGAGTCATTCCAGCATAAAACCAGAGTAATAACACAGTGGGGAAGTCAGCCCTATGAAGTGCTACTTCTTATTATTATTATGAGTGGAAAGTGAGGTGTCATAGTAATTTCTTTAGCATACGCATTTATTTTTATTATTTGTGATAATCTCCTAGAAACATGAACAGAATATTTCTTTCCTAATTTTATTTTCTATTTTGCAAAATTGCAGATTTTTTTCTTATGTAGAATTGAGCTGAAAAACAACAGATATTTTTGTTTTAACTTAAACTACTGTAAACAAAAGTACAATTCTGACCATATAAATATGATTTTTTTTTTAATATACCAGCATCACCTATGCTACAGGGACATGGCCAGGTTAAAATTAAATAACTATTTATTTGCATGGGTTACTGAAACATCTTAAATGGTTACATCTGTAAGGATTTTAAAAATCTAATTGATATTTTTACCATGTATGATATTTAATTTTTAAATTTCTCTCAGTTTGAACAATGAATTAACCACTGGAATTATTTATCAAGGGTCATGGTGGATTCACCATCACTGACAATTTTAAAATCAAGATTGGATGTATTTCTAAAAGACATGATCTAAGAATTATTTTGGGGAATTTCTATGGTCTGTGTTATACAGGTCAGACTAGATGATAACAATGGTCCCTTCTGGCCTTAGAATCTATGAATCAGTGAAAAGAGACTAGACAATTTCTATTTGTTTCTAGTCAATTTCCCTTTCAGGTTCTCATGAACTAACACAATTTTGCAATGTTTGGGTTGTAAACAGGACAGGAGAATTCTTAGCTGCTTAAAAAATGTTTTCATTGAAATTAAAGAAAACAAGGAAACAAAAACTTAATTTTACAAATTACGCTGATGGTCTCCTGTTAAAGAGCTTCAGAAATCATGTTTCCTTGTTAGCATCTGCTGCCGAGCCAGCACAAGACATTTTTGTGGACCCCACCAAAAATGGCAATTTATTTCTAACTTAATCTGCTATGGCGGGGTAGTTTGTGTATTAAAGATTTTCTCCATTGTAACCGTCCTAAGTAGGGTTGGCAACTTTCTAATTCCAGAAGAACAAACACCTTTGCCCGCTCACTGCCCTGCCCTTTCCCTGAGGCCCTGTCCCGCCCCTCTCAGAGGCCCCACTCCCGCTCACTCCATCCCCTCTAGCTGCAGAACACTTCCCATCCCCACAGGCCCCGCGCCAGGGGGCTGCAGCGCTGTCGTGCCCAGTGTGAAGGTTGGGCCCCAGAGCGAAGAGGCCGGAGGCTGGCTGCCTGGCACTGAGGGGGCTCTGCTCTGCCTGGGCCCCAGGCTGCTGGCTGAGTTTTATTGTCTGGTTTTATTTTCTCTCTCTGATTATGATGGTGTCCAGGAGGACTCTACTCTTCCAGGGGCTGTCTAAATCACCCAGCTGGGAAGGGAGGAGGGCGGGCTGGAGGGGAAAAGATGCATTAGGGGGGTGGAGGAGAGGATGGAGAGGAAAAGAGGCCAAGGATGAGAGCAGGGTGGGGTTCAGAGGGGGCAGTGAAGGAGAGAGGAGGGAGTATGGGGGGGTATGTGGGGTGGATGGGGATGCAGGGGCAGGCAGAAGGCTACAGGTGCATGAGGAGGGAGGGCAGAGGGTGTATAGGGACATAATGGGAGTGCAGCAGTGGAGGTGAATGGGGTGCAGGACTGTGGGGGGTGAGGGACATGGGGGTGGTGGCTCTGGGAGGTGGAGAGGATGGGTGGGAGAGCACTGTAAGGGGTACAGGGCTGGGATGGGTAGGTGTGGGGGGCAGGGCGAGATGGGACAGAGGAGGGATGCAGTGAGGGGGATGGGGGAGTGTGGGGGTTGGGACAGCAGAATGCAATGAGGTGGATGGGGAGATATGCAGGGCTGGGGGGGAGGAGTTGCCCAGAGTCCAGGGCTCCTAGGGCCAGCAGCAGACTGGCCACTCCAGACTCCCCGAGGTGGCCGGGCCATGCTGGGTTTGTCTCATTCTCCTTCCATCCCCTCCAGCAGCCCCATTCCCCGCACTCTGAGACAGGGATACATACCTCGAACTCCTGGTGCTGGTGTGACAGACTGTGGGGTTGCCGCAGGAGCAAGCGCCACAGCTCGAGCCCAGCCACAGGAGGAGCATGAGGAGAAGAGGGCCGGCAGCAGTGGGAGAGGCGTGTGCCATGACCCCTCAAAAGCCGCCTGCTGAGCATTGGCGGGTCGTGCTAGTTTGTCCCCTGCCCTGGCCAATGAGAGCTGCGGCTGTGGGTGGGGGGCAGGGCAGCACGCAGACCCTTGTGGCTGCCCCAAAGCCTAGGAGCTGGACATGCCGGCTGTTTCCCGGGAGCTGCATGGCGCAGCAGCTAGCAGGGAGCCTGCCAGCCCCGCTGCGTGGCGCCGCCAACTGGATAGTCAACGGCCCGGTCAGCAGTGCTAACCAGAGCTGCCAGGATCCCTTTGTGATGGGGTGTTCCGATTGAAAACCGGACACCTGGTCACCCTAAAATGAAATTATGGGCTTCCACTGCTTGACAGGGAAATTTTAAATTATATTGTGCCCTACTTTTTGTGGCCAACCTCTTTAGCAAGACCTACTGGAATGAGGTGCATTCCAGAATTGCTAGAGATTTAAATGTTGACCTCAGCTGCAGCTGGGTGCATGCTGACCAGAGGCCTTTTGAGCCTTGTAGGATTTAGTGTATGTGGAATTTGAGCTTGAGTTTAACTAACAAGCATGTACTACTCTGCTGGCTGATCCACATCTCATTTATAATAAGGTAACATGTGTAACTGACTAATGCACACCCTAGCATGGTTGATTACTATTTAACTATAAAATAACTATGGGGATGGACAGTTCATACAACAGATCCTTCCACCATGAAAAACAGTTTCTAATAAGAGAAGAAAAAATAGTTGGAAAAAGGTTGTATGCACCTTTGTCCAACTGCTCCAGGTATATTTTTTGTTAATCTTTTCCAACCTTGTGTCCTTATTTTTATGGTGCCCTGGACCATTTGTATTCCCTTTTCCATGTCTTTTTGAGGGAAAGAGCATTTTAATGTTTTAAATTGCCACTCCTCCTCCTCCATCTCTTCTCCTGCCCCAGTCGTTATAGGCTTCCTCTCATTTCCCCCTACCCATTTAACATAAAAGCGTTGGATGGCACCCAACATAACTGGGAAAGCTGGGGTTGGCAGATAATTGTCCCTGTCCCCCCCGTCATCATTTCTGATCTGTCAGATAAAATCAAACCACCAATTTAAGACTCTTTCCTTTCCCCCAATAAATAAACCTTGCTTCAATAGCTCCTCTGCTGCAACTCCCACCACTTCAAAACGTGAGCAAGTAGCCCCTCCCACCTGCTCTGCTCCCGATCTCCTCCTGGGTTAGCCCCAATTTACACAAAACCTGCAGCTCCCATTTCACCTCATGAGGTCCCAGGTACCTATCTGTCACCTCCTTGAAATCATAAGCTGGCCAGATCCTTCAACCTTCCAATTTGGGTTCCTTAATGTTGCTCTTGTAGTAGGGTAGTGGAGCTCTCACTGGCAATGGGAATCTGAGGCTACTTTGATTTAGAGGACTGGAAAGAGGCTACAAACACATGCTGATCACAGCATTGCTCTATATTTTCAACAAAGAATGGTTTCTAGCCCCACACCATTCTGAGTGCACTCTACGGTGCTGCTGTGCTAGGTACAACCAGCCCCCTGCAGCATTCTCCAGTGCATTGCTGGAGAAAAGTGGGGAAGTCATCTACCACAAAGGGTTTTTGTTTAAAGAAAAAGAAAAAAAAACAGGAGAGCAGATTTAATTGGTGGAGCATAGCCCTTCTTATCCCCTCATTACCAGTCACCAGTGGGTGTAGGAATTCATTTTAATCATAGATAAGAGCCCAGCTGTTGGTATATGGCCATCATTAGAGGCTAAATTGGTCAACCAGAGCATGTATTTTTAAAACATCCCCAGCTCCACTGATATTCTCTATCATGCCCAATAGGACTCCTCCAGGAAGGGTTATTAGCTTGCTGTTATTTTATTGGAAAAGACTATACTCCCCTTCTTGTTAGTCCCATCATGAAGCCAATGGCTGTTGCCTATATTTCACTTCCCATCTTGACATATTCCCCATGAAAGTAAGAGTACTCTTTCCTTTTATTGATATGTTATTACCTTGCATCATGTACAGAGAATAGCAGTGTTCATTTTTATTATTGGGAATGTACATATGGTAGGGGAAAGAAGTCAGGATTTTTTTTTTTTATTTTTTTTTTTTTTAAGTTTTCTAGTGCCACTTCAGCAGAGCCCAAGAAGATCTAGACCTTACATAATCAGTATTGTTTTCTTGAATGGTGGGCTCTTTTAAACCACCTCTGCCCCTTACACTAGTTTGAATATGGAAATAGCCTCACTGAAGTATCGTTTTGATACTAAAGCTTTTTAAAACTACTTCAGCTATTGCTAGTGAAAAGCTATAATGTCTATTTTTTAAGTATTGTTTTCTCTCTTCTACGTTCGACCTCTGTAAAGTGTTTTATGCCTATGTTAACACAAACAAGCATTGCCATCATTTAAGTCCTTGTTTGTATACCAGCAGCAACCTCAGTAAAGGCAGAAGTAGCAATCACAAGCATGTGAATGAATGTTAGTGGTGCAGCACAGGCCTGAGAAAGCAATTTGGATGTAGACCCCCTACAACATTAAGTGTTGATTTTTAGGAGAACCTATAGGGTCGAGTTCCACATGATTGGTGATCAAATTCAGCCCCCAAAACTGAGTTTCTAGTTATGCAATCACTGAAAGCAGCTAGAACTGAGTCCAAATCCAGAAGTTAAATTGTAAATAGTAATTGCCACTGCATTGACATACATGATCAGAGCTATGACTGGTGCTCCATCCTAATAACTTTGCTGTAGTTAATGGAAACAGCAGCTCCATCCTCTCCTTTCCACTAGATAAGTAGTGGAAGACATCTAGTGGAAGGAGATACATAAAGATCAAAATAGCCAGGGCCCACTAGTCCATTGAATCTGCTCTAAGATCCATTCTATGCTTCCAGACCTCATAGCTGAGGAAACCTTGGAAATATGGCCCAAGTGTAAACCAGGGCAGCGACTTCCAAAGTCTGTCGATAGCGTAAAGCAATAGCTTTGAGGTGTGTACTGACTCGTTCTTAATTCTGAGATTAATGTGGACTTGAAAATTATTCCTGATTTTTAAAGCGGTCACATCTGGCTAATGTGCTTATTGCAATGCACACCTCATGCCTCTCCAGGTCCCAAGAACACCAGCTATCTCCTCCACTGCCACCGGTCCTCCAGTTTCCACTCCAACTTCTATGATGCTGCTCTGCATTGTCAATACAAAAGACTGTGGCATAATGACAACCGCCAATTATGGGAAGAAGTTGACTATAGGAAGGGGGACTATGGTATTGGTTTTACATTTAAGCCATTAAAATCATTTTTACATGTAAATTAAGCTACTGCATAATTTTCACTCTTACACCAGAGTTCTGCAGAATCCAGGGACCTTATCACAAGTTCCAGTTTGCCTCAGTACACAGCACCTTGTTTCTATAGCTTTTAGCAGATATCTTCTGACAGCCACTGTGTAGCTGTGGCAGTTGGGCACAAAGACCATCTCTGCAGACAGTTCTCTCTGAGCCAAGAAGGGGGTAATGCAAAACTTTGGCAGAGAGAGGCAAATCAGTTTCAAACAGGAATCCTGGCCCTTAGAATAGATGTCAGCCTGTTACCCACTAGCTCCTAATCTAGGACACATGGATCATTCACCTCAGACTGATACCTGAGATTTGGGGGATGGGTCATGGTTTACATGGGTGAAAAGCCAAGAAGAGAGTATCCTGGAAATCAGCCTCCATTTATAAGCACCCTCCAACTGATCAGTGCAACAGAGCAGCCCACTTTCATAATTCCATTCCTCACTCCCCACCCATTCCCATGCATCCTTCACTTGTCTCATGCTTAGCAGCACATGAACGTCCTCCACTAACTGGAGAACACACCAAGCCCCAAAAACATCAATGGGTCCTACTCCCAAGAGTAAAAATGTGTAATCAAAATGGTGGTTGTAACATTAGGGGGCTAGGCTGCAGCAGGAAAAGCATCTATAGCTCAGGAGAGTTTGGATATTTGATTTTGGCACAGTATTGTCTGAAACATGCATTATACCTGTCAATTAGTGTTGACTAATAAGCCATGCCCAGTACACTGTGCCATTTTGCTTCATATTAAAGGATGAACAATCCTGCACTGACAGAAGATCTCTTATAGTGTGTTTTCCAGTACTTTGGCTAGACCACTGTATTAGTTTTGGCTTTTTGATCTGGTAATCTTTTAAATTTTCCAAGTTTGTTAATATGGGGAATGCTTATTTGTAGCAGTGCTGCAGATTCTGATGGGCTTCTTTGAAGTAATCCACTTACATAATAAAGACAGTACTTTGACACCAGTCTACTACATAGCAACAGGAGACAGACTGAGGCAGGCATAAAAGCAGAATGCCAATATTTACAGTCAATTAAAATAAAATCAAAAATGTAGAAGTGACCTATTTAGAAAGCTTGTCCCCATCTGCCCATGCTGTTTTAAATCTGTTGGTTGTATTGGTTTATAAGAAAGGAAAAATGGCTACAGAAAGGCTAATTAGCATTATAAGCTTTAGATTTTAAAAGTCTTTATTTAACATACAGAGCCATAATTTGAAGTTTTAAAAGTCTGTAAATGCCATGTAACTAAATTACAGCATATGCTATGTAACTAAGTTACAGTGTATAAAAACAATTCAGACAAATAGGCAGGACAACTTCTTAGAAAATTTGATTTTGCAACAAAATATCACTATATACAGCACCTGAAAATGGTTGAGAAAACAGACTGAACAGAAGATCAGAGGTAAGTTTTACAAATGCAGTGGTCTGCATTAAATATCTTAGTTCAGTGCTTTTAAAGGAAGCTTAGACTTGGGAAGAGATTGTTCTGTTGTATCCTCCATCTTGGACCTCTCCAAGATACTTGTAGATTTGTTCTCTTTATCCTTTTTTACACTCTTTTTGTGCTGCAGGGTTTAAAAAAGTTCCCAGTTAGTATTACACCTTTACACACAATGCTAAAAAATGCAACATTACTCTCCATTTTCTGGTTGCCACATAATTCTGCACACAATACTCAAAGCGTAAAAAATTATACAGGGCAATTTTCTGAAGACATTTGCTAAGGAGATTTATTCTTTAGGACACAAGAGTCTTATGAGCCTAAGGCATTAAGATTTTCTCCTCAAGACCAAAAATAAGATACCTCTAGGAATTCCTGTATGTGCCTAAGAACTAATTTGTTGGAAGCTATTTCTTTTAAAGATAGTTCTTGCCATAATTAATGAGAGGGCACCCTTAGCTGCAGTGAGACAAGTTTATAAACAGCACACTTTTATTGCTAATGAAAGCAAACCAACAATTATTATTCCATCAGAAAGAAGTAAGTCTGAAAGGTTGTGCAGTTAGATTGAATTCTGATTCTTGTATGCAAGTTTAGGTGTACCCTTTAGGCTTCTGATAAGTTACCAGTTATCCCTGAGGGAATTCTGTGTCACTGCGTATGCACAGAATTCATGTCCCCCGCAGATTTTTTTTCCTCTGCAGAAAATACGTTCTGCCGCAGAGGCACTGAAGTTATGCTGTTTGTCCACCAGGGGCTGCTGTGGTGCCAGAACAGCGAGCAGTCGCCCATAGCAGCCAGTAGCAGATAGGGAGGAGGAGAGGCTGCATTCCTCACAGAGCCCTGCCTGTGGGGCCAGGTGAGGAGACACGGGATATGGGAGGGAGGGAGGGGAGGAGGGAAGAGAGTGAAGTGGCACAGAGAGTGGGGCACACGGGGCTGCTAGGGGTCACAGACTGGGGTTCAGAAGGACTAGTGGGGTAGACAGACTGGGGTGGGGGTTGAATGGGAGGGAGGGTACAGTGCCACATGGGGATGGGGGGGGGGGAACTGAGTGGAGATGCAAGGTCACCTGGAGATAAGGAGAGGGGGGTGCAGGGACACTGGGGACAGAGGCAGACGTGCCTGACTGAATGGGAGAGGCTAGGAGTCAGCCCAGATCTGCATTGGGAAGGCCCCCCAACTCCCTGATCCTTCCCCACAAAAAACACTTCTTCCACCCATACCCAACAACCCTCTAGGTTCACTCCCAGACTCCTTCCCACCAATTACTTCCCTCCCCCTCAGCTCCTCCATTACCCCTGACTCCCCAAAGCTTTTGCACGGCTTCTGAGGGATGCGGGAAATACGTTTCTGTATTTAGTTTAAATGAATTATTCAAAAGTTCTGTATTAATATGCCCAGTAAGGAATTTGTCAAAAAAACATTTCCTGAATCTTTTTTGTTGTCTGGATTGTTACAGACATACTTGCGGACAAGTATTTTGAAATAAATTACCAAAATAATTGAAAGTAGTGATTGTTTTGTGTTATTTTGACAAAATATGCAGAATTGTAAAGTATTTTGTGCAGAATTTTTAATTTTTTGGTGCAGAATTCCCCCAGGAGTAACCAGGTTTAACCCTTTGTGTTTCATATAGGCCCGAACAAGGTGAAGTATACATGTACTATTAGGTGTTTAAGGATACACCAAACAAATCCTCAGAACATTTCATCTCCCTCATTGAAACGAATATTTATATAGTAGTCCACATGGTCAGCCTTGAAGATTGCCTGTTTAATTTCCAAGTCACATTGGAAAGGTTATGTTCAGCAGGGCAAGTATTTAATCCCTGGAGTGCTGCAGTGATTCATGGCCAGATACTTCTTTTGCTAGAGACAGTTAAGAGGTTTTGCAACTCTCACCCTCACCCTCCTCCAAGGACCTCAACATCTTAAAAGAGATCCTACAACTAGACCGAACAAAGCCTTTGAAAGCAGTCCACCCCTTAGCTATCCAAAAGGGATCATGGGTGAAATTACAGCAGCTCTGAATACTTTACCAAGAAGAGCCCATAGGCTAACACTAGTCAATAAATAAAAATAAAAAACAAAACAAAGTTTACCAATTCCTTCCCCAATGGAGTTGGGAGTACTAATCTGTTGCAAAGCCATTATGGTAGATGATCTACATCTAATCTAATGCTGAGCAGTCTTATGTTAAAATACATGAGTTGATGTTCCCCTGTGGTAGCTGCAGTTTTAAGAAAAACTTACTTTCAGCTCAGTTTGCTGGAAAAAAACCCTCAATTTAAGGGGGGAATTTATTGGCTGCTTCTTTAAATTAAGATATATGAAGTCTCAAATTGATATTCTGAAGGACTAAGTCTGGTCACAAACCTACATTGACAATGTTACACAAATGCTGTTACCCTATTATAGCAGAGGCACCACGCTTCCTGGTCAAATTCAAATCTGTCTGCAATATTTGTAGAAATTACCTGGAAAAAGGGAACACCACTATTTGTTTGACAGCACACACTTGTGTCCAGGGAAGATTTATCACTGAAGATACTTTCATTAAATTCCTGCACCACCTCTTCTTCCTCCAGCGAGTCCTAAAAACAGAAGTTTCCAGTTTACACGAATGGCTAAATTCAGAGGGGATTTACAATCATTTGCTCAAGTCCCTAAAATACGTGGCACAATCTTTTGAGAGATTTATAGATCTTTACATGCACAACTATCAAGCAAAAAAAGACCTTTTAAACAGAAGACTTTGTTTTATCCCATCCTGTGCATTTTCTGAGCTTTGCATGGACACTCACATTGTAACAGACGAGTGCAGAATGTAAAAGCTTCCAGAACTCTGTGTTTACAGAGTTGAACTGAAACACTTTAAAGTGTTGTACTAACTGTTCAATCCCATATCTTCTGGATGAGTGGTTACAAAATGGAGCCTTGTATTTATACCATCTCACATTTACCTGATCCACATGCTCTACCATCTTTGCTGCACTATTTAATGTAGCCATGAGTTCTGGTTGCTGTCGTCTCAATTGCTCAAGCAGCAGGTCACGAGGTTCTGTTCTCACAAGAGTCACTGGATAAAAGTAGTCTTTTCTCTGTGGAGTTGTCCCTTTAATGAAGTTGATGTAAAAAATGAATGGCATTATTAAACACTTCCAGATTTTATTAAATGAAATGTAGGAATCATTCTTGGTAGACATTCTTGTCCATATTAAAAAAATTCAAGACCATCAGTCACTTCATGTTCCCATTAGTTTTAGCTTATGAACTCGGTACTCAAGTAGCTTGCTGTGAGACCATTCCCCTTGCCATCCCCCACTGTGAATACCTGTTGGGATATCCACTTTAAGTTCCTCCTGCAGGAAGGCATTAACCTGAGTCAATCCATATTGTGCTTCCTCATGGAGGATCAGTTTCTGCTCCAGGAACATCTCCTTATCATTTTTAATCTGGTCCAGGAGGCTATTCAGTGACCTCTCTTCATCAGCTTTCTGTCTATTAATCTGGTCTGTGACTTCAGCAACTGATGCATTACAGCTTTCATTTGCATTCTGAAAGACAGAATACCAAATTAACAATAAAATTAAGGCTAAGGTCTCTTGCCTAACTGGTGGAGCAAGATAAGTTACATTTCAGGTTGTGTCACTAAACTTAAATGTGACCTCAACTGAAGAGTTTGGCCATGCTGATTTATATTCATTTTGAGAGCTGTATTTAGAATAATCCATTTCTTGGAACGTACATGCTATCCTTTGGGAACAGATGCCAATAGCTAGTCATAGGAACACAGACATTGCTATGCTGGATCAGAGCACTGGTTTCTCAGATTCAGTATCAAGTCTCCAACAGTAAATAGCACTAAATGCTTCAAAGTAAGATGCAAATAATTGCATATTGGACAATGCTAGGATAAAACACCTGCAAGGGGCTAGGAAGAAAGTTTACATTTTACAAAGCATTTTTAGCCCGTAAGGTTGCAAAGAAAGTATTCCAGACATGAAGACATCTGGAATGAATAGATAGTGTTTTCTTCCGGAGTCTTCAAACACTTAGCTGTGCATTTTCCACATTGGGGTGTTAACTCTGAAGTCTAGTGACACTTTAAATGTCAGTATTAAACTAGTTCATTATTTATTTTAGCAAAGGCGTGGGAAAGGATTGGGAGTGAAATCCATGGATGGGAGAGTTGTTACAGGGAAGGAAAAAACAGACAGGGAAAAGAAGAATGTGAAAGGAAGAAAAATAAAGGACCAGAAATAGCAGTAGCCCCAAAGGAGAACATTTTCCCCACTGATTGATGCCAAACCTAACAATGATAATAATTAAAAGGTTAGCTACCACTTGAAAGCCATATTCTATACTTGATCACTATGCAAACCTTCCCACTGACAAATCTACTGTAGACTATGGGGGGCATGTAAGTTTTCAAAGGGAGTGTGCTAAAGTTTTACACCAGTCTACAGGTCAGAACTATGGACCAGATAAGTTGGATAATGTTTTTATGCTATTTGCACTTCAAATTCGAACTCTGTGCTCTTAAATTCAATTTTGCCTTCTTATTAGCTTCCACTTCGATTGAATTTCCATTTTCTGAAAAATGCCTGTTTGGCTCAGAAACCTCTTCTACTTTGCCATTTAACCATACTGGTTTTCTTGCCTTCCTGCTTCTCCTTTAATCACATGTGATTATTCTATACTTCAGCAGACTATATAGAGGCTAAGATTTAGTTTTCTTACTTTTGAGATGTCCCTTTTCTAAAGTTGTATGTCTGTGCTAATTTTGATTATTCTTCTACCAGGGATACTGATTTAATCAAATTGTGGTCCTTAGTGATATAATTCTGTTTTTTGTTTTAAACCAACTCCTGTGTTACTTCAACAGTGCTAGCTACCACAAAAAGAGAGGCTATTCTGTAAGACGTAATTATTTAGAGGCTTAGATTACTTCTCTAAACCTAAACTCATTTTGAAATTTGACAAGTTTATATATTGGTGGTTAAGTGTTCCCTCTAATTTTTCTCACCCACGTGCAGAATGCATTTTGTTATGTGCACCAATTGGAGGTGATGTGACACACATCACCTTCAATTGGTGCACATAAAATTCATGTGGCGGGGTGTGGCCGAGGGGTTTGTAGTGTGGGAGGGGGCTCAGGCTGGGGGTGCGGGCTTGGGGTGTGGCTGAGGGGCTTGGGGTGCAGTGGGGCTCCTCAGGGCTACAGTGGGGAGAGAGGACCACCTCTCCCCCCCAGCAGCACCTGGGCTGGGGGGGGGAGGGGCGTCTGTCCCCCGACATGGCGGGTCTGGGACTGGGCTGGGGCGCCGCGGCAGGCCTGGGGTTTAGGGAGAAGCATCTCTCCCTATCTCTGCCCTGAGCGCCGTTTAATAGGCAGCTGCACGGCTGCGCAGTTTAGATGGAACTTAGATGGTTAATATCTCATATCAAAAGATTGGGTACATGATGTTACAGGAAACGAGAAGCAAGCCAACCTCTATCCTGATCAGGCCTGTAGCATAACAATAGTACTGTAGAATGATATACAGATGACTTTGGATTTGTATCTACACATATTCTACTTTCTGGTCCTCTCCATTGAGAACTTCATAGTCTAATGAAAAGTTATCAGTTACCCTCTGTAAACACTGAAGTCGTTCCAGCTCACTGCGGGAGGAGGAGATCTGTTGATCAGTAAGGCAGTCAATCTTAGTATTTGCAGATTCAACCCATTCATCTGTCTCCTGACACACTGTGGTGAGATTTCTGTGAAGCTGTTCACAGCATTCAGTGGACTCCTCCAGCAACTTTTTGTCTTCCTTGTTTAGATGCCTGATCTCTCGTGAGAAGTTATCCAAAGATGCAATGTATTTGTTGTGGTGGGAAGTTGTACAACTGACTAGGTCTGTAGTTTGCCTGCATGAACAACAGATTCATAATATAGATCAGAGTATTTGGAAATGCTGATTTAAAAACATCATGCATTTCATATGATTTGACAACAGCAGCAGTGACAGTCTAATTTCAAAGTAAGCCAGATCCAATCCTATTATAATAAGATGCCATTGGAATGCTTTCTATTTAAGCTATTTATGCAGTAAAGCTTTCCCTAACCACAATCTAGTACAGTGGTTGCCAACCGGTCAGTCCTAGAGGATCTCCCAGTCGATCTCCCAGTCGATTGGTGGTGCAGTGGGGCTGCCGCTAAGACAGGCTCCCTGCCTGCCCCGGCCCCACACTGCTCCCGGAAGCGGCCAGCACGGCCCTGTGGGTGCAGGGGGTCTCCCTCCATGCGCTACTCCAGCCTGCAAGCACTGCCCTTGCAGGTCCCATTGGCCAGGAACGGGGAGCTATGGCCAAAGGGAGCTGCGGGGGCAGTGCTTGCAGAGAGGTGCAGCGCACGGAGCCACATGCCCCCCCGTCCCGTCCCAGGAGCCGCAGGGGCTCATTGGCCCCTTCCGGGAGTGGCGTGGGGCCGGGTTAGGCAGGGAGCCTGCCTTAGTGGCAGCCACATTGTGCCGCCGACCAGGAGCCGCCAGAGGTAAGAGCTGCCCGGCGGGATGCCGCACCCCATACCCCCTCCTGCACACCAAAGCCCCAGCCCTGAGCCCCCTCCTGCACCCCAACACTCTGCCCCAGCCCTGACCCCCCTCCCAGAGCTTGCACCCCTCACGCCTCCTGCACCCAATCCTCTGCCCCAGGCTCAGCCCAGAGCCCGCACCCCCCCCCCCCAAACCCGGTGAGAGTGAGTGAGGGTGGGGGAGAGCAAGCGACGAGGGGGGGGGAATGGAGTGAGTGGAACGGGGCCTTGGGGAAGGGGCAGGGTAGATCCTGGGTTGCCCTTAAATTCAAAAAGTGATCCTGGGCGTAAAAAGATTGGAGACAACTGATGAAACGGTTACTCACCTTCTTGTAACGGTTGTTCTTCGAGATGTGTTGTTCATGTCCATTCCAAGCAGGTGTGTGCACGCCGCGTGCACCCAGCCGGAAGATTTTACTATAGCAGTGTCCGTAGGGTCGGCTCCGGCGCCCCCTGGAGTGGCGCCCTCATGGCGCTGTATATAGGGGCCAGCCAACCCCCCACCCCCTCAGTTCCTTCTTGCCGATACTCCGACAGAGGGGTAGGAGGGTGGGTATTGGAATGGACATGAACAACACATCTCGAAGAACAACCGTTATGAGAAGGTGAGTAACCGTTTCTTCTTCTTCGAGTGATTGTTCATGTCCATTCCAAGCAGGTGACTCACAAGCGCAAGTCTAGGTGGCGGGGTCGGAGGTCACTGCAGACTGGAGGACTGCACAGCCAAATGCAGCATCCTCTCTGGCTTGGCGCGTGATGGCGTAGTGCGCCGTAAAGGTGTGGATTGAGGACCAGGTGGCTGCTCTACAAATTTTCTGCGTCGGGACGTGGGCCAGGAACGCGGCTGAAGAGGCCTGCACGCTTGTGGAGTGGGCCGTGATAGGCGGGGCTGGTATATTGGCCCGACTGTAGCACTCCTGGATGCAGGTTCTGATCCAAGCCGAGATCCGCTGTGACGTGACCGGGAGCCCTTTCCTACTGTCGGCCACGGCGACGAAAAGTTGGGTCGACTTCCTGAAGGATCTCATCCTTTCGATATAGAACGCGAGAGCCCTGCGAACGTCCAGAGAATGCAGCCTGCACTCCTTAGCCGAGGAGTGCGGTTTGGGATAAAACACAGGGAGGAAAATGTCTTGACCCATGTGAAATGTGGAAACCACCTTAGGCAGGAACGCTGGGTGCGGCCTGAGTTGGACCTTGTCCTTGTGGAAGACTGTGTATGGAGGTTCAGATGTTAGAGCTCTGAGTTCCGATACTCTCTGGGCTGATGTGATAGCCACCAAGAACGTGACCTTATACGAGAGGTATAACAGCGAGCATGAAGCCAACGGCTCGAATGGGGGCCCCGTGAGGACAGACAGGACCAAATTGAGGTCCCAAGCAGGGACAGGTTGACGGATGTGCGGGAACAATCTGTCAAGGCCCTTAAGGAATCGTCCAACGAGTGGGTTCGCAAACACTGAGGTCCCCCCGTCTCCAGGGTGGAACGCGGAGATTGCAGCAAGGTGTACTCGAACCGACGAGAGAGTTAGTCCCAGATGTCTCAGATGTAGCAAATCGTCCAATATGAGAGGGACCGGGGCGAGCAAGGGGGCCTGACCCCGTTGTGTAGCCCAGAGGGAGAAGCGCTTCCACTTGGCCAAGTACGTGGTCCTTGTTGAGGGCTTCCTGCTGCCCAACAGGACCTGTCTGACCTGATGAGAGCATCGTAACTCCACTGGGTTTAGCCATCCAAGCTGTAAGGTGGAGCGACTCCAGGTTCGGGTGAAGGAGGCGACCGCGATCTGCGTGATCAAGTCCGGTAGTAGGGGCAACCGGAGTGGAACCCTCGTAGACATGTGTAGGAGAGCTGTGTACCAGTGCTGTCGCGGCCACGCAGGCGCTATCAGGATGAGTCGAGCATGATCCCTGCGGGCCTTGAGGATTACCCTGTGAATCAAGGGAATCGGGGGAAAGGCGTAAAAAAGCCCGTCTGCCCAAGAGAGGAGAAAAGCGTCTGATAGGGACCCCTGACTGCGTCCCATGAGGGAGCAGAATTGACGACACTTCCTGTTCTCGTTGGAGGCAGACAAGTCCACCTGGGGATGACCCCAGAGTCGGAAAATTGAGAGAACTATATCCCAGCGGATAGACCACTCGTGGCCCTGGAACGAGCAGCTGAGGGCGTCCGCGAGCGCGTTGTGCGTGCCCGGGAGGTAGGATGCTGTCAGGTGAATTACGTTCTGTACGCAAGAGTCCCATAATGCAAGGGCCTCCTGGCAAAGGGGAGAGGAGCGAGCACCACCCTGTTTGTTGATATAAAACATCGTTGGAGTATTGTCTGTGAGGACAGAAATGCACCTGCCTGCCAGCTGGGACTTGAATGCTATGCATGCGAGGCGTACCGCTCGCAATTCCCTGACATTGATGTGCAGTGACAGATCCTCCCGCGACCAAAGACCTTGTGTTCTGAGGTGGCCCAGATGTGCACCCCATCCCCGATCCGATGCATCCGTTACCAGGGATAGGGAGGGTTCGGGGTCCAGGAAAGGAACTCCCGCGCAGACCACCCGCGGGTCTAGCCACCATTGAAGGGAGTCCAACACCGGCGGAGGTAACGTCACCACTGATTCTAGGGAGTCCCTGACTGGCCCATAAACCCGTGCCAACCAAGATTGGAGTGGGCGCAGTCTGAGCCTGGCGTGTCTCACCACGTAGGTACATGCGGCCATGTGTCCTAGTAATTTGAGGCAGCTTCTTACTGTGGTGGAAGGGTAACTTTGGAGGCCGAGAATGATGTTGGATATAGTTCGGAATCTGGCCTCTGGGAGATATGCCCTGGCTTGTGTCGAGTCCAGAACTGCTCCTATGAATTCGATTTTTTTGAGTTGGAGACAGTGTGGACTTGGGGAGGGGGACTGGTGGGGCGGGAGGGAGGAGAACTGCATAGAATATCCCTCCTCTACCGTGCGCAGCACCCAAGCATCCGATGTGATCTGGGCCCACACACGATAGAAGGGGGACAGGCGTGACGAAAAGGTAAGGTTGGACGGATCCAGGGTTCTGAGTGGGAGGTCGTCCTCGACCAAGCCATCAAAATGGTGGTCTAGGCCCCTGTGTAGGCCTTGGTTGGGCAGATGACTGTTCGAAAGGCTGCTGTTGTTGCCTCCTCCTGCCCGTTCTCGGCCTTCTGCGCGAGGCATCCCCTCGATTTTGAGGCTGGTACGGTTGAGGGGCCTGCGGCAGCCTGAACTGCCTACGCTGGGTAACAGGGGTGTGTAGGCCTAAGGAACAGAGGGTGGTCCGCGAATCCTTTAGGCTATGGAGCCTCTTATCAGTCTTTTCTGAGAAGAGCGTGGGCCCTTCAAAGGGCAGGTCCTGGATCGTTTGTTGGACCTCGTGAGGGAGGCTGGAAACTTGAAGCCAGGCCCCGCGCCTCATAACCACACCAGTCACCAACGTGCGTGAGGCTGAATCGGCCGCGTCCAAGGCCGCCTGGAGGGAAGCACGGGGTAATCAATCTTCCCTCTTCAACCAGGGCCGAAAACTCGGTTCGTGAGTCCTGTGGGAGGAGGTCCGTGAACCTAGACAAAGCCGAGCGCATGTGTCCATACCGGCTCACTGTGGCTTGCTGATTGGCAATGCACAACTGCAAGCCCCCCATTGAATATACCTTGCGCCTGAACAGGTCCAACTTTTTAGCCTCTCTATTTTTAGGAGTAGCCCCCTGGAAACTCTGGCGTTCCCTCTGGTTGGCCGCATCTACCACTAGGGAGTCCGGTGGGGGGTGTGTATAAAGATGTTCATACCCCTTGGTTGGAACAAAATATCGCCTCTCAGTCCTTTTGGCCGTAGGGGCCAATGAGGCTGGAGTTTGCCACAAGGTGCGGGTTGTGTCCGTAATGGTCTTTATGACAGGTAGGGCTACCCTAGACGGACCTGACGGGGCCAGGATGTCAATCACGGGATCTGTGTCCACCTCGATCTGCTCAGTCTGTATCGAGAGGCTCTGGGCCGCTCGAGTAAGGAGCTGTTGGAGGATCCTATTGTCCTCTAGGGCCGGTGCCGCTGAAGTTCCCGCTACTGCCTCGTCCGGAGATGAAGAGGAAGATGTCCCAAGCAAGGGCCCTTCATCTACCACGTCCCCCTCTGTGAGGGCCTGCGGCACACGGTACTCAGGCTGCACGGCCGGTGCGGGCTCAAGATGTGGCACCGCGGCCGGTACCGGGGTCGCCACCGAACGACGAGGAGTGCTGGATGGTGCCTGCGCTGTTGGGAGCAAAGTCCCTGTCGGTGCCGTTGTTTGGCCAGGGTGTGCCGTATCCCCTTGTGGCACACTCCTGTCAGACGGCGGTGCCGGTGGTGGCATTAGCGGCGGGGCCGCAGACGTTGAGGAAACAGAAGCGGTTCGTGAGCGGGGCCCGTACGCCTGACCCACTGACTGATGGTAGGCCCACGGCGTCCAGAACGGCCACTGTGGGGGCGGTTGCCACTGCTGCTGCTGATGCCACTGCGGTGGGTACGGGTGGGTACTCGTACGCGAGGACGATCGCCTGCTCCTCGATCTGTTAGAGCGGTACGAGTCCGCCTCTGAGTCAGAAGTCTCTGAATATGAGGACATAGGAGGCGCGGTACCCACTGTCGCCGGAGGGGGTGCTTGCACTGGTGCCGCTAACGTGGCGCGGTGTGGAGAGCGTGGTGAGCGCATCGCCGGTTTGTCCCTAGAGTGGTAATGGGGCCGAGCGGTAGCCGGAGGTTCTCTGCACCGGTGCGGCGACGCCGGCACCGGGAGGCTCAAGAGGTCTGATGCGGCCTCGAACGCCTCCGGCGTCGATGGGAGGCACACCTCCTCCATCGTGTCCGGGGATCTATGCCTTTCCGGACCCGACCTTGCCCTCTCCGGGGCGGGAGTCAACGGGATGGCCGGATGGGTCTGCGGTGTGAGTTGTCCTGTAACACTCGTGGATGGCGCCGGACCTTTAGAGTCCCGGTGGGGAGATTGTTCCCTCAGCGGCCTGTTCTTTTTAACCGGCACTGGCGATGGAGAGCGGCGTCTTGTAGAAGATGGTTTCTTATGCGCCGACTCTCTCCGGTGCCGGGGTTTCGGGTCCTTGGCCTCACGACTTATCTCCGGTGCCGGGGCACTGCGCACCGAGGATGAAGTGCTGGGTGCCAGCTCAGAAGGCCCGGGATCCGATTGCGGCCGCAGTGCCGCCTCCATTAGGAGGACTTTAAGTCTCTGCTCTCTATCTTTGAGAGTCCTGGGGCAAAAAGCCCTGCAGATAGTGCACCTATCCCTTTGATGGATCTCTCCGAGGCACCTTAAGCACGAAGAGTGCGGGTCACTCTTCGGCATAAATTTCCCGCAGTCCCGGCAGAGTTTGAACCCTGGGGACCCGGGCATGCCCCAGCGGGGCGACGAAAAAGTGGGGGGAAAAAACCCCCAACTAATTTAACTAGCTAACACTAATCAACAAACTAACTAATTAACTATTTAGAACAACTACAGCACACTGCCACGATTGCTGAAGAGCAAGCGAAGTTCCAGCTAGCCGTCACCAGCGGTAAGAAGGAACTGAGGGGGTGGGGGGTCGGCTGGCCCCTATATACAGCGCCATGAGGGCGCCACTCCAGGGGGTGCCGGAGCCGACCCTACGGACGCTGCTATAGTAAAATCTTCCGGCTGGTGTGCACGCGGCGCGCACACACCTGCTTGGAATGGACATGAACAATCACTCGAAGAAGAACTAGTATTACTGCGGGATTTAATAAGTTATTACATTAATTTTGGCCAAGGTTTTCAAAAGTGACTAATGACCATGGGTGTCCACTTGACAAGTCTTATAAAGACCTCAATTTTCAGAAGGTACCAAGCACCCACCCTAGGAAAATCAGATCTCTTCCAAGGGTCTCAAGTTGGACCCCTACAAGTCACGAGCCACTTTTGGAAATCCTGGGCTCTAATGTTTAGTTCAGTCAGTGAGCCCATTTTACAAGTGATAGATAATTTACTACTGATATCAACTAATTTGCCTACAGAACTGAGTGTAAGCATGCAGCAGTAATCAGGGAGCCATGCCCAGCCATATTTGATAACCACTCACAAATGTATAGTTCCTGAAAAAATGGAACCTCTTGCTTGCAAGACACATAAAAGTTTCAACTTTGAGCAGAAATTAGGTCCAAATATGTTGAGGAAATCTGAATCAGGATCTGAATTTTGTGGCAGGACCCACCTCTAACAGGTGGGACTTGTCCAAAAGAATGTACTGCACGGTAATCTACATTCTTGGTAATCTATGTAAGCGAATGTTATAAGTATACGAAAAACAATATATTTCTTACAGATGGACGTTTTCCTGGACAACAGCAATAGCGGTCTTCAAGTTTCCACCCTTTTTAGATACACCACTTAAATTCTGCTGGGTTTCCTGAACCAACAAATTCAACTGGCTTTGAAGAGAAGCCATGAGTTGGGTTGTGCCCTATTAAGAAAAATGCAGAGTTATACACCGGACAGGAGTGTTACCTGCCTCAAAGCCATTAGCACTTTCCACATGATTAAATTTAATTTAATAGACTCTTCATGGAAGGTATTATATAGCACACCAAAAAGTAGAATACATTTTAAAGCCATAACCACCAGTTGTGCTCAGGAAAGATGTAAGCAACGGATTCACTTAGATTTTGGAGTGTGTTGTGAGCAACAATTTAGCAACAGCTATAGGCCACTCCAGGAGCAGACATGTAATATTTCCATCTCCCCCACAAAGCTAGAAAAAGCATCACAATTGAGGCTGATTAACAGAAATAGGACAAGCAAATTAAATGAATGGGAAACTATGGTCATAGTACTGACTGATGAAGCAAGTATGAAGATCTATTACAGATGAGTTTAAGTCAAGCCAGGTGAAAAACACTAGGTACAACATGCTTAATTCCATCTTCTTGCTCTAAGAAAAAGATGATACCTTTGTAAGTGCCAGCTTTGCCAGCTCTGCTTCTTCCTTTAAACTCTCACAGTCATTCTGAAGTTGAGCCAGAACACTGGTTACATCTTCCTGTAATTTATTTAGAGCGAGACAGTGTTCTGTAAAGAACGTGCTTGTTTCCTCTTTATGTCCTTCCATCTTTAGAGGGAAATAAATTACATGAAGGTTAGATAAGGAAGCCATGAATTATGGTAGTTAAAGTGGAGGTTTTCATAATCCTAGTGCTATAACCATACACTGGTTATACATATACAGAATCTCTACACCCTAAAGAGCTTGCAGTTTAAAGCCACTACTGAATAAAGTATGGTGGACAAACATGGCAGTTGTTGCAGGTAGGCTTTGCAGAAGTTTGAAGTTAAAGGGAGGTTGGTATATTAGGCAAGCGGCTGTTCTAAACATAAGGGATGGTGTGAAACAGAGCACAGTAGAATGAGGACAAAAGGGGAGATGCTTGGGCAGGACAACAGCACAATGCATTAGAATACTTCAAAAGTTAGAACAAACTACACACTGAGGAAGATAGCAAGCCAGTATAGATACTCTAGACAGGAGAGATGTGGTCAGAACAAATGAAGAAGAGCATTTTGGAGGAACTGGAGGCAAAAGAAATGGGAGGGGGAGGTTTAAGCAGTGTTCCTTTCTTTTATCTAAAACCTTGAGGAGCCAAACTTTGACATTCTGACAATTGAGATTGTACTGATGTGGGGAAATCATGAGCACACAAAGGAAGAGGTCACTCATGGAAAAGCAGATTTGGAAGTCAGAGAGGTAACAGATAAACCCATGGGGCAGCATATGCAGGTGGGCAAGGCCAAACCAGAGATGGAGACTGAGATGAGAACCCTGGGAAGAGTCACTGAGAAAGTGACCAATAAGCTAAGTGAACTAGAAGAGCACAGCAAGGGAAGTCCAAGAAGAAGTCTGTGTGAAAGCAAAATATCCATGCATTTACCTTTTCTGCCACAGCTGAACAGGTCTTGATGTTATTCTGAAACTGACTGTTTACTCCCAATACAAATTCTACCACAGGTACCAGACTACTCAATGCTCTTTCCATTCCAGATTTATGCTCTTCCTAGAAAAGATGGTGGGGGGGGGGGGGAAATTAAATACCAGACAACTCCTCAATTCAAGTCTACAAGAGATTATTCAGATTCATTTGAATATATTCAGGGCCCTGTGTATTCTGCAATTGCAAAATTTGCTCCAGAATTTCCCTTGCTGTAGAATTGTGCTCCAGAATCTTAATCATCAGGGGAAAAAAAAAAAGTTTCCAGACCTTCTGTTTGGGAAGATAGCCTTGAACATGTGAACAGAGTATAAACCCATAACAACCTACTTCTAAAAAGCCTGCAACAATGGCCCAGGTGTGACTGCCCCCATCATCTTACTTCAAGCCCTATAGATTCAGTAACCATGCAATTGACGGCTCTGAGACAGCTCCTGAATTGAAAGTTATTTTTATTAAATTGACTAGACCAAGTTTATGGAAGCCCTTTAAGAGTCAGAAAGATCCATATTCCCAAAATAACTCAAGAGCATCTAGATTAACTAACCATCAATCTCTTCAACTCAGCTTTATGTTTTACTGACAGAGTCTCCTGTTCTAGTATTTTTTCAGAAACCCAAGAAGTTTCAGCAGACAGCATTTCCACAACAGAGGCAAAAGATGAAGATACGGCTGATGCAATAACATTAGTGGTTGAAGAGCTGGCAGACAGAAGGTCACCTACAAAGGTAAACAGAACATTACAAACTTTGTAAAGAGTTTTCCCAACAGTCCTGTGGCATAAGAGGATAAGGGTTCATGTTAGGATACGCTAATAATGTGGTACTAGGACAAGAACAAACAATTTGCCCTAGCCAGAAACAGTGCCTCTCATCAGTCACAAGTGTTGCCTACAACACAGCAAATTGAAGTGGATGTTTGGGCATAACCTTTACTGTATGGGTATGATTACCCAACTTGGACTATCATTGGTGTGAAAAAATTCAGCTCTAGTATTTTAGGTAAAGCCTGGTCCTTATGTCATGCCATATCAATTTTAGGAAAGTCTTTGGTATTTCTGCTGCATAGAATTCATGTAAGAAGTCAGAAGATAGACTGATATAAACTTGTTACACTTACCAACTAAATTAGTGTAAGATTCTATCATTTGTTGCTGTTTCAAACTGTTCTCATTAACAGAATCTTGTATTTTGCTAAACAGAGCATTCATTTGTCCTGCAAATCTGTGCTGGGCTTCTGCATTGTGTTGATCAACTACTTTTTTACGATCTAGTTTTGCATGGAGACCAGACACATCTTTTGTTGTTTCTTCAACCGTATTAAGCAACTAAAATAAAATTTAAAAAAAGTTACATTGTCAATCTTCAGATGAACCACTTCAGCCTCAAAACATAACTGAAGGGTGTACTATAGTCTTGTTTAACTTAGATGATGAAAACTTAAACATATTGTTTAAAGTAGGAGTTGCATCCCTAGAGAAGGGAAGCCAAGAGTTTGCATTAACATGCTTAGTATATCACTACAGTTAATTTCTTAATCCTTATGTAAACTACGATCAGGTGTTCAGGCATTCAGAAAGTTGCAGACAAGACATTGTTTACTCTTACCAACTTTGAGAAGAGACACACCAAGGCTTTAACATCCCAGTAACCATTGTCCCAAAAATAGGACAATAGGAAGCGAAGGAGCATGGTGGCATCCCCTCTCTGAAGTGTAAATACACGCTTCACTAGGACTCTGACATTTAGGTAGCTTCCCGCTACTTGTGTAGTGAATAATATAGAATTTGACAATGTAGTTTGCCTGCCAATTACTCCTGAGGGCATTCTGTGCCAAAAACGTTAAAATTCTGCAAATTTTATTTGTCAAATGTGGAGGCTTCAGCATGGCATTCGGGAGCACAGGCAACTGGCTGCACAGAGGTGGGAGATCACTGTGCAGCCCCCCCGGACACGGACTCATCAGTGAGGCTGCACCAAACCCTGACACAGCGCAAGGATCAGGCATTCCCCAGAAACATCCCAGGGCCCTGCCTCTCTGTGCCAGGTGCAGCAGGTGTGGGCAGGCAGGCTCAGCAAGGCAGCATTCATGTGTGGAGGGGCTTAGTGTGGGGGGATCCAGGTGTGGGATGAGAGGGTTCTGTGTGGGGAAATCTGGATGCAGGCAGCTCAGTGGGGGATCTGGATGCACGGGGGCTTGTTGGGGGGTTCTGGGTGTAACGGTAATGAGACTCTGCAGGGGTGGGGGGTCCAAGTGAAGGTGGTTGGGGCTCAGCAGGGTGGGGTCTGGGTGGGGGGGATAAAGCTCAGCAGGGGGGTCTGGGTGTAGGGGACTCGGTGGGGGGTCCAGATGCTGTGGGAGTGGGGATCCAGGTGCAGCTGGTTGGGGCTCGGTGGGGTGGGGATCCAGGTGCAGGGGGAGTGGGGCTCATCGGGGGGAGATTCCTGAGTGCAGGGGGATGAGGCTCAGTGGGAGGGTCTGAGTATGTGGGTGTCTGGATGCATGGGGGTTGGGCTGATGGGGGAGCAGCTTCCTGTACAGGAATCCCTCCCCCTGCAGCTGAGGTGTGATGGGTGCAGGAAGCAGGATTGGGGAGTTTGCAGAGCTTCCTGCAGCTGGGGGAGAAATCTGGGGGTGGGTCTGACCCGGCTCCGGATGCCAGGACTAGCAGAGTCTGGCGCAGGGTAGGAACCACCAGCCAGGTCTTCCCCAAGTCCCACCCCCTGCCTCACAGTGATTTACTTCTCTGCCAGCTGCCCTGGGCACCCAAAACATACTGCTAGGAGGGTTGCATGACCGCTCTTGTGGCTTCCCTTTGCTTCCCTGACAGAAAGTCATGTTTCTTCAGGGAAGCAAAGAAATCTGTGGGGGATATAAATTCTGTGCATGCACAGTGGCACAGAATTCCCCAGGAGTAGCCAATGCAAATAAACCATCTCCATTTGTTACAAGAAAGAACTCAGCAGGAATATAGGTATAGAAGAGTTATGCTGGGTAAATATAGATACAGGATTTACCACTTTGAAGAAAAAGCAAACTTTTCTACAGCAAGTCACTGCTGTAAGAATTAAGAGCAGTACTAAGCATGAAGTTATCAATATGCCCCAAAGTGTAACAGTGGCCCATAACACTATTTGGTGAGCAGTTCACTCAGTTAGTACAACAGGTTATAGGACTTTACTGCAGACCTCCTCTATGAAGTGTTTGCACCCTAGTTCTCCCCCATAATTTTATGGGACAGTTTATCCCATTTAGGGGTGGAGGTCATCTCTCGAGTTGCCATGTAGAATAAGCATTTGCTGGTTCACCGCACTCTGGGGTGATGCAGACTGGAAGACACTGGAGCTCAGAGCTTTTAGGGCAGGATGACTTTGAGGAAGGCAGCATGCTGATTAGTGAATAGTCAACCATCAAACTGTCACAAACAAACTTGCCATCTCAAGTGATGTCCCCTCCCCATCACTGTGGAGTGGGTCAGTTCATAAGTCTGTTCCAGTCTTCAGTTTTAAGATCAGTTTGCAAGATACTGTACCAGTACAGTTTTCAGAAGTCATTCCCTTAAAGATTAAGCATATTATCGATAGAATTGCTTATAGAGTATGGGAAGTTACACCTGCAATTAGTTATCAGAAATGCAATAACCTCGCTAGCAGTGCCATGCAGCTTTTCTTCAGTGCTCTCCAAAGCTGAAGCCACATATTCCTCCTCCACAAGTTGAATCTTGGTTTCTTGCAAGTTTTTCTGAGTGTCTTCCAGTTCTCTTGCCCTGATCTGCAGATTCGTTTTGCATTGTTCAAGTTCATTTTTATTAGCCATGAACAGCTCAGTGACCTAAAGTGCAATTTAATAATGCAGTTAATGAGGAGATATTGCTTTTCAGAAAACTGAAGACCAACTTAGTCATACTTCCAAATCATATATTCATTAGGAAGAATATCTTCTCCCCCCAAAATGTGACTTATGCCAAATTATCAGATGACTGGTTAATTACAAATGCAGTCTCAGTTCTAAGCAGTATGTTTGATATTTGAGATCTTGTACACTAAACTTGAATATGTCTCAAAACAAGTACCAATGACACTTCTCCAAAACAAGAAAACATAATTAATCACAAGGAAAAGTTCTGCAGAATAATTACATCCACTTAAGGTTCTCCCATTAAAATCAGCCTAGCCAAATACAAGGAGGAAAAAGATTCAATTAATATTACTTAATTTAGCTAAAGGCAAGACTTGTAACATCAACATTTGATAGCTTTGTAGTTCCAAATCTTGGAGAATAATGTTTCTTATTCTCAGATTTAGTTTATTGCACATGTGCAATGAAAAGTCACCTTTTCTCACACAAAGCCTGAAAAGTAAATGCTAATCCATCCAAAAAAGAACATTTTAGAGTCCAATTTTTTGTTGAAAGTCCATCAGAACAATTTTAAGCTAAGGCAAGCTTAAGACCCAAGTGTAATATTGCATTATGCTGTTACAAGTTACCAAAGTGCAAAGCCACACTTAGTAAGAAGTTAAGCATTGGGTTTCCCTTTCAAATAATTATTTTTGATTAGGAGGTTTGAAGTTTAGCTTCACAAAACTGACTAAGCACACTCTGACTAAGCTTCCTAAAGTACCACTGGTATACAAACAGCCTTTGTTTAGACCTGGTCACAAAATGCCAGTTTGCTGGAACCAAAGTGTATTACAAAAGTGAGGTTAGACAGACGGACTTTTGTTGAATCTCAGACAGTGCACCATCAGAAAGAACCTTGTTGGCCAGGCAGGTTTTCCTTAGGAAACTTGTCTGGTTCCCTTCCAACTCACCTGGGCTTCAAGGGTCCACAGCTATAGGGCAGCCTCACCTTGCCAGGGCTTCCAGAATCTAGGATCCCAGCTACACACCAGGGAGCCATAAGAAATCTGACTTGACTGGGGTTCTCAGGACTTCCAGGCTACAAAACATGAAGTCAGGAGCCTGGAGGTCCTGGGACAGGCTGCCAGGATATATGCTCCAGGGCAGCTGCAAAACTGATGAGAATGTCAATTTCATTCAGCAGCTGCTAGTCTATTCTGTTTCAGAAACATCATGCATCTGCTTCTGAAATAATTCCCCCCCCCCAAGGATTTCCGGTTTGTCAAAAGTATAGAAAAAAAACTGGTTTAGGTCCAAATTGGAAACCAAGTTTTGAAATCTCAATTTCTTGCAAACAAGAAATCCTGAGTTTCAGGCAGCTCTACCTTTGTTCTTTTCTGACTGAACATATTAAATTATGCAAGAACTACAAACATCATCAGAAAGATTTAGATTTACAAGATGTAATCTCAGAGTGATCAGTTTGGAGTTTCTAAAAATATCACAACACCAAGCTCCTCCCTTTGATCTAGTTGTCCCCCCCCCCCCCCAACTTCTTGTTTGCAGACGAGTATTGTTAAAAGACTTCACTTACTCTTTTCACTTCTTCCTCCATGGCACTAATTTTCTCAATATACTCTGCAATTTGTTCCTCTTGAACTGTCACTTTTCCATTAAGAGCTCTAAAACAATAAGTGTAACATGACTGATTTAATAGTTACCTAATGGCTCTCATGCTGCATGGTTATTTTAATGGTACTTTTATCCTGGTTTCCATATAAACTTTAGAATCATAGACTCGTACCACAGGGACCTCGAGAGGGCATCTAGTTCAGTCCACTGCACTCATGGCAGGGCTAAGTATTAAGACCATCCATGACAGCTGTTTGTCTAACCTGCTTTTAAAAATCTCCGATGATGGAGATTACACAGTCTTCCTAGGTGATTTATTCCAGTGCTTAACCACCCTGATAGTTAGGAAGTTTTTCCTAATGTCCGACCTAAACTGCCTTTGCTGCAGTTTAAGCCCATTGCTTCTTGTCCTTTCCTTAGATGTTAGGGAGAATAATTTTTCTCTCCCTCCTCCTTGTATCAACCTTTTATGTACTTGAAAACTGTTATGTCCCCTCTCAGTCTTCTCTTCTCTAGACTAAACAAACCCAATTTTTTCAATCTTCTCATAGGTCATATTTTCTAGACCTTTAATAATTTTTGTTGTTCTTCTCTGGACTTTCTCCAATTTGTCCACACCTTTCCTCAAATGTGGCACCCAGAACTGGACACAATACTCCAGCTGAGGCCTAATCAGCGTGGAGTAGAGCAGAATTACTTCTCATGTCTTGTTTACAACACTCCTGCTAATACATCCATAATAAGTATTATTCATTCAAATGCAACAAGGATTGATGCCAGTTTGATTTAGACAGTATAATGTAAAAGAAGAACCTTGTGATTCTTCCTTCAGATGCATTATTTATTGACCAATGCACTCACAGGTATTCTGATGCAGATAAGAATTTAGAGCAGAGGTCCCCAAACTGTGGGGCATGCCCCCCTAGGTGGGCGCAGAGGAACAGTTGAGGGCCTGGATGTATATAAATCTCTGCATTAAGCATCTTCACATAACTTTCATATGACTTTGTATTATGCCTCTATTTTCATACAACTTTGTATCAGATCCTTATATAAAAAACTTTGTATTGAGCCTTGGTATAATGTTAAAAAAATGTCTTTTTGCTAGGAGTAGAATAAGATCTCTCCCCCGCTCCCTTTTAATCAATTGCCCTGTTGAACAAATGAGGTGTGAATGAGGAAGGCATGGAAGGCAAGCACCTCCAGACAGCTGCAACCTTTGGAAAGGGGATGGAAGCCAGACCCAAGAACAATAAAACGTGTCAAGTGGGCTCACTAAAGAAGAGCAGACATATTGACGGCCTTGGGGGTTAGAAGCAAGCATCTTCTTTTGAAAACACCCTCTTTGAACAGCATTGGGACAACACCCAGAAAAAAGCAGCACAAAGGACCAACGGACACAGATACAGATTTTAAATATGGTACAGATTTGCATGAGAGGGAAGCTGCTATAAATGTGAGGTGTCTTGCAGAGGACCCTGGTTCTCGTCTTGTCAACATGGGAGCATCAATCCGGATCGGCAGAAGCCCGGCTCCACCCCTCCCCCATCTAACTCACCTGGCCAGTGAAGTTAAGGGGAGCAACTAATTGGTAACAACAACAAGACGGAGTGTCCTTGTGTGTGTATTTGAATGCATGAGTGTAACATATATCATATGCATATGATACAGTGTTAATTAATACATGTATTACCAATAAATGTAGCGCTTTGCCTTATTCCCCCTGAAAAGATCCTGTGCAGTACTTTAAGTACAACATGGGGCAGCCTCCACGGGTGGTGGGGAGGGAGCAGCACCCAGCCGCCACCTGCCCGCAGCCGTGGCCCTGGCTCCACCCCCCCTTCTCAGCTCCACACCTGCCCCCAGCCTCAGCTCCTGGCCACAGCTCCATTCCCGAAGCCGAGGCTGGGACTGGGAGCAGAGCCGCACCCCGGCCATGGGCCCAGCTGCTAGCCTCCACTGTGGCCCAGCTGCAGCTCTGCTTTGCTCCCAGCCCCAACCCCACCTGCGGCCCCAGTCTCAGCCCTCACACCCCGCTCCCAGAGCCTCGGGCCCTGCTCCTGGCCCTGGTGGGCACAGACAGGGGTAATGGGGGTGGGGGGGGGTTGCAACCCTGAAAATTTTTGGGACCACTAGTTTAGAGAGACTGACTTTGTACTAGCCGCAGTTCTTACAGGTACAAATGCTCCTATAAATTATGTTACATTTGAGGATGTAGTTGCCATGCTTGACACACCGTGTTTTGCAATAGTCAAGGACTCACTCATAGTTTTCAGCAGAAATGTAGATTCCATTTTTCTCTCGTGCAGCAGCAAGATCTCGTTTCAGGCGTTCAATCTCCTCTGTATATTCCTGTAACAAAAATGATCTGTAAAAGACCGAAGATTCCAGTTTGATAAATTACATTTCTCCTTTGATTTTGAGTTAGCAGATGGCTGTTACGCTGTAAGATGTTACACATGCCCTTAAGAAAAATTTTATACGGAAGGTAAAATAATGTTTTAAGTGTTAGTACTGTTAGTTTCACATCTTGAAAGTAGTTACAGCATTGCAGAACCTCTCATTAAATACATTTGATTAGATGTAAAGCGATAGTGCTCAACAGTAAAATTTAACTAGGCAGTGTCTAACATCTTAAAATAACCACCTATAAAGTTCCCTTACTAAAGGTCAATTTTATCTGACATGCTGTGTTATTTGTCAAACCTTAATGACTGATCCACTGTATGAGAGACTGGGATGCTTGTGTCTGAGTTGAGGCACCTATTGTGTTAATATTTTGCCAAATTTTAGTTGCTACCATATGAACAGGTGTCCACCTCAAAAGCTGTAACCAGTACCCTGACTGGCAATTTCAGCAAAAGGGCCAAAAGCTGAATCAGTAGGGAGATTCAATCCTTAAGACTGAACACCCCACTCATCACTAAAGTGGTGCCTACAGGACAGGATGAAATAGTAACATTGCTAAGGCTCAGCAATTTGGCTGGCCTGACAGAAATAAATTTAACTAACCTTTAATTTGTGAAAGCATACTGGAAAGTTACCTTAATGAGAGCTTTTTTGGTCAGCTTCTGGTTAACTTCAGGCTTATTCATGATATTCTTTGCTCTATGTGCATATTCTAGAGTGCTCAAAGTCTCCTGTATAAAAGTACAAAGACAGACACATGACTTCTAGATGAAGGTTTAAGATTTCAGTACTTCATCTGAACTTTTGTATAATTTACAGACTGCTGGAATAAGTATCCCACTAACAACAACGTAGGATGGATCAGCTTGCACAAAGGTAGGCAGGGTCAAGTCTTTACCTCAAGATTTACAGATGCAGGAGAAACTGTGGCAATTATAGATGTTTTTGTACGCCCTCCAAGAGAATCCTGCAGGATTCTAGTGAGTTTAGATTCCCTGTATGGAATATGTGGGGTTCTTTCTACAAGAGCAGTAATAACTCTCCCCAGAGTAAGCAGAGACTGATTGATATTTCCAGCTTCACGAGCTCTTTTGTCAACTGCTCCAGAACGACCAATGTTTTCACTTCCTGCAAGATCAACCTGAAAGGAGAAAAAAATGAAATCTGGAACAACTCCTATCTTGTAAAGCTGAAGATAAAGAATAATTCCCAAAATATCAATATGCCACCATGTGTACAACCTAGCTTCCCTCAGGCCTGGTCTACACTACGAGTTTAGGTCGACTTTAGCCGCGTTAAATCGAATTTAGCCTGGACACGTTCACACGACGAAGCCCTTTCTTTCAACTTAAAGGGCCCTTTAAACCGGTTTCTTTACTCCACCTCCGACGAGGGGATTAGCGATCAAATCGGCCTTAGGGGGTCGGAATTGGGTTAGTGTGGACGGAATTCGACGTTATTGGCCTCCGGGAGCTATCCCACAGTGCTTCATTGTGACCGCTCTGGACAGCACTCTCAACTCAGATGCACTGGCCAGGTAGACAGGAAAAGCCCCGCGAACGTTTGAATTTCATTTCCTGTTTGCTGAGCGTGGAGAGCACAGGTGACCACGCAGAGCTCATCAGCACAGGTAACCGTGATGGAGTCCCAGGATCGCAAAAGAGCTCCAGCATGGACAGAACGGGAGGTACGGGATCTGCTCGCCATATGGGGAGATGAATCAGTGCTGGCTGAACTCCAAAGCAGTAAATGAAATGGCAAAATATTAGAAAAGGTCTCCAAGGCCATGAAGGACAGAGGCCATAACAGGGACGCACAGCAGTGCCACGTGAAAATTAAGGAGCTAAGGCAAGCCTACCACAAAGCCAGAGAAGCAAACGGAAGGTCCGGGGCTGAGCCGCAAACATGCCGCTTCTACGCGGAGCTGCATGCCATTCTAGGGGGTGCAGCCACCACTACCCCAACCGTGTGCTATGAGTCCCTCACTGGAGGGACACACAGGGAAGCGGGTTCGGGGTACGAGGAAGATGAGGATGAAGATAATGTAAATAGCTCACAGCAGCAAGGAAGCGGAGAAACCGGTTTCCCCAACAGCCAGGATATGTTTATCACCCTGGACCTGGAACCAGTAACCCCCGAACTCACCCAAGATCCTGTGGGCACACAGGGGACCTCTGGTGAGTGTACCTTTGTAAATATTACACATGGTTTAAAAGCAAGCGTGTTTAATGATTAATGATTAATTTGCCCTGGCAATCGCGGCCAGTACAGCTACTGGAAAAGTCTGTTAACGTGTATGGGGATGGAGCGGAAATCCTCCAGGGACATCTCCAGAAAGCTCTCCTTCATGTACTCCCAAAGCCTTTGCAAAAGGTTTCTGGGGAGGGCTGCCTTATCCCGTCCGCCATGGAGGGACACTTTACCACACCAGGCCAGTAGCACGTAGTCTGGAATCATTGCATAACAAAGCATGGCAGCGTATGGTCCCGGTGTTTGCTGGCATGCAGACAACATCCATTCCTTATCGCTCTTTGTTATCCTCAGGAGAGTGATATCATTCACGGTCACCTGGTTGAAATGGGGCAATTTTATTAAGGGGACATTCAGAGGTGCCCCTTCCTGCTCTGCTGAACAGAAATATTCCCCGCTGTTAGCCACGCGGTGGGGGGAGGGGTGAAGTGATCATCCCAGAGAATTGGGTGTGTGGGGGAGGGGAATTAGTTGGGTTTGTGCTGCACGTTAACCCTGAAACCGCAGCCCCTCCTTTTACATTGCAAACCCATTTTAAATGGCCAACCCAACGGGTGCTTGGTATGGTTAATGAGAGCAGTACTGTTTTAAACCATCCCCACATGTTAACAAGGTTAAAAAAGCCAAAAGACTATGTCTTCCCTCCTCCCCCACCCATCCCGGGCTACCTTTGCAATTATCCCCCTAGTTGTGTGATGAATTAATAAAGAATGCATGAATGTGAAGTAACAATGACTTTATTGCCTCTGCAAGTGGTGCTTGAAGGGGGGAGGGTAGGGGAGTTGGTTTACAGGGAAGTAGAGTTAACCGGGTGGGTGGGGGGGCGGAGATTTCATCAAGGAGAAACAAACAGAAGTTTCACACCGTAGCCTGGCCAGTCACAAAACTAGTTTTCAAAGCTTCTCTGATTGCTGTGCTCCTCTAACCGCCCTGGTGTCTGGCTGCGCGTAATCAGCGGCCAGGCGATTTGCCTCTACCTCCCACCCCGCCATAAATGTCTCCCCCTTACTCTCACATATATTGTGGAGCGCACAGCAAGCAGCAATAACAATGGGGATATTCTTTTCGCTAAGGTCTGAGTGAGTCAGTAAGCTGCGCCAGCGCGCTTTTAAACGCCCAAATGCACATTCCACCACCATTCGGCACTTGCTTAGCCTGTAGTTGAACAGGTCCTGACTCCTGTCCAGGCTGCCTGTGTACGGCTTCATGAGCCATGGCATTAAGGGGTAGACTGGGTCCCCAAGGATCACGATAGGCATTTCAACATCCCCAACGGTTATTTTCTGGTCCGGGAAGAAAGTCCCTTCCTCCAGCTTTCGAAACAGAGCAGAGTACCTGAAGACGCGAGCATCATGTACCCTTCCCGGCCAGCCCACGTTGATGTCGGTGAAACGTCCCTTGTGATCCACCAGGGCTTGCAGCAGCATTGAAAAGTACCCCTTGCGGTTTATGTACTCGGTGGCTTGGTGCTCCGGTGCCAAGATAGGGATATGGGTTCCATCTATCGCCCCACCACAGTTTGGGAATCCCATTGCAGCAAAGCCATCCACTATGGCCTGCACGTTTCCCAGAGTCACTACCCTTGATATCACCAGGTCTCTCATTGCCCTGGCAACTTGGATCACAGAAGCCCCCACAGTAGATTTGCCCACTCCAAATTGATTCCCCGACTGACCGGTAGCTGTCTGGCGTTGCAAGCTTCCACAGGGCTATCGCCACTCGCTTCTCAACTGTGAGGGCTGCTCTCATCCTGGTATTCTGGTGCTTCAGGGCAGGGGAAAGCAAGTCACAAAGTTCCATGAAAGTGCCCTTACGCATGCGAAAGTTTCGCAGCCACTGGGAATCGTCCCACACCTGCAGCACGATGCGGTCCCACCAGTCTGTGCTTGTTTCCCGGGCCCAGAATCGGCGTTCCACGGCATCAACCTGCCCCAGGAACACCATGATTTCCACATTGCTGGGGCCTGTGACTTGGTGTAGGTCCATGTCCATTTCCTCATCACTCTCGTCGCCGCGCTGCAATCGCCTCCTCCTCGGCTGGTCCTGGTTTTGCTTTGGCATGTCCTGGCTCTGCATATACTCCAGGACAATGCGCGTGGTGTTCATAGTGCTCATAATTGCCGCGGTGATCTGAGTGGGCTCCATGATCCCAGTGCTAGCTATGGCGTCTGGTCTGAAAAAAGGCGCGAAACTAGTATCTGAAGGACCAGGGGAAGGAGGGAGGGAGGGGCGAGTGACGACATGGCGTACAGGTACAGGGAATTAAAATCAAGAAAGGTGGCTGTGCATCAGGGAGAAACACAAACAACTGTCACACAGAATGCCCCCCCCCCAGAGATTGAACTCCTAAGCCTGGGTTTAGCAGGCCGTTGATTTGACGGAGGAAGGGGGGAAAGGAAACGAATACAGAACAAATCTATTTTTTACATCTTAAGACGACGGTGCAGCATGACTGATAGCCCTCGGCATTTTCTGGGTGCTTGGCAGCAAATACTGGGCGCTTGGCAGTTAGCCTTCAGGCCTATTGCACGATCTGATACCTACTGCAGTATGACGACGACGGATACCAGTCATAATATACTATCTAGTGCCAAAAGGCAAGGGGTTGCTGCTGTGTAGCAATGTAGCCCCACGTCTGCCAGCCCCATGTCTGCCAGCACCCAGATCGCCCTCGGCCTCTTCTGGGTGCTTAACAGAAAATACTGGGCGCTTGGCAGAAAATAGCATACTACGACTGATAGCCATCATTGTCAAGACAGTTCGATAGGACAGAGCATGTCTGCCCAGGTGCCCATGATTGACAGCCACTGCTGTACGACGAGGACGGTTACCAGTCGTAATAAACCATCTACTGCCAAAAGGCAAAAGTTAAGGGGCTGGTGCAATGCAGCCCTACGGCTGCCAGCCCCACAGCTACCAGCACCCAGATCGCCGATGAAGGCTACCAGTCATGCTGCACCGTCTACCGCCAAAAGGCAGTTAGCTGCTGCTGCTGTGTAGCAATGCAGTCCCACGTCTGCCGACACCCGGATGACATATGGTGACGGTGAGCTGAGCTGAGCGGGCTCCATGCTTGCCGTGGTATGTTGTCTGCACAGGTAACAAGGCGCGAATCTATTGTCTGCCATTGCTGTGACGGAGGGGGAGGGGCCTGACGACATGTACCCAGAACCCCCCGCGGCACTGTTTTGCATCATTCGGGCATTGGGATCTCAACCCATAATTCCAATGGGCGCCGGAGACTGCGGGAACTGTGGGATAGCTACCCATAGTGCAATGCGCCGGAAGTCGACGCTAGCCTCGGTACTGTGGACGCGGTCCGCCGACGTAATGCACTTAGAGCATTTTATGTGGGGACACACACAATCGGCTGTATACAACCGATTTCTATAAAACCGGCTTCTATTAATTCGATCTAATGTCGTAGTGTAGACATACCCGTAGGAGTGTCTATTGTATATTCTTCTCAATGGCTTCATAAAAACATAAGAGCTGCCATACTGGGTCAGACCAATGGTCCATCTTTCTCTAACAGTGGCCTGTACCAGGGCTTTAGGGTGGCAATTATGAATAGGAAAATTATGGCATGATCCACCCCATCTTCCACTCCTGGCTTCTGGTAGTCAGAGGTTTAGGATGACCCCAAGTATGGGGTTGTGTCCCTGACCATCTTGGCTAACAGCCCTTGTTGGACCCATCCTCCAAAAAAGAACTGGATAATTCATGAACCCAGTTATACTTTTGGCAACCACAACATCCATGGCAATGAGTTTCACTGGTTAGTTGTGCATTGTATTAAAAAAACCAAAAACAAAACAAAACCTCTTCCTCTTGTTTGTATTAAACCTGCTGCCTATAAATTTAAACACGTAACCTGTTTTTTAATTGTATGAAATACACCTCAATCTGTTGCTTGGTTACAGGCCCATGCAGTCCAATCTGGTAAAGCTGGTTCCCCTAGGCTACAGCCAGCAGAGTTGTCCTATAGTGCTTCCATTTGAATAGAAGACCATCCAGATTAATGACTCCAGATTGCTCTCTATTGTTAGTCCTCTGCTGGGTGCAAGTATTTCTCCTGACACCTCCTGGAATACCAGTCCAAGATGAAGGCACAAAGATATTTACAGTCAAAATAGCATTCACAAAACAAAACTGAATTTGGTATAGTTACATACAGACATATACTAATCAGTCACACCCACCACTTATTTATGCAGGACACAAAAATGCATGGTCTAACATCATAGGGCCAGATTTTTAAGAAGGTACAAACACACCTAGAAGGATTTTCAAAAGTATCTAAGGCTATGTCTAGACTGCCTACCTTGCAGCTTCACCACTGTGCTACTACAGCGGTGCCGCTGTAAGGTATGCAGTGTAGCTGCTCTTTGCAGGCAGGAGAGAGCTATCCTGCCAGCAAAATAAAACCACCCCCAACGAGGGGGAGTAGCTTTGTCAGTGGGAGACCATCTCCCACTGACAAAGCACTATCCACACTGGCGCTTTTTGTCATTAAAACTTTTGTCAGTCAGAGGTTATTTTTTTCCCTCCACACACCACTGACCGACAAAAGTATTAACAACAAAAGTGCAGTGTAGACATAGCCTAAGTGCCTCTCCTATGAATTAATGTTAGTTGTTCAACTGAGACTGTTGAGACAATGAGGCAAAGCTTTATTTTCTTCTAGTTTGTTATTCTAGGATTGTCACCTTCATAGAACTCTAGAGTTTAATGCAGATACTTACCAAGTTTAGTTTCCCAATTTTAACAAGCTCTTCTCCGTCTATTGTAGTTTCTTTCATGTGTATGGTGACTGAAAACACAGAGTGTGAACGACTGCAAAATAAGTCAGTCAGTTTAAAACAGACATCCCAATAAAAACAACTTTTCTTCTTTTTGCAAGACAATCACTGATGAAGTGCTACTGATGTCAGTGGACTTATACCAGGAATAAGTTTGGCTCATTGATTTTTATAGATGGGCACTTTTCTAATACATCATCTTATTTTACTAGGCATGCTTCTAAATAGGCCCTTTAAAAATGAGATCCTCTGAAAGGCACTAATATATTAACATAGAAGGCTCAGTATCAGAAAATTCAGCCCAAAGTTTAGGTTTCAGGAAAAAAAATTAAGACATAAAAGCAATAAACTCTACAAATATTTTTATACACAACTTATGGAAGCTTTAAAAAAAGAAAATGAACATGCCCTGTAGTGTTTGTAACCAATGCACTAGGTACACACAGGTACAGTATAGGAGAATCTGAAAAGTATTTTTATTGTCCAAGCTATGTAAATACAAGCAAGCAGTATTCAGTGATAAAAATTTAAAATTCAGTTTTTATCTAAGCCATTAGTAGAGCTTAGGACTTATTTTTAGCTTGACAGTATCCCATTTACAAGTCTCACCACCATTGTGACATTAGTAAGGGATATGCAATAAACACTGGAGACACCACTAATATGCAGATGCTTCTGATTGAGAACATATAGATTTCACAATGCATAGAAACAACACACAAGCAGAACAAAAATTATAATCCTATAACCAATTGAAACTATGGGAAATTTAGACAAAGTAATGATCCTGATGCCCTTATCTGAGTTAGAGCAGATTGCTATTCTTACAAAGTAGCAGCAGCCAAACAAGATCAGAATATCTTACATCTCTTTGATAATGAGGTCTCTAGTGCCCCAACTTGCTATTACATTGATTCGCTATTGGCTCAGACATCCTCCCTTGCTGACAGAAGGGTGGTTAGAGAGAAGGAAACTATCTTTCCAAGAAAGGCCTATCAGCTAAGTGACTACAGCACACCATAAGTATGTGATCTCTGTAGGTATATTTACACTACAAACACTGTATCTGCATAGCTACATTGCTGTAGCTATGTCAGCATAACCCTGCAGCATAGACACATTCTACATTGGTGGAAGGGGTTTCCCCCAATCGATGTAGGAACTCCACCTCTCCGAATGATGGCAGCTACATCAACTGAATTGTTCTTCCATTAGCATAGCTGCGTCAACACTGAGAGTTAGGTCAGAATAGCGAAGTAAGGTCAGGGGTATGGATTTTTCATGCCCCTGACCATCATAGCTATACCAACCAGCCCTATGTTCCAGAGGGAATTTGTTTCAGTTCATATTAGTACATATAACACTTTTCACTCACTTACTCCTAAGGCAATCAGGCTTTTTGTTTGTCTTTTGCCTAGCCAGGCATTTGTCACAAAGCTTCAAAAGCTAAACTTAGTACTTGAGTTACTATTAAGTGTTGTTATTCTAGGTACCATATTGAGGAATGTTCTTTTTCCCTTATGCATCTTGGCAGAGGTCTGGTAGCATTCTGGTGCTTGTGTTAACTGGACATCATGAGTGAGTGAGGAGGCCTAGTCTAGAAACAGCATGCTGCCCCTCAAAAAGAGCTGCCTATGCACATGACTCCACAGGCATTGCCTGCCTGTGTCTTCCAAAGGCAGAATACTTCCAGGTGTGCCTGTGTTGTGCTGCATTCTCCACACCCTGCAGGATGATAGAGATGTGATTTACAAAGCCACAGTAGAGCCCTAATCTTGAGAGCCTAAACTAATATGGGGACCACAAGCTCAAGCAGGGTTCAGTGTAATTTCAAAATCTTTGACTGTTTTGGTCACACCAGGTTTGTTACATCAAAAATATTACATCTTATAAGAGGAAAGTTTTGTACCTAGAGTATGCATTCATGTAAGTAGCTGCAGTTGTTCTTTTCGCTGCTCCTCTTTCCAAAATCTGATACACTTCATCCTTGTTGTGCACAGTTATTTCTTCCAATCCTTTGATAATCACACCCCTCTGCCAAGATGGGAGTTTGTTACACATCTTTTTTGTTACACATCTTTAGTCATTCCAAGAGTCCCACTTAAGTTTTAGAATTCAGATTTGTACCTTGTTACGGGGGTCATCAAACATTTGCAGTCTCTCCCCTACATCAGGAGAGGGATTCAAAAGATCAAAAAGCTCCTCATTGTAGATTTCCAATAGGGATACTTTCACAGAAAATTCTGTACCGTTGTCTGAAAGTTTTTCAAATATTTGATGCAATGTACGGGGGATTATACCAGCTAGTGGATCCTATAATTAAAGCACAGATGAGTTTATGAAATACCAGTACCAAGAGAAGACCAAAGGGACAGTGAGCATAAAGAGGACAATTAAGTTTAGGGAAATCAACATAACTTGTTTTAAAGATGAGAGTCTGACACAAATAGACCATTTTTCATAGGATAATTTTCAGAGCTTGCAGACAGGTTTGAAACAAAATCAGGTTTATCTAAGAGCATATTCATAATTTAAAAAAAAGATGTTTAATGGTAAACTCTTAATGTTAGAGTAGGTGAATCTGAAATGAGAGCTTCAGAGTACTTGCAAGAGACTAGTTCCAACCAAGTTTTAATTAGCTACAGCTAGCCTTCTGCAATATACTCACATTGAATTACAACTCAGCTAACGAGCTTTTAATAGGAGGTCAGATTTACCTCTTCCCATGTATATTCTTCATTAGGTGATCTCTCCCCTTCCATTGTGAAGGTTTTTCCTGTACCAGTTTGGCCATAGCTGTGTGGCAGAATTTGAAGATTAAAAGTATATACTTGAAACTGAAGTTACATGTTAAGAAAGTAGTTTGGGGCACTTACGCAAACACGGTACAGTTGTATCCCATAATAACTTCATCCAAAATAGGACAGACAACATTCCGGTAAACCTCAATTTGTTTTGCTTGAGCTCCGAAGACCTGTTGAGGCAAAGTCAGTAGATCACATTTAGCTACACTCTGATGTGTTTCATCACTTGAGATTAGCACATAGTACAACTCCATGACTGATTATTTAGAGGGAAAATTTTTCTAGCAGACATCTAGAAATCAGTGATTCAAAGAAGCGTTACCATATCAAACGTGTAAGTCTTCCTTGCCGTCTTATCGTTTACTCCTCCAGTACGGACGCTAACTTCCTTCCTTGTATGGTCACAATCTACAACGGCATGGGAGTTTGCTTTGCGCTCCGACACATTAAAGGGCCTAAAAGACAAGATTTAAGAATACATCTTTCTCATCAACAAGGATACGAATCAGGTTTGGCTAAGTGGTGCTTGTATTTTGGTTTAAAAATCCAAAAGCAGCATACCGCTTGCGCAGTATAAACAGCAAAATATACTTGCTTAATCTAGAGGAAGTTTCCTCCATTTAACTTCAAACCACTAAAGAGTGTACTTGATGGATATTTGGCATGTTTGCAGCTATTTTGCAATGTTTGTGCATGCATTTTCAACAAGTTTATTGCATCTAGAACACAGGAGAAACACATACAATAACTAATGTGAACTAAAAAAGTGAAGTTTTATTTAGACTTGTCAGTTTGTCTAACAATATGCCAAATTATATTTCACTAAGGGTTAAATATACTGCATAATTCTTATTGTAAACATCTTTATAAGAAAATCTTGAATGTAGCGTGATCCACCACAGATCCCTAGCAATACATCTAGTCAGTCATTGTGACTTCTCAGCAGTGGTCATCATCCAGAGTTTGAAGAAAAAGCCCAACCTCCTACAAAGCACGTGCCCAATTGTGTAGTGTTCTCACATGGAGCTGTGAAGGAAAGGATTTCTTCTTGAACCGGTTATACCCTAAAGCACACATTTTTATTAACCTTGTGAATACCCTTTCACTTAGACCAAAGACCGGGAAACAATTTGGTTAGCTAAAATGGCAATGGAAGAAGTTGCCCAACGTGGTTATACAGTAGCTAAACTTCTACTAAAGTTGGTTTGATATGGGTGATAGACTAAGTTTCTCATTGGACTGATTGCTTGAGTACAGTTGAGAAAAGAGGGACTCAACTTCATCCCATGTTGATGGCCTTAGGGCAAAGCCTATCTTACCCAATTTTTAAGGCACCATGTAAATTTACAATGCTTATAAATAGAGCAGTAGATATCACCAGAACCATTTGAATGCGAATACATTACTGCTATTATGAAGACCTACTCACAAGCATTAACAAAAAAACAAAGCGAAAGAGCTTTCCAGATATTTGAAGGAGAGGAGAGTTGTTTAAGGGATTTTTGGGAAGTTTGATAGAAATAGGATTTGTCATTTAATGAGTTGCTGTCTTCAAAGGACAGGAGCTACTATAAAGTCCTGGAATGGAGTTCAGTCCAAGGGACTAGGTTGCTATAGAGATGTCCAGAACTGTGTGAATAACCCTAATACTAGACTTATGGAGCCAGTTAATATTTGCAATATATACTGATGTTTAGCAAGGAGGAGGCAGAATGGAGTTTTTGTCTGTTAGTTTGTTGTGTGCTTGCTTGCCCTGTACCTGCTTGATTGAAGTTTACAGTGTAGTCTCTTTTGGGGGCTGTGTGCTGTGCCAAGCAGCCTGCTAGCTAGGCTGAGAGCTAACTAATGAGGTTCTATCCTGCTATCCTTTGATCCCTAGTCCCTTGACAAGGGGGCATGGCTAATTCAGGGCAGACAGGGGTTTAAAAAGACAGCTCCTAAGCAACCAGAGGAGCTAACAAACAGCAGAAGCAAACAGAATAGTTTTGAGAAGGAGCATGAGAGCCATATACACCTAACACACACACTAACACACACACACACTTTAGGTCAATAATGCCCCCAAAAAAACAAAACAAACCCCTGAAAGAAGTCCGGTGGCAGAGTCGGGGCTATCCAGTTTATTACACTGAATGCAGCATGTAAGATTAGCTGCCTTGTGGGCAGGTGCCATATGTATGCCTTTGGAGCAAGCAACTCATGCCCCTCAGAGACAGAGTATGGGCTCTTGAGACCAGAGTGGCTGAACTGGAGGAGCTAAGGGAAATAGAGGTACATAGATGAGACTTTCAGGGACACAGTAGAGTAGTCCCCCACCCCCGTGGTGTGAAAGCCTCTGCTGTTGAAGAGCATGAACATCTCAGAGAAGGCAAACATCAAGCTGGAGCAAAGGGAAACAATCCCATAGTTGGGACCTTCCTTCCAGATGTCATGGTATCCTCTCGCAGTGATGAGAAGGAACCCCATTTATTAGGAAGAGACAGGCAATAGTAATAGAGGACTCAATTATTAGAAATCTAGATAGTTGGGTTTGAGAAGACCGGAAGAACCGCATGGTGAATTGCTAGTCAGGTGCAAAGGTTGGAGACCCCTCAAGACATCTAGATAGATGTATGTGCAATGCTGGGGAGGAGCCAGTGGTCATGGTACATGTAGGTACCAGAGACATAGCAAATGGTAGGAGAAAGGTCCTAGTGCAGGGTTCTCACAACAAATTTTTTGGTGGCCGCTCTGACAATTTTTCCTAAAATACGTTAACAACTTTGGGGAAAACAAGTCCAAATCATTGTAATTTATTTATGTAGGGGTTTTGTGTCTCCGAGGGGGGGGGGGGGGGCAGGGCCCAACCATTGTTGGTGGCCCTGGGGGAGGGGCCCAAGGCCTCCATGGTAACATTCTCTGAAATGCTTCCACTTCCATATGCAGGGCCAGTTAAGACAGGCAGAACTGCAGGGTTTCAACATATGGAAGAGATGATGGCGTTGGGAGGAGGGATATAGGTTATTAGGAACTAGGGAACTTTTGGGGAAAGGAGGAGCCTATACAGGAAGGATGGGCTCCAACTAAACCAAAATGAACCAGACTGCTGGCATGTAAAAATAAAAAAGGTCAGAGGAATTTTTGAACTGAGGGATGGGGGAAAGCAGCACACAGTTCAGACAGACATTCCTGAGGGAAGGATTTATTAAAAGGGATACTCTATTCCCTGGAAAAGAGAAGAGGATAGAAGTTGATAAAGTACAAGTGGGAACTGAAAAAGAAACAGTCAAATGAAAGAGTCCCATGTAGTCATCACAAAGACAGACAACTAAATATTGAGAATTTTTACAAGCATTTTTACTTGTTGCCAGGGGATGTCATGAAAGCCAAGAGAGTAAATGGGTTTTAAAAAGAATTGGATAAATTCATGGGGGATAGGCTCACTGTGGCTATTAGCCAAGATGGTCAAGGATGCAACCTCAGGCTCTGGATAGCCTTAAGCCTCTGACTGCCAGAAGCTGGTACTGGGTGACAGGGGGTGGATCACTCATTAATTGCCCTGTTCTGTTCATTCTCTCTGAAGCATCTGGCAGTGGCCACTGTCAGAAGACAGGATATTGAGCTAGATGGACCATCGGTCTGACCTAATATGGCCATTTTTATATTACATTCTTAATAATCCAATGCTCACTGAAATCAGGAAGGGAAGTGGCACACTTGAATCTTGCCCCAAAACAGGCAACTTCAAAAAAAGCTATACTCATGTTTTGGAATATCCTTGGTTTACATGACCCTCAAACCACCAGCAGCACCACATATAGTTTTAGGTCAAAATCTCATTGAGAGTCTCATTAAGTGTTTGTTTGCTAATCACAATCAGAAATTAATAAAAAACCTCTTCAAAAACATCCTCTGAACCCATTATTTCATAAAGTGAGAATACAAACACTAGTTTGGCCTTGCCTACACTCATAAATAGCCCCACTCCAATCAATGTTACTATACTGACTCTGAACCCTAAGCACAGACCAAAGCTGTGTTTACACTGCCACTTTCAGCTCTAAAACTTTAGTCGTTCAGGGGTGTGAAAAAAACCACACCCCTGAGCGACAAACATTCTAGCACTGAAAAGCGCCAGTACAGACAGCGCTTGATAAAGCTACCACCCCTCTTTCGGGGTGTTTATTTTTTATCGCCGGGAGAGCTCTTCCCCGGCGATAAAGCGGGACTACACTGCTCATGTCACAATGCTGTAACGTGGGCAGTGTAGACATACCCAAAGATATGCAGTGGTTGGCAAACTAAAAGGTTTGCTTGGAGCATTTTTTTGTGTGTGTACTCTTAGGGGTCATCACCAGTACATTTGCACAGACTGCTGAATAATGTGTATTCCCAAGTGTATCTTAGTAGTTCTCTTCATTAGTTTATGCCAACACCTTATAAGAAATTAGACTGGAAGCTCTTCAAGGTGGAAAGATGTCTATTTTGTCTTGTATAGGACTAAGCACACCAGCTCTTTAATCCTCACCTATAACCCCACATTGAACCATTTGAACTAGATTATGCAAAGTGAGCCATTTTCTTCAACATCCTTTAGGTATTGAAGTGATACAAAGTTGAGCTGGCTATGAGGAATTTTGTAACATTGCACATCTCCAATGGAGTCTCATACAGTAACAACATATGGTACATTTATTAATACAATATGCAGCACATCCACATTTAAGGTCCAGAATAAAGTGCAATCTAAACATGACAACTCTGACATTACCCAGGGTATAATCTGGACTGATGAAGAGCTGTGTCCCCTAAATTTTCCAGCCTGGGGTGAGAAGCTGAAAGCCTGGTCTCTCAGCTCCGCTGGCAGCACCCTGCCAGGATCCCAGCTGCCCCACAGGCTCTCAGTGGGCCACCTGGGGCTTCTGGCCTCCCCATTCCATGCAGGAAGATTGCGTCGGGGGGGGGGGGGGGGAGAGGAGAGCCACCCAGGGCGTCTCACACCCAGGGAGCAGGGTCCAGCTGTCCCGGCTTCTTGGGCGCCCCCTTGCTGGGAGACAAGACACCCACCATTCCCAGCCTAGAGCACTGGTGGAAGCCACCCGGGCATCTCACCCGGTCTTCCAGCTGGGAGCAGGATCCCAGTCGCCCAGCTCTCCAGGGGAGTTGACAGCTAACAACTGATGTAAAGAACACAGGTCTACAGACACTGAGTCGCCCTAACTACACCAACATAAGCCCAACATGGCTCTCCTTGAGGTGGTTTTATTATGTCTGCATAGCAGGGGAGTTACATCACCAGGAGGAGCATTTCAGTGTGTACACCTCCACTGTTTTGTTGACAAAAGCAGACATTTGTTGACAAAACTGCAGTGCAGACAAGGCCTAAGACATACTCCAAATCTGGAGAGCAGCCACAAACTGGTTCTCCAGAGACAAAAGGCTAGCAAATGGGCCATCACCTGGTTAAGTGGCCATTCTTTGGCAGGAAAGAGGTTGAGGGTGAAAAATCTACATCTTGTATAGGAGCATGAGCTTTCGTGGGTGAATACCCACTTCTTCGAAAGAATGCATGCATTCACCCACGAAAGCTCATGTTCCTATACATCTGTTAGTCTATAAGGTGCCACAGGACTCTTTGCTGCTTTTACAGATCCAGACTAACACGGCTACCCCTTCGATACAATCTACATCTTGACAATGAAACAGGGTGGAGATCCACGAAAGCTTATGCTCCAATACATCTGTTAGTCTATAAGGTGCCACAGAACTCTTTGTTGCCATCCACAAAGACTGTCTCCTGAACCCCACCCGGAGATGATTCTCAAAGAAGAGAAAAAACTATAAAAAAGGAGAGTTTAAAAAATTCTACTACAAAGCTGTCATGTAAGGGTACTGTTAGGCTAATGTTAACTTGTCCAATTAGTCTTACTTTAATATAGTTCAGGCATTTATTTTCTTTGACGGGAGAAGCATACTTTGGTAAGACATGTATTTGCAAGTCTGAAGCTCATCATGCTTTGCAAACATATCAGGCCTGGGCCAAGACTAATGACGAGATGTCCCAGACTTGAACTTCTGAGAACATACTGAAAAATGGGCGCTTTAGTTAAAATGTCCCCTCAGCCATAACTACCTCACCATTAAATCCATCCTTCTAATGCTTTACACGGTTCTGACCACAGGAGTCTTTGGCAGCCTCCTAAGGAGGCCCCATATGGATGCTGTCCAGCACTAGTTATTTGCCTGTGGCAGTAACAGAGAAGCACCCACCACCAAGGTAGGGTAACCAGATGTCCCAATTTTATAGGAACAGTGCTGATATTTGGGGCTTTGTCTTATATAGGCGCTTATTACCCCCCAACCCCGTCCTGATTTTTCACACTTGCGGTCTCATCACCCTACGCCCAGGAGGAGCGGTCACGGTCACGGGGGGCACCGCACCCGCTTACCTGCATCTCACAACCACCTGGATATTCTTGCCTTTCTCCTCTTTCTTGGCGCCGCCCTGGGAGCTCATGGCCGCCGTCGCCATTGTCACGGGGCGCGGGGAGCCTGCGGAGGAGAAGGATGCGATGAGTGCAGACTGGCCGCTCCCCGATATGCGGACAGAGCTGAAGGGACAACAGACCGCCCCCCCCCAGCGCTCTACAGCCCTGTCCGACAGCCCGGGCGGGGGAGCATCATCCCCCCCCCCTCCCGCAGGGCACCGAGCGGCGCCTTGCCCTGCTCACACAGGGAACCCGGCACCCAGCACAGCGGCAGCCGGCCACGGAGAGGGAGCACTGCCCAGCAAAGGAGCCCCGAGCTCAGGCGGGGTCCTTGGGAAAGGGGGGACCGACCGACCGACCGGAGGGGCCCCCCCCCCGCGATTAGCGCGCAGCCTCTCTCCCCAACCCCGGACTCACCCTAGCCGACCGTCGCCACCCGCCAAGCTGCTCCGGCCGCTTCCCGTCGCTACGCGCCTAGCCAAGGGCGCCCCTTTCCCTCGACAACTTTGAACCGCGCGCCAGCACTTCCGCAGCCAATCAACGGAAAGCCGCGCGGCGCGTGGTGCAGCATGGGACTTATTTTAAATTTCGGGAACTTGGGGGCAAGGTTGTACTTAAACTGACGTCACACAGGCGTGCGGACGGCGCGCTCTTCGGCCGTGAGCGTTCGGGACTCGAACCAGGTCGCTTGCGTTCCACGAAGCAATGGTTGCTGGGAATGGTGGTTCCCCTCCCCGAAGAACTGCATGCTGGGAGTGGTAGTGTCTGCCTGCAGATGATCACTTGGTTCCAAGAAGGGATGTGTTGCGGTGCGTGCTACGGCGAATCTATCCCTCTGCAGTCGGATCGGGCACTGCGTGCTCTGGACTGTCGCCTCATGCCGGCAGTTGTATAACTGCTGTCGGGGGAGGGTTTGGGGACATTATTACACCTGTATTCGGTGGCTGTAATTTACCCTGTAAAGATATTTGCATCACAGGAAGCCCATGCAATGTAACCCTCTGAAACCGTTCCCTGTTGTTTTTCTTTCCGTACAGCAAGAACGATGAACAGACGCTCCTGTCATTCGGTGTCTCTCCCTACCCCTTGTTGTACTGCCGGAAGCGGAATAAGGGGGCTCTTCTACCTTTTAACAAACAATGTTGTTTTCAGATCGATTACAGTATAAGGGTCTACTTTCTACACAATATAGTGGGAGCAGCTGTCTCTCGCTGAGGGAATTAGTCACTTCACTGACTTGCTTTCAGACAGCAGTTTCATTACTAAAAGTAATAGGTTTGGCATCAGAGCCTGAATAAACTAGAACTGCACAATGACGAGTGTTGCTAGAATCCTGAAGAGCTGGAGCAATGGGCAATGAGGTGCAGTCCCTGGATCAGAGCTCCTTCATGGACCACACAGACAAGAAAGAATGGATTGGAATTTTGCAAGGATGCATTTTTATTTGGCAAATGGCGACATGAAACAGCTTCATCACTACCTGGTACCACCTCTCTTAAGAGTTAAAACAATGTCTGCAAGAACCAAAGATATTGCAGTCTCATGCAAAGGCACTAAGAATAAGGCATAGGAATCATCCACATATGATATCTTTATATATAAAAGGCCATTACTGTTGAGCTGCTAGTCCAATCCTAAACAAATGGTCCTGGCTCATTCTAAAAATAGGCTGAGGACCGCAAAGACCAAGACCAATAGAGACTTTACACTGATTAATACAAGGTTAATTTGCAGCATTTCTGAGGCAGCATTACCTATTGGCTTCCACATAACACTTGAGTGTAAGGGTGCCGCTAAAATGAGATACAATCTGCTTATACATTACATATTTAAAATACTACATTAAAAGAAAATTACTTAGCTTGCAAGTCAAAAGTTAGTAATGCCAGATTCACTTACCCTTGCAATCTTAATTCTTCCCCTTTGTCCATCAAACCTCTGCACTGAATGAGGCAGGGATCATGTAGAAAAAGCATGTAATCATGTCATTAAAAACAATATCATAACGTATATGCAAAAGTGTGTCAAATTAGGCTGTACAGGAGACTATAGCTCTGGTATTTCCTAACTTCCTAGTTTTGTAAACCAAACTTTGCAACTAAAATAACTTCATTTTAATGTAGGTTTTTGGTATGTAATTTTCAAGGTACGTTGTGTTTAGTTTTTTAAGGAAAACTAAAATCTCAGAAACAAATTCTGGCTGGTTTACGGAAAGTGGCATCCAAATGGGAAAACTAATAGATACAAAAGCAACACTGATTGCAACTATATTCTGATTGAGTCCACCCTTATTCCCAGCCACCTTATGCATTCTGTGTCCGCTAAGCATAAAAATAATTTGCACAGGGAAGTGTGTCAGGGCTATGGCCTGATCAAGGTATCGACAAGTATATGTACATAAACATGTAGATTATGTGCCATCACCTACACTTTATAACAACCCCTTTGCAATATTCACTGTGGAGGAGAAGGCTGAATCTGAAAATTAACTTCTACCTTCTGCTCCAAGTTCTGGCTGCAGTTTCTTTTTTGGTATGCAAGTATGTACAGCTGTGATGGAATGTCAGAACAGCACCTGCCAGAATTTGGCTCATAATATAAAATAAGACAATTACTAGAAAAATACATGTTCTATAAACAGGTTAGAAACCATTCAAACTCCCATTTAAACCATAGGAATCTATTTTAATGGGAATTGGATCAGGCCTTTTGGTATTTAGGCCTTGTCTATGCTAGGAAAAATGATACTTTAGTCAATCAAGCTAGCTGAACATGATTGAAAAACCCAATTTAACACAAGTGTAGGTCCAGTTTAACACCTTTAGCTCTATTTTATAGGTCAGTTTATAATGTAAGCAGAACCTTTTTTCCTAGTCTAGCCAAGACAGAAGACACAAAATGAACAACAAGGAAATGGCATTTTGCAAATAAATAAGATACTTTTAAAATTGGGAAAGAGGTTCAAAAGTAGTTAGATAGTTGTTTAGGAAGCTGACCCTAAAAAATGTATGTCAACTATAACAAACATATTTCATTTATTAAAAAAATAGAAGTGACATAAAGTTATTCAGACCAATTAAAAAAATATATTGATTTCTGTGGTGCTGAACATGAACATTTGTTGAGCAAACAGATAAATATTGACTGAACATAAGAATGGCCATATTAGTAAGATCAATGGTCCATCTAGCCCATTACCCAGTCTTCCAACAGTGGCCAGTGCCTGATGCTTCAGAAGGAATGAACAGAACAGGGCAATTACTGAGTGTTCCGTCCCCTGTTGTCCAGCTCCAGCAGCTGGCAGTCAGAGGTTTAGGGCACCCAGAGCATGGGGTTGCATCCCTGACCATTTGGGCTAATAGCCACTAATGAACCTATTCTGCATTAACTTATCTAATTCTTTTTTGAACCCAGTTATACTTTTGGCCTTCACAACATCCCATGGCAATGAGTTCCACAGGTTGACTGTGCATTGTGTGAAGAAGTACTGGTACTTCCTTTTGTTGGTTTAAATCTGCTGCCTATTAATTTCATTGAGTGACCCCTGGTTCTTATGTTATATGAAGAGGTAAATAACACTTCCTTATTCACTTTCTCTACATCATTCATGATTTTATAGACCTCTGTCATAATCCCCCTTAGTTTTTTCAAAGATGAACAGTCCCAGTCATTTTAATCTCCCCTCATATGGAAGCTGTTCCATACCCCTAATTCATTTTTGTTGCCCTTCTCTGTATCTTTTCCATTTCTAATATATATTTTTTGAGGTGGGGCTACCAGAACAGTATTCAAGGTGTGGGCATGCCATGAATTTATATAGTGGCATTATGATATTTATTTTCTTATTATCTATCTTTTTCCTAATGGTTCCTAACATTCTGTTGGCTTTTTTGACTGCTGCTGCACATTGAGCGGATGTTTTCAGAGAACTATCCACAATGACTCCGCAATCTCTTTCTTGAATGGTAACAGTTTATTTAGACCTCATAATTTTGTATGTATAATTGGGATTATGCTTTGCATTACTTTGCATTTATCGACACTGAATTTCATCTGCCATTTTGTTGCCCAGTCACCCAGTTTTGTGAGATCCCTTTGTAATTCTTTGCAGTCTGCTTTGGACTTAACTATCTTGAAGAGATGAAGAGAAGCCTTCATCAGTAGAACTTCACGTAATGAGAAGCCAGATAGGGTAAACAGCACTGCTATCAGGTTGATGTAATATATTTAGACTTCTGTCAGGCATTTGACTTGGTACTCTTCTGTCAGGCATTTGACTTGGTACTATACAACAATTTGATTAACAAACTAAAATGATGCAAAATCAACATGATACACATTAAATTGATTAAAACTGCTTAACCAATAGGTCTCTAAATGTAATTGTAAACAGGGAACTGTCATCAAGTGGGTGTGTTTCTAGTGGAATCCCAAACAAGGTAAATTCTGGCCCTATGCTATTTAACATTGAGCTTGAAGAAAACACAAAATAATTACCGATAAAATTTGTAGATGACACAAAGACTGGAGGTGTGACAAATAATGAAGTTCACTGATAGAGCAATTGGGGTCACTTGGCAAGCTGGGTGCAGGCTAAAAATATGTGTTTCAATAAAGCCAAATGTAAAATTATACATCTAGGAAAAAAGAATGTAGGCCATACTTACAGAAAGGGGGACTCACTCTCCTGGGAAACAGTGACTCTGAAGATTTGTGAGTTATTGTGGATAATCAGCTGAACATTATTACACTACTGTTACACTCCAGCCAAAAGGGCTAATGCAATACTTGGATGTATAAACAGGAAATATTAAGAGTAGGAGTAGAAAGATTACATTATATTAACTCTGTATTTGGCACTTGTGCAACAACTACTGCAATACCTTGTCCAGTATGAAATCCAAAATTTAAGAAGGATATTGAAAAAATTGAGATTGTTTGGAGAAGAGCCATGAGAATGATTAAAGGATTGGAGAAAAAAGGAGCTCAATCTATTTAGCTCACCAAAAGGGTTAAAGGGTGTTTTGATCACAGTGTATAAGTACCTACCTAGAACAAAATTTGATAATAGAAGGCTATTTAATTTAGCAGACAAAAGCATAACATGATCCAATGGCTGGAAGTTGAAGCTAGACAAATTCAGACTAGAAAGAAGGCATAAGTGGTTAATTAATCACTGAAACAACTTACCAAGGCCTGCGGTGCATTCTCCATCACTGGGAATTTTGAAATCAAGATTGGAGGTTTTTCTAAGAAACCCACTCTAATTCAAACAGGAATTAATTCAGGGAAGTCCTAGAGCCTGTGTTATACAGGAGGTCACACCAGAGGATCACAGTGGTCGCTTCCGGCCCTATAAACTATGAATGGGCAGAAAAGTAATTGTTTATTTTTAAATTAACATTGTAATGGGGTTGAATCTACAAATAAAAAAAAGTATTAATGATCTCAACAAAACAATTTGTACACAGGATCTGACAATACAATGTAGCTGTCTGCAACTTGAGGTCATGGGAAACTATTTCTGGCTTCTGAGGAGCCAATCCAATTGGGCAGCATTTTTCCAAACCGCAAGTATTGTTGACCTAGTTGAAAAAGTAATAGAGAGGGCAGGTCTACACTAGAAATGCTACATTGGCAGAACTTCACTGAAGCAGCTGCGCCCCTGTAGTGCGTCTGGTGAAGATGCTCTATGCCAACGGGCGATGAAAACTATTTTATTAAGAAAGGATGCTCTTTAATGAAGTGCAAGTAAGCCAATTATAACATGAAAAAAAGAATTTGATTCAAATCTTCAAGGTTGAAACTGGTTAGGTTCTCTGTAAGCAGAATTAGTATCCCCCATGGAGCGTGTCAAGCACAATGTTATACCTACACACAGATTATGTACTGGTATAATTATCTCAGGGGTGTGGCTTTTTACCAGTATGGTTATAATCAATACAATTCCTAATCTGGTTGCAGTTATGCTGGTATAAAGGTGCCTTATACTCATATAGTTTATTCTCCTTCCTGTATGGGAACATCTATACCACCATATGTAATCTTTAGACCTGTATGTCCACACTAGAGGAGATCATATCACTTTAACTACACCATAACAATTAACGTGGTACAACTTGTGTGTGTAGACAAGGCTTTAGAGAAAGAGAAAAGCAAAGATGTTTCTGTAGCAAGAACAGAAGTAAAATATTTTCCCTACATTTAGCCTACTTTCTGATAGTATACAACTGTTTAGCTAATCTAATTTGTACTAAGACTACTGTTTAACCCCTTCTATTTTCTATATGGCTGTATCATAGTCTAGAAGCTAGTCTACATTTAAAATTTGGATTGACATAGCGACAGCACTCAGGGGTAAGTAGTAAAGGTACTACTTGATCCCTAGTTGCAGTTAGAGAATCATATTATAGTAATGACTAGGAATGCTTTTCTTCACCTGCTCCTGCCCAGGAAATTGCTACAATTTCTCTTGGCTGTGAGCCTGATAAGGATTTGATTCATGGCTTTGTCACCTTAACACTGAATTACCGTAATGTTCTTTATATTGCACCACACTTTAACCCTGAAACTTGAGTTGACCAGAAGGTAATAGAAAGTGTCATGTTACTGGGATCATGTGACCTCTGTGTTCTACACTGGCTGTCTATTGGTTTTTCAGGTGGAATTTAAGGTATTGGTTTTAGCCTGTAAAATCCTAAATGACTTGAAATCTGCCTCCTTAAGGGATCACTTCTCCAGTGCTATACTGCTGCAGTTATGGTCAGCAAAGGTGATACAGTGGGAGTCTCCCTCAGTTAACAGACAGCTGGTGATACACCGTTCTCTATAAAGGGCACTAATTTTTTGAATAAGATTCCACACTTGGTCTGAAATAATTCAGAATTGTTGATGTTTAGGGCATACTGCAAGGCCCATCTTTTTACCCAGGGATTTGAAGAAGGTGGTAGGGGCATTTTGTATGAGGGATGAAAGTTTTAGTAGGAAAAGTCCTGCCTGCTAAGCTGTAGTAGGAGAGGATTTTTGCTGGAATTTCCCCCTCAAACTTTGCTCCTGATTTTATATTGATTGCATTTTTTAATAGTGTCAAAAGTGCCTAGAATAGTAGATGAGAGCCATTTTATATCATTATAAATTAAAATAAATAAGATCTACATTGTGAGATAATGATCTACCCTGAATAAGTGCCAATGCCTTGTTCCACTGCACCAGTAGAAGCCTGGAATGGAGACTGTGACTTAGTTCCAGGGTTCTCAACCTTTTTCTTTCTACCCCTTCCCCCCCAACCCCAGTGCTATAAAAACACCACGGCCCACCTGTGCCACAATGACTGGTTTTCTGCATATAAAAGCCAGCGCTGGTGTGAGGGGGTAGCAAGCAGGGCAGTTGTCTGGGGCCCCAGGCCTTAGGGGTCCCCACAAAGCTACATTGCTCAGGCTTTGGCTTCAGCCCCAGGGGGATAGGCTTAGGGCCCCTGGGCTTCAGCCCCATACAGTGGGGCTTTAGCTTTCTGCCCTAGGCCCCAGCGAGTGTAATGCTGGCCCTGCTTGGAGGATCCCCTGAAACCTGTTCACAGTCCCCCAAACCCCTGGTTGAGAACCACTGACTCAGTTCACAGCAACACTACAGAATTCTGTTGGCATGGCAATGGTGGTCAGGGATGTGAAGAGGTGGGATCCCTGACTGACACAGCTGTGCTGGCAAAAGACCCTAGCATAGATGCAGTTATACTTTTGCCAGTACAGCTTATTTTGCTCAGTATGTGTGTGTATGGAATAAACTCTACCAGCAAAAGGACAGTTTTGCTAGTATATACATTGGCGCTGAGTTTCTAATCTGCTCCCCCCCTGGCCACGCCCTCACTCCACCCCTTCCTCCAATGCCCCAACCCCACCCTGCTTTTTCCTACCCCCACGCCGCCTCTTCCCGCCCCCGCCTTCCTCTTCCCCGGCCAGTTCCGCCCCTTCCCTGAGCGCACTGCACCCTCGCTCCTTCCCACCTCCCCCCCCCCAGCGCCTCCTGACGCCACAAAACAGCTGTTTGTGGCAGGCGGTAGGTGCTGGAAGGGAGGGGGAGGTGCTGATCGGCAGGGCCCACCGGGGGGACAGGAGGGGCTGAGGGGAGGGAGAGGCATTGATAAGGGGGCTGCCGGTGGGTGCTCAGCACCCACCACTTTTTTCCCATGGGTGCTCCAGCTCCGGAGTGCCCACGGAGTCGGTGCCTATGAGTATATGCTGTATCTACAATAGGAGTGCTTTGACAATATAGTATAATATACCAGTATACCTATACCGTCAAAATGCTCCTAGTGTAGACGTTACATAAGAGCGTGACTCTATGGCCTGGTCTACATTAAAAATACAGACTGACATAGCTACGGCGCTCGGGTGTGAAAAATTCTCGCCCCTGAGCACCACAGCTATGTCAATCTAACCTCTGGTTGAGACACAGTTAGGTTGATGGAAGAATGCTTCTGTTGACCTAGCTACCACTGCTTAGGGAGGTGGAGTTCCTACAGCGCTAGAAAATCTCTTTCTGTCACCGTAGGATGCATCTATGCTATAGGGTTACAGTGGCATAACTGCAGCGCTGCCGCTTTAGCCACCTCCATGTAGACAAGCCCTGGATCACAATCTCACTTCTTGTTCTCCTGCTGCTTCAAGGAGGGAGTAAACTGCACCAGTTCTATATCCACCACTATGCTGCCTCGAGCACTGAAGACAGGGATTGAGCTGAGACTCTATATTCCACCTTCTGTCTTGATCCCTCCCAACCACCTGGGTCTTGTCTACACTCGGAAAAATAAGGTGTGTTCTTAACTCAAGGAAGTTAACTCAAAGTAAAATCCCCAAGACAAGGCAGTTTGTAGGTTTCACATGAGTTAGCGGCAGGTCAATTTGAAATCTAAGCTCCCTCATTGGAGCAGCACAGCAGATTCACATGGCTATGATGTAACCGTGGTGGCGCACAGAATGGACTTCCATTTTGAAAAGTCCCTTGCAAGGCAACTTCTTTCAGCCAAAGTAGGCATGGGAGGATTTAGCCTTCCTAAATCACTCAGAAATGCATCTTCCAGCCTCCTTTGTTGTTGGCCTTGTGCTCTACTTCCTTCAACCTGAGCTCTATAAACCTTTTGTATACTGTACCTTCTTCTGCACATTGGACATGACCCTACCATTGCAGCCATCTTGGTTTCAACTAGTGCAAGACTGCAACTTGCCAGGATTGTCTAAGTATCTCCTTGTTTGTGACAAAAATCATACAACGGAGGTTAAGAATATGCCTTAACTTTTGACACTGATAGTATTTAGTTTCCTCTCTTCAACTTTTTAACAGCCATGTTTCTGCTCTATATAGTTGAGTTGTCATCACTACCACGTTGAACATTCATATCTTCGTTGGCCTTTGAAGATGCTGAATGCCACTGACAACACATGACTTCTTCAGTTACAGAACCTCCTACTGTCAACCAACTACCCAGACAGATAAAACCATGCAATATCATGCAGCATTGGCAGATCATTGTTTCCATTTTGTAGGAGACATGAATAGTTTTGGTTTTATCACTATTGATATTGATCTTAAGTCCCATAAATTCTGCAGTTTTTGCAGCTCTTCCAGCATTAGCTGTAGTAGATCAGTAGTCTCTCCAAGTAAGGCAATATCATCCTCATATTCAAGATCTTCTAAAGACACCTCCTACTTTGGTCACTATCACTTTGTCATCAGATAGTCTATTAAAACATTAAATAACATAGGTGAGAGAATGCATCCCTAGCATACTTCTCATTCTACTGAAAACCTGTCTATATTGCAACCGTTGACCTTCACACAGCTAAATGTATCACAATACAGTTCCTCCATTAGGGTATGTCTACACTACCCGCCAGATTGGCGGGTAGTGATCGATCTATCGCGTCTAGTGTAGACGAGATAAATCGATCCCCAATCGCTCTGCTGTCGACTCTGGAACACCACCACGGCGAGAGGCGGAAGCGGAGTCAACGGGGGAGCGGTGGCCATCAATCCCACGCTGCGAGGATACGAAGTAAGTGATTCTAAGTCGATCTAAGATACGTCGACTTCAGCTATGCTATTCACCTCATACTGGCATAGGAGTATTACCAGTGCTGATAACAGCAGTGAGTTAAAAGCTCTGCAAAGTCTATAAACATGATATTAACTTCCTTTTGTCATTCTAGTAATTTTTCAGTAACAGTCTGCAAAGCATATATAGCATGGATTATAGATTGACCTGTATGGAAACCACACTGGTTGTCTCTCATTTTGGGGTTGAGACAATATTTCTCTTGGTTTACTAGTATGATCGTAAATACCTTTCCTGGGAGCGACAGCAGTGTTATTCCCCTATAATTTGAGCACACTGATCACTCTCCTTGTTTGAAAAAAAGGATGATATAGCCCCTTTCCCAATCTTCTGGAATGTGACAGGTTTCCCAAACTTTTAAGTGAGGTCGTCGATTAATCGCAGTTAACTCATGCTTCGGCCACCATTCCAGAGGACATGCTTCCATGCTGATGATGCTCGTTTAAAAAATAATGTGTTAATTAAATTTGTGACTGAACTCCTTGGGGGAGAATTGTATGTCTCTGGCTTTCTTTTACCTGCATACTGCCCTATATTTCATGTTATAGTAGTCTCGGATGAAGACTCAGCACATGTTCATTTTAAGAACACTTTCACAGCAGATTTGACAAAACAAAAAGAAGGTACCAATGTGAGATTTCTAAAAATAGCTACAGCACTCGACCCAAGGTTTAAGAATCTGAAGTGCCTTCCAAAATCTGAGAGGGATGAGGTGTGGAGCATGCTTTTAGAAGTCTTAAAAGAGCAGCACTCTGATGCGGAAACTACAGAACCTGAACCACCAAAAAAGAAAATCAACCTTCTGCTGGTGGCATCTGATTCAGATGATGAAAATGAATATGCGTTGGTCCCCACGGCTTTGGACTGTTATCAAGCAGAACCCGTCATCAGCATGGACGCATGTCCTTGAAATGGTGGTTGAAGCGTGAAGGGACATATGAATCTTTAGCTTAGCTGGCATGTAAATATCTTGTGACGCCAGCTACAACAGTGCCATGTGAATACCTGTTCTCACTTTCAGGTGACACTGAACAAGAAGCAGGCAGCATTATCTCCTGCAAATGTAAGCAAACTTGTTTGTCTGAGTGATTGGCTGAACAAGAAATAGGACTGAGTGGACTTGTAGGCTCTAAAGTTTTATATTGTTTTATTTTTGAATGCAGTTATTTTTTTTTGTACATAATTCTACATTTGTAAGTTCAACTTTCATGATAAAGAGATTGCACTACAGTACTTGTATTAGGTGAATTTAAAAATACTATTTCTTTTGTTTTTTATAGTTCAAATATTTGTAATAAAAAATAAAGTGAGCACTGTACACTTTGTATTCTGTGTTATAACTGAAATCGATATACAGTATTTGAAAATGTAGAAAATATCCAAAATATTTAAATAAATGGTATTCTATTATTAACAGTGCGATTAATCGCACGAGTAATCACAATTAATTTTTTTAATTGCTTGACAGCCCTACTTTTAAGACAACTCTATGAAACCATGAACTAAATCCAGACCTCTTTAGGACTTCTGATGAAATATTGTCAAGACCAGCTGCTTTATCATTTCATAACTGTTTGACTGCAAGCGTCACTTCCTCTAATGTCACCAGCCTGTTTTTTGATGGGTTCATTTTTGGAGAAGTTGTAGTTCACATCTTGGTGGGGATCTGTTAATTAATTCACAAAAACACCCATGCCAATTGTTACGTTGTTCATTAATTCTTGTCACTATTTTCCATGTTTGTCCTTAACTAGCAGATGCCACAAGAATGGACATCCAATTATGTCCTTCAAAATCTCAAATACCCATTTTTGGTCATGTCTTTCAGAGGTTTACTTGATGCACTGCTCCGTATTATTCCACAATTGGTTATGATCATTCTGACAGGCCCTCCTGACTGCTCATTCATTTCTTTTCCTCTACTGCCCATTTCCTCCTCTCCTCTGACTCTGACTCTGACATTTCCTCCTCTCCAATGACTCTGACTCAGTGCAACCGTTCTGCACTGCACCTCTTCTTTTCTGTCTCACAATTTGATGGTATCATCTGTATCCAATGTCGCTTTTGCATTCTCCTTAGTCCGAGTTGTTCTCCAGCAATCTCTGTGGTAGAATCAAAAATAAAGTCCAATCTTCCTTCACGGTAGACAGCTGGTCATCCAATATAGTATATTTATTGGAAATTAATACCTTGTAACAATTAGCAGTTGCTTCATCACAAAGCTTATCAACACTGAAGCATCTCGATGCAATAGATACCCACCTCTGCAACATCACTGTTGCTAGAAGTCGACAATCAGACTCCAGAGCAAGATCAGCACTCAATACACATACATCCTGGGTAAGTTTAATCACAGGTTTCAGAACTAGACTGTGATCCAAGGTTGCACTGTTGCCCGAAGTATATCAAAATGTACACTTATGGCAATACTTGTGCTGAAACCAGGTAGCCGTTAAGAAATAGTTCATGTGTGGCAGCAAATTCTAATAGACACACACCATTACCTGATCTCTCCTCTGTTAAACTGTGTCACCCCAATGCCAGTTCAAGTCCAGTTCCATTATGGCCAATTCTTGTGTTCATATCTCCTAAGAAGACAATATGAAGTTGGGGTGACGTACTAGATACAATGTCATCTAACATGCCATAAAAAGTCTCTTTGTCAACATCAGACCTTGCATCATGCGGAGCATATGCACTAATAACTACTGCACATCCTATCTTCAGACAGAAAATGGTAGCAATCAAATATGGAGAACAAGCTTACCAAGCCAGTAGTGTAGGTTGCACCCTCGTGGGGACAGAATCACAGCAACATTGGTATGCCTATCAGATGTATCCCAGGCATGGACAATTGAAAGGTCTGACCACTATGAGTCAGAGCTGTGCTCTGGGTGTTCAAATTCCACAATGTTCCCTGTCTGACATGTATATCAACATTAAACCTTTCCAATTCTTAAGCCAGGAGAGTTGTTTTTCTGACGACTCTTAACGATCAAACATTCCAAGATCCTGTCCTCAGTGCAGAAGAGGACATACCCTCTTTATATCAGATGCTTTCCCCACTTTCTGATTTATGGAAAACCCACCAACATATGGTCTGAATCCTCTGCACGTAGTAGAAGATTTGTATGAATCCTGATGCTTGGTTCTATTGTGAGTAGCAGATGAAACTGCCAAACTTTTATGTCCTTTTCTTGTGTGTGTCAAATGTGGGAAGGTTTTATGGGGATGGCTTGCCAGGCCATCACCCAACCCTTGCACTGTATCTGGGCTTGGGACTAGCACTAGGAACAGGGAACCTAGTGTTGTGGTTCACCCTTCCCTACCCTAGCAGATGAAGTTAAAGACTAACGTGTATGAAACCACAAACACCTTTTTACCTGGTGTTAATTAACTTGAGTTAGGTAACTTTTTTCTTAAAGGTGCCACAGGACCCTCTGTTGCTTTTTCCTAGAGAAAACACAGTCCTGAACTGGGAAGGAGGAGTGGCTCTCTGGAGTCCACTTGTACTCCTGTACTGCTACCTGTGAGGCGCATAAGGGGGTGTTTTGCTAGACCACAATTTGGCACTACATAAATATATATTGAGATTTTTTACTTATGCATTTTTTGTTTGTTTTAATATTTTCTTTGAGGTTTAGAGAAAAAAAGAGACATGGTCATACGATACTTGAAAGAAACCAAACTTATAGAACTCGATAAAGACACATTTTTGATCCAAAACATATTAACATAGAACATTAGAAGCCTTGTGTACACTTAGGAATTGTTCGGTAAATTTCTCTAACACTAACAGCTGCCTTTACAGGAACTGAGGATGCTTAGCATCTTTCAGATTGGGTCTTGATCTTCTAACTTTCCCAAAAAAGGAGAGCAAGCAGGTAAAGTTATACCTTAAGAGATTTTTTTTCCTCCGGGAAGTTATGAGCAAGTGAAAACAAGGGGTTATAATGAAATCCCTCTTATACTCCAAAAACTATACTAGATCTTATAAAAAGACCATGAATCTGAAAAAGCACAGACCTGCTGCTCCAAAACTCTTATGTAAGAGGACTGGAAAAAGCAGACTCCTTAATGGGAGCTCGTTGTGTTTAACGTCTCTCGCTGGGGTGGGGAAGGTGGGGGGAGATTGTGGCATCTGTTTCATTAAGACATTTGAAATCAGTTATGCAAAATGTCATGGCAGCTGATGAAATAAAATGATAAATAATCGTTTGCAATGACTTTTTACCAGCAAGAAAACAAAGACATCGCCAGGCACAGAGGAGTGTTGAACGCACTGAACTGGTCAGAGAAGGAGTATCGCGCACACAGCACCAGTGATACATACAGTGTGTGTGTGACACAACAGAAGTGAGCACACGTGTTGCATGGACGGCGAGTGTCACACATTCAATGAAGTATCAGAGGGGTAGCCGTGTTAGTCTGGATCTGTAAAAAGCGACAAAGAGTCCTGTGACACCTTATAGACTAACAGAAGGCGCGATAGTTACAAACAGTGAACGTGAGAATCCGTCGCCTTCATAGCGCCTTGCCGTTACACACACAGCGCCTGGTGTACACACACACTGACAGTCACATGCGAGAGCGGGACTGCGGCTCCGCCGCACAGCGTGAGTGTTACACACCCGCAGCGTGAGTGGCCGTGCTAGGGGCCCTTTGCTCCGCGCTGCAGCAGCGCTTCCCGGACTCTGGGCAGCCCTCATCAGCAGGACGTGCTTCCCCGGCTCGCCAACCGGCTGCGGAGCCAGCTCCTCCCCGCAGCGGCGCCAGCTCTCTTCACCCCCGCCGCCCCGCTTCGCAGCAGCGACATCCCCAGCGGTGTCAGGTAGGTTCCCGGAGCGCGGCCTTGGTGGTAGGCCCGGCCGGAGCCAGCGCAGCAGCGGCGGCTCCGTTGGGAGGAGAGCAGCCTGAGGGCGCTGGGGAGGGATTGGCCCACGAGCGGGAAGATGGCGCCTCCGCCGGCCAGAGGGGCAGCTTCCCCTGAAAGGGGCGGGCGGAGGGAAGGAAGCGAGCAGAGGCTGGTCTCTGGCAGCAGGGCCGGGATATGCGGCAGCGGCTGCTCCCTCTTCTCAGTAGGACTCTGACCTCCTTGGTGAGCCCCGGTGCCTCCCGGCTGCCTCCTCCTCCTCCTCTGCAGCAGTGGCCTCGCCCGCCCGGGTATGGTTGTCGTATGTGGGGACCCCTCATCCCGTTCGAGGGTGGGTGAGGTTGTGGGCCCTCTCCTGTTGCGTAAGAGGTTACGGGGTGGCAGGAGATGTGTTGGTGCCCCCCGTTGTTGTTTATGTGTAACAGGGTGCGTATGATCTGGGAACTCGTGAATCAGCATTAATGTGTCCGCCTGTTACTAAAAGGGATGGAGACGCAGGGGGAATAGAGTCTCCTGGAGGGAGGGGATTAGGGTGGTAACATCCTGGGTGGGATTTATCATGCTGCGGGGGAAGAGGAGAGGTTGGAACGTCCTGAGGGCACTCTGTACCCGTGGCGAAAAGGGTAGTTTTGGGAGTGCTGGAAAAGAGTAGCCAACTAGCTGAATGTGCGACCAGATGGTGGGTGCTGGGGTAGACTTTATGTGCTTTAAGGAAGCTGGTAACATACCTTGCACTGGTATGGTAACATACCTTGTATTGTTGTTGAACTCGTCAATAAGGCCTTAATACTGCACCACACCGTGTTGTGAAACATACGTAAAGACATTTATTGCCTCTGATTATTTTATTCCAAATAGGTCAACATTTAGAAAAAATTACATTCAGTAGGGTTGGAGTCTTATTTCTTATAGTGAGAACTGTGCTCTATTATAAAAATCAGGGGACATGGCACACTGTGACCTATTGTGGTATAACATTATTTTCCCCATATGAATTGTGTTTTGCCAAATTGTAATATTTAATGTTGCATAACTTGTTAAATCTATCTACAGAGTAAACAGGATATATGTTGCAACAGAAACTAGTTTTTCAGTTGTCAATGTTAGTATTTATGGAACTGTTGATGGGAGGGGCTTCTTCACTACATAACAAGATAATTGATCGCTAGCATGGCATGGAATTAATTTTAATACTTCTGTGTGAGTTCTATAGTTTAGATAGCAAACTTCAAACAACTTTATTGAGAGAAAAGATTGGTAACTGGCCTATATGGAAAGTAGACTTTGTCTAAAGCAGCTATTTCCCTTTAAACAGTGTAGGGTGACTGCTGTCAATGTGTGTCAAATTTTAGGTGTGAAGTTATTCATAGTTATTTATATAGTACCATAAGTGTATAGAGTACTTTATAAAGCACAGAAAAGGATATTTGCTTTCCACAGAAGAACTTACATTTGAACACAAATGAGAAAACGTGCAATGTACAAAAGATTCATAGAGGAAGTGAGTCTTAAGGAGGGATTTAAAGGAAGGGAGAGAGGGTATTTGGCTAATGAGAAGTGGAAGATTGTTTCAAGAGAAGGTGTAGACCCAAGAGTGGGAGGAGTAGAGGGAAATGAGAACAGATGCAGTCTGGAGCAAGGTTGTGCAAAGTGCGGAACTTGAAGTTGATATGGTAGAAAACAGGAAGCCAAAGAATATCTAGAGAGAGCTTAGAGTGTGAAATGATTGGCAGATCTTTAAAAATCCACCTGCCCACACTTCTGAGTAAGAAACACTTCTGGGCAAGTATCATCAACTTTTACAGAATGCAAGGTTTCATTTGGGGTGGAAAAAAATAACCTACCAAATATAAGCTAGTTCAGTGCTTTTTTGAGGTTTTTTTTTTTAGATCGATAACTCCAGTGCTTCTACTGCTACTGATTCATTTGCTAACCTGCAGTAGAGTGAAAACTTACCAGAACTTGTCACTTTTCACTCCTTCTATTGGGAACCAGTAGGCAGCAATGAAAGGGACAAGAACCAGGTCAGTTTCTTCTTTTGAAAGCTGTAAACAGTCACCAGAACCTTTCACTGGAGGAGAGGGACCCAAAACAGAATGGAGGGTCGATTAGCAGTGACTCTTCTCCATGCTACCAGCCTTACAGGAGGAGATGGTAAGAGGGGGGAGAACAGAGAGAGTGCTCCTTTCCAGAAGCCAGAAGGTTCATCAAATTTCAGACATCTACTAACTAGAGACTACAAAAGATGGCGCTCACAAATAGGACCCAGGGACAACACCCTAGAAAAAAATCCCAGCACCTTTCCCTTTCCCAGTATCAAGGATGGGGATTAGGAAGGAGACTTGACTTCTAACTTTAGACTCCTTATGTCTTAGTCATCTGTCTATTACGTGTTTTTCAAGCTTTGTGTATGAACAATTGGGAGGATAGGCTAAGGGAATTTGGAATGGGGTGGATGAATGGGTGTGGGTTTGCTGATGGGTGCGACAGAAAAGAAGCGACAAAGAGTCCTGTGGCACCTTATAGGACCACAGGACTCTGTCGCTTTTTACAGATCCAGACTTACACGGCTACCCCTCTGATAGAAAAGAAGAAGTTGATTAGTGATTTGAGAAATTGGAGAGAAAATATGAGGGAGGAGATAGGATGTACCTTGTAGATAAAGAGAGGGTAGGACAAAAAAAGATGGAGGGAAAGAAAACATGACAATGAAACAGAAGAAAAGGTATATCATGATCTATTACAGGGAGAGAAAGTATGTAAGTGCAAGAAACTAGCTGTAGCAAATTACTAATGATCTTTTAGGTCCCAGTCTTTCATACGTGCATGTGTTCAACTTTATGTATGTGAGTAATGCCGCTGACTTCAGGAAGGCTCCCGGCAGGACAGAGATCTGCCTGTGTAGGGTCAGTTATAGAATCAGGACCTATATGGATAATAGACCAAAAACGAGAGCATGAATAACACTTTCACATTAAATCTTCTCTCCACTCATCTTCCATTTAAAAAAAACAAACCATCTCCTTCTTATGCATCCCACATCTCTCTCTCTCAATTGTCATCTAACCCTAAACCTAACCCTTTTATATATAGTTATTCCCTATCCCATTAATCCCTCCATTAGACTTTCTAACAACCTCCTTCTTACCTTGCTCCCAGCACTGAAATCCTCTATCTTAGGGCAAACAAAAGATCACTTAGTGGTACTGATATCAAGGCATCTCCAGGAACAGGACTCCTTTTCTCTATTTGTCATGTCTCTCTGGCTTATAGTGGCTTCATCCTGGGTAGGACTCAACAGTACATGAGGTGGGGTGTCACTTTGGGCCTGGTGCCATAAGTAGCCCCTGGCTCTGTGTGGGGTCCAGGAGGGGAAAGTGCAAAAGAAAGGCTGTTCACTCTACATTGCCCGCAGTGCAACTCCTGTTGCACTGAGCTGGAAATAAATTGGGTTCACTGCCAGGGTCCTTTCAGGTTATTGTCTAAGTCACCTACTATAAATACTTTCAGAGCAGTTGGGCTATCACATTCTGGGATGATATTTGTTTCTAATTTATTTTTGATAGCATTGCATTAGATGTGTGTATTTTTATTTTGAGGTGTTAATGTTTTAATAAAATAGAAAGTCTAATGAAAAATATTTCCATTCAACTGGGGCTAGACAGAGATTGCTTTAATGGTTACTGTATCTACAAATGCATGGCATGCTGCTGCTAATGGACAGGTTTGTGCTCTCAGCCTCTATTCCATCTAGATCCTTCCATAGACTGTGGGCTGCTGTATGCTAATATGACAACACCTTGTATTTGTAATACGATAGATTTTGTGTTCAACTTGTTTAAAAGTTGATTTAGATGGTTTCAAATTTAAAATAAAATTAACACAACTTGTTTCTGAGTTATATTGAATCATAATTACCTACATTAGCAAAGCCAAAAAAATTGTAGCTTTAATACTGAAAATGCTTTACTTACAATGTTGGTTTTACTAATTATAAAATATTTTCAGAATTCTGCAATATAGCACACAATAAGTAAATTATATTTATATGTAATTTTTGCTGGAGCTCATGAGCATTTTTTTTTTTTTTATGCGTGGCTAACTTTTGTAAAATGCTGAGCCTTGTAGATATGTTGGGTTTGTCAAAGATCTAATGTTACAGGCAGTTGTTTTAGGAGGATTACGTTAAATAATAGAGTTCTCCTTTAGAATCTAACTAAAGAAGAAAGTTCTGAACAATTCTTTTCATTACCCCTCTCTCCCTTTCCCTTCTAAGTACCCTCACATTCTTCATCTTGGTATACTTGGGTCAGATTCTCTCACCAATTCTCAGCCTTTTTTGTACTTGAATTGCTTTTTTACATTTTAACCAAAATGTTTGTTGATACAATATGTTCAGTATGAACTATTTGCTATCTGGTTTGTGAAGTCAGTCTATAGCAACTTGCACATTTAAGATCTTATATAAATAACCATCTAATCAATGCAACTTAGGCCTGGTTAGAAGCCACACTGTTCCTCACCTTCTGCTTCCTCTAAAACTGGCCATAATCTTTTGACAGTTATTTTCATTGTGATTTTTTTCCTGGGACTGATGATGAGCTTATACCTCTGTAATTATTCTCCTTTGTTCAAGATTGGTACAACTACTGCCTTTTAGCCAGTCACCTGGAACCTCCTCTTGCTCCCATATCTTTTTATATATTTTTCCTAGTGTTTTGATAGCACTTGTCCAGTCAACTTTAGCATCTCAAATGTTTTATTGTCTGTTTCTGCAGCTTTTCCCATTTTCAACTGCTTCACTACTCTTTTTGTTTCTTCTTCTGTTAGTGGTTCAAGTGCTGACATCTGTTCAGCCTTGCAAGGTGTCCTGTTCATCTAGCATGTCTAGAATGTTTGCATTTGGATGAATTACAGGGTTCAGCACTTTGTCAAGATGCTAACAACATAAAAATGGCCATATTGGGTCAGACCAATGGTTTATCTAGCCCAGTGTCCTGTCTTCCAACAGTGGCCAATGCCAGATGCTTCAGAGGGAATGAACAGAATAGAGCATTTAACAAGTCCCCTGTCATACAGTCCCAGCTTCTAGCAGCCTACGGTTTAGGGACACACACAGCATAGGGTTGTGTCCCTGATCATCTTGACTACTAGCCATTGATGGACCTATCCTCCATGAACTTATCTAATTCTTCTTTGAACCCAGTTATAGTTTTGGCCTTCACAACATCTGGCAATGAGTTCCACTGGTGGAATGTGGGTTGTGTGAAGAAGTACTTCCTTATGTTTGTTCTAAACCTGCTGCTTATTAATTTCATTGGGCGACCCCCTGGTTCTTGTGTTATGTGATTGGGTAAATAAAACTTCCTTCACTTTCTCCACACAATACTTGATTTTATAAACTTTTTTTTTTTTTTTTTTTTTTTTTTTTTAAACCAGTCACCCAGTTTTGTGAGATACCTTTGTAACTTTTTGGAGTCAGCTTTGAACTTAACTATCTTGACTAATTTTGTATCATCTACAAATTTTGCCACCTCACAGTTCACTCCCTTTTTTTCCAGATCATTTATTAATGTGTTGAACAGCACAGGTCCCTTACAGCTCCTTGGGGACCTTGCTATTTACCTCTTTCCATTGTGAAATCTGAGCATTTATTCCTACCCTTTGTGTGCTATCTTTTAACCAGTTACTGATCCATGAGAGGACCGTCCCTCTTATCCCATGACCGCTTACTTTGCTAAAGAACCTTTGATGTGGGATCTTCTCAAAGGCTTTCTGAAAGTTCAAGTACACTATATCAATTTGATCACTTTTGTCCACATGCTGTTGACTCCCTCAAAGAATTTTAATAGATTGGTGAAACATGGTTTTACCTTTATATGTTGAGTCTTCCCTACGATATCATGTTCATTTGTGTGTCTGATTATTCTGTTCATTGTATAATTTCAACCAATTTGCTTGGTACTGAAGTTAGGCTTACTGGCCTGTAATTGTCAGGATCTCTTCTGGAGCCTTTTAAAAATGTTGTATTAGCTATCCTTCAGTCATCTGGTATAGAGGCTGATTTAAGCGATAAGTTACATACTGCAGTTACTAGAAATTCTGCGATTTCATATTTGAGTTCCTTCAAAATTATTGAGTGAATACAGTCTGGTCCTGGTGACTTATTACTGTTTAGTTTACCGTTTCCCCCCCACCCCTCAATCTCCTCTATTGGCACCTCAATCTGGGACAGTTCCTCAGATTTGTCACCTAAGAAGAATGGCTCAGATGTTGAAATCTCCGTCACATCCTCTGCGGTGAAGACTGATGCAAAGAATTCATTTAGCTTCTCTGCAACAGCCTTGTCTTCCTTGTGTGCTCCTTTAGCACCTTAATTGTCCAGTGGCCACACTGCTTGTTTGGCAGGCTTCCTGTTTCTGGAGGTACTTAAAAAAAACTTTTTTTTATCTTTTGCTAGTTGCTCCACAAATTCTTTTTTGGCCTCCCTAATTATACTTTTACAATTGACTTGCCAGAGTTGATGCTCCTTTCTATTTTCCTCAGTAGGATTTTACTTACAATTTTTAAAGGATGTCTTTTTGCCTCTGTCTCTTTTAATCTGTTAAGCCATGGTGGTATTTTTTGCTCCCCTTACTGTTTTTGTTGTTGTTTTAAAATTTGGGGTATGTATTTAGTTTGAGCCTCTATTTATGGTGTTTTTAAGTAGGTTCCCTGAAGCTTGCAGGCATTTTACTCTTGTGTCTGTTCCTTTTATTTTCCATTTAACTAGCTTTCTATTTTTTGTATAGTTCCCCTTTTTGAAGTTAAATGCTACTGTGATGGGTTTCTTTGTTATTTCCCCTCTTCAGGCGTGTTAAATTTAATTACATTATGATCACTATTGCTGAGCAGTTCAACTATATTTCTCTCTTGGATCAGATCCTGTGTGTCACTTAGGACTAAATCAAGAATTGCCTCTCCCCTTGTGGGTTCCAAGATTAGTTGCTCCAAGAAGCAATCATTAATGGTGTCTAGAAATTTTATCTCTGAATCCTGTTCTGAGGTGACGTGTCCAGTCAATATGGGGATAGTTGAAGTCCCTCTTTATTACTACATTTTTTTTGTTTTTGTAGCTTCTCTTATTTCCCTGAGCATTTCACAATTACTGTGACCATCCTGGAGAGGTGGTCAGTATTAGTTCCTACTGCTATAGTGCTCCTTCTATACATTCAGCATGTCTTTGGCATTTATTGTCAGTTCACTGGTAGCCTTTTTTACTGTTGCATTGTTGGCCTGATTGTGTTTCCATACAACTTAACCTTTTGTATCTGGTTTTCTTGCTGACTTCTCTGGTTGTTGAGCCTTTTACTTGTCCAGTCTGTGATTTCTATACCACTTTGCACAATGCTTTTATTACTTCCATTATCCCAGCATTCTTGACTTATTTACATTTTTCCTGTAATAGTCTTGTTTTGTTGCTTGTCCAGCTTTTCCTTGTTTGCTTATGCCTTCCAATAACCTTCTGTGTTGTATTTTGTATTGCTGCATTACATGAAATAGACATCAGAAGGCTGGAAGCAGTAGAGATGAGAGAAAATGGCAGGTTTAAAGTGGAATGATTTTAAGAGAAATTAAGTTAGAAGAGAGTAGGATGTGAAGTCAGGGTATGGGATTGGCTGTAATAGAAAAGATTATGAGGGTGGTGACACTGGAGAAGACAAACAGATGATAGAATGCTAAAGAAAATAATGCAAACACAATCAAGGTCAGTCAGACCTAGAAGCTGACCACGGACTAGATAGTGAATCATATATGTGGACATGACCGGGATGGACTTAATGGAGGAATAACCTAGGGACAGGAATGAATGGTGAAACTGTACTACTCCCCAGGTCTGTAAAGATGCTTTGGGATGGTAAAAAAGAAAATAAATAACTATTTGTTTTTAATCGTTCGACAACCTTGAAAATGGTAATTGGTTTCCCAATTTCAAGTGCCTCTTCATAATTTATTCCATTTAATTTCCAGCACTGTTGTAAAAGGTGCAATGAGATATATTTGGAGATTACATTTAAAAATATTGGGAAAAGACTGGTTTCACACGTTTGCCACTTTTGATTGCTTGTAATTTTAAGTTGAACTTGGATAAAGTTTACTTACGTTTGAGTGCATGCTTAAGATACTCAGTTTGGAGCAGTTTTAAAAACAGATATGGAAACTAGATTAGGGTGGTACAGTAATTAGTTTAGCTGTTTTGTTGCCTCCTGTGTTTTGTCACATCTGAAATTAAGTTGTGTAAACTCTTTAGGGACTGATGGTAAAAGTGATGAGAGTTTTTTGGTTAAATTCCCTGGTGTAGACATTGCCCTTTACTTCTCTGGAAGGTTATGTGGAGTCAATGAGAGATTTGCCTACTACAGTCTCACGTTGAGAAGTAAATTTTGAATTGTGGCAAGATGGGAATTTCCTCAAAATGGATCAGATAAGCAGTAATTTCAAAGTAATGATCATCCACAAATTTAGCTTTTTTAAAACAGTAGAGTAAGTTGTCTTCTGGGTTAGACATATTCTCAAGAATAAAATTAGGATAAAAATTCTGATTTTGTAAGACCAGAGTTTTCAGTTTATAATTTTTTTTAAGTGGGGTTGATTGAATTATACTTATTAATTATTGTAGAACTTTTTGTGAGGGGTGTTTGCCGAATGATATCAAATTTTATGATGAGTTCCTGCTAATTCCTGTGGGCAGAAGAGCCTAATATATGTTCAAAACTTTGAACAGTTTGCATACATTTTGATAACAGACAATGCTAGTTATTTAAGTTCAGGTTAGGGTGATATTGGGGAGTTACCTAAATTCAGAGGTCAAAGAATTTACTTAAGATAGCTGTTGAAGCTATGGAAGTGTAATATCTTGGAGAATCCTAATTCCCAAGTTTGTAAGCAAGAAGTAGGAAATCATATGTTAACCAGGGAATAAAGGGAGCCTAATAGCTTTGGTCTACATTTGAACTAGTGATATAATAAATAAGGGTAAAATGTTCTGCAGCATCCTTTATAATAATGTTCTGTTATGTTAGTTTGCTTTTGTGTGTGGTAAAGTACTCCAATTCTATTCCAATTTATTAGAATTTTATTTTTCTGTGATGTGCAGTGTCAAATTTTGATAAAACATTTTATTGTTAGTTTAAGAAAATACTTAATTAGTATTAACTCATTTTAACCAATGCAGTTATAGCATGCAAGTGAATTGAGGGAAGGTGAAGAGAGGAGGCTGATTATTGGATGACATACCTCTAGTGTCACTATTGCATTGGTAAGGATGTCACAGTCCTGCCATCTGGTGATAATCTGTTCCAAGAGCACTAGTGGATGTGTGTGGTAAAGGGGAAGGAGAAAAGAGACACAAGAGAATGGGGATCTATTCTAATATTGTAGCCCCACCAGAGTATAATGAGTTTTTCAGCAAATTCTCCAGAGCACTCAATTCAGCACTATCTTCTCTGTAAAAGAGGTGAGAAACAAATTCACCATGATTCCCACTGGCTGGGAGATCTGTAGCTCAGAGCCTTCTACTGAAAATACCCAGCTCCTGAGAGTTTCACGCCAGGCGCTGTCAACAGCAGCATATTTGTAACATTATGAAAGTTGGCAGAAAATGTAAACGTAGGTGGATTAGTGAAAATGTAAAGAGTATAGATCAATGATGGAGATCTAGATAAATTGAGAACATAGGCAGGTATTAACTCATCATAAACTTCAATCCATGGCAACTACTGGGTAATGAGATCTGGAATAAAAACATAATATGTGTGTGTGTGTGTGTGTGTATATATAAGGAATACAGACATAGTCTGCAGAATTTGGAACAGATGAAAAATTTGGAATTGATAGTAGATCACAATCATGATCTTTATATAATGCCAAGGACACTTTTGGAGCTCAAATAATAATTGTGGTGCATTCAGTGCAGTGTAATGGTGTACACAAAAAGGGATATGAAACATGAGCCAAAAAAGCAGTAACAAAAATTGTGCTGTTTATTCATCAGTTGATATAGACATGCTTTGAGTATGGCTCAGCACACCAGAGATATGCATTTATAGTAAAACCATGATTATCTGAAGGTCTCAGGGAAACCCAAAACCTTCAGATAACTGGAGGAGCTCACCAAGCACAGTCTTCAAAATCTGCAGAGCTGGCATCCCAACTATAGCCATTCAGCTTGATTCTCCAGATCTGATTATTGTTTATAGATGTTCATCTGGCTCAGCAAGACTTTTGTGGGCTAATGTGTAGGGCCCTACCAAATTGACGGTCCATTTTGGTCAATTTCACGGTCATAGGATTTTAAAAATCTTAAATTTCATGTTTAAATCTGAAATTTCATGGTGTTGTAACTGCAGCGGTCCTGACCCAAAAGAGGGTTGTGGGAGACTCTTGAGGTTATTATAGGAGGGTTGCAGTACTGCCACCCTTACTTCTGCGCTGCTGCCTTCAGAGCTGGGCGGCCGGAGAGTGGTGGTTTCTGGCTGATGGCCCACCTCTGAACGCAGCAGCACAGAAGTAAGGGTGGCAATATCATACCATCCTTACTTCTGCATGGCTGCTGGTGGTGGCTCTGCCTTCAGAGATGGGTGCTCGGCCAGCAGCTGCTGCTTTCTGGCCACCCGGCTCTGAAAGCAGCGCAGAAGTAAGGATGGCAATACTTCTGTGACCGCCACCCTCTACAATAACCTTGTGACTCCCCCATCACCCATTTTGGGTCAGGACCCTCTGTTTGGGAAACACTGGTCTCCCCCATGAAATCTGTATAGTGTAGGGTAAAAGTACACAAAAGACCAGATTTCACAGTCCGTGATGCGTTTTTCACGGCCATGAATTTGGTAGGGCCTTACTAATATGGCTTAAACATATACATCCTGTTGAGCCAGCAGATCTTGAAGAAAATTTTGAAGCCAGTGCTCAGTGAGCCATTTCTTTTGGCTGTGCACCGAAATTTTTGCATTGTTGTCAAATGCTAGAGGTCTCTGGTAACTGGGTTTCAAATACTGTAAATGAGGTTTGGCTATATTGGCTAATGTGCCAACTGTATTTTCATTTAAAAATTGTTTTCTAAAATAACTATAGATTGACATAGGTATCACATGCAGTTTAAAAATTAAAACCCCAGTCCTGTAATAAGTTTTTCACAGGTGGACCTCAGCACCCTCACAGAGCCCCATTGAAATCAGTGAGGCTCTGTCGGTATGCAGAAGTCCACCTGCATGGATCTCATTGCAGAAAAAGCATCTTAAAGTATACCACTTGCTTTTACTTACTTGTAAAATAAAATATCTGTTGATTTCTTCCTCAGTACCTGATCTTTTATACCGAAGAGGGCATTTTGGTGAGAGGGGGACCTAAGAGAGTACTTTATGTATCCCTATCATTGAATGTGAGCCTGCTTTCCGCTCAGACCTCCCTTGCTCAGCCCATTCTTTGCGTTCGCCTGTTATCCTGCCCTCTGTTTAGGTCTTCTCCTCACTTGCACTTTTTGAGCAAGCAGCACAATTCCGAAAATGCTGTACTAAGGAACATTTCTTGCTGCTGCCTGTATTTTGTTGGGCCATTCGATGTTGCTGTGGTTTTATGGCAATACTATTAAAGTATCTTAATTTTAAAAATATTATTTTTAATTATTTAGAATGAGTCTTCTCTAAATAGCTAAGACATTTTGTGGGTCATCATTTTGGTGCTCAACTTAGCGGTGGTCATACCATCAACAGAGGTATTAGCTTAGTACTAGCATCTTAGGAGAGGAATCAGCACTTTGGAATTGGGCAGCTTACCCAAAAGTACAAGTGAGGGGAAAGAGGCAAGCAAGTTTTAGAAGAGCAGATAGGAAGCCTGTCTTCTAGAAGGAAATGGAGGTTTGATCTGAAAGTTAGCTTGTAAAATGCTTTGGAATCTTCGGGTGAAAAGCACTGGAGAAGTACCTGGTAGTAGTATACCCAGAAACCATCTTAAGAGAACATTAAGCTTGCACAATAAAGCATTCAAAAGTAAGGAAATGCCTTTTCACACCTTGTAATTTTTTTCAATCCTTTTTTATTTACACTGATTTCGTTGTAAAAATGTTCAAACATATTTCCATTGCCTTTTCCATTGATTTTCCATATATGTTTTCTTCTCTCCAAGGGTTATATTTTAATAATTTATTCAGCACCGAGGAGGCTTAGTATTCTTGGTGGACGGCACTTGCCTCATCATATAAAAAAGACAAATGAAATATAAGCCCAAGTCTGTTGACCTTCCAGGCATTTGGCGGGGGAGAGGAGGGGGAAACACTATCTATTTATTCTGGCTTTTTCCTGAGTTGGGTTTGGTGCAGCAGGTTATGTTTTGGGTGTGTGCAGGTTTTTTTTTTTTTTTAATGGATTTATTTCCTATCCTGCTTAAGTGTTAGGGCCCAATCCTACGAACCCCAGCGTAAGTACAACTTGCTCTTCCTAGTAGGCCTATTGATGTGATGAGTAAGGGCATGCAAGATCAATCCTTTGATTTGAAACTAACTGTTTTAGAACATAGGGGTGGGGAGTAATGCTCACTGTACCCAATTTTGAGATAGAAACAGAGAATTGTTATTATGACAGTATACTCTGTGGTCCTTCACAAGGTATCAGTTGAAATGTATGGGATTTCACAGTGGACATAGCATTACATGAGTCACCATTGTAGATGAATCATTAAAGCTAATGATAAAACCTCATGACTTGAGGGGGTGGGTTAAAAATAATAAGGAAGTAGCAGGTGACAAAAAAAATCAGGTGTATCATCATCAAACACAGGGTAGAAAGTGTGTGGAACACACTTCGAAGGTTAATGCACCAGTAAGCAACCAGCATGTTGAAGTCTGAAACCGAATTAGACATACATTTAACTAAAAAGGATAGAATGCATACTGTTTATTAATTGAATAGTTAAGGTGAAATCAAGGGATTCAGGAGCCTCCTTTATTTTTCTATATTCCCCGTTGTCTGGCATAGCAGATTGAACTGATGTTAAGTACTGTTTGAATTTTCAAGTATTTAACAAATAGAGCAGGATTGCTTTTATTTAAGAGGGACCCAGTTGCTGAGGAGCATGTCTAATTAGTCCTGTAATTCTGTGAACTAGAAGTCAGATTTTTTTTGTAGCAGTCTGTATGCATTATAGCAGGGGTCGGCAATGTTCGGCACACGGCTCGCCAGGGTAAGCACCCTAGCGGTCCGGGCCAGTTTATTTACCTGCTGATGCGGCAGGTTCGGCCAATCGCGGCCCCCACTCGCCGCGGTTCGCCGTCCCGGGCCAATGGGGGTGGCGGGAAGCCACGTGGGTCGCGTGCCGAACGTTGCCGACCCCTGCATTATAGCATAGCATTAATAATACTGAGGCATAACAAGAAACATAGGAATTACCATACTGGATCAGACCAGTGGTCCATATAGTCTCATATCCAGTCATTGACAAGTGGCCAGTACTAGCTGCTTCATTTCAGAGGATGATCCCATGCAGTAGGCAATTATGGGATAACTTGTGAACCCTGAGCACAACCAGCTCAGCCATTGTACAGGATAAAATTTGGTAGATGGTTAGTGTAGTTTTAAACTAGAATTTAGAGACTGGGATTGCTATTTCTGTGTGTTTGTTAATGCTTACATGGATATTAGAATGAAACACTGTTTTATAATTTGTAATGTGATAGTGCCGTTTTGCTAGTAGAAACTTCTACTTTTTTAGAAAGTAATCTCCTATAGGCTTGCAAGAGTTCATGTTCCTCACTGTTGTTTACAGGTATACTGATTTTAATTATTCTCTTCTGATGCTTTCTGTATTCAGTATCTCTATCTAAAAATATAGAGTAGTAAAGTTTTGCCCTTATTTAAGGGCACCTCATTACTTATTGTATAAAGCTTTCAATGGGAGTGGAGTAAAGAAGGTTGTTTTCGTAAGTTTCAGGTATTCCAGCATCTGATGCTCACATTGTTGCCTTACTTGACTGAGGGTATGTCTACACAGCAAGGAAAAAACCCTTGGCTGGCCCATGCCGGCCAACTTGGGCTCGTGGGGCTCAGGCTGCGGGGCTGTTTCACTGCTGTGTAGACTCCTGGGCTCGGGCTGGAGCTTGAGGTCTGGGACCCTGTTGGGTGGGAGGTGTTGGGGTCCTCCTGCAGTATAACCAAGGTAAGAGCCAAGGTGTGGCTGGCTGCAGCACATCCACAGACATAGCTGGGAGTGACTTGCATGCTGGAGGTTGTGAGCAGTCCAGACTGGAGGCTACAGCAGCAAAGCAAAGCGTCCCAGGTTAGAGAGCAGGGATGACACAGCCAGTCATTAGTCTGGATTGTACCCTCGATATGTCACAGTAATAAAATCAAATCTAATCATTAATAGCTCCAGTAAGGGAATCCTAATCTTTATGTTCTAGTCAAAAACTTTTGATTTTATTGTTCAAAATTGATTATTTTTACAAAATATAGCAGAGAGAAGGGAGAAATAACTGATTCTAAGTTTGCTAGTGATAAGAAGATCCTGTTTTTTAATTAAACACAAACACAAAGGCAGTATTTCTAGGATAGGTCCCCTGAAATTTTTACAGTTCTTCAGGGGCAGTCTCTATGACCAATTATAGTGAATTCAGTGGTATTAAATGTTCTAAACTTGCAGAATTTTTGGCTCTTTAATTATTATTTTTTTCTGATCATAACATGTACTGTCCCTGTAATACTTTTAGCTCTTTTACTACATTAGAATTCTACTGACTGAAATAAAAAATCCACCACAAGATGGTGACTTGGACACTGAATAATTTGAAGATTGTGGATTTTCCACTGATGTTCTGAAATGGTTTAAAATCCCACCACTAAATTAACTATGAAAAGCCTTAGGAGTTTCCAGGTGTTATCAATTTTTTTCATAGTGCGAGCCATGCTGATAGAGAGTCTGATGGACAATCTCCCCCCTCTTGTTTTCAGTCATGTGGACCACCTTCCCTCCATTTGTAATCATGTAACATTTATGTGACAGCAACAGTTGCTTACAGTGAAAAGTAATATTAGAAAAATATATATATTTAGCTGTATTTTAATGCAATTTAGCATCTGGAAACAAGCAGGATAGACAGCACCATGTGAAAAGCCAACTTTGTGGTCTACCAGCAAGTCCTCTATGAACCACAACTTGGGAACGCTGGTTAGAGTCTGGAATTTGGAAAAGAGGAGGCTATAAAGCATATCTTATTGTGCTGTCTGTTGCCCATTTAAAAACACTTTTCCTATTGAACTGATCAAGAGGTGAGGAATGTAAATAATTTACTTCTTGTTAACCATCTAATAGCGTAATTAGTTTACTTTTTTCCTCCCAGAATATGTTAAATATAATTTTAACTACTTTTGGCTCACTGAGTTTAGTAAATAAAGTAACTTAAAATCCATACAAATATAGACTGCATTATATGTTGTCTTAAAATCTCTCGTGTAATGTCTTTGAAAGGCTGAGTTGTTTGGTTCTGTTTTCCTTTCTGCAGATGTGCTGTGTTGTTTTATACGTCAACTTATAAGGGCTATTGAACTAAAAAATATTCTAACAGTCTCAGCCAGGATATAAATTGCATCTGTATTTCTAGACTTTTGACCTGGAGACATAGTGCCTTAAAAGATGGAGTTGCCTTACCAAGTGGGGGTCAAAGTGGATGTGGCCCATTCCCAGCAGTTGACAAGAAGGTGTGAGTATCAACAGAGGGATGGGCCACATCCACTTTGATTGAATTGGCCTCGTTAGCACTGACCCCCCACTTTTCATGTGCTGTATATTTATACCTGCTTACTGTATTTTCCATTCATGCATCTGATGAAGTGGGTTATATCCCACGAAAGCTTATGCCCAAATAAATTTGTTAGTCTCTAAGGTGCCACAAGGACTACTCGTTGTTAGAAACATACAGGAAAGGCCGTGTTCTAGAAAGCCTAAGAGCATTTGAATCCTTCCGATTCTGGAGGTGTTAACATTCACCTCATTGTGATGCTCATAGTATCATCATCAGCTACCCACAATATTTATTACACCAGTGGTGTAAATTACACATGTAGCTGGCGCCAAGGTGGCCATCACCGTTCTGTGGAAGGGAGGTAATCTAGAAGAATGATGACCTATACCACTTTTCTATACCAATATGGCTGTAGAAAGGGGAACTTTAAAGTTGTCTTCCATTTAGTGGTATTTTATTTAAATAAGCATTCTAATTTTCACCTCCAGAGCTTCACTTCTGAAGTCTGTTAACATTTTAAAAAAATCAGTTGGTATGCACAGATCACAAGAAAGCTAGTTAAAACGTTATATGTTTTTTATAAGCCGAATGGTATTTCGCCTAATAAATGTCATGATTGAAGACATTCCACAGTAAATGTGTGGGGAGCTACATAATAATATTCTATATATAAAATATACTAATTATAGTCAGTCTTTTCAGTGCCTTACACTATACAATCTTAAAGCGTCTGAAAATAAATGAATTTGGCTTTTGTTTTTGTGATGCCCAATGTGAGTTGAAGACAGGAGCAGCAATACTGTCAAACGCTTGAAATAGCATATATTGTGCTTCTGATGGAACTGTACTTACAGCAGTTTTTACCATAAACAAAGATTTATTACACAAGCTCATCATATCTGGAGGCTTAGGCTCAAATCTGGTTTAGCTCCCAAGCGAGTTTAGTTCGCTAGCTATTAACCAGTCTCTGGTGGTCACTTACCAATATGTTGTGCCACAGACAAAAAAGTTGTTTGTTTGACATTCTCTCTTAGGAACATGCCCTTCACTGAAACATTTATCTTGTAAAGCAGGATTAAGATTCATTGGCAGAGTTACATGTGGAAATTTACTACCTGACTGCACGGTGCTTGGCTTCAAATATTACTCTCTCATTTCCCATTTCTCTGATTCCTTTTTTTTAAAGAAGTATGTGGTTTCAAATAAAATTAAGCCCTTTTTTAAAATCAGGATTCATGATTGGTATGTCTCGTGTTTTTATTTTGGCAGTTTGCCTAAAATTTAAAATAACAAGAGAATGTTATTCCAGAATCTCACTTGGTGTTAAACATTTCAAAATATTGCTGCCACACCCAGAGGCTTGCTTACTGTATCTCTAGAACTAGTGAACTCTAAAAGTAGTTTTTAAGAACGGAGGCAGTTGAATTAGAGGAACCTGGGGAACAGGAAAGGTTGGATCTGTTCCTCAGTTTGCCAGTGATTTACTGTGGAACTTTGGGCAAGTTATTTAACCCTTCCCCGCCTGCCGTTTTCCCTTCTGTAAAATTGAGTTAAGACTGTTTTGGAAAAGTGCTTTGAGATCCTAGGATGAAAGGCAGTCTATGACAGCATAGTAGTAGTCTTCATGATAGTAAACATACCTATTATTACTTAATGTTTTTCTTTTGATTTTAAGTGTAGATTTTTGTAAAATTTCAATATAAATACAAAGAGATTTAAAATATTTTTCTATAGGTTGAAGATGGATTTGGCAAGATTGCATTGTAGCCTTTAATTTTTTTTATTATAGTTGAATAGGGTGGCTGACCTGTATCTTTGATGCTAAGTTATTAATTTTTAATTACTGTGAGAGTGGAAGTGACCGTAGATTCAATGATGTGATCGACTCCCCTATGAAATCTTCTGATTTTAATGGGAGTTGCAGATGCTCAGCATCTCTTTGAATCTGGACCACAATTCAGCATACAGAACAGGTTTTAAGGGTTCTGCACAGGGAATTAGGTTTTCCTCACAATTTATCCTTGAGATAGTTATTTAAATATAAATTAGGAATTTGAATTTCTACTGTTTCCTTCTAGGCTTCAGAAGAATACCCATAACAAAATGAGCAATCCAGCTATTAAGAGAATAGCAAACGAAATTATCAAATCACCTGAGGATAAGCGAGAATATCGTGGACTAGAACTGGAAAATGGCATCAAAGCAATGCTCATCTGCGACCCCACCACAGATAAGTCGTCAGCAGCACTTGATGTACACATAGGTATTTAATGAATTCATTTTGTATTCTGTTCCACGGGCTTTGCATTGCAAATAATTACTGCACTATGTTTCTGTGAGGAAAAGGAATCTGACCTACTTTCAGTGTGCCACTAATTTCAATATTTTAGTTGCAAATAAACCGATGGTACATAGCACAAAATATGGTAGCATTTACAGGAGTTGTTTTCAGCAGGTTGCACAACCTTCTGTTATTGGGAGTTCCAGTTTTATTTCTCCATAAATCCTGTTAGAAATTATTCGAGCTAGTTAAATTTTCCTGATGTAACACATGCTTAGTCAGTAGTCAGACTTGTAATTTTAACCATATGATTCCACATTCTGAAGGAGCCATTTATTAAAAAAAAAAAAAAAAAAAAAAGATGGAGAAATCATTCTCTCTTGCTTTATCTACCATTCTAGATTTTTGTTTCATGCATGTTTATTGTAATGAGTATGGGCAAGAAAAGCAGCATAATGTGCCAAGAGGAAAACTTTAATCTCTGATATGGCAGTGTTTGTCTACACAGGAACACTCAGGATAATTAAGGTGAATTAACTCAAGGTGTGAAGTTAATGTGCATAAATTAAAGTTCCTTTAACCATCCTGTGGATGCTCCCATCCAGAAGTAAAGTGTCTTTAGTTCACTCTAGCTTAATCTGGAGGATTACAGAGAATTAAATCACTTTTCTTCTGAATTAGAGCATCCACACACAATTTTAAATGGTCTTAAATTTATGCACATTAACTTTACACCTTTAGTTAATTCATCATAACTTTCCTGAGTGTGTTTCCATGTAGACAAGCCCTTAGAGTGTGGACATAAAGTGCCTGGGGTGGAAAAACAAAGGCAGTTAATCTGCTTCTGACTCTTACAGTAACAGATAAGCAATCTTTTCTGAGATCTGAAAAGTCTAAGATATTTCTCTTTACACATACCATAGCTTGTAGGAAAGATGTGTGTTACAAATCAGTGTCTAGACTTTTTCATATCTACACACTTCAGAGAGTAGCTAGCTAGCCTATCCAACGCTGAAATCTTATACATGAATTTCAGAGTTTATAGCAGAGGTTATCAATATTTTTCATAGTGTGCATCACATCTTAATAGACAGTTTTTTCTCATGGACTACCTTCCCTCCCTTTTGAAGTGACACCTCTCCCTTCTATTCACAATTGCATAGCAACCTTGTGGAAATTGCAGCAATGGCTTGTATGGAAATGTAATATCAGGAAAGCATTTAGTGTATCGTTAGCTGCCTTTTAATGCAGTGTAGCTGCTGGAAACAAAGAGGAGAAACCAGAACCATGTGATCATTCAGTTCTCTACAGACTAAAAATGGTCCATGGGCCTCAATTTAGGAATCACGGGTGTACAGTGAGCCTACCCTAGCTTGGCCCAAAAGGAAGAAACAGAGTTTGAGCCCTCTCAAGATGACCAAGTTGCTAATTTTGAAATACCTCTTTTGAACATTGGGTTTGGCTTCCTATGACTGTGGGGCTGGAGTTAAGTGGAGTTTTATAACTACAGAATTCACATAATTGATTACACACTAGTATAATATAAATTATTTTTAAAAGACTATACATGTTATAATATGACTTCTTTAATGTGTATTTTTCTCCGCAGGATCATTATCAGACCCCCCAAACATTGCTGGGCTTAGCCATTTTTGTGAACATATGTTGTTCTTGGGAACCAAGAAGTACCCAAAAGAGAATGAGTACAGTCAGTTTCTTAGTGAGCATGCAGGAAGTTCAAATGCTTTCACCAGTGGAGAACATACCAATTATTACTTTGATGTGTCACATGAACATCTAGAAGGTGCATTGGACAGGTAAACAGATTTGTGTTACCTCTAGTTTTCTGAGGGCTTTTTTGGGTTGATATTTGTGATATCTCAAACAAAATCATAATTATATGTTGAACTCTTGCTGACAGCATTACATCTTGTATTATAGGTGGGGTTGGTAGCACTGACTGTTAAGAGTTGACTTGTGTTTAAGGCATGGATTTTCCATGTGATCTTGGGCAAATCACTTAAGATGTGATCCAAAGCTCGATTGAATGCAGTAGGAGTCTTTCCATTACCTTTAATAGGCTTTGAGTCAGGCCGCCTTTGCCTCAATTTTCCTATCTATAAAATGGAGACAATATTATTTCCTTTCTCCTACCTTTTGTCTATTTAGACTGTAAGCTTTTTTGGGCAGGGACTCTCTCTTATTATTAAGGCTACGTTTTAGTCATAAGTATTTTTAGTACAAGTGATGGACCGGTCATGGGCAGTAAAGAAAAAGTCCATGACTTTTACTATATACCCCTGACTAAAACTTGGGGGGGAGAGAGACTCGGGAGGGCAGTCTGGGGAGCGCTGTGGGTGCTGGGAAGGGAAGGGTGGCCTGGGGGGGCGGCCTGGCGGGGGGGGGGGGGTTGGGGTTGGGGTTGGTGGGGCTGGGGCAGGTTTCCCACCCAGCTCCTGGGAAGCGGCGACCCTAGCTCCATGTGCTGCCTCTGCTCCGCCCCAAGCCCCGGTTCTGCATCTCCCATTGACTGGGAACCACGGCCAATAGGAGCTGCGGGGGCGGTGCCTGCGGGCAGAGGCAGCAAGTGGAGCTAGGAGCTGAGGGAGGGGAAGTTGCTGTCACCCTTCTGGGGAGCTCCCCCCCAGGTAAGCACTGCCCCGCACCCCAGCACTGAGCCCCCCCACACCCAAACTCCTGCTGCTGGTGAGCGGGGGGACCCGAGACTGCCCCAGCAGCAGCCGGTGCGACTGGCCCAGGGGCTGCCCGAGCTGCTCAAGTGGCCCCTGGGCCAGGCACACCAGCTACTGCAGAAGTCACGGAAAGTCACGGAATGGTGACTTCCGTGACAAATACGGAGCCTTATTTATTATGTGTTTGAATGATGCCTAATACAATGGGGCTCTGATCTCTGTTGGGGCCTCCTAGGGCTATAATAATAAAGATCACATGATGGTGAATAGTTAGATTTTTAGATGGAAATGACAAAAGTAGCATGGTATGAACATCTTGGTTATTAAATGAATGATAAAATGAAAGACTGAAATTATTTTATGGGCTGAGTTGCATCAGTTATAGGAAATGCATTTATAGTGAGTGATATAATGTGATATATAAATATCATTTATGGCATTGTGTACAGATCAAGGTTTATGTGTTTTGTTTGGTTTTACTTAGGTTTGTATAAGTCTGTATAATATTTATATAACCTTCAATAAATATTAAAAAATAAACATTTGACATTCTCCATGGGTGCACAGCACTGTATTAACAAGAGTGTTGGATTTTCACAACACTCTTCTATGGTAAGTAAGTCATTGTTGATATTTTACAGATGGAGAAACTGAGAAGAAGGAGATTAAGTGATTTGACTAAAACCACACAGCGAGTCTGTGGCAAAGCCAGGACTGGTTTCAGGAGTTCTGAGGTTCTAGTCTTAATTAACAACAAATTAAAACATTACATGAGTTTTCAGACTTCATGGTTTGAGGGTTGGTTTTTGTTGTTTTGTTTTTTATGTGCAATAATCCTGATTTGGAAAAGGTTTACATTTTAGTTGTGTAAATTTGTAAAATTTTCTTTTAGGTTTGCCCAGTTTTTCCTATGCCCTCTGTTTGATGAGAGCTGCAAGGAAAGGGAGGTGAATGCTGTTGATTCCGAGCATGAAAAGAATTTAATGAATGATGCCTGGCGATTGTTTCAGTTGGAGAAAGCTACTGGAAATCCCAATCATCCCTTCAGTAAATTTGGAACAGGTTTGTTAGAATAGAATCACCCATCTATTAGAGTTGACATAAGATCAGGGCTGTAACCAGGGTGGGGCAAGTGCGGCAGCCGCGGAGTGGAAGAATGGGGCGGAAGAAGATGAAAAAAACGGTAGAGGGAGCAAATTTGCTTGCTCTCCCTGGGTGCAAAAATGCCCAGATTTCTGCATAAAATCCATGCTGAGACTGTTTATGTAAAATTGGTGAAGATAGGACTGAAAACAATTTCCTTTTTTCCTCCATACATGTTTGTTGTGATGTTCCATTACATCTTCCACACAATGGATTAAAAAAAGAGCTGGACAAAACAAATGGCACAAACTGATACAAGACTAGGAGTTTGGTGATGACACAGCCTTTATGATGATGATTTCAGCAGTAGACGATTCTTTTGTAATGACTGGAAGTGTCTCCCCCAAGTTGGGACTGTAAATCATTGTGAGACAGAGAAAGTGGATGAAGAGTATTTAAATTGCCAGCAGCCAAATAGCATTTTGCTAACAACTATTGCATTGGGAGGACAAACAGAAGTTTGTAGTAAATCAGGTTAAGTAAATCAGGAAAGCTCAGCAAAGCACTGGCGCAATTAATGGATGTGAGCACCAAGACAAAATCTAGAGCATAAATCACAGTGGGCAACAGCGATAGATGGCTAAGAAAAGTGAGGCCTTGGATAAATACACTGATCAGGTGGCTAAATGGCTTTTACAGGGTTTGTTGCTCCTTAGATGCCCTTTAACAGCTGAAGAAAAATTCAAATTAACATTTATAAAAATTTATTTGAGTTTAGATACTATTTATCTGTTTCCATGTACGTAAAACAGAAAAGCTTTAAAATGGAAAGAGAGGCTTGATTAGGTTCACTTCACAGAAGTTACTTTTCTGCACTTTACTACAGAGCTTTTTTTGATAATTTCAAATGAATAAGTACATTAGTTAGCAAATTGTGCTAGTACAAAAGAGATTTAAGTTGTATTTAATTCTTGGACTTCAGGTGCTTTTTCAGGGCTTTATCAACCCCTTCATGGCCACAGAAATCTGATGCCTTGAGGATAGTGGGACTGCAAGTGTGGGGTTGCTGGAGCTCAGATGACCCCTAGAGAGCAAAAAGAACATTATTACAATTGATGATGATGTCCTTGGATTCTCAATTAATATTTAACATTTGGATGTAAGGCTTTCAGAAGGGTTCTCAGGCTGATTAATAGATGCAGTGTCTGACTAATTGGCTCTAGCGTCCTAAAGTGGTAAGATTATTTGGATGAGGACATGTTGACTTTCTCCTAGTAAGGAAGGACTCTCTGAAGTGGGAAATCATTTTAAAAATGTATAGAGAAAAAATCTAAGGAAAGTGTTGCAAGTTACCTATCTGATGATCCATGGGAGAAAATCCAGTGTCTGTGGATTAATTTCTAATAAGGAAAAAACAGATTACATAAATCTCAGCAAGCCAGGGTTTGGTGCTCATGAATCAGTACTGTGCTGCTGGGGCAGGATGGAATAATTTAAAATCCCTGTGCCGCTCCCAAGAGGTATCCAGGAAAGTTTCAGGAAACATTTTCTGCAGGTTAGAAGAGTTCCTGTTGAAATATTTCTGCCTTATGCAACTGTCATATCCATAGCTAGCTGTGGGGATTTATGGCTGGTCAGGTTTACAGATGTTTTTCTAGATAGGGTGCCTGAAATATTTTCAAATTCAGTAGTAATAATACTTAGCTGATAATTCTCAATATGTATAGTATTATTTTAGGCCCCAGTTCTGTAATCAGATATTTTAAAGAGGACCTTTTGTCAATCCGAGTTGAAGAACCAAAGCCTTAATTTGTGATTTTTTTTTTTTTTATTTTTTATTTTTTTAAATTACACAGAGGGTTGCCAAGTGTCTCACACTTTGCACGATGCACACATGTGGCAGCCCTGTCTGCAGCTGAGATGTTATGCATTCTGCTGGGCTCCAGGAATGGCTGTAATTCCTACTTCAGGCCACCATGGGTCATTGTGGAACCTATTCTGCCATCAGCCAAGCAGACTCTCCTTGTGCTGCTTCTCATGCTGGATAGACAGTCAGCCCACCAACTTTCCTCCTAGTATCACCACTCAGTCCCCAGTAATCCCCATACACTCATTGCCCACCTAATCCAGCAGCCCCAGACATCTGTCAGCGATTCAACTCCCTCCCCTGACTCCAAATACCTTCCAGCACTCTCCCCCAACTACCTCTCCCAGACATCAAGCACTGTCTGGTGCTCTGCCCACCCACCCACATACCCCAGACACTTTCTGGCACTCATATATATCCTAGCAGCACAATTTTTATAAAATAATCATCTGGTATCTCACCCTGTTTTTGCCAATCCATTGCCCATTTCTGTGGGAATGGAAATGATAGACTTAAACATTTAGGTGAGTCTTTTGAAACATGTACTTTTACATTCGGGCTTCAGGCTGAGCTCTATAAAGGCCAGTAAGTTCCTGACATCTGTGGTCTGCTTAGCAGAGGTAGAGGGAGATCAGGAAAAGGAAACAACAAAACATTTTAAAAACAAATAACATTAAAGAACTACATTTATGTGCTCTTATGCTCTTTTTAACTTCAATTTCAAATATAACTTTTTAAATAAAAGTAATAAATCATTTCATGAAGACTTTGTATACTGGATACCTGTGGTTCTTGGTTGGTTGAAGACCAGAAACTATGTGCCTGCAACTTCTGGTGCAAGCTTATACTATGCCTGGTGTTTACTTATTGCCTTGGTGATGTATGTTAATTACTACCTGTGTTGGAGATTTGTTTAATAGCATGTTTATCCTTCTTGCTATTGCATATCCTGTGTTATTATCTCCCTCCACCCTGTTGTCTTGCTTCCTCCCTCCTACCTTCTTATTGAGTGCTCCTTTTTTCTGAATACTTTGTTGTTTGGCTGTAATGTAAAATTAGTCTTAGAGTTGGTAGCCTATCAAAGTTCTAGTATGTTTCTTTTACAGCCACATGAACACAACAAAAGATTACCAAGTGAAGTGGAATGGACTAGAATCCAACTCTGCTCAGCTTGCTTTTCACAAATTCTGACTTTTTTTCTAGTGTCCCCTCACTACTCTTGCACCAGACAAGACTGCTGCTTTAACTATAAACCTAAATATTTTCTTACAGTAAAAGTTGCCATCTGTGCATTAATGTGACACCTTCAAAAATCAATAGCAGTGACTACTTAAAAGGGAATTTTCCTTTATCTGAAAGCGTCTGTCTGACCTGTAAGCTTTACTGCAAAGTTATCTATTTTCCCAGCCTTTTAAGAAAGGAGTGGGTTGAGGATGGAAGAGTTGATTGGTCCTGATGAGATTAGCTGATATTGGTCCAATCTGATTTTTTTGGTATGTACTTTTTTAATAAAAGTTTGTACATGCTCCTAGAACACAGGGTAATCAGACCAGGTTTTTTCAGTTTGTAAATTCATATAATGTGTGTGTATATCCAGCAATAAATATCTTCATGATTTTTCTTTTGTATTACAGGGAACAAATTCACTTTGGAAACTAGACCAACTAAAGAAGGAATAGATGTAAGACAAGAGCTGTTGAAGTTCCATTCCACTTATTATTCATCAAATTTAATGGCTATTTGTGTCCTAGGACGAGGTGAGTGCCAAACTTTTAATGGTAGTTTCTTGGTTAGCTGAGTATGATTTTTACATTTATTATTTGAATTCTTAAAGAAGAAAATAAGACATACTTAAATCAGCTAAGACTTGATGTGCTTAATTTTATGCACTGTGAACAATCCCATTGAAGTCCGCGAGGATACTCATTGCCTGCACAGTTCAGTGTGTGTAAATCTGTGCAGAATTTTTTTGATTTTTTTTTCCCAATCCTAAAACTTGCTATGGAATGCTGCATGATAAAGGAGTACTTGTGCCTCAGATAAGAGAGGTTTTTAAAATTTATATAAATATATTTTTAGAAATGTACCACACGCAGTTTAGCAGATCTAGTCTGAAAATACTTCGCATAATTTGTGATTTTTCTCTGATGCATGTTTGTGTAATTCCACAATGACCTATAATCAAAGATAGAAGGGCCAAAATTTAATCTAGATATTTGTTTTATAGAAATTTAGAAATTAGATTAGAAGCCTTTATTTCAGAGGTGCTGTGCACTCAAGATTCTAAATTAAGTCAGTTAAAGTTACAGATGCTCAACACCTCCTAGAATCAGGACCATATTTTTTGTGAGAGTTTCAAAAAGCTTAATAACAACGTGTTGAAAAACTTTTAAATATACTGGGAGACCAGCATTCATGAGCCACACTACAATAATATAACGGGGTGGGGTGCATACATGATCAGACAAAATTCAATAAGCAGATATTTCAATTTCAAACTTCCAAATATGGGAAATAAATGATTAATTTTTAAAATCATGGAATTTGATAGATTTTGTTAAATTGTCTGCCTCTTAAGTAACATAATGTGGTAATACTCATGCTTTAAAGAAGAGTCAAATAAGAACAATAAGATGAACTGTCTAATTACTTTTAGAAAATACTGCTTTTGAGAAAAAATAAAAAATTGCTACGGCAATGACGTTGAACATTGCATGGAACATAAACATACCGTATGATAACTTGTACATCCCAGTTAATGCATGTGCTTGAGTACCTTCCTTATCTTAAACATATGAGTAGTCCCACTAACTTCATTGGGACTACTTGCATGTTTAAGAACATTCCTAAATCAGGGCTACTAAGAGTATATGCTATCATAAGAATGGCCATACTGGGTCAGTCCCATGGACCATCTAGCCCAGTATCCTGTCTTCTAACAGTGGACAATGCCAAATGCTTCAGAGGGAATGAACAGAACAGGTAATCATCAAGTGATCCATCCCCTGTCGCCCATTCCCAGCTTCTGGCAAACAGAGGCAAGGGACACTTCAGAACATGGTTTCCATCTCTGCCCATCCTGACTAATAGCCATTGATGAACCCATCCTCCCTGAACTTACCTAGTTCTTTTTTGAACCCTGTTAGTCTTGGCCTTCACAACATCCTCTGGCAAAGAGTTCCACAGGTTGACTGTGAGTTGTGTGAAGAAATACTTTTTTGTTTGATTTTAAACCTGCTGTCTATTAATTTCATTTGGTGACCCCTAGTTCTTGTGGTCTGAGAAGGAGTAAATAAAACTTCCTTATTTACTTTCTCCACACCACTCATGATTTTATAGACCTCTATCATATCCCCCCTTAGTTGTCTTTTTTTCCATCATCTGCTTTTTTTATCATCAACCTCTGTGGTACCTTGCCTTTTTCTATCTTTTAATATGAAATTCAAGTTACGAAATTAATTGACTAACTATGCTTGTGGAATTATAACCTTACGCCCACTGAACTGCCTGTGTTCTATTACCCCCCTCCTGTTCTGCTGGATGACCTGGGGCAAGTCACCTCACCTTTCTGTGCCTCAGTTTCCCCATCTCTAAAATACTGACCTCCATTTAAAGCACTTTACAATTTTCTGATGAAAAGCACCATATAAGAGCTAGGTGGTGGCATTATTATTATTATTATTATGTATTACTTAATGGGAGTTTTGTGCAAGTATGGACTGCTGGATCAGGCCTCACGTGCCTAACTCATGCTTTAGTATTGCAGCACATGTGGTTTGTAACATTACATGTTGATTAGAGAACTGTGAACATCTTTGTTTTTTCCACAGCCTTAATTTGACCTGCAAACTGTTGGGGTGTGTGTGTGTGTGTGTGTGTGTGTTTTTAAGGTGCTCTTTCTTGTTTCCTTTAGATCAGGGATTCTCAAACTTCATTGCACCATGACCCCCTTCTGACAACAAAAATTACTACATGACCCCAGGAAGGGGGACCAAAGCCTGAGCCCCGCTGCCCTGGGCGGGGAGGCCCCAAGCCCCACCATCCCAGGTTGGGGGGTGAGGGGGAACCAAGCTCAAGGGCTTCAGCCCCGGGTGGGGGGCCTGTAACCCTGAGCCCTGCTGCCCAGGGCTGAAGCTGAAGTCCGAGCCCCATTCCCCAGGGATGAAGCCTTTGGGCTTCGGCCCTAGGCGGTGCAGCTCGGGCTTTGGCTTTGGGCCCAGGCGGCAGGGCTCGGGCTTTGGCCCTGGGTCCCAGCAAATCTAAACTCCAGCCCTGGCGACCCCATTAAAACAGGTTCTGACCCATAGTTTGAGAACCACTGCTTTAGATGTCCTAACAGGAAGGAGGGTGGGGATGTTTAAGAACTATTTTATTTATTTATTCTTTCGTTCATTGATTGTTATTTTTGGGATTGGAAATTCAGTACTTGTTTGTCCTTGAAAAACTCTCTGATCAGTGGAGAACTAGTAAGATTGCAAAAGCCTGAAAGCAGAGTCTCTGAGAGGGCAATTGATTTTTTTAATCACTATTTTAAAACTCTCTTTGTTGATACTTGTTTAATTTCAATGACTAATTAACATGTTAGATATTAAATGTCTTTGTTAAAGACTCAATATGCTCACTTTTTCAGTAAAGATGTGAGAACTCCAAAATACAACATATTCTAAGGCTCCCAGGAGGTTCTCTAGGGGTATGTCTACTCTACAAAATTAAGTTGACTTAAGTTAAGTCGATGTACAGTCACCGCAGTAATTAAAGTGCTGTTTCATTTCCACACTATGCTCCTGTCAGTGGTGCGTTTTGTCACCAGGAGCGCTCCCACCGACTTAACTGAGTGGGGCATTGTGGGGGCCCCCCTGCTCTGAGGCTCACAGCTGGAGCCCCCCTGGGGGGCTGACAGGCCAAGCTATCAGCCCTGGCACTGGGCAGGCTCCAGCTGTGAGCCCCATGCAGGACTGATAGTCAACAGTTGATGTAAGTAACGCGGTGTCTACATGGACACTGAGTCACCTGCTTACAGAGTTAGATCAGCGTAAGCTGTCTTACGTCAACCTAACTCTGTGATGTAGAGCAGGCCTAGGAAAACCGGACTTGATATTTCTGTGTTAAAACAAGGATAAGGAAAAACATTTTTGGAGTGGGAGTGGAAAAAACTTTTTTATACAAAAGCAAAGCATAACAATAAATAATTCAAGCCCTTAATATTTTTTTTTTTTTTTTTTTGCAGGTTACCTTTAACAGTACTTTGCGATAGGTCACAATATTACAGTTCTTTCTTAGACGAAACTTCCATTTACATTAGTTGGATAAGGTCCTTAGAGTTTTTTAATCACATTGTTGGTACAATTCATGTAAATTGATGTTGTATTAAAAAAAAGTCAGTCATGTTATGTAAGGGAAGGTATTACTTTATTCATTTCTTAGATTTACTTAAATCTTAGAAGGGTTGCTTTAGCAATCTTTATCCAATAATAATCTGAGAATTCTTTTAAATCTTTCTTAAATTGTTTAACTTTGATTCAATATTTTTGAAGAGCCTGCTGTATTATTTATTCAATCATACATTTGTGCTGAATAATACTTTCTCTTCGTTAAGTCCTTTTTCTTTTCATAGCTTCAAGGCTTTGACAAAAATGCCTGAAACAGTAAAAAAAAACAAAACAAACTGGAATATAATTTTCAAAGTAACAAATATGTCACCGAGTAGGTTAGTAAATCTCTAAAATATTGAACTGGCAAGTATACAAATTACCAGGGCCGGCTCCAGGCACCAGCTTAGCAAGCAGGTGCTTGGGGCGGCCAAGAGGAAGGGGCGGCACGTTGGGCTCTTCGGCGGCAATTCGGCGGCAGGTCCCTCATTCCCCTCTCGGAGGGAAGGACCTGCCACCGAATTGCCGCCGAAGAAGAAAGCGGTGCGGCTGAGCTGCCGCTGATCGCGATTGCGGCTTTTTTTTTTTTTTCCGCCGCTTGGGGCGGCAAAAACCCTGGAGCCGGCCCTGCAAATTACTTTATTTAGAGATTGACCAGAGAACTCCAAAGTATAGCTGCTAGACTTCTGACTTTTTAAGAAAAGTGTATTTGCATGGAACTCTCTCCAGCATGATTTCTTAACTGTTAGATGGCCCCATAAATTTTCCTTCCTATAGAAATAGCCTTTGAAATTTTATTTTGAGAAGGGGAAGCTGAAATCTTTTGGTGCTGCCATCTTGAATACTGTTGAAGTACTCTGAAAAATTACTTTCATGGTGTTTGTGTAGAGAATGCTCACTCTAATATTCTGTTATTTATGTATTTCTAAAGTAGCCATCATTGATGGACATAGTTACACAAAAGTTGCATGTAAGTCTGTCTGCACAGGGACCTAAACTCTCCACAATTACCTAACAGCTGTTTGTCCAAGTGGGATAATTTAGTCAGTTACTTTCCAAGAGACTATATCTTAGCAACTTTGTGACTCGATTATTGGGGAAGACCTACACACAGACACGGAACTTGCAACAGAAATTAAAAGTTGCAAGACTCAGGCTCCTCCTGATCTCTGATGGCAGGAAGTTCCATAGCCAAGGGCCCTTCACAGACAACACTAGTTTAACCCCTGCGAGCTTCACTCTAAACTCTCAGCCACAACATTCTTGTCATCAGCTAATCAGTGCTGTTAATTAGTGCAACAGAATATAAATGAATACAACATAAAATACTCTCTTTTCAGCTGTACTTTGGTGGATCTCCCAATTGAGTTAACAGACCTTGTGCATTCTAGATTAAATGAATGCCTAAAGCTTGGTTTAGTTTGATTAGTTTCAGATTTAATTGGGTGCAAGTGTCGATAGGGAGATGGAGGATTGAGGTGTGAATTTGCTAGTTTAGGTCTCTAATAAAAACTTAGTTATAATTAAAGTTCCTAAATGCAATTCAAGAAAAGATGCAACATCTGTACAGTTTTTAAAACTAAACCCACAAAAAATAAATGCTACCTAAATCACAAGTTAAGATTACACAAAGCACTTGACACCAACCTCAGCACCCAATTCAAATACAGACTGTTAAACAGAAACATTCTCAATGTCCATGACACAGGCAATTTGAACTCTGCCCTAGAAACAAAACTCTCACAATAACTACGAAGTTTAAATGAACCTTACCCATTTGTCACAGTTTCTTAGAATTGTATGTAAAAAACGATACTTTATTCTTATTCAGACCTGGGTAATAAAAAATGTGTGAACTTTCATATAGCTGTACACAATCCTCAAAATCAACAAACTTTAGCAGTGCAAGCCAGTATACCTAATTTTACCCCAGTCTCAGTGGGTTGTTTGGACCATTCTGCTGGTCCACCTTTGAAGTCCCTTGTGGGGTAAATTTGTACTCTTGTACATCCAGGTAACCCTCTTCCTCCCCCCAGTTTTTCTTCCCTTCTCCTCCACCAACACATGTAGAGATATGGGCTGAGAAATAGGGGGCAAAAGGGTGTTTGCCAACCTTGGCCTCCTATTGGCTGATTTATGAGAGGGAATAGAACTGATTGGCTCCTGTGGACTCCCTACCTGCCAATTACTTAAGGACCTTCCAGGGTCTCCATCTTGGACATCTTAATGCTGCCCAATCCACCCTGCTCTATAAACTATTGTACCTATCAGAGCTGTTTTGGGGCTTGCTTTGAGTGTGACTAAATCATCTTTTTTGAGGTCAAGAGGGAATCTTTTTTTCTGCTGGGCAAAATTGGCATGGCATCTGCTAGGCTTTTATGCTTCCTCAGAGCATCCTGAAGGCCTGGTTGTTAAGGTTAAAAAGAATATTAGATAGGAATTTAAAATAGAACAGAAGAGAGAAATTAATGAAGGTAATAAATCGGGGCTGGTGTCCAGTGTGGATAAAAGGCTTTAGGGGACTAACTCCTAGGTAAACCCAAGCATAGGACCAAGGAGGTGGCCGGCGTGTCCCCATTGTTCTGTTGGGCACAAGGAGATCTTGATTCTTTTGCAGACTGAGGCACCCCTCTTCTGTACCCTCTCTCCCCTTTGTGGGTAGACTCCATAGCTGGGTTGAATTCTGTCTTAGTAAGGGACGACCTAGGCAAGGGGGCTGATCCTCACTCTATGTGATTGTGTGGCTTAAGGCCAGTTAACCATACAGTGGACCCCGTTAACTTCCCCACTCCCCATCACCACATCCATGTGTTTAATAAAGTTGTAGCCTGCTGCTTTAATTCCCGCCTTGTATCTGTTTCTTTATTCTGCTTTGTATCTTGATTAGCAAGTCCATTAATTCCACCTTAATTAGGTGAATATCATTAGAGATAAGACTCTTGTATGAGCATAGACTAAACATAAATTTTATACCCGATGATAAAAATATCCATTGCATTAAAAAAGGAAGTATTCATGTCATAATGAACCATCAAGTTTGATGCTGCGGGACAAATATAAACATATATTCAAATATCTAAATATATGTTATAAAATTCTGTAAGATTGCAGCCAAGTCTCATTACTCAAGAAGCTGGATTGGACCCTAAAATACTAACACAAAAGCAGTGACAGAGTTATAGTTGTTTGGGTGCTGATTATTGTGAGTATGTGTTTTAATAGTCTGTGTACATGAATTAAATGTTAAGGTTTGTGTCACTTTACTTATATAACCTTAAATTAGGCTTTCTATTATGGAGCAGTGGGTGTTAGTGACTCCATTGTTAAGAATGGGGATGGAGCTTACTGTATTCTCTAAAATGCACATAGACGGATTGTCTTAAATTGCTGTGCCACATCAGGGCCAGAGATAGAATTAGTGGTACAAATTTGGGGTCAGTGGGTGAAGAGGTTCCTGAAACACCTCATTTGAAAATTCACTTGTTCTTATAACCTTTTTTTTTTTTTTTTTTTTTGCCCGCAGTTAGGTAAAAATCTGTAGGCAGGATTCTCATGAAAATGACAACAATGGACTTCCCCTGATCTCAGCTAATGAACCAGTTTCACAGTATCAAGTATCAGGGGGTAGCCGTGTTAGTCTGTATCTACAAAAACAACATCTGAAGAAGTGAGGTTTTTACCCACGAAAGCTTATGCCCAAATAAATCTGTTAGTCTTTAAGGTGCCACCAGACTCCTTGCAGTTTCACAGTGCAATCTTAAAACGTTACTGCCATTTCTTCCTGGTTCTATAAAGGGGTGCATAAGGCTGATGCAAACCAGAAATCGAAACACAGCATGTCCGTTTCAGTGTGTTCTAAAACTCTCAGAAACGTTCAGGTCATCTTGAAATGTGGTATACCAGTTGAGAGTATGGGATACAGTTTGAGTTATAAATTTGGGTTCACCTAATCAAAAGGTTTCTGAGCTATTGCTCCTGAAATGACCTGCTTTTATTTTGAGAGTGCTCCAAAAAGCACATGTGTAGGCAGATTGCTTTGAAAATAGCTATGCTGTGTCAGAGTACAAGGTGCAAATTTAGACTCAATGCGTTACGGGGTTCCCAGGATAAAGTCCCTCCCTCAAGTGAGCTTTAATTTTCAGAGTGCTTTAGAATCAGGCATGCAGCACTGAAAACTGGGTAGCTGAGAGAGGATATACTCTGCGCATGCCACAGGTACATAGTGTGAAACAGGACTGGGGAGCTGAGAATGGGCATGCTTGATGCGTACCACAGACACAGATTGCTGATTTGGGAATCTGAAAATAGGTAGGTTCAATGCATCCTGTAGGCACATAATACTGAGACTGGGTGGGGAGCTGAGATCAGGAAAATTGCTTACTCTCATGCTCAGCTTAGTGCTCAGGCTCCTCATGGACAAGTTCAGTAAGAGAGAGGCTGAGTGATTAACCTATTGACCAACTCAGCTGGTAGCTTATGCGGAGTGGTACTGATCTGCAGTGTCAGTGACCATAAATTCAAATCTCCCTCCTTGGTTGACTCCCGTGATTAAGTTTATGTAGGTTGGATCTGTAGATCCAGCCAAAAAACTATGGGCAGTATCCACATAAAAATGTATTCTCTCTGGCCCCTGAACTGCTCTAGTGTCTGATACCAAGGGCCAGTCTAAAATGCACTGATTTGCTGAGCCTTGAAAGCAATACACAGTCTAGGACTCCCCTTACCCCTGTGGCAGTACCTCCATCTGGTAGCTGATGTGCTGGAAGGAGTGCCGTAATCTGCCCCTTCACAACCACTTTATCAGAAAAACAAGGAAAATTCACATTTAAAAAACTTTACCATGGAGTTAAGGTTTTAGGTGCCCAGTGGTCCTCATGCCCTTCTAGAATGTGAAAGTTTAATTCCTCTGACAAATCCCTTATAAGAAGGTTAACATTACAAGGAAAAAACAAAACAAAAACATTTGAAAACTTTGCCTCGTGGGGATGGCAATGGAACTGGGAATTTAATAGTTCCTTTCCCCTCACCAACCAAATTGCCATTTTCTCCGCATCCAGGACAACCCCAAATCAGCATTCCTATTCATACTGTTCAGCAGACTCTCACTGTGCTCTGTGAAGCACCATTGATCCAGGGGGTTTGCTGCTGGTTGACGGGCTGAGGAGTAAGGTGTTGTGATCTCCCTGAGGGACTTCATAGGGTAAGGAACCAAGGGGGCAAACTTAAGGTGGTATTGAAAATATCACTTTAACTCTGTATTTTCTGGTTTTCCACTGTTTGAGTTTTGGCAATTAAACTTACACTCTGGAAGGGCATAAGGCGCACGGGGCAGTGCTGAGCATCGTTATACTGGATTCCTTGTTAATTATGCTTTTTACATGTTAATAGTTTTTAATGTTTGTATGTGTTTACGGTTGATATGTCTTCTCTTGAACTGTTCTTGGCAGTCGTAACTGCAACTTAAAGATTTTTTTAGTTTGGAATTTATTTTAACCACAGTTGAGATCTTGTTTATAAAGCACAAAACCTTATCTATAAGTAATACAAATAAATCTCAGAATATATTCCCTCTCTCCAAATAATCATAGTTCACTTGGTGGTGGTGGGAGAGGCATTAAGTCCAACCTTATAATTTATTATTTTTCTAAAAGAAATATGTAAGTCCCAGATTGCTGGAATATTCTGACAATGTTTGTGCTGTTTCTAATTATTCTCTTTTAGAATCCTTGGATGAGCTGACCAGTTTGGTAGTGAAGCTATTTTCAGAAGTAGAGAACAAAAATGTCCCATTACCAGAATTTCCTGAACATCCTTTCCAAGAAGAACATCTTCGGGTAAGTTGTGAGACTTTCTGGTATACACTCTCTGAAGATCTTAACTCTGTTCTCCTACTTTTTTCCATGTAGAAATAACAACATCATACACTTTACTACTACAACTACTACTACAGGTGTCTATAGACAATACAGCTTAATCTAGCTAAGGTCATAGTTAAAATTGTTCATTTGAATGTGATTGAGAGAAATTGAGAAATGAAGATTCCAAACGTGTGTTTGGGTGCTAAGGCTTGTGAGTTGAGATTGCTATGATTGTGAATGTTGATTAATTTGTTGTTTCCTGAATTTTTAACAATTGTGTTGATAAGAAATAACTCTAAGCAAATGTTTTTGTTTTTGTTTTTTTTGTATGGTATAGGTGTGTATGTAGTTAACAGTGTGTGTAGGAGGGTATAATATATGCTGCTGAAAAGATGAAATACTAGAATTAATGGAATGTTTTATTTTTACTTCTAGCAACTTTACAAAGTGGTACCTATTAAGGACATTAGAAATCTTTATGTCACGTTTCCAATACCCGACCTTCAGAAATACTATAAATCAAACCCTGGTCATTACCTTGGTCATCTCATTGGGCATGAAGGTCCAGGAAGTCTTTTATCAGAACTCAAAGCTAAAGGTAAGCCCACTGGAAGTGAACTGTGAAAAGTAGTAAATTAAATATGACATTAAGCCTTGGAGCAATATTTCACTTCAGGTTGACCTCTGAAAATTAAAAGCTTAAATATCAGAAATCAAAATAAATTAGATCTTAATTCTAAGGCATTTCTCAGGTGTTCTTTTTTCTCTGGTTACAAAGAGAATCTCAAATACTGAAACTATTGTTTCTTGGATCCCATTTTACTGTGATTGGTAACTTTCTGTACATATCATCATTTTTATTGAAGTTTAGCCAAATTATTAACTGCAAAACCATTTTACTGAATACCATCCATACCTACAATGTATACCACTGAGATATCCATTACCGCCAGAATATGAGTTCATGCCCAGAACAACTGCAAAGAAATATAGACATTGATATTTCCCTTATGGTAATTATACATATTGCTTTCTCAGAAGAAGTATTTTTTTTCTGTGCCTCTTCTGGGGCACCCTTGATTCTCAAGGGTGGTGTAGCCTCTTATTCCTTCTCTTTAAGGGGCTCTGTGTCCCATCTTAGGACCAATGGGGATTGCAAGGCATGATTATATGAGGGCATTGTTGATCTATTATCTGTTGTGTGGTAATAGATGAATGTGAGGAGGTCCTGACTGGTATCTTCACCAAATGTCCTATTGTCAGGATATGACTTCTATGCAGGATAGTAGAGGGACCCATTCCTTTCTATAGCTTGAGTTGATAGACTGGCAGGCTAGGCATCTTTTCTTTGACTATGTGTGGCTCAGCCTTCCACTTTTCTGCAGTTTTGTGTGTCCCAGAAATGTGCAGGTTTCTGATGAGGACTCTGTCTTTTGTATGCAATTCTTGGTCTCTGGCCTGGGGGCCATAGAGTGCTTTGTTACTATGATTGTTCTGTTGTGCAGCTGAAGTGACCTGTTGGTATGTCTCTTGAAGTTGTTCTTTTAGACGAGTAGTCTGTTGAAAGTAGTATACTGAACTGATGTGTCTCCATCTGAAGTGAGGGCCGTGGGCCAGATAGTAATCTTTAAGGGGCCCCCCACAACTGCCAACATAGGGCATAATATTTGCTAGTTGGGGATACAACCAGAAGCTATTCCTCATGCATATATTTACTTCGCCAGCCTGTACATTGCTTCCTTACCACAACTGACTAAATCCAACATTCAGGTGCTCAGAAGACAGATCTAGGATTGAAGGATGTTTTGGTAGCGGTGATAAAGGACAGTCTTTTAGGACTCTACAGTGAAGTCCATGCATCCTGACATGCCTTTACTACTCTGAGTAGGAGTTCACTAGCAGAAATGCCAAAACAAAGTTTTACAGGTAGATAGCTTATTGACCAAACATTAGAAGCTAAGGTGAGTGTCCAGTGGCTTCATTATGCGTATAATTGTAGGTATATCCAAGATGAGACACATTGACTTTGATTGTGTTTCTGATGAGTCCTGTGTACCCAACATGTTTTAACAGCATGCAGTTGAACCTCTCCTTCTGAAGGTCTCCCTGTGGGTGATAAGGGGTAGTTCCAGGGTTTTTTTTACCCTTACGAGGTGTAGCAGCTTTTGATGAGGCAACTTTCAAAATTTCATCCTTGGTCTGTGTGGATTCTGGTAGGTAACCAATAATGCACAATACATTGGCATATTCTTCCTACAATATGTTGGCAAGTTGATGCTTTGTGAGGTAAGCTTGCGCATACCTTGTGAAGTGGTCAGTGATGACCAAAGTAGTCCCAATATTCTTAATCTGTTTCCAAAGAGAGAGAGTCCATACAGACTAGCTCTGTTGCTCCTACACTAGTAATAGTAATGAGAGGGGCTGTCCTCTCAGATATGTTTATACAACAACTAGACACTCAGTTCTGTTAAGGGTTTATATTCTATTGTGGTCTATATGACAGAGTGTCTGTAACAATGTTTATACTCCCAGGATGGTACTTCAGGCTTAAGTCCTATATTGTTAATTCAGACACGCAACTTTATCCAGTTGCCCCCAGTTTTGCGGTAGTGAGTGCATAGGTCAGCGGATTATCTATTCTGACTTGGAATTTCACCCCATAGAACTAGTCATGAAACTTTTCTACCATTGCTCACTTGAGCACAAGGATCTCCAACTTGTGAGCAGCATACCATTGCTCAGAGTCTTCGGCTAGCAAATGGCTATACAATATTACCTTTCTGGCTGCTCCTGGTAAAGCACAGCTTCATGCCCACTAAGACTGGCATTTGTGTGTAGAATGTAAGGCTTATAGTGCTATCAGCTCAGGCTAATACTGGTGCATTAGTCAAACGGTAGATGCTCTCTTTTTGAAGGCTTAGTATGCATTCCATTGATCACCAAAGGGTTCAGACACACAGTAATACACCCTGTCAGATGATTTCTTGATAGTCTTCCCTTTTCTTTGAGTGGGTGGGTAACCCTACATCAGAAAACTAAGTGGCTTTACCACAATGGAGTAGCTCTTCAAAAATCTCGTGTAGTACCCACAGAACCCTGGGAATGTTTGCAGACTCTTCAAGTCCTTTTGCTGAGGCCATATGGCAAGGGCTTCCATCTTTGCTATATCTGTTGCAAATCCTTTGTCCAATACAATGTGTCCCATGTACTTCACCATGAGTTGGTAAAATTTGTACTTATCTATTAGGGCTGGCAAGCAGTTAAAAAAATTAATTGTGTCATTAATCACACTGTTAAACAATAATAGGATACCATTTAAATATTTTTGGATGTTTTCTACATTTTCAAATATATTGGTTTCAATTACAAAACAGAATACAAAGTGTACAGTGCTCACTTTATATTTATTTTTGATTACAAGTATTTGCACTGTAAAAAAACAACAACAAAAGAAATATAGTATATTCAATACAAGTACTGTAGTGCAATCTCTTTATCATGAAAGTTGAACTTACAAATGTGGAATTATTTTATTTTATTTTATTTTATTTATTTATTTATTTATTTATTTATAAAAACCCTGCATTCAAAAACAAAACAATATAAAATTTTAGAGCCTGCAAGTCCACTCAGTCCTACTTCTTGTTCAGCCAATTGCTCAGACAAACGAGTTTGTTTACATTTGCAGGAGATAATGCTGCCCGCTTCTTATTTAAAATATCACCAGAAAGTGAGAACAAACATTTGCATGGCACTTTGTAGCTGGCATTGCAAGGTATTTATGTGCCAGATATGCTAAACATTCATATGCCCCTTCATGCTTCGGCCACCATTCCAGAGGACATGCTTCCATGCAGTATTATCTCCTGTAAGTGTAAACGAACTTGTTTGTCTTAGCAGTTGGCTGAACAAGAAGTAGGACTGAGTGGACTTGTAGGCGCTGAAGTTTTACATTGTTTTGTTTTTGAGTGCAGTTACATAACCAAAAAAAAAATCTACATTGGTAAGTTGCACTTTGTCATGACAGAGATTGCACTACAGTACTTGTATGAGATGAATTGAAAAATACTATTTCTTTAGTTTATCATTTTTACAATGCAAATATTTGTAATAAAAATAATATACACTTTGATTTCAATTACAACACAGAATACAATATATATGAAAATGTAGAAAAACATTTCAATTGTATTCTATTTAACAGTGTGATTAAAACTGTGATTAATTGTGATTAATTTTTTTTTAGTTAATCGCATAAGTTAACTGCGATTAATTGATAGCCCTACTATTTATAGTTTCAACCCACTCGCTTTTAGCCGATCATGGACTTTCATGAGCCAAATTTCATGCTTCTCTAGGGTGCTCTTGAATACAGCCAAGTCATCAAGCTATACCAAGACTGCCATCAGTCTCTCTCTGCCTTCTCCATCAGTCCCTGGAATGTGGCTGAGGCACCTGGGATGTCTTGGGGCATGTGCTTGAACTGGTAGAATCTAGTGGACAAATGAAGGCAATTTTCTCCTTGAACTCTACCCCCATTGGAATTTAGTAATAGATACAGTGTAAATGCCATTTGTACCCAGTCAGACAATCCAAAATCATCCACTCATGACATCATGTATTGGGCAGAATAGCCCTCTTGTTGGGTGTCCAGTAGTTGATTTGCATGCGGACAGTACTGGTTTTCTTCCTGGTCAATACAATGGGAGAAGCATGCTGTCTCCTTGACTCGATGGTAATGCCAGCAGCTATCAACTGCTGCCAGTATCACCGGACGTCTTCCACATCAGCTGGGGCAAATTGCCTGGATCTCTCCATGAATGGGATAGTGTCTGTGGGAGCTCCTGTGAGCTGCTTCTCTGAAGCCCCAAACTGGCAAGGGGACAACAGTTTACATGTACATATCCTCTTCAGCTTCTGATAATATTGTGTGTATTTAATCCTTCTTTTAACTTGTTTATGAAATAGGTACTCTGCATATAAGTTGTTTGATACAAATGTTTTTTCAGAGTGCATATTGTGTATATTTAAATTACTATCACCAAAAACATTTAGAGAAACAGCATAAATCAACACACTTTTTTTGAAATATATTTTCTTAATTTCATAGGCTGGGTAAATACTCTGGTTGGAGGACAGAAAGAAGGTGCTAGAGGTTTCATGTTCTTCATCATTAATGTGGACCTGACAGAGGAAGGGCTTTGTAAGTGAAGATTTGTTTTTCAATCTCCTGTATTAGAAAGCAAGATGCACTCCGGCTTTTATTCTCTTATCCAAAGAGACTAATTATATTAATAACTTACAAACTGATACATTTCTGTACATTGACTGTGCCCTGTGAAAGTGTTCTGCACATTGATCCTCTTAATAAGTTGACAGGTATGTTGTTTACCAAGGAGTGAGAAACCAAATGTAAATGAGTGTATTGAATAAGACCATTTCACAAAAGAAATGTTTGATATTAATTTCTCCCCAAATATAATAAGCTGTTACACTGTACATGCTAGATGGTTCATACCATATAAATCTGTATTGAAATAATAATGCTTATATGCACAGAGAAAAATTAACATGTTCAAAGAATTCTATAGAAAATAAAGCTTTGGTTCAATAAGGTACTTAAACACATGCCTCATTTCAAGCAAGTAAATAGACAGGTTGACTTCTGCACTGGGACTGTGCACATACACCTCTCCCCCGATATAACGCGACCCAACATAACATGAATTCGGATATAACGCGGTAAAGCAATGCTCTGGGGGGGGGGGCTTCGCACTCCGGTGGATCAAAGCAAGTTCAATATAACGCAGTTTCACCTATAACGCGGTAAGATTTTTTGGCTCCCGAGGACAGCATTATATCAGGGTAGAGGTGTACTTAAATACCTTGTTGAATTAAGTCCTAATTAACCAAGGTTGAAGACTTTTTTTCATAATTTTTTTTTTTTAGTCTAATTTTAGGTGAAGAAATTTTTTTTTAAGATGCAGAAATCAAGGAATTTTTTAAGTGTGTAATCTTTGTTTTTCAGTGCACGTTGAAGATATAATTTTGCACATGTTTCAGTATATTCAAAAACTACGTACAGAAGGACCTCAAGAATGGGTTTTCCAAGAGTGCAAGGTATAGTAGTTTTAAATTATAGTAGCAATTCTCTATTAATCTGTTTTTATAGATAGAATTTGGATGTTAGAGAACCAAATTCCATGGCTGTCCAATCCCTATTGGAATTTCTTTCACAAATCTACAGAAGCAGTTTGTATGAGACTATAACATTTTATTAAAAAATTAAAGCCGAGCTTTACACTTTGAATACACCAGTATTTTTAATATAAATACAAAATGCTATTTCTGAGCCAGATGAGTGGTTTAGATCATGGTCCTACCTTCTGTGGCTGCATAGAGGTGTCAGGAGAAGTATTACATTCCCCCTCAATGCACTTGCCTGGCCTTCTTCCATCTCCATTACAGGTGTGGGAGGAAAACAGGAACTGCACACCTGGTACAGTTGGGTGATGGGTGGGGAATGGATGGGACCACCTTCTTCCCCATGTTCAACTGGCACAATTCTGTTGGCACAGACATGTAGGCGGTTAGTATTCTCTATTACCTTGTGGAACAAGAGCTCAGGAAATTACTTCATTGGACTCCTCCTGGACAGTACAGCTGTATCCTGCACCTTCTACAGAACTAATTATTAAAGTGCAGTCTAGTGCTGTGTGATTGTGTGCGCATACATAGCAAACTTTGAAAGTGCTTTATTAATACTCAGTAATAAAATTTCACTTCTCAGTGGTGATGTGAAATGTAATTCAACCCTTTACTCATAAGAGTGGCTCCATTGGGTCACTGGAACTACTCATGTAAGGGTTACTCATGCAAGTGAATGTTGCAGGATCAGGGCCTTAGTTATACCCTGTTAAACTTAGTAACTAGTAATAGTTTCCACTTAGAATATTCAGAATATCTTTATCTACTTGACAAGATATAAAACAGAATTTTTGGTTAAAATGTCAAATATGTTAACATTTTCAAGCACTTGTCTCATTTGGCTAAACCTATGTCAGTATAGATTTTTATATGATTTATAAATACAGGAAAGCAGTAATTGCTTGTTGATATCTCCTTTCCAGTCTGTTATGTAAATGATGATATCAGATATAGAATGATTAATTAAGGGTCTTATCCAGTCATGTGCATCTCTAGATTTCAAAGTTTTACAAGCTGCAGAATGCCATAGACTGTAACTCCATAACAGATAGTTGTACACTGGAGAAAAGTTAATTTGTTTCACCAGGTACTTACTAAATAAAAAAAAATTGACCTCTGTCTGTGTACCAAGGACTTGTGGGACTACATTTTGAGAAGGAACTATAATGTAATCAGCTCTATTCCTCCCATATTGTGCTACTCCCTAGCTGCAGTTTTTTCCTTTCATCAGTGCTGGATTCACACAGTCTGCAGGAATTTAGAGAGACAGTATCAACTGAAAAAAATCACTTTTCTGTCTGAATACTTTTACTTAATTTTGCTACATGTACCGCCTAAAATTATTTAGGGAGTTTTGTTGTTTATGGCCATAAGGTCCCTTAAAAATCTTTCCTTGTTGACAGTCTCAAACAGCAGAAGAAATAAGTTACCTTGCCCCTGTTGTAACAGTGTTGAGGAAGGCCTCTCTCTCTCTCTCTCTCTAGGTGTGAAGTTTGTGTGTGTGTTTTTTTATGTAGATAATGTATATTGCTCTGCAAATTAGCCATTACAAGCAAATATATATGTTCTGTCAAACTAGCCACTTGACCATGAGACTATTGACCATTGTATGATCATGATTTGAAACACTGATTGTATTTTGGTACAACAGGCAAACTATAGAGTATAAATATATCTTACATGGTGTAACCATGAATTACACTAACTAGGACTCCCATTTTAGTAAATTCATTTTTTAAGTTCTTCCCTTTCAATTGCCACTTCACATCACACCCCTGCTTTTCAACCGCATGGCTTTCAGGAGCCCCTGCTATTATGTCTCTTCATCCTGTTGTAGAGGGACCAGCAATGCAACAGTTGTCGTCTTTATTCCTTCCATCTTCATGCCAGGTGTTTGCAAAAAGATGTCTCTCTACTCTCTTTGTAGTACAGTCCGAGGGGAGATTTCTCCAGTTCATATGGTTAAAGACAGCACCAGGAAAACCTTTTCTCACCCTCCTGGTTCCTTGTTATGCCTTGTGCAGGGGCTCTGAAAGGCTTCTGCCTCTCTGTTTCTACCATTGGTGACTGAATAAGAGAAAAAAGGGAAAAGTGCAGGTGTTAGTTTATTTATTCTTGTTCAGTGTAACACTTTGAATATTTCATTCAAAAACTTTAAAACTTCCGTTGCCAAAGTGCTATTTTGGATAAAGAAATGTTCGTAGCGTTCCTGTTGCATTCCAACCCTTTGCTCACATATGCTAATTGGGCAGCTTCCTTCTTCTACTTCTCCCCATCAACCTCTCCAGTTTATCCCCACTCAGCCTCTGGTATTGATCCCTACTCTAGAATTTTTCTTCAGTTCCATGATGCTGCTCCTCCTTTCTCAAGATCCTGCTGTGTAAATTTTACTTTCTCCTGCATAGCCTTCTCACAGCTGCCAGAGCTAATGAAATTTCAACAGCTTGGTTTTTTTCCCCCCTTCCCTATGAAGTTTTCTTGGATTTGGATATGTGAAAAGAGCATGGATGTTTTTAAGGCTTGTAAAGCTATATTAGGCTCAGTTTCCATAAACAATATAACACTTTATGTAAGAATTAACTGGAAACAGCTGCAGGAGATATACAGTCTTACAAAAAAAAAAAATCTAATCCGAGATTTTTATCATGATTTTTTGGGGGGGAGGATAAATCAAAATATTGATAAGTTAAATCAAAATGGTTTTCTGGTAATGAAGGATATCACTTAGCTGTATAGTTTTCTACTGTGAACAGAGATAGGGGTGGTGTGGATCCAAGAAACATTATTGGAACCAGCTAGTGTGCTCTGAATTATTGTATGCCAAATAATAACTACAGCACTTGTGTAACTGAGAGGAGAGTTCAACTCTACTTGGCAGCTACAAGCCTTTGATCTTGCCACCTTTCTGCCCTTTGTCCTTCTGAAGCTGAGCTGCTTTTGAAGCATTTGAATGTAATAGCTGATATCACTGGACTACTGTCTAAAGAAGTAGTCACCCAGTGATATAAAATCATGGGATTTTCAGTTATTGGATGATAGATGATGATTTATTGTATATGATAGTGTACAAAAAAGGGTAATACACTGATTCATTTGGTTATTTAAATTGGTAAGCAACTGACAAGCATTTGATCAAATGTCCAGTCCTTTATTTTCAGTTATTTGACTAAATGACTAGTTTGACCTTGAGTGTAAAATGTATTAATTAAACTTTTATTATTCTGACAAAGTAGAAAATGGCTTTCCCATGCATAATTTTATTTATTTTTTTTCTTTTAGGATCTAAATGCTGTGGCTTTCAGATTTAAAGATAAAGAACGACCACGAGGTTATACATCAAAGCTTGGAGGGATTTTGCATGTAAGTAAAGCATTTGTATTTTGGGCAATCTCTGAATGGAAAGAAATATTTTACTATTCTTCTACAAGTGATGGTCTCTGTGCGTATTCCACACATGGGTATGCATGTGTGTCATGCACCTGAGTCTGGAATCTTTTTACAAGCAGTGTCATTTGGCCCTTACATGCGCTGTAGTTCTCTTCGTGCTCCGAACCAAGGGCATAAAGGGTGGTGTGGAAAGATGCCTCTCCACTTTCTTCTTTCTGCCGCAGGGTCTGAGTTGGAATCTTTGGTGTCCTCAGCTCCTTTCTGCTGCATCATAGCTTTAAACATATTGTGTATAGTTGGTTTTTAGAAGTTTAGTAGTTTTTATGGTATAGTATAGCATAGTATACTTAGTATTTTTACCCCATTTCTTCCCCACCTGGGGAATTCAACCTCTCCACCCGCACACACAAAAAAGTCTGGGATTATGCCAAGAGTCCAAAAAACTGTTTTTCCTCCCCTCACTCTTTTTTTCTGTGAGCAACAAACATCAACGCTGCCTCTGCTGCCTAGGCGAGGCTCACACCTCTGCCAAGTGCTGCATCTGCCACTCTTCCTCCCCCATCCCTCCGTCACTTCCCGCCCCCCAGTTGAACTAGGGGGTTGGGAACAGAGACTTAGAAAATATCTGATGGAGAAGGCAATGTAGCTGGTATTCTTAGGGTCCCTGGGCTGGGAACCAAAGTAGTGTGTGGGCCTGGGTCCCATTCTCCCCCCCTCCTCCCATAGGCCACTGGGGAACTAGCCTACAATCAGACAGTGATAAATCCCCAGAAGGGGAACTGAACTACTTAGTGGCCCAGCTGAAGAGCTGGGACCAGCGTAGACCAAGAGGGTGAAACCATTGCCTTCTGGGAGGAAGCCCTGGGGGTACAGCCTGATACCAGGGCCCGGACTGTTTAAAGACTGTAGACACACCCAACCAGAAGGCGTGCTCGTGAGAGACGGGTGCCTCACCATTACAGAGACATTGTTACGTCAGAGGAAGAGATTATCCCAAGAATGCAGAATTGTTCTCCCGTCCCACCTGCCAGGCTTGAGGAGCAGCCATCGGTACCATTGGTTTAGCTGGTGGTCTGGGATCCAGTCTTCTCTTCTGATGAGTTGGAGGTTCCGTGGGAGACTCTGTAGCACAGGGTAGATGCAGCTCCAGATTCAAGCCTAGAAGAGCAGGGTTCCAGCCTCTGACCAGACACGATTGGCCAAGAGACATTTGATACCCTATGTCACGGGGTGCTCCATTCTGCTGGCTGTGTTCTCTTTAAACCATGCAGCCGCCCAAGAGTCAATCAAGTGTTGTGCACTTGATTAGCAGAGGCGTGCACGTCTGGCGATGTGTGTTCAGGTGCCCCTCCCCCTCGCTGCTCTGCAGCCATGTTGCTCCTGCCCTCTCCCTTGGAGCCCCAGACCAGCTGCTCCCGGGACCCTCTTGCCCGCTGTACTGTGCGGGGGGGGGGAGGGGGAGGAGAGGATGCTGATGTCAGGGTGTCCCCTTCCCCCATGTAATACATCTCTGCAGAGCAGGGTGGGGGGACAGGGGTTAGCTGCTGACAGCTGCTGGGGTCTGAAGGAGCCTTCTGGTCTGAAGGAGCCAAACTGGCACCATCAGAAATTAGGCAGGTCAAGCTTGACAGACAGCAGGGCCATAGCCAGGCTGTCTAGGAGATGCACTGATTTCAGTAGCTCCCCCAGGCAGATTCCATCATTAGGCAATGATAGAGATCCCAGCAGGAAAGTACAGGTGCCATTGTCATTCCTTTGGCATACACACCATGGACTTAATGGGGGATCTCGGACCTAAACACGTGCTACTACAGCTTGAGCTAAAGAGCTAAGTCTCTGTATTTGCAGGCAGTAGCAACCCATATGCTCTGTGAATAGGCACAGAGGCGGACCAGTAACACGTGGGTTATGCTGTTACCTGGTGGAATCTTTGCAATAGCTTGCTTGCCTTCCCCAGCTTGAATCCTAACTCCACCATCGCTGCCTGCAGAGGTTGCAATTTGTACCTCCCTTTGTGCCCATTGAACACACAGTCCAAAAATATACTTTTCCTATAAATCCAGCTTGCTCTGTAGAATCTTAAGGAAAATGATTGTATAACTTGGAGTTCTAAAGAAATATTTGAAAACCCCAAATTATTGTAGCAGTATATATTGTGTTCTTAGATACTGAAGATGTTCTTTCAATTGAAAAATTGGCTAAGTTACTGTTATAAGGATCATTTTAGAGTTCTGAAACTTGAATTCTTGAGAGTCTGTGTACACTTACTATTTGCTGCTTTTAACTTTAAAAATATCCTCCAGGGGTCACTATTTTACCATATTATTTTTACTTAGTTTTATATTAATAACTACTATAGTTAGGGTGGATGGCTTTTTAGATTACCATATAATAATGTATACAGAACCTAATATAAAAGCTCTCTGTTCTTCATAATAATTACTTTTTAGCTTAATGCAATAAGGCTTTTTTGTTTGTTGCTTTAAAATGTTTTCTAGTCAAAAATATGTTTGTTTTTTTTAATTTGTTTATTTTTTTAGTATTATCCCATAGAAGAAGTGCTTGCTGCTGAATATTTACTTGAAGAATTTAGGCCTGATTTAATAGAGATGGTGCTGGATAAATTGAGGCCAGAAAATGTCCGGTAAGCTACTCTGCAATAACTTTTATATTTTAAACCAAATATTCTGTGATGAAAACAAATGAATGTAACTGGAAAAAAAATCTTGTGGTGCCTACTACTACTAATACAGACAGATGGGGAAAGAAAAGTAAACAATGAGACAAAGTATTTGGGTGACTTTATTTGATCCATTTGTGCTAAAAATTGTCACAGGGTGGTAGAGGCATAGCACACAGGAATTCTGGTAAGACAGACTAGTTCTTATTTGTTTGCCCACTTGGATATGTGCCATTGTCGCATGCCAGGGTCACTAATCATGTGGCTACTTTTCCAGCATGTGTTAGGGGATTTTGCATTTTTATTTATTAGCATTTGATTAGGGTTACCCATCAGTTATTGGTTTATTTTGCCTTTTAAACTTGCTGGTATGTCCATGTCCACATTTCAGTAAATCTATCATAAATCTGGGTTGATTTGGTTCAGTTGGTAGCAGTTGGGCCAAAGAATCATGTCCCATATTAGGACTTGGCTCTTACCCTTGGTTTAGAGCTTGCAGAAGTGAGGAGAGGACAGGAGTACAAACTTCAGTTAAAATGTTAAAAGGTCGCTTCTTCTTGACTTTGGCTGACTGGATGAAAGTGAAGGATCTCATGGCACCTTTTGTGAAAGAAAAGTAATGTAACATATCTTGCTAATTTTTAAGATGCACACGGGACATACTTAACTGCATAACCTTGTATATGTAACTCTTCTGCTATGCTATTATTTGTTGCTCTCAGCTGTTACATCTTGTCATGTATTTAAATCGTAAGCTCCAATAGACAGGCAAATTGCCGCCTTATTTGTTTATGTAATGCCTAGCAAACATTTGAGTGCTCAAGAAACAATACATAATTAATTCTAGTGGTGGGCTTCCCTTTAGCAGATATTATCAACAGTTTTGCACTATTGCTTTCCCCAGTTTTGCGCTTGTGAGTGTATGGACTGAATAGCATGAGTTTTTAGCTCTCCCTCTTACTTCCAGAATTTCCCTTTGGCTAGTTACCTTTTCAGGAGCATAAAATGGCTGTTACGGTTAAGAGGAAAACATGTAGGGCATATGTTTATACTGCAGTTTGAACACCTGCAGCTGAACCATGTCAACTGACTTGGGTTTGCAGGGCTTAGGCTGCGAGGCTTCAAAATTGCAATGTAGATGTCTGGGACCATCCCACTCGTGGGGTCCCAGAGCTTTGGGCTGCTGCCCCAGCCCGAATGTCTACACCACAATTTTACAGCCCCGTAGCCTGAGCCCTGTGAGCCCGAGTCTGCTAAAACCTGGACAGTCGCGTGTGTTTAATTGCAGTGTAGAGAGAGATGTTTTCCTCTTGATCGTAACAGCCATTATATGCGCCTGAAAAAGGTAACTAGCCAAACTAGACATACCCATAGCTACTCCACTTGTAGCAGGGCAGTGTAAACCAGCCTGACTAGGTCTCTAATACTTCTTCTGATAAATCTCCCAGCCATTGTTTTGGTGTTCTGCAAGGCAACAAACAACATCAGCCTCAAATTAGGCTAGTGAAGAGCTAGACTTCAACAACAAAACAGCTTTATGTTCAGATAGTTCCCTAGGCTTCCAAGATAGGACTTGGCCTTGGGAACGTGACTCTTTTTCTCCTCGTCTCTCCTTCCTGCCTCACCTACTTTTTCTGATAGGCAAGATCTTTGCATCTGGCAAAAGCACGTCTAGAGAACTCTTTCATTTTTGCCAACCTCAGGCAAACACCTGCATTTATTAGAAAAAGGCCTACTATTAAGACCTCCTTAAAAGCTAAAATCATTCCTACTCCCTTTGTCCCATCTGATAATGTATCCTTAAATATTGTGAGTTGCTTTTTTAATGAAAAGCACTAACCTAGAACTTTCCAACATTCCATTTCTATCCCTGCTGTTTCTTGCAATTTTGACCTAATCAAGCCTGACCTATCTAACTAGGACAGTCTCTAAGAGGAACTATATGAACATGGAAGGCATTTTTTCCATAATGACCTAGTTTCCTATACTGAACGATTATCAAGTTACAGAAGCTAACTCCTCACTTTTGGAGGAGCTAGAGGTACTTCCTCTGAGCTTTCAGAAAAAGTTGGATAATGCAGTTGGCCCTGCTAGTGAAGGCAGGGGGCTGGACTCGATGACCTTTCAAGGTCCCTTCCAGTTCTAGGAGATAGGATATCTCCATTAATTTATAATTTAGTTGTTCTGGAGCTGTTAACCATGCAGCAGTTAACTTACAGCACTTTGTCTCTACAAGCACCTCATTCTGCTTATTCTCAGCCAAATCTTCTAAACTCTACAAATTACTAAATGAGAAGGCAAAACAATGGACCAGTGCCTCTCTTTGATAGTGGCTAATTGCTCCAGAAATTTCCCCCTCTCAACTGAAGGCATTGCTAATCCCCAGGTTCCTCAGATGGAGAGAGAGGAGGAATTTTCTCAGTTCTCATCTGATGCTGTCTACCTATCAGATAAATATTGTCAAATACTTTATTTACTGTATTTCTAAGCTTTCACAACTGCACAGGCCTCCTGATAGGTACCCAGAATCTGTTCAGTTTTATTACACCGGGTATCCATATATCTCAGTGTGATTTCCCAGGACTTTAGCTTGATCTCTGCCAGATCAACAGTAGCTATTATTGACTGAAATGTACCAGGTGTTCTCTCAAAAATATACTAGTTTGTTTGTCTCTCTCTCTCCCACCTCCCTCACTCACCAGTGTGATAGATGAGTGTATCCCTACTAGTTCTCTGAGGCATCTAGTCTTCAAGGTGGGAGAGTGTAGGGGGATGAAATATGGAATTACACACCACTGTAGTTACGAAGAAATCCAACACCTTGGTTTTGTTGCTCAGCTAGTAGGGTCCATGGAATTTTATCTAGTTTATAACAATTATTTTATGAAGTAATATTTAGGTTCAGTAGGATGCTTTCAAAGGGGAAAAAAAAGGGTCATTAAAAAGAAGTCTGAGAAGCACATCAAATTCTAAAAGACCTTTTATTTTTCATAGTCTCTTAGCAACTTCATTTGTAAACAACAGAGCTTCTTCACCAGATGTCCAAGTCAGAATGCAAAATGTAATAGAATTATATAGTGGTGGCACATTTTTGTATAATCAGTAATATCTCTAGCAGGTTTTATCGTGGTAAGTGGGTAAGTATCTGCTGTGTTGTGAGGACAAATACTTCTCTAAGGATGGAAGGTTTTCCTCTCTGCTACTTGTTGCTTTTTAACATTTTTTTTTTATTTATATATTATTTTAAAAAATAAAAAGACACACTAAATATGTATGAGGGCACAAGTCAGTTTGTATATGATTGGAATAAAAAATTTTATAGGACCATTGCATTTGCTATGGCAGATCAGATCAGTATTCTGTCTCTGGTAATTGTCTCAAGCTACTGTTTCTGAATAACTTTTTTTTTTTTTTTTTTAAATGCCAGTTGACCAATGGTCTTTGAGGTGGAAAGTAAAAATTATCTTCCTGACCCCTGCAGTAATTATCTGCATCCCTGAAGCATGAGATTTGATCATCCCTCCTTAGCATGCCTGACTAGAAATATTGGTCTCAAAATAATCTAGCCTACTGTACAAATCCTGCTTCAGTATTTGAAGCTCTGGTCATATTCTGTGGCAGTGACTATAGATGTTGGGGGTAGGGGAGTATTTCCTTTTGAAAAAAAACAAAACCAAACCAAAAAAAACCTACCATTTACTACATCAGGTGACACCCTCACTCCCTGATGTGCCTTTGTTACAAGGCACAGAATACTTTCACAAGCATTTCTGAATTTTTACTTCTAGAATTAGTGAAACGTATCTGAAGTTACGTATAATATAATCCAAATTTCCCCAAACTGCTTGGGTGGCACCCTTCCATGCCCCACTAAAAATGTGGTCACATAATCCATTAGTTAGTAGAATAGTGAGATGTAGATCAATGCACATTAAGAACACTAACATTCCATACATTTAAACTTTTCTACTGCATTTTATAAAAGAAATTCCATAAATACTTCAAAAGAAACATACTCTTTATTATTTAAGTTTGATACTGGTAAATGTCCAAATGCCTCCTATGGGATCAGGACCCAATTGTGTGGTACAATCACATAAGAGACTGTCCCTAGCTTGAAGAGCTCATCATAATCTAATAGACTATACACAGCACATGTGTTTAGTGTGTATTTTAACCATCTGCACAAAATTTGACATTTTGTTAATTATTTTGCTATTAAACATCTCTATGAAATGTTAAATTTATGAAGAAGATAATGAGGATATGACCTTTCTGGATATACAATAACTGTTTCAGAATTCTCATAAATGTTATGTGCCTTTTAATCTAGTTTGTAATTCCTGTTGAGCTTCTTTGTTGAATATACCATTTTGCAGTAAAAACTGTTATAGAATTCAAGGTTTTGTTTTCTTGGCACTTTTATTGTGAAGACTGTTGAAAACATCTTGGTTTGTAATTAGTTACTTGCACTGTTTCTCCTCTTTTATTCTAGAGTTCCTCCTCTTGGCCATGTCTCTTGTAGGTTTCTGATTGACAATGTGTATTGATTAAAAAGTATAAAATAAACTGCTACCACAGTGAAAAGGTCCATTGCTAACTAATAAACAGCAATTTATGTTGAACTCTGCATATAGGGCTCAACATGCAGGAATAGGACCTAAATCTTTGTGGTTATAAACTAGGTCATGCATAAAATGTGTATATTGAAAATCTTATCTTTGTACAGTTACTACTTTAATTAATAATTTTGGTCTCTGATGTAGGTGTTGAGAAAAATGCAGTAGTCCTATTGCAGATTTTTTTATAGGATCTCTTAGGATCATTGTTTTAAAACTGCTCAATACAAATCATAAAACAAGGATGGAGAATCCAAGAAATCAGAAATTGCATGCAAGCTTGCACACAACCCCGACCTCTAGAGCTTCATTTACTCTGAACCGTAAAATTATTGTGGCTGAACAAGTACAAATTGAAAGTTTATGATTAAGGGCTTATGATTGTGTGTTAAATTTGGATACATGCATACTGTTGGCCTAAATATTCCTGCGGTTTCATTTGGAGATGGTATTCTTCAGTTGCAGGCAATATGCATCTTGAACAGCTTCTAAGTTCCATGCTGGAGATGACTGCATTTCAGTGGTGAATGAAATGATTTCTCACACTACTTTGTATATTTGTTGGTAAAGTACTTTGGTACCTAAGTGTGTTTGATTTTTGTCTGTTTGTTTTTAGGGTTGCAATAGTTTCTAAATCTTTTGAAGGAAAAACTGATCGAACGGAAGAGTGGTATGGAACACAGTATAAGCAAGAAGCAATTTCTGACGAAGTCATCCAGGCATGTTACTAGATTTCCATTTCTGAAATAAAATTTTTGCATGGAGATTTAATTTTCCTATTTGTGGAAAGGAGAATTTGCACTTACAACTGCCATTAGCAATGATATTTCAGTCTGTTCGGAAGCAATGGAGATTAGACCCTCATTTAAAAGGGTTTCAAGACTTTTCATTGCATGCTACGAAATAGTACATTGAGGTACTTTGTTATGATAGCTATAAATCAAATCCACTGAAATCAATGGGTCTTTGCACATTTTCTTTGTAAGACCTCCGTAATCTGCAATACATACTTAAAAAATAAGTTACAAAAAACTTGTGGCTTATTCATCTGATTCTGGACCCTTGGAGTCAATGGTAAAACTCCTACTGACTTTTGATTGGCCCTCTGTATGAATTTTTGTCTGAAATCCTAGCCATATTGAAGACAATAGTAGTTTTGCAATTGACTTCAATAGGGCCTGGATTTTTCAACCCTTATTTTTAATAACCTGGGCGATTTAATTGTTTTCAGTGCCAAAAACTATTGATCAACATTTTGTTTGCAAAGATAGTTTTAGTTAGAAGACGAGAGAAGGATTTCTGACTTGGCTACAAACTCATTTTCTTTCTTCTGTAAAATGACAATTTTGTTTTGCTACAAAGGAGTGAATTTTTAAAATTATATAATCACATTTAAGCCAAAAGTAACTTTTATGAACTATAATTGTTCTGAAAAAGAAATTTATAATGGAAATACCATCCCATTTAACTATGGTTCTGAGGCTGATTCAGAATGTTTGTTTTCTCAAGTTTATAGAATGAATATATTGCGCAAAATTTAGTGGACTTCTGTAAACGAAAACCTTAGAAAAAGGAGGGAAGGGGGAAACAACCTTCATCAGATAAAATTATCTACTCACTTTAAAATGAGTTGGCCTTGCAGTATGCCCGAAAGAGATACTTGGGCTCTGTCAGGCCACAGATCCTAATCTGCTTAGAATATATAGATATATAATGTGTGTGTGTGTGTGTGTATGTATGTATGAGTGTATATACTAGAACAAAATTATGTTTTCTGTTACAGAGCTACAGGATTTAAGTATATATCCATCTGCTAGTTAGAAATTTAACTAATAACCATACTGTTGTTTATCCAGAAATGGCAAAATGCTGACCTAAATGGGAAATTCAAGCTTCCAATGAAGAATGAGTTTATTCCTACTAACTTTGAAATTTTGCCACTAGAAAAGGATGCACCACAGTACCCTGCTCTTATCAAGGTAAGGATATGTATTTCTTACATCAAATGGAAGTTATGTCAGCCAGCTAGCTTGCTGGAAGGTTAATCATTATTCCCTGATAAAAGCTTTAAAATAATCTAGATTAACCTGTCATATATAGCTAATTCATAAGTACAAAAGTTTGTAAACTGCTTTCTTAAAAACCTCAACCGGCAACAAAGAAAGCAATAAAATCAGTCAATTCTAGCTCAACTGTGGACTCTTTCTTTGGGTTCCCCTGAAAATGGGTCTGCCAATAGCTTGAACCCTTTCTTGGTCCTTTTGAAAGTGCGTGAACCGCGGATAGAAATCATATTGAAACTTCTTGATCAGAAGAGTGACTGCCACACAGATTTTTTTTTTTTTTTTTTGAGCATTTGTTGGTAAGTCAGAAAGTAGAAAAGGTCGTTCTGTTGAAGCTGTGCATGAAGAGCTTGCAATTGCAAGCAAAGACACCTATCTGTTCCCTACCTTTCTGGTAGCAGCAAGCAAGGACCCCCCTCGCACTTTCAGCAAAGTTCAACATTTCTGAGTATGAGAAAATAATTTCTCGGCTATTCAGAGTCAAGAAATAGTTTTACTCTTTCAAGAGTGATGAGCTTTGCTGAGTTGGATGTAGGATGAACCTTCTGCAACTCTGTCCTGTTGCTGCTGGATCACAGAATGAACATAGCTTATCTAGCACACCTGGGAGTTCTCTATGGCAGTGATTCTCAACCAGGGATACGTGTACATCTGGGGGTATGTAGAGGTCTTCCAGGGGGTACATCAACTCATCTAGATATTTGCTTAGTTTTACAACAGGCTACATAAAAAGCGCTAGTGAAGACAGTACAGACTAAAATTTCATACAGACAATGCCTTGTTTATACTGCTCTATGTACTATACACTGAAATGTAAGTACAAGATTTATATTCCAATTATTTATTTTATAATTGTATGGTAAAAATGAGAAAGTGAGCAATTTTTCAGTAATAGTGTGCTGTGAGACTTTTTTTTTTTTTTTTTTATGTCTGATTTTGTAAGCAAGTAGTTTTTAAGTGAACTGTAACTTGGGGTACGCAAGACAAATCAGACTCCTGAAAGGGCTACGGTAGTCTGGAAAGGTTGAGAGCCGCTGCTCTATGGTCTTCTTACCCTTGCTTTTCCAGAGATACTGAAAGCATGTACGCTGGCAGGACACCAAATCTAATAGATCTCTTCAGTCTCTAATTTCTGTGACATGCAACCACAGTGGATAATTCAGGAAATTAATATTTGTGCATCAATGAGTAGCAGTAAAATATTGTAATCTACATTGATGTCTTTTGAATTTAAAGTTAACATAGGCTTCCAATCAGGAAAGCATATCTATTCAGAACAGCACTTAAACATGTGCTTAAGTTCCAGCTCATTGGGACGTACATGCTGTCATGAACAGGGATGACTTAAGTCTGAGCGTAAGTGCTTTCCTGAATTAGAGTCATAGAGATGAATAGGGACAGACATCAGGTTCAGTAAACAAGACTATATTCTGCTTTAAGAAGGCTATCTTCACAAGAACAAAGGCTAGACACTTTTTTTTTTAATTAAAGCTTAAATTCTACAAAAACTTGAGAAGCTAGCAGCATACCAAAAGGAACCATTTGGTATGAGCCGTGGTTAGTGCGTCACAGCTTTGGAAACTTGATTTGCTTTTTAAATCTTTTTTTTTTTTTTAAGCAAAATCTTTCAAAGCTTCTTGAACTGACACAATGAAGAGAATCACAGTAACTGCCATTTTACTATTCTGTTCCTGCCAGCAGAGAATTTATTGTGAATTTTGTATAGTAGCAGTAATATTACTAGAATGAGAATTTCTGTTACTATAGAAATAAGTTATGTGAAAAATTCAGCATTGTAGTGTAAGTGGGGAGTTGTGTATGGGGAGATGGGCAGTGAGGGAGAAGGCTTCGTTTTTATATGTAAAAAGCATGTGAAACATAAATGTATTTATGTATTAAATTGTATACACTTATAGCATTTGTGGTAGTGGCAAAGGTGATTTTCTATGTTATAAATTAAAAGGACATGCAATAAAATCTATTTATTGTGTATCTTTGATGGCCCCACTTGCACTCTGCTCACTAGTCCATCTCCTTCTTGGACTACTGGCATTCCAAACCTATGAGCAGCAACAAACAGATGTTTAAGAATGCCCCATCCCCACAAAATCAGCCTGCCATAACAACGTTGCCTCTTTCACCATATATGGAAATTAAAAAAAAAAAAAAAAAAAAAGTGGGGCGAGAAATGATTGTCTGTTTTACGTCAGTTTGTTTGCAGTTCTTTTGAATTTTTTCGTCCACTGAGAATTTTAAAATAAAACTTTAGAGGACTGTCTTTTTTTTAATCACTATATTTTCCTGTTTATAAATGGATGGATATTTTTGTTTTCAGTATTGTTATAACAGTGTAATGTGTGTTCATAAATTTTATTTAAAGACTGTTGATTAAGAAATAATATACTTA